>NC_059342.1:18737500-19971666 GCF_018350155.1 Leopardus geoffroyi
TCGACGCTAGCGACAACGGGTTCCCAGTTCGCTGCGGGTGGGGGAAGGGCGGCGCTGCTGCCCCCCCCCCTCCCCCCGAGTCGCAAGCTGCACGAGTCCTAAACTCCCAGGACTGAGCCCCGGACACACCGCCCATCGAGGTCACAACCTCAGCTCCTTGGAGCGCCGCGCCTTGGAAGGCGCAGTTCTGACTCCGGCACGTTTCCCGGGAAGAAAATAAAGCCCAAAGCCAAGGAAACGACGCCTCCAGGTTATACTGGCGGTGATGCCAGAGCTGAGGCTGGAAACCACGTGTCTTGAATTCAGGACCCGCCTCCTTCCACCCTCTTCCACCTTGAGGCTGGGAAGGGTAGGGGCAGAGGAGTCAGGGGGGTCAGGCGAGAGGCCGGATGGGGTAACAGAGAAAAGGCCTGAACAGTGAAGAATCCCCAGAGCAACTAACCCAGGCAACGTTCCCCCAAGTCAAAGGTCAGCGGGGAAAGAGAGCCCGTGAAAAGCGGGATGAACACACGAACCTTTACCTTCATCCTAGTCTTGCACACAGTCTTAGCCCCGTCGACGACCTGCGCTCCTCCTCACATTGGGCACAGATGTCCTCCGAAGCTTTGGGACCACTTGGCCTAGATCCAGGCTGAGGAGTGCGAGGGACCTTCCGGGGCTGGGGGGCAGGGGTGGGGGAGGGGGGAAAGATAGAAAGGAGAGAATGAATAAATAGTCGCTCCTAAAGTTCCACATCTTTTTCTGGCAAATTTTTACTCCCCTCCATAGAGCCAATTAAACGCAATAAAACCTTGCATGGAGTCCCTCTTCCTAGCAAAGCGTCGCCAACAATTGCCTAAGGGGTAAACCAAATACGCCTGAGATAATTACACTAAGCCCGGGGCAATGATCTGCCTGCCAGGGTCCTCAGCGCCAGCCAATATTTGTATAGTGTAGGGGTTGTTTGAAGAAAAAAAGAAAAAAAAAATACTCGCGGAAACTTGAAACCGACTGGTTGGTGCCAGTGTGGTTACACGATCTGTTTTCCTTGAACTGGGGTCTGCGGGCAGCTGGAGCGCGCGCGTACCGCCCCCTCCGCTGCTGCTGCACGCCTGCAAAAACTGCAAAACTTGCCGGAATGAAATCAACCTCGCGGGAAGGAGGGAAAGAGGAGAGCGCGCACCCCCACCGCGGCCGGAGCTCGCCCGCCAGGCCCTGCGCCACGCCGAGAATCCCCCAGAATACTCTGCGGCGGCCGCAGCCGGCTCCCCTCGAAAATGGACACATGTCCCGCGCTCCCGGTCTGAGCTCTTCGCTGCAACCGCAGCCCGGGCTGCGGCGGCCCGCTGGGGCCTCAGTGTCGGGGAGCGCTTTCTACCCTTGCCCAGGCCACCCGCTACGCGGGGGCTCGAGGCTTGGGGTGCTTCGCTCCACCTTCGCGGCTCTGCCTTGGTCCAGGTTGCGCGGAACCGCTCCGCCAGCTGAACGCAGTTGGCTCGCTGAGGCCGAAGGCGCTGGCCACTTGGCTCGCGCCCTCCAGGACCGAGCCCGAGGCGGTGACCCGGGTCTGGGACGAGCTCACCCCGGTGAGCGCCCAGCTCGAGGCTTTAGTGTTCAGGTTACGCGCACCTAAGGCTTGCCCCCGCGCGCGCTTGAAGGGCCCGTCCACTCTCTTTGTCCCCAGACAGCAGGGAGCCCCTGGCCCGACGGGGACGCCCCAGAGCTGCTCCCAAACAGGAGGCGCTGCTTTTCCAGGAGCCCTCGGTCAATAAACTCTCACGAGACGTCAACAAAAGATGCCTTTGGCCGCTCTGCGTGCAAGGGCAGGACCTGAAGAGCTGCCGACAGCGGCCTCTGCACGGCTATTGGGCCTGGACTGGGCTGTTCTCGCACCCTGTCGGGCAAGGGAGAAGGGGCCTCCCCGGCTTTAGTTCTCGCTTTAACTGTAGGCATCCACGGAATTCCTCCGTGGCTTCGCGTGCCCAGGAGGCCGGCTGCTGCTTGGCTCCTTAAACTGCCTCAGTGGACTAAACATCCCGCAGAAACTCCATAGGGGGAGGAAAGATCCCGGCACGGAGTGACAGCGAAAGCATCCTCCCCTGTGACCACCTCCTCTTCTTAGGGCCGGCCAAGAGGCTGCTCTTTTCCCCGCGGGTTCCAAAACGTCTGCCGGCCTAGTACAAACTGGTCAAATAGCACTAGCTGGAAATCTAGCTCCTGACTAAAGATAAATTACCAGTCTGCCCCACTCGTCTCACTCCTACGACCAGAGGAAGCACCCGACAGGCAGATAGGCTCTGGTCCTGCCCTGGGGCAGCTCACCAAAAGTCGGAAGTTAAAAACGGGGGACCTGCTGTCACCAAGGCTGGACGGCAAGGAGAAATCTCCCAAGCAGTTTGGGCCGACAGCTTTCTGCCTTCGGGCTTAGGCACGGAAAAGAAGACATTAAAAACCCAGTGAGACACAGTCCCTAATTGCTCATTTCTCCTCAAATGGTAGAACTGGAAGGGCCCGTGGAACTTCCAACTTGAGACATCTCATTTCACAAATAATGAAATTGAGGCTCAGAGACAGGAAGAAGGTATATTTTCCCCCTAAACTCTGCTTTTCCTCCCAAAAGGCAAAGGCAGCCAAAACCAGACTATAACTTCCCTGCAGTCATTTGGGATTCGCCTGCGGGTGTGCGGATGAGTGCTGAGCAGGAACCAGCTTCTTGGGCCCCTGCAGGCACCGGGGCCTCCCCGCTGCGGCTCACCCAGCTTTCTCCCACAGGTCACACCAGGGCCCTGTGGACTGATCACTTTGACCTCCTATTTAATCCTAATTATCTCGCTTCCCCTCAACGTACTAAGAATAGCAAAGATCGCGCAGTCAGGACTCACTCTGGTGATGGGACGTGTGAGCTCTCAACTTCTGGCCCCAACTCAGACGTCACCACCCCAGAAGAATGCCTCACTCTGTCCCATCCACCCGCTCCTAAGAAGCGCGGTGGGGCCTCAATCCACCAAGCTGTATCTATCTATCCTAATGTCCTCGTTACAGTCTCTCTCTCCCTCCAGACCGCGGTCTTGGAACGCGAAGAGCCGTCTCCTGCGTCCCTGTACCTGACGCCGATCACCGGGCCCCACATGCGGTTCGTGAGCAAGAAAATTGTGATGAAGCTGGCATCTGACGAAAATGCCCCTGGCTCTCCTCCTCATTAGCTTTTCCCTCCAACCCTCTGGGCATTGGGATTTCTTGCAGAGAAGAGACGTTGAGGCCACGGTGCCCTGAACTTGGCCCAGAGAATGGCCAGTCCAGGAGAAAGGTAGGGTAAGGAGCAATTAGTTCAGAGCAGGTAGGTGGGAAGGGGAGAATGAAAGGGCGGGGACAGAAGGGGGTTGCAGGAGAGGAGAGAGGAAGCTGAGTCCTGTCCCCCCATTGCCAGGCGTCGCGACGCTGGTGGGGTGCAGCAGCGGAGACCGCACCGGGCGCTGCACCCCTCCCCGCGAACAGCCTGCGCTCCCTGCCCCTCCCGGCGGGCGGTGAACGCTGCGGGTGGGGGCGCCGGAACAGAGGTGGAGGAGGGGGCGGGGGCGCGGCGCCTTCGTGCCCCTTCTTCAGCGAGAGACGCGGCGGCGGCAGAGTCCCTCAGCCTCGGTCATGTGATAGTCTCGAAGCGCGAGCCGCGGGGGTCTCCGGCGTCTCGGGGACCATTACAAAACGCAGCCAGGAGAGCGCGTCGCTGCCACAGCCGCCGCCGCCTCCTCTCCAGCTCGAGACTGGCCCGGGAGAGCGGCGGCAGCTGCGGCGCGGACGGCTGAGCGGACCGAGGCCGGCCTCGCATCCTCCGGGCCTCCGCAGCCGCCCCCTCGGGCCCGCAGCGCGCGCCCCGCGTCCAGCGCCCCCGCCCCGCCGCGGAGCCCGGCCGAGCGGCTGCTGCAGAGACCAAACTTTCCCGCCCCCACCCCGCCCCCAGCGACCACCTACAGCTCTCTCCCCCGCTCCGCCGCGAGCCGCCGGAGAACCGGGAGCCGCGGGCTGCCCAGAGCCGAGCTTCCTTCTCCTTACCTCGCCTCTCCCCTCCAGGAAAACCGCAACTCCGGGGCGGTCTGGCTAGGTGCCCGGCCGCGGGGCAGCCTCCGGGCGCTAGGAGTCTCGCCGCCCCGGCCTCCGGGAGCACGAGCGCCAACTCGGATTTAAAGGGCCAGAGTCCCGCCCGTCCCGTCCTTCCTCGCAGCCCGCTGGGCCCGGGCTTCCCTCGGACCGAGAAAAAAGCCAAGAGGAGGCCGAAGGGCACCCTGCCCTGCCCACGCCTCCGCCGCCGGCTCCAGCGCTCGGCCTCTGACCACCTGGGGGGAGGCGCCGAGAGAGTGTGGCCGGGGAGCTGGCGCGCCCCGCCCGCCACTCTGCGCGCGGGTCGGCCACCGTCCGGCCAGAAGTTGGCGAGCGGCGGAGAGCTGAGCGGGCCCAGGAGGGCAGGCGCGGAGCCCCCCCAAGCAGCTGGCAGAAGGCAGGAGAGAGACGGCGAGAGGGTCTGGGGGCAGAGAGGGCGGGGTGGCGAGGCTGGGCGGGCCGAGCGGGGGTTAGTGGAGACCGCCAGGCCCCCGCTACCGGGTGCGGAGCCACACTGCCGTCCAGCGGGGGCCGGAGGGCGGTAGAGGCGCCGGGGGCGATGCCGCGGCCGGGGAAGAGCTCGTACAGCGACCAAAAGCCGCCCTACTCGTACATCTCGCTGACCGCCATGGCCATCCAGCACTCCGCCGAGAAGATGCTGCCGCTGAGCGACATCTACAAGTTCATCATGGAGCGCTTCCCCTACTACCGCGAGCACACGCAGCGTTGGCAGAACAGCCTGCGCCACAACCTCTCCTTCAACGACTGCTTCATCAAGATCCCGCGGCGGCCGGACCAGCCCGGCAAGGGCAGCTTCTGGGCGCTGCATCCCGACTGCGGCGACATGTTCGAGAACGGCAGCTTCCTGCGGCGCCGAAAGCGCTTCAAGGTGCTGCGCGCCGAACACACTCACCTGCACGCGGGAAGCACCAAGGGCGCGCCGGGCGCCGGGCCCGCAGGGCACCTTCACCCGCACCACCCGCACCACCACCACCACCACCACCACCACCACGCGGCCGCGCACCACCACCATCACCACCACCCGCCCCAGCCGCCGCCCCCGCCGCCGCCGCACATGGTGCATTACTTCCATCAGCAGCCGCCTCCAGCCCCGCAGCCGCCGCCGCACCTCTCGTCGCAGCCCGCGCAGCAGCCGCCCCAGCAGTCGCAGCCCCAGCCGCCGTCCCACCCGGGCAAGATGCAGGAGGCGGCGGCGGTGGCGGCGGCCGCGGCGGCCGCGGCGGCCGCGGCGGTGGGGAGCGTGGGGCGCCTGTCGCAGTTCCCGCCCTACGGGTTGGGCTCCGCCGCCGCGGCCGCCGCGGCCGCGGCCGCGTCCACGTCGGGCTTCAAGCACCCGTTCGCCATCGAGAACATCATCAGCCGGGACTACAAGGGCGTGCTGCAGGCCGGCGGGCTGCCCTTGGCGTCGGTCATGCACCACCTGGGTTACCCCGTGCCAGGTCAGCTCGGCAACGTCGTCAGCTCCGTGTGGCCGCACGTGGGCGTCATGGATTCGGTGGCCGCCGCCGCCGCCGCCGCCGCGGGGGTCCCCGTGGGCCCGGAGTACGGGGCCTTCGGGGTGCCGGTCAAGGCCCTGTGCCATTCGGCAAGCCAGAGCCTGCCTGCCGTGCCGGTGCCCATCAAGCCCACCCCCTCGCTGCCGCCGGTGGCCGCGCTGCCTCCGACGCTCACTGTCCCCGCGGCCGCGCAGCAGCCGCCGGCGCCGTCCACCGTGTGCCCTGCGGCTGCGGCCTCTCCCGCCGCCTCCCTGCTGGAGCCCACCGCCCCGACTGCGGCAGAGAGCAAGGGCAGCTCCCTGCACTCGGTGCTGGTGCACTCCTAGGGGACCTGGAGGGCGGGGGAGGCGAAAGCGTGCAGGGACTCCCTGTCCTGGGCTGCCCGGGAGGGAGAGGGCGCCCTGAGGCTGGGCAGAGCTGGCGAGCCTGAGCCTTTGCGGCAAAGGAAGGTCTTCGAACGGACAAACCCGAAAGTGGATTCTCCAGTGGTTGAATAAATATAACACTTATGGTGTCTGTGTTTATACTATGTTGTACAATCAGATTAATGAAAGCCAATTTTCAGGTAAGAGTTTTCTATTGTGATTAATATTGGAAGTTAATAAGTTATGGGGGGAGGGAGCGAAGGAATTTGGGGAAGCTTCAGTCGCTGGCAAATTGGAAGTGGATTTAGACCCCTATTCCTGGGAGAAGCTGGTGGAGTTCAACCTCCCCGGGAGAAATCCAACAGAGAATGACGCTTAATACAGACCTCAGCCACCAAGTTTCTCACCCCGGGCAGCGGCCTTCCCTGAACATCCAAGACAAAACTGCTATTCGCTAAGGAAATCTCGTTTTATTTAAGAAGGAGAAGAGAGAGCGTTTTCATATCGTTATTTTCCTGGTCAGTTAAATGGGCGAGGACACAGTGTCAAGACTTAAGTCGCTTTGGGGAGGCAGCGGGAACTCCACGAAGGATCTTGGGAAACAGTTCAGTTTCTTGGCTCTGACCCGGGGTCGAGAAGGATAGAAGGAATGGCTAAAGCAATTAGTTTGCACAAAACAGAATGGCAGCGGCTTAAAGAGCAAAGCCCCAGATTCCAAAAGTAAAGTTCGGGGAAACACAACCAAAGAGAGACAATGAAGGCGGCTTTCTACCTGCAATTCGTTTGTGTATCAATCGGACGAGGCCGTTTAGGAGCCCCAAAATAATGTTAATTCCCACGATCCGTTCCCTTTGGGATTTTAAAGAAAAAACATCACTTGCACCGAGGGATTTTGTTCCTCTAAACATGAATGCAAGAATGCCCCATCACCTGACACAGTTGCTCTTAACGCTTCCAGGAGCGTCTCCTGGCGGTTTCCTTCCAGCCTCCGGACGGACGCGAGAGGATGACCCCGTCCCTTTTGCGCTCTGCGATTTGGTATTCTGCGTGCTGATGGGGCGCGTCCGTCTTTTAGGCGAAATTCTTCAGTTTCAGTTCGCGAATGGAAAAGAAACTTGCCGCGCTGTCGTCCCTTCCCCCCTTTTTGAGCCCCAGGAATAGCACTTTACTCGCAACAAACTTTTGGGAACGAAGGGGGGCGGGTAGGGAGGAGGCAGCTGCCCTTGACCTCCGAGTCACCTTTGGCTTGCGTCCGCGCCGCGTTCGGGTTGTGACTTTGTGACAAGTTCCTGTCTGCCAGTGTTGTACGCGGTGTTTTCCATTAAACCTCTCTGGATCTGCCGCTGCGGGTGTGAAGGTGTTTTCGCTTCTCAAGAGAGGAGGCGGCAGTTTGAGTGTCCACTGGGCGGTCAGGGGGCTTTACACACCCTCCCCCCTTCCTTTTATTTCTTAACTTCAAAGCTTCATAGGAGTGAGTTCACGGAGAGCCGCCAGCAAGGACATGTTTCCTCCACTGCTCCTTTTATCCGTTGGCGCAATTACCTCCTATTCGACCCATCCTGATCCTGGTTTCCGGAGCTCTAGCCCACCTCAGTGCTGGAGACCCGATTAGCAAAAACTTGCAACAGTGAATTGTTTGTTCCCTCTTGAGGTTCGTATCAATACACCGTCACCACCGCCCGACACCCTTTCCCTTTTCTGAGGGCCTCTCCGAGGGCGGGCCACGGCCTGGGACTCCGTACCCTTGGGTAGGCGCCCTTAAGTCTGGGGGGCCGACCCGGGGCTGGGAAGTCGGGTCACTGCCACCGCGGCCCACATAAACGAGGAACGCGGGCCCAGCCACCGCGGCCTGGGAGACCTGTTGCGCACCTGCTCCGGGCCGCGGAGGCGACCGCAGCCTGGAGCCCGGAGCTGCCCAGCGCCAGGCCCGCTAGAGCCTGAGGCCCCGCAGTCCTCCAACCCCCGGAGAGAACTTGCGGGCGGGAGCGGCCGCAGAGCTGCGCGGGGAGCTGGCCAGGCGGCCCGGCCGGGTGAGGGCGACCCATCTGGGGCCGGGAAAGCCGCCGCAGGTTCTCTGCTCTCCAGCCTCGAACAGGGCTCCATCTTGAACCGACTTCCCTCTGCCCAGCCAGGCCCAACGGAAGCGTCCTCTAACCTTTCATCAGAAAAAGGGCCAACAAGACCTGCACACAGTAATGACACCGGAGCCGGGGAGCGGGCGCGGGGGTGTGTGTGGGGGGGGGGGGCTACATCTTCAAATAGGTATTTCCACACATCCCTTATGTATAACTTGCATCGATCGAAGCCTGCAGCTAGTTTTGGTCTGGGAAGCAGGTTGAGGTCACTGCCTCCTTGAGGGCTGAAACAATTCCAGTGTATCCCCTATCCTTTCAACTTGAGACTCTGGAAGGTTCTCTGCAGTTTTCCTCTACACTAGTCTGATGCTGTTGAAAGAAAAGAAGAGGGGACACTGACATGGGGGTCACAGATTTGGAAAGGCTTGGGAGTCTGGCTTCTTTGTTCTCCTCTGGGTGAGTTGGTGCCTAGACATCCTGGGTTTGGACCCCCTGGTTTAGATGAGTCAGTTGGCCCCAAGAAGGGGGACACTAGATCCCAAGGGTTTGTTCAAAAGAATACCGCTTCTTTCTTGTCCACCCGCCCCAAAAGTGTGCTTTTTAGCGGAGCCCAGGAAAGGGCACTTCCAGGAAAGGACTGTGGCCCAAAGTGTCCTTTAGCACCCAGAGAGCTGGCTAAGTGACAGCCCCTCCTGAGAAGAAAGGAGCCTGTGGGCCACAGTGAAAGGAATGAATGAATAATTGATCCTCATAGTTTTCCTGGACCCTCTTGGCACATTCCCTCCTACCTCTGGGTGGAAGACACTGTTTTGTTTTGCTTTTGCTAGAAGCAAAGAGAAAAAGGAGAAGGGAAGGCAAAGTGAACTTACAGATGAGTCAACTCAAGTTTTTATCCAGGAGGAGATCCAGGAACCCAAAGGAAGCAATGCAGGGCATTGAGAGTGGAGAACATGGGAATTAAATTCATGTAAATAAAAAAGGCGGGGGGGGGGGGTTCTGCAAAAATTCTGATCACAAGGGAGATCCCAACTAAAGCCCTGGATACCAATACTATCCTGAAGACCCCTCTTAACTAAGATGGGGTCTGCAGTCTAACTGTAACTAGCTTGTGTGGGGCTTTATCCCTTTAAGCAACCACCACCCCATTCCCACGCCAGGAACCTGGCAAGATTAATCTGGGCAGATCTGTGAGATACCAGGACTGGGAAGACCCCAGCCCCGAAGCTAACTGCTCATCACCAGAATCAGATTTTCATACCTATGTGCCAAAAAAAAAAAAAAAAAAAAAAAAAAATCTATTCAATGACATTGGAACCTAATTCAGTGCTTATTTTAAACATGTGTATAGGGGTCAAGCTATTAAAAAAAAGTATTGTTCTGGTGATACTCAAAGTGCATAGAGAACTATTAAAGCTAATAATAAATTGATAGTGATATTCTGGTAACCCTCTCCACTGAGTACATGATTGCACCTGATCTCACAGTATTCTCTCTCTAGCAACAGGTCGGGATAGAGGGAAAGTAAATTCTAGGTAGAAATGAGAGGCAAGCAATTTTTAAGAGACACTTAAAAATTTATGACCATTTCAGTTCATGCATTTAATAAAATCACTCCCAGTATGCTAAGTCCTAGGGGAGAGAAAGTGAACTTGCATTCCTGGTTTCCAGGATGATAGAAAAGAATGTGGTTGTTTAGCCTGTGTCCCACTTACCTGAATGCATGGCACCCTAAGCAAGATGGGAAGAAGCAACGAGAGAAGAGAAAGATTTCGGTGTAGATACCTTTGCAATATAGGTAGGAGGAAAACAACTTGGAATCATCCATTTGATTATATTTGCTCGGGAAGCTGAGGCAAGAGCTAAGGGCCCAGGGAGGACAAGCCTGTTTTAGCTGTAGTCTTGAGAACAGGCTCTCTTGCAGAGGCCAGGATGGGCACAGTTGGCATCTGGCACTTAGGAAGCCTGTCAGTCAGGCTGGCTTGTGGTCAATTATCTCCTTAAGTAGACTGGCATTAGTCCAGCCAGGGAGGAGGGCTGGTAGCATCCAGAGGAATCAGAGCCAGTTATCTGGAAGCGGTACTGCTGAGCCCCAAGCATCTTTGCACTGGGGGGTTGGGAGGTGATCAACACATCTCCTCCTGGGACTCAAAGGTGACATTTGCCTGCTTGGCCCTGGTACAGAAAGACTCCAGAAGAGTATGGACACAGCATGCCTTAGGAGAAGGCATGTGATTCTCAAAGCCACCAGGTTTCTTTAAATGCCATACACTGACAATTTCGCCATTTCTGATATGCATAAAATCATAGGGAGATCCTGGTAAACTGTAGTGGGATTTGGTTCCTCCACTGGATATGGATTCTCATTCTTCATGGTACCTATGAAATGGGCAGAAAGGGTAGTTTGGGGGCATATTCAGGTTTGGATGATGTGGCAAGTGTTTGAAGTGCTAGTCGTGTTAATGGGACCGGGTGCCTATGATTCGTCCGGGGGGGAGGGGGGAGTGGGGGTGCGGGGGGGGGGGGGTGGTATTGGAAATGGGAGAGTAAAGAAACAGTTTCAAAAGCCAGTGATAACCTCTCTGTAGTGAAAAAGGCAAAGTGAGGATTCAAGTGGAGGTGGGAAGTCCTTGAATTCCAAAGAGCAAAACGGTTTCTTCAAGTCCAACATTTTCATTTTGCTCATTGAAAATATTTTCATTAACTTTATCTGTCAAAGCTGAAATGCTACCTTATACCCTTTGGGGGGAGATTGAAGAGATCTGCTTGGGATTTCAATGCAGTCTTAAACCATTGTTTAAATGGTATGAGTTTGGCAAAACTCCAGATGTACTCTGTCCCAAGCACTTTTCCCCCTTAACTATCCCCCGTGTATTTTAAGGAAAATTTAAGCCATATGTTGCTCTTTCCCCCTTGCATCCAAATGTAGCTTTATTGAATTTTAGCATGGTCCATGAAATTCAAATTCTGAGCCTTAAACTATAATATATTCATATGATCTACAACACAGTCACATGATATGCACATATATCATTAAGCAGAAAATAAAGCTTCTGCGAACTATAGTTGTATTATCATAGTAACATTTCTTTAGACTGAAGAACCCTGCAGAGAATGCCTTATTAAAAAAGGATTTTATGAAATTATCAAAAAATTTCAGAAAAGCTAAACCGGTGATGCATGAAAATATTTTTAATAGACTACTGCTAAGAAGACGTTTTGATTATGCTTAGTTCGATACAAATAGTTCTTTCCTGCCACAAAGAACAGGTCTTTTGTGTACAAGAGACACCCAAGCTTTGCTTGTAAGTCACAGATCTCATTATTGTGGCATCATTTAAAAACTGCATTGAAATAAGCTTTCCCATCTGAGTGACCTCCAGCCCCTGTCAGCACCTTCACAGACAGCGTGTTTTTACTGTTACTGCGGATGAACGCTTAGTAAGAAAGGAGCTGGAGAGCTGGAGTCCAGGCCCAGCTGAACTAGATTCATTCCAGAAAGGATCCACAACGCTGAAACACACAGATGAAAAGGGGGGGGGGGGAAGGGGTTGGGGGAGGGAGAGAGGAAGGAAGTGAGGAAAGAAGCAGAGAGAGAGGCAGATGTAACCATCTAATACTGACAAACCAAATATATATATACATATTTATATTTATATATACAGACACAGTTTTCTGACCTAATACTGCATTAGTTTTCTCTCAGGAAACTATAAATCAATTTTTTCAACGTAGGCACCTATAACACTACTTACCTGAAGTGATCTTGGCTTAAAACAATATTTGTCTTCTCTTAAAAATGTTGCCTAGCTAGAGAGGACAGGGCATTAAACAACTAAGTGGCAGCCTCATTTATTGACTAAAAAGACGAGGCTTTAGTCTAAGAATTTATCCCAGGTGAGAATTCTGTGACATGAATTTTGTCATAAGTTTTGCAATTTATTTTATAGGGATGTAACCTGTATCCCCAGGGGAAAGGTTTAAACAAATTATGCTATTTATATATTATGCAATATCATGCAGCCATCACAAATAATGCTTATGAAATTTTACTCATATAGACAATGTTTATGCACCAAATATTAACAGTGCGACCTTCAGATGGGTGAAATCGTAAGTCATCTTATTTTCTTGTTTTCCACATGTTCTAGGTGGTTTTGAATTGTCTACATACACTGATCATGTTTTCCTTTTATATATTTTTTTCCATTTTTTAAGTGTATTTATTTATTTTTGAGAGAGGGAGAGATTGAGAATGCGCACACAGGGGAGGGTGGGGGGGGGGGCGGTAGGCAGAGAGAGAAGGAGAGACAGAGAATCCCAAGCAGGCTCAGCACTGTCAGCGCAGAGCCCAACGCGCGGGGTTCAATCTCAAAAACCGAGAGATCATGACCTGAGCCGAAATCAAGAGTCAGACGCTTAATGATGAGCCACCCAGGTGCTCCTGGTCATGTTTTACTCTTATAACCAGGGGAAAGATTACTTAAAGATCTATCCAGCCAGTGCAACTACAATTTCAACAAAATTTAAATTATTATTTTTTAATGTAGCACCCTAAATATGGGGGAGGGGTGAAGAACTGACTGATTAAAATAGATTTTATTTTATTTTTTTTCAACGTTTATTTATTTTTGGGACAGAGAGAAACAGAGCATGAACGGGGGAGGGGCAGAGAGAGAGGGAGACACAGAATTGGAAACAGGCTCCAGGCTCTGAGCCATCAGCCCAGAGCCCGACGCGGGGCTCGAACTCACGGACCGCAAAGTCGTGACCTGGCTGAAGTGGGACGCTTAACGGACTGCGCCACCCAGGCGCCCTAAAATAGATTTTAAAGACAAAGAGTGGCAGAGAAGATGGAACCACACACCTTGCTGTCTTCCTGCTGTGCCTTTGACAAGACTCCTCACTGTAGACCTCTCTGGTGGGAGGCTGTCGCTTTAAGTTTTGACTCTTCGAGAGTTTTGTGAGAATTGCTGTCCCATAAAGCTAGAATAGGAAAATGTGAAAGGGTTGAAATTACAAAGAGGGCTTGCTAAAGAATATATCTCACTTTCTCTTTTAATAATCTGTACACACCCATCATGGGGCTCAAACTCAAAACCCCAAGATCAAGAGTCAAATGCTCTTCTGACTGAGCCAGCCAGCCACCCCAAGTCTCACGTTCCTGTGTTGCCTTTCCTACCAGCGTCCTCCGTTTTCATCTTTTGCGTTGCATGAAGTTTTGTGGTAGCCTCAAACTCTTTTTGATACTAGGCAGATAGGGAGGGAGGCAAACCATAAGAGGTTCTTAAGGACCGAGAACAAACTAAGGGTAAATGGAGGGTGGGGGAGAGGGGAAAGTGGGTGACGGGCAGGGAGGAGGGCACTTGCTGGGATGAGCCCTGGGTGTTGTATGAAAACCAATTTGACAATAAATTATATTTAAAAAAAAAGAAACTAGGCAGATAATGAATGCTAAGTAAATACCTTCTGCTAGCTTAGGTATTTCCTCCCAAATGAAAAATAAGATACAGTTTCCCAGAACAGTAATGTAATTTTCCTTTTTCCTAGTTGGCAAATTTTTGCGTCGTGCCAGTGTTTTCAAGAGGAACACTTTAGACACTATTAGTGCTAGTCCAAGTAAAACGGCATTGTCTTCCCTGTTCACACTGAAATCGTTTCTTTTCAAAAAAAAAAAAATGCAAAAGTCTGGGTTGCCTAGATGGCTCAGTCAGTAGAGCATCTTGATCTTGGGGTGGTGAGTTCGAGCCCCATGTTGGGCGTAAAGATTAAAATTTTTTTAATGAACAATACAAGTCTGTAACTATCCAGAATATGCACGTTTTCAGAAGATTAAACAGGCCTCAACTGTGAGGCCAGAAGCCTGATTACCTCCAAAAATAGCCACAGATCATTGAGATTTAGGGTTTTTTTGTTTTTAATAAGTTACACCGGAGAACTAAAACTGTTAAAATTACAAGACTGAGTTTTTAACCCAAGAGAGTTAGAGAACCAAAGTATAATCAAATATATCTTGCTTTACGAGCTTAGAGAACAAAATAACATCCTATGTCTTCGATATACAAAACTGTTTAACTTTCACCCCAGTTATTACTAGAAAACATCTTCTTTCTCCCCTGCCAGGGGACCCCAAGCTGACTCAGGCCTGGTTACTCCCACCTGACAAAGAAAAATCTGTAAAGTCAAATCAACCCGCTAACGCTGCTTCTCAAACTTGAGGCGCATGTGAGTCACCTGGGCCCCCCTCCGCTGGGCCCCACCTCCAAAGATTCTGATTCAGCAGGTGTGAAGCGGAGCCTGAGATTATACATTTCTAATGAGCTACCAGGTGGTAATGATTTTGCTGGGCCCCAGATCACACCCTGGAGAAGTTCCGTGCTAACAGAGATTTGTTTTGTTTTCCATCAGTTGACCTCAGTTACAACCATCTCAGTCCATCAGAGATACCCAAATAAATTTGAACATCACAGAAAAGGCATGAGTTGAGATCGCTTTTTTCTCTCTAAAACTCCCTGGTGTCTATCAGATCTACCCATCACTTTCCCAGATGTCTGAGTATTTTCTACTAACGCTCGAGGGAAGGGGGCCTGTTGATTTCAGCTGGAGTCATGATCCCACAGTCGTGGGATGCAGCGCGGAGATTGCTTGAGATTCTCTCTCTTTCTCTCTCTGTCTGCCCTTCTCCCCGCTTTGGGTGCGTGCTCGCTCTCTCAAATTAAGAAAAAAAAAAAAAATAACGCACAAGGGAAACAGAAAAACTCCAGAGTTCGAGCCTCCCTGCTGGCTGTAAGTCACATAAAGACAGAATAGTCAGACTGGAAAGCAGCAATCTTCTTACTTCGTCAGAGGCAGCTGAGGCAGCAGCTACTTGAAAAGCAAGTTAGTAAACACCGGAGCTAGAAGTCAGGGGTCTTCTTTCTATTCTCCCCTTTACATCATAAGTCAACCCCTTCACAAAAGCATTTTACCCGATGGGTTTAAGGAACTGTTACTTCACTTCCTTAATGTGGTGCAATTATGTTCGCAGACCATGCTTTCCCATGATGCTTCATGCGTCATAGGTATTTTTTTTTTGTTTATTTTGAGAGAGAGAGCATGTGAGCGTGAGCGAGAGAGGGACAGAAAGAGAGTGGGGGGAGAGAATCCCAAGCAGGCTCTGCACTGTCAGCATGGAGCCCGTAGCAGGGCTCAAACTCACGAACCGTACGATCATGACCTGAGCAGAAACCAAGAGTTGGAGACTCAACTGACTGAGCCACCCAGGCGCCCCCTGAGGTATTTTTATGCCCACTGTTTTATATAGGGGAGATAGGCTTTATTCTGAATTTTATTCTGATAGCTTTTTAAAAAATTTTTTATGTTTATTTTTTAAGAGAGAGAGAGAATGGGGGAGGGGTACAGAGAGAGGGAGACACAGAATCCAAATCAGGCTCCAGGCTCTGAGCTGTCAGCACAGACCCAGATGTGGGGCTCGGGCCCCCAAACTGTGAGTTCATGACCTGAGCCGAAGTCGGGCGCTTAACCTACTGAGCCACCCAGGTGCCCCTGTTCCGATAGGTTTTATACGTTTGCAGGCTTAGATCTACACCTTGCAGAATGGAGTTCGTGCAGATGTTCAAATGATGCATGAATTTTGCCTAAAATGGAGCCATTCAAGCCAAATACTTATAAAAATGCTTTGGTTCTCAGGACTGAGGCACTAAATAGCATGCATTCTTTTTTGTTTTGTTTTTATTTATTTTGAAGGAGACAGAGCCCCAGCAGGGGAGGGGCAGAGAGAGAGGAGAGGGAGAATCCCAAGCAGGCTCCGCATGGGAGCAGATGCCAATGTGGGGCTTGAACCCAAGAGCCCCGGAGGCCATGACCTGAGCCTAAATCAAGAGGCAGACGCTCAATCGACTGAGCCACCCAGGTGCCCCTAAATGGTGTGCATTCTAACAAAACAACTGATACCAGGACTTGAGCTAGGGTTCCCTCTGGTCCTAGAGAGTTCATGAAATTTTCCGCAGCCTCCTCGCATGTCCTGTGACAGATTCACACCCCTATTCTCTGGGGACTTTTAGTCAGTGGCTTTAGAATGTGTAGAAGGGAGACAGGCATTGTCGCTCTTAGTTGTGTCTAACTTAAAAGGCCAGCTCCCAGAGACCTGGTTTACTTTGAGGATCATCTCAGTGTAAAAGCACACTGCCCCTTTTATTTGCAAACACTCCAGGTGTCCCGGCACGAGAGCAAATACTAATGCCTTGAAGGTTCGAGCTTACCTTACTTCATTGAATTTAAATATTGATTATTTCTAAAAGTGTTTCTACTGTCTTTCTACCAGGAATTTCTCACTGGGTGTCTTTGCCATCCAGACTAGTCTTTCGGTTTGCTTGGTTTTGACTCTGGGTCTTTTTGATCTCCCCCTCCTCTCTGGCTACTTACTTTGCCCTTCATTCTACTCCCACCACTCCCAATTCCCACTAACTTCTTAATGAGGGACCATATGATTCTGTTTCTCTCTTTGTAGACTGTAATCATTGGGATTTCACCTTCTACCGTGGAAGTGGTCTATCAACTTCTTTTCCTATATGAAGACTGAGGAATTAAGATGTTAAGCTATTAAAATCACATTTCTTTTTTTGGAGCTCCTGGGTGGCTCAGTCTGTTAAGCATCCGACTTTGGCTCAGGCCATGATCTCACGGTTCATGAGTTCGAGCCCCACGTCAGGCTCTGTGCTGAAGGCTCAGCGCCTGGAGCCTGCTTTGGATTCTGTGTCTCCCTCTCTTTCTGCCCCTTCCCTGCTTGTGCTCTGTCTGTCAAAAATAAATAAACATTGAAAAAAAATTTAATCACATTTTTTAAATCTATCTGCACAACTTCATCCTACAAGCATTTATTCAATATGGTAATGTAGGAACTATGCCAGGTGCTGACGGTAAGATATGTTCCCCACTGCACCAACCATTAACCTATTGTCTCTCATCTCCAAGCGTGCCCTTTCCAACTCCGTGATGCCGGAGCTGGGACTTTGCAAACTGCGTTTCGGCTTTGCCTGCTGGTTATATACTGGGTCCCGGTAATATGGGGCTCTGGTGGCGGTTAGCAAGGGTGGAAAAAAGAAAAGGGATTTGCTCCTTTCTGCTTGTTCCTTCAGGGGTTCCCTTTCCGCGTGTGATTCCTGGAAGCATCATGCAGGCAAAACTTCTTCACCTGGCAGTGTCTTCCTGTGGCAGCAACTGAACCCAGTTGGAAGTTTTCCCAGCCTTTGAAGAACCAACCTCATTTCCCACCCCATCTCAGAGACCCCGGCACCAGTTAGCAGGTGCTTTCTGGGTCCTGACCTTCAGCTTCATGGGGGATCACCTCGGAGTCTCTGAGTGTTAATAATTCCAACTTCTTCCCTTTGTACTCTCCAGCCCAGGGGCGGAAGCTGCTTTCTGCAGTTGCTACATCTGTGATAGTTTAGAATTCTCTGTCCCCTCCTTCAGCTGTTAACATCTTTACATCCAGTTAACTATTCGTTACATTAAATTCTGCTTGTAAAAATAACTGGAATGCTTTCTGTCCCCTGACTGGATTTTGATGCATCTGCCCGCAAGGACCTGACAGTCTGAAGCAGAAGCTTGTCTCCCCTGACAAAGATATGTACAAAATAAGTGCAGGGTAGCTTGGAGGAGAATGTTCAGGTTCAAATTTATAATATGAAACAATATGCATAGGCATAGATTTGCTAGTATGTACCAACTAAGAAAAACAGGAAAAATGTATTCCTTTTAGAAGTGATAAAATACACTCTTTTAAAATAAAACTGTTGCCTGGGGCGCCTGGGTGGCTCAGTTGGTTGAGCGTCAGTCGGGCTTCCACTCAGGTCATGATTTCGCGGTTTGTGGGTTGGAGCCCCGCATTGGGTTCTGTGCCGACAGCTCAGAACCTGGAGCCTCTTTCGGATTCTGTGTCTCCCTCTCTCTCTGCCGCTCCCCTACTCGTGCTCCATCTCACTCTGTCTCACAAATAAATAAACATTAAAAAAAGTTTTAAATAAAACTGTTGGGGGCGCCTGGGTGGCTCAGTCGGTTAAGCGTCTGACTCTTGATTTCCGCTCAGGCCATGATCTCACGGTTCCTGAGCTCGAGCCCTGCATTGGGCCCTGTGCTGACAGTGTAGAACCTGCTTGAGATTCTTTCTCTCCTTCTCTCTCTGCCCCTCCCTGCTCACTCTCTCAGAAATAAATAAACATTATAAATAAAACTGTTAACACATGTCCCGTAATTACAGTAACACAGCCTTGTGTTCTCTCTGCAGGACTTCATAGCAATGCGGCTCTGAAAAGCGGCATCGGTTTGCAGGTAAGTTCTGAGATCTCAGTGTGCCAGACCCTGTTGAGGAGCTAATTCCCCAGGATGAGACTACTCTAGACTGCTCTGTTTGACCTTCACTCTCCAAGAGTGAAGGAAGAAAAATGACCCAGGGAAGGTAGGAGGCTAGAGAGCAAAACATCCTGGGAAGGTAGGAGGCTAGAGAGCAAAGCAAATCAATTAAATAAGGTCAAAACTAATTGAGTAGGTCAAAGGTATATAGAGTGTTTTTTGAAATTTCTGAATTTGACAGTTCTGCTTATAGATGTAACATGAGGATATTGACTTTTTAAACTAGTTACGATAATAAAAGTAAATCGTGAGTGGCCAAAGCTGGAGCTCTTCACTGGAGAGATACTGGCTTACCTGAAGCCCCGAAGAATGTCCCATAAACAATAGCAAGTTGCGGGGCGCCTGGGTGGCGCAGTCGGTTAAGCGTCTGACTTCAGCCAGGTCACGATCTGGCGGTCCGTGAGTTCGAGCCCCGCGTCAGGCTCTGGGCTGATGGCTCAGAGCCTGGAGCCTGTTTCCGATTCTGTGTCTCCCTCTCTCTCTGCCCCTCCCCCGTTCATGCTCTGTCTCTCTCTGTCCCCCAAAAAATAAATAAACGTTGAAAAAAAAATTAAAAAAAAAAAACAATAGCAAGTTAGAATAAACACACTTCGGGGACTTCTGTATGGTTTTCTCATGAGAGCAGCAAAGATAAATTTCAAAATAGCAGTTTTGACAGAGTATCCAAGTGCTTTAGAAACCAAATAGCTCTTGAGGAGCTCAAGAGAAACTGGAGCATTGTGGGGTCCACACAAGATTAATTGGAAAACAAGTTGGCCCATTACTTACTTTTTGGCTGCCTTGATATTAATTTGTGTGGAAGCTTTGAAAGTTTCTAAAGATATCTTTTTTATCTTCTTTTCTCTGCTGATATAATACTTGACTTATGGGAAGTTCTTAAAGATTCGTTGAAGAGGAAGAATAATTGAGTTAATACATTTCACCATCCCCGACGTAACAAAATTCAAATGTGGAGACCCTCTGCCTAACTGCTCTAAACAACAACAACAACAAAACCTTAGATAACTAAATCCTAGTAAGCTTAAATGGCTAGGAGAGAGAGATTCAGCTACTTGGCCAAGGTCATTTAACTACTTTGTGAAGGAGCCAAGATTGGGTCTCAAGGCAGCCAAATTCACACCCTGCTCTCATCCACAGTGTTCAACTGCTTTGAAAAGTCTCTGAAACTCTGTGTGTTTTGGTTTTCACATCTGTAAAACTGGACAAAGAATACCTACCTAATTAGGTTAAATTTAACCAATAAATAAAATCCAGTTTGTTGACAATCAGAATTGAAATTCCTATTTTCAAAAACCAATTGAGAAATGTTTCTTAGTAACTGGAGACAGATTGGGGGGGAAAAAAAACCGCTCCTAAAAATTAGTATGATTTAATAAAGGAGGCCCGCTGAAAAGGGGAAATTGTTTTGGACAATATTTTTTTAAAAAAACTAGATCCAGGCAATATTTCTTACAACTTTTCAAAGCCACGTGCTGATTTTAAAACCATATTTATAGAAACAATTTCCTGGCTTTAAAATTAATTTTGGTATTATATAGTATTTACTTAAAAAGTAACTTTTCCTGGTTTCTAAAATATTTGAAGCATATTAAAAGGAAAATTGTGAAATGATTTGAACATTACTTATGATGAAATTTTGAAATATATCATGGCAAGAAGGCAAATCTTGAAACTGACTGTAATTGAAAGTTCCCGTGAGAATGTGGATTCACCCAGGATGATGACCAACAAGGCGCCATATAAATCGTAACTGCTCGGGGCGCCTGGGTGGCGCAGTCGGTTAAGCGTCCGACTTCAGCCAGGTCATGATCTCGCGGTCCGTGAGTTCGAGCCCCGCATCAGGCTCTGGCCTGATGGCTCGGAGCCTGGAGCCTGTTTCCGATTCTGTGTCTCCCTCTCTCTCTGCCCCTCCCCGGTTCATGCTCTGTCTCTCTCTGTCCCAAAAATGAATAAACGTTGAAAAAAAAAAATTTTTTTTTTTAAATAAATAAATAAATCGTAACTGCTCTCTGCACCCCAGACGTATTTTTTTTTTGGTCTATTTCTCTCAAGCTAGCTCTCAATTCCTTCTATATCCAACTATTAAATTTTGTCTTTCCTTCAAAACCCAACTTCAAAACCAACTATTATAGTGCCTAACTGATTGTAGGAACGCACTATTTCCTTTCTTTTTTCCAGGAAGTCTTAACAATTTCCTCTACCCTCCTCTGATCTCTGTTATTCTTTTTTTTTTTTTTTTTCACTTTTTTTTTTTTTCGGACAGAGAGAGCTCAAGTGGGGGAGAGGGATGAGGGGGGGTGGAGAGAGAGAGAGAGATTGAGAATCTTAAGCAGGTTCCACGCTCAGTGTGGAAAAGTTCATGTGAGGCTCGATTCCATGACTCTGGGATCATGACCTGAACCAAATCAAGAGTCGGATGCTCAACCAACTGAGCCAGCCAGGAGCCCCCTCTGGTCGCTGTTATTAATCTCCCTTTTCCTCATTCTTAGAGCATGTTGTCAGATCTGTGGCCCAGTGTGCCTTGATTTAGGCTGGGTGTGTGACTAGCTCTCCTGCCAAAATAACCTGTAGAATAGCATGGACTTCAACCTAATGGAAGTCTTCATATTCCTCACTGCACTGTGTTTGCCACACAGTATGTACTAAATGTGTGTGTGTGTGTGTGTGTGTGTGTGTGTAACAGAATTACATTTAGCTAGTCTTCTTTGAAGCTGACTTCTAAAAAGACAAGTAAATTCTCTCTCGTCCAACTCAATTTGTATCTCCTGATATCCATTCCATGTCCTGCAACCTGAAATTATGTGAGGCTGATGGTCTCCACCTCATATTCTTGTAGCCATTGAGAGCGCTCAATTTAAGACATAACAGGTGTCCCAACTGGAAATGGGCAACTTGCTCCAGAAGCAGATTTAAATCAACCAGAAAGATCATTTTAAAGTTCTAACCCTAGACATCTCACTATAAGAAATTGTGGTCTTTGTGAACATCATTCAAAAGGCACCATGGTACAATGAGAAGGGCTTGAACTTTGAACCCCATATCTAAAAATGTACTACCTCAAGTGCTTTAATGATAATAATTGATTGAATATTTATGGTCTAACATTAATCCACAGAATAACCTAATGCAGTAAGTCTAGTCCAAATCTCATCCCTATTTTACTGATAAAGATACTGAAGATCAGAGAGTCAACTTTCTTTCCAAGGTTACACAGCTAGTTAATGGTTGTAGCAGGACTGGAACTCAAGGCAATGAAACTCAAGCCCCAACTCTTAACTTTAAGTGATACTGCTTTATTAAGTTTGTTAGCTTCAGGGATGTGGGGTTGGGGGGCTCAGTTGGTTGAGGGTCCGGCTCTTAATTTCAGTTCAGTTCTTGATTCCAGGGTTGTGAGATTGAGCCCCCTGTCAGGCTCTGCATTGAGCCTGCTTGGGATTCTTTCTCTCTTTCTCCCTCTGCCTCTCTCTCTCAAAATAAATAAAAATAAATAAACTAAAAAACAAACAAAAATAAATACACAAATAATTTCTACCTCATTGGGTTGTTGAGGTAGCAATCCAATGAACACTTTCACCTAGAACTGTGGAACTTTATCAACCCAAATCAATCTGAGTTAAGATCTTTGGTAGAAACAAGGGAACCTCCTATATAATGCCCTAAATTCCATCCTCTGTATTCCAACTGATTATTGGCTTCCCAATGACCCAGGTAGAATTGGGTCTCCAACAGGGAGCAAGATGCCTTCCTTGGTCCTTAGCAGTTTAAACACATTTGCTGTGAATGATTGAGGACTTTAAAAGAGCACTCGCCACATTTTATTGACAGTAGCTTTTCCCTTTACAAATAGGAACAATTGTGTGAATTTACATATGTATCAACCTGAGATGGGTTAGCTGTGTAAAACACTGGTGAGGAAAAGTAAGGTATAGAAGGGAAACTGTCTTTAGTTTCACAAAGGATAGGAAATCTTAACTCCTGCTTCCCACTGAGAAAAATAATGGACAAAGAAAGTACAAATGACCTATAGTCCCCTCCTCTTTTTCCACAACAAATGGTCGACATCCAGTGACAATATTATGATGTTGATTTTGTTTAAAGCTGGCACATCATCAATTTTAATTTCTTTCTTCTTTCTTCTTTACATATGGTGAGATAAGGCCAGTGAGTGTGTACCTTCTGATGACTCACTTCCTTTTGATCCTCTCCCTCTTATTCAACTGAGACGACCATTTCCAGGGGCTTACACCTGGTACTACATATATTTTTTGTCCCTCATGTAATTAATAGATGAGGGGACCTGAGTTCTAGGGTCTGCGATTCCCTCTCTGCCGCTTTGACACCGGGAAAAGTACAGAATTTCTCTGAGATGTAGTAGCCTCATTCACAAATGGTAGCTCCATGTCGATCAAGCATTCCTTATGTAAGGCACAGCGTGCTGGGACAGCGTGCAGGGAGGATAATGTTGCCTTGGTTCCTCTGTAAAACCCTTGCAAGATAAAGTGCCCAGAAGCTTCACCTGGCTCCAAAGGGTGCTCGTTTTCATCCTGAGGAGATCATGCAAATGAAAGCTCTTTGTTAACTGTTGGGTGTGCCACAAATACTAGCAATGCAGACGTTCGTGATGAGGGTAGAGATGGTGATGGCCATGAAGAGGAAGATGCTGTGTGTAGGAAAGGGTTGATGCCACTCTTCTGGACTGAGGGTTCTGGAGAGGGTACCGGAGAGGCAAACAGCACCTTCGCTGGTATGGAAATGGGACAGGAAATGGGAGAAGTGTCTGCCTTGGTCGTCTACTGGAAGGTTGCTCCATGGAGACTACAGCACATATATAAACATCGGGTTCAAGTTCCTAGTGACCAGATTCCTGAGATCTTGATTATATGTGTCAGTAAACAGCTTAACATACACCGCAGACAACACCTCAGGCAGAGTTAGGCAGAAACTCAGACACAGAAGCGCCTGCTGTGTTGTTGGTAACTTTCTAAACGTCTCAATGAAATTTACAGATTGAAATTTTTTCAGAGCATCTCACTGGGAAAAACAGTCCCCTCCACATACTGTTATTTTTAGGATGTTGAGTACTCTCTGTCATAAAAGATCAAAGTGAAACATTTGACATCCACACTAGTTTGCTCCTTGAAGTTAAATAAGATTAAAATATAGGAATGACAAAATTTTATCTCTCATTTTTTTTTGCATACGATGCCAATACAGTTTCTAAAAGGAATCTCAAAGTTATTATACTCTATTACTATCATTCTTATCATAGATGGCTCTATGTATATCATATCATGATTCGTACTAAAGCCAAGATTCAGAACTCTAGAGCCAAATATCCGTTTAATTTTTTGTAATGTTTGTCATTGTGGATATAATCAGTGTGGATAAGAATCTAAAATAAGAGTTCAAAATTATTTGTATAAATACAAATGCAAATGCTTAACGCCAGCAATATTTGTTTTCTACTGATCCTGTAACAGATTACCATACACTTAGTGGCTTAACACAATGCAGCTCTGGAGGTCAGAAGTTCAAAATCAGTTTCACAGGGCTAACATCAACATTTGACATAGTTGGCTCCTTCTGGAGACTCTGAGTGGAGAATCCGTTTCTTTACCTTTTTCTATTTTTAGTAGCCGCCTATATTTGGTTTGTGGCCCCTTCCTTCATCCTCAGAGTCTGCTTCCTTTATCGCATCACCTTCTCCTGTTCCATGGGCAAATTTCCCTCTGCCTCCCTCTCACAAGGACACTTATGATGATGATATTTATGGCCTCCAGGATAATCTCTCCGTCTCAAGATCTTTTACTTAATCACATTTGCAAAATCCCCTTTGCCATATAAGTTAACGTTCGCAGATTCTGTGGATTAGGTTGTGGGCATTTTGGGGAGCCACGGTTCTGCCTACCACACAGGTGAATCGCTCATAACTGGGGCCTTGTGTAGACCTCACCCAGATTTCCTAATGATAAAACAGCTTTTAATTTCATGTCTTGATTTCTTTATAACAGTGAGGTTTTTTTAATGTTTATTTATATTTGAGATAGAGAGAGCAGGGGAAGGGCAGAAAGAGAGGGAGACCGAGGCTCCGAAGCAGGCTCTGTGCTGACAGCAGAGAGTCCTGACATGGGGCTGGAACTCACAAACCACAAGATCATGACCTGAGCCGAAGTCAGACACTTAGCCACCCAGGGGCGCCAGTGAGTTTTATGGAGAACTCCAACTGGAGCAGGTGACATTCAAAATCATGAGCCCAAAATTAATAGAATAAAAGAGAAAGTTGGGGCACTTGGCTGGCTCAGTCGGTAGAGCATGTGACTCCCGATCTTGAGATCATCAATTCGAGCCCCATGTGTAGAGTGTACTTAAAAATAAATAAAACCTTGGGGCACCTCGTGGCTCAGTCGGTTAAGTGTCCGACTCCGGCTCAGGTCATGATCTTGCTGTCTGTGGGTTTGAGCCCAGTGTCGGGCTCCGTGCTGACAGCTCAGAGCCTGGAGTCTGCTTCGGATTCTGTGTCTCCCTCTCTCTCTGCTCCTACCCCACTGGCGCTCTGTCTCTGTCTCTCTCTCTCAAAATAAATAAGCCTTAAAAAAAAAAATAAATAAATGAAACCTTAAAACAAGGAGAGAGAGAGAGATAAAGTAATAAATTAAAAAGTCCCAATGTAAAAAGCCCCTCATATTAATTGAGGACAAGGTGATTTTATCCAGAGATCCTTTGCTTGCTCTCAATCTCCCTATGTTTAATTAAAAACTAACTCAAAGCTAATGAAAGCCAGCCTATGTTGAAAATCTTCAGGAGTAAACAAAACAAAAGATGCTTAACAGAGATGTATTAGTACTTTATCTAAGCGATTCCTCCTGAAACAATTTTCTTGTCGTTTTTGATACTAATATAATATAAAAAAAGTCAAATCAGAAATATGATGCAGTACAATCTCCTAAAAAAGAAATTCAATTTTCCAGGAATAGCTAATTCCTGAAACTTGAGATGCATCTTCAAGTATCTAGACCAAGTGTGTGCAGTCTGACTAGCCTGTCAATAAAACCATAAAATGTATCTGAAAGAGTCCTTAACAACCTAATGTAGGGTGAACAACAGACATTTAACCTTGCTAGAAAAATGCAAATCTATCAGAAGAGAAATCTACATTTGACCTTTGAAGTGAGGTCAGCATTTCTGATCTCATCCCTGAAGGGGTAGTAGAGAAAGAGGGGAGTCTGGTGGAGGGGGAAATCTGACCTTGATCCCTGTGGCTTTAAGAACCATGGATCCACCCAAAAGTCAGGATATTCAGAGAAGCATCAAGGGAATGGGGCGGGGGAAACGGTGAGGATGACTGGTCCTCACTTCAGTGAAAAGGCAGAGGTTTACGCTGTAACACCTGAGGATCTTCACATTTCCACATTTAAAGGAAATTTTTGTGTATGAGTTAATATTACGTGTAAATTTCAGGGGTTCGTGGCAACACCTGGTGATTCCTTTACGGACCATATGACAGAACAAATTGCACAGGGTGCTATTTTATTTTCAAGAGGACTCATGACACGTGCTCAAGTAATACAGATCCGCTCATCTAAAAGTCAACTTAAAGCTCAAATTTTTTTTAATGTTTATTTATTTATTTTGAGAGAGAGAGAGAGAGAGAGAGAGAGAGAGTGAGCAGGGGAGGGGCAGAGAGAGGGAGACAGAGAATCCAAAGCAGCAGGCTCCTTACTGTCAGCTCAGAGCCCAACACAGAGGGGTGGGGCGGGGCTCGACTTCACAAACTCTGAAATCCATGACCTGACCTGAAACCACTGAACCACCCCGGGCGCCCTGACTTAAAGCTCAATTGTTCACTGTTGTCATTTCTTACCGAGCATGTGTAGAAAGTGTTTTGTATTCCAAACAGCATTCCTCCCCCCAAAACAATTTCATTTTCATTTATCTCTTTTTTTCAAAAGTAATCTCTATGCCCAATGCAGGGCTTGATGTTGCGACACGGAGATTAAGAGTCGCACAGTCTACCAACTGAGCCAGTTCAGGTGCCCCACCTGCAAACAATTTTAAATGTCTTTTCCAATAACAGGAAGGGATGGTTGGTATCCTTCATTCGTCTCAATAGTTGGGTTTCTAAAATACCAACTTCATTGTCATAACTCAAATTGAATGTTAATAATCCCAACTGCCGCTATGTAAAGAAACTGGTGTGCTTGTGTGAAAAGCAGATCACGCACAGATTATGCATTATTTCCAGTAATGGAAAAACTGAGGCACACGAAGAATGAGCGGACCAAAACCTCCAGTCGACAATGCTAGCAGTGAACTGACACCCGACTTTTGACCTCCGGTCAGATCATGAAAAATATACTAACTTCCCTCCCCAAAGCTGAACAGTTTTTTTTTAAATTAAGATTATTAACTGCAAATTTAAAATGTTAAAAAAAGTTAATCCTTTTTAATCTTCTAAAGTATTGTTTCAAACGCAAATTCCCTGGAAGATTACTTCAGTTGTGCACTTCCTCCAGTCCTATGCTGACCCAACCGTACTTATCTATGGATTTTGTTTTGTTTTATTATTTGATTAAGTCTCTTGCTACCCTTCTCTATGGCAGGCAGGGGAATCGTCTATCCGGAATGGAGCGTTTAGATTTGCTACTTTTAAACTCAAGGATTAGCTTTGCACTTGGGGAATCTTTGGGTAGCATCAAACCCTACAGAATTCTGCAATTTAATTTCACTTATGAATGTAAAGGGCTTACAGCTGTCTTCACAGTTCAATGAGGATTTACCAAGATGTTGCTCTCCCCAGTGGCAGAGACAAGTCTCCAACCAACAGGACTTCTGCGCTCCCCAAAGTAGATGGTTTGACCAAGGAGGATGAAATTAGCGCGCGCGCACACACACACACACACACACACACACACGCACACACAGCATACCATCTGAGACTTTCAGAAAATGCAGATCTGGGGGGGGAAATCTTAGAGCATAAATTACTTTGAGGATTTTTAATTTTTTTTGTCTTTTTTTTTTTTTTTTTTGCTAGATCTTAGTTGGAGAGATTTGTGCTCTTTCACATGCGCAGCTGTGGAGTCTCTGGGGAGATATCTTGCTCCTTTTCATTTTTGCATATCTGCCAAAAACCAAGATCTAAGCACCAAACGTACTGTCCTAAGCCCCGCACATGATGTAGGTAGATTCTCCAAAGGATGTTAGACAAAGAACTGATTAAAATCCAAAGTGGGCAGTGAGGCAGCCCCAGGGGTGACATAATAAGGGGGAGAGACAGCTGAACAGGTGGGAGCCAAGCCTTTGTTTTGTGGTTGTGTTTGTTGTTATTGCTGTTTGTTTGATTAGTTCTCATTGTGGCTGTAACCATTTTTTTTTTAATTTTTTTTTTCAACGTTTATTTATTTTTTTGGGGGACAGAGAGAGACAGAGCATGAACGGGGGAGGGGCAGAGAGAGAGGGAGACACAGAATCGGAAACAGGCTCCAGGCTCTGAGCCATCAGCCCAGAGCCCGACGCGGGGCTCGAACTCACGGACCGCGAGATCATGACCTGAGCTGAAGTCGGACGCTTAACCGACTGCGCCACCCAGACGCCCCTGGCTGTAACCATTTTTATAGAGTCGGCCAAATTAACAGAACTTTTGCTGCATACTGGTGAGATAAATATTGGTTACACAAATATATCACTGAACAAACCTTGCTTTGTGATCTTGATTGATCCTTGCTTTGTGACCTTGGCCAAGCAATTTGATGCCTATGCCTTTATTTCTTTGTCTCATGAGTTAATTCCAGTAAACTCTCGCATTTATTCTGGCTTCAAATAGTAATGGTTAATATTTACTGAGCACTTACTGTGGGTTGGGCAATATTCTAAGCACTTCCATATACTAACTCCTTTAATCTTCACAAAATCTTAAAAAAAAGTAAAGAGTAATATTACGCTCACTTAATGGATAAGGAGTCTGAGGCAGTAAAGTTAAATAATGTGTCCAGTGTCAAACAGCTTGTAAGTGACAAAATCAAAATGTAACTAGAAAGATGGACTCCAAACTTCATACTTTAATGACAATTCTATACCACGTCTCTAAAATATGGAAAACAAAGTAAGGATGTGAATTTTTATATACTACCTCAAACTAGATCTCTCCAAAATGTAAACATTTTATTTTTAGAATATATTGACCTTAATCTTTGAATTCCACCCTAACCTGAATGCTCACCCCCTTTCAAAGACCAATTTTATCTCCAGGTACCCCCACCCTTAATGTCATCTCTTAGTTTACATCATTTTTGGCTCGTATCTTGGCTCTCTGAATGTGGCTCAGTAGATGATAGGAGTGAAGGCATTGTCAATCATTTGAAAACAAACAGGAACAAAAGTTGAATTTTTGTGCTTTGGAGAATGCATAGAAATATCAAATGAAAGTCCAATAAGAAACAGATCACACATTTGAATTAAAGTAATTAGAAGGGTTTATTTATTTATTTTTTAAAAAATTTTTAATGTTTATTTAGTTTTGAGAGACAGAAAGACAAAGCATGAGTGGGGAAGGGGCAGAGAGTGAGAGGGAGACACAGAGTCCAAAGCAGGCTCCAGATTCTGAGCTGTCAGCACAGAGCCAGAGGCAGGACTTGAACTCACAAACTGTGAGATCAGGACCTGAGCCGAAGTCGGGTGCTTAACTGACTGAGCCACCCAGGCATCCCAAGGAGGTTTTCTTTTTAAATGGACTTGACATTTATATGGAGTTTAAGGGAACCACAAGGAATAATACACCAACCTGGGGTTTAGTAGCAACAGAATTGTTAACCACCCTCCCTGGCCTGAAGGGAAGGAAGTGGTTACCAGAAGCCTGAAGGAGAGAGTTTTGTTGAGCAGCCACCTTTGGGGGGTAATGACCTTGGATGGAGGGAAGTGCCCAGCCTGAGGCCAGCGGTCAGAGAGAGAAGAGGGATTAAATACTTGACCTCACTTTTTTCTCTCTCCTATCTCCTAGAAAGGCTTCCCACTGGCCAAATCCAACAGGAAACCATTGGCAAGGGAGTCAGTTTGTGTGAATCTACACAGATTAGCCTCCTGGGGGAGGGAGCAAGGTAGACAAGGATGAAGAGTACATGGTGAGGAGCAAATGAAGATACCAGGCGGACCAATATCAAGCTGATATTCACTAGAGAGAGGCTCTGTGGGTCCAGACAGAACCTGTGGTCATATTCCCCAGAAATAAATTCCCAAGAACAACAGGTAGCTCAAAACTACCTATCCGAACCCCTAGAGCCTTTAATGCTTACCAAATGGTTTGATTTTACCACCACTTATCTACAAAACATCTCTTTTGTAAGTAATTTTGAAGAAATTCCTTTCTTTATGCTCTAGTCTGAGACTTCAAGGTCAAAATGTTGCAGGTTTTTTCTAAGAACATTGTGTAAAAGTTTTGGGGAATTAACCAATTCGACTTGCATCTCAAACCCACCAGACCCTCCAGCAAAGTGTCAGGATACAGCAGTCACTAGTTTTATCATTAAAGTATTGAGAACTTTCAAATAAAAGGAAATTATATTCTGCATTCTTGTGGCACCCGTCAATAAACCACCTAGCATCTTCGTATCCTTTCCGTTCAAAGCACCTTTCCATTCTTTTATTAGTGGCTCCTCCCATTCTCTATTCAAAGCAGGACAAGGTTTGTTCTGTTTTGTTCTGTTTTTTTTCCAATTAATAAACCTTAAGGGAAGACATATTAGGCAATTGCCTAAGATCATGCTGTAGAACAACATGGTGCTGGAGGAAATGTAGGAATCTAATCATTGTTAAACAGCAACACCTCAGGACCTCGCTGGAGATCTCTGGTTTGAAATGAAAGGAATGACATGGTCTGGTGGTGTCTGGAAAAGATCACTCAGGTTGCTGTTAGAAGGATCCATTGGAAGTAAAGAGTAATGTCAAGGGGACTCATCAAGAGGCCATGGGAGTACATTGATGGAGGGATGATGATCGTTTGGATTTAGGAGGTGTGGAAAAAAAGATAAGACGGAGGAAGGTATTTAAAAGGTCAACTCAGCAGGACTTGACTGCAGATGGGACCTAGTGTACTAGGGAGAGGGAGGTGTTGAGAATAGTTCCTAGGTTTTTGGCTTACCTACCTGGATTAATGGTACATCCATCCTTGAAATTAACCCTGGAAGGAGATCAGGTGTGGGATAAGGGAGGAAGATCAAGAGTTCACTCTTCGATGTGTTGAATTTTAGTTCTTTTGAGCAATTCAAGTGGGGATGACAGGAAGAAACCTCTGTGATGTGTAAAATGCCGAGTCGTGTGTTTCTGGCACATCGTGAAAAACAATCCGTGACTGTTGTTGTTATGTTATTATTCCTTCCATAATCTGCACCCAGTTTACCCATCCAGACCGAAGCAGTACTATTTGTTTTCAGATAAAAGTCGTCATCTTACTTCCATCTAATCTATTGCCAACCTGTCCTTTCCTTATGGCCCAGTTCAGATGTCACTTCATCCATGCTCTAAGCTTTTTCTTATTACCAATAAAACCTCCAGCTTCTGGAATCCTGTAAAAATGTGTGATTCTCCAGATCTGGATGTTGGCATTAATCCAAACTGTGCCAGCCTCTGACCAGAATCCCTTATTTCTCTAGCTCTCACACTCACACTCAGTTATCTTCTCTTAGATATCTTCTCCAAGACCAATTTTTGATGTTCCTTCCATTTTCCCCAGCAGCAGCCCTCCCATCTTCCCTTCCTCCCCTACCCATCATTTCAACCACATTCTTGTCAATGTGGTTGAAGTTTTGTGTTTCAGCTGTTTTGTTACAACTGCCTAGCAAAATCGAACCCTGGACCCATCATCCACCACCTCCAGGACTTTGTCTAGGCTGTGAATACCACTGGAGAAGATGTCTCCTCACCAAGAGCAGTCAGAACATTGAAGCAACTATAAATTTGTGCTATGGTCCTTGCACACAATTGGTTCCCTCCCTACAATCAGGCAATTCTTGTAAGTGTCCCTAAATTTCCAACCCACCATCTCCCCACCCCATAGCTGTCAGCAGATGATTTTGCTTCTTTCTACAGGCCAAAAAGAAGACTCCAGATGGGGCCTCCATTTTCTGGTGCAAATGCGTGAACATATCTGAATCTATACCTACACTCCCTTAATTTTCTCAGATCATAAGATGGAAAGGGCCCCATCCGTATAAAGCTACTTGTTATATAAACTCCATTTTCTACCCCAAGTACCCCCTTCAGGAGTTTGATTTTCTCTCCTTGAACACCAGTGCTTTCTTCTGTAGGACTGCCTCCCATCATCATTTAAACATGTTCAATTCGCTCCCACCTTTAAGTTAAAACAAAAAGTCTCCCTTGCAGTCACAAAAGACACCCCCTTGCAGTCCTGTGTCTTCCCTACTCTTCTCCCTCTCCCATCCTCCAGGCTCGGCCTCCACTTTATTTACTCTCTTGGAGATACTCGATACTTCTTAAATCTGACTCTTTCCTTTGCTTTCATCATGTTGGATTCACCTAGTTTTACTTTAAACCTTCTGATCAGTCCTTCTCCATTATGGTCTCCTCAAATGCTTGTGTGTTCTGTCTGAGTCTCTCTTCTTTCTTGACCTTCTCTTTGGGCAAACTTACTACTCATGTAGGCTGCAAATTACCACCTGTGCTGATGGTCCCCAGAGCATAAGTATCTCGACGCCAATTTCCCTGTTGATGTTCAGGCTCAAATATTCAACCATCTCCTGAATATCACTAATTGATTGTCCCACAGGCACCTCAGGTTTATTAGGATTATCACATACTCGTCACTTTCCCTCAAACTGCTCTTTCTTCTGTATTCAGTATCTTAATGGATGGCAGTGTAATTTCTAATACAAATCTGAATGTCACCTTTTAGTGTCTAAGTTCCTTAAGGCACAAATAGTATCTAGCACCTCGTGCAACGCTTGGCACACAGTAGGGACTCATTACATACATACTGAAGAAATGAATAAATTCCTCCTTACTCTCTTTTATCCCTCATATTCAATAAATTACCAAGTCCTGTCAATTCTTCCTTCCAAATACTCTTCAAATCTTTCTTGTTATCTAGTCCAGGCCACAATTATTACATTAATTGTCTCTTAATTAATCTCTTCACCTCCAGTCTTGTCTCCTGTAGCAGGGATGGCTAATTATATCCAATACCCACATTCCCTTCTTCCTAGAATTGAACACCATGCCTCCCAGCTACAGACCACATTTCCCAACCTCCGTGGCAGCCTCGTATGACCAAGCTACAATGTCACCTGGCCAAGGAAGTTCTGGTCAATAGCCTGAGAATGGAAGTGACATGTGTACCTTCTGAACCACAGTCTTAAAAAAAAAAAAACGTTTTTCCTCCTTTTCTTTTGCCTTTCTGCAGTCTGGATTGTGATGAGACAGTGGTGAGTCAGGTTCAACCTTACAAGTGAAAACCTTAGGGTGTGAAGGAACCACGAGAGAAAAGGAACCCTATCCTCTTGGACTGTTTGCCACCTCAAACTTTTATGGGAGAAATAAATAAATCTGTCTGAAGGAAGCCATGGTTATTTGGCTTCTGTTAAAACAACCAAACCGATGCCCTGTTAATCCCTTTTCTCTCCCAGCCAGAATCTTTCTTCTGAAATACAGCTAAAACAATCTTATTACGTTGCAAATCTGATCAGTAATTTCCCCTTGTCTTATTTATTTGTTTATTTGTGTAAGTAATCTCCATGCCCAACATGGGGCTCAAACTCACGACCCCGGAGGAAGAGTAGCATGCTGTATTGACTGAGCCAGCCAGGCACCCCTCCCCTCACCTTATTTATTTTTATAGACTTCAGAGGGCTTAGTATGTGATCTCTTTAAAAAAAATTTTTTTATGTTTATTTATTTTTGAGAGACAGAGAGTACAGAGCGGGAGCAGGAGAGGGGCAAAGAGAGTGGGAGACAGAATTCGAAGCAGACTGCAGGCTCTGAGCTGTCAGCACAGAGCCTGACGGGGGCTTGAACTCATGAACTGCAAGATCATGACCTGAGCCGAAGTTGGACCGACTGAGCCACTCAGGCACCCCAGTATGTGATCTTTTTTTATAGCAAGCATTCAACAGTATTGATTATCGATTGACAAATTAGGAAGTTCATTTTCTAGTGGAACCTAAGCTATCAAAGTTTACTCACACTTGTATGTGATATCACACATACTCACCGAATGAGATAGCAGCTTGAGGCTTCCTCAACTTCTGCAATCACTCTGGATCGGCTTCCCACCCCCACCCCCTGCCCCAACTCCATTATCTGATGACCAGTGAAAGGGTCAGCAATCTTTCTGATGACGCGAATTATCCATAAAGAGGAAGTAGTCCCATATGTGCCACTGGCCGCTGTAATGGGAAGGAAGGAATACAAAAAATTGGGAGAGCTGCTGCATTTCTACCAGGAAGATGACTATTGCAAATTTCGGTTTCTCTTCAGCTAAAATTTGTTGAGCCCCTCCATGAGAAAATCTCCTAAAATAGTGCAATGTTTCAAGTTCCACTCCCCCTCTGGATAGGAGTGTTAGACTACCTGAGTCTTAGCAGGATCTCCCAGAATAAGACCATGTTTGAAGTCCCCCTGCATGCATCCTCCCAAGATCTAATCCACGCAACTCCTAGAGTTGCCCTAAAACGGGGATAGTGCCAGACACGCCATCGAGTTCAAAGCTACCTCCTGCCCCCAGTGTATGTTTTTTAAAAGATGTTAATTTTGGGGGCACCTGGGCGGCTCAGTCGGTTGAGTGTCCAGCTTCGGCTCAGGTCATGATCTCGCAGTTTGGGAGTTCGAGCCCTGCGTCGGGCTCTGTGCTGACAGCTCGGAGCCTGGAGCCCGCTTCGGACTCTGTGTCTCCCTCTCTCTCTGCCCCTTCCCCGCTCACACTCTGTCTCTGTCTCTCAAAAATGAATAAAGGTTAAATAAATAAATAATAAATAAATAATAAAATAAAAGATGTTCATTTTTCCACCCGCATATTTTGTTTGATAACTATGAGTTGTCAGTGAGACTCTATCATAAAGTACTATTTATAACGTAGTTGTTTCTCACAAAGCACTCTATTACACTTGTCACTTGGAAGTGACAGCCATGTTTTTGTGTGACATACAGAACAAATTAAACTAGCCAAATAAAGGCACCTGGGCAACTGATACCTTCAGTTGGGTCCCTGCAAATCCTCATTAGTTTGTATTTACTTTCTCGTCTTCTTCTTCTTTTTGTCTTTAATTCAAGTTTTATACCTCAAGGAAATTAGCTAAACTACATGTTAAAAGGCAATGAGGATCCTTTGGAATCCAGAGTGTCCTTCTTCATCGTGAAGTTTTTCAGTGATACAAGCTTTTGTTGTTTTCCCCCCAGGGGTTGTCAATCACAAGGCAGGGAAGAAAGCAACAAGTTTTAAAGCAATGTAAATAATCCAAATTCCCAGTTGCAATAAATAAATAAATAAATAAATAAATAAATAAATAAATAAATAAGCAAGCAAGCAGCATGCTTTCTAAAAACTTATCTGCGTTTTCAACCCACTGAAGTTTTGAAAATTCCTGTTGTTGACCTGAGCAGGAGAAATACCTGAAGCCTTGAGGCAGAGTAGCTTTCGGAAGAAAAAAACACATTAATATTTCATGTGGAAGGAATTCTTCAAGGTGCCTATCAGTTCTCCAAACCGGTGACATCGCTCGCTTTCACCTCCAGCACATGTCTTTTGGGTTCCATTTGGTATACTTACCTCTAGTCTTACTTTTACGTGTTTTATCTCATAAAAGCAGTTATCATTATATAGCAATATAATAATAAAAATAAAGTATGTATAATCATTTCCCCCTGGACGGTACACAGCAAGCGTTTTGTTGGCTACTGCTACATGCTTTTGGTGGCCATTATAGTAGGCAGAATAATGGTTCCCCCAGATGTTTATGTCCTAATTCCTGGTACCTGTAAGTACGTTACCTTATGTGGCAAAAGCAACCTTGCAGATGTGATCGAGTTAAGGACTTTGAGATGGGGAGATTATTTTGGATCATCTAATCAGTTGGGTCCTTAAAAGTAGAGAACTGTTCCCAGCTGTGGTCAGAAGAAGATGTGACTGTAGAAGAATAGCCAGAGATGCAATATCACTGGCTTTGAAGAAGGAGAAAAGGGATCATGAGCCAGGGAACGTGGGTAGCCTCTAGAAGCTGGTAAAGGCGAAGAAACAGATTCTCTGCTAATAATGTTCAAACTTGGGGACATTTGTGTGATTGATATTGCATTCCTTGTGCTATGCTCTGGTTTCGTACTCACGGAATATTCCTGGAGAGCTTGAACAGGGCATAACTCACGATGGCAAAAATAGAGTAAACGAAATAAAATAGTTTAATTTTATAGTTACTTTATGTCTTATTTTGACAAAAGTTTCTGGAACCAACCTTGGGAGCCTCTTTTCCATTGTGACCTGATAGATGGGCAAAAGTCCTGATAAATATTGGGAAGGTGGCCACAGGAAAGTGAGGGGCAGGACTTTTCTGAAGACACAGTAGTCCTTTTCTTCAAGGAGACAGCCATGTATTAGTTGATCAGACACTTGACTATTAGCTCCCATTAATTTTAGTTATTAATAATTAGTTGTGATCCAAGGAAATGTGATATAGCCATGAAAATTATCATGCATGTTCATTTTTTTCACAGATGTTCATGAAACGTTGATAGAAAAAGAAGGTAATAGAACAGTATGAGAATACTTGACAACTTTTATTTGGAAAATTTGGGGAGGATATATAATAAATATTTACAATGTCAATATCTGGGCAGTAGGCTTTCAGGAGAGGTATTTTCTGTGTGCTTATCAACATAATTTTTTTTTTTAACAATGAACTACCTGTACTATATAATAACACATGTTATTGTAACACATGTAAATGTATAACACATGTAGATGTATAGCAACACTAATATGAACTTTCTAGGGTCAGATTTCCATTAATAGCTGTGCAGACATGCTGGGGATATAACAATTCCCCTTGGAGCCTCAGAGCTGGTTACCCCCAATGGCAGACAAAAGTAGGAAACTGACCTTGGTTGAGAAATACCAGCCACATTTCTCATCAGGACATCCTGAAAACCTTTCAAACACTTATCGGTGAAGTATGTTTGCCCCATCTGGTTCTTAATAACCCTCCAGAGATAGGAGAGACAGCCACAATCCCAGCCCAGGCTAAATAATTATACAAAGAGAAAAACAAATGGCCACCTTGCTCTTGGAGTGATAGATACCATTCCAGGACCAATCCTGAACTTTGCCAGCACAAGACAATGTTCAAGAAAGGCTTAAACTTAGAAGCTAACTAATGCCACGACTCAAGGTGCTCAGAATGCTTGAAGTCAAGTGATTGAGAAATTTATGCAGAATACCATATTTTACCTCATCTGTAACTACCTGTTGAAGATTACCCTTGCATTGCAGTCCTGGTATATAATGTTCGATGCTAGTCCTCTGATCCCAGAACTCATTGTTGCCTATGTAGGACATGTCATAGAAGAAGAGAAATTTGCCGTAAGTGAAGATGGACTGAAAGCACTTGTAATTTTCTCCAGTGGAGATATGTGAAGGGCTCTTCATGCCTTGCAGAACACCAATAGGGTTTTTTTTTTTAATTTACATCCAAATTAGTTAGCATATAGTGCAACAATATCTTCAGGAGTAGATTCCTTAGTGCCCCTTACCCATTTAGCCCATCCCCCCTCCCATACCCCTTCCAGTAACCCTCTGTTTGTTCTCCATATTTATGAGTCTCTTCTGTTTTGTCCCGCTCCCTGTTTTTATATCATTTTTGTTTCCCTTCCCTTATGTTCATCTGTTTTGTCTCTTAAAGTTCTCATATGAGTGAAGTCATATGGTATTTGTCTTTCTCTGACTAATTTCACTTAGCATGATCCCCTCCAGTTCCATCCACGTAGTTGCAAATGGCAAGATTTCACTCTTTTTGATTGCCGAGTAATACTCCATTGTATATATATACCACACCTTCTTTATCCATTCATCCATGGATGGACATTTGGGCTCTTTCCATACTTTGGCTATTGTCTATAGTGCTTCTATACACGTGGGGGTGCATGTGTCCCTTCGAAACAGCACACCTGTATCCCGTGGATGAATGCCTAGTAGTGCAATGGCTGGGTCGTAGGTAGTTCTATTTTTAGTTTTTTGAGGAACCTCCATACTGTTTTCCAGAGTGGTTGCACCAGCTTGCCTTCCCACACCAGTAAGGTTTTTAGGGTGGGAATAGGACAGACTGTACATGTATGTGGGACACCCCCTCAAATGCGATTTTGCCAACATTCAGGACTGGATGTTGAATTAAGACCTCACCACAGCTATAGAAATACTATGGAGTTGAAAACTCTGAAGAGGTTGGCGTTGCAAAATATCCTTATTTGACTTAGCATGGATTTTATATCATTAGTTCAGATACATTTGTTGACTAAAATGGCAGACATTGAGTACAAACTTTTTGTTGATACCAAAAAGAAGCACATTCAGCTGAATTTCCTCACCGCTGCTTTTAAATCACCAGAGACTCTATTGTTGCAGAGGCTTAGACTTCTAGGTACAATTTGAAGAAACCAGCAGTAGCAGTTCGAGAACAAAACACATAGTTATGTGATTGAACTATAATCACCCGTTGGGAAACAGAGTTTCAGGCTTAAGTTGATAGAATTTTTTTAAGCACTGCATTTGTAGTATAGTAAAGATATAGAAGGCAAGATTTGATGTATAAGTACTTTATTGTAATATTTGTCTTTTATAGTAAACAACAACAACAACAAAAGCTATGTCAATCTTAAGGGTTTTTTTCTTCAGTTGCTTAGATTAAGGGAAACTGGACTAATCCATCCTGGTTTGGAATGTAAGACTTTCAAATCTAATATAGTCAAAGTTTCTTATGAAGATCTTCAAAATTAAGTTGTATAATCTTAGGAATTATCTGTATGTGCATTGAAACGGGTGTTACTGGATTTGTGGCCAGAGCTATGATATAATAAATTCATTTACAAGTTGTCTTTCTCTTCTTGAAGTAGAATTACCAGCAGCCTTCTGATTGTGGTATGAAAGCAGACAATAGAAAACTGTATGTATAACATAAAACTAGACTTTAAAGGATGCCGTCCAATACCACTGATTGTACCAAAAGCATTTGTTTAATGTAGGACACTTGAGAGAGGCATGACTCGAAATCGATAGCTGTTGAAAAGAAAGGACGTTTTGTACAAAATTAGCGACCCATTTTACAGTAATTATATTGTATTGGTGTTAGCACTGTTTGTAATTTTTAAAAAAGCAGCTTTCCTATCATTTCTATCGTACACGACTCTCCTTTCTCTAGCAAGACCATTATAAAGAGGTTGTCCTACTCAATTTGCATTGACAATCAGACCTTCCTAGTCTGAGAATCACAGAATTACCATTCTCGGTGATACAAAACTTTGTTTAAAAAGTTTTTTTTAATTTTTAAAAATTTTTTTCGTGTGTATTTATTTTTGAGACAGAGACAGAGCACAAGCGGGGGGAGGGACAGAGAGAGAGGGAGACAAAGAATCCGAAGCAGGCTTCAGGCTTTGAGCTGTCAGCACAGAGCCTGACGTGGGGTTTGAGCTCACGAACCCGCGAGATCACGACCTGAGCCAAAGTCAGACTCTCAACTGACTGAGCCACCCAGGCGCCCCTAAAAAGTCGTTTTTTGTATAAGTGTTAAATTCTTATATTATTCACCAGGAGAAGTCTTATTTCATCATCTATGGTCTCCATAGATGTTGTCATCTACCAAAGACATCTTCAGAAGTTCAAAGGCCAATGGCCAAGTAGAGAGGTCTCAAATTTTAAGATAATCCATACATCACAAATTTTTGCTGATTTCCACCTCAAACAAAACTTCACCAGACTCTGAAGTGTATGAGTGTCAATGACCACTTATAATTTTTTAAAATATGTTAAGTAAATTTAGAAGCTAAGGTGGTGGTGTCTTTGAGTGCTTGGTATATAACCAGTGACATGAGATCTCAACTGGTAGGAACCCCAAAACATTTGAAATAGTGTCTCAGGCAAGAAATTTAAAAAAACATAGTTAAGTTTTTGTTTTCCAACAGCCAGCAGCTAATTGAATAATGGTTCTACGTTTCAGCACTCTAGACACCAAGCTCGTGAAACAGAGCACCTCTCTCCCATAGTGACAAAGAACAGTTGTGGGTCTTAGCTCTCGCTAGCTCTGGATCCCAACTTTCCTTAGGATCTGGAAATGGACAGCTGGTGCCAGGTGTGTGCTGAAAGAATTCCCGGGAAACTCATGGAAATAGGTAAATTCACAGTAAACCTGATTTAAGTTCCTGCGTGGCCAAGAAATTTACCTTTTGCCTATAGGTGTTTTGAAGCCCCAGTAGGGGTCTACCTTTCAGCTTGTTCCTAACTGTTCACTTCCTTTAGTGAGTAATGATCATTATCAGCATCACCAGTAACACTTTTGGTCTTCCTCTTTGCTAGGTACTGTGCCAATAATGCTGATATGTGGTATTTATCATTTTTTGTTCTCATAGGACCCTGAGGTGGGTGTTAGCCTTATCTTCGTTTATGAGGTTGAAAAACAGTTTCGGTCGTTCCTGTTTCACGCAGGGGCTATGTGGCACAGTCCGGTGTTGAACCCGGGCAGTCTGACTCCACAGCCTACTATCTTAACCGCTTTTCTACCAACCACTCCACTCAATAAAGGAAAAAGGATTCATCGTCTTTGGACATTTCACAGATTACCATTATGCCAGTGTTGTATTCCTCACCACCAACTAAGTAACCATATCGTCTTCTCTAAGAGCTCCTCTCTGTTTTATAAAATATCTCATTCTTGCTCTAGGCATAAACACTGGGGAGTGGGGGAGGGTGCTGCAGAGAAAAGGGGGCCTTCTCACCCCTGGAGAGCTGATTAATTTACAATTAGCAAAGGCTAAAAGGTCCTTTTCTGAAACTTTTGCTTGGGGGCCTAGAATTAAAACTTAGTCGCCGAATCCTGTCTCTTTTTTGAGGAAGAAGATCCATCACTGGGTCTCGCGTTCCCTCTTCACAGCTCAACTGAGACAGTCCCCTGATGTGGAGTTTTAGGGGAGCCTCTGCCGGTCATCTTTTATGTAGTTTTTTGTGCTGATTCTCAAAACTTGATCTTTTACTTTTCCAACCATATATTATAAAAATAAATATACAGAGAAGATGAAAGCATTTGAAAAAATAGGGCAGTGGACAGCCATAGACCCATCCTCACTTAGACTCAACCCCCATATACCTGCTACCTAGTTGTTAACATATTTTGGCATATTTGAATTTATAGCGACCCTTCACTACTAAATACTGTAGTGTATATCTTCTAAGAATAAGAACATTCTCTTACATAATCACATATGCTTAGCATACCTAAGAAAATTAAAAATATTACCCTAATATCATATAATATGCAGTCCACATTCAAATTCTCCCATTTGTTTCAAACTTGTTTCCTATGACTGATCTCTTCTAAACCAGTTTACGACAAGGTATATGCTGGTTGCGTCTCATTAGTGTTTTTTTTTTTTTTTTTCAGATTTTTATCAGTTTATTGACAGGTATGGAAAAAAAATTTTTTTGGCTCTAGCAGACTTGAGTTAACCTACAAGGAGCCTGAGCCTAACAAAATCCATTGCAGATGGATGAGGAATTCTGTTAATCCATATAAATTACCAACTATTTAAGAAAATGCATTAATTACCCTTACTTCTGCTTGCTTTTACTAAATTTGGTCCTCCTGTGGCATAATGTTTTTAATGTTAGCTAAAAAAAGATTCCAGCTGAAGTGTAATTTTTCAATCATCTCTGGAGTGGTTGAAATACTGAAACTACTGTTACTGATAAAACACCCACCTTTGGCCAGCTGCATATTTGCACACTGCCTGGAGGATTAAGAGTTTGAAGCTGAAGAAACAGCTTTTTTAGGTCTGATTGATTGTATCTCAGTCTATTTTAAATGGCAGTTTATACGATTTAAAAGAAAAAATACAGAATGACATACTCAACTCAGGTCATCGCACTGACAGAAAGAAATTTACATCATTTATTTAGGAAACACTAACTACTGACTAGCTAAATTCATTATATTGCCCCACAGATTTGATATTATCAATACAGACTGAATCAAGCTAACCCAAAACGTTATTTTACCTTAAATGCTTCATGATTCAGTTTACAGAAAATATACACCTTGTTAAGCCAACATCCAGTGACTGCTACATGCAGACCATTTCAACAGCCACATGGAGTGACGTGCTTGTAAGTACATTTATGTATTCGTTCTTCCAGTATTCAAAAGTACAAACATAAATGTTAACTAGACAGTAGCTCTCCATCTTTTACACTTTGCTTCACCCAAATATTCTATCAAATAACCAAATTTCCAAATAAAATAAATATTTTGAATGATATTTCTTATCAGTCTGTAATATCTAACAGCAGTTTGAGACTCTAACTTCATGCTGTAATTGGCAAAGATCCTTTTTTTTGCAAAATGGAAATAATCAGTTGTAAAAATAGAATTTATTCTTGATCTTGTTAGCAAAATGTAGCATGCATTTAATCTTTATTTATTTTTGAGAGAGAGAGAGAGAAAAATGTGAGTGGGGGAGGGGCAGAGAAAAGAAGACAGATGATCCAACCAGGCTCTACACTCTTGGCACAGAGCGCAACATGGGGCTTGAATTCACAAACTGTGAGATCATGTCATTTGCATTATAGTTATTTCTATAGCTGTTTCCTTAGGATCATTAGTGTTTTTTATTCTAGAAGAAACTTTCCCTATCCCTCCTTTGTGTGTGTGTGATGCCAGCATTTTTGAAGATACTGAGAAGTTTTTGTGTAATGTTCCACATTCTGTGTGTGTTGGATTGTTGACTCCTGGAGTCATTAACCTGTTCCTCTAGCCCTTATAGTTGCTGTAAACTTAAGGTTTGAGGGTTTGAATAGGTTTTGGCAGAAATATTTCAGAGGTGATGCTTTTGTGCTTGGGGTACATGATGTCAGGTGTGTTATTCTAATGTAAGATGAGATCTTGCCTTTGTAAACATGTTTCGTTCTCCTAGAAATTAGCAAGACATCTGTGGGATTACGCTTTGCGATCCTTAAAATACACTCTTCTACTGCATCTTTTCATCTGATGGCTTTATAATCCATTGATGATCCTTCCATTTACCCTTCCGTCTCCATTGACTGGCTTTCATTCTTCTGTAAAGAGTTTAAAATAATTATTTTTCTCCATGTGGTTATGACACCAACTTATCGTGTGGTTTTAACTGGGGGGGGGGGATTGATTTCAATTTTAGAGTTTTTCTTTTTTTTTTAACTTTTTATTTATTTATTATTATTATACCCTTTTGGAAGAGGGAAAAAAAAGAGCAGGGGAGAGAGGCAGAGGGAGAGAGAGAATCTCAAGCAGGCTCCACGCTCAGTGCAGAGCCTGACACAGGGCTCGATCCCACGGCCCTGGGAACATGACCTGAGCCAAGATCAAGAGTCAGATGCTCAACTGACTGAGCCATCCAGGTGCCCCTAGGGTTTTTCTTTTTGACCGCTTTTACCTTTTTGTAAAAAGAACACTTACAGAGTTCAACGTTTAAAGTATATGACAAGATAGAGACCCAAAAAAATTGAAAGCAAGAACTCGAACAGAAATTTGTACGCTCATGTTTAAAGTAGCGTTATTCACAGGAGCCAAAAGGTGGAAGGAACCCAAGTGCATAGTGATGGATGAATGGAGACACAAAATGTGGTACATTCACACAATAGAATCTTATTCAGCCTTAAAGATGAAAGAAATTCTGCCACATGCTGAATGGATGAACCTTGAGGACATTATGATAAGTGAAATAAGCCAGTCACAAAAAGATACCTACTGTATGATCCCACTTCTACGAGGTACCTAAAGTAAAAAATTCATAGAAAGAGAAAGAATAATGGTTGCCAGGGGCTGGGGGAAGCACAGAATGAAAAGTTGCTTAACAGATGCAGTTTTAGTTCTCAAGATGAGAAGAATTTTGAAGATTGAACACACAACAATGTGAATGTAGTTCACACTACTGAACTATACATTTAAAAATGGCTCCGATGGTACATTTCCTGTGATGTGTATTTTACCAAAATTAAAATTTATTAAATTAAGAATAAAAGTATACAGACTCAAGGGGCACCTAGGTGGCTCAGTTGGTTATGCATTGGACTTTGGCTCAGGTCACGATCTCATGGTTTGTGAGTTCGAGCCCGCATCGGACTCTGCACTGACAGCTCAGAGCCTGGAGCCTGCTTCAGAGTCTGTGTCTCCCTCTCTCTCTGCCCCTCCCCGCCTCATGTTCTGTCTGTCTGTCTGTCTCTCTCTCTCTCTCAAATATAAACATTAAAAAATTTTTTTAAAGTACACAGACTCAGAATGCCTTTACTAGTGAATTCTACAAAACATTTAAAGAATTAAGGTCCATCCTTATCAAATTCTTCCAAAACCTTGAAGTGGAAGGAAACACAACCAAACCCAATTTATAAGGCCAGCATTACCCTTATACCAAAGCCAGATGAGGACACTACAAGAGAAGAAAATTACAGGACAATATCCCTGATAAATGAACATAGATGCAAATACCCTCAACAAATACTAGCAAACTAAATTCAACAATATGTTAAAGGATCATACACTGTGACCAGGTGGGATTTTTTCCCTGGGATGTAAAGATTATCCAACATTAAGGAAATCAATAAATGTGAATTACTACATTAACAGAATGAAGGATAAAAATTGTATGATCGCCTCAACAGATGAAGAAAAAAAATTTGACAAAATTCAACATTTGTTCAAACTCTCAACAGGGGCACCTGAGTGGCTCAGTTGGTTAAGTGTCTGACTCTTGGTTTTGGCTTAGATCATGGTCTCAAGTTTTGTGAGTTCAAGCCACATATCAGGCTCGGTACTGACAGTGCGGAGCCTGCGTGGGATTTCCTCTCCCTCTCTCTCTCTCCCTGCCCCTCCACTGCTCATGCTCTTTGTCTCTCTAAAGAAAGAAACTTAAAAAACAAAAAAGCTCTCAGCAAATTAGGTATAGAAGGAATGTATCTCAACATATAAAGGCCACATATGATCAATCCACACCTGACAACATACTCAATGATGAAAAGCTGAAAGCTTTTTCTCTAAGATCAGGAACAATACGAGGATGTCCACCCTTGCCAATTCTTTTCAATGTAGTGCTGAAGTTCTGGCCAGAGGCATCAGTCAAGAAACGAAAATAAATGACATTCAAAGCAGGAAGGGAAAAGTAGAAATGTCTCTGTTCACAGCTGACATGGAATAATATACAGAATAGCCTAAAATACCAGCAAAAAAACCGCTAGAAATGATAAAGACAGCAAAAGCAAATATATAAAAATCAATTCTGTTTCTATACAGTAACCATGCACCATTTGCAAAAGAAAGAAAACAATCCCGTTTAAAATAGCATCAAAAAGAGTGAAATACTTAGGAATAAATTTAACCAAGGAGGTAAAAGATGCTCAGCCTGAAAACTATAAAACACTGATGAAGTGAAGAAGAAACAAATAAATGGAAAGATACCCACGCTCATGGATTGAAAGAATTAATAGTGTTCATACTGCCCAAAGCTATCTACAGAGTCAGTGCAATCTCTATAAAAATTCAAATGGTATTTTTCACAGAAATAGAAAAAAATCCTTTTTTTTTCATTGTCAAGTCGGCTAACATACAGTGTAGTCTTGGCTTCAGGAGTTGATTCCCATGATTCATCACTTAACATACAACACCCAGTGCTCATCCCAACACTTGTCCTCCTCAGTACCCATCATCCATTTTCTCCACCCCACCAACTCCCAACCTCCCACCCCCATCAACCCTCAGTTTGTGCTCGGTATTGAAGAGTCTCTTATGGTTTGCCTCCCTCTCTGTTAAACAATCCTATTTTTGTAAGGAGATTTCCAAATTTAAAAAAAGACCCTAAATAGCCAAAACAATCTTGAGCAAGAAGAACAAAACTAGAGACATCACACCTCCTGATTTCAAACTATATTACAAAGCTATGGCAATGAAAGCAGTAAGATGTTGGCATAAAAATAGACGTTAGGTAAATGGGACAAAATAGAGAGCCCAGAAATAAATCTGCACGTATACGGTCAATTAATTTTTGATGAGGGCACCAAGATTGCAAAATGGGGAAAGGATAATGTTTTCAATGAATGGTGTTGGGAAAACTGTGCAACCACACACAGAAGCATGAAATGGAGCCCTATCTTACACCTTAAAGAAAAATCAACTCAGAATGGATTGAATGCTTAAATGTGAGCATTAAATAAAACTCCTCAAAGAACACATAGAGGGAAAGCTCCTTGACATTGGCATTGGCAATGAATGATTTTTTTGGGTATGACCCCAAAAGCACAAACAAAAGCAAAAATAAACAAAACTTAAAATTGGACAAAAATATACATCAAACTAAAATGCCACAGCAAAGGAAACAATCAGCAAATTAAAAGGCAACCTGTAGAATGAGAGAAAATACTTGCAAACCATGTATCTGATAAGAGGTTAATAAGCAAAATATATAAAGTACTCCTACAATGGAATGACAACAACAAAAAAAACTTCATCAAAATACATTTTAAAAAGGGCAAAGGACTTGAATAGACATTTCTCCAAAGAAAACATACCAGTGACCAACAGGTATGTGAAAAGGTGCTCAACATCATTAATCATCAGGGAAATGCAAATTAAAACCACAAGATAATATCTCACAGCTGTAAGGGTGGTCGTTATTATAAAAGCAAAAGAGAACGAGACGTTTGTAAGGACGTGGAAAAAAGGGAGCCCTGGTCTGTTGCTGGGAATGTACAGCGATACAGCATTTATGGACGATAGTGTGGAAGATCCTAAAATTTAAAAACAGGGCTATCATATGATCCAGCAATCACACTTTTGTGTATACATGCAAAAGAATTGAAAGCAGGGTCTTAAGGAGAAATCCACCCTCCCATGTTCACTGTGACGTTATTCACAATGCCAAGATATGGAAACAACCTAAATGTTCATCAACAGATGAATGGATAAAGAAAATGTAGTGTGGGGTTGCCTGGGTGGTTCAGGGAGTTAAGCTTCCAACTCTTGATTTTGGCTCAGGCCATGGATCAGCATCGTGAGATCAAGCCTGGAGTAGAGCTCCATGCTAGGCATAGAGCCTATTTAGGACACTCCCCCTCTGCCTCTGCCCCTCCATCGCGCGTGCACGCTCGCTCTCTCTCTCTTTCGCTCTCTCTCTCTCTCTTTCTCTCAGACAAAAATGTAGTATATGCATACAGTGGAAAATTATTCTGCCTTTAAAAAGGAAAGAAATCCTGCCATTTGCAACAACACAATGGATCTGAAGGACATTACTCTGAATAAAGTAAACCAGACTTGGAAAGACAAGTACTGAATCATCGCATTTATATGTAGAACCTAAAATAGTCCAATACATAGAAGCAGAGAGTAGAATGGTTATCAGGGGTTAGGGGGAATAGAAGGTGGGGAGATGATGATCAAAGGGTACAAAGTTTCAGTTATGAAAGATAAATAGAATTTCTACTAGATAGCCTGGTGCTCATAGCTACAATGCTGTATTGTATATTCAGAATTTGCTAAGAAGGTAGATCTTGTGTTAAGTCCTCTTATCACACACACATTATCATCGCCATCATCATTATCGTCATCATCATTGTCATGAAGGGTGTAGAAAGAAACTTTTGGGAAGTTTTGGTTGTGTCTATGGCCTTGATGGTGGTGGTTTCATAGGGGTACTTATGCCCAAACTCACCAAGTCGCACATATTAGATATGTACAGCTTTTCATGTGCCAATCATACTTCAATAAAGCAGCAAAATAAAGTATATTAAAAGATATACTTAAGAGAAATCTCACTTCCCACCCCTCTCCCCTCTATTCCCATAGGTAACTATTTGTATTCATTTCTGATTTGTCTTTCTGGAGCTTTATTTTACAAACTTAAGGAACTACATATATGCATTCTTCTTTTCCCTCCTTTCTTACATATCAAGTAATGCAGAATGTGAGGTGTAGATCCAATTTTATCCCTTTGCAGAAAGATTATAATGAAGTAAATGGATTCATAGCTTTGTATGTTTTAGATGTTATAGAAAAGGTATCCCCTCTTACTGATGGGAACAGTGGAAGTCACACACATTTCTGCAGTAGCTGGCAACTTTTATTTCCACTGTTGCTCAAATGGAGAAGACTGTTCCTCATGCCCATGAGCAGGCAGACAGATGCACACGCACTATATTTAGTCTTGTAAAGAAACAAGAGTTTAGATTTTGATAACGATTATCAGGTTCATTTTTTTAATGTTTATTTATTTTGCGAGAGAGAGAGAGAGCGGGGGGGGGGTCAGAGAGAGAGAGAAGAGAATCCCAAGCAGGCTGTGCACTACCAGCGCATCCCCAGTGTGGGGCTCCATCCCATGAACCACAAGACCATGACCAGAGTCTCAATCAAGAGTCTGAGCCTCAACCAACTGAGCCGCCCAGGTGCACCAATTATCATCAGTTGCTAATTGACATTAGTCTCTTTGTCAAGGTTTCTACACTTGAGTTTGCTTTTTCTAATAACGTTGATGATAAAACCTTAAGAAAACAACCAACGTCTGCTACTCAAAACAAATGCATAAGACCCCAAAATACATCAAGTGAAAATGACATAACTGAAAGAAGAATTAGATAGCTCTGCAGTTATAGTTGGATATTTCAATGCTTCTCCCTTAATGACTGATGAAGTAGACAGAAAACCTACAGAATCAGCTAGCTAGGCAGATCTCATTAATGATAACTGCTGTTTCTCTGCGTAAGTTCCATCCAGATGTCTGGCATGGAATGTGCGTAACATGGTCTTTCAGCTTCTCATCGGTTGGGAACTTGGAGAAATGAGAGCGTGAAAGGTGCATAACCAGCAATGCAGGGTATGGAGAACACGTTAAATGATCAGTCACTTTCAGTCTGACTTGTCCCAAGGACTGACCTGATTGAAGAACGTTTCAAGCAACCCCCATCATCACTGTAAATGTGAGTCATTACCATCACCATCATCATCGTCATCATGAAGGGTGGGCCAACCTGAACTACTGTGCTTACAAGGACCTTCAAGGACCTCTTAAAGAATTAGAGTTGCTCCCTCCTTCATTGTCCTAGAAATCACCCACCAAGTTCTCCAGAACCCCATCAGGAAATGAAAAGCTTTGACTTTAACCTTGCAAGAATTTACACAGTAGCAACAACACCCGGAACCAGACTGGAAGTGTGTGCCCAAATGGAAGATCTAACTCTATGATAATCAGGAAGTCCCAAAGCTCTCCTCTAAGTCACTCTGGTTCAAGTTCGTACATCTCAGAGCTATTCCAATGATTCAGGAAGTATAGCAAACTCATATTTTATCTTCTCTTGTTCTCACTGAATAGCAAAGGTCAAGTACCAAGTCTAGAAGAAATACCATGGGAGCGTGTATGCTAGCGAATGGGTCATCTGGGAAAGAATGCCTGACTCGTGGTTATGATTTAGCAATGGGGCATAGAGACACGTCCCAGCCACAGGTTCCCAACAGAATTGTTTACAAAGGCTGAGCATTTACCTGAGGCCATGAGATAACCAACATTCAAGGCATGGCAATTCATGTTTTGGAGGGTTTTGAGGAAAATAGATTGCATAGGTCTGGTTGTACCTTGGAGGACCAGTCCAGAACAGAAAGGATTTTGAAGATAGAGAAATCTGCGAATATTGGCACTGAGCAAAAGTTTCTTTACCAAGATTCCTTAGAGAAGAGTCTATTTTACCAGTTTCTAGTATGTGGCTTATGTTCTAAAAACTAATTGTAGACCATTTTTGTAACTTCTCTACATGAGTTTTCAAGTTTTGTATGGGATAACTTTTTAAATGCCTTTGGAAATAGAAATTAGGAGTCTGACACATGTTCTTCAAGAGAATAAGCAATTGACCTTTATCCCATTTAACCAAATAACATATAAGGTAAATATAAAAACATAAAACTGAGGCATGTGTAAGGAGGCAACACTGAGGCTGGTGCAAGTCATCAGCTGCTCAGACTTCTAAGCTGTTGGGCTCCTTTGGTTTCCTTCTTTAAATCTGTCTTTTCTAGAAAACAGTGAGACCCACGCCGACTATCACATAGCAGAGACCTTTAGGTAGACCTAGGAGGTTTAATTTTTCTGTTAAACTTAGATAAATATAAGGAGATTAAAGCCCTCTTCAAATGTTAGGCAGAGCCATTGTCCAGAATGGAACGTACTTGCCATGGTAGGCTGCCTTTTTCCTTTGGAGCTGTCCCAATCATAGTATATGAAAAGCAATAAGAAAGACTCTGACACCTGCACTCAAGGAGGCTGGGAATACAGAGGAACCAAGAGCTTTTCATAGTTATTGAAACTAAACAACTAAGTGTGTCAGACGAAGTCGTAATACATGCTGCCTCCCTCCCCACCATAAAATCCGTTTTTCTGCTTTTTGATTCAAGTGCACACAAGTCTGCAGAGTAAGAAAAAAGGAGAAAGTGAAGAAGGAAGCTCGTACGGCAATTTTGTCCAAAATTGCTCTGTTTATATTCGTTTATATTCCTTGCTTACTAGGTTTGGTGCTAAGAAAGAGTTTTCCAACAGTCAGTCTGTGTCCTAAACTAGGCCGGAGCACTTCATTTTGGCCCTTGGGAGATTAACCGGCCACTTGAATGCTGATTTAGTGCTTAAAGAACTAAAGACTTTAAAAGTCATGGGGCTGTAGCTTGCAGAGTTTTGAAAATAAATCTTTCAGGCTGCAACGCCGGGCAATGCAGCTGCATATATTTTTAAAGGGCCAAGGCTTGTGTTCATCTCAAACAGTTTCTGTGAATTCCCAAGTAAGAGAATGTCGTCAAATTATAGTATACGTTCCTCCTGCAAACTTTCACCCCCAAAGAAACTAATCCGAGGACATTTTTAAGCCTATTAGTTAATGTGAATGCTTATGCTTCGTGTCCCATTGACGCAGTGGACACAAGTAACATAGTTTGTTATGGGGCAAAAAATATGATTGACGAATGACATTAAAGGAAATGTCTGTTCATGAGGATGAAGTTAAAGATCACTCTCCTTTCACCTCAGAAAAATTTCTGTTCTAGTCTTTGCCGGCAGTAAGGGGAAACCCAGTTAAAATCTCATTAAAGAACCATCCCAACATCACAAGGGCTTAAAAGAAAGACTTAACATATTAATTTGCAGAACAAAGCCCGCCCAGGCCTACAAACAATCTATTAGCACATTTGGCAGTGTGGGGCTTTAACACCCAGTTATTACTACAACCTCGGGAAGCCGGGGCCTTCCCCCGTCCTCACCCCGCCCCCAACCCCTTTGCACCTGGACCCTGGTTTTTGTGTGTGTGTCATGAAGAGGGTTATTTTGCCATGGAGAGAGGAGGACTTTCATGACTTCAAACATGGACATTAGATCAAGTTTTTATCTTCTCCCATAATCCTGTCTTTGATGTCACCAGACTGAAACCTCTCAGAATAGAAAGGGGGCGATGTGAAAAGAGGCCTAGTTAATTTATATGTTTAAGTGCTGCTGCCCTAATTCGCAGGGTAGCGTTTTCATTGTCTTCTGCTTTGCATCCTAAAGGCAGGCTTACACCAGGCAATTATGAATGGCCCTTCTGAACAAATAATTGAAATTCACCAATGTCTGGGTTGGAGGTGTGAGGTCATACATATTCCCTTGGGCATTATTCAAGTTACAGACATTCTCCTCCCAAGATGAGTATTTGTCTTACATTAGCTGTATTGGTGACTAATCAGGTAAACTATGTGTACTAAGGATTAAATAATCGTGGGGAGTCACTCCTTACAAGGCAGTCAGGGACCTGGGGCTTTGCCCTGTGGAAACAGCAGATTCTCCAGGAAACGTGGGGTTCCAACATGGCTGTCCAGTTTCAAAAATGGAACTAAATATAAAATGGGTTCGAGTTCTGGAAAACAAAGTCTTGGGGTTAAGAAAAATGGTGACCTGTGGAAATTCTGAGTTCTACCATCCAAACACTGTATCTTTTCTACACAGCCAGGCTAGTGTCTACAAAGGAAGCTTGGTGTGAATGTTCAAAGACGAGCGTATTTGCACATGTGCAATTTATACTCACCCTCAGATCATTAATTAGAAATTAATTACTCCAAGCCAAATTCTGCCCTCATGTGTATGTCCAAATTGCCTAATATACTGGCATGTTCTCCAAGGGAAAGAGTGTTGCTGGCTTGTAAAACAGAATAGGATTTTGCATTATCATGAGTATTTGTTCTGCAGTTTAATTCAGTATAAGGCAGCACAAATAAAATGGGTCCTGTTCACTGAACTTTTAAAAGAATCTCTTAATAAAGTAAAGGGGGGGGGGGCGCCTGGGTGGCGCAGTCGGTTAAGCGTCCGACTTCAGCCAGGTCACGATCTCGCGGTCCGTGAGTTCGAGCCCCGTGTCGGGCTCTGGGCTGATGGCTCAGAGCCTGGAGCCTGTTTCCGATTCTGTGTCTCCCTCTCTCTCTGCCCCTCCTCCGTTCATGCTCTATCTCTCTGTGTCCCAAAAATAAATAAACGTTGAAAAAAAATTAAAAAAAAATAATAAAGTAAAGGGACTCTCATTTCTGAGTCTGTCTTACTACTCAGGGCTCCGAATTAATGGCCCCTATCACATCCTAGTGAAAAAGCCACTGAATCTCAACAGGACTGTTGTAATAAAAACAAACAAACAAAAAAGGCTAATGAGGAATCTTGCCTTTCTTCCTTGTTTCTAAGTACCTATGGGCTACTGTGTGGAGTGCAAATAAAAAATATGGAAATTGAAGAGTGTGTAATGGCAGTATTTACTGATGAAAATGGTAAATCATTTGGTGAATGAATGGTGACTTTTCTGGAAGATTCTAAACTCCACCAACTACACCTGTATGAAAGACTCTCTAACCTTTTCTACCACATACAAGGAAGTTTGTTGTGTTCTCCCAACAACATTTCCTGAAGTTAAAATTTAGAGCAACGAAAGGGACTGTCTCCTCTACCTAAAACCTGAATTAATACTGTGATCTTCTTGTATGAAATTCTGTTTTCTCTTCTTTGTTCCAGAAAGCGTTTGAATTGCCAAGGAACTCTCAGAATGAAATGAAAGGGTTGGACTTGTAGAAATTTATAGGCATCTATATCGATGTATGCAATACAGGTAAGCAAAACTAAACAAATGCAGATCTAGAAATTCATGTGATGTCGTTTGTAATCATAAATTGTAAATTTGCCCATGCCTCTTAATAGGGACTTAAATAAATATGGTACTTCTGTGAAATGGATGGGACCATTAAAAAGAATGAGTTTAGGGGTTCCTGGGTGGCTCGGTTAAGCATCCGACTTTGGCTCGGGTCATGATCTCATGGTCTGTGAGTCTGAGCCCCGCGACGGGCGCTGTGCTGACAGCTCAGAGCCTGCAGCCTACTTCAGATTCTGTCTCTCTCTCTCTCTCTGCCCCTCCCCTGCTTGCTTGTTCTCTCTCTCTCTTTCTCTCTCCTCAAAACTAAATAAACATTAAAAAAATTTTTTTTAAATAATGAGTTTAGCTTCAGAGACGGTTTATGGAATTTAAACCCCTGAACATTGAAAATGTTATGGTGTTCCCGTAATGCATAATTCCAATGTAAAATAAATTTAAACCATGAAACTCAAAACTCCTTTCATGCTAAATCAAAATAGCTTCTTTCTAGATTTTTTTAGATTGTGAGAGTATCTTGCAACACATTTTGTATAAATTTATCAAAGTTGGTTCTTTCCTTACTTCCTCCCTCCCTCCTCCTTTCCTTTTTCCTTCTTCCTTTCCTTTCTTTTCCTTTCCTTCCTTTTTTTCCCCTTTCCTTCCTTTCTTTTATCTGCCTCTGCTTTGCCAGTGTCCCACACAAGTGTCTATCAAGAGATGCAGCATTCAATAGATCTATATACATTTGTAGAAATTATGTGGGAGATGTGTTGTTGAGTTAAAAAAAAAAAACAGAGATAGGGTATCATATATAGTGTGGTAATATTTATCAAAAAATGTTAGTTGTGAATGCCTAGAAACATTTATGGACGTACCTGTAAGCGACTGGTAATGGTAACACTAAGAAATGGGATAGGATTGTGGGGAACGTGGGAGAGATGGATATTCTTATTTTTCACTTAATACCCTTTCATACTATTTTAAGATGTATTTTATCATTAGGAGTTTTTTTTAATATTTTGAAGAAAACGTAAAAGGTGAGGAAACTGGGAGTATAAAATTTTAAAAATCCCGTTGGCGTGGATATAGCCGCCTAGATGAAGCCCCTAGACTTGAGGCTTTCTAGCAGCCGACGCTCAAACACCTGAATGTGAACGAAAATTGCAAAGTGAATTCTTCCAGTTCCAGCAAGCAGAATGGATCTACTCTGAAACAACAGAGTTTCCATTTTCCCTACCATTTGGGTTTGGTTCTTTGAGACAAAGACTTTAATGATCCTCAGTTTTTCTGATTCAATAGAGAAAACAAGTATTGGAAAACCAAAAAGCAGAGCAGGATGGAACAGTGGTCAAGAGCAAGGCTGCGTCAGAGAGCCTGCGTTTGAATCTTGCCCTCGATACTTATTAACTTTGTGACCTTGGGCAAGTTACTTAATCTCTCTGTTCCTCAGTGCCCTCCTCTGCATAACGGAAATAACGGTTCTCATTTCAAAGCATTACTGGGAACATTAAATAAGACTATGTACTATGATTGGCACCATTGCTGTGCACATAATAAGCACTTAATAATTACTGGCTACGATTACAGAATTTTTTAATCTTATTTATTTATTTATTTATTTATTTATTCATTTATTGAGAGACTGCAAGTGCATGCCTCATGTGCATCTAAGTGGGGGAGGGGCAAAGGGAGAGGGAGAGAGAGAATCTTAAGCACCTCCATGCCCAACACGGAGCCCAAGGCAGGGCTCATCTCATGGCCACGAGATCATGACCTGAGCCGAAATCAAGAGTCAGACGTTTCACTGATTGAGCCACCCAGGTGCCCCAAGATTTTTTATCTGAATATGTTCTAGGAGTGACATCCTCACATAGAGAATCTGATTGAATCCACAGAAAAAGAGACAAGAGGTTCCGAAACCTGAGTGACAGTCCATGGGACTGGCCATGGATCATTGTAGCACATATTTTATTCTTTGGTTTTCCACAGATCTGAATGTATTTATTAAACAAGTTGACTTAGTACCCAGTACCTTCCATGACTGAGACCCCATCCTCTTGTAGAAATTTTCGGATGGCTGGGCTCAGCACAGGGGACCACCTCAGGGGAGGATGGGTCGGCCATATAGCATGAGACCTTACAGCTAGCGTCATCCATAAGTGAATTTACAAGACTCAGACTCCGAAACTTGATCAGTGTTTTATGGGGGGAGTTGACTTTATTTGCACTCCAAAGTCTGATGTATAAAACCAAACTATGGGAAATAAACCTGTGATATAGACGAGGTAACTCATGTTGCATGACTCGAGTGGGCTCCATGTGAGTGATCTACATGGGAAACCAAATTAGATGGTCGGCTGATGGTTGTGGACTCAGACCTGGGGGAGCTGTGCGTACAAATGTGTGCATTTTTACAGATCTCTTCCAAAGATCCATTCTTGCCCAAATGGCTGAGGAAAAGCCAGGGGCTGAGATTCCCTCTAGGACTGAAGTTAGATAGATGGGCTCCTTTTCTTTAGCTGATATAACTGTCAGCCCTTCCCAGACTGACATTTCTTTCCTTCAATATATTCATACGGTGCCTTCTGTAAGGTCTGGGCAAGCATGATCTCTTTCGGGGAAACTCCTAAAGGAGGAGTACTCTGAGTACTCATCATATAAACCATTTTATAGCTTAGTTCTCAGATGATAGATTTTTTTTTTTTTCCTTTTTGGGGATTAAAGCCTATAGAGCTGTGCTTCTCAAACTATCTATAGTGAAAAACCAGGGTCCCCACCCCCACCCCAGTGCACTGTGGACTGATATTTTTGTTCAATACAATAAAAGTGTCACAATTATGTCACTCTGCTATAAACATTTCTAGACCATCTCTGTCACTTTTTGTACTTCCCTTTTGGGACTGGTAACAGTTCAAGGACCACTGCCAGTCCACAAACCAGGCTTTGAGGAGCACCACACCCAAATTACATATTTGGTTGAATTTTGAAGTATTTTTTAAAATAAACACTGATTTCCTAAACATATGTTTCTCCTTATTTCCTGAGCATACAGTAGGCTGTTCCCCCTTCTCCTTTAATTAAGAGTCTCTTTCTTCTTTTTTTTAATCCTCACTTCTAGAAGTCCTGGTAGGTTTCTGAGGGTCTACTCAAGTGATAACTCAGCTGGACAGTCTTTTCTCCTCCTCAGACCAAAGTAGCACTTTGTGTCTCCCAGATTACGTGACAGGATCTTAGCTGACACATCCCAGAAGCAGACTCTGAGTCAAGGATTCATGTACAAAGAAAGATGATTTCAGGAAACAATGGTAGAGGGGAACACAGCCAATGACGTGTTTATTATTTAGAATGAATATAAATTCAAGCAGGGTTCACATATGTGATTTTATTACCAGATGTCAAGTGAGTAGGGTATCAGCCTTCACACTTCAGATGGAGTCAGTAAATAGATTAATTCTTAATATTTTCTTTAATTGAGAGACTTTGGCTTTCTTGCAGTTGAACCCAAGCACACCATTAACCTGACTGCATATCCCTGGACGGATAAGCTCTCTGTGAGCGTGGCGTCCTCTCAGGTGCAGGTAGCAAGTCACTGTTCTAGGCGGAGCAGTGCTTCTCAAACTTTAGTGTGTGCACATATCACCCTAGCATCTTGTAAAAATGCAGATTCTGATTCAGTATATCACAGGTAGGGTCCTCGATTCTGCTTTCCTGTCCAACATCCTAGTGATGCTGAAGCTGCTGGTCCTGAGACCACATTTTGAGTAGCAAAGGCACAGGTATTAGAATGAACTGTGTGATCTGTTAGGTTGCTGGCCCATTGAATACCCTTGCTGTAAAACATCTGAAAAGGCTTCAACTTCACGTCCACTGCTATGTTGGAGCCAGTTCATACCAGCTCCCAAGAGCCAGTTAAATTTTTAGGGATTTCACAAGCCAGTTGTTAACACAACTGGTAGCTACCAATCAGTCATGGAGGAAATATTTACACCATAGAAATTGGCAAATGTTACAGAACAGGGTTTGTATTTTTTAGAGAGCCAGTACGTCAACATTTGCTTGCTTCCAACCCTCAATACTACCCTGCCCTGTCAGGCACATACCTAGACTGCTGTGAAGATCCTTTGGTCCTAAGTGGGGTGTGGGTTAGGGAGGACTACAGAACATAAGAACACAAAAATCTCTACCCAGAAATCACCATGGAAATACAGGGCTAAGTGGTGGCTTTTGTTGTTGTTGTTGTTATTACTATTAGTTTGTTGTTCAGAATTTTTACTATGAAAATATTTCAACAAAGCAAAACTGTCTATTATACTATTATCCATAAAAGTGGAAAGCCTGAAATATTATGTAGCCATTAAAAAAGTATTACTAAGCCAATAGAAATATAAAATATGTATAGATTATGGCAAGCAGAAAAAAAAACAGGATACAAACAGGAAATTTGTTTTTTGACAATGGGTTAATTTCACCTATGTAGAAGAATGCATGCATATGACAAAAGGAAGGAAATGTATACAAACAAAAAAGTTATGTTATAGCGCTAGCATTAGGAATTTTGAAAATTTTTCTGAATATTGTTGTCTTTGCAAATAAAACATAACAAAGCATTACAGTAAGTCTCGCTATGTGTTTTTCCATCTTAAAAAAAAAAGTACAACTAAAAGTAAGAGCAACCAAACAAAGTCAGGAGAAATAGTAATAATAGTTAACATTTATTAAGTGTTATATGTGAAGGGCACTATTGTATGTTCTTTATAAGACTTAGCTCCGGGCGCCTGGGTGGCGCAGTCGGTTAAGCGTCCGACTTCAGCCAGGTCACGATCTCGCGGTCCGTGAGTTCGAGCCCCGCGTCAGGCTCTGGGCTGATGGCTCAGAGCCTGGAGCCTGTTTCCGATTCTGTGTCTCCCTCTCTCTCTGCCCCTCCCCCGTTCATGCTCTGTCTCTCTCTGTCCCAAAAATGAATAAACGTTGAAAAAAATTAAAAAAAAAAAAAAAAAAGACTTAGCTCATTCTGGGGCACCTGGGTGGCTCAGTTGGTGAAGCTCCCGACTTTGGCTCAGGTCATGATCTTATGGTCTGTGAGTTCAAGCCCCGCGTTGGACTCTGTGCTGACAGCTCAGAGCCTGGAGCCTGCTTCAGATCCTGTGTCTCCCTCTCTCTCTGCCTCTCCCCTGCTTGTGCTCTGTCTCTCTCTGTCTCTGAAAAATAAATGAGTGCGAAAAAAATTTTAAAAAACAAAGAATTAGCTCATTTAATCCTCACAACTACCCTATGGTGTAGGAACTCTTCTTACTGACATTTTTCTGATGAGGAAACTGAGGCATGTGGCGGTTTTGTAGTTTTCCCAAAGACAGGCAGCCAATAAACCACACAGTTGGGTTTCACATCGACGTCTTCTTTATACGGATATATTCTTGACCTTTGTAAAATGGGTTTTATAAAATTCTTTAAGGACCAATAATCCTGTCTGGGGCAAGAAAGATTCGCCAAAATGGTTCATTTGTTTTTTTTAAAGACAGCCACTTTGACCTATAAATGAAAAATATAATTTTTTTTAGAAGTGAATTTTTTGTAAGTTTATTTATTTTTGAGAGACAGAGTGAGGGAGAGAGACAGGCAGGTAGAGAATCCCAAGCAGGCTCCGGGCCCACAGTGCAGAGCCTGACGTGGGGCTCGAACTCACGAACCGCGAGATCATGACCTGGGCTGAAACCAAGAGTCGGACGCTCAACCGAGTGACCCAGGTGTCCCGAAAAATACATATCTAAAGGCAATTTGTAGGAGACGTGACGGCAACTGTCCTGAAGTAATCAGATCTGTGCTGACTGAGGTGAGAAGAGGTTTCTTGTTCCTCTAGGCAGAGGTAAGCTGCAACCCGGCTCTAGCTTGTCCCCTAGATCTCTCCGCTTCATGTTCCTCTAATAGCAAAAAGATATTGCGTGGTTTAAATTTAGGATGTTGGAAAACATCTGATCTCTTTTTCCTCCCGTTCATCATCAACCAGTGTGGATAAATAGTATGCAGTTCATCCTATTGTGTTCATTTGTCTGGGAGAGGAATGTATGGTGGTTAGTCATTCAACAGACATTTGTTAAGATCCCAAAGTGTCGAGATTCTTAGAAAATGCATAATGTAAGTATAGGATATACAAATATAAAATATAATCCTTCTCATCTACAGCCATACAAGGAATTGTATTCAGTGAAATGCTATTAATTTTACCAGCACAGAGTACCAACTGTCCTATTAAATACAACAGATAAAATTCCTACCCTTGTTTCTTTAAAAAATGTAGTGTAGTGAAAAGTAATGCCAGATGGATAAATAAGTGACTCTGTGCTAACATATTATGAAATGAATTAGAAGATATTGTGGTTGCATTAGTTTCATTTTAAGGTCGAGGCACATTTTCCCTGAGAAAGAGTCAATATGTGATTTTACAAATAACACAGAATTGGGGACTAGATACAATCGGAACCATCAACCCCTTATTGAAATAATATTATTTCAATAACATGGCACTCAAGCATCACAGAATAGATTTTGCAATTATCTGGTTGCCTTTCACTGTCAGTTGAACAAGAAATTCAGACTGAAGGTCTTCCATTTCACAACAAAGTTGAACTGAATTCAAGTTGGTTTTTGCAAACAAGCATTTTTCATTTTAAAAATTGTTAAACACAATTGACCGTCTTGGTAACTTTCCAGCTCCAAAACGCAAATAAATTGTCCTCTCGGTGCTCCTTGTGTATTGTTACAAAACCTACATCCTTTTCACCTCTTTTATAGTCCCTTTTATGGCTATTAATTTTTAATTCTGGAGACATAGTCACTGTGTTTCTGGTTCTCTGGTGGGAGATAAATGTGATTTAGATCCTGTTTTATGTATACTTGGGGTTGATGGTTCTGATTGTATCTAGTCCCTAAGAGAAAACTTGCTGGTTTCCACAGCCCCTTCCTGGCTGGTCATAAAACAAATATTAAATAATGGCAATAAGCTACGAACCTCCTATAGTGCTCCAATTTTCAATTAAATGATTGCCGATGAAGTATGGCTGACGGAAAAACGGATCATGCAGAGAATTCACATGATGTACCCAATGTATAGACAATACATATTGCTTGGCCCCTTGAGACGTACTAGTGCAGGTACAGAATGTCAACTGTTATTTCTTGAGCCCTGCTTTTGTAACTTACAGCCGTCTGGCGTGTTGGGAGCACAGACACTACCCAAGTCGTGTTTTCTCCAAACCGGATTGCAGATTCCCAAACACAACTGGTTTAGGCACCTAAACAAACACTATAAATCTGTTACATTTAATATTTTGTGTACCCGCCGCCCCCCCCCCCCACCAACAGCCGTTTAATGAGAGGTTTGTGGAAGACTAAATGCTTTTAAACCGTTCAGCTCTTCAATTATTTTTAGCAAAGAATCTGCTAGAAGAATTTAAAAGCACAAGTATTCATGATATTCTGGAGCTCATCTAATTATACTCTAATTTAATAACTGATTCTGTGTACGGAAAACTATCTGTTTATAATCAGACAGATTATAAACAAACTGTTTATAATAACAATGCTGTTATTGTCAGTCTTCCGCAGATTCTGCCACGACATCAGCTAAAATGTATAGGGTAGGTCCCAAAGTGGTGCAAAGCAAGATGTTTAAGTGGGTATTAGGATCAATTTGTGTGTGTACATATGCATAACCTTCTGTAGCTCCCCCTCCCATTCCCCCCACCCCTACCCCCACCACAAACACACATTAAGTCAAATAGAGATACTTTCTTTCCCATGTATCTTTGAAAGACCTTTTTAGGAAACTACTGGGTATGGCCCTCTTCTCAAATTCTTACAATGTATTCCTCCTCCCAAAATTATGTTAATTTTTTTTTCTTTGTAGCAGTAAAAATATTCATGAGCCTAATTTAAAGCTAAATGGCACCACTTAACTAGGGATCTCTTTACAGATTGCTGCAATGCTGAGCACTCCTTTAGCTGATCCCAAAGACATACTTAGTCTTTATCTTTACAACATTAACCAAACGATGAGCATTCACAAGAGGGAGGGGCCTTTCAGATAGATGCAAATAAGTGATTTGCAAAGAATCATCAAAAATAGATTGCTTCAGAGCTGTGCGGCATTCAATGAATGTGGGATTCGGTTATGGGAACGGGGGAATGTGCTTTGAGTGTTTATATATCATCTTTTACCAAGGAAGGAAGGAAGGAAAGAAGGGAGACAATTTTATGATGAGAGAAAAGAGAACTGGATTGGAGTTTGGGGGGCGGTGTCTAAGAATTGGTCCTGGCAATTTTTATGCCATTTACTAGCTGAGTCACCTGAGGAAAGTCAGTCCAGTTTCCTGAATACGAATATGCTTTACTGAAAACAGTAATGATAACACGCACCTTCCAGCAAATGAAATGAGAGTTACACATAAGAGCTTTAGAAACTGCATACCCACATAGGTCAATTCAGTGTGTTAATTCAACTTCTGTTCTCTTACATCCCCTGGGTGAGAAGTGAAAAGCCTCGTTTTCTCACGTTAGTTGAATTGTATTTGTGATATGAGGGTTTTAAAACATGTCCTAAAGAGTCGCTGGCTTTAGACATTAGTCAGAACTTATAGACCAATGTTCTTCCAATTTCAGTATTTATACAAATTTCCGGAGATCGTGTTAAAATGCGGGTCTGGGTGAGGCCTGGGCTTCTGCTTGTCTAACCAGCTCACAGGGAGGACCGGAGCTTGCCGACCGGGTTTGGTTCTTGATAACATTAGGGGCTGCTTCAACACTCCCGTGCACTGAGCACACATTACTTATTGGACCAGAGCTCAGAGTTGTAAGTGCTGCTGCTGATGTCACTTGGGTTTTTTCCATGGTGATAAATACATCCTCTGGGAATGATTGCCGCCAACAAAGAGGACTGTAAACAGAATGACGGGGTGAGGCAAGCAAGCGGGAGAGTGGTCTGTGGAAGAATCTGCTGCTTCTCCTCCTTCTCCTGGCTGTCACTCATGATGAATGGCTCTGTGCAGAAAGGTGGGACTCAAGTGCAGTGGTGATTTCCAATTAAACTCTGCGTGGGTCCTTTGCCATGCTCTTCATTAGCATACTGTCCATAAGATGTACCATAATTATGGTCCATGATACATACTGTATCAAGGTGGAGACAAACCTTTATTCTGGTGGCTTGTTCCAAACCTGAGAGTCGGCCTTTCTTATTCGGGGACTTCATTTGCTGTGTTAAAGCATAAGCTTTGGCTTTGCAATATCAAGATGAAGCAATATTAAGAAATATGGATGCCAAATGAGAATGAAAAGCACAAAGACAAGCCAGTCTTCACTGAAGTCACTAATACACCACCGTCTCTATCATTTTATCGATTCGCTCATCCAACAAATATTTATTGAGTCCCGACAACATGCTAGATGTTGTCCTGGGACCTAGACTAGAGCAGTGAACAAAGTGAACTCCCTGTCCTGATAGAGCTTACAGTTTGGATACACAACTAAATACAGAACATGTCGGGTAGGGATAACTGAAAAGATACAGTAAGGAAGAAAGGGAAAGATGTGGGAGTTCTATTTTATATGGGGGGCTGGGAACAGGGGTGGTAGGGGGCAGAGAGGGCCTAAAGGAAGGGAAAACAAGATACGTGGATATAAAGCTAAAGAGATAATTAGGCAGAGAGAAAGGAAGGATCAAGAACTCTAAGATTTCTGCCTTGAGCAACTGCAAGAATCAGGTTGCCAGTTTAACGAGGACCTTATGTAAGTAAAAATAAACCAAGTATTAAAATATTCTGAGCACCATTCTTGTAAATTCAATTTTAAATTGAGTTTTAAACTGATAGGGAAAAGAGGAGAAGAAGAAAATGGGCATTGTTGTCTCTGAAAATCCGATAATAAGCAGTCCTCTTTAAGATATATGTCAATGATGTTTCTAAGAACTAGAGAATAATGTTTCATTTAAACTATTTTTTACATAAATGGTAATTATTATTTTCAATACACAGTCTTCTTTTTTAAAAGTGTATCTAATTTGCATGCACATATTCCTATAATACCTACATTTATTTTTTTTATTTTTTTAATATGAAATTTATTGTCAAATTGGTTTCAAAACAACACCCAGTGCTCATCCCAACAGGTGCCCTCCTCAGTGCCCATCACCCACTCTCCCCTCCCTCCCACCCCCCATCAAGCCTCAGTTTGTTCTGTTTTTAAGAGTCTCTTATGGTTGGCTCTCTCCCTCTCCAACCTTTTTTTTTCTTCCCCTCCCCCATGGTCTTCTGTTAAGTTTCTCAGGATCCACATAAGAGTGAAAACATATGGTATCTGTCTTTCTCTGTGTGACTTATTTCACTTAGCATCACACTCTCCAGTTCCATCCACGTTGCTACAAAAGGCCAGATTTCATTCTTTCTCACTGCCAAGTAGTATTCCATTGTATATATAAACCACATCTTCTTTATCCATTTGTCAGTTGATGGACATTTAGGCTCTTTCCATAATTTGGCTATTGTTGAAGGTGCTGCTATAAACATTGGGGTACATGTGCCCCTATGCATCAGCACTCCTGTATCCCTTGGGTAAATTCCTAGCAGTGCTATTGCTGGGTCATAGGGTAGCTCTATTTATGATTTAAAAAAAAAAAACTGATACTATGTATTTATTTTAGAAGATTTGTTAATATATCATTAGGTCAAATCAATACATCAAAAAGTCAAAAAGAAACATCTTATCTGTAGATGTAGAAAAAGCTTCTGATAAAATTCAACACTAGGGAGCTTCTGTTTCCAGGAATACAGAGCAAACTATACTTTTCCCCATTCCTCTCACTAAATACAACTAAAAACCCTGAATGTTATGTATTAAACAAATATACAAAAACTCTGAAAGGTAAAGAGAAGAAGGCAGAATGGCTAGGGAGCTTGGGACCCAAAGGATGGCACAGTGGTGAACCCCCCAGGTTTTCTTTTTACCTAATACATCCCAGACTTAGAGTGGAAGAAACGAGAAACACCAGTGAGCACAGATGAAAAAAAGTGCCGTGAAGCCTGCTCTCTCTCATCAAAGGACCACGAAAGGGGTTGCCTTGAAAGATGCAAACTCTTGGCCAATAACCACCTACCTCAACCAAGCACCACAGAGAAGACTCACCCGTCCCTACGCCCACCAGCAAAGACTGAGTGGGAGGCTTGGACTTCCACCTTTGTGGGGCTACAACAGGCATCTCACTAACTCGCCACGATGGAATCAGAAAAGGCCAAATAGGGAGCTGAGGCTTTCATCCCCACTGCTGGGAACTAGCCTTCCCCACACCTCCACTGTGTCACTGGAGACCAAGTGGGCAACATGGACTTCCACCCCAACGTGGCAGTAATGTAGAGCTTCTTCTCTCCTAGATGGCATAACGTCAGAGGATGCTAGTGAAGGGTCAAGACTTTTCCCACTGCCCAGCGGTAATTGGGCCACCTCCCCAGTGGTGGCAGTGAGGACCACAGAAGGGCCAGAACTCCCATCTCCTGCAGACAGTAACGAGGAATCCTTCCAACTCAGGTATCAACTGAGGCTGAGTGGAACTGGACTTCTACTTCTACTTGGCAGTAATGAGGCAGCTCACTCTTTCACTGTGATGGAGTGGTGTCAGAGAAAGCCAGCTGGAACAGAAGGTGTAAATAAGATCCCAAGTCTTATAACATAAGATGCAAATGCCCAGGTTTTGCATAAAAATCACTCATCGTACCAGGAGCCAGGAAAATCCCAAACTGTATGCAAAGATAATCAATAGAGGCCAATAGAGACAGAATTATCTGGCAAATCTTTTTTCTTTTTTTTTTTTTTTTTAAATTTTTTTTTTTTTCAACGTTTATTTATTTTTGGGACAGGGAGAGACAGAGCATGAACGGGGGAGGGGCAGAGAGAGAGGGAGACACAGAATCGGAAACAGGCTCCAGGCTCTGAGCCATCAGCCCAGAGCCCGACGCGGGGCTCGAACTCATGGACCGCGAGATCGTGACCTGGCTGAAGTCGGACACTTAACCGACTGCGCCACCCAGGCGCCCCCTGGCAAATCTTTTAAAGCAGCCATGATGAAAATGCTTCAACAAGCAACTATAAACCTATCGAAACAAATGAAAGATAGAAAGCTTTTGCAAAGAACTAGAAAATATGAAGAACCGAACGCGTACTTTAGGAATGAAAATACACTAACTGGAATAAAAAGCTCAGTGGGTGGGGGGCAGAAGAAAAACAAATCCGTGGACAGAAAGATAGAACAATAGGAACTGCTCTGAAAAACAGAAAGAGACAAACTAGAAAAAGAAGAAGAAGAAGAAGAAGAAGAAGAAGAAGAAGAAGAAGAACAAAGCCTCAAAGACCTGTAGTACTAAAACAAAAGATCTAGCATCATGTCATCAGATTCTGGAAGAAGAGGGGAAAGAGGGAAGGGCTGCAAAAGTACTTGCAGGAATAACAGCTGAAAACTTGGCAAATTTTGCAAGAGGCATAAACCTACAGATTCAAGAATTTGCGTGACTGTCAAAGAGATGAACCCAAAGAAGTCTATACAAGACATATCGTAATTAAATTCCTGATAACTAAAGACCAAAAAAAACCCCCACTTTTTAAAGCAGCCAGAGAAAAATGACATCATACCTACAAGGGAAAAACAATTAGGGTTATAGCATATTTCTCCTCAGAAAGCATGGAGGGCAGAATAAAGCGATAGAGTATTTTTCAGGTGAAATGAGCCAGAGAAAAACAAATAATGCATGGTATCACTTAATTGTGGAACCTATAACCTAATACTAATGAAAGTAAAACTTATAGAAACAAAGAGTAGAAAAGTGACTACCGTGGGCTGGGGGATGGGGAAATAGGGACAGTTTGGTAAAAGGGTACAAACATTCAGCTATAAGATTAATAAATTTTGAGGATCTGATGTATAACATGGTGGCTATAGTGGCTAACAGTGCACTTGTATAATTGAAACCTGCTAAGAGAGGATTTAAATCTTCTCACTTAAAAGAAAAAGGTAAATATGTGAGGTGATGATTAATGTTAATTAACTTAATAGAGGAGGGTCTTGGGCACCTGAGTGGCTCTATCAGTTAAGCATCTGATTTCAGCTCAGGTCTTAATCTCATGGTTTGTGAGTTCACGCCCTACATCAGGCTCTGCACCAACAGTGTGGAGCCTGCCTGGGATTCTCTCTCGTCCTTTCTCTCTGCCCCTCCCCCCACTTTCTCATATGCTTGCTCTCTCTCTCTCTCTCTCTCAAAATCAATAAATAAACTTTAAAAAAACAGGGGAGGGTCTTTTCACAATGTATACCTGTTTCAAATCATCAATCATACACTTTAAATATCTTACAATTTTGTCCATTATATCTCAATAAAGCACAAAGAAAAGAAGGATCTTTGAGTCTACTGTGATAAACAAAAAGGAGACGTAGGAGCTAAAAACATCTTTAGAGAAGAATGACATCTAGCAAATGGAGAAGGAAATACAGAAGTAGCAAACCACCATTATGCAACCACCGACATAATAATTGAGTCGAGGATCGTGAATGAATGTTAAAAACAATTTGATGAAAGGTCATCAGGGAATAGGATGTTCACACAGTCTCAAAGCATGATCCTACAGAATCTTTATTAATTATAAACGGAAATATATATATCTTTACAATGGAGAAATCTTGTGCACATCGCCTGAATCAAATAATCAAATTTGGCGTTATCAGTGATGGGACAAGTTGTCACTGTGTATCTCCTCATACGATATCACGGAAAGTGCATATCACCCTATAGGGTAGTCTTATGAAAAACGTTTAGCCCTAAGATACATGAAAAAATAATTTTACAAACTCAGATGGTGGAACGTTCTACAAGGTGACTGCTCTGGTCTCCTCAGAAGTATCAGTAACATGAAAGACAAAAAAGGCAGGAGCTGATTGTACTAGATCAAAACGAGACTAAAGAAACAGGACAACTAAATGCTATGTGTAATCCTAAAAGAAATCTAGATTTTTTTTAGAAATATTTTTATGTATTTATATTTATTTTTTAAAGTTCATTCATTTATTTTGAGAGAGAGAGAGCGAGAGAGCGTGTGTGTGAGTGGGGGAATGGCAGAGAAAGAGGGGAGAAAGAGAGAATCCCAAGCAGGCTCTACACCATCAGTGCAAAGCCCTACATGGGGCTCAAACTGACAAACTGTGAGATCATGATCTGAGTCAAAAACAAGCATCAGACACTTAACCCACTGAGCCACCCAGGCACCCTGGATTCTAGATTTTTTAAAAAGCTGTACAAAGACAGTATTGGAGTAATTGATGAAATCTGGTTGTGAGCTATATATTAGATAATATTGTATTTATCCTAAATATCCTGAGAATGATAATGGTATTGTGATTATGAAGGAAAATTCACGCTGAAGTATTTCGAAGTGAAGTGTCGTGACATTTGCAAGTTACTTTCAAATGAATCAGGAAAAAAGAGAGAGAGAGACAGTACGTGTGTGAGAGAGAGATTATATATAGAGAGAGACAGAGAAAGCGCATGAATGTGGCAAAATATTGACAGTTGATGAATACAGGTGAAGGGTATAGAGCTGTTGTGATTATTTATTGCTGCATACCACATAAATCCAACCCTTACTGGCTAAAATAGCCATTCTATTTTACAATTTGGAAAGGGCTTGGATAGATGATCATTCTACTCTATGTGGCATTACCTGGAGTCCCTCTGTGGCTTTCAAATGATGGGTGGACTGTTCCAGAGACTCCAAACCATGCCTGGTACCTTGATGGAATGGATGAATGGCTGGATCTGGCTGGAACCTTCTACCTCTCCGTGTAGTCACAAGGTGTCTCTGCATTGTATTTCCATCATGGTAGTTGAACTTATGTGATGGCTCAGGGCCTCAAGAAACTGTACCAGAAATAACCAGTCCTTCTTAAAAGCTAGGCCCAGTACTGCTACAGGGTAACGCCTGCCATTTTCTTTTGTTTAAAGAAGTCACAATAGCCCAGATTCAAAGGAAGGGGAAAGAAATCTTTGGTCTCAATGAAAAGAGCGTCAAGTGATTTGTGTCCATGTCTAGTCTTCTAGAATAGTTTCTGTAGTTTTGAATATTTCCAAACTCAAAACTCAGGGTAGGGTAGGGAAATCCAAAATGAGTATATATAGCAGTTTTTGCAAGTACATTCATACCCTAAGCTCCTAGAAATAGAATTACTTTTCATGTTGATAGATATTTCCAAGTTGCTCTCCAAAGAGAGTATGTCACTCATTTGCCTACCAAACGTGTGTGAATGACTGAATTCTCCATATTTGGTGGTAGATTTATTTATTTATTTATTTATTTATTTATTTATTGTTTATTTATTTATTTTGAGAGAGAGAGAGAGAGAGAGAGAAAGCAATCAGGGGAGGCCCAGAGAGGGGGAGAGAGAGAATCCCAAGCGGGCTCTGTGATATCAGCACAGAGCCCGACACAGGGCTCAAACTCACAAACCATGAGCTCAGATCAAACCATTCAGCTCAGATCATGACCTGAGCTGAAACCAAGATCGGACATTTACCCAGCGGAGCCATCCAGGAGCCCCTGGTGGTAATTTTAAAACATATTTCCAATTTGACACTCCTCTTATTATAAAATAGTCTAATTATTCCAGATGTAGTGACTTGCTTCTAAGGAACAGATGACAGAAGTGACAATATGTGATGTCCAAGATCAGGTCCTAAAAGGGAAAGCTGCTTTCACCTCTATCTCTGTCTTGGGACATGCTCTCTGGGAGACCTGAACTGACATGTAAGAATTCTGGCCAGGAGGGCAAGCAGGCTTTTAGAGAGCTAAGCCAGGGCACAGATGCACAGATTAAAAAAAAAAAAATCTTTACATAATAGCATAATATATAATAAATAAGTATACTCAAATTCCCTAGGTTGTACTTTTCATCCCCATTGACTTACTACTTCAACATAAGAATATGAAAAATAGGTATGCATTTGAAATTATACGTTCAGGGGCGCCTGGGTGGCGCAGTCAGTTAAGCGTCCGACTTCAGCCAGGTCACGATCTCGCGGTCCGTGAGTTCGAGCCCCGCGTCTGGCTCTGGGCTGATGGCTCAGAGCCTGGAGCCTGTTTCCGATTCTGTGTCTCCCTCTCTCTCTGCCCCTCCCCCGTTCATGTCTGTCTCTCTCTGTCCCAAAAAAAAAATAAATAAACGTTGAAAAAAATAATAAAAATAAAAAAGAAATTATACGTTCAGTACTATTTACTTTTATGCTAAGTAGATGCTGTTATTTAAAAACAAAACAGCCATAAGCCTGATTAGCGAAATTAGAAGTTATTAATAGTAGGACTAACTAAATAAGTACTATGTGTGAGAGAATATAACAGTGTGTTATGACGTTTCTATCTTTTGATGCAGCAATTTATTTGAATTCTTTTTTCAAAGTCTTGGGCTTAAAACATTTTTTTAAATAAAATGGATTTAAAAATTTTCAAGTCATATTATTGTACATGCTTCAGATATGCAAATGCAAGACTTTTTTTTAAGTTTATTTCTTTATTTTGAGAAAGAGAGAGACAGAGACAGAGAACACGAGCAGGGGAGGGGCAAAGAGAGAGGGAGAGAGAGAATCCCAAGCCCACTCCACACTGTCAGGGCAGAGTCCAAGGGAAGACTTGACTCGCAAACCATGAGATCATGACCTGAGCTGAAATCAAGAGTTGGATACTTGACCGAGCCACCCCGAGGCCCTAAATGCAAGACTTTTTAAAAGGAGAACTCAAATACAGTAGAAATAAGTACATAGATAAAATTCATTAAAAAACGAAATGCATCTTCCTGTCCCATGATAGAGTAGATATTTTTTTTTTTTTTTACTGTTTTCTTTTTCCAGTAACACTTCTGGAACTGCCTGCAGTCTGCAGGGCATCCTTTGTTTCTTTTATACAGTGGTGAACCTGAATGCAGTCAAAAATAAGATATACTTTAAATAAGTTGTGGCGATGAAAAGTACAGAGAATATGACGTTAGAGAATATTGCCGGTAATATTGTAATACGCTTACCACAGTAAGCATTTCATAGTATACAGGATTGTTGAATTACTATGTTGTACACCTGAAGCTAACATTATGTGTCAACTCTGCTTCAATAAAAGTTTAAAAAGATTTTAATGGGCAATGAAGAATTTATGGATAAAAATACCAATTCTTATGGGAGAAAGGTTTGTAATAAAAACAAAACTGAAGAGATTGCAGTTATCCTAGTTCACCTTTTGAATGGAGATCTACAAAATTAAACTAAATTTGCATTTTAATAAGGGAAAATTTATTTTCAATGTTCTCATTTACCAAAAGGAGCCATTGTCTCGGCTCTTTAATTAAAAAGAAGAAAACAAAAGGTAAGATATACTTTGACTTACAGTTCTGTTCTTACCAAGAGCCCACATTGCACTAATGCCTGGTGTCAGTCCAAAGGGATATTAGTCAAGCTCACATCCTCCCAGCAAAGGCATGTAAGCACAGAATACTTAGCAACAGTAGGATTTAGACCCTGGTGACCCAATGACACCCATCTCCTCCACAAGTACAGGCTTGTTGTGTGGACCACCTTGCTTTCAGTCAGGTGCTTTGCACTTCATCATCATAAGCCAACTCTATCTAAATTGTCTGTGATTTTTAAACACTCTGAAGCACATTAAATGTCATCACTAATTAAGCCCCTCTCTCTCAAGGCAAACGGTTTGAAAGCACAGAGCTAATTTGAACTTGGAAAGTCAAGGGTAAATCGCAAACAAGTCACAGTTTTAGCAAAGAAATTTGAAAAGGTCCTGTTTAACGTGGCTGCCATTTTTCTGGTGGCACTTCGTAATTAATTACTTTTTTTTTAATTTTTAATTAATTTATTTTTTTTTTTAGTTCTGAGGCAGTCTGATTTCAAAACAAGAGTTGTTTGGGTTTTTTTTTTTTTTTTTCAGTATAATCGTTTTTGTTGCCACCTATATATAATATCAAACAATCAGGAGATCAGTCAGTTCATCCTTTATGAAGTGCCTTATGACTTCTTCAGGGATCATTAAATAGTCTTGGGGAGGGCTTGGCTGGATCTGTTTTACTATAATCCTTTACCAAACGTTCATTCTCAATGTGTTTCCAAACTCCAGCGGACATTCTGTTGGTCTCACACTTTGAGAATCTGATTTTACAGCAGGCCAACATTTTAACATCTTTCTGTGGCCAGCGTCACTGACAGCCATCTTGTAGGCATGTGACTCAGGAGGCTGGCTCCTTCTGTTTAGTTTGTTACTTACACAAGATATAAGCGATCTTTTACTTAACGTTTTCTACAGTTTTATTAAAATCTTCATAGAAATTTTTTAAAACTCCTTGATTTGAAACCCCATTTTTTAGGGGCGCCTGGGTGGCTCAGTTGGTTAGGCGTCCGACTTCGGCTCAGGTCACGATCTCACGGTCCGTGAGTTTGAGCCCCGCGTTGGGCTCTGGGCTGATGGCTCAGAGCCTGGAGCCTGCTTCTGATTCTGTGTCTCCCTCTCTCTCTGCCCCTCCCCCGTTCATGCTCTGTCTCTCTCTGTCTCAAAAATAAATAAACGTTAAAAATAATTTAGAAACCCCATTTTTTAAATCAAAGTAGCAAGGAGGAACAACTTTTGTTTTTGTGATTCAACATGTCCATCTAGAATGTATAATAATATTAGAAATCAAATGAGGATTTTGAGTTTCTAAATTTACATTTGCCTGGCCAGGTGTCTCAACATCATTCATTGACTAGTTCCTCGACAAAAGAGTTAGCTTTTGGTATCTTTCAGGTATTAAACACTCAAAAATCTGGACTACACACCATTAAATCAGATTTTTATAATATTTACCAGAAGATCACGAAGCACGTAGGACCTTGCCATGTTTCCTTGCCTTTGGTACGTTAGCCTCTTCAGGACTTATCAGCTCTTACTACGATGGATTTATGGACGAAATAAAAGGATTTGAAAAAAGCAAATCAATTGTGGCACACTCTGCCATGTAATAGAGGTTCCATGTTTACTAGTTCTGCTCACTTATTTGAATTTAGAGGAAAGATTTGATGTTTAGAGAAATTGAAAATGATGGTGAATAAGAAATGTTAGTTTATCTCTGGCTTTCGATTTTGTTCCCTCTTTGCTTTTCATGATTATGAGCGTACATACCTAGGTTAGATCTGGCCTGTTCACAAACGACAACCAAAAGCCAGAGATTAAAACATTAAAGTAAAAAAAGACCATGAAATTTATTTCCAAAGCAACTGGTTTATCGTCAGCGAGAAGAGATAGCCAGCAATGTGTTGGTTCAAGTGATGTAATTGTCACTCTCCACAAAGGAATCACCTCTCATTAGACTTAGCCTCATTTCTCGAATAAGACATCATCATAAATATGATATAGGATTCATTTCAAAAGATCAGACCTATTAAATCAGAACTGGAGACTGCTAGAAGATATAATTTTTAAGTACATTAAACACTCTAAAACACATGACCCTCCTTCCCCCAGATACCTCTGAGGAAATGTAATTAAAATGTAGTCTGTTTCGTGGCATTTTTTTGAAGGGAAAACTCATCAGATCTTTACAGCATTAGAATATTGCATACCACGAGTGTTTGACTTTATTCCACTGGATTCCACAATAAGTGCAGAGTACTTATCTCTGCTTATAATGGAGAATATGAAATGTGTGAAGGCATGCTTCAAATGATGAAGAAAATGTAAATGCATCGAGTTTAAGGGGAAATAGACTATCTGCTAATTGCTTCAAGAATTGAGTGATTTCCAAGACCTCAGGAGAGGGTTCATTTCTCTGATTTGCATACACTTCGCTCATGCTACCTGGCTTACTACAAATGCCTCGATGATGTGTGTGTGCAGTGTTCCTCATCAACACCAGAGATTGAGAACGATCCGGTGGCTCTGGGGACCAGAGAGCTTCTTCCTGCTAAAGAAACTGCCCCTCAGTGATAGCCCACCCTTAGGAGAGCAGACTTCATGTTTGATAAATGATCTGGTTGTCTTAGAGGCCCTTGTTCCTATTATCCTTATTTTTTTTTATTCGCCGAAAACTAATGGGTTTAATTTTCATGGTGATTCCAGAGAACTTATTGGTTAATGTAACACTTTTACACACCTGTAGAGACTCTCTCTTTGTCTAATAAAAGGGTAGGAAAAGAACCGGTGTTATTGTTTTTATTTCCTTCCAGAGCTTTTAAAACCTGGTAGTGTAAAACATGGAGGACTCTTAAAACCACAACAATCAAATGCAAAGATGGCTTGTAGCCTGCCTTTTACGCAGGTGGAGCGCAAGAACTCCCTAGAGGGAGGGGAACGGGGCTAGAAAGCAAAGGGTGGGAAGAAACGTACAAAGAGGAGGAGGGAAATGGTGAGCGCGCGTCTGTAGAGCATGGGGACAGAGGAGAGCTGCTGAGAAGGGAATATAATGAAGATGGAGAAGAAATTAAAAGACAGGGAAGAAATGGGGACAGAAACGGCATAAAGCAGAAGAATGGCAAGTTAATGGAAGAGGGGAGTGAATTAAAGGAAGAAAAGAAAGAACTAAAAAGGAAGAGATATGTAATTTATGATATGGGTTGTGCATTAGAGTAAACCACTAAAACAAAAACCCAACACAACCCTCCATGGTGTGCCCCATTTTAAGTATAGAGACTACAATAAAAATCAGACCATCAGAGCATGCATTCTGACGCATGATTTTCTGAACTTCATCAACCTGTGCTTCCATATTGAGAAGATTAGCAATGCTTAAGATTAAAGTACTCTTTCCACTCTTCCCATAGCGGGCAGAAAATATTTTGAAACAATGCCTCAAAGTAGCAGCTTCTAGATATACATGAGGGTAATCAAAATGTTAGGATTTTTCATTTGTCTTGAGTACACAACCATGATTTGAACCAGGGTAAAGCGTTGAAAAGCATGCCAAGGATAAAATGCACTTTAAAAATTTTTTAAATTCATAAGGTTAACTTTCAGAGAAATCTGTTCAATATGAATGTAAAAATGAATAAAATATAAGGTCATAGGCAAATCACCCTGTTTTCCTGAACCTTGATCATATAATAGAAGTTACATTTGTTACTGAAATGTGAATGAAGATGGAATTCAAGATAAGATATTAATCATAATTAGAATAACTATGACAGGTCGGTGGTGACAAATACTTAACAAGTAGTAAGAATGCTTATTCATAACAAACCTCTTAATTCATTAAATTCTTCATTAAAAGGGCAACCTCTTAATACGTTCAACATAAAGTTGGTATAACATGCTATTTGCATTTTCTCTCTTTTTATTTCCATTTTCGGGGTGTATTGTTAACAAATTGAGATAAATCATTTAAAACATATAATGACTTGGAGATAGTCGCATGATAATTCCCCAAGCAATTGCGCGGTTATAAGTTGTCAGTGTGCATATTAATTTATCATGCCCACCAGCCTCATCTTCATTGATTTGCTACTAGCTGTTAGAAAAACAGATTAAGAAGCACATGCTGTCCTTCTCTGAAAGTTTCATTGAGGCACAAGGAGGGCAAACACTGCTTTCCAATTAGAATCCTGCTGTTTGCAGGGACTTGACAATGACTAATTACAGTCCTAAATGACTTAATATATTTGAATGCATGATTATTTATAAATACATTTTAGGATCTGCATAAAATAATCATGCCTGTTTTAAACATAAAAGGCTACTTTTTTGTGCAATGGGCCAAGACCTGTTGAACACCTGAGGTCAAAGGAAAAAAGATGTTTTAAACTTAACGATAGAACTTGCCTACGCATCCACCACCTTGTAAAAGGAAAGACAAAAAAAAAAAAGTGAGTTGTTTATGCGAAGGAAGTTGTAAGAGGATAAACGTTAGGTTTAAATCTCAGCTCTACTGACAATAAGACTTACCATCATAGGATGTTTGGAGGAACTCATGGTTCTTAAAACATGTAATTACCTTCTTAGCATTGGCGTGAGAATGAACAGATTAAAAACATGTACAGCATAGCACGTTGACCAGTGCGTGGGACAGAGTAAGCCCTCAATAAGTTTTCATTTTTATTGTTATTCTGTACCAGAATGACAGTAGCAATCGTTAGGATATGGCAGGTCTGGCTGGAGAAGAATTTGTGGATATATAAGTGATTTGGGGAGTTTTGAAACATTTTAGGGAATTCATTTGGTCATCGTCATTCATTGCTAAGCTTCTATGAGTCAGGCACCATGCTGGGAATGCAAAATAAGATGGACCCCACGCGCAACCATTGAACTGGGTTCCGTTGCTTGTACATAACCTAGACGATGAAAACAGAGTAAAGTGAACTTCTGAGCTGTTTGTCAATAAACTACCTTGGACTTTAAAATATTTGAAATAGGAGCACCTGGGTGGCTCAGTCAGTTAAGCATCTGACTCTTGATTTCGGCTCAGGTTATGATCTCATGGTTTCATCTTGGGCTCTGTGCACTGGCCATGCGGAGCCTGCTTAGGATTCTCCCTCTCTCTCTCTCTCTGCCCCTCCCCCACTCAAGCTCTTTCTGTCTAAAATTAATAAATAAACTTTAAAAATAAAATCAATAATTGAAATACATATGAATGGAGAAATATTATGTTAAACATCATGTTTGCACACCAAGGTTTAGCAAATGTTAACTTTTCCTCTATTTTTCATATATCTCTCTGGAAGACACCCCTACAGGAGCCCCCACTGATTTCCCACCTGCTGGCATCCAAGCCTTCATGTAACCCCCTCCCCTTGAATGCACATAGGACTTGTGACCTGCTTCCAACAAACAGAGTATGGCAATGGTGATGGGGTAAACCTCCAATGGTCATGTTACATCAGACTCCATTCTAGCAGACTCAAGTGAGTGATTCTCCTTGCCACATGGCAAGGAGCCTGAGTCAGCTTCTAGGATCTGAAAGTGGCCCCCAGCCAACAGCTAGCAAAATGAGGGGACCCTCAGTCATGGATCCATATGGAAATAAATTCTGGTGACACCGGAATGAGGTTGGAAGCAGAATCTTCCTCAGTCGAGCCTCCAAATGAGAATACGGCCCATCTGACACCTTGAACGCAGTCTTGTGAAACCCTGAATGGACAACCGGATAAACCATGCCCAAACTCCTAATCTATGGAAACTGTGACTTGTTGAATATGTGTTGTCTCAAGCCGCTAAGTTTGTGGTAATTTGTTACATAGCAATAGGAAACTAATAGAACTGGTGATGTTACAAATGCCTTTAAAAAACAATATGATTCTCAACTTGGCTACAAATTGAAAACAATTTGGAACTGCAAGAGTTATTTGGTACATCCCTCTTGCCTTTAAAAGGGAAAAAGATTTAAATAATTCTCGGAGAAATTTATCAGTATCGTGACAAAGAGCCTAACACCTTTCCAAGGAATGTTTCAACTCCTTAATAAGTCATGCTGATAAAGATTTTCATGATATCTCATCTACAGAGTTAGAACCCATTTCATTATAGTCTCAGTCTTTCTTCAACCATACAAAATAGCTGTTTTCTAGTCTAGAAACTATATTCTGGAGTTATTATCAATCATTTTGTCCTCTAGAATTAAGAATTCTGATTATTTTAGTATTTCCTTTTCCTTTTCATTATGATTTATTTATTTTTTATCATCTTTCCCATTTTTCTCTGGAACTTTCTATACTGGATATATTCTCTTGCTCTTACAGATTCAGTCATCCTTCTCCATTATACTAGTCTGGGTCCCAGGATTTGACTTGTATGGACCACAGTAATGGGCGGCCTTTTCCACTAATAACCATTTCAATTTCTTTAACTCTTTGTTCTAATATTTGTCTTTAGGTAAATCTATTGACAGCCTATAAATTTTGATTCGCTTACACACCCTATCCCCATACACATATATTTCTATTCCTCTATCTAAACAAATTATATATAACCCTGTTTTATTAAATAAATATTCTGTTTACATGATCATAACTACATGAAAATTGTTCACAGTGGAGTACATCAAATACTGTAATTACCTTTCCTATCTTGCACACTTTTCCCCCTAGACTTAATGATTGCACCATTTTCTGTGCACATTTTGTTCATTCCTATGAATCAATTACCATTTCATCTCCAAACTTTCTTTTTTTTGAATGTTTATTTATTTTTGAGAGAGAGTGCACAAGTTGGGAAGGGGCAAGAGAGGGGCAGACAGAAGCAGGCTCTGCACTGACAGCAGAGAGCTCAACGCGGGGCTCAAACTCACAAACCATGAGAACATGACCTGAGCCGAAGTCGGATGCTAACTGACTGAGCCACCCAGGCTCCCCCATCCACAAACTTCTAAAGGAAGAAAAAAATCTCTTGATATGCCCAAATATATCAATATAGAGAGTTATCTTTTTTTTTCCCCTGAAATATATCCCTTCTGCAGCTTACTTTCTTTCTGCTCCACTCAGGACTGCTGCACAGTTGTAATCCTGAGAATCTTCTTCCACCATCATTCTGAAGATCCCCTTTACCTTTCTATGTCTTATATCCTCCTTTTTTTTTTTTTTTCAACGTTTATTTATTTTTGGGACAGAGAGAGACAGAGCATGAATGGGGGAGGGGCAGAGAGAGAGGGAGACATAGAATCGGAAACAGGCTCCAGGCTCTGAGCCATCAGCCCAGAGCCTGACGCGGGGCTCAAACTCACAGACCGCGAGATCGTGACCTGGCTGAAGTCGGACACTCAACCGACTGCACCACCCAGGCGCCCCTTTTTTTTTTTTTTTTTTGATCCTATACTCATTGTTTGTTGGTTTGCTTTCTTCTTGTAGTGGCAAAAATCCTCTAAGAGCTTTCTGAGAAAGGATGCATGAGAATAAATTTGGGGAACACTTAGTATCAGTAACCCTCTCACCAGATGGATAGTTTCTCTGGGTATTGAAATCTAAACTGGAGGCCATTTTTCCTCAGGATTTTCAAGGCATTCCTCCATTGTCTTCTAGTTTCCAATGTTGCAGTGTAAAATTCAATGACATTCTAATAATTTATCCTTTGTGAGGTGTATTTGTTTGGTTACATTCAACAGCTTTCAGAATTTCCTTTTTCCAGTGTACTGAAATTTCACAATTATGTGTTTGAGGTGGAATAGGTGGCTCTTTTTTCATTTGCTGTGATAAACCTTCAATAGACTTTTCAATCTGGACTTATGTTCTTCAGTTCTAGGAATTAAAAAATGTATTTCTTTGATGATTTTATCACATATTTTTTCTCTGTTCTTTCAAGAACCTCCTCAAAATTATGTAGGGGCACCTGGGTGACTCAGTCAGTTAAACATCTGACTTAAGCTCGGATCATGATGTTGTGGTTTGTGAGTTCGAACCCCACATCGGCTCTCTGCTGTCAGTGCAGAGCCGGCTTCAGATCCTCTGTCTCCCTATCTCTGCCCCTTCCCTGATCTCTCTCTGTCTCTCAAAAATAAACATAAAAAATAAAAATTAAAAAAATTATGTAAATATTGGACCACATAGACTGATGCTTTTTTTCTTTACTCTCTTTGTTTTACCATCTAGAATATGTCCTTCGATTTACCTTCAAACTCTTTGAGTTTTTACTCTCTCCCAGGCTCTTAATTTTAATATTCTTACTGACAGAATGCTTTGCTTTGTTCTTGTTTCATAAAAGGAGTATCTTTTATTTCTCTGAGGAAAATAATTATGGAGTTCTTCTAATACTCTTTTGCCAGAGGATTTTTTTTTATGCCCTCTGATTTCTTTTTATCTATTTCCTTTTATTTTAGTATCTGGCTTCAACTTGGAGGCTCTCCTCAACTGTCTGATGATCTCTCACTGTCCAGACTGAGGCTCTAAAATGATAATTATAGGGGCACCTGGATAGCTCAGTTGGCTAAGCATCTGACTCTTGGTTTCAGCCCAGGTCATGATCTCACCTTTTGTGAGTTCAAGCCCCACATCAGGCTCTGTGCTGTCAGCGCAGAGCCCACTTTGGATCCTCTGTCCACCTCTGTCCCTCCCCTACTCACCCGTGTTATCTTCTGTTTTCTCTCTCAAAAATAATAAACATTTTTAAAAAGAAAATATAAAATGATAATTGTAATTTCTCTGTGGATGTGTGGGGCCCGGGGTTTCTCTGACCAGTGATCAGGATTTGGCCAGATTTGACTCCCAAGTATCAGTAGATGTTAAGTTTTTTCCCTTGGTCTGGTCTGTTTCCTCAGACAAAAACTCGCCAGCATTCTGTATTGGGGAAGATATCTGTATGCCAGCATTCACAAATCTAGCATGAGAAAGGGATTAAGGAGTTTTATTCTCTATGTCAAGTTTCTCTTGATCCCTCTGTTTTCTTTTTTTAAATTGTTTTAAGTTTATTTATTTATTTTGAGAGAGACAGAGACAGCGCCAGTGGGGGAGAGGCAGAGAGAGAGGATCCCAAGCAGGCTCCGTGCTGCCAGTGCAGAGCCCTATGGGGCCTGAACTTACAAAGCCATGAGATCATGACATGAGCTGAAACCAAGAGTCGAATGCTTAACTGACTGAGCCACTCAGGCACCCCAAATTTTTTTTAATGTTTCTTTATTTTTGAAGGAGAGAGAGAGACAGAGCATGAATGGGGGAGGGGCAGCGAGAGAGGGAGACACAGAATCTGAAACAGGCTCCAGTCTCTGAGCTGTCAGCACAGAGCCCCACGCGGGGCTCGAACTCACAGACCGCGAGATCATGACCTGAGCCGAAGTCGGACGCTCAACCGACTGAGCCCCCCAGGGGCCCCTTGATCCCTGTTATTCCTACTCACACTTGGCCTTGATATTCCTAGTCCAGAGCTTTTCTGATTCAAGCTCCTTACTGTAAAACATGCTGCCTTCAGCCAAGATGGCAGAGGAATAGCTGTCTGGCTACTGGGCCAGAGTAAACGAGGTGATAAGTGAAAGGAAGGGGGTCTAAATCAGCCCCGCCCAACAGAAAATAATTTGTACCCCAAATGTGAGCCTCACATGTAATTTTAAGTGTCCTGTCCACATTTTTAAAAAGTTTTAAAATAAAGTGAATTGATTTTATCAACATTATACATTTGACCCAGTGTATAAAAAAATATTGTCATCTCAATATGGAATCAGTATAAAAATATCAATGAGATATTCAGTCTTCTCTTTGTCATGTCGTTCACATTTTCAAGATTTACATCTCAGTTTGGGCGATTTCAAGTGAGGCTAGTGGCGACGGTAACAAGCAGTCCGGTTTTAAGGGATATGAACTAAAACTATAAAACATGCAGGAAAAACAGGATAAAATGTGTGCAACATTGAGATTCATAAAGCTTTCTTAGGTAGGCGACACAAAGCAAAGAACAAAAGAGAAAAAAATCTATGGAAATGGACCTCATCAAAATGAAAAACCTCTGCTCCCCAAAAGACACAGTTAAAGGAAATGAAACTCCATGACCAAGGGCTTGTTTCCAGAATATGCAAAGAATTCTCACAACTCAATAAGAAGACACACAATCCAATTAGATGTTCCTATCGCCTGATCTTTCCAGAGTTCCATGCTGGGCTTTGCCTGCTCTGGGGAGGTTCCATTCCTATGAGTTTAGATTTCAGTCCTTCTCTGGTATCTATCCTCTTTTTAGCACCAGTGTCTATCCTGTCTTCAATTTCAAACAACTTCTCTCTTCTATCTTTTCCCTCTTGTTCTCTTTGCTTTTGTGAGTTTCTGCATTCTTTACTCTTTTACTATCATTTTCTAGAGATACCAAGAAGTGGTAAGATAAATACACATGTTCACTTTATCATATGTAACTGGAAGTCTTATCTTAGATGCAGCTTTAACAACATATTGTAAATGTATTTGTTTATTTTTGTCTCACTGCCTGTTTGCCAAACAGATTATGAACTTCTCAAAAGCAGTGATGTTATTTTATTTTTCTTTCTATCGTCAATACTCAGCACTGAGGGGCTATGTGACAAACGTTTGTTGACTGAATGAATGAATGAATGAATGTCCATTTTATATGCACATATTTATCATCCCTTCTCCCTCTAAAATATAGGTTCCATGAGAGCAGGGATCTTGTTCACCATAGAATCCCTGTGGTCTAAAACAGTGCCTGTTCACAGTCGGTGCTAAAATGTTGCTGAAGGATGAACAAATGAATGAGTGAGTTTATACAACTTTATAAGCTTGAGCACATATTTAATTTTTTCTATTTTACCATTTTATTTAATTAGCAGGAATATACACACCATAAATAATATACTTTAGAGGCTTAATTATATCTATTCGTGTAATTTGCTGCTCAATGTCTATGGTTGGATTTATGTGCATTGTTAGCTTGACTATTCAGAAATTATTGTGGTACCCTCAGTGACACTCGCAAGTAGTCAATCCAATCAGTTCATTAACGTGATTCAAATAATTAGACATCAACTGGTCAAGGAGTCATAATTCAATCATTATGAAAATCAAAAGAAGAAAGAAAAAGAAAGGACAAAAGGATTCATATAGACATGGCCTTAGTTAGTTTGTGGTATTCATTAGGCATTGAATGCCATATACTTACTTAAGCCACTTAGGTGCTATTTTAGTACTTACCACAGTATAATGGAACACATCTTATCTCTGCTCTGCTAAGTTTATTCATCTAATTGTTATAAATAATTTTCCCCCAGAACGCAAACTGGTGCAGCCATTCTGGATAACAGTCTAGAGGTTCCTCAAGAAGTTAAAAAAGAACTACCTGGGATGCCTGGGTGGCTCAATCAGTTAAGCATCCGCTTCAGCTCAGGTCATGATCTCAACAGGTCAGGAGTTCAAGCCCCGCATCAGGTTCTGTGCTGACAGCTCAGAACCTGGAGGCCTGCTTCACATTCTGTGTCTCTCTCTCTCTCTGCCCCTTCCCTACTTGTGCTCTCTCTCTCAAAAATAAATAAATAAGCATTAAAAATATTTAAAAGAATAGAACTACCCTACAACTCAGTAATCACACTGCTAAGTATTTATACAAAGAATACAAACATATTAATTCAAAGGGATACATGCACCCCGATATTTATAGCGGCATTATTTACAATAGCCAAACTATGGAAACAGTCCAACTGCCCATCAACTGATGAATGGATAAAGAAGATGTATATATATATACTGGAAAACAATGACATCTGGCCATTCGAAATGATGTGGACGGAGCTAGAGAGTATTATGCTAAGTGAAATAAGTCAGATTAAAAGACAAGTACCATACTTCACCTATATGTGGAATTTAAGAAACCAAACAAATGAACTTAGGGGGGCAAAAAGAGAGGGAAGCCAAGAAACAGACTCTTAACCACAGAGAACAAACTGATAGTTGCCAGAGGGGAGGTGGGTGGGAGGGATAGCTGAAATAGGTGATGGGGATTAAGATGAGCAGTTGCCGTGATGAACACCCAGTGTTGTATGTAAGTGTCGAATCACTAAATTCTACACCCAAAACTAATACATACACTGTATGTTAACTAACTGGAATTTAAATAAAAATCCCACCTCCTCCAACAGCTTTCTGCAAGATCCCACCATGATTTTTTTCTCAGGCGGATGGGAAAAATACTCAACTGTTGCAAGTTTACATTTCATCTCATTCAGTTCAATCTCTTTTGCAAACCAAAACCTTTCCATTTCATTTATTTGCATATACAATGTCCTTCCACCAGAAAAGATTTTTTTTAATCCTTATTTATTTTGAGAGACAGACAGAGCACATGTGAGTGGGGGAGGGGCAGAGAGAGGGGGACAGAGGATCTGAAGCAGGCTCTGTGCTGACAGCAGAGAGCCCGATGTAGGGCTCGAACTCACAAACTATGAGATCATGACCCGAGCCAAAGTCAGATGCTTAACAAACTGAGCCACCCAGGTGTCCCAGATTTTTGATGATTTAAATATTGCCATTTCACACTCACTTAAAAATTCCCACTTTTTTCTTAATATGACTGGAATCATGGATACAAATATAAATAAAACACTTAGAGTAATACCTTTCAAACAACAAAGATCTTCAGAATTTTGCAATCTTAAATTAATGTACACCTGATTAGTACATATTAAGCTCTAAAACCTCAGTAAGGTGAACTGGCCTGGGAGGTCATGATAACTAAGTTTAAAGTTATAGAGTTGTGTTGGTTTGTTTTTCCTAAGAAGCAGTTGAGACACCAGTAACGTAGAATTAAAAAAAAAAAAAAAAAAAAAAAAAAGGATCAGTTATCTTAAGAACGCATTAGGATGTTTCACAGGTTCCCAAAACTATGCTTCTCATGGCTTTGGAAACTGTTCTTCTTCTTTATGGAATGATTCCTTCAATCTCAAACTAAAGTTCTTGCTGAATTTGTAAGATTGTACAAAATAAAATTTGATGAATTACATTCAAAGAATAAGTTATGCATTAAGAACTGTCTTTAAGAATGCTCATTCTTTTTTTATTTTTTTATTTTTTTTTAACATTTATTTATTTTTGAGACAGAGAGAGACAGAGCATGAACGGGGGAGGGGTAGAGAGAGAGGGAGACACAGAATCGGAAACAGGCTCCAGGCTCCGAGCCATCAGCCCAGAGCCCGACGCGGGGCTCGAACTCACGGACCGCGAGATCATGACCTGAGCAGAAGTCGGCCGCTTAACCGACTGAGCCACCCAGGCGCCCCGAGAATGCTCATTCTTTAAAAATGTTTATCTATTTTGGGGTGCCCCGAGAATGCTCATTCTTTAAAAATGTTTATCTATTTTGGGGTGCCTGGGTGGCTCAGTCAGCTGAGTGTCCGACTTCGGCTCGGGTCATGATCTAACCGTGAGTTCGAGCTCCGTGTCAGGCTCTGTGCTGACAGCTCAGAGCCTGGAGCCTGCTTGGGATTCTGTGTCTCCCTCTCTCTCTGCCCCTCCCCTGCTCACGGTCTGTCTCTCCCTCTCTCTCAAAAATAAATAAACATTAAAAAAATTTAAAAATGTTTATCTATTTTGAGAGAGAGAGGGAGTGGGGGAGAAGCAGAGAGAGAGAGGGAGAGAGAAAATCCCAAGCAGATTCCACACAGCTAGTGCAGAGCCCATCGCAGGGCTCAATCCTATGAATCCTGAGATCACGACCTGAGCCAAAACTGAGAGTCGGGCGCTTAAGGCCAGGTGCCCCAAGAATGCTTATTTTAAAACAAAGGTGATTTATAATCTCACAATAGCATATATCCCACAATTTTGTCTTTGTTAGAAAATGGCTCAAATTTGGCTGGGCACAGCTTGTATCTCTGAAGTGCTGCATTATCAAATCTAGGTACTTAAAGTGTAAACTTTACTGGTAATTTCTAGTAAATAAGAAAGCCTTCCGTCTAGAATGCTTTCCTTTAGTCTAGGGAGCCATGCTGCATTTCTGGTTCTTTTCTCTTTCCACGATTAGTTGAATCTCCGTTTCTCCTTTCAAAGGGGAAGTTTTGGGTTTTTAAAACTTCACTATGTGACTTCAAGAAGCTGAAGTAGAAATGTGGGTTTTCCTCTGGTTGAAGGGGGGAGAACCTAGAGCTTATAAATGTCACAGGTATTTCCAATAAATTGGAGGTCACCAAGAAAGATGTTAGGATAATAAATCTAGCCTCTAAGTATACACTCCCTTTACCCAGCGGGGAGCCTCCTGGGATCATTTGTCTGCTGTTCATTATCTTGTCTGCATTATTCAACAGCTCTGTTCTTGCTCAATGGGCTTCAGAGAGCTTTTAACAGCTGCAGGAACCTCCAATTTTTACTTAAGTTCTCTTTCTCTTTGTGATAGAAAAACAAAACAAAGCACCTCGAAGAATAGGAAAAGAAAGAAAACCTGTCTTTGATGCCCAGGATTTACCTACGTAATTGAACCCAGGTCACAACTGAGATTGCTTATTTATTTCACATTTAACTGTATCAATGTTGCAATGTAATATTTGGATGCTAAAAGAGAAGGCTTACATTTAAATACTAACAATAGGAGGGTTTAAAAAAAATCCCAAGCCATCTAAATTGTATGACGAAATGACAAAAAAACCATTTAATTTCTCAGAGATGCTAAGGTTAGCTCTATTTTAAGAAAAATGCTCTTTTGTATTTGACACACCAAAAAAGTTGCGTTTGGTTTTTTTTTTTTTTTTTTTTTTTTTTTTAATTACCAAAAAATCTACTACAGGATCAAAAGAGAGAATAAGCTTTGGAGGAAGGGAGGAGCCAGTTTATTAACTAGCCCAGATAAGAACCTCTGCATTTGAGTTGTTTCAGTCAGGACATACTTAGCTACTCTTGGGTAAGCTGGTTCTCAGGAAGATTGGCATTATTTATGATGATGATCTGATTTAACAGGACTTTCTTGAATCTAACCAACCTACAGCTGTTGTGCTAACATAAAGTATGATATGGTATTTATCAACCAGGTGATGGATAAAGTGAAACAGTTTTTTGCCATGACCAGAAGCAGGACACCGACTTGAAAATAAAAATGCCTGATGAGAAGAACTGCTAAAAATGCTTAGAAGGAATGGGCAGAGCAAGGATTACACCTCCAAAGAAGTTAATGGGCCAGCTTCAGGGACTTCGCAAATGCTGACTATTTAACCGAAGTTTTGTGAGATTCAGAGGACTCATGAGTATTTTCTTTAAAAAATTTTTTTTAATGTTTTATTTTATTTTTGAGAGAGAGTTGGAGGGGGGGGTGGAGAGAGCAGGGAGACACAGATCTTAAAGCAGGGTCCAAGCTCTGCGCTGTCAGCGCAGAGCCTGACTTGGGGCTCAAACCCACTAACTGCGAGATTGTGACCTGAGCTGAAGTCAGACGCTTAACCGATTGAGCCACCCAGGCACCCCCTCGTGAGTATTTTCTGATCAAGACTATGAAGACCCACTATGATCAATGTGTACTGGTCCCAGTATCTAAAGTAAGGAATATAAAATGGCTAAGGTGAATGGAAAGATTTAAACAAAACAGCACTTAAAAATAAATCTAGTTCATGTCATTCATAAGGAATTATTTAGTTATCCAATAATAATGTGATTTCCAGTCAAAACTACGTGATCTGTCTTTTTTCGAGAAAGGCTGTGCTTTGGACTAAAATGTGTTCAGGGTGGCAGTGGAAGGAAGGGATACTTGTAGACGAAATAAAGACATTTAAACTTGCTCCTGTGGCCCCGAGATTCTCTGATCTGCAGCAAGAGAATAAGGTCTGCAGAGGTGACAGTCCATGCCCAGAATGGAATGTCTTGATCTATGTATAATAACAAGGGACTGCAATTTCCTAGCATTAGATCACCATATTAAAAGCCAAGGGAGCTTTTCAGCACCACCATTTGATCAGATTAAGATCCTTAGTGTTGTACAAAACACAGCTCGTTAGCCACCCAAAGTCTGAAAGCATCTCTAAAGTGGCATAGAAATGCTAAGTAGTCTCAGACACCTGGACAATGCCCGACATCCCAGTAGAAACCAAGGACCTCCTCAATTATCAAGATATTTGTTACCGGGGAAAACCTAGATAATAAGCTGACTCTGTGATTGGGAAATATGTAAATAAATGCCTGAAACTTTTATGCAAACCCTTGGTGTGCTTTTAGCTGGGCCTCCCAGAGCACATTAATTACTATGAAAGCAAATATGACTTTTGTCATTTGCTCGATAAGCTGTAAGAATAGCAGTGAAACAAAACTGTAGCAGCGATCCACTGCCACTCAAAATTATTTTCTGAATTATTAAACGCCCCAAATCTGAAGGTGCTTTCTTAAACTATCAGAATTCAGGAGGTAAAAGTAACATTTGCTCCGGAATATCAGGTCCAATTTTGCATTTGCTGTATGTATGAATTCCTTTTCGTAGTCAACCTCGCGATTCAGGGAATGCTTCTCATCATTACCATCCTATGGTATGCAGTCAGTGCATAATGGAAGTTTTTTTGTTTTTTTTTTTTTAACGGGGCATCATTAAAGCTGCTCCAGCTTTACCAAGCGGGCACCCAGATTGACTTTGTGAAAATAACCCTAATGTTTTGTTTTTGTTTTGAATTTCGCCACCGCTAGAGTGAAGTCTCAGGTTTCAACCGTCAGGAAAAAGATAAGTCATTCACCAGTAAGTGTTCCTGGCTGATTTCCATATTATTTGCCAACCACGACAATTTCTGTAACAATAAGAAAAAAACGGACTCTCCCCAATGTGGTGTTTATACACTGAATCTCTTTTAAAAACCTTCCAACGTAAGTAAAGCTCGGATATAATTTGAGAGACAAGAAGGCAGTCGACTCACATAAAGTGATAGACAATTCTAATCACTCGTTATCACAGTGTCCATGGCTGTTTTCGGAGTCAACGCCAGGATAGTGTAGTTGCTACGGACACCATCTGGCCTGCGAAGCCTAAAATATGAAATGACTGCAGTTCAGGTCATGATCTCGTAGTTCATGAGTTCAAGCCCCACATCAGGCTCGCTGCTGTCAGTATGTCAGCGTGGAGCCCACTTCTGATCCTCTGTCCCCCTCTCTCTGCCCCTCCCCCGCTTGTGCTCTCCCCCAAAATAAGTATTTTTTTTTAATACTTCAAAAAATAAAATATTTACTCTCTAGCTCTTTACAGAAAGAGGGGCGAGGCTCTATACTAAAGGTAATACGTATTTTATTCTATTTAAACAGCTATGGTTCCAAAACATTCTAGAAATTGAATTCGTTCCTCACCATTTTAATCATTTGTGTATTCATTTCACTTAAAGGAGTTTCTTCCTCTCAAAGAAATAAATTGCCACCCTCAAAAGTTTCCGAAATTTGCGACTGCTAGAATAGTAGCACAAAGATTAGCACTTTTCTTTTCCTTATTTCTTGTCTTTGAAAAAATCCTCTCTTTCTATCTCTCTAAATGTTATATACGCGACCTCTATAATAGTCGGGAAATTCCACAGCCCTTAGAAATGAATAAAACACACTAGCTTTTTCTCAGCCAGTGCCAAGAGTCCTACAATATATATACTTTCCCACACAGGGTTGACAAACTTGGCCGCTGAAGCAGCTGTAAAAATGGAAATGCAATCACAGAAGGAGTTATCAGCCTTATGAATTGAGGCGCCTTGACTCTACTTGACATTCATTCTCAATTACCAAGTTCAGGCTTCTTGCCTTCATTGAGCAGCACTACAGAGCACCTCACATAAATGAGTGGATTCTGGGCAGCCATGATGCTGTCAGTCGCATGCTTCACTTCTTCAGAGGACTCGGGTCAGCCAACAAAGCTCTGAGCATTAAATTATTTCTGACAGCAGCCACGGGCTATTAGAATGTAACCCGCCTCTCTGTTTCAGATGTTTATCTTTGAAGAAACCACTCACATCTTTATTGCAATAGTAAAGTCTGTTGCAATGATAAAAAAAAAAAAAAAAAAAAAAAGACATTTAACCTGTTCCTACACTCTGGAGTAGAGCTCTGGATGTATTAATTGCCTTCTTTCACACTTTATCCACATCTAAGTTACAAGGTAAGAGTTGTAGAGAGTTCAAAAGGGAGGAGAGTTTTATGGAATCAACAGGACAGGAGGCTAGATGTGTCAGATAACTTGTCTCCCCAAGAATATGGATGGAGATGAGTAGGGAAAGTCATACTTTATCCAGACATGCATGTTTTTGCTGCAAAGTATTTACAGTAACCTCATGAATTAGAAGATAAAGAAATATCTATGGCTTCTCTAGAATTTGACATTTCATAAAACTGTAAAGTGTTAGAACCCAAAGGAATTTGTATTTTAGATATTTAACTTTTTCTTGAGTATCTAATATACACCAGACAATGCACTAAACAAATACATAGATAACTTCCTGTTGGGTTCAGTGCTATTAAGGAAGGAATATAGTCATTTGAGGTCTAGTGGAAATGGTCTGCATCAGGTTAGGGGATCAGTAAGTGTCAAGCAAGCTTTCTCTAAGGAAAGGGATTTTAAACTCAGATGTGAAAGAAAAGAGGATGTCAGGAAGGAAAAATGTTCCATGGCCAAATGGCCAATTCCCTTTGGGAAGGAATATAGTCCTTTCAGGTGAGGGAACAGGTCAATAAGGTTTAGAGATATAATCCGGAAATTTTGATTCCATCAACATGAATAATATTCCACTTCCCAGGAAGGCATACTGATTAAAATTGAGATTTTAATTTTTAAGAAGGAAGTGTGTTATGAGCTAAATTATTTAATTTGTAATTGTGCACTAGGTTCGCTAAATCATGTGGTTAGTAGAAAAAAATTAAAGTTCTGGAAAGTACACGACATGAAATCAACAAAATGTGTTCGTTATCTGAATTTTCTCAGCTTTTTGGTATTATCCTAGTCATAGCAGGAGATTATAAGGTATGGGGATAGAAATTCCTATCTGTGCCCACATCACCATGACTAAGATCCTTTCATTCTAGAAACCGTTTGCCTAGGAAGGTGCTCGAGAAGACCCACCAGTTCTAGGGCTATGTTGCAACCTCGTTTCCTATAAAACCATATATGACAAAACCTATTTCTTTCATTTATGTAGAGCTCTGATAAATAAATCACTAAGGAAAGGGCCAGAAACCCAATGAGAAAAAGTGAATAAAAGATTTAAACAGGCAGTTTACAAGAAATGCAAGTAGCCTTGAACATGAAAAGATGTTCCACCCCTGCTCTCAGTGAAAGAAAGTCAAATTAAATCATATGAAGGTACCATTGTCAATGGCTCAATTAGCAAAGGTGAACACACTTGATAATGTTTCATTATGGCAACATTAAAAGGGTTTGGGGGACTTTCACATTTACTGTTGATGAGAATACAAGCTGGTACTCTCTATGTGTGGGGAAATTTACAACGTGGATCCAAATGAAAATTCACATCTCTTGACTGAGCGGTCTCCACTCTAAAAGTTTATCTTACAGCTATCTCTCCACTTATAAAAGAAAGAGTAATATTGAAGATACTATGGTAGCATTGTTTGTTAAAGAAATAAGAAGTGGAAGCAGCCAAATTGCTCATCAATTGCGTTCTGAATAAATAAAATACACCATCTGGGTGATGAAATACTATGCAGCCATTAAAAGAATAAGGTAGACGTAGCCCTATTTGTTGATATGAAAAGACAATCAACATGCGGTAAATGCAAAAGGCAAAGGACAATATGCATAGTAAAACTCATTTTCCTAAAGGTAACCAAATACGTGTGTGTGTGTGTGTGTGTGTGTGTGTGTGTTATGGCCTGAATTTTGTTCCCCCAAACTCATATATTGAAACCTTAACCTTTAATACCTCAGAATATGACTATATTTGGAGATAGGACCTTTAAAAGGGTAATTAAGTTAAAATGAGGCCGTTAGGGTGGGCCCTAATCCAACCCTTCTGATGTCTTTATAAAAAGAGGAGATTAGGACACACAGAGAAACACGAGAGATGCACAGGCACAAAGGAAACAGTGTGAAGACACAGCGAGAGGCCATCTGTGAGCCAAGGAGAGAGGCCACAGGAGAAACCAAACCTGCTGATACCTTAATCTTGGACTTTTAGCCGTCAGAACTTTAACAAAAGAACTTCCTGTTGTTTAAGCCCCCCCAGTCTGTGGTTCTTTGTTAAGGCAGCCCTAGCAAACTAATACAACAGGTACATGCATATATGCAAATGGCACGTTTCTGGATGTATGTCCGAGAAATATTGGTAATCTTTACCTTTGGAGAGGGTGACTAGAGGTCTGAGATGGAAAAGAGACTAACTTTTGTACTGCTTTAACTTTTACCATGTATACTGACATGGTGGGTTTGAGAATTTCAGGGCTGATCAAGGAAAAGCCAGGACCACGAGACGGTATTACTACACATCATGCTTTATCGAGCAGCACTAAATGGGCTTGCATGAGAGAGGAAGTCTCTCGCAGAAGAGACCTTCCAGAAATGTAGGTCTACTAACCAAAAGGGAAAGAGGGTTGGAGAATTCTCAGGGGACCGGGGAATTACAGAGGGGACTCACATGTCCAGGCAATGTTACCCATCAGCAAGGTAGGGAGCCTCTGGGTCAGAGAGCCCTGAAGGGCGGCAGCAGTCTGTGGTCTTTTATGGTTGTAGGGTTTGTCTTACGCTATTGCTAGCAGATTCTGGATGTCGTTTTGTGGCGCATGCAAGCAACTGGCTCTAAATGGCTAAAAATTGGTTTATTTGGATTATACTTAAAGCAATTAGATGTGTAAAAAACTGATCTTGGCATCAGCAGGCTTTGAGCTCACATTCCAAGACTATTGCAAAGAAGTAAACTTTATAGGGGCCAATATACAGGAGCCGTCTTTAACCCATTTATACATTATCACCGCCATCATCATCATCATCATCACCATCAAATATTTAGTAGGAAAAACAAGATCTGTCCAGGCAGATGTTTCACCCTCTGAAGAATAAGATATCAGGCATTTTTCTCTCTATTGTCCTCCACTAGGAGACCTCACCCCAAAGATTTCCACGATCCATTCATTAAACAGCTACCTCTCCCCTTATTCTGATTCCTTCTATGCCGTGTTTTTTGTTTTTGTTTTTGTTTTTTTTTTTACCTAAAGCTGACAAGCCGGTATGTTCTGAATAGCAGGATTTTACCTCTCCTGGGAATTCTTTCACATTTTCTTAAAGTGAATTGATACACAGTCATTGGTAATATTTCAGAGTCAATATGTCTAGAGAAGAAAATGCTATCTGAGATATTTAGGTTATTCCTACAAATAGAATGGCTGCCTTCCCAAACAGCAGAATTACCCCCAACTAAGGCTTGGTGAGGAATATAGGACAGTGAAATCTTGCATGGTATAATTTGACTAGACATCCTCTAAGGTTAATTAAAAAAAAAATCATTCTATGATCTAGTGCAAGTGGGTATTGGAAAAGTCCAAAATGAGAAAGATCAATGAGAGCTGATACAATAAAGAGAGGGAATTTTCATAGAACTGTCAGGACTTGAGCAAAGTCTTCAATGATGGACAGCCTTTGTATAAAAAAGCAGACAAGTTTGTAGGCAAGAGAAATATAGGATCATAATGCCAAGTTCCCACTCCCAGCAGGGTGAACCTGGCAAGGGCATCCACCCCAAGAGCTTCTACCAAAGAGCAAGGTCCAAGACCAGCTAAGAGGTCAAGACAGAGTTCTTACTCATAGATAGGGGCCACGGCAAAAGAATGGGGGGGGGGGGGTTGTGTGAGTGATCGCTTGGAGGGAAATCAGAGTTAGACCTAGAGGAGCAGATAAACTTTTCTGGTCTTGAGCAACGCTTACTAAAGTGCAAACAATCTTTGTGAAGACTTTGCCTGAGCTGCTGACCATTTATTTAAATAGCATAAATTCCTGGTGATTTTCAAGCCTATGCAAAGCTTAAAAGTAATATAAAACTTCTTTATCTGTATCCAAAACCCTAGAGAATCTATAGCTGACATGCCAACAAAATATCATAGGTGAGGCCAAATGGGGGCAAAATACCAAAACTCAATAGGATTAATAAAACATCACCACTATTTGTAAATGTTCAGTCAATTATAATCAGCCCTGGAAATGTTTAACATAGGAAATGTATGCCTTTGCTTTGAGCCTTGTGACGATATATATGGTTCATACTTCTCACTTCACTGAACACAAATATGATTATTACAATGAAAAGAAGAGAATTTACTACACATTTAGCAGTTTCAAACATCATTTATAACTCACAGGGACAGATTATTGATTAAGTCGGTGTATATCATCTGAAATCTCCATCACTTAGAGTTCAGTTACTGGACTTGTTAAGTGATATTAAATTAAGAAAAACTGGGGCGCCTGGGTGGCGCAGTCGGTTAAGCATCCGACTTCAGCCAGGTCACAATCTCGCGGTCCGTGAGTTCGAGCCCCGCGTCGGGCTCTGGGCTGATGGCTCAGAGCCTGGAGCCTGTTTCCGATTCTGTGTCTCCCTCTCTCTCTGCCCCTCCACGGTTCATGCTCTGTCTCTCTCTGTCCCAAAAATAAATAAACGTTGAAAAATAAATAAATAAATAAATTAATTAATTAAGAAAAACAAAATTTCCAGTTGTGTCTATAACAAAGAAATAAAATACATTAAGATGTCATTAATGACTATTAAGATATCAAGGGTTCTCTTGTGCTATAAAATTTACTGTGTGTTTCCCAAATTATTATTTCATTGTTTGAATATTTTTATAGATATAGAAAATAAGACTCAGAGGGATTATTTGGCAAAGTTAGAACTGTAACCTGTGCCTTCTTTTCTAAACCAAATGTGTTGTCCATCAAATTATGTTGATGTCCAAAAAAGCAGAGTTCCCTCCAGCGTGTTTCTAAAAGCATACTTTCACTTATATCCCGCATGGGTGTTCAAGCCCTGATACTCAAGTGTGACAGGGTCTGTTCTGCTTTTTGATGATTTTTAAAATATTTTAAATATTACCCTTCTTCTATCCAAACCTATTCAGGACCAAATTTCCAAGATTATCAAGAATACAGAGAATAAATACATTCTGAAGATTAATTACATAATATAAACATTAGTCAAGTGACTGTTACTGATTTTTTGTTTAATGAATGTTAGATATAACTGCTGAATTACTGAATAAGCATTGGACTTTAGCCACTGTTTAGCTTTATTACACAAGAATTTTTCATTGAGAAGGCAATAAAATAGCAGGATGAACAAAATATAATCCCCAAAATAAAGAGTAGCTATTTTCATTGGATTCTATATGTAAGCCTGCAACCATATTTTAAGATTGTGCTTTATTCACTTTACATGGTTATGAATATATCCTTGTCTCTACATAGTTTTTCTAGTCATATTTCAATGGCTGTATACTATGTTCATGGATATAGTTTTGACTTTAACTATGGCATTATCACTTTAAGGTTAAATGTAATGGGGGCGTTTGGGTAGCACACTTGGTTAAGCGTCCAATCTTGATCTCAACTCAAGTCATGACCTCACAGTTCATCAGTTTGAGCCCCTCATCAGGCTCTGCACTGATGGTGTGGAGTCTACTTGGGATTCTGTCTCTCCTCTCTGCCCCTCCCCCACTTGTGTGTGAGCCCTCTCTCTCTCTCTCTCTCTCTCTCTCTCTCAAAATAAATAAGTAAACTTAAAAAAAATTTTTTTAAAGTTAAATGTCATGGTAATAATTTCTTTGGTAAGCTTTAGGTATTTGAACTTAAATGATACAAGCCACTAATTTTTTTTTCAGTCAGTTATTATTGTAATGATTTAGGCTTTTGAAGCCATTGTAATCCTAAGATATGAACTAACTTAATTCAACTTGAAAAATGTGAAAAGGTACCTTAAAGGTACAAATTAATTTCAGAATAAATACCAGATGATTTTGATTTGTTTCACATAAAATTTATATCAATATGTTTTGTGCTTCTTTGGGGATATTTCCTCCACATTATTTTTGTGAGAAATAAAGGGGAAAAAAACAACTTTGGTAAATTAGAATGTAGCGAGTTTGGAATAAAAAGAATGGAATCCTGTTTATGATCATTATGTTGTTAGGATGTGCGATAATTGTAACATATCTGAAAACACCATTTGGATATTTATGCTATCCTGGTTGTTGTGTTTCTTTCTTTTTTTTTTTTTTTTTTTTGAAAAAATTTTTAAATTTTTTTCTTTAATCTTTGTTTATTTTTGAGAGAGAGAGAGAGCTGGGGAGGGCAGAGAGAGAGAGAAACACAGAATCCAAAGAAGGCTTCAGGCTCTGGGCTGTCAGTGCAGAGCCCGACGCAGGGCTCGAACTCACGAACCACGAGATCATGACCTGAGCTGAAGTCAGACACTTAACTGACTGAACCACTCAGGTGCCCCTATCCTGGTTGTTTAATACTTGATTGCCACCCCTGCTTCAGACCATACAACAGCGTGATTTCATTTGAGGTCAAATCCCACGTGAGCACAGTTGACTGAAGCAAATTTTCATCTCACCAAAACATAACACATTTGCCAGCCTGTGCATGCCAACACAGATGATTTAGGGTATAACTGACTGCGACTGGCACTTACTCAAGCTGTGACATTTTCTGTCAGCAATTGGGTAGTATATGGAAAGCCAATGGAACAATTACATGTTATGGAAGACAACTGGATTTTGGAAAAGAAGGAAATAGAAAACAAGCCAGGTCTTCCACTTCAAACAGGTAGTGAGGAAGCTACAACACTGGCCATCTTCCCCTCTTGCAACAGTGTGACTGTCAGGGAAAGAGAGAACACTGACTTGACTAATATAGGATGAAAGCGTTTGGAGTCCTCTGTTTAGAGAATGCAAATGAAACAAAAAGAATGTTAATTAAAAGGACCTAGAAACCACCAAAAATTAAAGGAAGATGGGAAATGATATTGACAAAATATCGTTCAATTGGCAAATCGAGGAGAGAGAGAAAAATCAGAAGGTGAGTGGAAGAAAAAGGAATGAAAGGAATAAGGTAGGAGAGGGGGAAACAATTCTTTAAAAATTGACCAGGGGCATGTGGGAAAATACTAAGCAAAATAAAAAAGCTGCAGCATGAATACATTATTTTATGTGCTTCCTGTCTCTAATAATTAAATAAATGCAAAATAATGTAACAATGATGCATCATTTTGCCTGGCCCATTAGCAAAAATTTAAAAGAATATTATTATCTAGTTTGGGCAAGGAGATGGGAAAACATTCTCCTACACTAGTGATTTATTGTTTTATTTATTTATAAATAAATAAACTGTATGAAGCTAATGGAGAAAACCTTATTAACATATTCATACTCACTGAGTCAACAATTCCCTTTACTGGGGAGACACTTATACAAGTGTGAAAAGATATATGCATACTGATATCCCCTGCAGAATTGTTTATGAATATGGAAAGTTGGGTGGGAAAATCTGTAAATGAGTAGGGCATTAGTTAAATAAATTATTGTATATCCCTATAGTGAAATGCTATATATGAATCTCAAAGCATTAAGAAAACCTTATAAGGGTGCCTGGATGGCTCAATCAGTTGAGGTTCAGACTCTGATTTTGGCTCAAGTCATGATCCCAGGGACGTGGAATTGAGCCCCGCATCAGGCTCTGTGCTGTCAGCACAAGAGAGGGAGCTCTCTGTCCCTCTCTCTCTGCCCCTCCCCCCTCTCAAAATAAATACACGAACTTAAAAAAAGAGAAAATCTTATATTAATGTATTAGATTAATGTATTAGATGAAGATGCCTGTAGTATTAGCAGCTTTAGGGTAGCAGTTATTGTATTACTCGTAACAACCATAATAAAAAGTTAATATTTACTATTTTGCATGTTGTACTAAGCCTTTTTATAAGCATTATCCAATAATTTTCACAAGAACTTTATGATGTGAGGTAGTACTTTTTACCTGCATTTGACAGGCAAGAAGACTTGAGACTCAGAGAAATTAAATAATTGGCCCAAGGAGGCTAGAAAGGGCCAATTCTAGGTCCTGAACCCAGATAAACGTGGCTCCCAAGAATGGACCCTTACTCTAGATTCCCAAAGCATAGTTTGATAGTCATTTTTTAAAGAAAAAAGTAATCTAGTAAATACAGACAGAAAAAAAAAATGAGAGTATTCACTAGACTGTTGGTATTCTTTATCTGCTGTGGAGGAAATTATGGAATTAGGTTACATTCCTTTTTATTTCTGCAATGTTAATACCTTTATAATGACATGTATTGTTTTGTACCAAGAAGAAAATCAGTAAGATTAATAAATTGCTCGCTTTCTGAAAGTTAATTGCAAAGCAGTACTCTAAAATTATTGAAGATGTCTTTCATCAATGTTCTCAGAACTTCCTAATCAAGGATTCCCAAATCCCAGTCCATGAACTGAACACATCACAATCACCTTAGGAGTATTTTATTGCATATACCAATTTCTTGGCCCCAAATGCCTCATCCTATCCAGTTCAGTACATCTGGGATGGGACTCTGGAATTTACATTTTTTTAAAAGCTCCCCAGGTGATTCTGATACCCAGCCAGGTTTGGGAATCACTGTCTAAGAGAATGTGATTTATGTAGATCAAAAGAGAAAAGAGAGAAAGTGCACCATATGGTATGTTAACTCTTTAATTTCATTTTAGTGGTGACTTCACAGAGAAAGGATTTCTAAATCATTGGTACACATAATTCAGAAGATACCTATTCCCAAAAATGTGGCAACAGCTTTGGCCATCTGAAATATGACAATAATTCAAATTTACCATGGAATAGAGGAAGGGAAGATGTTTGGAATGTTCTGTAACTGAGTAATTAATCAGTGTGACATTAGAGCACAGATAGGCATCTAGACCCACAGAGCATAGCATAGAGCACAGAAACACATCCAAGTGTATAGGATGCATGGGCAGTGAGCTATTTCTATGGGGGAAAATTAGTATTAACAATAAACAGAATGCTTGAGGCTTGTTGGGTATGCAGATTTCTTTTTAAAGAGGGATAGCTTTTTTACAACCCCCCCACCCGCCCAAATTCTTCTACTTCTCCAACTGCTTACAGTCAATTGACTTCAGCTTCTCTCAAAGTTTATGCATTTAGGTTTGAGAGACATAGAGATTGTGAAAGCAGGGGAGGGACAGAGAGAGAGGAGGACAGAGGATCTATAGAGGGCTCTGTACTAGCAGCAGACTGCCCGATAGACGGCTCAATCTCAGGAACCGTGAGACCACGACCTGAGCTGAAGTCCGACAATTAACCAACAAGCCACCCAAATGTACCACCCCCCATCAGCTCCCTTTAAACACTAGTGTTTCCTGGAGTTCTTTCCTTGGTTGCCTGCCATTTTCTTCACTCTGCGTGCCCTCGTGGGCCAGCTGCTCATCCATTCTCATGACTTTGACTACTAAGGACAAAAGGATATTCCAAATCTGTTCTATTCTTTCCAGTGGAAGCTTCCGTTTTAAATGCCAGAGCCATATTTCTAATATTTAACGGATCTGCAAGGCACCTTCCACTTAACACACCCACTCATTATCATCTGTCACTGTGTCTTCTACTATAATCACAATCTCGGTTAATAAAATTACCACCCAACCAGTCTTCCAAGGTAGAAATTTGTGAGTCTTACTTAACTCTGCCTTCTTCCTATCAAGTGACCACAAAGTCCTGTAATTTATCCCTCGAAATTATCTTTTGACATCTCTCCATCCTATGACCCCCGCCTTAGTCCCAGTCCTCAGCATGCTTGCCTCTAGACTGCAAGTCGCCTGTCTAGTGTCCCTTCCTTCCCTCTCTCCAGTGTTTTCACCATATTCCCATGGAGAGCAGTTTGCCTTAAAATAAAAGTGGGGGAAAAAACCCATGCCTGCTACTCCCCTTCTAAAAGGACTGGTAGTTGCAGAAGTCTACATAATGAAGTTCAGATTCCTTGCTTGGCAAATGACAATGATAAGGGCAATATCGTATATTGAGTCCCTATTTTACATATGAACCAAATGAGGCCCCAAGAGGTTAAGTATCTTCCCCAAGGTGACAGAACTCCTTACGTGGCAGAGCTGGGATTTCCTTCTAGGCTGACTCCAACTCTGCAGCCCATGCTTGATTCCAGTCTCTTTCTTGACCTAATCCCTCTGTGTACACATCTGTCCCCTCAAATAAGCCGTGAAATCCCCAGGACAGGAAAGATGTCTTCTTCATTTCTGATCCCCAGTGTCTAACACTGTGGCACAGGATAGGTGCTTAACATATGCTTGTTAAAAAAAAAAAAAAAATGGATCAAGGGACAGAGAAAGAAAGGAAGGAACTGAAGGAACTAGTGAAGATGTTTTAAAAAGAACATGATGCCGGGGCACCTGGGCGGCTCAGTCGGTTAAGCGTCTGACTTCAGGTCATGACCTCGTGGTTTGTGAGTTTGAGCTCTGCCTTGGGCTGTGTGCTGACAGCTCAGAACCTAGAACCTGCTTTGGATTCTGTGTCTCCCCCTTCTCTCTTTGTCCCTTGCCCACTCACACACTCTCTCTCTCTCAAAAAGAAATAAACATTGGGGCGCCTGGGTGGCTCAGTCAGTTAAGAGCCTCCAGCTCAGAGCCTGGAGCCTGCTTGGGATTCTGTGTCTCCCTCTGTCTCTGCCCGTCCCCCACTCATGCTGTCTCTCTCTCTCTCTCTTTTTCAAAAGTGAATAAACATTAAAAAAAGAACATGATGCTATTTTATTTTTTTACTTTAGTTTTATTATTTTTTAATATGAAATTTATTGTCAAATTGGTTTCCATGCAACGCCCAGTGCTCATCCCAACAGGTGCCCTCCTCAATACCCATCACCCACCCACCCCTCCCTCCCACCCCCCATCAACCCTCAGTTTATTCTCAGTTGTTAAGAGTCTCTTATGGTTTGGCTCCCTCCCTCTCTAACTTTTTTTTATCCCCTTTGCCTCCCCCATGGTCTTCTGTTAAGTTTCTCAGGATCCACCTAAGAGTGAAAACTTATGGTATCTGTCTGTCTCTGTATGACTTATTTCACTTAGCATAACACTCTCCAGTCCCGTCCACGTTGCTACAAAAGGCCAGATTTCCTTCTTTCTCATTGCCACATAGTACTCCATTGTGTATATAAACCACAATTTCTTTATCCATTCATCCACTGATGGACATTTAGGCTCTTTCCATAATTTGGCTATTGATGAAAGTGCTGCTATCAACATTGGGGTTCAAGTGCCCTTATGCGTCAGCACTCCTGCATCCCTTGGGTAAATTCCTAGCGGTGCTATTGCTGGGTCAGAGGGTGGATCTATTTTCAATTTTCTGAGGCACCTCCACACTGCTTTCCAGAGCGGCTGCACCAGTTTGCATCCCCAGCAGCAGTGCAAGAGGGTTCCCGTTTCTCCACATCCTCGCCAGCACATGATGCTGCTTTAAATATCTGAAGAAGTGACGTGTAGAAATGGCTTTATCCTTCCTGTAGAATAATGGATGCTCTAACCTGAACTCCATGAATGCGTTCAGGGAAGCATGTTTCTATGATAACAGTCCATACCATTAATAAATCTCACAAAGCCTTCGGTGACCCCAAATAAAAATGTTTAGAACTATTTCTCCAGAGGAGAACCAGTGAGCAGATGTTACTGGGAAGCCAGTTTCAGATCTCTGCAAAAAAGGAAATTTACAACAAGGAGAGCTGTTTGAAAATAAAATCTTTACAGCAAAATGTCAAAAGCTCTGGATCAATGGAAACCATCAAGCAAAGGCCAGATAAACATGTCCAAAGATACAGAGAAAGGAATCCATAGAATTCTGGGAGGGCTGAAAGGTACTCTAGGAAAATTTCCACACTCGACCTCTGCGATTCTGTAATTCTAAGGTGCAACCCATAACACATTTATCAGTTCTTTTTTAACTTTGCAAAGATTTTGATTATTTTTAGAAGCATTACAGCATCTTTCTCAGTCTGTTACCTTCCCAGGTACTCCCCTTTAAGGATCATCTTCGGGTTTCTTTGCATTTCTTAATAAACGTAAAAACTCACGTGTAAATCCTGTTGACATCTGCAGGCACTGGTAATTCCTATTTTTCAAGTCAGATAGCCTCCTTAGTCCATTATGAAGCCGGATTGCTCATTTGCCATGTAGGTCCATAGGTTATTGAGATGTTAGTTTACATTATATCAAACTTCAAAGCATTAACTGCAAAAATAATTGTTCCGCCGGCCAAATCCCCTTGAATGCCTGAATTACTTTATTGAGTGTGGTTTTCGTTTCTCCTCAAAGACATTCTTTATTCCATCCTCACTGTTGACGTAACAAAAATGGAAAAATATTTACCTTGCTCCTCTTCAACAGATGACATCACAAAAAAGTCAATTTAATGACACGTAGGAGATTTTCTCAGTAACTTTTCCTACGTTTATCTCATTACTTGCAAGTCCAGGTGATTGAAAGGATGCAGTGAATTTAAAAGAAGATAGATTTGGCCAAAGGTGGGAGTTATTCATAAAATAATAACAGTAAATATTTACCATTTTGTTTATGCCCTGAAGCCATTGTATTCTACTTAGCAACATTAATATATATTCTTTTATGAAAAGTATCCCTCAGAGTCAAGATTGAATAAGTAATCCTTTTTAGTGGTATGTATTAAAGTTTATATCCCTGTGTTGTCAAGGAATAAATTAAGACCTTTGCTCCACTATTTCAAACAGTTGAACTTTTGTGATGACCCTTTCAAAAGGATAAATGAGGTATGAAATGGACTGCCTTCTTGCTTTTCAGTGTGAGAAGTCACAGTTGAGGCAAATGTAAATGACTTTCATTGTTTTCGACGACACAAGTCAAAGAAAATGCATGGAAAAAAACCCATTTATTCTGAAGGTTAACTAGTGCCCAAATCTGGTCAATATTTGCTGCCATCTGCTGGTCAAAAGAGAAAGTTGCAAGGAATGGAGAAACGCGTAGAGGGAATTTGATCTGTTATTGAGATGCATTTCTATAGGGTAGGAAGGGATTAATTATCCAGAATTATGCTCGTAAAAATATACTGTACACCCCAGCTTCAGAGCCAGTCCCTTCTCAGTGGCAGAGGGGAGATAACGGCCAGGTGGCTCATGGGCTGCCTGCCCACAGGGTATAAGCATTTGCTCTGGTCCACGAATCTGGTCGCCGCACCGTCCTTTCAAGCTCCTCCTCCCTCACCTTCAGGCAAAGCAATAAAGCCCGTTTCCCACTGCGCGGCACGACATTTCCTAAAACGTTGCCGCAAGGAAACTGGTTTTTCTTGATCAGCGATTGCAAACGAGGTTAGATACCTATTTATGTGGGTGTTGATTTTAAAATAAGGAAAATTCACATAAAAGCCTGGATTGGCAGCTCTTTCTGGAAAATTCTACTCTGTTCCCCTATGGCTGGGGCATACTAGATGAGGGGCCTGCTCATCACAGGGACACTACTTCCTGTTGTCTCCTCGCGCAGGAGCCTGAAGGTCAGAGGTCACTTATTATTCTCGCTATATACATCCTCTCTCTCTCTCTCTCTCTCTCTCTTTATATGTACACACACACACACACACACACACGATCACATATGTGGTTAAAAGTGGATACTTTTAACCTATAGGATATTTTAACCTACTGGTTGCCCTCTCTTGCATCAGTTAGTAACGGATACCTATATTATCAGGGATGTCATGGACTTGACTCAAACTTATGCTTCCCCTTTCCTCTTGCAGATAGTTATCACCGTTGAGATGTGTATCAAAGCTTATGGGCCAGTCTTCCGGGAACTTTTTTTCAAGATGGCCGACGGCACTACAAGGAAATCACTTTTTTTGCCTTTCCACCTTCCTTTTTTTTCTACAGCAGACAAGTTGGCAGGAGCTTCAGCAGCTAGCTTGGATCCTGAGTAAACACGAGGCTGGAGGTCAGGGGCTCCACATAATGAAGAAAAAAGATGGCACAAACTTAAATCTCTGATAACCACAGAGCTACCTACCATCCCAGCTCTGGACTGTTCCCAATAGGCTTCTTTTACTGGAGAGAAAAATCAAACTTGATCTTGTTTAAGCCACTTATTTGAGTTTTCTGTCAAAAGCAGCTAAACCTGATATGTCGTATCTTTAACAAAACTGGGCCAATGAGAGAGAGACTGAGAAGGCTGTGTGTTTCAAGCAATATAGGAGATTCTAATACTTGGTATCTGAGTGTTCTAATCAGCTGGGTTTACTGGGTAAAAGGAACAGAAGGGGTATGGATATCAGCTCAATAAAGTCCTCCTGGGTGAATGCCATTGGCTTCCTTGGGGCAGGTGCTGTCTTAGGTCCGTTTGCTGGAAAACAGTTTCAGGTGGAGATTTGCATGCAGGAGGGAAGGAAACAGGATTAGGCAGAGGAGCTGAGCTGCAGAGCAGTCCCAACAGAGTGCTCAGGATCTGTTGAAAAGTTCTGGAGCTGAGGCAGCCTTGCATGTGTTATGCTGTGTCATGACAAGGGAGCTGAGTCTTTTTATCCTCGCATTAGCCAGTCACTGGATGTGAGCTGCCCCTGGAGGGGAGGCCTGAACTTGCAGGCGGAAACACTGTCCTGCCCAGGGCAGTGCTCAGAGTGGGGCTCAGTTGTGAACCATCCGCAACTATCAGAAGTTGAGGGAATGAATGAATCTTGGTCCTGAGAGGAAGCAGATAGGTACCTTACAGCATCCTTCTGGCTATTTACATATTAGGGTGTAATTTATGTATTCTAAATTTTGCATAGTATTCTTACCATTATTTCATTTCTTAGTAAGTTGGGACTAACAACACTTCTGACCCTTCACTGTGTGCTCTTGGATCAAAGATAGGGCAGGTTTCCACCATGACTAGGATTAGTGGCTGTGAACACTCAGGCTGAGTAATAATTCATTGTATTCACCCTGTTAGGGGAAGAGAGTATTGCCTATAAGAGTGGATAAACAAAACTTATTGTAAGTACTGTGTTTGGAGGGGCAGGTGTTCAGGCAGATAGATACCAGTAATGTAAAGCAACCAGGGACAACGGAGCAGATCTTTTCTCATGGCCCTGCTGCCTCCTTGAAGTTTCCGTAAGACCTTCCTAATCCTTGACAGGTCCCTTACCTCCCATCAGTGGTGGCTGGCATGGCACCGCTCTGGCTGTCTTGGCAAAGGTCTCAGCTGCTCTGCCGACCTGCTGCCCTAATGATTCTGGTATCAAGATAAAAATCACTATTGACTTTCATTAGTTTTGAGATCAGAGCGAACAGAAGTAGCTTGTTTTTAAAGCAAGGTGAGCTTGCCCACCATATGGGTGTTAATTACAGATCCATGTGAGTGCATTGACTTAACAGGGGGGCAACTGAACATGTCTGTGGTTTCCACTGATCCCACAGCAACGCTCTTTAATTGCTTGCATAAACTGATGGCTTCTGTAATGCTGAAAATAAACCTTTAAAGTAGGTCATTGGGGAAAATAGAAATTTCAAGATTGAAGAGGAAATTATGATCGAGTTCACCGTGATTAAGTACCCAGTTTCTTACACAGTATTGAAAAGGGAAATTTCAAAATTATTCATTTATTAAAATATGTAAATACACACAGTATACATATAATTCAATCCTTTACAATGATTGGGTTCTAGTAAGACTGAAAAATAAACGCAGTTAAATAGAGTTCCTTTTTACAAACTGGGTGCAAACACTTTCTCAAATTTACATGATTTTGAATGAAATTCTTTTTTTTAAATTTTTTTTTCAACATTTTATTTTTATTTTTGGGACAGAGAGAGACAGAGCATGAACGGGGGAGGGGCAGAGATAGAGGGAGACACAGAATCGGAAACAGGCTCCAGGCTCTGAGCCATCAGCCCAGAGCCCGACGCGGGGCTCGAACTCACGGACCGCGAGATCGTGATCTGGCTGAAGTCGGACGCTTAACCGACTGCGCCACCCAGGCGCCCCTTGAATGAAATTCTTGAGAAAGGAATATCCAGATTGGTTAAGATATATGTAAATCATCATAACTCTGACAGCATGTTTTATCTTTATTGGTTCTTTTTAGTACACATATAGCAATGTATAAAAGTTAAATGTGTGGGGCGCCTGGGTGGCTCAGTCAGTTACGTGTCCAACTCTTGATTTTGGCTCAGGTCAGGATCTCACAGTTCATGGGATTGAGCCCCAAGTGGGCTCTGTGCTCACAGCGCAAAGCCTGCTTGAGATTCTCTCCCTCCCTCTCTCTCTGCCCCTGCCCTGCTCATGCTCTCTCTCTCAAAATAGATAAACTTAAAAAAAAAAAAATTAAATGTGTAAGGATTCCTAATTTTATAATACATCAATTACATGTCTCTTCTGCCTAAGTGTAGTCAAGATAATATACTTCATACTGGAAAACAGTATGGAGGTTCCTCAAAAAATTAAAAATAGAACTACCCTGACCCAGCAATTGCACTACTAGGTATTTATCCAAAGGATACAAAAATGCTTATTCAAAGGGGCACATGCACTCCAGTGTTTATAGCAGCACTGTTGACAATAGCCAAAGTATAAAAGAGCCCAAATATCCATCAACTGATGAATGGATAAAGATGTGGTATATATATTTAATGGAATATTACTTGGCGATGAAAAAGAATGAAATCTTGCCATGTGCAACGACATAGATGGAACCAGAGTGTATTATGCTAAGCGAAATAAGTCAGAAAAAAGACAAATAGCATATGATCTCACTCATATGTGGAATTTAAGATACAAAACAGACGAACCTAAGGAAGGGGAACCAAAAACAATATAAAAACAGAGAGGGAGACAAACCGTAAGAGACTCTTAAATTCAGAGAACAAACTGAAGGTTGCTGGTGGGGTGTTGGGAGGGGGGAAGCGCTAAAGGATGAGGGGCATTAAGGAGGACACTGGCTGGGATGAGCACTGGGTGTTATATGTAAGGGATGAATCACTAAATTCTAGTCCTAAGAATAAATAAATAAATATATTTTGATTAAAGAAAAGATAATATACTTCATAGAATTGAGTGAAGGGGTGCCTGGGTGGCTCAGTTGGTTCAGTGTCTGACTCTTGATTTCAGCTCAGGTCTGACTGTGTAGAGTCTGCTTGGGATTCTCTCTCCTTCTGTCTCTGTCCCTACCCCGCTGCGTGCTCTCTCTCTCTCTCTCTCTCTCTCTCTCAAAATAAGTAATTTTTTTTTTTTAAAGAATTGAGTGAAAATGCTCCCTGAGACTGTGAGTTGAACACTGAACACCCAAACGTTTCTCCTACATAGCTGTGGTGGCAATATGTATTTGTGGAATGAATAATGGATGGGTGGTGAAATCAGCAACATGGGGACCCGTACACTTTGAGACATCTCATAGGGCTCGGATCATAGGAGTGGCTGTGCAAGCATGAAGCCCGGATGGCTAACGAGACAGCCGAATAAAAGGCAGAGTACAAGGGACTGAAATGAGTACCAGGAAAGCTCAAGGCATCGGGAAGGTGTTCTTTTTTCAGGGATAAAAAACCTTAGCCCCAAAGGATAGTCCCTTGAATATTTCTGAGAGATACATTCACCAAGCGAGACTTAAAAAAATCATTTAATCTAGAGGTGCCTGAATGGGCTCAGTTAAGTTCTGAACCTCAAGACAGAGCTTGTTTTCATTTTTCCCCAGGTCCCTGACTTTTACATCCAAAATGATTTAACTTTTTTTTTTTAACATTTATTTATTTGTGTGTGTGTGTGTGTGTGTGTGTGAGAGAGAGAGAGAGAGAGAGAGAGAGCCAGGGAGGGGCAGAGAGAGAGAGACACAGAATCTGAAACAGGCTCCAGGCTCTGAGCTGTCAGCACAGAGCCTGATGCAGGGCTCAAACTCACCATGAGATCATGACCTGGGCCAAAGTCAGAGGCTTAACTGACTGAGCCACCCAGGCGCCCCAGTGATTTCTTAACTTTGAAGGCAGGTTTTCCCGCCTGTCTGGGCAGGATCTTTCACTGATGGAATTCCAGTATATCCTTTTGTGTTTCCTTTGGTGGGGATCAATCCCCTCCTGCCCTTCTACCCACTCATAATACAACTTCTATCCACATTAGCTGTTTTTGTTGTCTGTAATGTTAAAGAATGCCCCAATCTGGCCGACCATCTTGTGTGAAAATGGTATGGCAGAGATCCTTATTTATTTCTGTTTCGCATAAACCAAGTCAACCCATATCCCCTTCTATGGAGCCTTCCTGATTACCCCAAAAGTCTTAGGTGTTCCTTCTCCTAGGCTTCTGTTTCACAATTTGCATGCATCCATCATGGCCATGCACATGTTGTGACATAATTGCTTGTGTGCCTACCTCCACATAGACTCGGTGCTTCTTGAAGGAAAAGTGTGTCTGTATTATTGATGTATAACTTAACACAATTGGTTCTTGGTAAATATTCATTAAAAGTAGAGATTAGTCTAGTTTACTAGCTCTCTGAGGATCTGGGGACCTCAACATACCTGGCAGTAATAGAAGGAAGATTGGATATGTGCAACCTATCCTCAGGAGAATATATGTTAACTAACATTTATAGAAGTCAATAAGTTTTTTTTTTTTTTTCCCACCGAAACACTTCTGTATTCTTTTCAAGATCATCTTTCCTCACTCTGCCATACAACTCACATTTCCTTACTTTAGAACAAACTATATGAGATCACTAATAATCAACTATTTCTTACCTAGGAAACCCAACACTATCATATGGCTCAACCTAATAGCATCAGGGAAGATAGAAGGCATAAACCCATCAATGCGTCTAACAGCTCCAGAGGTATCATTAAATCTTTTCATGAGCTTTGGTATCTTCTGACATTTAGAACCTTCCCCTTAGAACTGAAAAGTTTCCAGGGCGCCTGGGTGGCTCAGTCAGTTGAGCGTCCAACTTTGGCTCGGGTCATGATCTCAAGGCTCCTGGGTTGGAGCCCCGTGTCAGGCTCTGTGTTGACTGCTTGCTCAGAGCCTGGAGGCTGCTTCAGATTCTGTGTCTCCTCTCTCTACCCCTCCCCTGCTTGTGTTCTGTCTCACTCTGTCTCTCAAAAATAAATAAATGTTAAAAAAAGAAAGAAAGAAAGAACGAACTGAAAAGTTTCCAGGGCGCCTGGGTGGCTCAGTTGGTTAAGCATCTGACTTCAGCTCAGGTCATGGTCTCAGGGTTCGTGGGTTCAAGCCCCACGTTGGGTCTGTGCTGCAGCTCAGAGCCTGGAGCCTACTTCAGATTCTGTCTCTTTCTCTCTCTGCCCCTCCCCTGCTTGCTTATTCTCTCTCTTTCTCTCTCTCAAAAATAAATAAACATTAAAAATTAAAAAAAAAAAAAAAAAAAAAAGAACGGAAAAGTTTCCATATGACTCCGGTTTCCTCGCCATCTTTGCACCAAAAATATCACTTGAGTTTCCTCCTTTATGTAAAATATCAGTAGATTAGCAAGATTACAAAGAGGAAAGAAGAATGGTAAAATATTCTAAAACAAAGAAAAATGAAGATGAACACTTGGTGGATTTAACAGATAGGAAACTAGGTGATGTCAGAAGACTGTTACGGGTCTAATCTGGTAAACACAGGTGGGAGGAACACTAATATTGTGACATAGTAAAATAAAACTTTGTAAAAAACAAAGGAATGAAAAGCATATGTGTATGCATGAGTGTGCATATATTTCAATTTTATATTTTATAACTTTTGACAAGTATAATTTATTTTACAATGAACTTTATTGTCAAAAAAAGGGAAGGAAAGAAGGAAAAAGGAAGAAGAAGAAAGGATCTGTTTGTCTAAAAGAAATTAACCATTCATTCATTTGTGTTTAATGGAACAGAGCAGCTGCTAGGACGCACCGAGAGAAAACTGTCAACAATTCCACTGCCCTCCCTGAAGTGAACAGGTTGATAGTGGCGAAGTCAAGAATGGTAATATCAAGTTCCTGGCTCACTCATGTACCTCAAAGACACATTCCTGTCACCAGAAACTACATCCTGCAGACAACAGCAGGCAAAGCAAGGGGTAGGAGACAAGGGCTCAACATGAGGGACTGTGGCAAACAAATTACTTCAGAGAGAACTGAAGCCACCCAGGATCCTGCCATGGGTAGGGGGGCAATGATGTGCTGGGATATAGTGATTCAGCAGGAGAGGGCTCGGTTGCCATTACAACCTACATCCTACAACATGGCTGTGTCCATGCTCTGGGAAGGAGGAAAATGAAGACGCCTGAGTTACATGTGCAAATCTATTAGAGAAATCAGAAACCTCCTGCTTTTATTTCATTTGGTGGTCTTCTGAAATATTGCAAACACTTTGAAAACTAAATCATGACTACAAAGGCTTCATTAAGGAATCTACAAAGATATGATGATCATTTTTGAAATCGTAGCACTCTATTTATAAAGACAGAAGATTTAGAAGGATGGAAGTATAGCACACTCTCCTGGCTCATGTGTGTATCAGAACAATGTGAATAAACTCCACTTGTTTCTTAATTTACAAGATTTTTTTTCTCTCTTTCTCTTTTCTTTCTCATTTTCAAGTATTTTTTCCCCTGATTACAAAATATATACATGCCAATTGATATAAATTTAATTATTAAAAAAAAAACTAAACAAGGATTCAAAAATTATCCCTAATTCTACCACCTGGAGTCAACCATCGTGCAAATCCTTCCAGAATATTTTGTATGCAAATACTTAGAGAGTTGAATAAATATGTGTGATGCACCCAGTATGTAGCAAGTGTCTAAAAAAAAAGCTATTATTATGACACTGTTTTTCTTCCAATCATTTTAACTTAACAATGTATTTTAAATACATTTCCTTTCAAAATTTATATGATTACTTGAATGGATGTAATTTACATAATATTCCATATTAATGAATAATGAACACTATTTTCTACTTTTCTCTATTTTAAACTTTACAGTCAACATCTTTATTCTTATAGACGTGCATTTTTCTAAAAATCTGATGGACTTACATATAAACTCCTATTTCAACTGTTTGATCTCTGGCTTGCTGCTAAAATTTTCTGTGCATTAGTTTCCTCACCTGTAAAATTTGATAGTTAACATCTGCATACAAAATTGTTGTAAGGATTAAATCTTACTATATTTGTAAAATGCCTGCTACAGTGCCTGGCTCAGAGGTAGAATTCAATAAATAATATATTTATTTTAGAATAATTTACTAAGAATGGAGTGTTTTGGCCCAGTGTTAAGCCCAATTTATAGAGTTTTTTCCTTCTTAAATGAGTATTCATTTTTTTTTTTTAACTTTTTTTTTCAACGTTTATTTATTTTTGGGACAGAGAGAGACAGAGCATGAATGGGGGAGGGGCAGAGAGAGAGGGAGACACAGAATCGGAAACAGGCTCCAGGCTCTGAGGCATCAGCCCAGAGCCTGACGCGGGGCTCGAACTCACGGACCGCGAGATCGTGACCTGGCTGAAGTCGGACTGCTTAACCGACTGCGCCACCCAGGCGCCCCTGAGTATTCATTTTTGAGCCCGTGGGTGGTTTAGTCGTTAAGCATCTGACTTTGGCTCAGATCATGATCTCACAGTCTGTGAGTTTGAGCCCCACTTTGGGTGAGCAAGAGCACTGCTTCAGGTAAAACACGAGCCTCGAGTGAGCCCCACTTCTCTCTTTCTGCCTCTTGTGGGATTCTCTGTCTCTCTCTCCACCCCTCACCACTTGTACCCTCTTTCTCCCAAAATAAGATAAAATAAAATAAAATAAAATAAAATAAAATAAAATAAAATAAAATAGAAATGCTTATCCATTTTTGAGAGAGAGCATGACCAGGGGAGGGACAGAGAGGGGGGCACAGAGGATCCTAAACGGACTCTGCACTGACAGCAGTGAGCCCAATGTGGGGCTGGAACTCATGAACCATGAGATCACGACCTGAGTAGAAGTCAGATGCTCAACTAACTGAGCCACCCAGGTGGCCTATATTAAGCACAATCTAAAGACTTTTGATGTATATTGTCAAATGGCTGTACAATAAGATTATAACAATTTCTATTACTATCACCGACGTTGAGGTTGTTCATTCACCATTTCCTTCAAAATGCTGGCTACTATTTAATATTATTTAAGTGTTTGTCAATTTCTATAGGTGAGAAGTGTTTTCTTTGTTACCTGAAAATTGAACATCTTCTCATATATTTATTAAGCATTTATATCTCTTCTTTCATGGATTGTCTATCTCAATCACTTGCATACTTTTCTATTCAAGACTTCTTTTAAATTTTTAAGAGTAGGGGTGCCTGGCTCAGTTGGTAAAGCATCCAACTTTGGCTTAGGTCATGATCTCATGGCTCATAAGTTCAAGTCCCCAGTCAGGCTCTATGCTGACGGATCAGAGCCTGGAGCCGGCTTGGGTTTGTGTGTCTCCCTCTCTCTCTGCCTCTCCCCCTGCTCGCACTCTTTCTATCCTTCAAAAATAAATAAACATTAAAAAAAATAATAAAAATAAATTTATAAGAGTACCTTAAATTTTAACATCATGACTTTGAAAATTCTTTCCTCACTTTATCACTTGTCTTTAAATTTCCTTGGAATATTGGCTTCAGTATCATGCTTGGAGAATCTTCCAACATACCAAGATTATATTATTCACCTACATATATGTCTGTATACAGACATACATAATCAATTTTGTCAGTTTTGATATAAATCTCCTGAATCTTTATTCCTGAGAGAAGTGTGTTAAAAATTCCCACTCTGGGGGCGCCTGGGTGGCTCAGTCGGTTAAGCCTCCCCTCCGACTTCCACTCAGGTCATGATCTCACGGTTTGTGGGTTTGAGCCCCACGTCAGGCTCTGTGCTGATGGCTCAGAGCCTGGAGCCTGCTTTGGATTCTGTGTCTCCCTCTCTCTCTGTCCCTCCCATGCTCATGCTCTGTCTCTCTCTCTCAATAATAAATCAATGTTAAAATTTCTTTAAAAATTCCCACTCTATTTATGGAAATGTCATCTTCTTCTATATCTCAAATAGTTTATGTATTATGATTCTATGTGGTTTGGTACATAAAATGATATAATTGTTATGTCTTCTTTGTATATTGTAGTTTTTAATCAGTGTAAACATTTCTCTTTCTCCTATCCTTTTTGACCTGAGCCCTAATTTATTTTACATTGATATTAACATCTTGAATTTATCTTGCTGAATTTTCTTATTTTAAATATACTTATTTTTAATAGCAATCTTTCTGTGTTTTTTTTCTTTTAGAGGCATATCTTACAATACTACATATATATATGTACATATATATACATACATATGTATATATATGTAGTTCTTTGACCCGGTCTGAGTCTAACAAGAGAGGAATTAACCCACTTACATTTAGTATAATGACTGCTATTTTATTTTTAGTTTTCCTATCCTACTTTATATTTTGGCTTAGTATACTTTACTGTTTTATTCTCTAAAAAGTACTAATTTTCTTTGGGGCACCTGGGTAGCTCAGTTGGTTAGGCTTCTGACTTTTGATTTTGGCTCAGTTCATATCTCTTGAGCTCAAGCCCTGCATCAGGCTCCCCACTGGCAGTGAAGAACCTGCTTGAGATTCTCTGTCTCTGCTCCTCCCCACCAAAATAAATAAATAAATAAACTTTAAAAAAGTAATAATTTTCTTTGATATATTGATCACTTGATTTTTCCCCTTGTATTTTCCTATGGTGTAATTGACAGATATAACTTTTACTACTTCTACTTATTCTATTAATGGATTCTTTAAGCTTTTTTTGAAATGTTTTTGGCCCTGTATTCCTTCACAACCCACAGCTATTGCCCCTATAGAAATTTAAAAATATCTTTGGGGTGGCTGAGTCAGTTAAGCATCTGACTTCAGCTAAGGCCATGAGCTCATGGTTCATGAGTTCGAGCCCCACAACGGGCTCTCTGCTGTCAGCACAGAGGCTGCTTTGGATCCCCTGTCCCCCTATGTCTCTGCCCCTACCCTGTTCACATGCACTCTTTCTCAGAAATAAATAAACATTAAAAAAAATTTAAATATCTTTTATATTCATTGTAGTGTTTCTGGCATCAGAGCAATAAAACAGAATTTATTTTTTTCTCAGAAGCGATAGTTTATTGTAATCATAAAATAGTTTATTGTAATGGTAACAATAAAAGCAACAGTTTTCATAAAGCTTCCTGGGTGTTAAGCACTCTGCCAAGTGCTTTATATAGTAAGTCAGTTAGTCCTCAATACAACTCTATGAGATAGGTACTATTATTATCCCCATTTTACAGTTACATTTTATAGACAGAGGCATAAAGAGTTGTAATTCAAATCACATATGCTCAGGTACATTATGAGACTAACTGGTGTATCTGGCTACTCGAGGTAATTTCTTTTTTGACACTGACATTTTTCCGGTGTTTTTGCATGCTTGGTAATTTTTTATTGGATGCTGGGCATTATCATATTGGTGCAATTTTGATTTTGTTGTATTCTTTTAAAATGTATTGAACAGAAAACCCAGAAACAGACCCACACAAAGATGTGCAAATGCTGTTTGCAAAAGTGCAAAAGCAATTCAGTGGAGGAAAGATAGGCTTTTTAACAAAGGGGTTGAAGCAACTGGACAGCCACTGTGGAAAACAGTTCAACAGTTTCTCATAAAACTGAACACGAAACTACCACACAACCCAGTGACTGCATTTCTGTGCATTTGTCCCAGAGAAATGAAAAATTTTATGTTCACACAAAAACCTGTACATGAACGTTTATAGCAACTTTATTCATAATAGCAAAAAAAAGCGGGAAACAACCTAGATACCCTTAAATGTAGGAGTGGTTAACAAACTGTGGTGCATCCATACCATGGAATACTACTTAATAATAAAGAAGAACAAAGTATGGGTACATGCAGCAACATGGATGAATTTCTAGAGAATTATGCTGAGTGAAAAGAGCCAACCACAAAAGATTATATACTGTATTACCCCATTTATATAACGTTCCTAAAATGACAAGATTATAAAAATGGAAGACAAACCAGTGGTTCAAGATGTGTAGGAAGATGTAGTGTCCCAGACGCTACATTGGGGGGAATTCTTTGAATTATTTCAGGATTCTGTGTATTCTTCCTTATAACTGCACGTGAACTACAACTTTCTCAAGATAAAAGGGTTTTAAAAATCACTTAAAAACAGGGGCACCTGGGGGCCCAGTCAGTTAAGCATCTGACTCTTGATCTCGGCCCAGGTCATGATCTCATGGTTCGTGAGATGGAGCCCTACGTTGGGCTCTGCCCCTCCTCCACTTATGTGCTCTCTCTCTCTCTCGCAAAATAAATTAACTTTAAACAATCATTTAAAAACAAAACATAATTTATATTAGTTATTGCACCAACAATTATTAACTTAGAGAAGTGGTTTTCAAATGGGGTTGATTTTGCTCTTAATGGGACATATGGCAATGTGTTAAGACATTGGGTAGAGGCCAGGCATGCTGCTAAATACCCTACAGTGCCCAGGAGATCCCCTACGATATCCAGCCCAAATGTTAACATTAATGTTAGATTTAGGTTGATAAAACCCTGGCTCGGAGCTAATAATTTTATAACATAAGGCAATACATTTTCTTTAACTTACATTAGGGAGTAAAAATTCTTAAAATTAGACATTTAATGAGTATTTTATGACATTGTTAAAGAAAAGCTTGAGTGAAGTTTGGTTATACTTTAAAAAAATTTTCTTTCAGGCTAAAATTAGTGTAGCCATACCACAGAACTTTGGTAACTTGCTTACCCATTCATTTTCATTTTATTTTATTATTATTTTTTATTTTTTTTAATGTTTATATTTATTTTTGAGACAGAGAGAGACACAGCATGAGCAGGGAAGGGGCAGAGAGAGAGGAAGACACAGAATGTGAAGTAGGCTCCAGGCTCTGAGCTGTCAGCACAAAGCCTGATGCGGGGCTCGAACTCACGAACTGTGAGATCATGACCTGAGCCGAGGTCAGACGCTTAACCGACTGAGCCACCCAGGCGCCCCATCATTTTCATTTTAAATCTAGTTCAAGATGATCCTTTGATTAGAAGGTATACCCTGTGCCCATTTCTATGTGGGGGTGAAATAGATTTTTTACATTTCTTTGTTAGGCTACTCAATGATCATAAAAGGAAGTCATTCACATCACCATTTCATTAGAGTTCATTATTATAGCATTATACTGTGCGCTTAAAATAGTTACACTTAAAATACTTGGTAAGAGGGATGCCTGGTTAGCCCAGTCAGTAGAGTAGAGATCAAGTGACTCTTAATCTCGAGGTTGTAAGTTTGAGCCCCACATTGTGGGTAGAAGTTACTTAAAAAAAGAAAACACTTGGTAAGATACATAACCTTGAAGTCACTACTCCTTATTATTATCAAAAGTTTAACCAAGAAAAAAAATTTTTTTGAGAATTGCTTGTTGGATAAGTAGTCTACCCATTTCTCTCTAGGTTATTGAATCTATCCCTATATAAAGATAGACCATCATAAAAGCTATTACTTAAGCTGTAATATATGGTCCAACTACCCTCCCCCGGTTCATTTATGCAACTTGCCAGGCACAGTGCTGGGTGGTAGGGATGTAGCAATAAAGAAAACATAGAAGTTCCCTGCACCCAGGGACTTTCTAGGGAGGATGTATGAATTAGTTATTGCTATATAACAAACCATCCCCGAATGCAGTGACTTAAAAAACAATCAATATTATTAGCGTTTCCAAAACACAAAGGTGAGAGGCAGCTTAACTAGGCCAGTTGGGGCAACTCGGTCAAGCCTGGTGACGCGGCACTGCCCTAGGTATTGTTCATCGTCTACTAGCTCAGTCCAGATGTGTTCTCGTTTCCACGAGGGAGACAGGTAGCCCAACTGAGCAGGTGTTTGTCTAGCTCTGCTCACTTCACATCTGCTAATATCTCACTGGCTTAAGCAAGTCACACAACCGAATGTGAAGTCAAATGGCAGAGTCCTACAGAGTTAAATAACAAGCTACAGAGATGGGTAAAATAATGGAGCCGATGTTGAAACTATTAGAGACAGAAAATAAACAAATATTTATTATGAAAGGTAAGGTAAGTACTGTAAGAAAGCAGGTCATAGAAATAACATCACAGAATGGAGGTAGGGGCAGAGGGATGGTGCTATTTTTTTCTTTTATCTATTTAATTTTGATAGAGAGAGAGAGAGAGAACACACTCATGTGGGAGGGGCAGAGAGAGAAGGAGAGAGAGAATCTCAAGCAGGCTCCGCACTGTCAGCACTGAGCCTGATGCGGGGCTCGAACTCATAAACCATGAGATCATGACCTGAGCCAAAATCAAGAGTCAGTGGCTTAACTGAGCCACCCAGGTGCCCCAATGTTGCTATTTCTTGTAGGATTGCCAAGGAAAGCCTCTTTGATGAGGTGGTATCTGAAGAGAGACCTTAATGTGAAAAGCAATTATTTAGGAGATTTGATAAACAGAGACTTAAAAGGAACAAAATAGAAAAATAATAGAATAAGGAAATAAATGTGAAAAGAGAACTCAACTGGAAACTATGAACTTGTATCCCCATCAGCCCATATGGTTGCATGACCACTTTTATGCATTTGTTTTATGTGTTTCCAGGATTGAAAAGACACACAAACTTCATTTGCTACCCACATTGTTCACAGGACCTCTGGTCTGGTGATGAAATCAGTATCCCAAGCTAAAGCAGTCACCATGTTTATCTTTTTAGATCAAATGTATTGATGAATTTCATGCAAATAGGAAAAAGTCAAATAGTTTGTATTGGGCATAGCCAGTAACAGATAAGTTGGAATTGTATATCTAAATCTTTATTTAAAAATTTTTAACGTTTATTTATTTTTGAGAGAGAGAGGGAGACACAGAATCTTTAGCAGGCTCCAGGCTGCCCGTGAATTGCCAGTGGATAGAATGACATTATCTTTGTTTAGGAATTGATCCACTAACAAGTAGTAAAAAAACAAAGCCAAATTTGTATTCAGTAACATAAAATTGCAGTCAATTATGTCTCCTCTAAAAAGATATAAAGCTGCATGAAAAATAAGAAACTAATAAAATTAATTAAAAATAAAAAGCAAATAAAATCTGCATAAAAAGAAAGGTAAGTATGCAGTAATACTTAAATGAGAGAAAAACTGATTCAGTAGTTAAAATATGTGGTTAAAATGTCATAAATGAATTATTGATTTTGATTTTTAATCTTAAGGTTAGTTGAAAATGTGTTTAGGATTTATTTTAGAAAATATATGAGTTGATTTATAATCATTATTATTTAAAAGGAAATTTGTATTTAAAAACTGACTGAATTTGAGACAATTTGGAAGGATCTTACGTCAAAAATTCCACTAGATGGTGCTCTTTTAACTTCCCTTAAGGGAAAACTAAAGTTTGAATGGGTAGCTGACTCTTGACTCAGCTAATTTAACACTAATGAAACCAAGTTAGTGCATCTGACTCAATTTCCTTGGATATAATGAGCACAGTGTATAATCTAAGAACAGTAGGGGCGCCTGGGTGGCTTGGTCGGTTAAGCGTCCGACTTTGGCTCAGGTCATGATCTCACAGCCCGTGAGTTCGAGCCCCTGTCGGGCTCTGTGCTGACCGCTCAGAGCCTGCAGCCTGTTTCAGATTCCGTGTCTCCCTCTCTCTCTCTGCCCCTCCCCTGTTCATGCTCTGTCTCTCTCTGTCTCAAAAATAAATACCTGTTTCAGATTCCATGTCTCCCTCTCTCTCTGCCCCTTCCCTGTTCATGCTCTGTCTCTCTCTGTCTCAAAAATAAATAAACGTTGAAAAAAAAATTTTTTTTAAAAAAAAGAACAGTATAAATGTGATAACTAATTGATAGAGACTACTTTTATTAGTAGTAGAAAGATACCATGATTACTTTCAAGGAAGAGATTCTGGAAATATTACGTACTTCTCTTTGGAAATTAAGGTGTTGTAAAATGTGAACATTGGAAAACTTTAGACATTATCAGGTTTTACTTAATAAGCAATTGTTGAATTAAACAAAATATTTTAAATAAAAACACTTCTGGTATACATGAGGCTCAAAAGTGCCAACAGTTTTTTTTTTTGTAGCTGTTATTAAAAATCTAATGCTCCATTTGTGATAAGACATGTGATATATATATGTAATTATACATACATAATGTGAATTATACATATATACTGTGAACTATAGATATATATAATGTGAATTATATGTATGCATATATATAAAAAGTACATAAGCTATCATTACATGACATGGACAATATTATTATTAAATTTCTGGAGCATCCTATAACTGCTACATCACATGTCTGTATGTGGATATGCATGCAGACTAAGGAGCAAGAAATTTGTTTTCTCAGAACCCCACATACATGCCTATGGTGTTGGTAATAGAACATCTTGCCAAGACTTATAGAAGTACATAAACTTAGAAAATATTTTTGTAAACAGTTGTTAAATATGTACTTAGAGGTTAGCATACTTCCAGGCAAGTAGTTGTTAAAAAAAAAATTGCAGAGACAAACTCTGATTAAAGCAGCCAGAAAATAGGATATGTGGAGGGGACTGTTTGGTTTATTTATAGATCAGTTTAGATTCTTATCAGGACTGATGTTATATTATGATGATAAAAGCATATACATGACCACGAAGGGCTTAAATATTGCAAATACAAAGAATAATGTGGACATGTATTGCGTTGACTAATGAACCCTCATTGAAAATAAATCACTGTTTTAATATTGAAGGAGCTATGTGCATTTGAGCACTGGATAGGTGTTGACTGAATTTAATTTTCTAAATTAAGCATCCAATTGGTAAACATAAGGTTCATATTTGCTAGTAACGCTTTTGTTATTAAAATTTACTTTTTTAATGATTTTGGTTAGACATCTCTTGGTAGGTAAATCAAAAGACCTTGCACGTACTAGTTAATAGCTCAACTTGGTTGTGTTTCCTCAGTATTTATCTTTCTTAACATGTATACAGTTTTGATATTGTAGACATATCCTTCTTGGATGTGCATCCTATACATCCTTCTTGGATTTCTGTGTCATCTTACTCCAGGTACACCGGCTTCTTTCCTAGGCTTCCTGTCTCATATCCGTTTAGCTTTTCCCTAAATGCGAATGTTCCTTCACTCTTCAATCCTTGGTCTGCTTTTCTGTGTCTACATTCCTTTCTTTCTAAGTGGCATCCACACACGGAAGATAATTGTTTCTGTGTAGGGAGGTCTTAAGTGTCCATATCTTGTCCTGGACTTTCACTGGGACCTCGTTTCTTCATTTCTAACTATCACTAGACAAACAACACTGTATCCTAGATATTTTACCCTGGACTTTAGCTCTCACAGAACCAACCTAAAACTGAACTCCTCATCATCTTCTATAAAACCAACACCTTGCTTTCACATCCCAGTTACTATGAATGACACGATCTTAGAATTATTTTATATACCTCATCCACCATAGTTAATCAGTTTCCAGGGCTCATGAATTCTACCTTTATGACCTCCATTTCATTTATGCCTTTCCATTCATTTAAATTGCTGTGACCTGGTTGAGATCCATAACTAGCTTCTAACTCTGGACTTCCCCACTCCATCCTGGTCAGTGGCTCCTATCTGCATGTTTCAGATCACTTGCGTTAACACATAGGTTGGGTAGGGTAGGCAAAGCAGAGTGACAGGGTCTGGCCTTAGGACCCTACACTGAAGTGGCCCAGGCTCTGGGGAAGGGTTCACAGAAGCAACAAAACAGAGACAGTCAACATTTAGAAGTCTAGATGGGCAGAGTTCATATCTGGGAGGTCTTTCAAATACTGTCTGAATTAAGTTTGGCTCAGGAGTGGGGAGGCTGGACTTACTAAATACGGGAGGGGAGTGTTACCAGTGGATTCAGCTTGTCGTGAGCCACCTTACCCCTCACTGCCCCTGTGCCATACATAAGACTATTAAGACCAGCACTTCACATGGGTAGCCTACCTTCTGCCCCCCTTTTCTTGACCCACTTCGCACTGGGGTGTGCTGACCTGTTCTAAATTATCCGAGCCCTTGATCCTTGAATTCATTACTATTTACGGTCTGGCAGTTGTTGCCAATCCAGACACTTAATACTCTCTCTGGCTTCCCTGCTCACCCGCAATTTGCCTGTACTCCCTTTAATGATACTGCCTCCCTCTCTCAGCCAAACATCTCCGCCGGCAGGGACTCAGCTGCAGGTCCTGACTCTGTTCCCCACAGAAAAAGAACATACACAGCGCTATGAACAAGGTACAAAATCGGTTACTGTAAAAAAAAAAAAAAAGAAAAAGAAAAAGAAAAAGGAGCTTTAACACATCCCCGCCGTAGTTACTGGAGGAAGCGGACATAACCCCAAGCGGGCTGAGTGAGCAAAGGGACACACAAGGGAACACAGAACCGGAGGCTCTAAGGCGGGATCCGCCGGGCTGCGCGGCTCCCAGACAGGAGGAGCAGGCATCGGAGGGGGAACCGCGAGGTCGGTTCCGGTGTCTCTGAGATGCTGAGATGGTGCTGATTGTGCAAGAGAGAGAAAATGCAAGTCAGATTCAGAGGCTGTAAGGAAGAGCTGCCGTCCGCGCGAAGGAGGGTCGCGGGGGCGAGAATCCGAAGGAAAGGAAGCAGAGCGGCAACTCTATAGGTAACAAACAAGAGGCAGCGGGTCGGTCCTTCCTCCTCTAGCCCCTCCAGCGCCCCCTCTTGGCAGAGCCCCGCCAGGAGCCAGCTGCCGAAGCCGAGCGCGGCTCGCTGAGTCCGCCCATCGCCAGAGCCCAAAATAGAAGGGTGGGTTTGGAGCCGACGGGCAATAATTCAATACTTGGCAGGTATGTCTCGCTTGCCTTCCACGAATATGTGAGCGCCTGCCTTGTTCTAGGCACAGAGGAGAGAACAATGAGCAAAACGCTAATAATAATTTCTCCTCGAGTAGCTTACGTTGTATTATATGCATTATAGTGGGGAGAGATAGACAAAAAATAAAGAAGTGAAAAACGCATAGCGTGTCAGGTGGTAAGTGCTCGGAGGAAAGATAAAGCAAGGAAGGTAACAGAAGAGTGCTGAGGGGTGGGGGTAGGTATCAATGTTAACCAGGCTGCTCAGGGAAGGGCTGAGAAAATGGCTGGAGAGCAAAGACAAGAGTTGTGCAAATACAAGAGGAAGGTGCATTCCAGATAAGGGTGGGGTGGAGTGTCAGGCCAATTGTGTAGGGCCTTATCTGGCGTTGTGAGGGCTGTGGCCATTCCCATGATGATGTGAGCATTACTTTAGCAGCTTTGGAGCACGAAATGACACAGGCTTTTGTTTTGTTGAAAGTTTATTTATGTTGAGAGAGAGAGAAAGAGCACAAGTGTGCTCACATGAGCAGGCAAGGGGCAGAGAGAAAGAGGAAGAGAAGAGAATCCCAAGCAGGCTCCTCGCTGTCACTACAGAGCCTGATGCAGGGCTAGAACTCAGAAACCGTGAGATCATGACTTGAGCCGAAATCAAGAGTCATATGCTTAACTGAGCCACCCAGGTGCCCCAGAAGTGACACAGTTTTTAAAGGATTCTTCTGGATACTCTTGAGATTAGGTTGTCCTCCCTGGATTCATCTCAGCCCTGCCAATGAGAACTTAATCCTGGGTCTCAAGTCTTGCCTTCCACATGCCTCATCTTTCTCTCTTTGTATCTGCCTGTCAAAGCACAGCAGTGTGGGGGTCGGGGGGGCAAGCCTAGGTTCCCGTGCCTCTTCTCCTGGGGCTGCATCTTCATTCACAGTCACAGCCTCTGTTTTTTGTTTGTTTGGTTTTTTGTTTTGTTTTGTTTGTTTGTTTTTAACCCTCTGAATAGTCTCTCCTTGAGACGCTTTTGGGGGTATTAATCTACTTCTCTGGCGGTATGTTCAATGTTGTGAGAGTTGGGCATGACTTCATATCCAATATTTGTTCATTCTTTCAACAAACATGTATTAAAAACCTATATGGAGGTGCCTGGGTGACTCAGTTGGTTGAACATCCACTCTCGATTTCAACTCAGATGATGACCCCAGGGTCGTGGGATTGAGCTCCATATCAGGATCCATGCTGAGTGTGGAGCCTGCTTAAGATTGTCTCTCTCCCTCTGCCCCTCTTGCGTATGCTTTCTCTCTCTCTTTAAAAAGCAAAAAGAGAAACAAAATAAAAAACATATGTGTACCAAGCACTCGTTTGGTACTAGGGATACATCAGTGAACTAGACACATTAGCTTCCTGTTCTAGAAGTGGCAGTGATGGGGGAGACAGAATCTTTATTATTTTTTTAATGTTTATTTATTTTTTTTTTTTTTTGAGAGAGAGATAGAGCAGAGCACGAATGTGGGAGGGGTAGAGAGAGACAGAGACACAGAATCCGAAGTGGGCTCCAGGCTCTGAACTGTCAGCACAAACCCCGACATGGGGCTCGAACTCACAAGCTGTGAGATCATGACCTGAGCCGAAGTTGGATGTTTAACCAACTGAACCATCCAGGTGCCTTGGAGATAGAACCTTTAAATCCCTTATGAGGAGGGTTATTTCAGAGAATGATGAACGACATGAAGATCCCAAGGTGACTGAGATAGCGTGACTAGTGGCTATTTGAGACTGAGAGGTCCAGAGAGCTTATTCACATTTCACCTGTGCTCTATGCTCTAATTTGTGTGTGTGTGTGTGTGTGTGTGTGTGTGTGTGTGTGTATGTAGTTTTATGCAATTTTATTTGACCATTGACACAATCAAGATACATAAGTGCTCCGTAAACACAGGGCTCCTCCCTGGAAACCATTTGTAGCCACACCTGTCCCTCCATCCCATACTAACCTTTGGCAACTGCTAATCTGCTTTCTATCTCTATAATTTTGTCCTTTCAAGAATATTTTGTAAGTGGAATCAGCATAATGCCCTGAGATTTATCCAGATTGTTTATAGCATAGGTAGTGCATTCCTTTTTGTTGCTGAGTGGTATTCCACAGTGTGGGTATACTACATACAGTCTGTTTCCATTCATTTGTTGAAAGGTTTTTGAGTCGTTTCTGATTTTTGCCTATTATGAATTAAAGTGCTATGAACATTCTTGTACAAGATTTTGTGTGAGCAAAAATCTAGGATAAATGTCTGGAAATACAATTGCTGGTTCATGTGGTAGGTGCGTATTTAGTTTAGTTTTGTTTTAGAAATTGTCCAGAGCACAGCTATACCATTTCACATTCCCATAACTAATGCACATATATCCATTTTTTTCCACATCCTCACCAGCATTTGGTGTTACCACATTTTTTTTTTTTTTTACCATTCTGGTTGATGTATAGTAATATATATCATTTATGTTTTTAATTTTCATTGCCCCAATAGCTGATAATATTGAACATATTTTAATGTGCTTATTTGCCATATTTATGTCTATTCATGTCTTTTGGCAGCCTTTTGAAAGTTTACATGAATCTTTATATCAATTTGCCACCAGGGTTGAGAACTTGCTCATAAACTTCAGTTGGCTCTAATTTTGGGAGAGCAATTTTCCCAAAGAATTATAAAAGAATAGACAATAGAATACCATTTCTGATACATCTCTCTCCACCAATTTAGAGGATCAAATTAAGTTTACATCTTCTTTTTTAATGTTCCAAGTGTATGACATACAGTTGAATGTAATGAAATTCAGTTTCCATGCTTCACAATCTCCAAAGCTGATTTGCTTTAGACTAAAAACATTTCAATTAGCATGGTAAGAAAAGTCTTATTATACTTCATTTATAGTAATCTTACAATATTAATAGCTTTTTTTGTTTTGGGGAAAAAAAAAATCCATGCTCCCTGGAAAAAAAGACCTTGAAAGAACAGAGACAATACACACGACCAAAGTCTCACCATCTAAAGATAATCACTGTTAACAGTTGGTGGGCATACTTCTACATTTCTTTCTGTGTGTGTGTGTATATGTATGTATGTATTTATATACATATATTCTCTGCACACTTAAAATATGATTATAATTTATATTATTGGTATGATGCTACTCTGTATCTTGTTTCTTACAAGCATATATTATTGACTTCCACAGATGCGCATTATCATGTTTAAAGCCTGCATAGTAACCCATTGTTTGTGTGTGCACGTGTGTGTGTGTGTGTGTGTGTACACGTGTGCAAGTGCATTTAACCAGTTTCCTTATTGATATTTAGCTTCTTCTAACTTTTGGCTGTTATAAATAATGCTTTAATGAATGTTCTTGTGGGGACAGCTTTTTAAATTTTTATGTTTTCTTAGAGTAAATCGCTAGAAGCGGGACTGTTGAGTCAAAAGTCATATATATGTATTTACATATGTGAATATGTACATATGAATATACATATGTGGCAAAAATATGTATATATCAGTTTGTAGATGTTTATAAACTGCCTTTTAATTTTTTTTAACGTTTATTTATTTTTGAGACAGAGAGAGACAGAGCATGAACGGCGGTGGGGCAGAGAGAGAGGGAGACACAGAATCAGAAGCAGGCTCCAGGCTCTGAGCCATCAGCCCAGGGCCCGACATGGGGCTCGAACCCACGGACCGCGAGATCGTGACCTGAGCTGAAGTCGGATGCTTAACCGACTGAGCCACCCAGGTGTCCCTATAAACTGCCTTTTAGAAAGATTGTATTGATTTACATTTTTAGCTACACTGCCTGAGTAAGGCTCTTGTAATTTCTCAACCTTTTACTTATGTCTCCTTTCCAACAAATTTCTGTTTTCTTTTTTTTTTTTAAGGCTTTGGAAGACATAAGTTGAAATAATTTTTAATTGTAATTTTTTAAATTAAAAAAAAATTTATTCATATTTGAAAGACAGAGAATGAGCAGAGGAGAGGCAGAGAGAGCGAGACACAGAATCCGAAGCAGGCTCCAGGCTCTGAGCTGTCAGCACAGCTTGACTGAGCCACCTAGGCACCCAAAATTGTTTATAATTTTTAAACAATTAACTGAGGTGGGAGCTCAGGGCTTTTTGAGGCTAACTCCGTAAAAGCTTTTCTGTGAAATGACCATCTTGTAGAACTATTCCTCCAGGAACAGAATGTGTTTGGGAATGTAGTCTGCTTCAATGGCTTTGTTATCTGGCCACCTAGCATGCTACCGCAATGCTAACCTTGCTTGGGGAATGAGGTCAGGACAAACAGTACACAAGTGATATTTACTTGTGGACAGAGGAATTAATGACAAGGAAAAAATGTCCAAGATAACTACCAGCATGCCAAACTTCAAAGATGGAAAGCTGTGGCATGTAAACTAAGCATAAAAGAGCAAATCCTACTTGCAAAGTTAGGGATTTATTGTAAAGTTGGATGATATTGCAGTTAGGGTTCACTCAAAAAAATTTTTTTAAATATGATCAAACAATGAAGTATAGCATTTTAATTATGATCTGGAGAAGAAAAACACTATACACTATTTCCAAATTTGCAACTTGGAACATTTTTTTTTTTTTGGTAGTCGTTGGACTTATTTTTCAAGGTCCAGCAGATATTTGGTTTAATGATTTAGTGAGTGTACTTATCTTTTACATGATGACATTACTGTATTTTTGCTTATAAGCTTCCTCAAATGGATTAAGGAACAAGAGGACTGACTGCAAAATGTACCTTTTAGTAATTAGGAAATGCATGTTCATGATACAGCACCTAACACTAGATAAGACTTCAGTTACACTATGCATCTTCTTACATGTTTCTAACACTTTCTGGGCAGAATTTCTTTCATTGCTCTCTTTGGCAATGAAATGCTTATAGTTCCAAATTTTCAGCAGCACACTCCCCCTTCATCCAATTCCACAGGCTTTTCCTGGATTATAGAAGTGTTTCCTGGATTATAGCATGAAGTGTTTGCAAGCTATTTAAGATGTATTTTTGGACTGAGTTCTGGAGTATATGCGCTTTAAATTTATGGTGCTAGATTTAATAGCAGAATTTGTAGCTACTGTCTATCTGGCTTCCTCTAAATAATGCTACAGTAGCAAAATACCTCATTATGGCTTTTCCCTTCTCTGGGCATTTAGGCCTCTTATCAGTTTCCTTCCTTATAAGTTTACTTATACAAGTATTCTGAGGTATATTTCCAATGTTGTTAGTCAAATGCAAGGGGATCAGGTGGGGTGGCAGAGCAGAGTCTGTCACAAATGCCAGGTTCCAGCTCTGTTCTTGCAGAACATTGGTTACATTACCTTGGATCAATCCCTAATATCTTTGCTTCATTATTGTTAAGATTAAGAGATTCAATTGGTGACTATATAATAAAGACCCTTCAAATATGAAATTATCTGAAAATAATTTACGAACTCATGTAAAATAAGATTTTACAGTTTTTTTTTTTTTTTTTTTTTTTTTTTTGCCAGGCATTCTACTTGCAAAGGCAAACCTTAACCTTAAAAAAAATTGGGTGACTATGTACAAAAAGTTACTAAAATGGTACAGTAATTAAGTGAAAGTCGTCAGAGGCATTATTTATTTGTGAAACTGTTACCCTTAAAAATTGCCAGTTATTTTACCAGCAAAAGATGGGTTTATTTGGGAACAGTAGAGGATTGCAAATGGGACAAGCAAGCTACCGCAAAACCAAAACCCTAGGCAAGACCACAAACAAAAGCCAGGGGGCATTATCTTATGACTTCCGGTTTGAACAAACGTCAGTTGGAGAGAAGAGTTCAGGGTGATGATAAAATACCCCTTATCAGCTGAGGGGTAGTTGATTTCTTGCAGGAGATGCAACGTCCCTCTTCCCTGGTTGGGGGCCTGTAATTGATGATTCTTTCCTGTTGAGATTCTTCTGTTAGGCTTATAATTGAGAATTCTTCCTGTAATTGACATTGAGTGCTAAGGCTCCCTAGCCTCTCTTAGCGTTGCTAGTCCACTTTAGCGAGGTTTCCCTTTCATGTTCAGGATGCAAAGAGAAAAAGTTCCAAGTTCACTCCTACATCTTAACCTCTTAGGAGGGTGGTGATTATAGTTCTCCAGACTTCACATCCGGCGTCTCTGTGACCTCAGGCATTTGACTGTATTTCTTATAAAAGACCAAATGGGGGTGGGATGGGGATGAAAGAAGAGTCCTCATTTTTTATTTAGTTAGGGTCATTCGGTAAGGCTCAAGGGGTGAGTCTAGGTCTCACAGTATTTCTTAGAGGGCGCTCCGCAGTTTCTGAACTGGTTGACTCTGAATCCCAAAGGACTCTAGGTGATGAAAGGAGGCTCCCTGTAAATAACTTGACCAAAAAAAAGAGTGCCAAGTCAGATGCAGGGAAGGGGGGGCGTGGCATTCCCACACCGAGTTTACTCTTCACTGCCCTTCTACTTTCTGGCATTATTTGCAGCAAGGGATGTTAAGTCACCCTAAGAGCGTCGTGGCCTTGCCCTCCGAGCAGGGGGCGGGGCAGTTACACGCGTCCAGACACAGGCTGGCCGGACGCAGGAACCCGTAATAATGTGGGAGAGCTCCTTGGGACCTTCCCTTACGACGCCTCCAGCCTGACCGCGAGAGTGATGGAATCTGCCCACACCTTGGTTAGGTGCAGGTCCTACCGGTCCGCGAGTGGGGTCGTCTCCACTGTAGGGAGAGGGGCGTTCCCTGCTAGGTGTAACCGCCGCGCCCCACCCCGCCCCCCGCCCCGGGGTCGACCGGCGAGGGCGGGGTCGGGAACAAACTGGCAGCTGCCTCCGCTCGTCCTGTTGCCTCCGCTCGTCCTGTTGCCAGGCGACGGGGAAGAGGCGGGGCCAACGTGTAAAAGGAGGCGGGTTCTGCAAGGAAACGGCAGGCGTCAGAGAAGCGGTCGCGCAGCCGCGCTTGCTCTTCTCTAGCAGGCGTACCCGGGTCGGCGCCGCGCTCCGCCCCCGCCCTGGCGTCCACTCCGCGCACGCGCGGAGCGAGCAGCCGCCTCCGCCCCTTGCAGGGCTCGCGGCGGGGCTGTGCGTCCGGCAGTGGGGCAGCTCTAGTGGAAGCCGCCCGGGAGCCGGTGAACCGAGCGGTCTCGGGCGGCCAGGCGCTGGACGAAGGAGTGCGGTGGGCGGCTGCCGTGTCCACCGCGGCTGAGGAAAATGGTGTTCGAGTCGGTGGTCGTGGATGTGTTGAACCGGTTCTTGGGGGACTATGTGGTGAACCTGGACACGTCCCAGCTTACTCTGGGCATCTGGGGAGGTAACGAGACCGCCGCCGCCGCCCCCTCAATCTCGTTTTCCTCCCGGCCTTTGGTTTTCGGAGCCTCGGGCCCCTCGCTCGCTCGGCACCACCACCTGCCGCCGCCCTCCTCGGGGTTAAATTACGTAAAGCCAGGCGGCGGTTCCAGGGCCTCTGCCCGCAAGTTGTTTGTATTCTGGCAGGAGGGGGTTGGGGTCGGGGTGCGGGCTGTAACGTCCCCCTTTTCCGAGCCGGGCGGTTGAGGGGGCCCGCGGTGGATTCCGAGGGTGCGGGAGACCGATTGCTCCCAGGCGCCCTTTTCTGCCCGTCGCCCCGCGCCGTCGAGCTTCAGCTGCGCGGGTCGTGGGGGTGTGGAGGGGGGGGGGTCACAAGACGCCCGGGGGGCTTGTTCCCATCCCTGTCATTTTGTACCCCCGTGGGTTTATGGCGAAGGCTCGGGAGAGCGCACGGAGTGTCGCACGTTGTCTCGCACGTGCAAGCAAGGCGCTGCGACCGAAGACGCCCTCTTCCTTCCCCAGCTCGGGCGTGTGGCTAACCCGCGGTGTCTTCTCGGCCACGGTTCCTGGCCACCCCACCTGCATTCCCGGTTGCTGGCTTGGCTCCTGCCGGTAACAGAAAGCGAAACTCCTGGGCACGATTAACTCAAATGGTTGGTCAGGTGTTTCCAGTTCACAGCCTGACCCGGGAGTTAGGAGGAGGACAGAAGCCTTACTTTGTATCCACTTAATCTGGTGCGCTGCCTTATTTGGAGCCTCATTTTTACTGCTGCCATCTGTTTTTGTATTATTCCCTTTGTAAACATCCGTTGTAAGTTACATTGTTTTTCTGTAGCAAGTGGATCTCTTGGGCCAAAGTTAGGGCTTTTTTTTTTTTTTTTAGTTTAATCGTTAATATGCACACACTTTCAGCCTCCTTCTAAGACATTTATCTTGAGTTTTCTCCTTTATGAAAGGGTGTGAGGAGGTAATTATTTTGGTGGCGAGAACCTTGTTAGGGCTGTTGGTATCTGGTACCACGGGTAGAGCCAGCCTCCGCGGAGAAGGGACGTGAGCGCTAGCTCGGCATCTCCGGGTAGTATCGGAGACGTGAAGACTGTTGAATTTGTTCTTCTCATTTGCCGAATAAAAATCATACGATCTGCCTTCACCCACTTCAGAAGGGAAGCCTTGCAAACATTTTGTGGTGTGTTTTGAATCGTAGTGGAGGGTTGCCGTAGAGGTTTGTGGAGGTGTGTGTCGAGTGTGATTTATGGATGAATTTGTTTAAAATTTAGGTGCGGTAAAATTGACTCGCGATGTAAAAGTTCTGCCTTTCTTGACAGACGCAGTGTTAAGGACTGTATCCACTGTCACAATCGTGATACCAAAAAGTTCCATCAAGACACCGAAGTTCCCCCTGCTGCCCCTTTTTAGTCCACCCTTCCCAGCCTCCATTTCTCCTGGCAGCCACTGATCTGTTTCCATCCCTACAGTTTTGTCTTTGCCTGAGTGCCATATAAATGGAATTATGTGGTAGATAGCTTTTGGGGTCTTCTGTTTTTACTGAATTTCACTCCTTCCACTTTTTACACAAAATGAATTTGACAGGGCCATCCGTGTGTTGCATGCACCAGTATTTCATTCCTGTATTTTTGAGCAGTAGTTGATTGTAGGAATGTGTTGCAAATGTTTATGTTTGCTGGTTTCCCTTTCTTGCCATTAGGAATAGAGCTGCTAATAAACATGCGTGTACGGGTTTTTGTGTGAGCATAAATTTTTATTTCCTTTGGGTTACTACCGAAGAGCGCAATTGTGAGGTCTTATGGTAAGTTAATATTTAATTTACGTGAAAGTAAGCTGCTTTTCAAAGTGCCTGTGCCATTTTGCAATCTCACCAGCAGTGTAGTGTAGCACTGACTGCTCAACACTTAGTTACTTTACACCCTCACTAGCACTTAGCATTGACATTTCAGAAACTTTTTTTTTTTTTTAGCCATTTTACTAGGTATATAGTGCTGAAGTATGGTGGTTTTAATTTGCATATCTAGTGATTAAAGATGTTGAGCATCTTCTCATGTTCTTTGCTGTCTGTGTGGTTTCATTGGCGAAGTGTTCAAATCTTTGGCTCCTTTTCAGTTGGCTTTTTTTCTTACTGAGATTCAATGTACCCATTAAAGTGGCATTTTAAAAATGGTATTTTAAAATGCCATTTAAAAAATGTTATTAATGTAGCTGACACACAATCTTAAATTGGTTTTAGGTATACAACAGTGATTCAACAATTCTAAAGGTTATGTAATGCTCACCATGATAAGTGTTACCATCTGTCACCTTTCCATATTATTAAAGTATTATTTGGTTTTATTTTTTATTTTTTATTTTTTTAAGTAGGCTGCATGCCCAACATGGGGCTGGAACTCATGACCATCAGATGAAGAGTCACATGCTCTACCGAATGAGCTAGCCAGGTGCTTACATTATTACAGTATTATTAACTGCATTTCCTATGCTTTACTTTTCATCTTAAATTTACCCTTTTAAGATGTACAATTGAGGGGCGCCTGGGTGGCGCAGTCGGTTAAGCGTCCGACTTCAGCCAGGTCACGATCTCGCGGCCCGTGAGTTCGAGCCCCGCGTCAGGCTCTGGACTGATGGCTCAGAGCCTGGAGCCTGTTTCTGATTCTGTGTCTCCCTCTCTCTCTGCCCCTCCCCCGTTCATGCTCTGTCTCTCTCTGTCCCAAAAATAAATAAACGTTGAAAAAAAAAAAATTAAAAAAAAAAAAAAAAAAAAAGATGTACAATTGAGTGTTTTTTAGTATAGCCACAAAATTGTGCCACTGTCGACACTAATTCCAGAACTTTTTCAACACCCCCAAAATAAGCCTCATGCCCATTAGCAGTCACTCTCAAATTCTGTCCCGAACTTCCCGACCTCAACTCCAGCAACTTCTGATTTCCTTTATGTTTTCTATGGAGTCACCAATTCTGGACATTTCACTTAAATGTAATCCTGCAACATACATGGCTTTTTGTTTCTGGCCTTTTTCACATAACTTTATATTTTCAACCGTCATCTTGTAGGATGTATCATTTTATTTCTTTTTATGACCGAATAATATTCCATTATATGGGTATATCACATTTTATTTATTCATTGATCAGTTGATAGACATATAAATTATTCTTTTTGGTTTTTATGAGTAATGCTGTGAACCTTCATGTGCAAGTTTTTTTGTGGGCATATGTTCTAAATTTTCTCAAGTATATGCCTAGGACTGGAATTGCTGAGTCATATGGTAACTCAGACTTTTTATAGTACTGTTGAACTCTTTTCCAAAGTATTTTCTTATTGTTAAGTGTTGAGAGTTCTTTACATGTTACATATATGAATCTTTTGTCAGAAAGAAAATCTGAAAATGTATTCTCCCAGTCTCTTCCAAGTCTGTCTTTTGCAAAGCAAAAGTTTTAAAATTTTATCAAGTCCACTTCAAAAACTTTTCATGAGTCATGCTTTTGATGTGTCTATGAAATCTTAGCCTTCCCTGTAATCACAAAGATTTTCTCCTATGTTTTCTTATACAAGATTTATAATTTTATATTTTATGTTTAGATTTCGGATCCATTTTTGTAAAAGTTGTCAAGGTTGAAGGTTGACATTCATTTGTTGGCATGTGGATGCAAATGTTCAATTGTACCATCTACTGAAAAAATCCTTTCCTCATAGAATTATTTTTGCACTTTTGTAAAAAAAAAAAAAATTAGACTTTATATTGCGTGGGTTTATTTTTGCATTGTCATCTGTTTGAATAATGTGTGTCCATCCTTTGACCAATACCACTCTTGTCTTGATAACTCTAGCTAATAGTAAGTCATGAAATCAGGTAGTGTGATTCTTCTAACTTTGGTGTTAACAAAAATTTTAAAACAACATATCAGTGTTTTATATATAGAAGTTGGTTATATTTTGATAAGCAGAGCTTTATTTTATTTTTTAGGGAACTCATGCAAATGGGGAGAGAGGCAGAATCCTTTTTTTTTTTTTTTAATGTTTATTTTTTGAGAGAGAGAGTATGAGCAAGGAAGGGGCAGAGAGAGGGAGATACAGGATCTGATCATGTAGGGCTCAAACCCACAAACTGAGATCATGCCTTGAGACCAAGTCGGTTGCTTAACCTACTGAAACGCCAAGGCGCCTTGGTAGACAGAATGAGAATCTTAAGCAGGCTTCATGCACAGTTCAGAGGGTGATGCAGGGCATGGTTCCAGGTTCATGACCGGACCTCACATCAAGAGTCCGATGCTCAACTGTCTGAGCTACCCAGGTGCCCTAGTGAAACTTTAAGAGCTTTTTGTTAAATTCTCAAAGGATTATTTATTTATTTATTTATTTATTTATTTATTTATTTAAATTGTTTTTAATGTTTATTTTTGAGAGAGAGCATGAGAGGGAGAGGAGCAGAGAGATGGAGACACAGAATCTGAAGCAGGCTCTGAGCTGTCACCGCAGAGCCTGACTGAGCCACCCAGGCGCTCCTCCCTCCTTTGAGAATTTAAAAAGCAGTAATTTTAATAAACTTTTAAAAAGTTATTTGAAAATTTCAATAATAGAAACTAGATGCATAGGAAAATTGTTAAGGTTATGGAGTTAATATTTTATGGTCTAATGTCAGAAGGACGTTTGGTTTTAAATGTATGCTTTTGCTGGGTGTGTGTAATCCAGCTAATTGCACTCTTAGCATATTAATAGTGTTAGTGTTCAGGAATTAGATGGATGATTTCAAACCTAATAATGGGTAGTGCTTTGAAAATGTTTCTGAGGTAATTTTTTTTGGAAATGAGAATCCATTTTTCCTTAGAAACTTGGTTATACATGAATGAAGAGTTTCCAAAAACGTATTTAATTATAATGTAGCAGAATAGTGCTACTATACTGGGCCCTACAGGAAGCAGACTGAGTGCTGGAAGCATCTGTTTTATGAAGGAGAAAGAGGAATTGAGCTTTATCTCACACTCTTGATGAATTTTGATGTTGATAAAGTACTTTTTATGCGCCGCTGTTAATCCTCCACCATTTTGTATGTCATTTACTTAGGTAGGTGGTAGTACTTCATTGATCGATCTGACATTAATCTCCCACCATTTCTTTTTTTTCTCTTTTTAAAAAACATTTTTTTAAAATGGTTATTTATTTTTGAGAGAGTCAGAGACAGAATGCTAGTGGGTTAGGGGCAGAGAGAGAGGGAGACACAGAATCGGAAGCAGGGTCCAGGCTCTGAGCCATCAGCACAGAGCCCGACGCGGGGCTCGAACTCACGAGCCGGTGAGATGATGACCTGAGCCAAAGTCGGATGCTCAACCGACTGAGCCACCCAGGCACCCCAATCTCCCACCTTTTCTTTTTTAAAAAAAATTTTTTTTAACGTTTCATTTATTTTTGAGACAGAGAGAGACAGAGCATGAACAGGGGAGGGTCAGCGAGAGGGAGACACAGAATCTGAAACAGGCTCCAGGTTCTGAGCTGTCAGCACAGAGCCCGACGCAGGGCTCGAACTCACGGACCTTGAGATCATGACCTGAGCCGAAGTCGGCCGCTTAACCGACTGAGCCACCCAGGCGCCCCATCTCCCACCTTTTCTAAGCTGGCATTTTGTGTTTCCTTCAAGAGCTAGGCTGCATCAGAATCAGCCATATGTGTTCCTTAGACATACAGATTTCTGAACTGCTTTCCAGACTTAATAATTCTTTTATCTGGAGTAGGACATCGAAATCTTTTTCTTTTTTGTTTTGTTTTGTTTTTTTTTTTAAACGTCATGGGATTGTCATGTACAGCTAGGTGCATTTTAAGAGCACTTTAGGACGCCTGTGTGGCTCAGTCGGTTAAGCGTCCCACTTCGGCTGGGGTCATGATCTCGTGGTCCATGAGTTCAAGCCCCACGTCGGGCTCTGTGCTGACCGCTCAGAGCCTGGAGCCTGTTTCAGATTCTGTGTCTCCTTCTCTCTCTGACCCTCCCCCGTTCATGCTGTGTCGCTCTCTGTCTCAAAAATGAATAAACGTTAAAAAAAAAAAAAAAGCACTTTGAGGGCAAATGTATTAGAAACTCAAGAGGCAGAAGCAGTAATAAAGATGGCTTGTGATAGAACTCTTTCTTGTTTTCTCTAAAATAGTACTCAAATTTTGCAGGGTTTTTTTTTTTTTTTTTTTTTTTTGGTGGTGGTTGTTATGCCTGATAATGTTATGTAACGTTAGAAACTGATTTCTTTTTTTTAAAAACTAACTTGGATGTTTTATTTTTGAAATGTTAGTTTCCCAGTTTTCTCTTTATAACAGAGTTTAATGGTCAGTGGCCACTTACTACATATCCCCAGTATACTATTTGCTCTGTAGGATGATGAAGATTCAGGGCACAATTCCTGATATGAAGGAGTCATTCTTTTATGAAAGGAATATATTGGGAGTGCTGAACAGATGTTTGTTGAGATCTAGTGGTAATTAACAATTATAATTCCTTAAATGCTATTTTTATCTTTACATTCTGAGAAACTTTTATAGAATGTTAGAGCTGAAAGGGAACATTTAATATGAAAAGTGTTAAATACAGAATTAAAAGATTTTGCAGTCTACATCCGTATTCCTGTAATCTAGATGGTACCACGAATTATGTATTAACAGCTTTATTGAAACATAACTGACATAGTAAAAGCACATATTTAAAGTCTACAGTTTGGTAAACTTTGACATGTATGCACTTGGGAAATAGTCATCATGATCAAGATGACGAAATATCCATCACACTGGAAAGTTTTTTTGGCCATCTCCAGAGGCATCCAATATTCTGATTTTTTTTTTTTTTTTCCTACCATACATACCTATACCTCTATTTCTGGCTTGCTGAATGTGGTTTTTTTCCTCCGAGAATGTGTACTGGGTTTTGTAAACTGGTTTTTCTCTATTGATATGATCATAGGGTGTCTCTTCTTCAGCCTGTTGATGTAATGGATTATATTAATTGATTTTTGAATGTTGAAGGAGTCTTTCATACCTGGAATAAATTCCACTTGGTCTTGGTATATAATTATTCTTACACATTGTTGGATTTAATTTGATACTTTGTTGATTTTTGCATCTGTGCTCATGAGAGATAGTGGTCTGTAGCTTTTTTTCTTGTAATGTGTTTATCTGGTTTTGGTATTAGGGTAATGCTGAACTCATAAAGTGAGTTAGGAAGTGTTCCCTCTGCTTCTGTTTGCTAGAGGAGATTTCATTGGGGCTTGGTATCATTTTTTCCTTAAATGTTTGGTTTAGAAAGTTAGTGAAACCATCTGGGCATTATGCTTTCAGTTTTGAAAGATTATTAAGTATTGAGTCAACGTCTTTAATAGATACAGGCCTATTTTGGTATCTTTTTTATCATGTGTGAGTTTTGCTAGAATATATCTTTCGAGGAATTGTTACAAATTTTGTGAGCAGGTTTGCATTCCTGTATTATCCTTTTACTGTCCATAGAATGAGTAATGATGGCCCTTCCTTTCATTTGTGATACTAGTAATTTGTGTCTTTTCTTTCATAGTTTACCTGGCTAGAGCGTTATCAATTTTGTTGATCTTTTCAGAGAACCATCTTTTGGTTTCATTGGTTTTTCTCTGGATTTTTCTGTATTGAATTTCATTGATTTCTGCTCTAATTCTTCTTTTCTTCTGCTTACTTAGGATTTCATTTGCTCTTCTTTTCCTAGATTCCTAAGGTGGAAGCCAGAGTATTGATTTTAGATCTTTCTTCTTTTCTAATATATGCATTCAGTGGTGTAAATTTCTGAGCCCTCCTTTTGCTGCATGTCAGATTTTGAGAGCTGTATTTTCATTTGATTCAAGATACTTTTCAGTTTCTTTTGAGACTTCTTTGACTTCTGTGTTATTTTAAATTAGTATTTGCCAAATCTTCAGGTATTTTGGGAGTTTCTACCTTTTTTTTTTTTTTTTTTTTTTTTTTTGGTTACCGATTTCTAGTTTAAGTCCATTGTGGTCTGAAAGCAAATTTTGTAAGACTTTTATTCCTTTAAATTTGTTAAGATATGTTTTATGGACCAGAGTTTGGATTATTGTGGTGAATGTTCTGTGTGAGCTTGAAAAGAATATGGGGTGCCTGGGTGGCTCAGTTGGTTAAGCGTCCGACTTCGGCTCAGGTCATGATCTCATGGCCCGTGAGTTTGAGCCCCACGTCGGGCTCTGTGCTGACAGCTCAGAACCTGGAGCCTGCTTCAGATTCTGTGTCTCCCCTTCTCTCTGCCCCTCCCCCGCTCATGCTCTGTCTCTGTCTCAGAAATAAATAAGCATTAAAAAAAACTAAAAAAGAAAAGAATAGATATTCTGCTATTGTTGGAAGAAATGTTATACAAATTTTAATTAGATCTCTTTGCTTTTAATTTGTTTATGCCTTTATGTCTAGAGTGGGTTTCTTGCAGATATCTTATTGTTAGGTTTTGTTTTTGTTATCCACTGTGTCAGGTTTTGTCTTTTCATTGGTATATTCAGACCATTTATATTTAAAGTGATTATTGATATAGTTGGGTTGGTGGTTATCTATTTGTAGCTCTTTTCTATTTCTTGTATGTATGTCTTTGCTTTTTAAAATCTTCCCCTCTTTTTCTGCCTCTTATGGTTTTAATTAAGCTTTTCTATGATTTCCTTTTTTTCCTCTCCTAATACATTAATTATACCAAATTTATTATTTACCACAGGCTTACCAAATTTATTATTTATTTTTCATTTGATTATTATTATTTTAGTGGATGCTTTGGGATTGCAATATGCATTTAAAACTAATCTAAGTCTGGAGCACCTGGGTGGCTCAGTCAGTTAAACATCCAACTCTTGATTTTGGCTCAGATCATGATCTTGTGGTTCGTGAGTTTGAGCCCTGCACCTGTCCCCAAGCTTATAGCATGGAGACTGCTTGAGATTCTTTCCCTGTCTCTTAAATCAATAAACAAACAGACAAAAATTGAAACTAATCAAAGTCCAATCAAATAAAGCTATATTGCTTCAGAGCTAGTGGAGGCACCTTATAAGATTATTGTACTCATTTGCTTTTGCCATTCATTTCACTTATCCGTAAGCTGTACCTACCTAGTGCACTGTTGCTATTATTATTTTGAACAGTTTTCCATTAAGGAAAATAAAAGGCTTAATTTTACCTTTATTCCTTTTCTCATGCTCTTACAGATCTGAGTTTGTGACCTATATTTTTCTTCTCTGTGAAAACTTTTAACATTTCTTGCAAGGGAGGTCTGCCAAAAAATGCCATCAGTTTTTGTTTGCCTGAGAAACTATTTCTTTTGCATCTCCACCACTTAAAAATAATGTGGTAAAATACAACATAAAATCATCTTAATGATATTTTAATTTCAGGTGTACAGTATATTGATTCAACAGTTCGGTACATTACTCAGTGTTCACCCTAAGCATAGCCACCATCTGTCATCAGACAACATTTTTGCAACATTATTGACTATATTCCCTTTGTTGTACTTTTCATCTCTGTGACTTACTTATTTTGTAACTGGAAGTTTGTACTTAATCACCTTCACCTATTTTGCCCATCCCACCCCCCGATCTACCTCTCCACAAGCAGCCATCAATTTGTTCTCTGTATTTAAGAGTCTTGGTTTTTTTGTTTCATTGGTTTGTTTTTTAGATTCTACGTGTAAGTGACATCATGGTATTTGTCTTTCTGTCACTTGTTTCACTTGGCATAATACCCTGTAGCTCCATCCGTATTGTTGCAAATGGCAAGGTTTCATTCTTTATTATGGCTGAGTAATATTCGTGTGTATGTGTGGGTGTAGGTGTGTGGGTGTGTGTATCCATTTATCTGATGGATGCTTGGTTGCTTCCATATGTTAGCTATTGTAAATAATGCTGCAGTAAACATAGAGCTGCATATTTTTTTTTTTGAATTCGTGTTTTTGTTTTTGGGTAAATACTAGTGGAATTACTGGATCATAGAGTATCTCTTTTTTAAATTTTTTTGAGGAACCTCCATATTGTTTTCCATAGCAGCTGCACCAATTTACATTCCTACCTACAGTGTATGAGGGTTCCTTTTCCTTCACATTCTCATCATCACTTGTTATTGTCTTTTTGATTCTAGCCTTTCTGACAGGTGGGAGGTGATATCTCATTGTGGTTTTGATTTGCATTTCTCTGATGATGAGTGATGAGCATCTTTTCATGTGTCTGTTGGTCATCTCTATGTCTTCTTTGGAAAAAAATGTCTCTTCAGGTCTTTTGCCATTTTAAATCAGATTAGTATTAGTGTTTTTGCTGTTGGGTTGTAGAAGTTCTTCATAAAGTTTGGATATTAACCAAACTTTGGATATTATCCAAAGGGATATTAACCCTTTATTGGATATATCCTTTGGAAATATCTTTTCCAATTCAGTAGGTTGCGTTTTGGTTTTGTCGATGGTTTCCTTTGCTGTGGAAAAGCTTTTTATCTTGGTGTGGTCCCGATATTTATTTTTGCTTTTGTTTTCCTTGCCTTAGGACACAGATCTGGAAAAATGTTTCTGTGGCGATGTCAAAGAAAATATAGTCTGTGGTTTCTTCAGGAGTTTTATGGTTTCAGGTTGCACATTTAGGTCTTTAATCTACTTTCGAGTTATTTTTATGCTGCAATAAAGTGGTCCAGTTTCGTTGTTTTACAGTAGCTGTCCAGTTTTCCTAGTACTATCTGTTGAAGAGGTTGTCTTCTCTCCATTGTATATTCCTGACTGTTTTGTCATAGATTAATTGACCATGTAAGTGTGGGTTTATTTCTGGGCTCTCTATTCAGTTCCATTGATCTATGTGTATATTTTTGTATCAGTACCATGCTGTTGTGATTACTACGACTTCATAGTATATCTTGAAATCTGGAATAGTGATACCCCCAGTTTTGTTCTTTCTCAAGATTGCTTTGGCTATTCAGGCTTTTTTCTGGTTCCATACAAATGTTAGGATTATTTGTTTTAGTTCTTTGAAAACTGCTCTTAGTAATTTTATAGGGATTGTGTTGAACCTATAGATTGCTTTTTGTAGTGAGATTTTAATGATAGTCTTCCAATCCATGAGCACGGACTATTTTCCCATTTGTTGGTGTTTTCTTTCTTTCATTAGGGTTTTATAGTTTTCAGAGTATCGGTTTTTCATCCTTTTGGTTGGGTGTATTCTTATGTACTTTATTATTTTTGGTGATTGTAAATGGAATTGTTAATTTCTCTTTCTGCTACTTCATTATTACTGTATACTGTATAGAAATGCAGATTTCTGTGTATTAATTTTGTATCCTGCAACTTTACTGAATTCACTTATCTGTTCTAACAGTTTTTTTTTTTTTGTTAGTCTTTAGGGTTTTCTTTTTAAAAAAATTTTTTTTAATGTTTGTATTTATTTTTGAGACAGAGCACAGGTTGGGGAGGGTCAGAGAGAGGGAGACACAGAATCTGAAGCAGGCTTCAGGCTCCGAGCTGTCAGCACAGAGTCCAACATGGGGCTCGAACTAACGGACTGTGAGGTCATGACCTGAGCTGAAGTCGGATGCTCAACCGACTGAGCCACCCAGGCGCCCCAGTCTTTAGGGTTTTCTACATACAGTATCATGTCCTCTGCAAGTAGTGAAAGTTTTGCTTCTTCCTTGCTAATGTGAATGCCTTTTATTTCTTTTTCTTGTCTTAAGTAGTAAGACTTCCAGTACTATGTTGAATAAAAGAGTGGGGATCCTTGTTTTGTTCCTGGTTTTAGAGGAAAAGCTCTTAGTTTTTCACTAGTGAGTATGATGTTAGTTAGCGTGTAGGTTTTTGATATATGGCCGTTATTATGTTGAGGTATGTTCCCTCTAAATCTTTCATTGTTGATGGATATTGGATTTTGTCAAAACGTTTTTTCTACATTTACTGAGGTGATCCTTGGGCTTTTATCTCTTTTGTTAATGTGAGGTACCACACTGATTGATTTGTAAATATTAAACCACTCTTGCATCAGTGGAATAACTTGTGCTCAATTGTGGTCAGTGATTTTTTAAACTGATAAGAACAGATACTACACTTGATCTTAGCCAAAAGGCCGAGAAGCGATGGGGTCAGTGGTTTTTTTAAATGTATCATTGGATTTAGTTTGTTGATATTTTGTTGAGGATTTCTGTATCTGTGTTCATCAGTAATATTGGCTTGTGGTTTTCTTTTTTTGTAGTGTCTTTGTTTTTGGTATCAGGGTATTGCTGGCCTGGTAGAATGAATTTGGAAGTTTTCCTTTCTTTTCAAATTTTTGGAATAGTTGGAGAAGAATAGGTATTAACTCTTTAGATGTTTGGTAGAATTCACCTTTGAAGCCATAAGCCATAGACTTTTGCTTTTTGGGAGTTAATGTGATTACTGATTCAATTTCCTTACTAGTAATCACTTTGTCCAAATTTTCTATTTACTTCTGATTTACTTTTGGAAGATTGTATGTTTTTAGGAATTAAAAATTTTTTTTAACGTTTATTTATTTTTGAGAGAGAGAGCATGAGTGGGGGAGGGACAGAGAGACAGGGAGACACAGAATGCGAAGCAGGGTCCAGGCTCTGAGCTGTCAGCACAGAGCCCAATGTGGGGCTCAAACTCAAGAACCGTGAGATCATGACCTGAGCGGAAGTCGGACACTTAACTGACTGAGCCACCCAGGCACCCCTGTTTTTAGGAATTTAAAGAATGAAGTATGCCTATTTATTTGTTTTTAAATGTTTATTCATTTTTGAGAGGAAAGAGCATGAGTGGGGGAGGCACAGAGAGCGGGGGACGGAGGATCCAAAGTGGGCTCTGAGCTGACAGCAGTGAGCCTGATGTGGGGCTTGAACTCACTAACTGTGAGATTATGATCTGAATGGCAGTTGGATGTTCAACTGACTGAGCCACCTGAGTGCCCTGAGTATGCCTTTTATTTTTTTAATTTTTTAATGTTTAAAAATAATTTATTTCGAGAGAGCGCACACAAGCAGTGGAGGTGCAGAGAGAGAGAGAGAGAGAGAGACAGACAGAGAATTCCCAGTGGGCTCCACACTGTCAGCACAGAGCCTGATGGAGGGGCTCAGACTCAGGAACTGTGAAATCATGACCTGAGCTGAAACCAAGAGTCGGATGCTTAACTGAGCCATCTAGGAACCCCCCAAGTATGTCTTTTTAAAATGAAAAATACTTTAATATTTTAATTTTACTCCTTAAATGTTTTTTTAGGAGCTGTGGCCTTGAAGAATCTTGAAATTAAAGAAAATGCTCTGGTAGGTTTTGAGTATAAAAAATTTGTAATGTCTGCATTTAACTGTATATAGACTTTTTGATGTACTTCGTCATTTTAAATTATTCAAGCTTGTGAAAATTTATAAAAAAGAATTTTTGCAAAATGTGTATTTTACAAAGTAGACTTTTAATCTCCTTTAAAAGCACAGAGTATAATTTTCCCCATTTAAAAATGCTTCCAATTTTTTTCTTTCTATATGATTTTATTTTAAATGGTTAATTTATCTTTCCAGTTGTCTTCAAGTTTTAATACCATGGTAACGATTTTTTTTTTTTTTTTTTACTATAGAATTCAGTGGTATTAATTACATTCATGATGCTATACAATCATTAAGCCCTATCTTTTTTTCTGTAACTTTTTCATTGGGTCAAAGGGAATCCTATAACAATTAAGAAGTAATGCCCTATTCCTCCTCTTTGTAGACCTTGCTAACCTTCAATCTACTTTCTGCTTCTATGAATTTGCTTGTTGTACCTCGTGAGTGAAATCCTGCCATGTTTGTCATACCGTGTTTGACACATTTCACTTAGCTAATTCCTCTAAGGTTCGTCTGTTGTTTTTATCAGGACAACATTTCATTTTGTGGCTGAGTAATATTCCAGTGTATCTTTATGCCACGTTTTGTTTATCCATTGATATCTTGATAGACACTTGAGTTGTTTCTGCCTTTTGGCTCTTGTGAATAATGCTGCTGTAACACTGGCATACACGTCTGTTCAGTTCCCTGTTTTCAATCCCTGTGGGTAAATGCCTACCAGTGGAATTGCTGGATTTTATGGTAATTTTATGTTTAATGTTTTTAAGAACTGCCACTCCATTTTCCATACTAGTTGAGCCATCTTATATTCCTACTACCAATGCATATAGTGTCCACTTTCTCCACATCCTTGCTAACATTTACTTATCTTTTTAAATGTTTCTTCTTTTTCATTTTATCTTAAGTACAGTCTACTCCCCGAGGTGGGGCTGGAGCTCCCGACCCCAAGATCAGAGTCACATGCTCTACCAGCTGAGCCAGCTAGGCACTGTTTTTGGTTTTCTGATTATACCCCTCCTAATAGACATAAAGTGGAATCTCATTTTGGTTTCTCTTAGCGTTTCCCTCGTGACTGGTGAGGCTGAGCATTTTTTCATGTGCTTATTGGCCATTTGGATATGTTCTTTGGATATGTCTGTTGAAAATAGTTTATTTTTTAGTCAAGTTTTTGTTTGCTTGTTTGAATTGCATTTCTCTATGTATTCTTGATATTTTCCCTTATCAGATACATGATTTGCAAAATTGACCCCCATTCTTTGTGTTGCCTTATGCCTCTGTCGATAGTGTCCTTTGATGCACTAAAGTTTTTAATCTTGGTGAAATTTAATCCATCTCTTTTTTTTTTTCTTTTGTTGTTTGTGTCTTTGGTGTGCTGTTCAAGAAATCATTGCCAAATCTAATGTCAAGAAGATTTTACCACATGTTTTCTTCTAAAGGTTTTGTAGTTTTAGTTCCTGTGTTTAGGTCTCATGTCCATTTTGAATTAATTTTTATATATGGTTATGAGGTAAGGGCTTAACTTCACTCTTTGGTGTGGATGTCCAGTGTTCTCAGCACCACTTATTGAAAAGGTTGTCCTTTTCCCCATTGAATGGGGAGAAATTCTTTTGAGGTTTTTTGCAGAGTGGAGTTTTAACCTCCCTGTAAGGACAAACTGATGATAAAATTTCCCACTTAATTTTCCCCTCAGACAATATAAAAGCAGTATGATTTTGGTAAGGGTAACTTAGGTCTTCTCTATTACTGTCGAACTTTCTCCCTATTTATTTAAAAATGATCAGTCTCCCTGAATGTTATGGAGTTGAGAGTAATATGACAATTAAGTATTTACAAATTTAAATAAGTGTTGATGGTAAAGAGAAGGTGCAAGTTAACTGAATCCCTTTACGTAATTGTGGGAAGAAAAAAATAGTCTTCTGTTTTGTTGGCCTGTATATATACTAATATTTTATATGTATATATATGTTTTGTAGAGTCAACTGGATGTACCATTTAAAGTTAAAGTTGGTCATATAGGTAAGCTGTGCTTATTATTTGAATATCCTTGCTGGACTTGCAGTAAAAATGATATGCTTCGTATCTCTTTAATGTGATATTGTTAATGTTTCTGAGCACTAATTGAAAATCATGTGTTTTCATCTGGGTAGAGCTTAGTACTGTAACTTAAAGATACTGTGTGGTCCATGTATCCCTTGTTTAAAAACTATGAAATTATACATTTACTAGGTGTTAAAAATGAGTGGAGAGCCAGTGTGTTAAATCCAATAGCATAACTGTCTCTGTTTCTTAGGTTTCTGACTAGTTATTGCTGTCTTCCAATCATGGATGTCTGGTGTAAGGAGTAGGGTCTGGATCATCCAGGCAATGTGACTCGGAATGAGTCAGAAACTTAGTTTCTGAGGTTGTTTGCATACCTGTGTCCTAACAGCTGTCATTCTCTAATATTATTATTTTATTTTTTTCTACTAGACAATAAGTTTCTTAGTGTTTATTCTCACCACTTGGTACAATACCTGGCATATAGTAGGGACACAATTTGTTGAGTGAAGGAAGTACCCATTTCCAAATGAGTGTACGGCATTATAATCAGTTTTAAAGGAACGTATTTTCCCCTTGCTATTACAGGGTGTTGTTAATCTTATTGATCCTTCAGAGTTTGCTGCATTTAGCATGTGGAATTACATATATAGTAAATATAAATATATGCATATTTTGAAAACAGTTGTATTTATGTGGAAGATTTTTGGAATTGTCTTTGTTTTATATTTTTGTGTATTACAAATTTTCTAGAAATCTGTACTTTTAGAAATGAGAATTTCTGGTAATGAGAGGAAAAGGTTTTTTTTTTAAGATTTAATGGTGAAAGTGCTACATTATTAACTTTGTGTCTATTTCTTTGATTATTAATGCTATTTTGTCACTGTTCTCTGTTCTTTTATTTACTTTTTTGGATTATTAATATATGTGATACATGTGTGTGAGCAGTCTGATACATTTATAAATTGTATCAGATTTGTCGGAATTATTATTTTTTCTAATGGGTTTATTTCATTCTGGTTATATTTTGGATGGTACACAAATTTGAAATGGTCACTGTCTCCTCTTTTTTTTTTAATGTTTATTCAGTTTTGAGAGAATGTGAGTGGGAGAGGGGCAGACAGAGAGGGGGACAGAGGATCTGTAGCGGGCTCTGCACTGACCGCACCAAGCCCGCTGTGGGGCTTGAACTCAGGAACTGTGAGATCATGACCTAAGCTGAAGTGGGACACTCAACCGGCTTAGTTACCCGGGTGACCCAGTCTTCTCTGATTTAAAACTTAGGAAGTCATCCCTGTTTTAGAAATCAGTTTATTTCTTTTTCTCTGGATTGATGTTGTAATATGAAATCTTTTTCTCAGTTTGGGTTTTTTTTAAATGTTTCATTTTATTTATTCATTTATGTTTAAAGTTTATTTTTTGAGAGAGAGAGTGAGCAAGCAGGGGAGGAGCAGAGAGACAGGGAGAGAGGGAATCATGAGTAGCCTCCACGAGGTCATTGTGGAGCTGGAGGGGGGACTCCAGCTCAAAATCTGTGAGAGATCATGACCTGAGCCGAAATCAAGAGTCAGATCCTTAACTGACTGAGCCACCCAGGTGTCCTAGTTTGGGTTTTTGTTTTTTTTTTTTAAACATGGAATTTTGGCCTTATGTAATGAGATAAATCTATGTAGATTTTTTTCCCCTTCTCCAGTTACCAGTTAATGCAGCCATCGTGTTATTAATTTTTCCCTTCCCAATCATGGCAACTATTTCTAAATCAACAGACTCCTGCTTTCTAAAATATTTAAAGTATTTTAAAACAATTAGGGAAACTTTTTAAATACACAAGACTAGAATCAGTATAATGAATACCTTACATCATATTTTTTAGTTTAATATCCCTAATGCTTTAAGGATATTTTGCTATTGGATTATAGTAAAACATTTTGAATGTTTGAATAGTTTGAATAATTTTCTAATCTTGTTCACAGTCTTTATTATCATAGAAATCTGTGCACACATACACTTAGGGTGATAATCATACATATTGTATATATATCATCTATATATGTGAAAAATACATCTTCAATTTTATAATCTACCTTTTGACAGTGTACTATGAATACTTATAGTGATTTGGAGTAAGAATTGGGGAAATCAGAGTTCTGATAATCAAGGATTGTTGGTTAATGGCAGAAGAGTATTGTTATGTTTGATGCAGATTGCCATAAATAGAAACTTGTAAATTTTTAGAATAGCATTTAGATTTTCCAACAGTACTAATACACATAATTTCAGATCATCACAACAAAGGCGTGTTGTTTTGGGTTGTAAAATAGCTTTCTGTGAAGTGACTCAGCTTGTTGTTTTGCCATTTCTTCTAATGCCTGACAGAAAATAGACTGGCAGCAAATGCAGGTTGAATGATAATATTTTTTGTCCTTTTTAAAAAAAATTCATGTAGGTAATCTTAATCTTACAATTCCATGGAAAAACCTGTATACTCAACCAGTTGAAGCTGTCCTGGAAGACATTTATTTACTCATAGTGCCTTCTTCTCGTAAGTCAAATTTTAAACATTATTTGTGGATGGAAAAATCTTTATATCTCATAATGATACTCAAAATACTTTTGGTAAATATTTTGAGATATTTTTATGTTTGAATTAGCATTTGGGAATTCAAATTAAATTGGTTTTTACTCTAGACTTTTGCAGACTTTGTATTAGTGATTATTTTTCAAGGGTATGTTTTGGAATGAGTATACTTAAACTTAAGATAATTAAATATTCTTTTCTGTGCTTCCTGTAGAAATAAAATACGATCCTGTAAAAGAAGAAAAACAACTCTTGGAGGCAAAGCAATATGAACTTAAGCGAATAGAAGAAGCAAAACAAAAAGTAGCTGATCAAGGTAAAGGAAACAGTAAATAGGAATGGTAATAAGAAAAGGAGAGAAGACCTAAATATTTATCACATGGGAATATTATTTTTCTCTGGAGGCATTGAAATTATTTAACAAATATGAGATAATCTTATTACATGGGGAATTTTAATGTGGTTTGTCTATTTTTATGATGATTATAAAATTTTTACTTATAGAAACTTACTGTTGGACGAATAATACACATAGCTTATAAGGGTAAGGTTAGTTTTTAGCTATAATAATTAATTTCATCAAGTATATTTTCTTAGTTTTGTAGCTTTTTAATTTTTAAAATTATTATTAAAACATTTTTTTAATGTTCACTTATTTTTGAGAGAGAGAGAGAGAGACAGAGGGAGAGAGCGGGAAAGGGACAGAGCAAGAGGGAAACACAGAATCTAGAGCAGGTTCTGGGCTCTGAGCTGTCAGCACAGAGCCCAACGTGGGGCTCGAACTCAAAAACTGTGAGATCATGACCTCAACCAAAGTCCAGTGCTTAACTGACTAAGCCAGCCAGGTGCCCACAAATTTTTATTTTGTAAAATGTTTATTTTTGAGAAAGAGAGTCAGAGAGGGGGAGAGAGAATCAAAGAGGGGGAAAGACAGAGGACCCAAAACAGTCTGTGTGCTGTCAGCACAGAACCTGATGCAGGGCTTGAACTCATGAACTGCAAGATCATGACCTGAGCTGAAGTCAGATGCTTAACTGACTAAGCCACCCAGGCACCCTAGTTTTCTAGCTTTTTTTTTTTTTTTTTTTTAAATTCCCCTTATCAGTTCTTAATCTTTTGGAGATACTTAGTTGTTTGATATAATTCCGTTTTCCCAAATCTTTTTGGTTACCCTCTGGCTTCATATCCTTTCCTATTCAGCCTAAACCAAATAGTTCATTATTTCAACCCTTTCTTTTCTCAGTGGAAGAGCTGTCTTGCAGAAATCGAATTCCTTTCCACTTGTGTGGTGGTGACTTTTGTATTTTTTGTATTCTGTTCTGTCTAGTAAAACTTCTCCTTAGCCTATAAATACATTGTACCTGGTCTTATCTTCAAACACAAAATGATCTTCCTAACCTGGTTATCATTTGTCTTCTGTTCCTCTTTTGTTTAATAGCTAAGCATCTTAAAAATGTATGTATACTTACACCACTGTCCTTGCCTTGCATTTATTTATTTATTAATTAATTTTTTTGATAAAAAATAAAACCCACTAGTAAACATTTTACCTTTTGACAAAGAGGTAAAAACGTTAAAGGAGATTTAATGCAAATTCTGGCGACACTTCTTGTAATTATATTTTCATACCCTGTGTAGTTGTTTATCTCTATCCCCAGTCTTTTTTTATTCAAACATTTTTTTTTATTATAGCACACATGTAACAAAGTTTACCACCTTAACCATTTTTAAGTGTATAGTTCGCTGGTATTAAATACATTTAGAATGTTGTACAACTCTTATTACCATCCATTTCATATCTCTTTTCTTCTTGTAAAATTGAAACTTTACAGCCATTAAACAACAATCCACCCATTCCACCCCCCTCAGTTAGAACCCCTGGCGACCACAACTGTACTTTCTTGTCTCTGAAATTTTGGCTACTCTGGGTACTTGATGTAAGTGGAATTATACAACGTGTCTTTTTCTAACTGGCTTATTTCACTTAGCATCATGTCTTCAAGATCTGTCCATGTTGTAGCCTGTGTCACAATTTCCCTTTTAAGGCTAAATAGTATTCCATTTTTTGTATATACCACACTTGCCTTGCCCATTCACCCATCTACGGACACTTGGGTCGTTTCTGTGCTTTAGCTGTTGTGAATAAAGCTGCTCTGAACATGGGAGCACAAGTATTCCTTTGAGACATTGTTTTCAATTCTTTCGGGTATATACACACAAGTGCAGTTGCTGGATCATAGGTAATTGTACTGTATTTTTGACTTTTTGAGGAATCACCATACTGTTTTCAACAGGGACTTGTACCATTCTGCATTTTCACCAACAATGCCCAAAGGTTTTGATTCCTTCGTATCCTTGCCAACGCTTGTTTTATCTTTTCTTCATGGTAGCATCCTAATGGGGATGAAGTGGTATCTCATGTAGTTTTGATTTGCATTTCCCTGAAGATTAGTATTTTAGTGTCTTTTCATGTGCTTATTGGCCATTTGTATATCTTCTTTGGAGAAATGTCTATTTGAGTCTTCTGCCCATCTTTTAGTTGGGTTGTCTTTGGTTGTTGTTTGGTGCTACGAGTTCTTTATATATTCTCCATGTTAATCTTTCACTAAATACACAATTTGCAAATTTTCTCCAATTCTTTATGTAACCATTCTGTTGATAGTGTCTTAATGCAAAAAATGTTTAAATTTCCACGAAGCCCATTTTGTCATCTTTTGTTGCTTGTGCCTTGGTGTGATAGGCAAGAAGTCATCGCAAAATCATCACCAAATCCAGTGTCATGCAGCTTTTGTCCTGTGTTTTCCTCTAAGAGTTTTATAGTTTTAGGTCTTAAATTTAAATCCATTTTGAATTCGTTTTTTTTGTATGTTCTTGGATAAGCAAGGTCTGACTTCATTCTCTTGTTCATTCTCTTCATATCCCGTTTCCCAACGTTGTTTATTAAAACTATTGTCCATTCCTGATTGAGTAGTCTTGGTCCCTTATCAAAAATCATTTGACTGTGTATGCAAGGGTTTATTCTGAGTGCTGTATTCTGTTTTATTCGTCTGTCTGTCTTTATGGCAGTACCACACTGTTTTGATTACTGTAGTTGTGTTGTAAATTTTGAAATCTGGAAGTATAAGTCTTTCACCTTTTGTTCTTCCTTTTCAAGACTGGTTTTCCTCTGTGGGAGTCCCTTGAGTTTCCTTATGAATTTAAGGATGCATTTTTCTGTTTCTGCGAAAAGTATAATTGGGATTGCTTTGAATCTGTAGATTGCTTTGGGCAGCATTGACATGCTAACAGTGGTTCCCAATCCATGAACTTGGGTATGTTTCCATTTATGTCTTTTAAAATATCTTTTTAAAAGTGTACAAGTCTTTCACCTCCTTGGTTATGTTAATCCCTAAGTTATTCTTTCTGATGCTATTGTAAAAGGAATTGTTTCTGTAATTTCCTGCTCAGATTCTTCATTGTTAGGGATTAGAGATATGCAATTGATTTTTTTTGTGTGTGTGTGTTGACTTTGTACCCTGCTACTTTGCTGAGTTAATTAGTTTCAATAGTTGTTTTGTGAGGTATTTAGAGTTTTCTTCATATAAGATCATATTATCTGTGAACAGAGATTTTACTTCATTTTTTGATTTGGATGACTTTTGTTTCTTGCCTGATTACTCTGGCTAGACCTTCTAGTAGTATGTTGAATAAAAGTGACAAAACTGGACATTTTTGCTGTCTTTCTGATTGTCAAGGAAAAGCTTTCAGTCTTTCCATTAAGTATGGTGTTTGCTGTGTGGGCTTTTTGTATATGAATTTTATTATGTTAGGTAGTTTCCTTCTAGTCCTAGTTTTTTGATTGTTGTTATTAAAAAAGGATTTTGAGTTTTGTTAAATGGTTTTTCTTCATCAATTGAGATGATCATATATATTTTTTTATTTGGTAAATGTTTGATTTATTTGGTAATTTTTAGCAAATTTATTTGGTAAGTTGACTTCTATATCTACCCATCTTTCCATTCCAGCAATAAATTCTATTGAGTCATGCTATATAATTTTTTATAACACTTTTTTTTTAAATGTTTACTCATTTTTTTTTTTTTTCTTGGAGAGAGAGAGAGTGAGTGGGAGAGGGAGACACAGAATCTGAAGCAGGTTCCAGGCACTGAGCTGTCAGCACAGAGCCCCACGTGGGGCTTGAACTCACAGACCGTGAGATCAAGCCCTAGCCGAAGATGGAAGCTTAACCGACTGAGCCACCCAGGCGCCCCTTGAATTTTTTTTAATGTGCTGTTGAATTTTGTTTGTTGGCATTTCATTATTTGCATCAGTATTTATTAGGAATATTGATCTGTAGTTTTCTTGTAGTATCGTTGTATGGTTTTGGTAGCAGATTAGTACCTCATGCATTGAGTTTGGAAGTATTCCCTTTAATTTGTTTTTGAAACGTTTGAAGAGGATTGATGTTTTAAGTGTTTGGTAGAATTCACCAAAGAAGCAATCAGTTCCACGGCTTTTGTTAGGGGAGTTTTGATCACTGATTCAATCTTTTTACTAGTTTTCTATGTGTGTGTATATATATGTTTTATATATACATATATATTATATATATGTATTTCATATATATGGGTATATATAATACATATATCCAAATTTTCTATCTCTGTAATTTTGTCTTGGTACGTATTGTGGTTCTAGGAATTTGTCTATTTCATTTGGTTAATCCAGTTCGTTAGTATACAGTTATTCACATAATGTGTATAATCCTTGTTTCTGTAAAATCTGTAGTAATACACCTACTCTCATTTGTAATTTTGGTAATTTGAGCCTTACTCTTTTTATCTTGGTCCATTTAGCTATTTTTCAATTTTGTTGACCTTTTCAAAAAACCCAACTTTTGGTTTCATTTGATTTTTTTTTTCAAGTTGGTCTTCTGTTCTTCAGTTTATCTCTACTTGAATCTTTATTTTTTCTTTCCTTCTGTTAGCTGTGGATATAGTTTGTCCATTATTTTCATATTGTTTAAGTTATAAAGTTAGGTTCTTCTGAGGTCTTTTTGTTTTTTTCTTACAGCTATAAATTTCCATTTTAATACTTTTTTGCTGTGTCCCATAAATTTTGGTATGCTGTGTTTTTGTTTTCATATATCTAAGTGTTTTCTAATTTCCCTTATGACTTGTTCTGTGATCCATTGGTGGTTTAACAGCGTTTTGTTTAATTTCCACAAATACATGAGTTTTTAAATTTTCCTTCCATTTTCTTATTTTTTTAAACATTTGCTAATTTTTGAGCGAGAGCACGTGAGTTAGGGAGAAGCAGAGAGAGGGAGACAGAGGATCTGAAGCAGGCTCTGCACTCATAGCAGAGAGCCACTGCTGAGCTCTCTGAGGAACCCCAACTTCTGTGTTTTATTTCTAACATTATTCTGATATGGTCAAAGATGGCACTTTGCATGATACCTATATTTTTAAATCTAGTTAGACTTAATTTGTGTCCTAATATGCGTTCTGTCATGGAAAATGTCTTAGATGGACCAGAGAACAGTGGGTCTTGTGTTTTAATCCATTCAGTTTGTGTCTTTTGAGTAGACTGTTTAATCCATATCCATATATATACATACATATGTACGTATATGTGTGTATATGTACAAATATAAATATGAACTAATATTGGTGTATTATATATATATTTTTTAATGGTTTATCTTTGAGAGAGAAAGAGCATGTACATGAGCAGGGGAGGGGCGGAGAGAGAGAGAGGGAGAGCAAGAATCCCAAGCATGTCCTTAGCTGCCATTGCAAAGCCCGATGCGGGGCTCAAACTCACAAACCCATGAGGTCAGGACTTGAACTGAAACCAAGAGTCGGATGCTTAACTGGCTGAGCCACCCAGGCACCCCAGATCCATATACTTTTAGAATAATTACTGATAACTTAACAGACGTACTTCTGTCCTTTTGCCATTTGTTTTCTGTGTGCCTTATTTGTCATTCATTTACTGCGTTACTCTCTGAGTTGGTTGACTTTGTATAATGAAATGTTTAAATTTTTATTTCGGGGCGCCTGGGTGGCTCAGTCGGTTAAGCAGCCGACTTCAGCTCAGGTCATGATCTCACAGCCCGTGAGTTCGAGCCCCGTGTTGGGCTCTGTGCTGACAGCTCAGAGCCTGGAGCCTGTTTTGGATTCTGTGTCTCCCTCTCTCTGACCCTCCCCCGTTCGTGCTCTGTCTCTCTCTGTCTCAAAAATAAATGTTAAAAAAAAAAAAAATTTAAATTCTTATTTCATTCATCTCGTGCATATTCTATAGGTATTTTCTCTGTGGATACCCTGAGAATTAAATTTTTGACATCCTTAAGTTAGAACACTTTAAGTTATACTAGTTTAACCTCAGTAACATACAGAAACTCTACTCTTTCACATCTCCCTCCTCACTTTTTTTTTTAATTTTTTTTTTTAATGTTTATTTATTTTTGAGACAGAGAGAGACAGAGCATGAATGGGGGAGGGGCAGAGAGAGAGGGAGACCCAGAATCGGAAGCAGGCTCCAGACTCTGAGCCATCAGCCCAGAGCCTGATGCAGGGCTCGAATTCATGAACCGTGAGATCTTGACCTGAGCTGAAGTCGGACGCTCAACCGACTGAGCCACCCAGGCGCCCCACCTCCTCACTTTTTTAAATTGCTGTTGTCACAGAATTGCATCTTTATATATTGTTGCCGAAAACAAACTATTTTGAATAGATTAGTGTCTTTAATAATTAGAAAACAACAGGCTGAGTTACAAAGCAAAGTTACCATAATACTAGCATTTAGACTAAGAAGTTTTTTTTATAAGTACATTGGTCTCTCAAATCATGTAGAATGCAAAAAGTGGAGTTACAAACCACTGTTATGGTAACGATAATTGATAATCGCAGATGTGTTATCTTTTGTTGGGATCATTGTTGTTTCATGCAGTATCTCTGGTTATTGTATAGGGAAGGTCTGGTGACAGTCTTACTCAGCTTTTATTTATCTTGGAATGTCTTTATTTCTCCCTCACTCTTAAAGGGCATTTTTGCTGGATATAGAATTCTTGGTTGAAAGATTTTTTTTTTTCTTAGCACTTTCAGCAATTTGGTCCATTGCCTTTCTGCCTTTTTTCTGATGAAAAATCTATTGATAAAATTATTAATGATCCCTTCCATGTGATGAGCAGCTTCTCTCTTGATGTTTTCAAGATTCTCTTTTTATCTTTGGTCTTTGAACGTTTGCTTATAATTTGTATCCTTGGGTCTCTTTGAGTTCTTCCTTGGAGTTCTTTGAGTTCCCTGGGTGAATATAATCATGTCTTTCTTTAAATGTGGCCAGTTTGCAGCTAGTATTTCTCATTTTTTAGTTTTTATTTTTTTGAGATTTTTCATTCTTTAGTCATCTAAACACCCAGTGTGGGGCTCGAATTTACAACCCTAGATAAAGAGTTGCACACTCTACTGACTAAGCCACACGGGAGTCCCTCAGCCAGTATGTCTTCAGATATTCTCTCTGATCCTTTCTCTGTCTTTTTTCCGTCTGGGACTCCCACAGTGCGTGTGTTGGTCCACTTGGTGTCCCCTGGGTGTCTGTTAGGCTCTGTTCACTTCAATTTATTTCTTTCCGTTCCTCAAATTTAATAATTTGTTGTTGTTGTTCTGTCTTCAAGTTTGTCTATTGCAGTCTCCCTTTGAATCTCTCTGATGAATTTTTCCTTTTAGTTATGGTACTTTTCTGCTTCTGAATTTTTTTTTTTTTAGTTTTTTTCTTTATAGATATTTCTATTTTTTCATTCATTATTTTCTTGATGTTCTCCACATCTTCCTTTAGATCTTTGAGCATCTATGTGACAGTTGTTTTAAAGTCTGTCTAGTGGGGCACCTGAGTGGCTCAGTTGCTTCTGGACTTTGGCTCAGGTCATGGTCTTATGGTTTGTGAGTTCAGTGCCCATGTCCAGCTCCACACTGATGGTGCAGAGCCTGCTTGGGATTCTCTATCCTTCTTTTCTCTGCCCCTCCCCACTTGCACTCTCTCTCAAAATAAGTAAACTAAAAAAAAAAAAAAAAAAAAAAGTAGTAGATCTGTCATCGTATCTTTTTCAGGAATAGTTTTTGTTAACTTATTTTTTTGTCTGTTAAACGGGCCATATCTTCCTGCTTCTTTGTATCGTTGGTGATTCTTTTTAAAATCTAGATATTTGGATATAATAATGTGATATCTGTGGAAATGAGATTCATCCCCATTCCCATTGTTTTCTTTTTTTTTTTTTTTTAAAGCTTTTTTTTCTTTTTCATTATTGTAGGCTATCCCTAGTCCAAGGATCAGTCTCAGGTATAAATGTAAGGTGTTCTCAGGACTTTGCTGAGCCCAAGCCTATGCCTTTCCCTGAACGTGTATGGTCACATTCTTATTTTCCCTGCATATGGAGTTGGTTTTGAATGTCCTAGTCTGTAATGTTTTGCTCACAAATGGGGAGAAGAAACAATGAAGGGGGACAAAAACAAAAAAGGTTGCGAGTCCTTTAAAAGCCCTGGATGTCACTGTGGCTGGAGAGGGAGGGGCTTGCAACAGTTGAAAAAGGTGCAGTGACCACAACCACCCTTCTCTGTGATCAGGAGCAGCAACCAGCCATTAGAGCACAAATCTCCAAATATTTGGAGGATGGGTCCTTTCTTCCCACCTTGGTTCCTGCAAGTTGAGTTGCAAGGTGCTTCAGGAATGTGTGCACGGCTGGCTGCAGTAGGCCTGAGAATAGGGGCCCAGGTGAGCTGCTGCTATGGTAAAGAGCTAAAGTGGATGTGAATGAAGTGCAGTTTACATTCAAGCCTTCTCTGCAAGTTGCAAGCCTTCAGTAGATTCTGGAGTTCCAGAATCTTTACATTAGGCACATTTTGCCTTTTGAGTTATCTAGCTAGGAAGACAGATTCTTGGTGTTTTCTACTCTGCCATTTTCCTCTTCTCCAATCCTTTCTTTACTAAGTCTCCTAGGCTTTTGCCTTTTAAAAATTATTTTCATCTTCTCAAAATAATGCATATACATAGATTTAAAAGTTAGTAATATTAGTACCACAATTTAGAAATTCTGTCTCCTGGCTCAGCCCCTAAGCCTGCTCCATATAGATGTCCTTTTAAGTTTTTTGGGTTTTGTTTGATGTTTTTATTTACTTTTGAGAGTGTGAGTGGAGGAGGGGCAGAGAGGGGGACAGAGGACCCCACGTGGGCTCTGCACTGACAGCAGCGCTCCTGACGTGGGGCTCGAACTCACCAACTGTGAGATCTTACTTGAGCTGAAGTCAGATGCTCAACTGACTGAGCCACTCAGGAGCCCCTACTTTTAAAGTGTTTTTGTGGTTACTTCCATGCTACTATGTAAGATGATCACATCCCTATTACTTGATTCATTATGCTTATACATCATTTGTATAGAGAGGCTTCCTTTTATGGACTGTAAGGTTGACCCATTTTTCTGTCTTTCTAGTATAATTGCATGTTGGGTTAAATCAGTATTCATTGTTTATGTTATTATGGCTATATATAAATGTTTACTACTGAGCCAAATAGTATATATGCTCTGATTACATATGTTTTTTGGTGCAACTTTATTATTTCCTTGGCAATAGTAGGTGGATGTAGGGTGATTATTATATAGAAGTTTTTCTTAACGTGTCTGGTTTCAATGTGATGGATCTCCCTGTATCTGTAAGTACATGGTTTTAGAGTCTGCAGTCTGTTGTGTGTATTTTCTTCAGAAGAAATTCTTGCTTCTCACTAGGATGGGAAAAGGATAGTTGTATGGCTGTGTGGACTAAGGGAGGGAGGATACCTGGAAGTCTAACTACTAATTACACCAGACTTAAGCCAATCCTTGTATTATCATTCTCTCCCTGCCATTTATGTTCTCTGAGGACTCCAGTTCCTGAATCTTCCCAGGATTCTGGCTTTTGACTCATCTTTATTATTGGCCTCTCCATTTATTATAGGTATTTAGAAGAATTTCTTCATCTCTGCTAAGTAGGTTAAGGCCATCTGCATTCTAGCTTCCAGACTACTGAAGGTATATCTTAGCTGTTTTTTTCCTGTACTCTTTCTTGACCTTGGGGGTTTATCCATTTTCCCCCTTTACTTTTGCATTAATGAGGTCTTACTGAGAAGTAGAAAAATAGATAACAGTCCACCATGTTTAATCAGAAGTCCTTATTTTTACATTGGTCTAAAATTAGAAACGTTTATGCTTAAAATTCATTAGTGATAGCTTATTGTTATCAGATAGAAGTTTAAACTCTTCAGCGTGATATGTAAAAGTTCATATGATTTGAATCCTATTTACCTCTTCAGCCTTATTACTGACCCCATCCCTTTCTCTTCTATTCTTTTGTTCTAAACATACTGACCTATTTATAGTTTATTGAGTGTATCAGTTTCTCTGAATATATCTCACTTTTACTCTATCTAACATATAATTGTGAGTTACCAGCATTGAAATGATAGTTGAGGTGTATGGTGTGGATGAGATTCCCTGAAGCAGTAGTAGAGGAGAGGAGAAGTCGTCCTAGGACTGAGCCTTAAGGAAATGTAACCTTTAATGATGGTGTAAAAGAGGAACACAGAAAAAAAAAAAATCAAGAAAGAGTGATGAGGGGCACCTGGGTCGCTCAGTCGGTGGAGCGTCTGACTTGGCATAGGTCATGATCTAACGATTCATGAGTTCGAGCCCCACATTGGGCTCTCTGCTGTGAGTGTAGAGCCTTCTTTGGATCCTCTGTCTCCCTCTCTCTCTCTTTCTCTCTCAAAAAAATAAACACCAAAAAAATAACAAAAAAAAGAGTCATCAGATAAGTAGAAAGAAATTTGGAGATTATGATTTCATGGGAAAAGTGTGTTTTAGGAAGCAAAGAATTTATCAGATCCTAATGAGGTATTAGGTAAATTAAAGAAATAATCATTTTATTTACATCCTGCATGTCATGGGTCATTGAGTGATGATTACGGAAAAGGAACTTCTGTTTCTTCCAAAGTTGGAGACCAGGTCATCTAACAGTAAAGAGAGCAATGGAAGGATTGTTAGACCTTTGAGGAGAAACAGAAAGAATTTGACTTAGTTGTTCCAGAGCATGTGAACAAGTTGAGTGGAGAAATGTAGTAAGTGGCTGTTGGGATGAAGTTGGTGATACTTAATTTATAGTAATTTCAGTCCTGTTGTGATTTTTCTCTGGTGCTCAACTGGCAAGGTTAAGCATGTTGATATAAAAAGTAGAAAGTTGGTTTTATTCAGGGTGGGAGCTTTATTGACAGAGGAAAATGAGCAAAAAGGAATAAAAGGGTTGAAAATGTTGGTGAAATAAGACATTACGGAATCTGTGCTGGTTAAGGGATTCAGAAGGAAATACTGGGTAGGGAAAGAAAGATTTAAGCATTTAATTGAATGACTGAATAGGTTTATAGAGTAAAGGATTTTATTAGGATGTGGTGTCGTATTCAAAGATTAAAATGCTCTGTCTTCAAAGAGCTTTTATTTTGTTTACTTATTCTAAAGTCTTTTTATATTTAATATATTTACTTACCCGCTATTCACTGACACTTGGATTTGATGTAAATATATCTTCATCAGCCTGTCCTCCTTGGCCAATTGAATTAGTAGTGGGTCATGAGAGGAAAAAACATACTCTGTATGTACAGTGAGACAGGACTACAGATAGAAAATGAGATAGTTTTCATTGATATTTTCAAATGGAGAAAAAAGGGATAGTAACCCGTGGTTATCAAATGCATATTAAAGAACTTAGCGGTGTGCTGGGTGGGTGACTCAGTCGTTAAAGTGACCGACTCTTGATTCTGGCTCAGGTCATGATCTCACGGTTCATGAGTTCAAGCCCTATCTCAGGCTCTGCAGCTGGTATCACAGAGCCTGCTTGGGTTGGGATTCTCTTCTCTTCTCTTTTCTCTTCTCCTCTCTTCTCCTCTCTTCTCCTCTCCTCTCCTCTCCTCTCCTCTCCTCTCCTCTTCTCTCTCTCTCTCTCTGCCCTTCCCCTACTTGCACCATCTCTCTCTCAAAATAAATAAATTAAAAATGGAAGAAATTAGGAGTTTCAGTACTTTGTTTTTTCTATTCCCCTGGAAAGTTTTGAAACTGGAGATAGTTAATATCTTTTTTTAGAAAATGAAACAAATGATGAATTTCCTTAATTCTTCCTTGAAAGAAGAAAGGATTGCCTATCTTCCTGTTCTGGATTCATCAGGAAAAGAAGCATATTCAAGTATTTCATACATCAAACCACAGACAATTTGTAATAGTATCACTAATTTTAAGGGCAATTCCTTGTTACTGTTTCTGGCTTTTCTAATTTAAGCCTATTAGAATTCTTACCAAATAATCTTCATTGTTTTCCAGGTCTTTATGTACCCAGGTATAGTTGTAAACTTTAATGGCAGGAAGTTCTAAATAGTTGGCTTTAGTTTCATTGAAAAAGTAGATTTTGAAACTATTTGTATTTGGTTGCCTTTGAGTCTTTGGTGTGGAAGACTTTGGGAAAGGATGCTCTTAGTGTTCTGTTTATAAAGACAGATTTTTTTCTTTAACACGGTGATGTTTATGTTACCTCCATATGTGGATGGATATTTATAGAGTATATTTTTCATTCGAGTTAAAAAAAAAAGTATTTGCTATTGTAGAAAAACATCAGGTGGAGAAACCGGACACTTTCACAGAAAAATTAATTACTCAGATCATAAAAAATCTTCAAGTGAAAATTTCCAACATCCATATTCGTTATGAAGATGATGTAAGTATTTTAATAGGTGAAACTTATTTTTATATTTCCATATATATACTTTATGGTTTGTTGACACCTGCTCTGTTGTGGCCAGCCTATTGGATGCCGGGAAGTGGAGGGACACAGATCTGAAGGTGACCTGATCTTTCTGTTTTGTAATCATAGTTTCAATTTGCAGTGTTTAATGCCTTGATTACACTTTGCTAAAATGTTCAAAAATCAGATAATGAAGGAAAATGCCTTCCTCTATTGCAGTCACCTTGGGTAGTTGGGCATTATGTAGTTGGCCAGTCACGTATTTTTAGAATACTTTATATTTGCCTCTTGGAAGTTATACTGGTCTAGGAATCAGTAGAGGTAGATTTAGATTGTTTATCTCAAATAGATCCTGTGTCTCTAAAATGCATAATTATTGGCTTCTCACAGTACTATTGTGAGGTCAGTTTTTTGATAAACTGGTTTTTTATACATTGAAAAATACAAAGATTTATTATTGTGCAACACTAATACATTGATACTTAAAATTTTAATTAATATTGGGAAAAACACAGGAATAAAGGTTGTTCTAAAAAGTAGTAAAATGTTTTTGAGTATTTGAAAAAGAATGTTTTCCAGAAAACGAACTTTTTCTGTAATTTTGTTTAACCACTAAAAATCTGAGTAAAATTTGCTCTTTTCTCTTTAGATCACAAATCGAGACAATCCATTGTCATTTGGTATTTCCCTTCAAAATCTCAGCATGCAGGTACTTTGTTTAAAAAGCGGTTTAACCATATTGTGCAGTTCATCAAGCTATTACCGTTCTTGTATGCTAGCATCAAAAATAGGTGTCTATGTAGAATTGGTACAGAAAGTGCATAAGGTAGATTGGAATTCGGGGTAGGTAGTTGAGCATTTCAAAAAATGTTTGATAATCAAATTTAGTTTAAAATATGAAGGCCTATTATTTGCAGAATATATTTGTTATTTTTTCCTTAAAAAATCCATTTCTTAAATACAAAATAAAAGTAATGTTTATTTCAGAAACTGATAAATCATGAAAAACATAAAGAAATCACTCATTTTCTTACCACCATTATTAATATGGTGGCAAACTTGGTTCCTGATTTTTCAAATTGAGGAATTTTTAAAGTATGGGAGCAAATAGAGGATTATGAAACATTGTTGCATCAATGTTGTGGACAGTTGAGGAATCTGTCATTTGGTTTATATTTTGAATACTTTTAAAGAATAAACTGTTAGGAATAAAGTTTAAAACCCTTTTGTTTCCTACTCTTACCCTTCTCCCAGAGATAAACATCCTAAATTTTTAAACTTTGGTATAATATGTCAATTAGAAATGTATAATACCGGTAGGTTTTTAAAAGTTTACATACATACTTTACATGATTTTTCTATAAATTTTCATTTTCTCTTCACAGTGTTAATATTTACTTGTGTTGCTACATGTAATTCAATTCAGTTTAATTGCTCTGTAGTATTTCATTACATGCTTTATTTATTTATATCCATTGAGTTTTTGTGTACAATTTCTTCTTAAAACATGGACCTACTACAAGCAAAAAAAGAAAAGCCGAATTAAAAGTTATTCACTAAAGTTGGGTGGGATAAACTGTCAAATGCTGCTGTTAGTTTGAAAAATAAGGATGAGAATTACATTGGGTATGGCAACATGTGGGTCATGGGTAACTGTGACAGAGCGGTTTTGACCATCCCCTTTGGGAGACCTTAGAAACTGGTCCCCTTGGGGCGCCTGGGTGGCGCAGTCGGTTAAGCGTCCGACTTCAGCCAGGTCATGATCTCGCGGTCCGTGAGTTCGAGCCCCGCGTCGGGCTCTGGGCTGATGGCTCAGAGCCTGGAGCCTGTTTCCGATTCTGTGTCTCCCTCTCTCTCTGCCCCTCCCCCATTCATGCTCTGTCTCTCTCTGTCCCAAAAATAAATAAACGTTGAAAAAAAAAAAAAAATTAAAAAAAAAAAAAAAGAAACTGGTCCCCTAGTGCAGACCTGTTCAGTTAGAAACTCAGCTGGGGGCCCAGCAATCTAGGGTTTAGAAAGCCCTCCAGGTGATTTTGATACACACTAAAGTTTGAAAGTCACTGTTGTCATCTGTTCAGTTCTCTACCAGAAAATGAAAACCATCTTTGTAGAATAAGCATCTAAACACTTGATTGCCCTCAGTGGCTTCTCATTGCTATTAGAATAAAGTTTTAATCTATTTTAATCTGACCCCTGGTAACATCTGGTTTCATCTCTTTTGTTTGCTTTATGTTCTCTGGCAATACTGGGCTTCTTCAATTCCCTGAACATGTTGTATATTTGCATGTTTTCCTACTCTGAATCATATTGCCTACTAACCTTAAAATCAATAATTTCCAAATTTTTTTTAATGTTTATTTATTTTTGAAAGAGAGTGGGAGTAGGAGTGGGGGGCGGGGAGGGGCGCAGAGAGACTTGGAGACACAGAATCCCAATCCCTCTGAGCTGTCAGCACAGAGCCTGACATAGGACTCAAACCCACGAACTGTGAGATCATGACCTGAGCTGAAGTCGGGTGCTCAACTGACTGAGCCACCCAGGCGCCCCTTAAAATCAGTAATTTCTATCCATATATCATGTATTAGTCATCACTTTCTCCATTACCCACTGAGTTTGAGGCTCCTACATTATTCTGAGAACTGTGTATTTAACCTCTGTGATGGCACTTACCTGTTTGTAATTGCCTGTTGACTTGTTTGCTTTTTCAGTCACCAGTGAGCTCTTTGAAAACAGAGACTTTGTTGTGGTTAATATCCTTTCACTGAAGGTTTTCAAGGACATTTTCATGGGAAATTGGTCAAGGTCATGTTGATAACAATTTATCAGTCAGCCATTTCATGTGTTATGACACTTTCACTGTTTTTATTTTCAGACAACTGATCAATTCTGGATTCCATGTTTACATGATGAAACTGAGAAACTCTTTCGTAAGGTAAAATAAATATCCTGTCAACCCATAGACTTGATAAAAAAGACTTTTATTAAGGATTCGTGTGAGTTTTTACTTGCTTAACTTGATTATATGATTCAGTGATTTGAGACTTCTGAAAATAGCGTATGTTTATCATTTAAAGAAAATGAGATGTGTAATAAACTTGATTTATTTTCAGTTAATCCGATTGGATAACCTTTTTGCCTATTGGAATGTGAAGTCTCAGTTGTTTTACCTTAATGATTATGATGAATCATTGGTAAGTAAATCTTTTTGGGATGTGTATATATGCTTTTGTTAGTATATTTTGCATTTGGTTTTATTCATCGTCATTTATTAACATACCGTAGTTTGTGGTCTTTTTTCCTAGACAAAATCCATTAGCAGCATTTACAGAAATATGTGAATATATATGTGCCTGTACACAAATGTGTATAGACCCATTTTTTTCTATAATTGACGATTTTGTATAATTGACAATTATATTTACATATATATACATAATTTCACGTGTGCACGGTAATGGTTCAGCATTTGTATATAACGTGAAATGATTACAATAAGTCTAACATCCATTACTGTACATAGTTAATCTCAAAACTTTTAATGAGTACTTTTAAGATTTACTCTCTCAGTAACTTATAATATGCAATATGAGGGACACCTGGGTGGCTCAGTCTGTTGAATGTTCGACTTTTAATTTTGGCTTAGGTCATGATCTCCCAATTTGTGGAATCAAGCCCTGTGTCGGACTCAGCACTGAGCATGGAGCCTACTTGGGATTCTTTCTCTCCCTCCCTCCCTCTCTCTGTCTCTTTCTGTCTCTCTGTCCTTCCCCCACTATTGTTTGCTCACTATCTCAAAATAACTTTAAAAAAATGTACAATATGATATTACTAACTATAGTTGCCATGTTGTACATTACATACATCCTCATAACTGACTTGTTTTATAACAAGAAGTTCTTACCTTTCGATTCTGTTTACACATTATGCATATTTCCCACTCTGACAACCACCAATCTGTTCTCTGTACCCATGAGTATGAGCTTGGCTTTTTTTTCATTTTTATTTTTAATTTTTTTTAAGCATTCTACGTGTAAGGTCATAGGGTATATGTCTCTCTGACTTATTTCACTTAGCATAAGGCCTCAAGGTTCATCCATGTTGCTGATGGTAAGATTTCCTTCATTTTAATGGCTGAATGATACTCCACTGTGTATTTATACTATATTTTCTTTCTCCATTCATCTATCAATAGACATGTAGGTCTTTTCCATATTTTAGCTATTAGAATTAATGCTGCAGTGAACATGGAGGTGCACATATCTTTTCTGGCTCATGTTTTTCTTTTCTTTGGGTAAATGTTCAGCAGTGGAATTGTTGGATCATATGGTAGTTCTCCTTTTAATTTTTTGAAGACCCTCCATACTCTTTTCTATAGGGGTTGCATCTATTGATATTTCTACCCACAGTGTGTAAGAGTTCAATTTTCTCCACATCCTTGCCAACACGTGTTATTTCGATAATAACCGTTTTAGGGTACCTGGGTGCCTCTGCCAGTTAAGCATCCCCGTGTTGGGCTCCATGCTAGGCATGGAGCCTACTTTGGAAAAAAGTTAATAACCATTCTAACAGGTGTTAGTTGGTTTTGATTTGCATTCCCCTGATGATAAGTGGTGTTGAGTACCTTTTCATGTATCTGTTGGCCATCTGTCCGGAAAATGTCTTTTCCAATCCTCTGCCCATTTTTTAATTGGATTATTTCTCTGAAATTGGGTTATAGGAGTTCTTCATATATTTTGCATATTGACCACTCGTCTGATAAATGATTTGCATATATCTTCTCCTCTTCAGTAGGTTGCCTGTTCATTATATTGATGGCTTCCTTTGCTTTGTAGAATCTTTTTAGTTTGATGTGTTCAACTTACTTTTGTTTTTTTTTTTCTTCTTTTTAAATTAAAAATTTTTTAAGTTTACATCCAAATTAGTTAGCATATAGTGCAACAATGATCTCAGTAGTAGATTCCTTAATGCCCCTTACCCATTTAGCCCACCCCCTCCACCCACAACCCCTCCAGTAACCCTCAGTTTGTTCTCCATATTTGAGTCTCTCCCTGTTTTTCTATTATGTTTGTTTCCCTTCCCTTATGTTCATCTGTTTTGTCTCATAAAGTGCTCATATGAGTGAAGTCATATGACTTTTGTCTTTCTCTGACTAATTTCACTTAGCGTAATACCCTCTAGCTCCCTCCATGTAGTTGGAAATGGCAAGATTTCATTCTTTTTGATTGCCGAGTAATCGTATGTTGTGTATATATACTATGTATATGTATATTTATACTATAAATATTGGGGTACATGTGTCCCTTTGAAACAGCACACCTGTATCCCAGGGATAAATGCCTAGTTGTGCCATTGCTGGGTGGTAGGGTAGTTCTATTTTTAGTTTTCTGAGGAACCTCCATACTGTTTTCCAGAGTGGCTGCACCAGCTTGCATTCCCATCCACTTGTTTTTCTTTAGTTTTCTTTTGGTGTCAGGTCCAAAATGTCATCGGCAAGACCAGTGTCAAGGTACTTACTGCCTATCTTTTCTTTCAGGATTTTTATGGCTTCAGGTCTTTAATCTATTTTGAGTTAATTTTGTGTATGGTCTAAGGTAGTGGTCCAGTTTCATTTTCTTGCATGTGGCTGTCCAGTTTTCCAAACAACCACATATTGAAGAGACTCTCCTTTCCCCACTGTACATTTTTGGCTTCTTTGTGGAAATTAATTGACCATACATATGCATGGATATATTTCTGGGCTCTTTATTCTATGCCATTAATTTGTGTGTCCGTTTTTATGCCAATACCATACTGTTTTGATTACTGTAGTTTTGAATAGAATTTGAAATCAAGGCTTGTGATATCTCCAGGTTCTTTCTCAAGATTACTTTGGTTTTTGAGGTCTGTTGTGGTTTCATACTTATATTAGGATCATTCTATTTCTGTGAATAATGCCATTGGAAATTTGACAGGGATTGCATTGGATTTGTAGATTGCTTTGGCTAGTATGGACTTTTTAACAATGTATCTTGAAATATGGAGCATGGAATATGGTCCCTTTTTTTGGCATTTTTAGTTTGTCTCTTCAGTGTCTTACAGTTTTTGGTGTACAAGTCTTTGGCTTCCTTGGTTTAATTTATTCCTATGTATTTTATTCCTTTTGATGTAATTGTAAATTGGATTGTTTTATCAATTTCTCTTTCTGCTACTTCATTATTAGTATGTAGAAATGCAGTAGATTTCTGTATGTTAATTTTGTATCCTACAATTTTACTGAATTAATTAGTTTTAACAGTTTTTGGTGGAGTCTGTAGGGTTTTCTATATAGAATGTTATATCATCTGCAAACAGTGATAGTTTTATTTCTTCCTTTCCAATTTGGATGCCTTACATTCTTTTTCTTGCCTAATTGCTCTGGCTAGGACTTCTAATTCTGTGCTGAATAAAAGTGGCAAGAGTAGTGGGCATCTTTGTCTCGTTCCTAATGTTAGAGGAAAAGCTTTCAGGTTTTAACTATTGAGCATGATGTTAGCTGTGGGATTGTCATATATGGCCTTTCTTATGTTAAGGTGTATTTCCTTCATTCCCACTTTCTTAAGATTCTTTATCATAAATGGATGTTGAATTTTGTCAAATTTTATATATGTGTCTGTACACAAATATATAAAAACACACATATATTCAAATAGTTCCTAGAACATTCTTTAATAGTAGTAGTTTAATGGGATATTGTCTAACCAGTTTAATATTTTCCATAGCTAAGTCCTCCTAAGTTTGAGTTTTTTATTTTTTAAATTGTTTTTCAGCTTTTTTTTTTTTTTTTTTGCATATGGTAGGATTTTGTAGAATAAAGATCTGTTGGCATGAATATAAATAAAAGCAGTTTGTCTTTTAATAGGACAGCTTGAGGAATGGTATTGTCAATAAAAATATTGTTCCAGAAGGTTATGATTTTGGTAAGTACATTTTATAAAATAAGTACAATTAAAGTAATTGGTATAAATTTTAATGAACATTGTTAATGTCACTGTGATGTTTCATGTTAATTTTGTCATATAAGTCAAGGTATTTATAATACATATGCACAAATAAAACAGCTATCTGTTCAATGCCCTTCATTGTTGGGGAACTTTTTGCTATATTTCAAAACTATAGGAAAGAAAAATGTCCTGAGAGAGGATGTAATAAATGTGGTAAATCTCTAAGGACTATTCATAATAATTATAATGTTAAGACATTTTAAATGGCAAATACAGTTTAATAAGGCTAGCTGCCATAGTCTGTAGTGTAATCTTACTATTTTTAAAATGTATATTTAAAACTTTTCTTCTCCATACTTGCATTTGGTTCCAAATTTTCTGAAATGAACATGTACTTTTCAGAAATGAGTAAAATTTCAAGTTGAAAGGAGTAGCATTTCTTGTACTCTGTAGGTACTCCGTAAATACTGATTGGTGAGTGGGTAACTTCTTTATTAGCTTTGGTCGTCTGATGTCTTCAGTGATTCTTTGCTGTATTCTTCTACCTTCATGATTATACTTTATTAATTTCCTAAAGTTGAGTCTTGTTTTCACTCTTAAACTATCAATTTCATGGTTTTGGTTTTATTTTCTAGATTATTTTCATCAAAGGGAACATTAGGAACAGATGAGATTTCTTGTCATGTGTATTGATGATTCTCCTGTCTGTCACTTAGGTTTGACTTATTCTCCTTTGCCCTGCTGTCATTTCCTGCTGCGATAGGACCTGATGAGAGAGAAACCACACAGTAATTTGAGCAGGGGAAGTTTAATATAAAAAATGACTGCAACAGGGGATTGGAATCACAAAGGATTCGCTAACAAGTAGAGAGAACTCTAAAGAAAAAAAGGAATAGTAGAAGGAATTGCCCCTACCCTAGGACTAAGATGGAGTGCCCAGAGAAGAGGGTCTGCCTGCCTCAGCATAGAGATCTATGTGACCAGGGCTCACCGATTGCCAGGAAAGTCTCTAAACTTGTTGGAAATTCACCCTCAGGAACTTTATGGATTCTCATAGAGATTTGTCCTGTGGGAGGCACTTCACTGTAGAACTGCATTAGGGTGCTGGGAGAATTTGCTGGCTGCTGCTAGTCACCGTGCAGTTCAGGAGGCTGGTGCTGAAGAAGTCTGTCATAGTGTAGGAGCTGCTGTCATACTGTAGGAGTGGGACGCTGAAGGAGCAGAATTCTGTAGGAGCCATTTTGTGGGAGCTGGGTGGTGGAAAAACCATGGCAGTGCAGGAGTCTGTGGAATGAGCACATTAGAACCAGCAAACATAACTCCTCTTACAGTATCTCTCCGGCGCCCTCTACTGATAAAGATTAGTATTATGCTAGCTGGTAAAAAATATTTCAAGGGCCCAAGTCTAGTTTTTAGAATAGACAATGAAGGATGAATTCAGAGTTCACAGATAATAAATTGATAATTGGCATACCTGTTGGAGAGGGAAGGAGGACTGAAGGCTTTTTTTTTTATTTAATGGGAGAGTCAACAGCTTATTCATAGGTTGAGATGAGAATCATCTGTAGAACATGAATAAATGAAGCAAGATAGAGAAGGGATAATTTCTTTATTGATGTGGGTAAAAGGGGATAGGATCTCATGCACAAGTGGAGTGCTTTTCCACACAGAGAACATGATTAGTTCAATCATAAGACAGATTTCAGGCGTGAGACACAAGTCCTGATACTGGGTGGGCAGTAGAGATGGTGATAGTTTATGGAATTTCTTTGATGAGCTCTTACTTCTTAATATGTGAGGTGTTGGGAGGTTTTTGGAGGGAGGAAAGGCTGTGAAATACCCATGTAGGTTAACGGGAGAGAGAATTGACTAGAACCGTGTTCTCAAAGTGCAGTTCAGACTAGCAGCATCAGTATTACTTGGAAACTTGTTAGCAATGTAAATCCTAGGGCTCATCCCAGAATCGGAACCTCTGAGAGTGAACCTTGGCAATCTATGTTTTAATAGGCTTTCTTGGTGATTTTGATTAATACCAAATTTTGAGAGCCACTGAGATAGGGTAGGGGTTGGGCAATTTTTTTTTTTAAGGGCCATGTAGTAAATTAAGTATTTTTCAGTTTGAAGGCCATGTGTATACAGCCTCTGTCGCATATTTTTCTTTTTTCCTTTAAACAACCGTGTAAAAGTGTAACAATCATTCCTAGTTCACTGCTTGTGCAAAAACATGCTGTGGGTATGGATTTGGCCTGTCCTTGACTAAATGTTGTATGATTTCTCAACAACATTGAGGAACTGTGGGATTTATGACCTAGTAAGGCCGATCTGTGTGACAGTGTAATTTTTTTTTCCCTGATAAAATTCAACTTCTGTGGTAGATTATAGGTGTAGAATACATGGTGAGGGGTTTTATGCAGAATTAGGGTTTTGCCTGATCACTGACAAAAGTGAGAAGGACAAAGGAATGAAGAGTGAATGCAGGGCAATGATAAACATAACCGATCATAGAATTTTAATAGGGTGGGGAGGGAACTGAGGACATGAGGCGGAGGTGAAGGACAGAGAAAGAATAGGATCAATGAGTGTTAGGTTCCACAGGACCTGGAGGTTTGGTATCAGAATACTAGAGAGGTACGTGGTGGAGGTAGGAGAGTTGGGTGCTTGAGACTGAATTTATGGAGAGGGCGGGGCTATGGGCATGATGAGGTTTAGTGGATGAAGTAAGGGGTAGGAGTCCAAGGTTCTGAGAGGCTTTGGTTTTGGAAAGAGCATTTGTATATGGAAATCACTTGGAAATTAGAGTTGCCAGGAGCTAAAATCAGAGAGAGGTAGGAGAGATTGTAACCCAGGGATGGATAGAGATTGTAACCAGGGAGGGTATGGGAGTTGTGTAGTCTTCCATGTAACATGAGAAAGGTGGGGGAGAGGAATCATTTTAGTGGTTTATTGCTTTGTACGTATCCTTCCATTTATATATAAGTTTTTCTTATTTTTCACTGTGTGGCATTTTATTGTATGGATGTACCATGATGAATTTAACCAGTCTCCTATTGTGGAATATCTTCTTGTTTTATTCAAGTTCAACATATGTATATAATTGAGTATAATATGTTGAGTACATTTGAATGCTCAATGTGAAAAAATTAAGTGCTGTGCCTTGGGGATGATTAAAACCAGAGGAATGTACTATGTTCTTACACAGATTAGCTGATAATTTAATAGTTGATCTCTCTATAGATTGAGCTACTACTGGCCTCCCTTTGCAAGAATATTGTTATCCTTTTTTGATACTAAATATAAAAGGTTTAGTTTAATCTGTCTTAGATTATGGGTTGAGCCAGGAAGGTTATCCTGGGTAAACTCTCACTCATCTTCTCAAATCTCCTTTTACAAGTCAAAAGGAGGCAGATGGATACATAGAAACTGACCAGAAATTCAAAAATTATAATTCTATAGTAGAAGTCAGTGTTTAAATAAAATCTCTTTCCTCTTAGCATTTTGAATGTAATTCTTTTAAAACTGTGTATTTTTGTCAACATTTTTTACACTATTTTTGCCTTTTAGAGAGTGTTCCTGTCTTTAAGGGTTATGTTGATGTTTTGAGGGGAATTTCAGTTAGTCTGTTTACTTAAGAAAATATAAATTATAGTTAGGAAAAAGATAAAAGAATCTTTTAATTGACAGTTTATCTAACCGAATTATAGCAGTGTGCAAACCTGGGAAAGTAGAAAGAGTATAAGAAATGAAAATCATATTTTCAACTCCATCCCTTTAGTACTTAGAGACTCTTGAAATATAACTCAATTTAAATTTTTAAAATTTGCCTTTCTCTGTAAGGCTTATTTCACTTAGCATCACACTCTCCAGTTCCGTCCACGTTGCTACAAAGGGTCATATTTCATTCTTTCTCATTGCCACATAGTACTCCATTGTGTATATAAACCACAATTTCTTTATCCATTCGTCAGTTGATAGACATTTAGGTTCTTTCCATAATTTGGCTGTTGTTGAGAGTGCTGCTATAAACATTGGGGTACAAGTGCCTCTATGCATCAGTACTCCTGTATCCCTTGGGTAAATTTCTAGCAGTGCTACTGCTGGGTCATAGGGTACCATATGTTTTCGCTCTTATGTGGATCCTGAGAAACTTAACAGGAACCCATGGGGGAGGGGAAGGAAAAAAAAAAAGGTTAGAGTGGGAGAGAGCCAAAGCATAAGAGACTCTTAAAAAATGAGAACAAACTGAGGGCTGAATGGGGGGTGGGAGGGAGGAGAGGGTGGGTGATGGGTATTGAAGAGGGCATCTTTTGGGATGAGCACTGGGTATTGTATGGAAACCAATTTGACAATAAATTTCATATATTAAAAAAATAAGAAGAGGTATATATAAAATTTTTTTTTTTAATTTGCATTATTTTCCAGTGTTTCGCCCCATATCTGCTAATGCCAAACTTCAGATGAATCGGCGATCGGATTTTGACTTCTCTGCACCCAAGATAAACCTGGAAGTTGAGTTACATGAGATAGCAATTGAATTTAATAAACCACAGGTGATTTTTTTAAAATGAAATTTTGAATTGAGTTATAATTTGATAAAAGCAGAACTAAGATACTTTTTAATATTTATTTTTCAGAACTAAGATTTTTAAATGTATTTCAGAAATCCACAGTGTCTTAGAGTAACATTTAACTTTTTAAACAGTTGAACACAAAATCTGAAACATTTAATAGACTTAATATTTTCATTCTTTAGTATTTCAGCATTATGGAGCTTCTTGAGTCAGTTGATATGATGACGCAAAATCTGCCATATAGGAAATTCAAACCTGATGTACCTCTTCACTATCATGCCAGAGAATGGTAATATGGCTTAGTTTTTTTTAATTGAGGTATAATTTGACATACTACATTAGTTTAAGGTTTATAATGATTCAATTATAATGAATGTATATGTTGTGAACTGATGACCACAGTAAGCCTGGTTAACCTCCATCACCAGATAAAATGACAAAATTTTTTCCTTCAGAGTTTTTATGATCTCCTAGCAACTTTCAAATATGCAGTATAGTATTAACTATTGTTGCCATGCAGTACATTATATCCTCATGACTTATTTTATAACTGGAAGTTTGGATCTTTTAATCCCCTTCACCCATTTTAACCACTGCCTATGCCTCATCTCTGTCATCTACCAGTCTGTACTCTGTATTTATGAACTCAGTTTTTTTATTTTTGTTTTTTGAGATACCATATATAAGTGAGATCATACAGTGTTGATCGTTCTTTGTCTAATTTCACTTAGCATAATGTCCTCAAGGTCCATCTATGTTGTCACAAATAGCAAGATTCATTCCTTTTTAGCACTGAATAATATTCCATTGCATGTGTGTGGGTGTGTATGTATACACATATGTATAGGTGTATATGTGGGTGTGTATGTATACACATATGTATATGTGTATACATACACACCACATTTTCTTTATCCATTTATTCATTGATGGACACTTAGGTTGTTTCCATATTTTGACTATTGTTATTAATGCCACAGTGAATACTCAGGGTACATATGTTTTTGTACTAGTGTTTTCATTTCCTTCACATAAATACCCAGAAGTAGAATTGCTTGATCTAATTTTTTAAATTTATAATATATAATAAAATTTATTATAAATAAAATTTATAATAAATTTATTATAAATAAAATTTATAATAAAAGTGAATTTATTGACTTTAAGAATAACTTTTTAAGATATTCTTAAAGGACAGATAGAAACTGTTTGATTTGTGGCTTTTGCTTATTATGTTAAATTGAGTTAAGGGATTCTAAGAAAATTAAAAAAATTTGTTTTTAATGTTTTTATTTATTTTTGAAACAGAGCATGAGCAGAGGAGGGGCAGAGAGAGGGGGAGATGCAGAATCTGACGCAGGCTTTAGGCTCTGAGCTGTCAGCACAGAGCCCGATGCGGGGCTCGAACTCATGGAGTGTGAGATCATGACCTGAGCTGAAGTCGGACGCTTAACCGACTGAGCCACCCAGGCGCCCCAAGGGATGCTAAGAAAATTTATAAAAGGAGATACTAGAATACCATTCATTAACTATAGTTTTGGGATTATTAAAAACAATATCCTAGTTTGTGTCTAGCAATATCTTTTTTAAAAAAAAATCCAAACTTTCGTATTAGATACCTTAAGCCTATATAATTGAACTTGAAAGTCGGGTTATGTGTGTCTATGACGTATAACCCCTTTCTAAATTCCAAAGTCTTGGAGTGCCTGGGTGGCTCAGTTGGTTAAGCATCTGATTTCAGCTCAGGTCGTGATCTCACTGTGAGTTTGAGCCCTGTGTTGGGCTCTGTGCTGACAGCTGAGAGCCTGGATCCTACTTCAGATTCTGTGTCTCCCTCTCTCTCTGCCCCTCCCCCCCAAAAATAAACATTAAAAAATGTTCTAAATTCAGAAGTCTTAATCGCTTATTAAGCTCTTGCTGTTTCTAGAAGTTGGAAATACTTTTAGTTTAGTTGACTCTTAATTACTATTCAGGTGACTAAAGTGCTATTTGCCAAGTAATATTTCTATAGTTTTTCTGTAGAGCTATATTTTTTGTAACAAAATTTAGTGATTTTGTTTATTTCCACTTTGGAAGGAGGTAAGATTAATAATGTAGTCTTAAATAGGGCTGGGAAAAATCAGATACTCAGTACACCATTTTGATAGTCTGTGTACTATATAGGTGCATATGTTGTTTTGGAGTGGAAGTAACTTTATTTCCTACTGTTGGTTTGAGGGTGTTAAGTGTAGGGTTTTGTTTCTGTTTTTGTTTTTTTACTATAGGTGGACTTATGCTATACATGGTATTCTGGAAGTAAATGTCTGTCCCCGGTTACGGATGTGGTCATGGAAGTATATTAGAGAACACAGGCAAAAAATGAAGCAGTATAAAGAACTGTATAAAAAAAAGATAACAACTAAAAAGCCAACTGGTGAACTTCTCCTCTCTTTGCAGGTTAGCATTTAAAAAAAAAGTTGAACATTTTATGCTACATAACTCCTCCGTTTTTAGTGACTAACACTTCCTACTTCAATTTTGACTGACTCTGTCTTTTAACTTAGACTTTTTCATACTCCTGTTCTTAATTTACTTGGGTGACATGAGCTCTGGTGATATTCTCCTGTGACCTGTTGGAATTAAAGAGTATTCTGAATCTGCGGAGATCTGGGTTCATGCAAATAGTGTTTGAAGTCTCACACTATGACGTTTTTAACCTCAAAAGCCTAAAAAGCATTTGCTACATTGATTCCAATCTTCTCTGTGTCTCTATTTCAAAGCCTTACATTATCTGTCACTGTTCTATTTCTCTGTTACATCTGACGGTGTTAATTAAATAAATTTCTTGACTTTTATACATACCATGCTTATGTTTGTAGCCAAGTCCATCTGCCTTTCCTCATCTCTCTCTCTCTCTCCCACTTTTACTCATTCTTAAAGCTCTACTTAAGTACCATCTCTTGTATGGACTTTCCTGAACTTTTTACCCGTACAGAGAGCCTTCTTTGTCTTAATTTTGTGGAATTTCTAGTCTTAACCAGCAACTTTATGTTTCATTATCTGTCTTGAGAACTCCCTAAATACTAGTCTTTTAGCATTATAGTATATTCTAGATGGGCTTGTTTTGTGGGATAAAGTTCAGTTCAGGGAGACTGAGGGAAGGTACCTTCTTGAAATTAACCATTCTGAATCTAGGCCAGATTCCAATTAGGAGCTCCCTGAAGACTGAGCTTTATTTTTATTTCGAGGTGGGACACTTTCTGCAGACTTAGACTAATTAGGAATGCTTGGGTTTAGAGGCCTTTTGGGATGGATACAGATTTCCTTACTTATTATTTTGGATCTTAACCTGAATCCTACAAGTCTGCTGGATAGTAGAATCCTGAGTCAAGCTGTTTTCTAGATGATAGTAGGTCATGTTTGCTTCTCCTAGGGAGGATAAAAAGATTTTAGCATGAAATTCTTAAAAACAATCATGGAAATAATGTATTGATATGATGAAGTATTTAGCTTATCTCAGTTTATTTCAGTAGCCAGAAAAACTTTGGAAAATGTAGAATTTCAAAATAAGTTTTAAATGTATACAGATCGACTTGCTTTATATTAAAGATGGCACCAACTGTGCGTATAATATGAAGGATTTATAATTTTTAGTTGAAAGTGACACTGATGTGTTTACCCTTGTTGTAGTAAAACCCCAAAATCATTTTAAGCAGTACCTGTATGATACCTTTTAGTATGTGTCTATGAATCATGCAAGGTTGTAACACCTGTGTGCATGACATGTATGGTTTCTTTGTTAAGGTTATTCCATCAGTACAGTTTCCAGGCTGACCCATATATAAGCACTGCGTCTCAGAATTTAACAGGAATATTATGTTGATAGATGATCTATTTTCTGCTTCCTATTACATTTTTGCTTTAGTGCAGCAATTTGATAGATTATATATGCAATTTTATAATTTTTATAATCTTTATATAGGTATATAAAGTTATTTCAAACACACTTTTGTTTATATTTTTAGGAGTTGGAAAAGATCTTGGATGTATTTAATATAACTATATCAAGACAACAGGCAGAAGTTGAGGTAATTCCAGATTATGTTTCAATTAGTAAAAGTAAATCTAGATTCCGTGTAGATTTGACAGATGTAGTCATATTATTAGTGTTGTGCTATAATATGCTGTTTCCTGGAAGGGGTTCAAATTTGCCTCTTGTAGTATAAGAAAACTTGATTTAATGTTTTGCCCCATCCATTTAAATTAGGTCCTATGGGGAAAAAATTCTTTCTAAATAATTTGGCTTATCAAACACTCAGTTCATATGAAGGTGAAAATCCAATTTTGGGGGGAGTCGTGTGATCACCGTGACTTGTAAGAAAGTAGGGCTGATCGTACCTGGTAGTCCTACATTCTCAGGTTTGGCTGATGTTGCAGTTACTGTGTTTTGTCGTCAGTTTGTATGTTGTTTATATTTATTCACTAGAATAGTTAAGTTTTGTGTCATATTTCTATTTATTTAGATTGCTAAATAAGGATAATTTGTCATTTATTTGAAAATTTATTTTAGGTAAAGAAGGCTGGATACAGGATTTACAGAGAAGGAGCAAAAGATTCGGAGGATAATAAAGGATGGTTTAGCTGGCTGTGGACTTGGTCAGAACCAAGAAGTAAAGAACAGCCAGATGTTAAGCCTGGAAGTAGGTCCATTTCATTTTATAGTAGTGCAATTAATCATCAGATTAATTTAGTGTAGCTAATCATCAGGTGTGAAAATAAAGTTTTACAGAAAATTTTTTAATTGAAATCAGCAAAATATGCATACATATCATATGTAACTTATTCTTACTCTCAATAAAACTCTTATAACATTGCAAATATATATGTCAAATAAAAAAAAATTTTTTTACCTTAAAGTTTACAGAAGAACTTCATGCTCAGAGGATTTAGTAAATGCATATAGATAGTAATAAGTGAAAATTTGCAAATGGTATGAGCCATTGTACATTTCTGTTGAAATTGTTTTTGGAAAGGTTTTTGTTTCCTTACCAAATATTTAAGATCATAGCTTTGGAGATTTAGGGGCTTAAGTTTATATCCTGGATTTATCACTTATTAGCAGTGTATCCTAGGCTGATTACTTAAACTCTTTGAATCTCAATTTTGTCATCTGTAAAATGGGAAGATTATGATATTAATACTACCTACCTTGTATGCTAAGTGTGTTGCTTAGCACAATGCCATTAAGTGTGTAATACTGTTAGCTATTTTGTGAGCTTAATACAAATACTTAGAAATTTATATTGCTAAATTTATATATTTAGCAATTTATATTTTTGGAGACTAATCCTTTTAAAATTGCCAATGCCATCCTGACATTCAGGGGTTATGATTTCTTTTTTTAAAATTAAAAAAGGGGCACCTGAGTGGCTCAGTCAGTTAAGCATCCAACTTCGGCTCGGGTCATGATCTCACAGTTTGTGAATTCGAGCCCCATGTCAGGCTTTGTGTTGACAGTTCAGAGCCTGGAGCCTGCTTCGGATTCTGTGTCTCCCTCTCTCTCTGCCCCTCTCCTACTTGCACTCTGTCTCTTGCTGTCTCAAAAGTAAATAAACATTAAATTTTTTAACAAAGTTTTTTTATAATTTCTTAAAAGTATAAAAGGAGTTAAATTTGCATTTCATTCGTTAAAGGCAGCTAAATTATGGGTTAGTTTTATCTTACCAGTTAAGAATGAAAAACACTTCTTTATGATTTGTAGTTCTTGAAGAAATGTTGACACCTGAAGAAAAAGTTTTACTCTATGAAGCAATTGGCTACAGTGAAACAGCAGTTGATCCAACCTTGCCTAAAACAGTAAGATGTTTTATTGCCTTATACCTTAGAGTTTAATGATAGATAGGCCTGTTTTTAATCATCTCAGAAGTAGGTTTCTGACTTGTTTTGATATTTGGTCTGTAAGTATTCCTTATTTTAATTTCGAAGGTAAGGATAAAAATTGCCCCTACTTTTTAATGTTAATGTGGTGATAATTTAATATATAAAGGGTTGTTTTTAAAGTATTTTTTGGTTATTGGAAAGAATAAAGTATATGAATGAGAGTATTTGTTGTATTTACATATATGTTTTCTTCTCATTTTATTCCTCTGAATACACTCTAGTTTGAAGCCATGAAGTTTTTTGTTCACTTGAAAAGTATGTCTATTGTTCTAAGAGAAAAACGAGAAACACCTGAACTGTTAGATATTGTAGTGGAAGAATTTAGCACTTTGATCGTGCAAAGACCAGGAGCACAAGCAATTAAGTAAGTATTTTTCTTTTACTTACAAGAAAAAAATTCACAACCTAACAGTATTTTATAAAGACTACTGTGGTTTAACGTATCCTTATGTGTTTTTACGAACTTACATTTTGGAATTATTAAAATAACACATGTTCAATAGAAAACTCTATGCTGAGGAAAAGTAGAGGGACACTGAAGAATAATACTAAAATGTCCAAATCACACTATACAAAAACTGCATCAACAATTTGGCTATTATCTGGATATGTCTTTATTTTACTTTTGTTTTTAAAATAGTTTTATTGAGAGATATAATTAACATACCATGTAATTCATCCATTTAAAGTGTACAACTCATTAGTATCTTACATGAAATTCACATTGGTATATTTACAGAGTTGTGCAACAATTACCATTATCTTATTTCCAGTACATTTTAACACTCTAAAGAAAAGAAATCCTAGGGGTGCCTGGGTGGCTCAGTTGGATAAGCATCTGACTTCATTCAGCTCAGGTCATGTTCTCATGGCTCGTGAGTTCAAGCCCAGCGTCGGGCTCTGTGCTGACAGCTCAGAGCCTGGAGCCTGGTTCAGATTCTGTGTCTTCCCGCCCCTCTCCTGCTCACACTGTCTCTCAAAAATAAATAAACATTAAACAAATTTAAAAACAAAAAAAGGGGCGCCTGGGTGGCTCAGTCGGTTGGGTGGCCGACTTCGGTCGTCTCAGGTCATGATCTCGCGGTCTGTGAGTTCGAGCCCCGTGTCGGGCTGTGTGCTGACAGCTCAGAGCCTGGAGCCTGTTTCGGATTCTGTGTCTCCCTCTCTCTGACCCTCCCCTGTTCATGCTCTCTGTCTCAAAAAAATAAACGTTAAAAAAAAAAAATAAAAAAAAAAAACAAAAAAAGAAATCCTACACCTATTATCCACTCCTCATTCTCCCTTTTCCCCAGTGTAGGGCAAAAAGTAATTTCTAAGAATTTGTCTGTTGGAGGCATTTCAAATGAATGAAATAATAAATTATATGGCCTTTTCTGTCCAGCTCCTTTCACTTAGCATATTTTTCTTTTCTTTTTTTCATTTCGCATATTTTCAAGGTTCATCTGTGGTATAGCATGAATTAGTGTTTTTTTTTTTTTCCCTTTTCTATTGCCCAGTAATATTCCATCATATGGATATACTACATTTTGTTTGCCCATTCATCAAATGATATTTGGCTTGTTTCTACTTTTTGGTTATTATGAGTAATGTTGCTATGAATATTTACTGGCAATATTTTATATGGACAATAGGTTTTAAATTTTCGTAGGTGCATACTTCGGAGCAGAAGTGTTTCCTCATACGGTAACTCTGTGTCTAAATTTTTAAGGAATTGCCAGACTGTCTTCCAAAGAAGTTGCACATTTTACGTTCCTATCAGTAGTGTACTGAAGTTTCTAATTGATCTACATCCTTGCCAACACTTACCTTCCTTTGGATTACAGCCATCCTACTGGGTGTGAATTGGTATCTCACTGTTGTTTTGATTTGCATTTCCCTGATAGCTAATCATGTTAAGCATCTTTTCGTGTGATCAGGTAGCCGTTTCTGTATATTCTTTAGAGAAATGTGTATTAAGTTATAGCCCGTTATTAATTGGGTTGTCTTTTGATTATTCTGCTTTAAGAGTTCTTTTTTTTTCCCTTAGCAACTATTTTAATATTTTTTATTATTTATTTAAAACTTAAATCCAAGTTAGTTAACATAGAGTGTAGTAATAATTTCAGGAATAGAAGTTAGTGATTCATCACTTACATTATAACACCTAGTGCTCATCAAAACAAGTACCCTCCTTACTGCCCCTCACCCCTTCAGCCCTTCCCCCTGCCCCCTCATCCAACACCCTGCCAGCAACCCACAGTTCTTTGTATTTAAGAGTCTCTTAAGGTTTGTCTCCCTCTGTTTTGATATTATTTTTGCTTCCCATCCTTTATGTTCATCTGTTTTGTTTCTTAAATTCCACATATGAGTGAAGTCATACGATAGTTATGTTTCTCTGACTGACTTATTTCGCTTAGCATAATACACTCTAGTTCCATCCACGTTGTTGCAAATGGCAGGGGTTCATTCTTTTCGATGGCTGAGTAATTATTCCATTGTGTGTGTGTGTGTGTGTGTGTGTGTGTGTGTGTGTGTGTGTGTGTGTGTGTATACATACCACATCTTCTTCATCTAGTCATCAGTCGATAGACATTTGGGCTCTTTTCATACTTTGGCTATTGCTGATAATGCTCTTATATAAACATTGGGGTGCACGTGCCCCTTTGAATCAGCACCTCTGTATCCCTTGGTAAAATACCTAGCAGTGCAATTGCTGCGTCATGGGCTAGTTCTATTTTTCATTTTTTGAGGAACCTCCATACTGTTTTCCAGAGTGGCTGCACTAGTTTGCATTCCCACCAGCGGTGCAAAAAGGTTCCTCTTTCTCCACATCCTTACCAACATCTGTTGTTGCCGGAGTTAATTTTTAACCATTCTGACAGGTGTGAGGTGGGATCTCATTGTGGTTTTGATCTGTATTTCCCTGATGATGAGTGATGTTGAGCATTTTTTCATATGTCAGCCATCCTGATGTCTTTGGAAATGTATCTATTCATGTCTTTTGGATTATTTCTTCACTGGATTGTTTTTTTGGGTGTTGAGTTTGATAAGTTCTTTATAGATTTTGGATACTAACCCCTTATCTGATAGGTCATCTGCAGGTATCTTCTCACATTCTATTGGTTGCCTTTTAGTTTTGCTGATGGTTTCCTTCTCCATGCAGAAGCTTTTTATTTTGATGAGGTCCCAATAGTTCATTTTTGCTTTTGTTTCCTTGCCTCTGGAGACATGTCCAGTCAGAAGTTGATGCAGCTGAGGTCAAAGAGATTGTGGCCTATTTTCTCCTCTAGGATTTTGAGGGCTTTCTGTCTTATGTTGAGGTCTTTCATCCATTTAGGTCTTTCATCCTTTATATATTCCTTTATGTTTATCTTTGAGTATGGTGTAAGAAAGTGGTCCAGGTTCATTCTTCTGCACGTCACTCTTCGGTTTTCCCAGCACCACTTGCTGAAGAGACTTTTTTTTTCCATTGGATATTCTTTCTTGCTTTGTCCAAGATTAGTTGGCCATATGTCTGTGGGTCCATTTCTGGGTTCTCTATTCTGTTCCAATGATCTATATGTCTGTTTTTGTGCCAGTACCATACAGTCTTGATGATTACAGCTTTGTAATACAGCTTGAAGTCCGGAATTGTGATGCCTCCAGCTTTGGTTTTGTTTTTCAGGATTGCTTTGCCTAATGGGGGTCTTTTCTGGTTCCATACAAATTTTAGGCTTGTTTGTTCTAGTTCTGTGAAGAATGCTGGTGTTATGTTGATAGGGATTGCATTGAATATGTAGATTGCTTTGGGTAGTATTGATATTTTAACAATAATGTTCTTCCAATCTATGGGCATGGAATTTTTTTCCATTTTTTGTGTCTTCTTCAATTTCTTTCATAAAATTGTTACAGTTTTCAGTGTATAGATTTTTCCCCTGTTTGGTTAGGTTTATTCCTAGGTATTTTATGGTTTTTGGTGCAATTGTCAATGGGATTGATTTCCTTGATCTCTCTTTCTGCTGCTTCATTATTGGTGTATAGAAATGCAGCTGATTTCTGTGCATTGATTTTTGTGTCCTGTGACTTTGCTGAATTCATGTATCCATTCTAGCAGTTTTTGGTGGAATCTTTTGGGTTTTCCACATAGAGTATCATGTCTTCTGCAAAGAGTCAAAGTTGGACTTCCTCCTTGCTGATTTGAATGCCTTTTGTGTTTTTTATGTTGTCTGATTGCTGGACTTCCAGTACTATGTTGAATAACAGTGGTGTGGGTAGACATCCTTGTTGTGTTCCTGACCTTAGGGGGAAAGCTCTCCATTTTTCCCCATTGAAGATCGTCTTTTGTATGTGACCTTTATGGTCTTGAGGTATGATCCTCCTATCCCTACTTTACTGAGGGTTTTTATCAGAAAGGATGCTGTATTCTGTCAAATGCTTTTTCTGCATCTACTGATAGGATCATGTGGTTCTTATCCTTCCTTTTATTAACGTGATGTATCACATTGATTAATTTGCAGATATTGAACCAGCTCTGCATCCCAGGAATATGAAGAATTATTTTAATATATTGCTGGATCCAGTTTGCTAGTATTTTGTTGAGAATTTTTGCATCCATGTTCATCAGGGAAATTGGTCCATAGTTCTCCTTTTTAGTGGGATCTTTGCTTTTAAAATCAAGGCCTGGTAGAATGAGTTTGGAAGTTTTGCTTCCATTTCTATTTTTTACAACAGCTTCAAAGGAAGAACAGCTTTAAATGTTTCGTAGAATTCCCCTGGAGAGCTATCTGGCCCCAGATTCTTATTTGTTGGGAGAGTTTTAAGAGTTCTATATGTATTACTGAAAAAATCTCATATGAAATGAAAGTTTTTTAGTTCTTTTCTCTCATTTACTCTTTTCATATTTTTGATGGTATTCTTTGCTGGATATTTTGGGTTTTGATGAAGTCCAGTTTATTTTTTGTTGAATTAAAGACTCAAGAAGTCTTTGCATAACTCAAGGACACAAAGATATATTACTTTATTTTATTTTCTTGTGAGAATTTTATACCTTCATCTCTTCGGTTTATGATGCATTTTGAGTTAACATTTGTATATGGCTTGAGGTTGGGGTTCAACTTCATTCTCTTCTCTCATTTGTCCTATCATCATGTATTGGGAAAACTTATTTCCCCATTGAATGATCTTGGTATCTTCATCAAAATGAGTTTACCATAAATGTAAGATTTTATTTCTAGACACTATTCCCATTCATCTATATTAATCTGCTGCCAGTAATACACCCAGTTTCCTTTTTCTTTTTCTTGCTCCTCTGATTTTCTTGAATTTATTTGTGTCTTTTCAGCTGCTCTTGTCCATTTTTGCCAAAAAAATTCAGGTTAGATTTAATGAGTGTGTTGAATCTGTAGATCAGTTTTAGGTACTGACATTTAAACAGTATTGTCTTATAGCCCGTGAACATTGGATGTCTTTCCATTTATTTAGATCTTCATTAATTTCAACAGTGTTTTATACCTTTCAGAGTTACAAGTTTTATACCTTTTTTTATTAAGCATATTCTCATGTATTTTATTGTTTTTGATGCTGTATGGAAGGGAAGAGTGTTCCTCAACCCTTTTTGGGTGCCTTGCTGTATCTGAAAATTAAATCTGATGAAGACTAACAAGAGAGAAGCATACAGATTTATTTTGTGTAAGTTTTTTTTTTTAAACGTTTATTTATTTTTGAGTCAGAGAGAGACAGAGCATGAACGGGGGAGGGTCAGAGAGAGGGAGACACAGAATCCGAAACAGGCTCCAGGATCTGAGCTGTCAGCACAGAGCCTGACGTGGGGCTTGAACTCACAGACCGTGAGATCATGACTTGAGCCGAAGTTGGCGGCTGAACCGACTGAGCCACCCAGGTGCCCCATTTTGTGTAAGTTTTAAATTGACATGAGAGTCTTCATAAGGAAATGAAGATGCAAAGAACCAGTTAGACTAGACTACGTTAGCTTTGATGAAGAGTGGACAATTGGGAAGGACTTGAAAGGTCAGGGAGTGTAAGGTAAGTATACTTGACTGGGGGAACTTCAACAAGCCCTATTTGTTAGGATTCTTCTCAGTTTACCTTTGTCTTTAGAGAGAAAGATGCTGCTTTGCTCTAGGTATAGGGAGGGCACCTGTTATATGAGGGTTTGAGGGAAGTAAGGGTAGGGGAATATCAGAGTGACCTTCCTGCTTCTGCTGTTTCTCAAACTCCTTCAACTTGAAGTATTCATTATGCCAAGGTGCCATATTTGGGGGCTGCGTGTCCTGAACCCCATCAATGCTATTACAGGTGGCATCATGTTCTTAATTTCACTTTTGGATTTTTTATTACAAGTGTGTAGAAATGCAATTGATTTTTGTTTATTGATCTGCAACCTTGTATATACCCTGCAAGCTTGATAAACTTGTTTATTTGAATAGTTTTTAGTGACTACCTTGGGATTTTCTGTATTCAAGAGCATTGCATCTGAAAATAGAGATAGCTTTACATCTGTATTTCCAATGTGGATACCTTTTCTTTAATTTCTTTCTTAATTGTCCTTGTTTGAACCTTCAGTGCTATGTTGAAAAGTGGTCAGAAAGGGAATCCTTTTCTAGTTGTTTATCTTATGAAGAATGGCTTACTCTTTTAAATATGATGTTAAGTGTGGATTTTTCATAGATGCCTTTTATCAAGTTTGAGAAATTTCCTTCTGTTACTAATTTGTTGAGTTTTGTTTTGTTTGGCCCAGAAGGTTGTTAGATTGTGTCAAATGCATTTTCTGTGTCTATTGAGATGATCGTGGTGTTTTTGTTCTTTATTCTTTTGATTTATGGTTTATTACCTTAAATTATTTTCAGAGGATAAAATAACCATGTATTCTTTCGGGCATATGTATAATTTTGTCTACATACAGCTGGATGTGGTTTGCTGGAGAGGATTTTTATGTCTGTTCATAAGAGAATATAAGTCTGTAGTTTTCTTGTGATTGTTTTGTTGTTTTGTATTAAGACAATACGGTCCTTGTATAATAAGTTAGGAAATGTTCCCTCATCCTTGGAATAGTTTGTAAAGAATTGGCATTGATTCTTCATTAAATGTTTGCTGGTAGAATTCACCAGTAATGTCACTGAGGCCTTAGCGTTTCTTTGTGGGAAGTTTTTAATTATTAACTTAATCTAATCTTGTTCTTAGGTCTATTTAGATATTCTGGGTTTTTTTTTTCCAGTCAGTTTTGGTAGTTTTTTAGGAATTTGTCCACTTAATTTAAGCTATCTAATTTGTTGGCAAGTCGTTGGTTACGGTATTACCATAATCCCCTTTTCTTTCTGTGAAACCTCATAATGTCTTTTTTTTTTTTTTTTTACTCCTAATTTTTTTCGAGTCTTTGCTCTTCTTTCTTAAGCTAAATTTTGTTGATCCTTTAAAAAAAAACAGCTTTGGTTTTGTGTTTTCCTATATTTGTCTATTCTCTATTTTATTTATCCTCTCACCTTTATATTTTCTTTATTCTGCTTGTTTTAGGCTTAGGTTACTTTTTCAAGTATCTTTACCTGGTAGGTTAGTGATTTCAGGAATTTTTTTTGGTAATGTATGCATTTGGTAATGTATGCATTAATAGTGCATACTGAATGCACTAATTCAGTAAATTTGTTTTATTAACTTTTCCTTATTGAGGTAAAGTTGACATAAAATCATCCCCAAAGAGTACAATTCAATGCGATTTAATATATTCATAATGTTGAATAATCACTTCCCCCTGGTCACAGAATCCCCACAAAGTGAAACCCCGTACTCATTAAGCATTAATCCCAATTTTTCTCTTCTTTGTGGCCCATTATACTTACCCAGAGTTCATAGTTTATATTATCACTCGTTCTTGGTAGTGTGCATTATGTGGGTTTGGACAAACATATAATGATGTGTCCATCACTATGGGATCATACAGAGTATTTTCATTGCCCTAAAAATTCTCTGTTCAGCCTATCCATCATCCCCATCCCTCAACCTCTGATCTTTTACTGTGTTCATAGTTGTGCCTTTTCCAGAATGTCATGCGTGTAGTTAGAATCATATACTATGTATCCTTCTCAGATTGACTTCTTTTCACTTTGTAATATGCACTTAAGGTTCTATCATGCCTTTTCTTGGCTCAGTGGTACATTTGTTGAAGTGCTTAAGAACATGGTGTTGTCAGGCTATAACAGTTTATTTATCCATTCGCCTACTGAAACCCATCTTGGTTGCTTTAGAGTTTTGGCAATTATAAATAAAGTTGCTATAAACATCTGTGTACAGGTTTTCATACAAGTTTTCAACTTTTTTGAGTAAATACCAAGAAGCACGACTGCTGGATTGTATGGTAAGAGTATGTTTAGTTTTGTAAGAAATTAGTTTTGTAAGAAATTGCCACCACACGGTTTTCCACAGGCTGTACCATTTTGCATTCCCACTAGTAATGTGTGAGAGTTCCTACATCCTTGCCCTTATTTGGTTGTTGTCAGTGTTTCAGATTTTGGCCATTCTAATTGGTGTGTAGTGGCATCTGTGGTTGTTTTTGTTTTTGTTTTTTTAATTTTTTTTTCAACGTTTATTTATTTTTGGGACAGAGAGAGACAGAGCATGAACGGGGGAGGGGCAGAGAGAGAGGCAGACACAGAATCGGAAACAGGCTCCAGGCTCTGAGCCATCAGCCCAGAGCCTGACGCGGGGCTCAAACTCACGGACCGCGAGATCGTGACCTGGCTGAAGTCGGACGCTTAACCGACTGCGCCACCCAGGCGCCCTGTTTTTGTTTTTTGAGACAGAGCATGAGCAGGGGGAGGGGCAGAGAGAAGAGAGAATCTTAAGCAGGCTCCCTGTGATGCAGGGCTCTATCTCATGACTGGGAGATAGTTACCTGAAATCAAGAATCAGACGCTTAACCAACTAAGCCACCAAGGTGCCCTGGCATCTGTTTTGTTTCCATTTGCATTTCCTTGCTGTACCTGATGTGGAGCATCTTCTCATGTGCTTATTTGCCATCTGTACGTTGTCTTCAGTGAGGTGTCTGTTAAGGCTTTGACCCCCTTTATAAACTGTGTGTTTGGGTTTTTTTTTAGTTTTAAGAGTTCTTTGTATATTTTGGATAACTCTTATTAGATGTGTCTTTTGTGAATATTTTTTCATAGTCTGTGGCTTGTCTTCTCATTGTTGTAACATTAACATCTACCATAGTTCGGTTTTTTGTTTGATGCCCTTGTTCCTTGCTCCTGTTTTTGTCTTTCTTGCCTTTTCTGGCCTTTGTGGTTTAATTGAGTATCTTGTATGATTTTGTTTTCTCACCTTTATTATCATATCAAGTTATAACTTTTTTTCTAATTTATTTTTGTGGTTGCCCCTCGAGTTTTCTATATAGATTAATAATGATCCAAGTCAGCTTTCAAATAACACTATAGTATTTCATGGGTAGTGTGAGTACTTTATAAGAACAAAAGTACCCGTATTCCTTCTTCTAGTCCCTGGTATCATTACTATTACTCATTTCACTTGTACATGAGCATGCATAAGAGTATACGTATATACACACATAAAATACATGTAAGCATACATAACTTATTGCTGTGATTTGGAACATATTAATTTGTTAGATCAATAAAATAAGTAAAATAAAGGTTTTTATTTTACCTTTACTTTTTCCTTCTTCTGTAATCTTGAGTTCTTTATGTAGATCTGAGTTTCTAACTTACATTTTTTCTTTCTTCCTATATAGCTTCTAAATATTTCTCAAAAGGCAAGTCTAGTTGCAACAATTTCCTTCAATTTCTGTTTGTCTTAGAAAGTTTTTATTTTCACTTTTGAAGGAGGATTTTATAGGGTACAGAATTCTAAGTTTGTGTTTTTTTTCTCTTAACACTTTAAAATTTTCACTATACTTTTTTTGCTTCTATGGTTTCTAACAAAGCAGATGTAATTCTTACCTTTGCTCCTCTATATGTAAGGTATTTTTTTTTCTTTTATTTCTTTCAGGGTCTTTTCTTTATATTTGATTTTTTTTGTAGTGTGAAAACATGTGTAGGGGTAGTTTTTTCTCTTTTGCATTTATTTTGCTTTTCTCTGAGCTTTCTGGATCCACGGTTTAATGTTTGACATTAATTTGTAGAAATCATAATTCTTTTTAAAATATGTATTCTGTACCTTTTTCTTTTCCTTCTGGTATTCTTGTGCATATGGTACATCTTTTGTTGTCGCATAGTGCTTGGTTACTGTTTTATTTTAATCTTTATTCTCTGATATCTGTGTTTTTATGGTTCTACTGATGCATTCTCTAGTTCAGGAATTAATTTCATCAGCTGTTTCTAGTCTCCTGGTAAGCCCATTTAAAGACATTCTTGTTACAGTGTTACTGATCTTTCATATTTATTTTAGGTTCTTTCTCAGGCTTTCCATCTCTCTGCTTATATTGCTCATCTGTTCTTGCATGCTGTCTGCTTTATTCATTAGACCCCTTAACATATTAATTGTTTTAATTTTTATTAAAAAAATTTTTAAAAATATTTATTTATTATTGAGAGACAGAGAGAGACAGTCCGTGAGCAGGGAAGGGGCAGAAAGAGAGGGAGACACAGACCTGAAGCAGGCTCCAGGCTCTGAGCTGTCAGCACAGAGCCTGACATGGGGCTCGAACTCACAAACTGAGAGATCATGACCTGACCTGGAGTCGGATTAACCAACTGAGCCACCCAGCTGCCCCTATTTATTTTTATTTTAGAGAGAGAGTGTGCGTACGTGCATGCGAACTGGGTAGAGGGGCAGAGGGGGAGATCCAATCCCAAGCAGCCTTCACACCCAGCAGGCTCTCAGCACCATGAGATCATGGTGGTGAGGTCATGTCCTGAGCTGAAATCAAGAGTTGGATCCTCAACTGACTGAGCCACTCAGGTGCTTCTTAATTGTTGTTTTTGAATAGTTCTAGAATTCCTGCCTATCTGGTTCTGATGCTTGTACTGTCACTTCAAATTGTGTTTTTTGCTTTTTAGTATTACTATTTTTTCTTGATAGACATGTACGGGGTGAAAAATACAGTAAATAGATACATATAAACACTAATATATACACATATATATTTATGCATATTTCTCAGTACCTCCCTTCTTACTGCCTTAGGTGGGATAGGATAGCTAGAGTTGGCTGGAATTGGGTATTTCCCTTGTTGCATATGGAATAGTAGACCTGACTGGAGTTGGGTATTTCCCTTCTCTGGGTCATTTGGCTCTGATAATACCTCATCAGGTTAGGCTCTGGGGAACTAGTTGCTTGATAGGGCGTGCCTTTTTGAGAACACAGTGCTCTGGATTTCTTTTCTGATTCTGTTGCCTGAAGCACAAGGGGATTTTTCTCCAGTATTTATGTAGGAACCTGGTCTAATTCCTGGAGTTGTATATTAAAATATTTTGGGCCCTCTCCTATGACTGAGTCCCCCTAGAGTTTTTAATCTCAGAATTGTCCACACTGAATCTCCAGCAGTTCAGGAGAATGAAACAGTTCAGGTTTTCCAACCTTGGCCCTGGTGTACAGGGTAGTTTTCTTTCATGAGTCTGTGTTCTGTGACTCCCCGTATTCACCTGTCTCTTCAGTCTGGGGGACAGTGATTTGCATTGTGTCATCCCTTCTCTTACATATCCGAGAAGACTTTGGTCAGCCTTTTACTTGTTAGTATTGAGTGATAACTTCCAAACTCCTTTTATGGGGAACTTTAAACCCCTAACCCTTAAATAGCCTTTTTTATGTTGAAATCAACATGGGAGAAGAGTTGTTTGTGAATTAATTTATGTCATTTCAGATCGAATAGTTGTGTATTTTCTATGATATGAATGGAATGGAGTAGCAGGAAATCCTAACTGAAATTGTTTTCATTAATTTTAATTTTCAGTTTCTGAAATACCTTAAAACTGCACTGACAGCTAATTTTTGTCCTATCTTTATTCATGTAGATTTGAAACCAAAATTGATTCATTTCATGTCACTGGCTTACCAGATAATTCAACAAAACCTCACCTCCTTTCTTCCTTGGATGATGCTACGTCACTCTTCCAAATTATATTTGAGATAAATCCGTTAGATGAAACTGCTGCTCAAAGGTGTATCATAGAAGCTGAACCTTTAGAAATGATATATGATGCAGTAAGCATTTTTAAATACCTAAGTTTTAATGCATTTCAGTTTACTTTGAGTTTGTGCCTAATGTTAATGATACTTACTTTAACAGAGAACGGTGAATAGTATAGTGGAATTTTTCAGACCTCCAAAAGAGGTAAATCTAGCACAGCTCACTTCAGCAACTTTGATTAAACTTGAAGAGTTTCGTGACAAGACAGCAACAGGTAAGTGCCAGTATTAATGTTGTTATATTCAGCAGCAGCATATTGTATACTAAACTTTTAGTCATGTTTAACTTACTTTAGTAAACTGTACTTTAAATTTATGCTTCTGGATTAGAACAGTTTTGTTTAAACTAATTAGTACTTTTATATTTAAAATCAAATATAACGATCATTTCTTACACTCACGTCAAACTTATTACCACACTCAAGTTAATTGCAAATTTTGTTAGGATTTTTGCAATTCTGTTCATGAGGGAATAAACCTGTCTTTTTTCCTTTCAGATAAGGAATTCCAGATATTAATATATTGGCCTCAGAAAATAAGAATTCTTGTTTTATTCTTGCTGAGAGTTTTTATAAGATTGGGTGTTACTTCCTCCTTCAATATTTGGCCTAATTGAACAGTAAAACCATATAGGCTTGGAGGTTTCATTGTGGAAGATTTTAAGCTACAGATTCCATTTTTAAAATATATTAAAAAAATACATTTTTAGGGACACCTGGGTGGCTCAGGTGGTTAAGCATCTGACTGTGTATTTCACCTCAGGTCAGGATCTCATGGTTTGTGAGTTCAAGCCCTGCATCGGATTCTGTGCTTACAGCTCAGAGCCTGGAGCCTGCTTTGGATTCTGTGTCTCCCTCTGACTCTGCCCCTACCGCATTCATGCTCTGTCTGTCTCAAAAACAAAAGTTTTTTTTTTTTTTAACTTAGAAAAGAGAAAGTTTAGTTAATATAGAATGCCTATTTTATGAAACTTATTAGCTTCCAATGATGAGTGCTTTCCTTTTTACTTGCCCTGCATTAATTTGTGTGTTTAAAGTTTTCTCACGGTCCACATTCACTTGAGCAATTAATAAAAGATTAAATTTTTCTTCTTTCTAAAGTAATCTGGGCAGAGCGCCTGGGTGGCTTAGTAGTCAGTTAAGCATCTAACTTGATTTTTGACTCCGGTCATGATCTCAAGTTTGTGAGTTCGAGCCCTGCATCAGGCTCTGCACTAGCATTGCGGAGCCTCCTTGGGATTCTCTCTCTCCCTCTCTCTGCCCTTCCCCTTGCTTGCATGCACTCTGTCTCTCTCTCAAAAAATCAAACATTAAAAAAATAATCTCGCATTTTTTCATTTCAGTCTTCTAAGACCTCTGTAGTTGTCAGTGATTTCTAGGAAAGTGTTAATATTGATTAATGTCAGCAGCTGGGATGTGACTTTACCAAGTGTCCCTTAAGTCAAAATCTTACCGGTTAAGAGTTTTAAGTTGTCTTTCTATATCGTGCTTTTCCAGGTTCAGTGTAATCTTTGAAGAGCCAGATAGATTAAAAAAAAACCACAGGAACAGAGCTCTTTGGTTTTTCAATCACATACTTTCTTTACATAATTCAAAGAAGGCTGGTTTTGTTTTTGCTTCCATAATGTTACTTCTGTTCTGACTATAACTAAAAACTGCCTTTGAAACAATGAACTCCTCTCTCTCCCCACCCTCCAAATATACCAGGCATTTAATCTTTCTGACATTTCTATAGACTCTTAAAAGTTTTATATTTGTTTTTGGTAGTATCTTTCCTGTTGTCAGTGTCTCTTCAAAATCTGAGATTATTTCATAGACTGCTTTTTAGCTATTTTTGACATTTTAATTCTTGGGTGAAATTCTCACTTGAGTGGTTTCCAATTTTAATGTCAAAGTGTTAGCTTTAGAACCCCATTTTTGTTAAGTCTGGATTATATCTCTAATTGAAATCAGAATTCATTTAGTTCTGCCTGTCACAAAATATAACATGAAATTGTCATTTTTCTCCCACCCTTTCCTTTGTATTCACTTTATCTTTGTTGGTAAAAATGAGATGTGCTACTATGATTCTCCTGTTTTTTCTTTCTCCTAAGAGAAAATATTTTAGTCAAGTAAAGTAAAAAATTCACTTCATGTTTTGATGAGACCTTCAAGAGCTGTCTAACTAGTTTAAGCATCATATCATTAGGCTCCATTACCTCTCAATTTTATGATTGCATTTTGAATACATTATTCACTTCCTTTTCACAGAGAGCTGGGCATTATGTTTTTCATATTAGTGCCTTCTCTGGTTTTTACTCATTTTCCCCATGATTTTCTCCATCTGAGTATGTTTTATATTAGATTGCAGATAATTAATTACCTTAATTCTAGAAGCTGTAGGGTTTGCATTTACCCATCTACTGTTAAAATCTCACATGCCATTTATAGTTCAAATTCTGTGTATTAGTATAATACATACTCAGTAGAATTCATAAACATAAGGTCAGACCTGTTTTCTGATTGATTCTTCCTAATTGTAGAAACCATTACTTGTTATTGTTAAATATGAATGCATTGTGTTGGAGACTTACCATATTCCTTCAGATTTGTAGACATTTTTTTCCTAAGATTTGTTTTCCTAAGCTTTTTTTACTTAGGAAAGAATTACCAAAATAGTAAATATCCACTGTATAAACTTCAGATGTTATGGAAATATTTTGGAAAGTGGAGGTCTTTAGTATATTACCATCGAAAGGTAACAGACTTTACAATTTGAAGTCTATTCTTCTAATTCTGTTTCCTTCTGTACACAAATAGTATTAATTATTATGTAGAATAAATGCTAATCGTATGAAAAAGTGGGGTGCTACTATGTTCTTGAATTTTAAAAAAATCAGTAAATTACTTTTAATATTTTTCCAGAAAGTTAAAATTTACTAATTTGGGAAGAGACTTACCTGCTAAGAGCTTTATATATTTTGGTTCTTCATTCATTCCCCCCTTCCATTTTTGATTTTTTTTTTTCTATATTAGCCTCTATTATTATCTTCTTCCTATATAACCTGATTTGTTTCTTGTATTCTTCATTTTTTCTTAGGAGTGAAGGTGTTCAGATCTTTTCCTTTTTTGTCAAGTAGGGGGATCAGCTTACAGAACACACACATGTATGTAGTTAGTTACCCTTGTCACATGTGGTCGTTCTGACAAATATGGTCAGTTAGTGAAACCTTTCTTTTGACATGTAAGGCTTGCAGGGAGTATCTAGGGACTTGGATTTGTAGAATCAGGCATATATGAAACAGATTATATTGGATGAGGAAGTCTTAGAAATGGAAATGAGGGTAGAGAAATGCTTAACAGGAGATGGAGTATCTTGAATGCTAGATTGTCCCTTCTGGCTGCTTCTGGAGACTGTCATACCTGCCTCAGCAAACAAACCTCAGTAAAACCACATTGTCTGTGTTTGAATACAGATCATTTGGGGGGGAAAAATTAACAACTGTGCTTTGAGTCAGTTCTGTACTTCAGTTCCAAGCTTATTAAATGTTTCATAGAACATAATTTTAAAAAATCTATATGTACCCGGTTTTACTCAAATGGAGTTTGCGGGTCAAATACATTTATTTGAGGAATCAGTCCAATTTTGTACTCACTTATATTTAATCAGGAGTGAGTATACACACACATTGACTAACAAATATTTTTATTTTATATTAAAAATATTTGCTCAAAGTATTTTTAAAATTAATACTAATTTCACATTATTTTCTGTTCAAATTTTCTGCAGGTCTACTATATATTATTGAAACACAGAAAGTTCTTGATCTCAAAATTGATTTGAAGGCTTCATACGTTATTATCCCACAGGATGGAATTTTTAGCCCTACGTCAAATTTACTTATTTTGGATCTTGGTCATCTAAAGGTATATAGTAATACTTGTTTTATATTATGACATTTAAGGTGTTTCCCTGTTTAAAATGTATTTTATTTTATTTTATTTTTTATTTATGTATTTAAAAAAAAATTTTTTTTTTCAACGTTTATTTATTTTTGGGACAGAGAGAGACAGAGCATGAATGGGGGAGGGGCAGAGAGAGAGGGAGACACAGAATCGGAAACAGGCTCCAGGCTCTGAGCCATCAGCCCAGAGCCTGACGCGGGGCTCGAACTCACGGACCGCGAGATCGTGACCTGGCTGAAGTCAGACGCTTAACCGACTGCGCCACCCAGGCGCCCCTAAAATGTATTTTGTTTTAAAACAGTTTGATTTGCTATATTGATTATTAAATTAGGTAGCTTCTAGGATTTGAAAATTCTTCCTTTCTAGTAAATAATGTGAAGATTTATTTAATTAGGTAGTTTCCCTACATTTCTAAGAGCAAAATTATCATTTGAAATCTGCAGGTGAGGAGTAAACCTAAAAATTATATTTATAGGGGCGTCTAGGTGGCTTAGTTAAGTGTCCAACTTCAGATAGTTGGTGAGTTCGAGCCCCACTTGGGCTCTGTGCCAACAGATCAGAGCCTGGAGCTGCTTCAGATTCTGTCTCTCCCACTCTCTCTGCTCCTCCCCTGCTCACACTCTGTCTCTCTCTCTCTCTCTCTCTCTCAAAAATAAATAATAAAACATTTAAAAAAATTAAAAAAAATTATATTTACAGAATTTGAGAGTAGTGCTTTCTTTTTCAATTTAAATTTGCTACTTGACTGAAATATATCAGATGGGAGGGAGTTCTGGAAATAATCAAATACATCTTTATCCTTCTGAAACTTTTTGCATGTATAACTTTAGATATTGATGTTTTAATAGTTCTGTTAAATCTTAATTTTAGAGATGTTCTTCTTGCATTTACCTAAGTCATTTCCCTTTCCATCCAACTATGTACATTTTTTCCCCGCAGTTTTGAATAGAGAATATTTTGTGTGTGTTTCTAGATCTGCATGGTTCTCTATGGTACCCATTGGCCACATGTGATTGTTTATGATGAGTAAAATTAAGTAACATAAAAATTAGTTCTTTAGTCATATGAGTCACATTCAAGAATTAAAATAGTCACAAGTGACTTGTGTCTATTCTGTCAATACAGAGATAATAATGCCATCCTTGTAGAAAGTTCTCTTAGACCACATTACTGTAGATCATTAAATGTAGATTAAATAGCTGTAACAATTTAAACACTCACGAGGGATGGATGATATTGGCATGCTTTCTGGCTACCCAACAAATATATGCCTTTCCTTGATATTGTCCTTTATTCTATGTTTTTACTCTTGAGTTATTAATTATGTACATGTTTACTGGATTTATATTTATAATAAGCTTTATACACTTAATTATTTATAGTTTACTTTAGTTATGGAATTGTTTCAAGGGTAGTGTGGTATAGTAGAACGAGCATAACATCAAGAGTAAGGTGTCTAGTTTTGTGATCTTAGGCAATTTACTTAACCTACCTTTCAGAGATCATCAGTTTTGATAGTCTGTGGCACATGAGCTGTATAAAATAGAGGTGAAAATGTTAAGGTAAGTACACACATACACACATACATATGAATGTATAAGATCTTTATATATGGCAGTAGAGTGATCTTCAGAAGGTTAAGTGAAAAACGTATTGTGTATGGTACGTTAAGAAGGGGGTGGTACAAATATAACTTTGTTGGGGTCGTATAAATGGCCAAGTTGGGACTACAGTTCAGTTATTCTAATACTTAATTCTGGATTCTTCTTCTTATAAAAGTATCTAAATATCTGTCATTATGCCATAGAAACATTTTGTAGGCTACACATGCCTCAATTTGTTTTTAATAAAAAGGCTTCTTGTCAGATCTTAAAAAGTTTTAAATGTTTTATTCTCTAGGATTGGCTCGGTTTTCCTCTGTTAATATATGCAATTGAGAAGTATAACTTAATGTGTAAAAATTTACTTTGTACCTGGTCTTTTTGTTAGACATGTCATAGATAAAGACATTTCTATTAGCCTTTTATGTCAACTTACAAATCTTTTATTAAATTTTTATGTTATAGTCTTAAAGATAAAAAATTTATATTTTAATTTTGAAGTATTTTGCATCATCTAAACTATTAAAATTAACTTCAAGGTGACAAGTAAAGGTCGTTTGGAGTTACCAGATATGAAACAAGGTGGGGCCAGACTTGAAGAGATAATGCATAGAGCTTATGATTCCTTTGATGTTCAGCTTACAAGCATACAGCTGCTTTACAGCACAGTTGGTAAGTATATAATGGATTATTTAGTGATTCATTTGGCTGCAATGATTAGGTTTTTAGACAGTTTCTCTGAAGACCTTCATCCCAAATACATTAGAACATTTATATTTTCGAATTAGAAGTAATAGTAGTTGCGCCTGGGTGGCTCAGTCGGTTGCATGTCCCACTCTTGATTTCCGTTCGGGTCAAGATCTCATGGTTTGTGAGTTTAAGCCCTGCATCCAACTCTGTACTGATAGCACAGAGCCTGCTTGGAATTCTCTCTCTCCTCTCTCTCTGCCCCTCCCCTGCTTGCTCTCTCGCTCACTCTCAAAATAAATAAACATCTAAAAAAAGGTTAAAAAGGTCATAGGGGGCACCTGGGTGGCTCAGTCAGTTGGGAAGCTGACTTCAGCTCAGGTCATGATCTCACAGCTCATGAGTTTGAGTCCCGCGTCAGGCTCTGTGCTCACAGCTCAGAGCCTGGAGCCTGCTTCACATTCTGTGTCTCCCTGTTTCTCTGCCCCTCACCTGCTCACATTCTGTCTCTCTCTTTCAAACATTAACATTAAAAAAAAATTTTTTTTTTAAAGTAATAGTAGATATTGCCTAGGACCAGTATCTCAGGTACCTGGTTTTTATCCCTCAAGAGACATTATTAAAGTCTGGAGACGTTTTGGTGGTCACTGCTGATGAGTAGGTGCACTACTAGCATCTAGTGAGAGGAGGACAGGGATGCTACTACTAAACATCATACAGTGTAGAGGAAAGGCACCCCCCCCGCCCCCACACACACACACACTTATTTGGCCCAGATGTCAGTAGTGCTGAGATGGAGAAATCCTTTGGACCAGGTTGGAAAACCTTGGCACATATTTAAAGTATTTATTTTATACAGAATAATCACAAGAGGCTGCTCAAGGCCAGAGGCAACCGATCTAGGGCCTCTGACCACCCAGGCCTTAAATAGCCAGATAGAGACTGAGGAGGGTCTTAGGAGGACTGAGGAGGGTATCCTAGGCATACCTTTACTCCGTTCACTCTGATGTACTAATCAGGAGTCTCTGATCCAGATCTAGTTTTAAGATGAAGTCAACAGCCAGAAATTCACTTGTAAAGAACCACTAAAGTAGATAGAGATCCAAGACTAATTTGAGCCCTCTTTCTACAGGGTCATACTGTTGATGATTCCATGGAGTGTTAGGTGTTAGTAAACATTTAGATAATTCAACAGAATTGGATTGGTGGCTGTTCTAGAGATCCGTATATGTGTGTATATGGTCAAATTTTAATTATCTGAGCTAACTAATAAAAAAGGAAGCAATGAGAACCCAAAATAGTAGTTATTAGAAGTATTGATTTATATAGTATTGGTACATTTTATTTTTTTTTTTTAAACTAAAACTGCTTTGAGATAATAAACTTGATTTCTGTTTTTGTCAGATTCCAGTTGGTGTAGAAGAAACCCAGAAGTGTAGTGGGTGGCAAATATAAATTGTTTATAGAAAATCCATAAATTTTTCTCAGGGAATAAATTACAGTATTTTGGTATGTTTGCTACATTTTTGTCATTTTTAAAGTCCATGCACCGTACTTAATATTGACATGCTTTTTGAAAAAAAAATTTAAAGTATTCCATTGTTATCTGAAAATTACTGGAATTCCTTGGAATTGTTCTTGATAAGCACTAACTCTTCTTAAATAATCTTTTTTGAGCAAGATATTTTTGACATTGGGGCTACTTTAGGTGATTGTCATAAACTTTCATGATAAATACTGAATCACATGCTTCTGAATATTTTCTGTGAATTGAGAAGTAAAGAAAATATTTATCTCAATACTGTTGGAATTTAAAAAATTGTACGAGTTCATTTTACCACCTTTCTTTACATCTAATCATTCATTGGCTTGTTTTTCCTTGACTGGGAACTTTATTGGACCTAAGGAATGATTAGGTTCAAATGAGGTAACGTAAATGAGGATGCATTGTCACATACATTTCATGTTAGGAGATGTGGATGTAAATTTCAGATTTTATCACACACTAGCCTTTGACCATAAGTAAGTTAATAAATTCCTGTGAATCTGTTTTTTAAAATGGGATGATTAAATATCATTGTGAGAATTAAGTGAAAATTAAAACATTGCCTAGAATAGCTCTTAACAAATCTTGAATAACTGGTAGCTTTTATTGACAGAAAAGAGCTGTGCTTTTCTCTGCCTTTTTCATTATTGCCTTAGAGCCATGTTGTTTTTTGGGTAAAGTAGTCTGGTTGGTGTAACAACTGTAAATGGATGCACAGATTTGATTAAACTATATTGTTGGGTTTTTTTGTATTTTGTTTTTAATTTTAGAGCACGCAAGCTGGGAAGAGGGGCAGAAGGAAGGAGGGAGGGAGGGGGAGGAGAGAGAGAGAAAAGGGGGGGAGGGAAGGGAATGTGAATCGCAAGCAGACTCCAAGCACGGAACCTGATGCAGGGCTCGATCCTATGACCCTAGGATCATGACCTGACCAAAAATCAAGAGTCACAGAGTCAACCAACTGAGCCATCTAGGTGCCCCTAACTATATTGTTGGTTTTTAGTAAGTATTTTCTTCATATTGAAACAGAGTCTTTGAAGTAGTAGAAGGAAAATGATGACAGGGAAAAGAATTTACCTGTTGATTATATGTACTGGGGAAGGTGGCTTTAAGATTGTCTGGATATAGGAAGAATTTCCCATATCATGCAGTGTATGACTACAAAGTATTCATAGTAATTTTAGGTTTAATGTGTTTTTCAAATTATACATGTGCTAAATAAACATGTACTGTTTTCCACAATTAGGTGATAATTGGAAAGAAGCTCGAAAACTTAATGTATCTACACAACATATTTTGATACCTATGCACTTCAATGTGGAACTTGCTAAGGCCATGGTTTTTATGGATATAAGGATGCCCAAGTATGTATTGCCTGTTTTACGTGATTGTAGATTTTCTTAGAAATTCTTTAGCTAAGGAGATACCATATTTCATTGTTGTTGGTTTTTTTTGGTGGTAAAATGTACATAACATAAATTTTACCTTTTCTAAGTGTATAATTCAGTGGCATTAAGTACATTCACATTGTTGGGTGACCACCATCACCATCCATCTCCAGAACTTTGTCATTTTCCCACACTGCAATTCAGTACTTGTCAAACAATAATGCCCCACTCCACCATACCCCAGCCCATGGCAATCACCATTATATGTTACATCTCGATAAATTGGCTACTCTGGGTAACTTATATAAATGGAATCATGCAGTATTTGCCCTTTTGTGTCTGAGTTATTGCACATAGCATAGCGTCTTCAAGGTTGATCCATGTTGTAGCATATGTCAGAATTTCATTTAAGGCTGAAAAATACTCTGTTGTGCATGTATACATATCACATTTATTGGTTCGTCTGTCAATGGACATTTGGGTCATTGTAATGAAGTTTGGATCTGGTAACAATACTGTTAAATTCACAATGCTGTGAAGATTGATAGAGAACTATTTAAGTCCTTGCTGTAATTTTTTTGTGTGTATATGTCCACAAGTAGAATTGCTGGATCATATGATAATTCTGTTTTTAATTTTTTGAGGAACTGGCCAGTGTTTTCCATAGCAGCTATACCATTTTATCTTTCCACCAGCAGTACACAAGGATTCCAATTTCCCCACCTCATCAGCACTTTTCTTACTTTAAAAATTGTCCTCTGTAGTAGGTATGAAGTAGTATCTAATTATAGTTTTGAGTTGCATTTCTCTAATCATTACTGATTAGGTAATTTTCAGGTATTTCTTGGCAGTTTATACATTTCATTGGAGAAATGTTTATTCAAGTCCTTTGCCCATCTATAATTGGGATTTGTTTTGTTTTGTTTTTTAAATGCATTCTGTATACTAACTCCTTACTGGAAAGATGATTTGCAAATATTTTCTTTCGTTTTGTGGATTGGCTTGCCTTACGTATCACTCTTTTAAGAGTGTCCTTTGCTCAAAAGTTGTAAATATAAAGTCCAATTTTTTTCTAAATTTAAATCCAAGTTAAAATATAGTGTAATAATGATTTCAGGAATAGAATTCAGTGATTTATCACTTACATATAACACCCAATGCTAATCCTAACAAGTGTCCTCCTTAATGCCCCTCACCCTTTTATCACTCCCCACCCCCCACTCAACACCCTACCAGCAACTTTCAGTTTATTTTTTGTATTTAAAGTCTTACGATTTATCTCCCTCGCTGTTTTTATATTATTTTTGCATCCCTTCCCCTGTGTTCATCTGTTTTGTATCTTAAATTCCACATATGAGTGAAATCATTTATTTGTCTTTCTCTTGACTGACTTATTTTGCTTAGCATAATACACTCTAGTTCCATCCATGTTGTTGCAAATGGTAAGATTTCATTCTTTTTGATTGCCAAGTAATACTCCATTGTGTATGTATACCACATCTTTATCCATTCATCAGTCAATGGACGTTTGGGCTCTTTCTATACTTTGGCTGTTGTCGAAAGCACTGCTATAAACGTTGGGGTGCATGTGCCCCTATGAATCAGTACTCCTGTATCCTTTGGGTAAATACCTACTAGGGCAGTTGCTGGGTCGTAGGGTAATTCTGTTTTTTTCAAAATTTTGTGAGAAACCTCCATACCATTTTCCAGAGTGGCTGTGCCAGTTTACATTCCCACCAGCAGTGCAAAGAGGTTCCTCTTTCTCCGCATCCTCTCCAGCATCTATTGTTTCCTGAGTTGTTAATTTCACCCATGCTGACAGGTGTGAGGTGGGATCTCATTGTGGTTTTGATTTGTATTTCCCTGATGATGAGTGATGTTGAGCATTTTTTCATGTGTTGGTTAGCCAACTGGATGTCTTCTTTGGAAAAGTGTCTATTGATGTCTTTTACCCATTTCTTCACTGGATTACTTGTTTTTTGGGTGTCGAGTTTGTAAGTTCTTAATAGGTCTTAGACACTAATCCCTTATCTGATGTGTCATTTGCAAATATCTTCTCCCATTCTGTTCATTGCCTTTTAGTTTTGCTGATTGTTTCCTTTGTCCTGTAGAAACTTTTTATCTTGATGAGGTCCCAATAGTTCATTTTTGCTTTTGTTTCCCTTGCCTCTGGAGACATGGCAAGTAAGAAGTTGCTGTGGCTGAGGTAAAAAGGTTGTTGCCTGTTTTCTCCTCTAGGATTTTGAGGGCTTCCTGTCTTACATTTAGGTCTTTCATGCATTTTGAGTTTATTTTTGTGTATGGTGTAAGAAAGTGGTCCAGGTTCATTCTTCTCTATGTCACTGTTCGCTTTTCCCAACACCATTTGCTGATGAGACTATCTTTTTTCTATTGGATATTCTTTCCTGCTTTGTCAAAGATTAGTTGGCCATATGTCTTTGGGTGCATTGCTGGGTTCTCTCTTCTTTTCCAATGATCTGTGTGTCTGTTGTTGTGTCAGTACCGTACTGTCTCGATGACTCCTGCTTTGTAATATAGCTTGAAGTCCGGAATTAATGATGCCTCCAGCTTTGGTTTTCTTTTTCAGGATTGCTTTGGTTATTCAGGGTCTTTTCTGGTTCCATATAAGTCTTAGGGTTTTTTTTTTTTAAGTTCTGTGAAGAATGCTGGTGTTACCTTGATAGGGATTGCATTGAATATGTAGATTGCTTCGGGTAGTACTGACTCGATAAGGTCCCATTTATCTGTTGCCTGTGCTTTTGGTGTTATGTCCAAGAAATTAGTGTGAAATTCAACATCGTGAAACTTCTGTATGTTTTCTATAAATATTTTATACTTGAAGCTTTCATATGTAGGTCTTTCATGCACTTGGAGTTTTTTGGCTATGGTATAAGGTATAGACCCAGCTTCTTTCTTTTGCATATCTGATTTGCCCAGTACCATTTATTGAAAAGACTGATCTTTTTCCATTGAATAGTCTTTGTTGAAAAACATTTGAGGGGTGCCTGAGTGGCTCAGTCAGTTAGGCTTCTGACTTTGGCTCAGGTCATGATCTTAACAGTTTGTGAGTTCGAGCTCCACGTCAGGCTCTTTGCTGACAGCTCAGAGCCTGGAGCCTGCTTCGGATTCTGTGTCTCCCTGTCTCTTTGTGCCTTCCCTGCTCGCGCATGCTCGCGCACGCTCTCTCTCTCTCTCAAAACTAAATACACGTTAAAAAAATTAAAAAAGAAAAATAACCATTTGATGATATATATGAGGATTTATTTCTGGGCTTTCCATTCTATTTCCTTTGTATTTCTGTCTTTATGCCAGAGCCACACTGTTGTGATTACTGTTAGCTTTGTGGTAAGTTTTGAAATCAGGAGTATGAATCATCCAGCTTTGTTCATTTTCTAGATTATTTTGGCTATTTAGGCTCCTTTGAGATTCCATATGAGTTATAGGGTGGATTTTCTGTTGTTATAAAAGATGTCATTTTGATTTTGATATGGATTGCATTGAATGTGTAACTGCTTTGAGTAATGACATCTTAAGATATTAAATCTTCCAGTCCATGAACATGAGATGTCTTTCCATTTCTTTGTGTCTTCTATAATTTCTTTCAGCAGCATTTTGGTAGTTGTCAGTGTTTGTCTTTTTCTTCCTTGGTTGTTTATTCTTTTTTGATGGTGTTCTAAATGGAATTTTCTTAATATCTTTTTTGGATTATATTTATTGTTACTCTATAGCAATTGATTTTTCTGAGTTGATTTTAATATTCTGCAACTTTGCTGAATTCGTTTATTTCTAACTTTGTGCATGCATGTAACTATTAGGATTTTCTACATGTTCGTTTTTATAATTTTTTTTTTTAAAGTTTATTTTTGACAGAGACAGAGCACGAGTGGGGGAGGGGCAGAGAGAGAGGGAGACACAGAATCCGAAGCAGGCTCTGAGCTGTCAGCACAGAGCCTGACACGGGGCTTGAACTCACAGACTGCAAGGTCATGACCTGAGCTGAAGTTGGACGCTCAACTGACTGAGCCACCCAGATGCCCCTACATGTTCATTTTTGAACAAAGGCAGTTTTACTCTTTGTTTTCAATTTGGGTGCTTTTTATTTCTTTGTCTTGACTAATTACTCTGGCTAGAATTTCCAGTACTATGTTGAGAAGAAGTGATTTAAGTGGACATCCTTTATCCTGAGCAAAGAGGAAAAGCTTTTGGTCTTTTACCACTGAGTATGTTAGCTATGAGTTTTTTCATATACGACCTTTATTATATTGAAGTAGTTTTTTCTCTTTTTCTTCTATTCCTTATTTGTTTGATGTTTGTATCATGGAAGTGTGTGGAATTTTTTCAAATACTTTTTTTATTTTTTCCTTTATTTTATTAATGTGGTGTATTACAATGATATATTTTCATATGTTGAACCATCCACGCATCCTAGAAATAAAACCTGAGTCATGCTGTATAATCCTCTTAATGTACTGTTGAGTTTTGTTTGCTAGAATTTTGTTGAGGATTTTTGCATCAGTGGTCATAAGGGATATTGGTCTATAGTTTTACTGTGTCTTTGTCTGGATTTGGTATCAGAAAAAGGCTGGCCTAAAAATGAGCTTGGAAGTGTTCCTTTCTCTTTAATATTTGGAAGAGTTTGAGAAAAATTTGTATTAATTCTTTTAAGTGTTAGCTAGAATTCACTAGTGAAATCTTCTGATCGTGGACATTTCATTATTGGGAGAGTTTTGATTACTGATTGATTCAATCTCCATACTAGTTATAGATCTCTTTAGGTTTTGTATTTCTTCACAATTTAGGGTTTTGGGGTTTCTGATTTCTTATATTTATTATTTACATGGGATATTTTTTCTGTTCTTTAACTTTTAAACTAGTGGTGCTGTTGGATCTAAACTGAGTCTCTGGCAGACACTTGGATCCCATTTTTTAAATCCATTCTTTAAATTTAGATCTTGGATTGAGAAGCTTAAACCATGTACATTTAAAGTAAATATTGATGGGGAAGGACTTTGTCATTTTGAGATTTGCTTCCCATATATTCTACAACTTTTTGTTGCTTATTTCCTTTCTTACTTCATTTTCATTTAGTTGACTTTTTTGTTGTGACATGGCTTGATTCCCTTCTGTTTTCCATTTGTGCATATTATATAGATATTTTATTATTTGTTATTATGGAGATTACGTATAGCATCACAAGGTTCTAACAATCCATTTAAAATTGATACCAACTTAACTTCGATTGTATACAAAAACTCTACTTGTTCACTGCTCTACCCCTCCCATTTTATGTTACTGATGTCGCATATTATGTCTTTATATATTGTGTACTTATTAACGTAGATTTATAATTATTTTTATGCATTTGTCTTAAATCCCATAGAAAATAAAGAGTGGAGTTGTAATCAGATTATAAGTGATACTTGATTTTACATTTATCATATAAATACCTTGATCTTTAATGAGATCTTTATATTTTACTGTTAGCTGAAACTTTGGGCCCGGGATCCTAAGTAGAGAAGTCTCTTGAGCTCGACTGGACTGGTTAGCTGATTTAGTCCTCAGTAGTTTTAGACTGTAACCAGTCCTTTCACCTGTCTTTCCCCCAGTACTTTTTCCTCTTCCTTGCAAACCTCAGACGGATAATCTATTTTACAATTTAACTAAAGACACATCTAACGCCTACCAAACAGTCCCAGGGGAATTGTTACAAGGGAGGCAACAAGAGAATGCTCTTAAAGTAGTGCTTTCAGGCTTTGTGTCTGAAAGGAAGTATAGGGGGAAAGAGGTAAGTAGTGATAGCCTGGCTTTTTCCTACTGCTGTGGACGTGACTGCTATTACTTACCTGCTCCTGTCCAGTGTGAAAGAGAGACCCATACTCTTCTTTGTTGCTTTTTAAAATATAATGACTCTGTCTACCAGCAAACATTGTGTAGCGTACTGAATCTTGTTCTCTTTGACTTCTGCTAGGAAATCAAACTACAGTCTGAGAGTCTTAAGGCAGAGGGATGTCAATAATTGGCTTAAGAAAGAAGGAACAAAAGCCATTCTATACATTGTGGATTTTTCTAATCCAACACTAGGTGTAGTCTCATATTAGATATGAGGCTTAGGTTCTCTAGTTCTTCCCCAGATGTCCCACAGCCTATTTATCGTTTAATATTTCTTGTAAAGTTTGTCAGTATGTGGTAAAAAACAAAGATGTATGTGATTTTCTGTTGTAAACATGAGTTTGAATTGATTCCTTTTTAGCTTAGTTGAAATATATATATTTTAAAGTATGGTTGAATCTAGAAATTTAGGGAGTACCAGGAAAAAGAAGTTGATATTATGCTGAGGAACTTGCGTTGGGTTGCTCTATCAGTATATGATCAGGAAGAGTTAATGTCCTGTAATGCAGGGAATATGTAGAGCATAGAAACAATCGAAATAACCAATTAAAACCTATATCTGGGGCACCTGAGTAGCTCAGTCGGTTAAGTTTTAGACTCCGTTTTGGCTCAGGTCACGATCTCAGGGTTCATGAGATCGAGCCCCATGTTGGGCTCCATGCTCAGTGCTGGATCCTGCTTGGGATTCTCTCTCCCCCTCTCTCTCTCTGCCCCTCCTCCCACTCATGCGGGCACATGCGTTGTCTCTCCTAAAAATAAATAAAAAAAGATAAAGGAAGTGCAAGATCATGAGAGATCAGTCGCATGTAACAGTTGCAAATTGTTTCTGTAAATGCACAGATAGTAAATATTTTAGGCTTGAATTCCATATTGTTAGTCATAACTATTCACCTCTGCTGTTTTAGGGTGAACATCGCCGTAAACCATACGTAATGAATGGGCACGGGTGTGTTCCAGTCAGTAATACTTAATTTATCAAAATAAGCAGCAGGCTGAGTTAACCCCTGGCCATCTTTTACCAGTTTCCAGTCCAGCGCATTGTAGTCAAACATGACCAGTACAAGGGAAAAGATACTGGGAAGGTCATTTGAACGAGTATTCTAATGATACTAAAATTGCTATAGGTTAGGATCAGAGAAGGACAGCTACAATAATAAGAGGCAGAAACTAAATGATTTAGAAAGAACAAATCTGAGAAGTATTTGATTTTAATTTAGTAAGCTGGAGCAGTCTGAAGTGAATATGATAAAACCCTGGAACTATAAAAGTATTAGGCAGCATCCTTTGAAATTTGATCTTAAAACATTTAAGGCAAATAAAAAGGAAGTCCTCTACTATTTAGTACATAGTATTTTGGTGCCCCCATTTTCAGCTTGTACACCTGGTATATATAAAGAAATTGAAAAGTTGAGTTATAATAATGAGACAGATTTATAATGGTTACCTAAGTTAAACTAGGATATATGGAACTAATTACAAATATTTCAGCTATTAAAGTAAAAGAAAGCTTCTAATTTTCTCAGGAAATGCAGATATGTTTTTAAACTGATAACCTTAGCAGCCATGCATATGAATTGAAAAAGTTAAGTTTTAGAAAAGATAGAGGGATAAAAATGGTGAATAAAAACTTATTCTCGTTTTGATAAGTCTCATTTTATTTTTTTAATTTTTTTTAAATGTTTATTTTTGAGAGAGAGACGGAGCATGAGCGGGGGAGGGGCAGAGAGAGAGGGAGACACAGAATCCAAAGCAGGCTCCAGGCTCCGAGGTGTCAGCACAGAGTCCGACGCGGGGCTCGAGCTCATGAACTGTGAGATCATGACCTGAGCCGAAGTCGGACACTCGGCCGACTGAGCCACCCAGGCGCCCCTGATACGTCTCATTTTAAACTATTATTATTTTAGAGACTTTATTTAGAACGGTTTTAGAGTCACGGAAAAAATTGTTGCCGTTGACACACAAGGTTACATTAGTTTCAGGTGTACAGCATAGCGATTTGACAACCCTAAATGTGCTATGCTCACCAGAAGTATAGCTTTCTGTCACCATACAAGAGTATTACGATACCATTTGACTATATTCCTTGTGCTATACCTTTTATCCCCATGACTTAGTCATTCCAGAACCGGAAGCCTATACATCCCGCTCCCCTTCACCCATTTTGCCCATCCCTAACCCTCTCCCCCTGGCAACCATCACTTTATTCTCTGTATTTGTGTGTCTGTTTTTTTGTTTTTTAGATTCTACGTGTAACTGAAATTGTATGGTATTTATCTTTGACTTATTTCACTTAGTGTTATGCCCTTAGTCCTCCCATGTTGCAAATGGCAAGATCTCATTCTTTTTTTTATGGTGGAGTAATATTCCATTGTATATATATCTTCTTTATCCATTTATCTATTGATGGACCTTTCGGATGCTTCTATCGGCTATTATAAATAATACCACAATAAACATAAAGGTGGATGTATTTTTTTCAAATTAGTGTTTTCATTCTCTTTGGGTAAATAACCACCAGTAGAACTACTGTGTTTCTGTTTTTAATTTTTTGAGGAAACTTCATACTGTTTTCCATAATGGCTGTCTAAATTTACATTCCTGCCAACGTTGCATGAAAATTTCTTTTTCTCCAGATCCTCAGCAACACTTGTTATTTGTCTTTTTTATGCTAGTTGTTCTGGCAGGTGTCAGGTGATATTGTGGTTTTGATTTGCATTTTCCTCATGATTAGTGATGAGCGTATTTTTATATGTCTGTTGGCCATCTGTATGTCTTCACTGGAAAAATATTCGGGTCCTGTGCCCATTTTTTAAATCATATTTTTTGGGTTTTTTGGTTTTAAGTTGTAGAAATTCTTTATATCTTTTGGATATTAACCTTTTATTGGATATATTATTTGTAAATATCTTCTCCCGTTCATTAGGTTGTCTTTCCATTTTGTTGATGGTTTCCTTTGCACGTGCAGAAGCTTTTTATTTTGATGTAGTCCCAGTAGTTTAGTTATGCTTTTATGTCACTTGCTTGAGGAGAAATGTCTAGAAAAATGTTGCTAAGGCTGATGTCCAAGAGATTATGGTCTATTTTGTCTTTTAGGTTTAAGGTTTTAGGTTTCAAGGAGTTGAAACTTACATCCCCACAAAAACCTGCACACAGATGTTTGTAGCAACTTTAATCTTAATTTTACATAAAGTTTATACACTTAAATTTTATATTTCAATTTTATAGCCCAAAATTATAAGCAACCAAGATGTCACTTAGTAGGTTAGAGATAAACTGTGCCATATGAAACACTGAAATATTGTTCAGTGCTAAAAGGAAATAAGCTATCAAGTTGTGAAAAGACATGGAGGAACCTTAAATGCATATTACAGAGTGAAAGATGCCAATCTGAAAGGGCTACATAATGTGTAGTTTTAACTAGATGGCATTGTGGAAAAGGCAAAAATAGGGACACAGTGAAAAGAAAAGCTCTTGCTGGGACTTGAAGCTGACAGGGGAGGGATGAATAGTCGAAGGACAAAGGATTTTAGGGCAGTGAAAATACTCTAGATGATATACTCTAAATGATATGATTGATACATGTCATTATGTATTTGACCAAACCCACAGAATGTACAGCACCAAGAGTGAAGAGTAATGTAAACTGTGGACTTTGGTGACTCTGATTTGTCAGTGTAGTTTCATTAGTTTCAACAAACATACACCATTCTGGTTGGGAATGTTGTTAATGAAGGAGGCAAGGCATGGGTACACGTAAGAGGTATATAAAACATCTTGGTATCTCCTATCAGTTTTTCTGTGACCCTTATTTGCAAATCACATGATACTACACACAAAACCCTAAAGATTCCACCAAAAAAATTACTAAATGAATTCAGTAAATTTGTAGGTATAAAATGAATACATAGGAATCTGTTGCCTTTTGACATGCTAATAATAAAGTGCAGAAAGAAAAATTAAAACAATCTCATTCACAGTTGCACCAAAAAGAATAAAATACCTAAGAATAAACATAACCAAAGAAGTGAAAGACCTGTACTCTGAGAACTATAATCATTGATGAAAGAAAATGAGGATACCATGACGTAGAAAGAATTCCATGCTCATGGATTGGAAGAATTGCTATCATTAAATGTCTATACAACAAAACAAATGACAGATTCAGAGCAATCCCTAACAAAATATCAGTGGCATTTTTCACTGAACTAGAACAAATAATCATACAATTTGTAAGGAACCACAAAAGACCCTGAATAGCCAAAGCAGTCTGAAAAAGAAGAATAAAGCTGGAGGTATCATAGTCTCAGGTTTCAAGATATACTTCAAAGCTATAATCAAAACACTATGGCACTGGCACAGAAATAGACACATAGATCAAGGGAACAGAATAGAGAGTGCCCAGGAATAAACCCATACTTATATGGTCAATTACTCCATAACAAAGGAAGCAAGAATATAAAATGAGGAAAGGACAGTCACTTCAAAATATATGCTGAGGAAACTGAACACCTACATGCAAAAGAATGAAATTGAACCACTTTCTTATACCATACCCAACAATAAGCTCCAAGTGAGTTAGACTCAATTATGAGACCTAAAACCGTAAAAATCCTAAAAGAAAAAGTAGACAGTAATCTCTTGGACATCAGCCTTAGCACATTTTTCTAGTTATCTCTGTTATATTTTTTGAAGAGTATATCTTTGCTTCATTATATTGCCTTTACTTCTTTGTCAAAGATCGGTGGACTTTATTTATAGAAGTCTACTTCTAGGCTCTGTATTCTCTTCCAGTGATCTGTTTGTCTTTTCTTTTGCTAATATCAGTGTCTTACTGTACCTTTATAGTAAATCTTGAAGTCTGGGAGTGTCAGTCCTCCATCCTTGTTCTTCTCCTTCAGTGTTATGTTTACTATTCTGGATCCTTTACCTCTCCTTAGAGTCATTTTGTCAGTATTTATTAAATAGTTGCTGGGATATCGATGTTAATTGCACTGAATCCATAGATCAGTTTGGGAAGAACTAACATCTTGACAATACTGAGTTAAAAAAAATTCTTTAATGTTTGTTTTTGAGAGAGAGAGAGAGAGAGAGCATGAGCTGGAGAGGGGGAGAGGGAGAGAGAGAGAGAGAGAGAGAGAGAGGGACAGACAGACAAAATCCAAAACGGGCTCCAGGCTCTGAGCTGTTAGCATAGAGCCTTATGTGTGGGGCCCAAACCCATGATGGCTGAGATCATGACTTGAGCTGAAGTCGGATGCTTGACTGACTGAACCACTCAGGTGCCCTGAGTTTTAATATCCATAAGTAAACTGGAATATCTTTTTATTTCTTCATTTCTTTTCTGATTTCACTCATCAAAGTTTTACAATTTCCCCAATATAGATCTTGTATATATTTTGTTAGATTTATACCCAAGTATTACTTTTTTGGGTGCTAATATAAACGATCCTGTTTTTAATTTTTAAATTCCACTTGTCCATTGTTGGTATGTAGGAAAGCAATTGATTGCTGCATACCAACCTTGTATTTTGCAACCATGTCATAAGGGCTTATTAGTTCTGTAGGCGTCTTTTTAGATTTTCTGTATAGATGATCATGTCATCTGTGAACACAATCTGTATACTTTTTATTTTGTTGTCTTACTGCATGGTAAAGACTTCTAGTACAGTATTGAAAGGAGTGATCAGAGAGACATCTTTGCTTTGTACCTAATCTTAGTGGGAAAACTTGCAGTTTCTTACCATTAAATATGATAGCTGTAGATTTTTTTGAAGATCTTTTTTATCAAGTTGAGGAAACTCTCCTTTCATCTAGTTCACTGAAAGTTTTTATCATGGATAGGTGTTGGATTTTGTCATATGCATCTACTTACTATGATCATGTAACTTTTCTTCAGTCACATCTGACTTTTAAACATGATTTTAGATACATAATCTCTTTTAGTAGTTACTTGAACTTGGTAAGCATTAGTTTCCTGATAGGAACTTTGTGCATATGGGAACTTACAAGTAGCAGAGAGCAAAAATAGGTTGTCTACCATATAGGTGGTGAGTATGTATGATAATGTATTTCAGTGCTTGCCTTAGTGTCTGTAATGTAATAAATAATTAATAATTAGTAATTGTGAACTGACCTTGGCAAATAGTAGAGGGATAATAAACATAATAACATTAGAAAATAAGCGGCTGAAAAATATTGAAGTTAGTTTACCTAGTGAGACTGGTCAGTGAGGCAAAACAAATTTGGGTGGAGGTTAGGGAATAATATGTCATATGGACTGTGTGGGTAATTTTTAGAGCTTAAAATTGCATTTTATTACTTTTGCATATTTCAACGGGAACATTCGTCTTTTTAGTGCACTTAAATCAGAATGAAGTTTGCCTTATAATGATTACTGTTTTTTTTGAAACAGATTCAAGATATTTGGAAAGTTACCACTGATTTCTTTACGAATCTCAGATAAAAAACTGCAAGGGATTTTGGAATTGATCGAAAGTATTCCGAAACCCACACCTGCAACTGAAACATATGCCCCTGTCAAACCATTTCAGGTAATGTTTTTGCAAAATTGATAAAACCACAAATTAAAATAACTCAACAAAAAGTATTTGTAAGAGTCACAGAATTTTTTGGGTAAAACAATTTAATTCATTTTGAATAGAACTTTAAGAATTATATCTTAAGGGGCGCCTGGGTAGCTCATTCGGTTAAGCGTCCGACTTCCGCGCAGGTCATGATCTCACAGTTCATGAGTTTGAGCCCTGCGTCGGGCTCTGTGCTGACAGCTCAGAGCCTGGAGCCTGCTTCACATTCTGTGTCTCCCTCTCTGTCTGCCCCTTCCCTGCTCATGCTGTGTCTCTCTCTGTCTCAAAAATAAACAAACATTAAAAAAAAAGTTAAAAAAATTATATCTTAAAAGAGAAAATGATGAAAGAGTAAAAGGTGCATGTAGTAGAGAGAGGTACATGGTAAGTCTGCCTCTCTTCCTTTTTTCAGCTTGCGGTCCCTCTCCTCGGTGGTAACATTGTTAACCACTATGTCTGTATTTGTCCAGAAGCGTTTATGGCATGTACTGTGGCATGCTTATGTATAAATGTCTGTGTGTATATATACACGTGTGTGTGTGTGTGTGTATCTATCTGTATATATGTATCTATATATATATGTATCTATATATCTATATATATATATATAGATATAGATAGATACACACTCTCAGGTTCTTAAAATTTACATAAATTGGATTATTATACTTAGCATTCTGAATTTGTATTCTTTTCACCATTATGTATTATGTACCCTCGAGATATTTTCATGTTAGTACATACAGATCTACCTTTTTCTTTTTTATAGCCATATAGTATTGAATTGTGTGAACGTACCATTCTTTGCCTAATATGATCCCCTTTTCATGGGTGCTCACAGTTAAAATACACTGTTTTCAACTTCCTTGTACATATATTTTGTGTATTATTATCCATTGGATAAATTCCTACAAGTGGCATTGCTCAGTGAATTTTACATTTTCATGAACTTTGCCGAATTTTAAATTGAGTACTAATTTATAGTCCCACCAGCAGTAAATGTGTTTCTCTGTTCTCATTTGTCTTAAGTATTAACAATTTAAAATTTATTCAATTAAATGAAAAAACGTTATATTTTGATTTTGATTTGCATTTACAAGTAACCATAGGACTTATGTTCATAAGTTTATTGGGTGTTTGACTTTCTGTTTTTGGAAACTGGTGTTCATGTCTTTTGTGTTGTGGTTTTCCACTTAAGGAAATTGTTGCTATTTGTCTTTTACGAACATTTGTTTCCTTGTTTATTATCTGATTCATTTATTTTTGGCATGCCAAAGCTTTTACTTTCAAGTATTCAGTTATTAGGTTTTCTTTTATGATTTGTATGTTTTATATTATGTACCTTACCTCTTATGAAGAAAATTTCAAAATGAAGATAAGTGTTCATGTTTTTCTCTTTTAAAAATTATTTCCACATTTAACTTTTTCCTTTTGAAATAATTTCAAACTTCGAGAAAAGTTGTAAAAATGGTACAAGGAACTTAACTTCATCAAACCATGTAAGGATAATTTGCTGACATGTTGTCCCATACCCTAAAAACTGTAGTGCTTTGTAATATTTTTTTTTATAATCTCTTGCTGAGCTTTTTGTTAACAATCTCTTGAAGAGCCGAGTTTTTACATTTTGATGAAATCCACTTCATCAGTATATACTTTTATGGAATATAAGAAACATGAATAAAAGAATACTGATGAAGCTTTTTATGTCTGTAAAATTTTTGCCTAATACAAGATCAAGAAGATTTTTCTTGTGTTATAGTCTAGAAGTTTTACAGTTTTAGCTTCTTATATATTGTTTTCATTTTTTAGAGAGTGACCATAAGCAGAAGAGGGGCAGAGGGTGGGAGAGAGAGAGAGTCCCAAGGAGGCTCCATGCTGAGCATGGAGCGCAGTGTGGGGCTCAGTCCCATTACTGTGGGATCATGCCCTTAGCTGAGATCAAGAGTTGGACGCTTAACTGACTGATCCACCCAGGCGCCCATGTTTTTTCTCCTTAAACATTTCTTTTTTTTTTTTTTTTTTTTTCCAACGTTTATTTATTTTTGGGACAGAGAGAGACAGAGCATGAACGGGGGAGGGGCAGAGAGAGAGGGAGACACAGAATCGGAAACAGGCTCCAGGCTCTGAGCCATCAGCCCAGAGCCCGACGCGGGGCTCGAACTCATGGACCGCGAGATCGTGACCTGGCTGAAGTCGGACGCTTAACTGACTGCGCCACCCAGGCGCCCCTCTCCTTAAACATTTCTAAGTTTTAGAGAAAGTACTTAGATAAATGTTAGGTTCATTTTTCATTATCTTTGATATCTGGGAGGACTCCTCCGTCTCCCGTATCTTGGGCTTAATCTGTATAACAAGAGGGTATCAAACATAGGATCTATACTAGATGTTCTTTTTAAAATCAAATGCATATATAAAAATAGGCAGAGAATAACTATGTAATATGTCTTATACTGCGTTTCTGTTATGTGTCAGGCCACACGCTTGGCTAAGGAATACTATATGTCAGGTTATCTGTTATTTATGTTCAAACCCTAGTCCACCTCTATATTTCTGTATATTTTTATCTTTAACCCTTATCACAATTCAGCAAGTTAAGTGTTAACAGTCATTATTTTGCCCAGGAAATAGACTCTAGAAAAGCTAAATACTTTGCTAAGATCATAAAGTTTGTAGCCTTTAGCATGCAGAGCCAAACTTTAGATTCAGGTTTCTTTTTTTCTTTCTCTCTTTCTTTAAACAAATCTACAGCCCAACAGCTGGCTTTGTTTTTGCTGTTTTCATGCTACTTTCTACATAAATGATGTCCTCATCAGTAGAGACTCTATTTTCTGCTTTTTCCAAGTTTCTCAAGAAAGTTGAGTACAAAACACTAGGTCATTTCTAAGAGTTTTAATTTAATTTGAAGTGATTTCATAGGTCAGGTAAAGAAAAGTTTTTTAAGCAAAGAATCACCCCTTCATGGATGCTTATTTGGCTTGTCTCAGAAAGTTTCAGTCACGAGTCTGAAAGGTCCTAACATCATCTCTTGAAGCTGGATGTTCCTTTCACTTCCTGTGATAGATTTCTTTTTCTTTCTAATTTTTATTTGTTTTGTTAAGGTGTAATTGACTAATGACATTATATGATCTTTAATGTGTATAGTGTGGTGGTTTAACCTATGTGTATGTTGTGAAAGCATTTCACCTGTATAGTCAGTGAACACATCCATTACCTCACATACTTGTTTTTGGTGAGAACATTAAGTTCTACTCTCTTAGCAGCCTTCTGTTACTCAGTACAGGTTGTCGACAGTAGTCACCATGTTTTACATTTGTTCCTCAGCCTTATTCTTCTCAAAGCTTGAAAGTCTGTACCCTTTTACTAGCTGTTCCCTATTTCCTCTACCCCTTAGCCTCTAGCAACCACTTCTCTATTCTCTGTTGCCATGAGCCTGACATTTTTGTTGTTAATTCCACATGTAAATGATACTTGGCAGTATCTTTCTCCTTCCAGCTTATTTCATTTAGCATACTGCCCTCAAGGTCTATTCATGCTGTCATAATGGCAGGATTCCCTTCCTTCTCTCTCAGAGTTGAATAATGTTAAATTACACACACATCTGGTGTTTATCCATTCATCTGTTTGATGGACACTGGGTAGTTTCCCATATCTTGGCTATTGTGAATAATACCTCAGTGAACATGGAGTGCAGATACCTCTTGGGCATCCTGTTTTCATTTCTTTTGGAAAACTGATAAAGTGAGATTGCTGGATCACATAGTTTTTTGAGGAACCTTCCCACTGTTTCCGTGGTGGCTGAACCAATTTACACTCCTACCAGGTGCATAGGAGTTCCTTTTTCTCCACGTCATCTCCAATACTTCTTACTCATTGTTCTTTTATTCTTTTTTCAGGCTTTAAAGCTGTATTTGCATATTTTACATAATGTGCATTCCAATAGTTAAAATGGTTTAAACAAAATATGGCACTCTGATTAAACTGCATTTTACAGCCTATAGGACACCCTGGACCAGCTTGGTTTTTACTTCAGATTTCACTTCTGTTCCACCCAGCTTCTTTCTTCACCAACATGGAAGTTCTTTGCATCTCCCTCTCCAGATGGGAGAGGCAGGCGCCTTCATTGTCAGTAGTTCTCCATTCTTTGATGTGAAAAGGGGCAGTATGGTCATTTAAACTTGATCCAACCTCTTTACATCTTAAAAAGTTCAACAGCCACAAGAAGTAAAATAAGGCAATGCTGTTAGAATGTACGGTCCATATTGGCGGCACATGCCTTATTACAATTCACCTGCTTGCTTTTCCTGTTCAGTTGTTTCTTTTGAAGGCAGTGGATTTCTCTCGTATGTTTGTCTTCTTCAGTTTCAGTTTATTGAACTTCTCAATTACAGGCATACCGGGTTTGTCAGACATAGTTGCAGAGAAAGTGGAGCATGGCCCTCAAGCAAAGTCTGGTCTGTGCAGTAGTGCGTCTTTTTGATGGTAGCCATTCTGACATGTCAGGTGATAACTCATCATGGTTTTGATTTGCACTTCCATTAGTGATGTTGAGCATCTTTTCATGTGTCTGCTGACCATCTATCTGTATGTCTTCTTTGGAAAACTGTCCATTTATTTCCTCTGCCCATTTTAAAATTGGATTGTTTTGCAGAGTTGAGAGTTCTTTATATATTTTATATGTTAATCCCGTATCAGGTATGTTATTTGCATATATTTTCTCCCATTCAGTTCATTGCCTTTTGTTTGTTGATCATTTCCTTTGCTGTGCAGAAGCTTTTTAATTTTAGCTAGTCCCACATGTTTATTTTCACTTTTGTTGCCTTTGCTTTGGTATCAGATCAAAAAAAATCATTGCCAAGACTGCTATCAAGGACCTTACCTGCCTGTGTTTTCTTTTAGAAGCTTATGGCTTCAGGTTTTTCATTCAAGTCTTCAATCCATTTTGAGTTGATTTTGTGTATAAGGTAGGAGTTCAGTTTTATTCTTTTGCCTGTGACTGTCCAGTTTTCCCAGCACCATTTGTTGAAAGAAACTGTTCTTTCCTTGTATATTCTTCACTCTTTTTGAAAAATTGGCCATTAGGCAAAGGTTTATTCCTGGCCTCTCATGTCTGTTGCATTGATCTATGGGTCTGTTTTTATGTTTGTGCCATACTGTTTGGAGTACTATAGCTCTGTATAGATTTTGAAATTAGGAAGTATAATGCCTCCAAATTTGTTCTTCTCAAGATTGCTTTGGCCATTTGGGGTCATACAAATGTTAGCATTATTCTTCTCTATTAGTGTGTAATATGCCTCTGGACTTTTGATGGAGATTGCATTGAATCTGAAGATTGCTTTGAGTAGTGTGAAGTTTTTTTTAAGTTGATATATTGATTTATTTTGAGAGAAAGGAAGAGGAGTTGGTGGAGGGGCAGAGAGAGGGAGAGAGAAAGAGAATCCCAAATAGACTCTTTGCTGTGAGTGCAGAGCCTGATGCAGGGTTCAAACCCAAAACTGTGAGACCATGACTTGAGCTGAAACCAAGAGACAGATGTTTAACTGACTGAGCCACCCAGGCGCCCCAGAGTAGTATGAACTTAATATTACTGTTTGCAATCCCTGAGCATGAAATCTTTCCATCTCTTGATATCTTGAGTTTCTTTCATCAGTGTTCTGTAGTTCCCAGTGCACAGATGTTTTCACCTCTTTGTTTAAATTTTTTCCTAGGTGTTTTATTCTTTTCGATACTGTTATCAGTGGTAAATCTTGAAATCAGATAGTGTGACATCTGAATTGCTTGTTTTTCCCAGATAGTTCCAACTAGTTCTTAACCTTTTCATGTAACTTTTAGAATCAGCTTTTCAATTTCCACAAGAAAATTCTGCTGGGATTTTGATAGTGGTTTTATTGTACTATCAATTTGGGAAAAATTGGCATTTTAACAACATTGAATCTTTATATTAGCATGATATATCTTTTCATTTATTTAAGTCTTTAAGTATTTTCATTTTATTCTGTAATTGAAACATACATTTGCTTCACATATTTTGTTATTTTTTGTTCGCCCAGAATTCATATGTTGAAACCTTAACCCTATTCCTTCAGAATGTGACTATATTTGTAGATAAGGCCTTCAAAGTGTTAATATGAGGCCATTAGGGTGGGTCCTAATCCATTTGGTCTGGCATATTTATATGAAGTGGAATTTGGGACACAGAAAAGGACATCATTGGTGCATGTGTACAGAGAAAACGCCAAGTGAGAACACAGCAAGAAGATGGACCTCTGGAGAGGGGCAGATGGCAGCGTAGGAGGACTCTGGGCTCATCTTGTCCTGCTGATTGCTCAGATTCCACCTACATCTGCCTGAATAACCCAGAAAACTGCCAGAAGACTAGCAAAACGGACTCTCTGGAGCCAGGTGTAGACAAGAGGCCGACAGAAGAGGGTAAGAAGGGCGGAGAGGCGGTGCGTGCTTCACGGACTGGAGGGAGGGAGCCGGGGCGGTGGAGGGGCAGTCCACCTGGCAAGGCAGAGCCCCCGAAGTCTGGCTTGGAAAAGCGGAGGGTTGGGGCTCCGTGAGTTCTGACAGCCCATGGGACTTAACATCTGGAATGTTAAAAGTCAACAGCTCTGCCCTCAGAGTGCAGGGAGGGCGAGAGGACACTGGGAGGGAGAGGTGTTGAGCCCTGGAAGACAGAGCTCAGCTTGGCGGATAACAAAGGCGCTGGTTAAGCGCCATCTCCCTCTCCCATCCCCCAGCCGAAATTCCAAAGGGAACCAGTTCCCGTCACCAAATTTGCTTGTACCGCTCAAACAACCAACGCTGTGCTTCTGTGGATCTATTCCTCCCAAGGGTCTGCTTCCCTCCCGATGCTGCAGGACCCCTCCTGCAGGGGACCACCAGTGGCAAAGTGAGCAAAGCCTACCCCTCCTACCCCTGTGCACCTTGTGGATCCACCTCGGCTCATACCCCAGATCCCATCGAAGCAGCACCACAAGCCTGGCAGTGTGCCAGTAGCCCAGACAGGGGCCACACCACTCCACAGTGAGTCTTGCCCCTGGGAGAGGGGAAGATAAGGTACACACCAGTCTGACTGTGGCCCCAGCGGTGAGCTGGGGGCAGACATCAGGTCTGATTGCGGCCCCGCCCACCAACGCAAGTTACTCCAGACAGCACAGGGGAAGTGCCCTGCAGTTCCGTGCTACCCCAGGGACTATCCAAAATGACGAAACAGAAGAATTCTCCTCAAAAGAAACTCCAAGAAGTAGCGACAGCTAACGAATTGATCAAAACCGATTTAAGCAATATAACGGAACAAGAATTTAGAATAATAGTCATAAAATTAATTGCTGGGCTTGAAAAAAGCATAGAGGACAGCAGAGAATCTATTGCTACAGAGATCAAGGGACTAAGAAATAGTCATGAGCTAAAAAATGGTGTAAATGAGGTGCAAAGTAAAATGGAGGCAGCCATAGCACGGATCGAAGAGGCAGAGGAGAGAATACGTGAATTAGAAGATAAAATTATGGAAAAAGAGGAAGCTGAGAAAAAGATAAAAAAAATCCAGGAGTATGAGGGGAGAATTAGAGAACTAAATGATGCAATCAAACGGAACAGTATCCATATAATAGGAATTCCAGAAGAGGAAGAGAGAGAGAAAGGGGCTGAAGGTGTACTTGAACAAATCATAGCTGAGAACTTCCCTGATCTGGGGAAGGAAAAAGGCATTGGAATCCAAGAGGCACAGAGAACTCCCTTCAGACATAACTTGAATCGATCTTCTGCATGACATATCATAGTGAAACTGGCAAACTACAAGGATAAAGAGAAAATTCTGAAAGCAGCTAGGGATAAACAGGCTCTAACTTACAAAGGTAGACTCATAAGAGTAGTGACAGACCTAGCTACTAAAACTTGGCAGGGCGGAAAGGAATGGCAGGAAATCTTCAGTGTGATGAACAGAAAAAATGTGCAGCCAAGAATCCTTTATCCAGCAAGTCTGTCATTCAGAATAGAAGGAGAGATAAAGGTCTTCCCAAACAAAAACTGAAGGAATTCATCACCACTAAACCAGCCCTACAAGAGATCCTAAGGGGGACTCTGTGAGTGAAATGTTGAAAGGACCACAAAGTACTAGAGACATCACTACAAGCATGAAACCTACAGACATCACAATGACTCTAAACCCGTATCTTTGAATAATAACACTGAATGTAAATGGACTAAATTTACCAACAAAAAGACATAGGGTGTCAGAATGGATAAAAAAAAAAAAAAACAAGACCCATCTATTTGCTGTCTACAGGAGACTCACTTTAGACCTGAGGACACCTTCAGATTGAAAGTGAGGGGATGGAGAACTATCTATCATGCTACTGGAACTCAAAAGAAAGCTGGAGTAGCCATACTTATATCAGACAAACTAGACTTTATTATTATTATTATTATTATTATTATTATTTTTAATGTTTATTTATTTTTGAGACAGAGAAAGAGCATGAACGGGGGAGGGTCAGAGAGAGGGAGACACAGAATCCGAAACAGGCTCCAGGCTCTGAGCTGTCAGCACAAAGCCCGACGTGGGGCTTGAACTCATGGACTGTGAGATCATGACCTGAGCGGAAGTCGGCCGCTTAACCGACTGAGCCACCCATGCGCCCCAGACAAACTAGACTTTAAATTAAAGGCTGTAACAAGAGATGAAGAAGGGCATTATATAATAATTGTAGGGTCTATCCATCGGGAAGAGCTAATAATTATAAATGTCTGTGTGCCGAATACGGGAGCCCCCAAATATATAAAACAATCAGAAACATGAGCAACCTTATTGATAAGAATGTGGTAATTGCAGGGGACTTTAACACCCCACTTACAACAACGGATAGATCATCTAGACACAGGAACAATAAAGAAACAAGGGCCCTGAATGATACATTGGATCAGATGGACTTGACAGATACATTTAGAACTCTGTATCCCAAAGCAACAGAATATATTTTCTTCTTGAGTGCACATGGAACATTCTCCAAGATAGATCACATACTGGGTCACAAAACAGCCTTTAACAAGTATAAAAGAATTGAGATCATACTACACACACTTTCAGACCACAATGCTATGAAACTTGAAATCAACCACAGGAAAAAGTCTGGAAAACCTCCAAAATCATAGAGGTTTCAAAAACACCCTACTAAAGAATGAATAGGCCAACCAGGCATTTAGAGAAGAAATTTAAAAATAGATGGAAAGAAATAAAAATGAAATACAAGAATCCAAATGCTTTGGGATACAGCAAATGCAGTCCTGAGAGGAAAATACATTGCAATCCAGACCTAGCTCAGGAAACAAGAAAAATCCCAAATACAGAATCTAACAGCACACCTAAAAGAAATAGAAGCAGAACAGCAAAGACACCCCAAGCCCAGCAAAAGAAGAGAAATAATAAAGATCAGAGCAGAAATAAACAATATAGAATTTAAAAAAAACTGTAGAGCAGATCAATGAAACCAAGAGTTGGTTTTTTGAAAAAATAAAATTGATAAACCTCTAGCCAGCATTCTCAAAAAGAAAAGGGAGATGACCCAAATAGATAAAATCATGAATGAAAATGGAATTATTATACCAATCCCTCAGAAATGCAAGCAATTATCAGGAAATACTATGAAAAATTACATGCCAACAAACTGGACAACCTGGAAGAAATGGACAAATTCCTAAGCACCCACACACTTCCAAAACTCAAACAGGAAGAGATAGAAAACTTGAACAGACCCATAACCAACGAAGAAATTGAATCAGTTATCAAAAATCTCCCAACATATAAGAGTCCAGGACCAGATGGCTTCCCTGGGGAATTCTACCAGACATTTAAAGCAGAGATAATACCTATCCTTCTCAAGCTGTTCCAAAAAATACAAAGGGAAGGAAAGCTTCCAGACTCATTCTATGAAGCCAATATTACTTTGATTCCTAAACCAGACAGAGACCCAGCAAAAAAAAAAGAGAACTACAGGTCAATATCCCTGATGAATATGGATGCAGAAATCCTCAGTAAGATACTAGCAAATCGAATTCAAGAGAATATAAAAAGAATTATTCACCATGATCAAGTGGGATTCATTCCTGGGCTGCAGGGCTGGTTCAACATTTGCAGATCAATCAGTGTGATCCATCACATTAATAAAAGAAAAGAACCATATGATCCTGTCAATTGATGCAGAAAAAGCATTTGACAAAATACAGCATCCTTTCTTAATAAAAACCCTTGAGAAAGTCCAAATAGAAGGAACATACTTAAACATCATAAAAGCCATTTATGAAAAGCTCACAGCTAATATCATCCTCAATAGGGAAAAACTGACAGCTTTCCCCCTGAGATCAGGAACACGACAGGGATGTCCACTCTCACTGCTGTTGTTTAACATAGTGTTGGAAGTTCTAGCATCAGCAATCAGACAACAAAAGGAAATCAAAGGCATCAAAATTGGCAAAGATGAAGTCAAGCTTTCCCTTTTCGCAGATGACATGTTATTATACATGAAAAACCCGATAGAATCCACCAAAAGTCTGCTAGAACTGATACATGAATTCAGCAAAGTTGCAGGATGCAAAATCAATGTACAGAAATCAGTTGCATTCTTATACACTAACAATGAAGCAACAGAAAGACAAATAAAGAAACTGATCCCATTCACAATTGCACCAAGAAGCATAAAATACCTAGGAATAAATGTAACCAAAGATGTAAAAGATCTGTATGCTGAAAACTATAGAAAGCTTATGAAGGAAATTGAAGAAGATATAAAGAAATGGAAAAACATTCTGTGCTCATGGATTGGAAGAATAAATATTGTTAAAATACTACCAAAGTGATCTACACATTCAATGTAATCCCAGTCAAAATTGCAGCAGCATTTTTCTCGAAGCTAGAACAAACAATCCTAAAATCTGTGTGGAACCACAAAAGACCCCGAATAGCCAAAGTAATATTGAAGAAGGAAGACCAAAGTGGGAGGCATCACAATCCCAGGCTTTAGCCTCTACTACAAAGCTGTAATCATCAAGACAGCATGGTATTGCCACAAAAACAGACACATAGACCAATGAAATAGAATAGAAACTCCAGAACTAGACCCACAAAAGTATGGTCAACTAATCTTTGACAAAGAAGGAAAGAATATCCAGTGGAAAAAAGACAGTCTCTTTAAAAAATCGTGCTGGGATAACTGGACAGCAACATGCAGAAGGATGAAACTAGACCACTTTCTTACACCATTCACAAAAATAAACTCAAAATGGATAAAGGACCTGAATATGAGAAAGGAAGCCATCAAAACCCTAGAGGAGAGGGGCGCCTGGGTGGCGCAGTCGGTTAAGCGTCCGACTTCAGCCAGGTCACGATCTTGCGGTCCGTGAGTTCGAGCCCCGCGTCGGGCTCTGGGCTGATGGCTCAGAGCCTGGAGCCTGTTTCCGATTCTGTGTCTCCCTCTCTCTCTGCCCCTCCCCCGTTCATGCTCTGTCTCTCTCTGTCCCAAAAATAAATAAACGTTGAAAAAAAAAAATTAAAAAAAAAAAAAAAACCCTAGAGGAGAAAACAAGAAAAGACCTCTCTGACCTCAGCCGCAGCAATTTCTTACTTGACACATCCCCAAAGGCAAGGGAATTTAAAGCAAAAATGAACTATTGGGACCTCATGAAGATAAAAAGCTTCTGCACAGCAAAGGAAACCGCAAAACTAAAAGGCAACCAATGGAATGGGAAAAGATATTTGCAAAAGACATATCAGACAAAGGGCTAGTATCCAAAATCTATAAAGAACTCCCCAAACTCCACACCCGAAAAACAAATAATCCAGTGAAGAAATGGGCAGAAAACATGAATAGACTTCTCTAAAGAAGACATCCAGATGGCCAACAGGCACTTGAAAAGATGCTCAGCGTCACTCCTCATCAGGGAAATACAAATCAAAATCACACTGAGATACCAAATTCACGCCAGTCAGAGTGGCTAAAGTGAACAAATCAGGAGACTATAGATGCTGGAGAGGATGTGGAGAAACGGGAACCCTCTCGCACTGTTGCTGGGAATGCAAACTGGTGCAGCCACTCTGGAAAACACTGTGGAGGTTCCTCAAAAAGTTAAAAATAGATCTACCCTATGACCCAGCAATAGCACTGCTAGTAATTTACCCAAGGGATACAGGAGTGCTGATGCATAGGGGCACTTATACCCCAATGTTTGTAGCATCACTTACAACAATAGCCAAATTACGGAAAGAACCTAAATGTCCATCAACTGATGAATGCATAAAGTAATTGTGGTTTATATACACAATGAGATACTACTTGGCAATGAGAAAGAATGAAATATGGCCTTTTGTAGCAATGTGGTTGGAACTGGAGAGTGTTATGCTAGGTGAAATAAGTCATACAGAGAAAGATACCATATGTCTTCACTCTTATGTGGATTCTGAGAAACTGAACAGAAGACCATGGGGGAAGGGAAGGGGAAAAAAAGGCAGGGAGTGAGGCAAACCATAAGAGACTTTTAAAAACTGAGAATAAACTGAGGGTTGATGGGGGGGAGGGGGGGAGGGGAAAGTGGGTGATGGGCATTGAGGAGGGTACCTGTTGGGATGAGCACTGGGTGTTGTATGGAAACCAATTTGACAATAAATTTCCAAAAAAAAAAAAAAAAAAAGAAGATACATTGGTAAGCAAACAAAAGAAAATGATGGATGTCTGCAAGCCTAGGAGAGAGGCCTCAGATAAAGCAAATTATGCCAACACCTTGATCTTGGACCTGTCAGCTTCCAGAACTGGGATAGAATAAATTTCTGTTAGAACTGTCCATGAAGTCCATGGAATTATGTTATGGCAGCCCTAGCAACCAAACACAGCTTTAGGTACCAGGAAGGGAGGTGTTGCGGTAACAAATATGTGGTAGCAGCTTTAGAACTGGATAATGAGTAGAGAGGGAAAAGACTTTTGTGGCAAGGTGATCTTGTTATAAAGTCGCAAAGAACATGGCTAAATTGTTTTCTAATGTGGAACTTATAAGTGACGAACTTGGATATTTAATGGAGATTTCTAAGCAGACTGTTCAAGACATGGTCTTGTCTTTTCCTAATTGCCTATAGTAAAATGCAAGAAAAGAAATACATTTTTAAGAAGGATTTCTTAAGCAAAATGGAAACCAAGTTAAAGATTTGGAAAATGCTCGGCCTATCCTTATTGCAAAATATGGAAAAGCGTGTAACAGAGAGAAAACCCAGGGTGTTGTGCCCAAAACACTTGAGAGAAGGATTAAGGTTGTGACTCATGGGTCTAATCCACCATCTCAGCAGAATCCAGGAATGGAAATGGGGCTATACCAGCCGAAGTGTTGCCAGCTTGAACTAAAAAGGGCAGAGTCAGGACAAAATGAAGAAAACTCCTTGCAGTTATGGGATACTAAGGGGCAGGAGAGTAGAGCCAGCTACCTGGGAGCGTACTTTATTCTTCAAGAAAAGGGGAAAGCATAACCCCGAAGGCTATTCTGAGATCAATAGAGGTGCCACTACCAATCAATCTCAGAAGGCTATTCTGAGATCAATAGAGGTGCATGTGTTTTGGAGGCTGAACCTCCTCCTGGATTTCTGAGAGTGGTGCCACTTCCTCAGTTTCAGTGGGTCCGGCTGCTACTACCCAGAACCTAGGTGGCAGGAGTATAGTTAGTCTTAGTTATTAAGTATGGTAATTACTGTAGGTTTTTCCTACATGTTATTTCCCAGGTTGAGGAGGTACTCTTTTATTCCCAGTTAACTGTTTTTTTATGTGTCATGAGTATTTGTAGCATTTTATGTAACGCTTTTGCTGCATCTATTGTAATCATACAGTTTTTTCTTATTTATTCTGTTAATATGATGAATTACATCGATTGTTGAATGTTAAACTAGCCTTGCATTCCTTTTTTTTTTTAAACTTTATTTTTTTTGAGACACAGAGACATAGTGGGAGCAGGGGAGGGGCAGAGAGAGAAGGAGAGACAGAATCCGAAGCAGGCTCCAGGCTCTGAGCTGTTAGCACAGAGCCTGATGCAGGGCTCGAACCCATGAACCATGAGACCATGACCTGAGCTGAAGTCAGATGCTCAACCGACTGAGCTACCCAGATGCCCGTAGCCTTGTATTCCTAACACAAACCTTGTTTGTTCATGATATATTATCCTTTTATATTGTTGGATTTATTGGCTAATTTTTTGTTGAGGATTTTTGTATTTATGTTCACACAGGATACTGGTTTATACTTTTTTCTTGTTACATGTTTACTCATGATATCAGGGAAAGGTTAGCCTCATAAAATGAAACGAATTGGAAAATGTTTCCCCCTTCTCTGTTTGATGAGATTATTTGTAAAGAGTTGATACTATTTCTATCTTATAGAAGTTGGAATTTACCAGTGAAGCCATCTGTACCTGGAATATATTGAAAGATTTTCAGACTGTATTTAATTTTTACAGGACTGTTTACAGTATCAGTTTGTTCTTGCATGAGCTTTAAGATTAAGTTTGTTAAGGAATTTGTTCCTTTTATCCAAGGTGTTGAATATGTAGAAATACAGTTGTTCCTAACATTTCCGTATCCTTCAGATGACTTTAGGATCCATAATGATATCTCATATTCATTTATTATCTTGCACTTTCAGGTCTAGAATTTATGTTTGAGTTCTTTTTATCTTCTGTCTCTTCATTGGTGTTTTCTATTTGTTGTGACATCATTATTCTGGTTTCCTTTAGCTCTTTTTCCATGGTTCTTATCAGCTTTCTGAGCATATTTGAAACATTAAGAAAATTTTTTTCTTTTATAGTAAGCCCAGTGCCTTGCTTCCTCCTGAACTGTGTCTGCTAATTTCATCTGTGCATGGGCCAGGCTTCCTTGATTTGTTGCATATATTAAACTGTCCTGCTATTGTAATCAGACAAAGGAAGTATAAGAAATTAAAACTACAGACATGTATATTCGTTAACATAGATGCAAAAATCCTTAACAAATATTACAGTGAAATAGTATGATATGTAAGAAGGATAATATACTATAACCAAATGCATTTACCTTATGAATGCAAAAATGGTTTACCAGTCAATTCTGTTAATTATATTCATGGAATAAAGCAGAAAAAGTATATGATGTCAGTAGAAGAGAAAAAATTTCTCACAATATCAACAGTTATTGATGATAACTCTTAAGTGGGGAATAAAAGAGGGTCTCTTCAACCTGGTATAAGGGACATCTAGGAAAAACCTATAGGTATTATCATACTTAATTTGAAAAAGACAGAATGCTTTCCCTGTAAGGTACAGAATAGTTCAAGAAATGCCTTTTCTCATCACTTCTGTTCAGGTTCATAGTGTGAATGCTCTAGCTTCTGCAACAAAACAAGAAAAATAAAGACAAGATTGGAAAGAAAAAGTAAAACTAGCTTTATTTGCAGATGAAATGATGAGTCATGCAGAAAGTCCTAAGGAATGTAGAAAACTACCATTAGTAATAGTAAGCAAGGTTAATAAGCTTGCAAGATACATTATCAATGTAAATAGTCATTTCTAAAAATGAAATGAAAATTATTCCATTCATAACATTAAAAAGGCTAAATTCTTAAAAAAAACTTTTAAGTTTATTTTGAGAGTTTATTTATTTTGAGTTATTTATTAATTATACATCAAATGTCGGACACCGGGGGTCCCTGGGTGGCTCGGTCACTTAAGCATTTAACTCTTGATTTGTGCTCAGGTCATGATCTCATGGTTGAGATTGAGCCCCACATGGGGCTCCATGCTAACAGTGTAGAACCTGCTTGGGATTTACTCTCTCCCCCTCTCTCTCTTTGCTCCTTCCCTGTTTGCGTGTGCTCTTTCTCATAATAAATAAATAAACTTTGGGGGAAAAAAAAGATTTGGACACTGAACCGACTGAGCCACCTAGGTGCCCCACAGAAAAATTTAACAAAAGAAGTACAAGACCTGTAAACCTAAAACTGCAAAACATTTCTGAAAAAAAAAAAATTAAAACCTAAACAGTAGAATGATAGGCATAGTCAAGGATTGGAGGCCTGACCTTGTTATAAGATGGCAGTTCTCTCCAAACTTAGAGATTTCTCATATCCTCAGAAATTAACAAGCTAATTATAAAGTATATATGGAATGTAAAGGGCACATATTAGCCAAAACAATTTTATTTACTATTATTTTTAATTTTAACTCCAGTATAGTTAACATACAGCATTATATTTGTTCTGGTATAAAATTCAGTGATTCAACACTAGTGCTCATCAAGATATGTGTACTCTTAACCTCCTTCACCTGTTTCCCCCATCCCCATTCCCCCCACTTTAACCATCTGTTTGTTCTCTGTAGGTAAGAGTCTGCTGTTTCGTTTGTCTTGTTTTTCCTTTGTACATTTGTTTCTTAAATTCCACATGTGAGTGAAATCATTTGGTATTTGTCTTTTTCTGGCTTATTTCACTTAGCACTATACTCTCTAGATCTAGTCATGTTGCTACAAATGGCAAGATTTCATTCTTTTTTTATGGTTAAATAATATTGCACTGCATATATATACCACAGGGCTGCTTCCATAATTTTAGCCAAAACAATTTTTGGATCAGAATAATGTTGAGGTTTTTTAATGCTTGATTTCAAGGATTATTTTATAGCTACTTTATTAAACAAAGTGTCATTTTCATATGAGAATAGACATACAGATCAATGAAGGAGAATAATGTTTGGACATAAATCCACAATATAACCCACAGTTAATATATGTTTGATTTCATACAAAGATGCCAACCTAATAAATAAGTAGGGGGAAATATGGTAGACATTTCAATAAATGGTTTTGAAATAACTAGATTTCCAAGTGGGAAAGAAAATAATGTATATGGGATTTAATGTGAAATGGAACATTGACATAAATGTAAATGCCCAAAGGTATAGAGTTTGTTTAACATATAAGAGAAAGTCTTTTAAGTGTTTGTGGTAGGTGAAGATATCTTGGGATAAAAAGTGCAAATAAGAAAAATAAATTGATGAAAATTAAAATGTTCTACTTTTTGAAAGATAGCTGTTAAAAATGAAAAAGGTAAGCCATGGAATTGAGAAAAATATTTGTAACACATATAATGTACAGATACTTCATCTAAAATATATAGGGAGATGAACAGCCCATAAAAAATGAGCAGAAATGTGAAAAATTAAACGTGTTTAATTTTATTACTCATCAGGAAAATGCAAAACAAAGCCATTTGATCATTAATATAGATGTAAAAAATTTCAGAACATTCAGAATTGAAATTAGGACTGCATAGTTGTTGCTTTTGGGGGTAGTGATTCATGCCTAATTATTGTGAGGAGCATGATGGAAGTTTCTGCATGATTGTAATGTTTTATTCCTGGATGTGAATTTTGGGTGCATGGATGTGTTTTCTTTATGAAAACTTAACCTTATATAGTACTTAGTTATGTACTCCTAGGGAGTAGGATATGTTTCAATAAAAATGTTTTCCCCAAATGAATAGGATTCAGAGAAGAACAAACCAATTCATGAACCTGTGATATGCTATATAACTATAACTCATTTTTGAAATTCTAATTAAAACTATGGTGAAATTTCCATGAAGATTGCCAAAATTTTAAATGTTTGAAAACACTAAGAATTTGTGAGGCCATGGGGCCATACCAAATCTAACCTACTGATGTTAGTTTCATGTGTCACAACTACTTGTGAAAACAGATTGGTAACACTTAGTAAAGTGAATATATGCAGTTCTACTCTTTGATATATACACCATGGAAAATCTTACACATGAGTATCTGGAGGCATGTTCAAGAAGGCTCATGGTGGCACTGTGAGTAAAAGCAAAAAATCTATAAACAGTACACATATATATCAACAGTGTAGTGGACAATTAAGTAGTCATTTATCAGTGTAATATAGTATAGCAGTGAGAATGAGTGAACTACCAATATGGATAAAATTTAAAGATTGTTTTATTGAAGAATGTCACAAGAACATATGTGATATTATTTCCTTTTCGTACAGTTTAGAAAGAAGTTGATAAAGAGTGTTACATTTAGAGAATCTTTCATAGAAGTTTGAAAACAAGTAACTAAAAGTGAAATCATGATCAGTTGTAGGGAACATAATCAAGGAGGATCACAAAAGATGCTTCTGCAGTCCCGCTTAATTTTTTGGCCTGGGTAGAAGATTCAGGGATGTCTTTTATTGTTATTTTATTAAACTGTATTATATGTTTTTGTGTGCTGTATTTCTCATAGCAGTAAAAAAGCCAATTTAATGATCTTTCAAAAATTAAAACTGCAAGTTTCTCAACTCTATAGGTTTAAAATATGAAGAACGGTTTTTTTTCCCATGGATGTTCTGAGATGTATTTATTTAGTGATAGGTTGAATTAACATTGTATCTAAGATCTTTTTCTACTCAAAGCCTGTCAACAAGAAAATTAATGTAATAGTTCGACCCTTTATATTTAGCCTTGAAATTGTAAAACCACATCTTTAAACCAAATTTTATTATTTACTTTTCTAATTCAGACTAGGTTGTTTTCTTAATTAATTCGAAGGGAGATTTATTTATTTATTTAGGTAAAAATTGTCTTAGGACTTTGAATAAAAATCTTTGTGCTAATTAACAGTGAATTACTTTTCTTCCAGATTCAAAGGTCGACTTCTTTGGGAACATCACAGATTTCACAGAAAGTGCTTCCTCTCCTGGAACTTCCATGTGTCGAAGATGGTAAAATGCAACTGCTTTAGGAAGTTTTTCTTATTAAAATGTGTTAGGAATATAATTTTCATTTGAGACCATATTAATAATTTCAAACAATAGCAGATATTTATGTATTTTTTGGAAATTTCACTAAAATTCCTTTAAACACTAGAACTTCGGTGTTCCTTAAAGTTGCTTTTGCCATGGGGTTTTTTGGTATGTAAAATTTAAACTTGTAATCTCAAAGTCTACTAGTAAGTTAATCTTTGTATCCTCCTTTGAGCTAGGAGCCCTAGTGAAGCCGTTGATATCTAATTTATGATATTACTTAATTATTTAGAGAGTTTTGTTATAGTAAAATTTTAGTTTTATATTTTCCTTTTTTGTTACTAAACAAAAAAATCAAGACTTAATACCTACTACATTCACATATGAAAACTGGTAAATATTTTGATAACAGATATCTGCTTTTTCTTGGCCACATTGGAAAGAAAAGCAAGTGTATTTCTCTGTTTTTAAGGCTTTAAAAGTTGCTAAATGGTAAGTAACTGAAGTTGCTGTTTTAATCTTTGGTTTTCTAAAAGAATGTTTTTCTTTGTGGTAAATGGGGCAGGGAGGAGCTATTTTTGAGATATTCTGCCCTAAATTCAGTCTTGGGTTGTTCGGGACATACTTCAGGTGGTTTTAGTTTTCTTTAAATCTTCTTTTAATAGTTTTACTAGTTTTGGAGTTGTTTTTAATGGCAAATTCTATAAATTTTTTATCATATATATATGTGTACACACACACACACACACACACACACATATGAATTCAATAGTGATTGATTTCAGTTTCTTCATCCAAATCTCAGGGCCTGCTGTGTGCTTTTAATATTGTAGATTTTATAACTAAGTCCTGTTTCGTTATCCAGATATAGTGAGCATCTTAGTGTGTTTGAAAATTCATTATGTGTGTAATCATTGGCATTTGCTATAAAATTTTCTTTTGAAATTTTTACATAGACTAATAACTTTAAAAGGTGATGTTCATTAAGCTAAAGATGAATTTTATATTTTCTGTACTTTTTTTGGTCAAAAATGGTATTCTTTCAGACAAAATCTCTATGTTCTTTACATTCAGTTTTTGAAATGTTTAGACCCTGGAACATTTAGACCCTTAATATATTAGCATTCATATTTATTTCAAAAAATTATAAAAATGTTGCTAAATCAATCATTTTGATTATTGACTTAAATAGCGTTCTGTACTTTTTAGATTCAGAGGAAGAATTTTTTGATGCACTGTGTAGTCCCTTGGAAGAGCCTCCTCAGTCTCCCACTGGAGTTAAAAGTTGTCAAAAGCCAGATTATACAAAAAATATGATTCAGTATAAAATAAGATTTGAAGTGCCCGAGGTATGTACATGATAAAATTAACATGGCTTATTTAAGTTCGTCATTTCTGCTATTCACATATTACTAATATGCATTCTGTTTTCATCCTACGTAAGCTGAATCCAGATGTTCCTGTGTGACTTTTCCTTCACTTTTTTTTGAAGATAATTTTCCTAATCAAAAGTTAGGGGTTTAGATTATATATTATGGTTATCAGTGTACATTTATTAAAGATAATTATTTGTATAGCATAAGTATGTTTGCATATGTGTATGTAAAGTCTCCCCTGAATTTTAACTATATATCATGTATATACCTTACATATTCATATATAATCACCATCGACATAAACAGTTTTTTGTTTTAGGTGGTGGTAGTTCCCTTTTTTCTTTCTTCTCCAGGTTTTGATTCAGTTTTATCACCTTGTTGGAGATTGTGAACTACCTGTGGTAGAAATTGATGTTTTAGGACTGGGCACAGATGTTGAGCTTAGAACATTTGATTTGAAAGCAAATGCCTTTTTGAAAGAGTTCTGCTTAAAATGCCCAGAATACTTTGGTAAGTGTCTCATTTTTTTAAAATAAATTAACTTTATTGTTTGACTCCCTACTGGAGAGTTTTAAATTCTCTAGGCTTTAAATCAGTATGTTTGTTAAAATATTCTCCAAGAAATACTATGTTATGAGTTGGTCTTCAGTTTTTATCTTGTACTTGGGAATCTAGAGAGGTAGATCAAAGAGAAAATGAAGATAATTTTTTTTCATTAAGGAAAATAAAATAGTCCTGGTTTAATTTTAAATCTACCTAATGTACCTACTACAATGGTGAATTAATTTCCTGTTGGTAATGTAACAGTTTACCACAGACTTAGTGTCTTACAACAACAGAATTTTATTATCTTAAAAATCTATTAATCAGAAGTCTGACATAAGTCTCAACAGGTAAAAATCAGGGTGCCAATAGGAGTTCCGTTTTGGAGGCTCTAGGGGAGGATACATTTCCTTGCTCATTTGGTTGTTGGGAAAATTTGTTTCTATGTGGTTTAAATATGTTTCCTTCTGCCTATTAGGTGAGGGCTAGCCTCAACCTCCTGTGGGTCTCTCTAGTACACGCACATAGTTCCCTATATCTCAGAACCAGAACAGGGTGGTAGATCGTTCTCATGTTGTCGTGTCTATAGCTTCAGTCCAGGATAATGTTCCCTTTACCTTAATCACCTTTGCAGAGTCTTTATTGCTGTATAAGGTAATGTTTTCTCAGGTTTTAGGGAAACATAGCATGGACATCCTTGGGCAGCAGGACATAGCATTATTTTGTCTAACATAAACATTTTATTTCCAGAATCATAATGGATAAATTATATAATACATTGGATATTTCCATTTATTGTCTTAGGCGTTTAAGACAGGGTGTTACATATATTTCTTCCTTTACATTTTTAGGTTTATTTTTGTAAGATAATTCTCAATGGTTGATGGAATGATTAAGGAAAATGATTTATTTCCATTGTGAGTGCCTTTTATTTCTTTTTCTTGTGTAATTGCTCTGGCTAGGACTTCTAGTACTATATTGAATAAAGGTGATTACAGTGAACATCCTTGTCTTGTTCCTGATTTTAGAGTAAAAGCTTTCATCTTTCCATCATTAAATATGTTAGCTGTGGGCTTATTATATGTGGTCCTTATTATGTTGAGGTATGTTCTCTCTATACTCACTTTGTTGAAAGTTTTTATATAAATTTTGTCAAATGCTTTTCTTCATTCATTGAGATCATATGATTTTTCTCCTTCATTTTGTTAATGTGGTATATCACGTTGACGGATTTCTGGATTTTGAACCATCCTTGGAATAAATCCTACTTGATTATTGTGTAAGATCCTTTGAATGTATTGTTGAATTTGTTTTGCTTATACTTTGTTGAGGATCTTTGCATCTATGTTCATCTAAAATACTGGCCTGTAATAATATTTTCTTGTGGTAAATTTGTCTGGATTTGTTGCCAGGGCAATGCTGGACTTGTAAAAAGAGTTTGGAAGTGTTTCCTCCTATTTCTTTTGACGTGTTTCTTCAGAAAGATTAGTATTAATACTTTGTTTAATGTTTGGTAATATTCATCTGTTAAGCTGTCTGGTTTGTTCAGAGTTTTTTTTTGTTTTTTAATGTTTATTTATTTTGAGAGAGAGCATGTGTGCATGTGGGGGGAAGGGCAGAGAGGGGGGAGAGAAAGAATCCCAAGCAGGCTCCACACTGTCAGCACAGAGCTGAATGCAGGGCTTGATCCCATGAACTGTGAGATCATGATCTGAGCTGAAATCAAGAATTGGATGCTTAACTGACAGAGCCACCAGGCAACCCTGTTCAGAGGTTATTGATTAATGATTCCGTTTTTTGTTTTTTTGTTTTTACAAGTAATTGGTCTTAGTATTTTCTATTTCTTCATTATTAAGTATAGGAAGTTTTATTAAGTCTCTGAGTTTATTACTTTTCAGATGTCCAATTGTTAGTGTTAGGGTTTTTCTTAGTAGTCTCTTATGATCCTTTGTATTTCTTTGGTTATCATTTATTTGTCATGTCTCCTTTTTCATCTCTGATTTTATTTGAGCCCTCTCTCTCTTTTTTTTTTTTTTTTTTGATGAGTCTAAAGGTTTGTGAATATGGTTATCTCTTTAAGAAATCGGCACTTAGTTTTATTGATCTTTTCAGTTGTTTTTTTAAGTCTCTATTTTCTTTATTTCTGCTCTTTTATTTCCTTCTAATTTGGGGTTTCATTTGTTCTTCATCTGGTTCCTTGAGGTGTAAAGTTAGATTGTTTATTTGAATATTTTCTTGTTCCTAAAGGTTTTTGCTGTGCTCTGTATTGCTGTGCTCTGCCCTCTTAGAAACACTTTGGCTGCATTTCATAAACTTTAGTATGTTGTATTTTATGTTCTCATTGGTCTTAAGGTATTTTTTAAAATTTTTCTTTGGATTTATTGACCCAGTAAAAAATGTTAATATCTGCAGTAATTCTTTTTTGACCCAAGTAGTAAAACTGTAACTGTAACTGCAGATGACATGGTATCACATCTAGAAAACCTTAAAGGTTCCACCAAAAAAATGGCTACAACTAATCAATAAATTCAGTGATGTTGTAGGATAGAAAAACAAAAATTCTGTTGGGTTTCTATATACTATGAGAAAAAGAAGTTAGGAAGACAGTCCCATTTGTTAACAAACTGGAATGAATGATGACTTTCTGAAAAGAAAATTTACTCAAATGAAAAAATAAAACAATCCCATTTGCAATTCCATCAAAAAGAATGAAACACATAAGAATAACTTTAAGAAGGTGACAGATGTGTATACTGAAAACTGTAAGACAGTGATGAAAGAAATTAAATGAATGGAAAGATAGTCCATCCTTATGGCTTAGAATTATTAATACAATTAAAGTGTTCATACTATTCAAAGCAATCTACAGATTCAATACAATCCCTATCAAAACTCCAGTGTCATTTTCACAGAAATAGAAAAAAGAATTCTAAATTTGTCAGTCACCACAAAACACCCCAAATACCCAAAGCAGTCTTGAGAAAGAAGAACAAAACTGGAGGCATGATGTTCCTTGATTTCAAAATATATTACAAAGCTATCTGTGGTACTGACGCAAAACAAAACTTTATGGTACCAACATAAAAGCAGACTCACCAATCAATGGAACCAAAAAGCACCTAGAAACAGACCCATTAACATATGGTCCATTACCTTATGACAGAGGAGTCAAGAACATAAAATGAAGAAAGGATAGTTTCTTCAATAAATGGTGCTATGAAAACTGGACAGCCACATGCAAAAGAATGAAACTGCTATCTTATACCATACACAAAAATTAACTGAAGATAGTTGAAGACTTGAATAAAAAACCTGAAACCATAAAACTCCTAGAAGAAAATGTAGGCAGTAAGTGCCTTTACATTAGTCTTGTGTTGATTTTTTTGATCTGACTCCAAAAGCAAAGGCAACAATAAACAAGTAGGAATACATTAAGCCAAAAAGCTTCTCCACAGCCAAGGAATCCACCAACAAATTGAAAAAGCAGCTGACTGGATGGGAGAAGATACATGCTGATCACATATCTGATCAGTGGTTAATACCCAAAATATATAAAGAATTCTTGCAACTCAATAACCAAAACCCAATTCAGTTTAAAAAATGGACAGAGGATCTAAAAAACATTTTTCTCAAAGAAGACATACAGATGGTTAACAGGTACATGAAAAGATACTGAATATTGCTGATTGTCAGGGAAATGCCACTTAAAACCACAGTGAGATATGACGTCACACCTGTCAGTATGGCTGCTATCAAAAAAACCCCAAGAAATAACAAGTATTGACAAGGATGTGGAGAAAAGTAAATCCTTGTGCACTACCAATTAATGCAGACATTATGGAAGATCACATGTACATTCCTCAAAAAATCTAAAATAGAGTATCATATGATCTCGCAATTCCACTTCTGAGTATTTACCCAAAGAAAATGAAAACACTAACTCAAAAAGAGAAAGGTACCTGATGTTCACTGCAGCCCTATGTACAATAGCCAAGGTATGGAAACAGCCTAAGTTCAATCAATGAATGAGTGCATAAAGAAGATATCCTATTTACATACATACACAGATACACAATGAAATTCTATTCAGCTATAAAAAGGAATGAAATCTTGCCATTTGTGACAACATGGATGGACCTTGAGGGCCTTATGCTAAGTGAAATAAGTCCGAGAAAGACAAATACCATCTGATCTCACTTATATGTGGAATCTTTACAAACAATCCAAGTTGATAGGTACATAGAACAGATTAGTGGTTGTCAGAGGTGGGGGTGGGGTGGCGTGGTAGTTGGCATGGGTGAAGGGGGTCCAAAAGATGTAAACTGGTAGTTAGAAAATCAGTAGGATGCAAAGTATAGCATAGTGGCTATAGTTAACAATACCTAATTGCCTATTTGAGAGCTGCTAAGATAATCTTGAAAGTCCTCATTATAAGAAAAAAATTGTAATTACGTATGAGGACAGATGTTAACTAGACTTACAGATATTGAACCATTATATTTTATACCTGAGACTAATGCATTGTTCTATGTGAATTATACCCCGTTTATGAAAGAGAAATGATTGGGGTGCCCGGGTGGCTCAGTCTGTTGAGTGTCCAACTCTTGATTTTGGCGCAGATCATGATCCCAGGATCGTGGGATTGAGCCCCACATTGGGCTCTATGCCGATCATGGAGCCTGCTTAAGATTCTCTGTCTCCCGCTGCCCCTCTCCCTCGCTCACACACACACACACACACACACACACACACACACTCTCTCTCTCTCTCTCTCTCTCTCTCTCTCTCTTTCTCTAAAAAAAATTTTTGTTTCAACTAAAAAAATTTAGTAGGTTAATTTTAATTTTATAAAACTTCTTTGTAGCAGAAGAACATCATATGAGTAGAAATCACAGTAAATTTTAATAGACTATTTTTAGAGCAGTTTTTGAATCACAGTACAGTCAGCAGATGGTATATGGATTTCCTCAGGTACTTTTCACATGCTAAACCTCTCCCTTTATAAACATCCCCCACCAGAGGAATTTGTTGCAGTTGATGAACTTACATTGATATAGTACAAAGTCCATAGTTTATATCAGGGTTCAACTTGGTGCTGTGCATTCTGAGGGTTTTGGACACATATATAACGACATGTATCCAGCATCATATTATCATACGCAGTTCCACTACTCTAAAAATCCTCTGTGTTCCACCTATTCATCCTTTTCTGTCCTCCCCCTTCTCCTGGCAACCACCAAGCTTTTAACTGTTTCCATATTTTATCCTTTTCCCCAAATGTCACATCCCTGGGATCATACTGGATTTTGCTTTTCAGACTGACTTTTTTTTCAGTTAGTAATAGGTATTTAAGTTACTATTTCCATAACCTTTCATTACTTGATAGCTCACTTCTTTTCAGTGCTGAATAATGTTCCATTGTATGACGTATCATAGTTTATTTTTCCATTCACTTAATAAAGGACATCTTGGTTCACGCATAAGTTTTTAGAGTTCTGAATAAAGGTGCAATAAACATCTGTATGAAGATTTTTGTGTGGGCATAAGTTTTCAACTGCTCTAGATAAATACCACGGAACACAATTGTTGGGTCATATGGTTTAAGAGTATGTTTTGTGAGAAACAATACAGCTCTCTTCCAAAGCGACTTATACCATTTAGCATTCTCATCTGCAAAGAATGAGAGTTCCTGTTGCTTCATATCTTCACCTGGTGTTACTCTCTTTGATTTTGAGCATTCCAGTAAGGTATGAAATGGGCAGCTCAGCGGTTTTTTTGTTTAAAAAAATTTTTTTTTACATTTTAATTTTGAGAGAGAGAGAGAGACAGAGCACAAGTGGGGGAGGGGCAAAGAGCAAGGGAGACACAGAATCCGAAGCAGGCTCCAGGCTCTGAGTTGTCAGCACAGCCCAATGCAGGGCTCAAACCCCCACAAACCATGAGATCATGGCCTGAGCCAAAGTGGAAGTCAGATGTTTGAGCCAACCAGGCGCCCATATTTGTTTTTGTTTTGCAGTTCCTTAAAGACATGTGTAGAGCATCTTTTCCTATGTTGATTTTGCTTCTGTGTGTCTTCTTTGGTGAGGTATCTCTTAAGGTCTTTGGTCTATTGTTTTATTTAAAAAAAATTTTTTTTAACGTTTATTTATTTTTGAGACAGAGACAGAGCATGAACGGGGAGGGTCACAGAGAGAGGGAGACACAGAATCTGAAAGAGGCTCCAGGCTCTGAGCAGTCAGCACAGAGCCCGCCGCGGGGCTTGAACCCACGGACGGTGAGATCATGACCTGAGCCGAAGTCAGACGCTTAACCGACCGAGCCACCCAGGCGCCCCTTTGGTCTATTGTTTTAATGGTGTTTGTTTTTTCTTGATTAATTTTAAGAGTTACTTACATATTTTGGATAACAGTCCCTTATCATATGTATCTTTTGCAAATATTTTCTCCTCATCTATGGCTAGTTTTTTTCATTTTACTGACATTGTCCTTAGCAGAACAGAATGTTTTAATGAAGTCCTTTATGAGGTTTTTTTTTTTTTTTTCTCCCCATGCATCATGCCTTGGATGTTGTATCTAAAAAGTCATTGCCAAAATGAAGGGTATCTAAATATTCTCCTATGCTCCCTTCTTGAAGTTTTATAGTTCATTTTACATTTAGATTTGTGGTCCTTTTTGAGTTGATTTTTGTGAAGGGTATAATCTCTATGTCTAGATTTTCTTTTCCTGTTGATGTCCATTTGTTCCATCAACATTTGTCGAAAAGACTAATGTAAATGGTACTGTTTGTTTGTTTGTTTTTTTTAAATTTTTTTTTTTTTCAACGTTTATTTATTTTTGGGACAGAGAGAGACAGAGTATGAACGGGGGAGGGGCAGAGAGAGAGGGAGACACAGAATCGGAAACAGGCTCCAGGCTCTGAGCCATCAGCCCAGAGCCTGACGCGGGGCTCGAACTCACGGACCGCGAGATCGTGACCTGGCTGAAGTCGGACGCTTAACCGACTGCGCCACCCAGGCGCCCCGTGTTTGTTTTTGGTGTTATGTTTTTAATGTCAAATTCTAGTTATCCAGTTTTGGTACATAGGAAAGCTTTTGACTTGTATATTAACCTTGTATCCTACAACTTTGCTCTAATGGCTTATTAGTTCCTGGAGGGTTTTTTTGATGTTGATTCTTACAAAAGTTTTACATAGATGATCATGTCATTTGTGAACAAAGACAATTTTATGCCTTCCTTCCCAGAAATAAAAGAAAATACCTTTTATTTCTTCTTTTACTGCATTTTCTGACACTTAATAGTATGATGTTGACATCAGTAAAAAGGGAAGGACCTCTTACCTTGTTCCTTAGTGTGAAAACCTTGAGTTTCTCACAATTAAGCATGGAGTTAGCTGTAGGTTTTTAGAAGATATTCTTAAGTTAGGAAGTTCCTTATTTCTAGTTTACTGACGTTTTTATCATGAATGTTTATTGGATATGGTCATATGCTTTTTCTGCATCTGTTTATATGATCATGTAATTTTTCTTGTGAAGCCTGTTGATGTGATTACATCAGTTGATTTTCCAGTGTTGAGCTAGCCTTGAAGTTTGGGATAAACTTTACTTGGTCATGGTGCATATTGTTTTTTTACACTTTGTTGGATTCAATTCGCTAATACTGTACTTTGTTGAAGATTTTTGTATTTATTTTTTTTAAATATGAAATTTATTGTCAAATTGGTTTCCATATAAACCCCAACAGTGCTCATCCAACAGGTGCCCTCCTTAATACCCATCACTCACCCACCCCTCCCTCCCACCCCCCATAAACCCTCAGTTCTCAGTTTTTAGGAGTCTTCTGTTTTGGCTCCCTCCCTCTCTAACCATTTTTTTTTCTTCCCCTCCCCCATGGTCTTATGTTAAGTTTCTCAGGATCCACATAGGAGTGAAAACATATGGAATCTGTCCTTCTCTGTATGACTTATTTCACTTAGCATAACACTCTCCAGTTTTGTATACATTGTAAAGAGAGTTACTACTCTGTAGTTTTCCTTCTTTTCTTTCTTTCTTTTTTTTTTTTCTTCTTTTTTCTAATGCCTTTGTTGTAAGGTTTTGGTATTAGGGTAATTCTGATTTCATAGAATGAGTTAGCAAGCTTTCTTTCTGTTTGTATCCTCTGAAAGGGATTGTAAAGAATTGTTACAATTTTTCCCTCAAATGTTTATTAGAATTCACCAGTGAACCCTTCTAGGTATGATGGTTTCTTTTTTAGGTTATTCATTATTGACTTGATTTCTTTAATAGATATGAACCTATTCAGGTTGTCTGTTGATTCTTGTGTGAGTTTGGCAGGTTATATTTTTCAAGGAATTGGTACATTTCATTAAGTTACTACTTTTGTGGGCAGAGTTGTGTATAGTATTTTTTAATTATCCTTTTAAGTTCATGACACCATAATTTCTCCTCTTTTACCTCTGATACTAGTAATCTGTGTCCTCTTTGTTTCTTAGTTAGCCTGGCTAGAGGCTTATAAATTTTATTGATCTTTTCAAAGAATCTTTTATGGTTTCTTCAATTTTTCTAAAGCTTTTTTATTTTCAGTTTCATTGATTTTGATCTAATCAATGAAATCTAATCTAATCAAAATCTAATCAATTTTGATCTAATCAAATTATTTCTTTCCTTTTGCTTACATCAATTGATCTTCTTTTTCTACTTTCCTAAGGTGGAAGCTTAGATTATTGATTTTATATCTTCTAACATATGCATTCAATGTTACATTTCCCTGTAAGCAGTGCTTTTACTATTAGTCCCAAATTTTGATGAGGTGTGTTTTCATACCCAGTTTCTAATGTTTTCAATTTGAGATTTCTTCTTCTACTCATGTGTTACGAGAAGTGTTGCTGATTCTCCAAATATTTTGGAATTCCCCAAATATATTATTTGATTTGTAATTGAATTCCATTGTGGTCTGAGTGCAGACACTGTGTGGCTTTTATTTTATTTATCATTTGAATTTAGGAAGGTGTGTTTTATGGCCCAGAATGTTGTCTATGTTGCTGATCAGTCTGTGGGAGCTTAAGAAGGTGTATTCTGCAAGTAATGGAGGAAGTAATCTATAGATATCCATTGTGTCCAGTTGATTGATAGTACTACTACTGATTTCAACTATGTCCCTACTGGTTTTTTTGTCTGCTGGATCTGTCCATTTCTGATAGGGGAATGTTGAAGTCTTAACTGTGATAGTGGGTTCATCTGTTTCTCCTTTCAGTATTATCAGTGTTTTGCCTCACTTATTTTGATGCTTTGTTGTTAAGATGCATACAGCTTAAGGATTGTTATGTATTCATGGAGAATTGGCCCCTTTATCATTATATAATAACTTTCATTTTCTCTGATAACTTTTCTTACTTTGGAGTCTACTCTGTCTGAAAAATAACATAGCTATCCCTTTTTTCATTTTATTAGTATTTACATGCTATGGTTTCCTCATCCATTTACTTTAAATCTGTATGTGTCTTTTATTTACAGTGTTATTTCTTATGGACAATATATAGCTGGGTCTTGTTTGTTTGGTCCACTGTGGTAACCTGCATCTTTTAATTGATGTATTTAGACCGTTGATGTCCAAACTGATTATTAGTACAAGTTGGCTTAAAATTTTTGTAATTATAAGTAGTAGAGCTTTACATTTATTTTTGAGACCATATAAATCTGGGGCATCTGGCTGGCTCAGTTGGTAGAGCATGTGACTTTTTAAGTTTATTTTGAGTGTGTGTGCACAAGTGGGGGGAGGAGCAGAGAGAGAGAGAGAGAGAGAAAGAGAGAAAGAATCCTCCACACTGACGGTGCAGAGCCCAATGCAAGACTCAACCTCACAAACCCACGAGATCATGATCTGAGCTGAAGTTGGATGCTTAACCAGCTGAGCCTGTCAGGCACCCCAAGCATGTGACTTTTGATCTCAGGGTTGTGAGTTCAAGCCCCAGAATAGGTATAGAACTCACTTCTAAAAAAATGTATTCTGCTTACATATGTATAAAAGTAAGTATTTTGGTACTTTGGCTGTCCTAGAATCTAATGTTCTAAGAATCAGTCTTAGAATCTGATAGATCCCAAGATCTATCTATGGGAATTAAGAAAGGCAGAAGATATGCTTATATACGTATCAAGGATTTAAGGTCATCATCTCTAGGAACTTACTCCCAGGCAAAGCTGTCAGTTAGCTACTGTCATGAAAACTACCCTCCCCTTTGTCGAGCCCTGGATTGAATGTGATCTTTGTATTTGAGAAAGCAAATAAAGTATTGGCAGCCTGAAACCTTAATCACTGAATGTGATTTACTCATACATTATAGTTGCCTATTCTACACTTGTTCTGTAGCCCTTAGGAACTCGAATGTGGTAGATTTTATTATGATTATCTTGTGCTAAGAAAACCATCATACCTAGCAGATACAGAGTTTTACCTTATTACGCTTTTTTACATCAAGAAACAGTTTGCTCTCGTGATTGGAAATAAAAGTGAACCAGTTTCCTTAGTGTTCTCCAGTAATCCAGAAGTATTCTAGCAGTTGTAAATTATTCTGTTTGTTTTTCTAAAAGCACAGGATAAGAACCCCCCCCCCCCCAGCACACAGGGGTACTGATACACAGTTGTCACTACATCTATTTCTATAATTTTTTTTTTTTTTTTTAGTTGGGGGGGAAGAAGTGAATAGCACAGTTTCTCATAAATGATCAGTAAATAGTTCTGTGGATAAGTGTATGAGAAAAATTGGGACCTTTTTAAAGATTGAAATGTGAGTAGCATGTGCAGTAGGAGGCTGGCTTAATAGCTAATAAGCTTTTAAATCTGGAAGAGTCTGTGGAATATGTTACTTTTTTCCCTCAAAAGTCTTAACGATTAATTTGTAGTTCTTTCTTCCAGTATCTAGATAGTAATTTCTAGTAGTCATAGTAATTTGGTGATGATAGTTTATAGCCTTTATACAAAATACTGTTCTCTACGGCAGCTTTCCCACTTACTTTCCAAAGTTTTAATCAGACGCCAGAATACAACTAGTGAAGACTAACTACAGGGGATTTATTCTAATCTAAACTAATACACAGAAGAACTTAGTTTCTCATCACATACCTGATCTGTCTTCTTAAAGACAATAGGTTTCCAGGGAGTCTTGTCATTTTCTTTCTAGGTTTTTCTGTGGCTCAGGGCTGCAGTTCTCTTCATGTCCTTTCATTGGTCCTAGTAACTCTGTTTTTTCTTTTACTGATTGCTACTTCTTACCTTACCTCCTATCTGGGTTTAAAAGGGTAAGATTGTTGAACCTTGTGCCATAAGAGAAGGGAAGGAAATTGGGAGAAACTACAGCTTTAGAGTTTAAAATAAAGGAGGAGGGATCTGACTTGGGTAAGACAGAATTGAAGGCTCAGAACTGCCACAGGAAATTCTTCTTTTCCAGTTCTGTTTTATTAATGTTGCTGCTATTGACTTTCCGTAAGTTTTTTCTGTGAAAGAGTAATTTAAAACATTATTTTTAGATGAAAACAAGAAACCAGTTTATTTGATTACAACGCTGGATAATACGATGGAAGATCTGCTAACACTGGAGTATGTGAAGGTGAGCACTTCCATTTGTATGCTTGCTGTGGTGAGTGTGCTTCTGAAATGTTGTAATCAAGTTTTGTAAATTTAGGTAGGTTTCGTTTAATCTTCATTATAACGTGATTTCTAAAATTCCTACAACTTTAAGCTTTTCTTGTTTTGTCATCCTTTAGTTTCTAAACATTTCGTATAGAAAAATAACAGGCCTGTGTTCTAAGTAGAAATGACATGAAGTTTGACTTTTTTCCCTCCATCAGATAACCAAAAACACAAAACAAAACAAAAACAAACTTTTTAATCTTGATGGAATTTAATATGGTATACAATATGAGATGAGGCTTTCATTTGATTTCATCACTTATTGTTTTTATATGTACTGTGGTCTACTTAAGATTTATTCCGCATTTTCATTGACCTATTTTTATGTAAGTGCCACGTTAATTTAATAATTACTTTATTTATTTATTTTTTTAATTTTTTTTTCCAACGTTTATTTATTTTTGGGACAGAGAGAGACAGAGCATGAATGGGGGAGGGGCAGAGAGAGAGGGAGACACGGAATCGGAAACAGGCTCCAGGCTCTGAGCCATCAGCCCAGAGCCTGATGCGGGGCTCGAACTCCCGGACTGCGAGATCGTAACCTGGCTGAAGTCGGATGCTTAACCAACTGAGCCACCCAGGCGCCCCAATAATTACTTTATAATAACAATGCTGATAGAGTATTTTACCACTTTTAAGACTTTTTTTTTTTTACTATTGATGGAGATATTTTAGGGTTTGTGGTGGTGTTTATGCATTGTTAAATAGCCTTTTTTTGACAAAAGCATTCCAGAGCTAAAGATATCATGCACAGTATTTGGATACTTGGTAGACAATTCTATCACAAATTTTTTCACAAAGGGGAAGAATTAGGAAGAACGTTAGTTACAATTGTATGTACATGTGACTTCATAAGATACTAATGGATTTGCTTTTTTCTCTTTGGTTAGGCAGAAAAGAATCTACCTAATTTGAAAAGTACTTACAACAATGTTGTGCAACTAATTAAGGTATGAATGAACAATCATTTATTTTTTAATTAGATACTGTATTTCTAAGTAACTATATCATGGAAATTGTTTTATAACTAGAACTGTATAATCCTTGAGGATAAAAATGGAATATTATGAATTTTATTCCTTTTTTAGATATATTTAATATTTTTGAGAGAGAGAGAGTGCGCGCATGTGCGCAGACACTAGTGGGGGAGGGGCAGAGAGCAAGGGAAACACAGGACAGAAAGTAGGTTCCAGGCTCTGAGCTGTCAGTGCAAAGCCCGATGCTACTCTCGAACTCATGAACTGCGAGATCAGAAACCAAGTCAAAGTTGAAAGCTTAACCAACTGAGCCATCCAGGTGCCCCATGAATTTTATTCTTATTACCACAAATTATAGTGCCTTATACTGAGCAACAAACAGATATTTATTGACCTGTTACTAAAATCAGCTTTGTTCTTTAGGTGAATTTTTCCTCTTTGGATATTCATTTACATACTGAAGCACTTCTGAATACAATAAACTATTTTAATAACGTACTCCCACAACTAGAAGAAAAACGAGCCTCTGTGTCTGTTGCGGAGACTGAAGACAAAGGAGAGGTCATTAAAAAAATGTGTACGTTTGAAATTCAGCTTCAAGGTTTTTTACCATGTAGATCAATAAATTTTAGCTTTTTCTTTGTTTTCTTATATATAATATTGGCTCCAGAATTCTGTTGCTTAAATTAGCATCTAGAAAGATTATTATGTACCAGGTAAATTTTAGAAAATAACAGCAAAAGAAAGTATTTACCAGTGAAGAAAATGTGGTTTTTATCATGTCACTCTTTTTAGTCAAATATCATATAGTAGTAGTATTTGAATTAAAATTCATGCATTTAATATCATAATTTTGGATTAGAAATTTAGAACTAAGAAAATTTTAATCCTATCAGACTGTATTTTTTAAGCACATATTTTTTAAGCAATGAAAAGTTGCAGGTTTGACCATGACAAATACCACCTCATAATCATTGTGTCTCAAATGATTCATGATTTTGCAACTACGGTTTTTTTTCGTGTCATCCAGGATGAAACTAAATTGTTAGTCTCATCTAGGAATAGTTTTTGGTTGTGTCTGTTTGATTTGTTTGGCTTTGTTTTCATTAGGTTTGATTGTTTTTTTAGAATTCCTAATTTAGTAGGGAATATCTTAATTTCAATTGAATGGAAAATCAGGTTTTCCTCTAGTATTATTAATTTATCTTATACTTCAATTACTTTATAAGGGTAGTGAGGTAACTACTGAAAGTTTTTCCTTATGTTTTACAATTTTTTTTTTTTTGCAGCTTTAAAACTACCCAAGAACGAAGATATTATTACCTTGCAGATTTTGGCAGAATTATCTTGTTTACAGATCTTTATTCAAGATCAGAAACGTAACATTTCTGAAATTAAGATTGAAGGTAATAAAATTTCAGAAAAAAAATGAGAACTATGAAATGAAAGAAAAGCCATTCATTCATCCTTTTATTCCCTTAGGGCTTGATTCTGAGATAATAATGAGGACTTCAGCCACTGAAATAAATGCAAAGCTAAGGAATATAATTGTCTTGGATTCTGATAAAACAGCTTTATACAAAAAGGTATGGACTTGTTTCTCTTAAATAATAGTACATCATTAAATACGAGTGTCCTTTAAGGTTGGTCATAGGTATAAATTAGTTGTCAGCATTTTAGCAGTGTGGCTTATTAAGTTGACAGGTTTTGGAGTTAGGCCTAATTGGGTTTGTATTTTAGCTGTGTTCCCTAGTGGTTGTGTGACCTAATCTCAGATTCTTTTTATTTGTAAAATGAGGATTAAGTATCTCATAAAGAAGTTTATATAATACTCGGAAACATAGTTGGAGGCTGGGGAAGGGCAATTAGTAAATGCCTTTTTCAATTTTTTTTTTTTCTTTTTGCTCGTCTCTTCAAATACTGTGAATCTTGTGATGCATTTCAGATTTCAACAGCAGTGGATATGAAGTCAGACTGAGCAGATGAAATTATTTAAGTTTATTTTCATGGGTGCTTACTATAGTATAGCTGTTCACAATGTTAACAGAGTCCTTTGAACCCGATGGCTAGGGGTTGAAGAGATAGGTGTTAGTACTGGGTGTGAGATGGTAAAGTTCTAGGACCAGATACCATTGTCGAGTTGGACAGGTAATTGTTGAACAGTGGAGCATATAGGTAGGATGGTGTATTTAAGGGAGTGAAGAGAACATCAAGTAGTAGGGTCAGAAAAGGCTGAGTTACTTCTTGAGTCAGGAAGTCGGAGTCTGGAGTGTGAAAGGAAAATGTGGCAATAATACCAATGAGATACAGTGATGACCTGATTTTTGTGTTAAATGAAAATCCTTACTCTTTATATTTCCTTATTATGGCTTGCTAGCGTGAAATAACAAGAGTGCCAGAGCATCAAAGGTGCGTGGTCCATAGTAATAAGGAACAAGAAATCTTCTAGAAGCCATGGTTTAATGTATTACTTTTGCTTTTATCAAAAAAAACAAAAACAAAAACAAAAAACAAAGTACTAACACATTTAAGATTATTGGTTTTATTTGCCCTGTGTAGAAAGTACAGCTCACATAAATAAAGGCATCTACTGAAAGTCATACAAATAATTAGTAATGAAACTGATAATATAATCCAAGTTATTTACTTTTTTCTTTTTAATTTTGTAACTAATGCATCTGTGAGGTTAAAAATTCAACGTAAGCTACAAACTGAAAAGTTTCTTTCTTTCTTCTTGCCCCACCCCATTTCCCCTTGCTATTCTTTCACTTTGATTCTAGTGTACAGGATTTTTATTTTACTTCTAATTTTTTAAAAAAATGTTTTAATGTTTATTTTTAAGAGAGAGAGAGAGAGCGAGTGTGTGTGAATGGGGGAGGGGCAGAAAGAGAGGGAGACACAGAATCTGAAACAGGCTCCAGGTTCTGAGCTGTTAACAGCCCAATGTGGGGCTTGAACCCATGAACCATGAGATCATGACCTGACCTCAAATCCAGCGCTTAACCATCTGAGCCACCCAGGCGACCCGTGCTGTACATGATTTTTAAATAAACTGCCTTGGTTCAGTAACTCTCCACATGTTTAGGAAGCAGAGGGACAACTATTTGCCTCAGATCAGAGCTTCCTAATTATTGTGCCCTGAGTGGGTTTTGGGTATAATAATGTATTTAGCTTCTTAGCTTTTTGGGCAGTTGGGTAAAGGATACCTGGAGTTCTCAGACTCTTTGAATCTGTCCTGGAGCATCATCCTCTGTTTCCCGGAGAACCATTGTATAGATGACCGTTAATTTTGTGTATCATAACTAACGTAGAATCTGAAAGGGATTCTAGCTGATCTGACTTTCTTATGAAATAAGATCTCATTGTAAATTTCTTATGTCTTCTTTATAGAAGAATGTTTCAAAAGTGAATGTTTACAAGAATTATCCCCTTAATTAATTATTATTGCTTATTATGAATGGTAGGTACATAAGTATTTCTAATAGTTGGATTTAGACAGATAGACATAAGAATGGATGAGGCACTGATAGAGTAATTTTATCGCCTCAAAAATTGAGAGTGAAGGCTTTTTTTCCTCTTACATCGGTTTCCTTTGAGAAAAGTACTGTAAGTACAAGCCTAACAGTCTAAATTCTGGGAGCCAGAATGGTTGAAGAATGTTGGGGACCTTTTCAGTTTACAGATTTTTGCTTAAAATACCCATTTTTTAGTTTTATTTACCCCTTTTCTGCACCTGGTATGTCTTATGCCATATCCTGTCTACTCTAAACTCTGTCTTAAACAAAATTCTTTTCTTCTCTTGGGCTTTAGGGGAATAGTCACTCAGGTGACTTGTGGAAGATATTCTGTATTTTTATTAATAATATTTGGAGTATTATGGTCAGCAAAAGATGCAAAGTCTGTTTCCTGGGGTAAATAATAAATAGTAAATAATAGAAAATTATGTTAGGGAGAATAAGTACTTTGAAAACCAATAAAGTAGGATAATATGATAGATTCTAATAACATTTTAGGATTATCAGGAAATCCTGTTCTGAACATCAGAGTGAAATCTGAATCAGTTGTCAATGTGGAAAGAGCGTTCCATGTAGAGGAAGTAGCAACTATAAAAGGTTTGTGGCAGCAAGCTGCTGGGCACATTTGGGAGGTCCTAAAGGGCCTCAGTAATCCTTTTATAGAATTCTTCACTGGTTTTTTCCCCCCCATTTTTTTTTTCTTTTTGAAGTCAGGTTTACTTTATATTCAGTAAAATTTAGCCTTTTTAGTGCATATAGTTCCTTGATTTTTGTTGAACACCTACAGCTGTGTAACTTCCAACATCTTAAGGATAATAGATTATATCTATCACCTCCCAAAGGTTACTCCTGCCCTTTGTAGTTATCCCTTCTCCCCACCCTAGCACCTAGGAGTCACTGTTTTGCCATTTCCAGAATGTTGAATAAACGGAATACTACAGTATATAACCTTTTTAGTCTGATTCTGTCTTAGCATATGAGATTTTAATTTTTGTCTTTTCTGATTTTCTCTTCAACAGTCTAACTAGAGATTTATCCATTCTTTTCAAAGAATCAGCTTTTGGTTCAATTGAGTGTTTATTTAAATTTTTTTATGTCTTCTCTCACTTTTTTTTTTTTTTAAATGTTCTTCCTTCTCGCTTTGGATTTAATTTCTTCTTTTCCTAGTTTCTTAAGGTAGAAACTTAGGTTACTGATTTGACATTTTTCTAATGCAGGCAGTTACTGCTATAAATTTTCCTTTAAGCACTGCTTTAGTTGTATCTTAGAAATTTTGATATGTTTATTTTTATTCAATTCAAAATATTTTCTATTTTGTCCTGCAACTTTCTCCTTTACCCATGGTTTATTTAGAAATATGTTGTTTAACCTCCAGACGTTTTGATTTCCTTCCCTTCTTTTTGTTGAGCTTCATCATTTTCCATAATTTTATTTTCTGTTTCACCTATTCTGTTCTCTCCTTCCATAATTGCTGTCACTGTACCTAGTTTATTTTGCATCTCATTTGTAGCATTTCTTCGTTCATCATGACTACTTCTTAGGTCTTGGATCTCTGCAGCAGTAGAGCCTCTGCTGTCTTCTGTGCTTTTTTCAAGCCCAGCTATTAGTCTTAACGACTGTTATTCTAAATTCTTGTTCGGATATATTGTTTATATCTGTTTGGAGCAATTCTCTGGCTGATGTTTCTTCCTGGATCTCCTTTTGAGGAAAATTCTTCCGTGTCATCATTTTGGCTAGGTTTCTGTCTTTTATGTGTTTTAATAGCTTGTTATGTGTCCTGCACCTGCAAGTAGTACCATATTAAAAAGGTGTTGTACGCTGTCCAGGGCCTGGCCCTTCAGAAGTGCTTTTGGAGTGTGGAGCGTGCACTCTGTGATTGCGTTTTGGCTGCTCTATCCCACTGGTCAGTCCACTGCAGAGCTCTGCCTTGCTTGTATCTGTGGAGTGTTGGGACCTTCCACCAGGTGTGCTTTGAATTGTTTGCTGGAGTAACCCTGGAAAAAAGGAAAGGAAGGGGGAGTCTGATCCCATATAAAGAGAAAAATGAAAGGGGTGGAAAAAAAAAGACTTAAGCAGAGAATCAAAAAAGCTATAAGGCTTAATTCAAGGAGAGAGAAAGGAAAATAAAGAAGGAGATCTAGAAAAGGTATAAAGAGAAACGAGTAAAAATGCCTGATTAAACAAACAAAAAATTATATATATATAAAAAGTAAGAATTGACCAAAAACCAACTCACACTATGAACCTGATTCCAAAAGGAAAAGAGAAGAGAAAAGAAAAGAAAAAAGGAAAAGAAAAACAAACAGACAAAACCACAAAACAGTTGTCTGTTGGTGCCTGAGACCCATGGCTGTGCTGGTCTGGAAGAGAGGCCCTCTGGTTTGGTCAGTGTCCGTTCTGCTTAGGTAGATATGCAGTTGCCAGGCATGGAGGGGGAGGGTTTGGTGTAGGCGGGTCCCACCTCCACTGGGGGCCCCTGTGCTGCTCCCTGAAGCCCTATCTTGTTGGTGATGGGGGAAAAATGGCGACACCCCAATCTCTCCTCCCCAGACAGGGGTCTCAAGCCACACCGCTCAGGCAGCCCTCACGTAGTGGCGCCAGAGGTGGGCTTGCCCTGCTCCACAGTCTCCAGTGCCAGAGGCGCTCAGCTGGGATTCAAAACCCAATGTCTTAGAGGGCCCTGCACCCTACGGACCCTGTTCTGGTGGAGCCCCACTCCGCCCTGCTGATAGAAGGCCTCTGGCTGGCGCCTACAGGGTCTTTTGTCCTTGGGGAGGCAGTAAACTCTTTTCCCACAGTATTGGAGGAAGGGGACTGTCTCTCCCGGTGCGCCCCTGCGATCGCTACCCGGCCCCAGGCTTGGCTCCCTTCGCCTCCCCACCCCCCCCCCACCCCCACCCTGGGCACGTGCACGTCGCAGCTTCAGTCTGCAGAAAGTTTAGCACTTTTGAAAACTCTGATCTTCAGCTCCTAAAGCTGTTGCAAAATAGAAACTGGCACTCTCTGTAATTCTTGTTCCTCAGTCCGTGGTCCGGAGAGATTTTTTTTACCTTGTCAATACCACAGTTGCACAGAGAGATTTTTTACCTTGTCAGTACCATTCCACAGCCTCTCTGGCTTTCCCTTTTATCTCTCCACAGAAGGGGTTCCCTCCCCTATATGCCTCCTCTGTTTCCTCTGTCCCAATTCACATACACGCACCTGGAATCCACCAGGCTGTCTCCCTCCACCTGTGGAAATCTTTCTGCCCAGATTTCCTGGGTGTTGCAAGTGATCTGACCTCCATACAGCTGTGTTTAAGGGATGAGGGAAATCCCGGTCCCCCTACTTCTCCATCCTAACTCCCCACCTCTTACCTCCAAATATTTGAGATTCCTTTCAGATCTCTTATTGTTACTGATTTCCAGTTTAAATATCCCTCTTAAGCCAAAACTTTTTTAGTTCTTTTAAGCATGTTGGTGTTTGTTTTATGGACCATAAAACATCAACTTTGGTGAATGTTCCAAGTATACTTGAGATTAATGTGTATGTTTGGGTGTTGCTGGGTTGAATGTTCCACAAATGTCAGAGCACTAGGTTGGTTGATAGAATTCTACAGGCTACTGATTTTCTGTTGAAGTTTCAACTGTGGCTTGGTCTGTTTCTCCTTTCGGTTACCTCAGTTTTTGCTTCATTGTTTCAGAGATCTTCTACATAGAGCTTTTATACTTCCTTGGTGAATTGAACCTTTGTGTTATGTAATATCTCTCTTTAACCCGGTAATTACCCTTAATTTGAAGTTTGCTTTGGTAGTAATATAGCCACTCCAGATTTCTATGATTAGTGTTTGCATGGTATATCTTTTTCTATGTCTTAGCTTTTAGTCTATGTCTTTATACTTAAAGTGAGTGTTTTAGAGGCATCATATATTTCAATCTTGCTTTTTTATCCAGTCTGACAATCTCTGACTTCTAAATTGTGTTTAGGCCATTAAAAAAATCCAATTATGATATAGTTGGTTTAAAATTTGTTATTGCTTGGGGTGCCTAGGTGGCTCAGTCAGTTGAACGTCTGACTTTTGATTTCAGCTCAGGTCATCATCTCACAGTCATGGGATTGAGCTAACAGCGTTGATCCTGTTTGGACTTCTCTCCCTCTCTTCCCCTCTCCCCTCTGCTCTCTCAGATAATAAACTTTAAAATTTGCTCTCTTTCTAATTGTTTTCTGTTTTCTAGTTGTTTTATTCTGTTTATTGTATTGTCTCCCCACATTTAACCTGATTTTGGATTGTTTGTCATTGATTTTACAGTTTCCCTTGGGTTTACGATTCATAATTTCAATCATAGTCTACTTTCCAATAATGTTTTACTGCTTCATGTATACCTTACAATACTACTGTCAACCCCTAATTATTTATTGTCTTTCATGGTATTACTGTAATATGTTTTGATATTGTGTATGCTGAAAATCTATAATACATACGTACTGATTTTGGTTTAGTCAATTTTCTTTAGAGCAGTTTTTTTTTTTAAAGCTCTTTTTATCTTCATTCTAGCCATTTCTGGAATTAATTTCTTCATGTAGCTTCAAGTTTCTTGTTATTTCGTTTCTACTCATTTCTTATAATGCAAGTTTGCTGGTAATGAATTCTCTCAGCTTTGGGGCACAAGGAGGAATGAGAACTGGAAAAGAACCCACTTTTATTTCATTTTCATTTCCCATTTGAAGTTTTTGCTGGGTATAGAATTCTGTGATGACAGGGTTCCCGCCCCCCCCCCCCACCCCATTTCAAACTCTTAAAGATGTAGCTCCAGCATTCTTTCTTAGACATGGTGTTGATGAGAAGTCATCAATGTATCTTTGCTCCTTTATACATATTTCTCATTTTTATCTGACTTCTTTCAGGATTTGTGTATGGTGCTTCTAGGAATATGTAAGTGTGTTTTGATTTTGGGGTTTTCTGAGCTTCTTGGATATGTCTACATTATTTTTCATTACCTTTTCAAATAGTTCCTTTGTCTCTCTCTCTCTCTCTCTCTCTCTCTCTCTCTGTCCTCCCCCTCCTCTCCCTTATTCATCTGCTCCTTGTACTTCCTCCTTTTGGATTCCAAAAATTCTTTCTAGATTCTTGTTAGATATTGTCTCACAACCTTTGAATCATCTGTTCAACTTTTTCCCCTTCTTTTACCCTGTTTTAGTTTGGATAATTTCTGTTAAGCTATTTTTTTTTTAATGTTTCTTTATTTATTTTGAGAGTGTGGGGAAGGGACAGAGAGGGGGAGAGGGAGAAACCCAAGCAGGCTTTGTGCAGAGCCTTACACAGGTCTTGATTTCATGAACTGTGAGATCATGACCTGAGCCCAAATTAAGAGTGGGATACTTTAACTGACTGAGCTGCCCAGGTGCCCTGTTAAGCTATTTTTATAGCTTAACTGTTCACTGATTTTTATTCTTAGCTCTTTTGAATCTATTTATTAACCCATTGAAGGTACTCTTCATCTCTGTTACTGTTTTTTTTTTTAATCTTTAATATTTTCTTAGATTCTCATTTCTTCATCTGTTTCTTTGGTGATATTCATCTGTTCTTGCATATTTTCCACTTTTTCTACTAGAAGCATTTACCATATTAATCATAGGAACTTAAAATTCACTGGGTGAAATTTCCAATATTTGTGTTATGAGCAAACCTGGTTCTCTTGATTTCTATGTCACCTGATGGGTTTTATTTTTCCTTGCTTTTTGCAGTGTATCTTAGTTGTTGATTGAGTGTAAGAGATCATGTATGGAACAGTAGATACTGAAATGAATAGTATTTATGTCTGATAATGGGTCTTTTTTTCTGCCAGGCAGTTAGCATGGAGGTTGAGTCAATTTAACGGAGAGTTGAATTGGCTTTGAGTGTTCTTGTTTAATATGATTGCCTTCATTATACCCACTGCTTCAGATTCTTTCAGCTATATCTTGTGCTGAGGATGGGGGATTTTGTTTCTGGACTGTTTTATCCTTACATTTTGGGCTGCTTCGTTGGCTTGTAGCCTCAGATTTCTAGTGGTTTTAAGCACAGTTGTGATTTTTATAGGTCATCTAGTTCTTTGTTGTTGTTTTTGCTGCTGCTGCTGCTGCTATTGTTGTTGCCAAGGTTTGGAGTGGACCTCTGCCCAGCATTGTACATTCAGGGCAGAAGCAGAATTCCTGTAGACTTTGTTCAGCCTCATCTTGCGCCTCAGCCTTCAGAGGTCCTTAATATCTTTGGTTCCTGAAGTTTTCTTTGTACCATGTTGGAATTCATTTGCTTGTTGATGGCTCTTCAGCTTTCTACCTTCCAGCATTTAGAAGGGTCAGGAAAGCTATAAACTAAGTTTAGTTGGTGATACGTCCAGCTTACAAAATTTTTTTGACAATTCACATGCGCTGTTTTCCCCACCATTTTTCGCTAGTATTGCAGAGCTTGAGATTTCGCTAGTATTGCAGAGCATACTGCTGTATGTAGGGGCGCCTGGGTAGCTTAGTTGGTTAAGCATCGGACTTTGGCTCAGGTCATGATCTCACAGTTGATAAGTTCGAGCCCCGCATCAGGCTCTTTGCTGACGGCTCAGAGCCTGGAGCCTGCTTCGGATTCTGTGTGTCCCTGTCTCCCTGCCCCTCTCTCACTTGTGCTCTGTCTCTCTATCAAAAATAAATAAACATTAAAAAAAATTTTAAGTAAATAAACTGCTGTATGTAAGTCTTGTTCAGCAGTTGAGATGACCCATCACAAACAAATTAGGAAGAGAAATATAGGAGGAGACTTTTTGAAGGATCTGGAAAACCTGTTGATGTATTTAAAATAGAAGTAGTTTTCATTAAGTTGTAGAGGTACAGCGTCTTTCATACGTTTTACAGTGACCAAAGAGTATGTTCATTGGGCAGCTCTCAGTACCCAAATATACACACTAAATGAGAATGTTCGTATGATCTGATCATTTTTCTTCTGTTTTCCCCACTCAAAAAAATGTTGGGAAGACCTACTATGTTGGTTTCATGGCCCACAAAGGCAGCTGCCACCACCACATTGAAAAATCTTGCAGTGTAGGTTCCAATTGAGGTGTTAGAATTACTGTTTTATTTGTACTTGGCTTGAATACTTGAAAGATTTTCAAAATATGTGTGTATATTTTATTATTTTGTGCTTTACTTTTGTACTGAAAACACATTTCAAAAGTGGATTTTGATAGTTGGATTTTCTCTCATTAAGGCCGTTTACATCACTGGAAAAGAAGTTTTCAGCTTCAAAATGGTCTCTTTTGTGGATGCAACTGCTGGTTCTGCATACACAGATATGAACGTGGTTGATGTTCAAGTTACTTTAACTGTTGGTTGCATTGAAGTAGTTTTTGTCACAAAATTTCTATGTTCTATATTGGTAAGTGTACTAATCGATTTTTTTATTTTTTCTTACTATTTGGAAGTTATTTGCTGTGTGTTAGGTGAAGAGCAGTTAATTCCTCACTTGATTTTTTTCCCCTGATTTTTCAGAATTTTCTGGGTATCTTTTATCAATGCTGAAATGCATAGTGTTTTAGTTATATAATATCATTTTCATATGAGAATAGTGCAGTTAATTCAAGCATACATATTAATGTATTAAATATACGAACGTATACCATACATGGATTTGTTATATGTGTTAATTGAATTCTTCGTACATAATTGGTTTAAGTCTTTGTTTTACCTGACTTCCAACTCTAAATAAAAATACTAAATATAAGGATGCCTAAGTGGCTTAGTTAAGCATCCAACTATTGATTTTGGCTCAGGTCAGGATCTCACAGTTGGTGGGTTTGAGCCCCTTGTTGGGCTCTGTGCTGACAGGGTGGAACCTGCTTGGGATTCTTTTTCTCCCATTCTCTCTCTGCCTCTCTCTCTTTCAAAATAAATAAATAAATTTAAAAAAAAAAAACCTCTATGATTGAAGTTTGTTTTGGTCTCATGTAAGTAAGCATTATGGAAATTATGTTTTCTATTGCGTGTTCTATCTGGGGTGTAAAGGCTTTAGAATGAATCTCTATATGATACCACCGTATGATGTTTGATTTCTTTTTCTGTTTTTCATGGTTATTTTTTTCCTGTATCATACCTGTCTTTAGGACTTCAGTATTCACTTTTTAAAAAATGTTGCCTTTAAATCTTGGCATATAAACTAGGTAATTACCTGATTCTAAATAAATGTTGCTATTTTTGTGATCTTTTTAAAATTTTTTTAAAGTTTACTTATTTTTGAGAATAAGAGTGAGCATGAGTGGGGGAGAGGCAGAGAGAGAGGAGACAGAGAATCCCAGTAGGTCAACCCAGAGCCCTATGAGCTCGAACACACAAATCGTGAGATCATGATCTGAGCCGAAATCAAGAGTGGGATGCACTGAGCCACCCAAGCGCACCTTTTTTTGATTAAATATCTATTTTTGAGAGAGAGAGAGGGGGAGAGAGAGAGAGAGAGAGAGAGAGAGAGAGAGAGAGAATGAGAGAATTCAAGTTGGGGAGGGGCAGAGATAAAGAGGGAGACACAGAATCCCAAGCAGCCTCTTGCACTGTCAGCACATAGCCTGACATGGGGCTCAAACCCACGAACCATGAGATCATGACCTGAGCCAGAGTCAGACACTCAAGTGATTAAGCCACCCAGGCACCCCTGTGATCTTTTTGAGATTACAGTGCAATTTTTCCTGTAGCTTGTAGTGTGTTTTCATACTCAAATAGTAAATATGAACAAGCATTCCTGTTCTAATTTTTTTTTCTGATTTATTTTTTAAGTTTGTTAGTTTATTTAGTTAGAAAGGACACAAGCAAGGGAGGGACAGAGAGAGAGAAAGAGAGAATCCTGAGCAGGCTCCGCACGGTCAGCACAGAACCCAGCGCGGGGCTTGGTCTCTCAAGAACCATGAGATCACGACCTAAGCCGAAATCAAGAGTTGGGTGCTTAACTGACTGGGCCACCCAGGAGCCCCTCTAATTTATCTTTATAACTCAGCCTCATTATGTCCCTGAGCCCTGTTGTGATGGCCTTTTAGTCTTAAATTACTGAAAATACGGGTGCCTGGGTGCCTTGGTTGAGTGTCCCACTCTTGGTTTCAGCATCAGGTTATATGATCTTGGTTTCCTTAGTTCGAGCCCTGCTTCAATGTCTGCACTGGCAGTGAAGAGCCTGCTTGGGATTCTCTGTCTCCCTTGCTCTCTGCCCCTCCCCTGTGCACCCTGGCTCTGCCTCTCTCAAAATAAATAAGTTAAAAAATACCCTTTTGTTTAAAAAAAATTACTGAAAATAAATTGTTTGGAAACAACTACTGAAAACAAATTGGAAATTAGGTATAATTCTAGATACATTTTATGTCACTGAAATATTTTTTCTAGAGGTCAGAATTCAAAAACTACAGAGTTCTTGACATTTTATTACTTTTCAAGTTACTTTGTAGTTTACAAACTTAAATAAGCTGTCTGTCCTTTGAGGTTGTATAGGAGAATACAGTGTGATTGCTTAGCCATTAGGGAAAGTATGTTAATAAGGGTAGTAGGTATATCACTGAAACCTTGCAATATCTACATGTTAACTTTTTTCCCGGGACAAAATTTTTGTTGTTTTATTGTGTTTCTGTATCTGTATCTTACTGTTTCTCAGTTTTCAGTGGAGAATATTGAGATTTAGTACAGATAACTAGACTTGGATAAAAGAATGCTTGGTTGTACCGAGAAAAAATTTTTCTCACGGAAGTAAGATCATCAATATCAGTATGCATTTAACATTAACATTCATTAATGGTAACCTTAATAATATAATTCTGTTACCTTTTAGGCTTTTATAGATAATTTTCAAGCGGCTAAACAAGCTTTGGCTGAGGCTACTGTTCAGGCAGCAGGAATGGCGGCTACTGGTGTAAAAGAACTGGCACAGAGGAGTTCTAGAATGTCATTGGATGTTAACATCAAAGCCCCAGTGGTGGTCATCCCACAGTCTCCAGTTTCTGAAAATGTTTTTGTTGCTGATTTTGGACTAATTACAATGACAAATACATTCCATATAATAACAGAGAGCCAGAGCAACCCCCCACCCATTATTGATTTGATAACAATAAGGCTGAGTGAAATGCGACTATACAGGTAAGCTTTTCTTAGGTACATTTGTGGAGAATGCAGTCTTTTTCAGACTTTTTACATGAGAGGTTTTGGTATCCGGAGTCTTCTATCTACAGGGAGATTTTATTTTATTATAACTATACTAATTTTGAGAATTTCTCTTGTGCAAGTTTTTTGAAAACCTACATAGTATTTTAAAAATGCTCCTTAGGTAACCAGGAAGACTAAACAATTTATCTCTCAGGAATGACTGTTGTCTGATGTTCTGTGTCTTGAAAATCATTTTTTTTTTTTTTTTTTTAATTTTTTTTTCAACGTTTATTCATTTTTGGGACAGAGAGAGACAGAGCATGAACGGGGGAGGGGCAGAGAGAGAGGGAGACACAGAATCGGAAACAGGCTCCAGGCTCCGAGCCATCAGCCCAGAGCCCGACGCGGGGCTCGAACTCCCGGACCGCGAGATCGTGACCTGGCTGAAGTCGGACACCCAACCGACTGCGCCACCCAGGCGCCCCTTGAAAATCATTTTTAAATGTTTTTTGTGTGAGTTTTTTTTGGTGAAGGGGATGAGTTGTTTCAGGCAGTGTGATAAATTCGGTTTATATTATTTCATGTTGGATGGAAGGAGAAATTTAAGCACCTCGTGTATCCCAGGCACTCTTCTGGGAACAAGACGTATTATAATGTGCAATCTTTACAAAGGATGAATAAACAGTTTCTACTTCATTGTCAAGGTAGCTGTTCTTTAATGAAAGTAATGAGCTGATGCACGAAAATGGGATCACACTTAGATTTTAGAAGGGTTGTAGAAAACAGGTCAAAAGGAGACAACACTAGAGGTTGAAAGAGTGGTTTACTAACTACTGGTGTGATTTCCATAAGAATTATATGTGATGCTGTCTAGGGTAGGGAAGTGAGGTAGTGGAGAACTAGCCAGTTAAGAGAAATTTAAAAAGTAGAATATATAGTAAGAGATTATTGAATGGATGTCAGAGTTTGAGGAGAGAAATTTGACTCCAGATTGCAGGCTTACAAAATTTGTTATTTGGTAATAATGCAGTTCACCGAGATAAGATAGAACAATGCAGAAAAAACAGTGGAGTGGAGACATTGAGTTCTCTAGTGGGTAAAGTAACTTGGAAGTTGCTGTCTGACTTTGGTATAGAGATCTATAGAAAAAGATTGGAAGGCACTTGAACGTATGTGTGTAGATTTTAGGAGAGTGTTTGGACTTCCAGATTTGGGTGTCCTTAGTAATATTTAGCTATCTACTAAAGTCACTGAACAAGTGATATCACGTAGTTTGTAGAGTGGGACATACGGGACAGAATCCTGATGAATGCCAATACACAAGGCATATATATTTCTCAAAAGAGACTAAGAAATGGCAGGCAGAGAGATGGGGGGCATTCCAGGAAGATATGTTGAGACAATGTTGAGGACTCTGTTGACATTGTTAACCATGAATTAAGAGTACATGATAATTTTTTTCATGTAGTACTTGATATTTGGTGTCGGATTCAGGCAAGACTGAATTTTTAACGAGCAGGTGTGACCATAGTGGGACAGGATTTTTAAATATTGAGAGTCATGTTGATGGATAAGGGAGACAGAAGAAATCAAAGATAAGAGGGTACATAAAGAGTAAAAGAATGTAGAGAGAGGTTTATAAACCGGAAATTCATCAATCTTAAAGCCTTCAAAAATAAGCACTGACTAGTTGATATAGGAAAGCAAGAGTAGAAAGTGGTAAGTCTGGATGATGATATTCTTAAAAGGATAGGAGTGAGAATTGAGTATCATTACAAACTAAGGAAAATGACTTCTGTCTTTTAATGCTGAGATGAATAAGATGTTGGAGAAAAATTGGCCCCTATTTAATAGAGCTCCATGGAAAGCTAGGTTTCGGTTACAGTGATACATTTAGTGAAGACATTGGAAAATGTAGATTTGTTCGGCCAAGCCCAGGGAATTCAAAAATCCCAGGGAAATATTGAGGTGAGAGGCTTTTATTTTAATAATAGGCTATAGATACATAGAGACACTTTAAACTTCAGATGGCTCATTAACTTTTAAACTGTATAAAAGTCTAAATTTACTAAAAGAAAATATGTATCTAAAATCACATCTTGCCTGATTTCAAGAAATGGTACATGTAAATCAAGTGTGAATCTATATTACAAATAGATTATCTGCTTTGAAAAGAGTTTACTAAATATCTTTAGAGCATTAAAAATATTTATTTTTATGTCCAAAAATGAGTTAACTTTTTACTGAAGACATAACATAAAATGGTATTAGGATGAACAGAAAAATATGACCACCCAGAGGTAAGTACTATTAATAGTTTGGTATGTTTCTTCTAGTTCATTATTTCTGCACATATATGTTAAGTAAAAGAAGAATTATATATTTTGCATCATAAATACATTTTTTCCCTTAACAGTATGCTATAAATATTTTTCCATATTATTTTGAGTACAAAATTATTTCTAAATACTTCATTTTATTCTGTTAAAAATTAGTTGCCTATTGTTTAAAAGTTAATTTGATTGTGAGTTTTTTTGCTGTTATAAATAACGTTACAATTATTCTTATCATGACATCCTACTCATGTCGTTAGGATAATTCATTTCCTGCAGATGAATTTCTAGAATAGAATTACTCAGTTATACAGTTACAGGTTTTCCCTGAAATAATTTTCAAGTTCTTGATATTTGGAAATTCAGTTTGGTTTCAGCTTCATAGAAAAGCACATAAACACAAATGAGTATTTTATTTTTGTGACAACCTGTGTTGAAATCATTTTGTTGGAAAGCTACTAATCGCAATGTAAAATTTTTGCAAAGATACTTATAGTACTTCTATAAGGAAAGTTGTAGACCTTAACCCATGGCCAGAAAGAAATCTTGAATAAATGTGGAGAGGATATTTTCCTAGATCTAATATTATAAAGATGTCAGTTTGTATACATTGATTTTGAGGTGGGGAATGGAGACATCATAACATTAGAGGTACTACTAAAATACTAAAATGTATAGAATTGCACTAAATACTTCTAAAATGTATTATAAACTACAATGATTAAAATAAAGAGAATAGAAAGGTAAGCAGCAATTGACCATCTGCACGTATGTGTGTTACAGTCATACATACATATACAGTCAGTCTGCAGTATTCTTAGATACCATATGTGTGAACTTGCCCATTCGCTAAAAGTTATATGTAACCCCAAAATCAATAAACAAGACACTTTTGCAGTTATTTCTGCGTGTGCATATCCATGAGAAGTGTTGATCTTCCAAAACCTGTGTTCCCAACTAAGGTGTCAGACAAAGTGACACTCTGTCTTCTTATTTCAGCAAATAATTGTATAGCATATGACGTACTGCAATTATCTAAGCCAAGGACTGGCAGTACAGCATAGATTGAGATGAAGTAGTCCCCTTTTTTCAGGAAGATTTTATTCTTTATTTTTTTAAATGTTTATTTTTGAGAGAGGGAGAGACAGAGCATGAGCGGGGAAGGGTCAGAGAGAGAGGGAGACAGAGGATCCTAAGCAGGCTCCAGGCTCCATGCTGACAGCAGAGAGCCCAATGTGGGGCTCAAATTCATGAACCACAAGATCCCGACCTGCGCGTGAGTCAGATGCTTAACCAACTGAGCCACACAGGGGCGCCATCATGAAGCTTTTATTTCTAACTGAAACTATAGACAAGACAATAAACTATTAAAATACAGTATATAAAATAGAATGTGGGAGCACATAGGAAAAGTATCTATCCCAGATACTGAGTAACACTGATAAGGCAAATATTTTTAAGGAAGTAATCTTTTGATACAGCAATTAATGTTAATTTCTTACAGTTTGTCCAAAACAAGAAACTTAATCAAAAATAGGTACAAAAGTACTGATCCAAGTATTTATTTATACTGAAAAAATAAAAGCAGCATAACTTTCAACAATGGAAGGTTGAAGTTATATTATAGTCATATAACATGCACCTATTAAAATTGCATATGAGGAATTTCCAGAGAAGAAGGCAGAGGGGGAAGATCTGGGTTCACCTTGTCTCATGGATACCCTTAGATAATACCCACATCAGTATAAATAACCCAGAAAAAGACCTGAAGACTGGCAGAACAGACTCTCCACAGCTAAATGTAGAAAAGAGGCCACGTCACAGAGGGTGGAGACAAGATGGGGAGCCAGACTCAGCCATGAGGCTGTCAGTAGGAGGGCGGGACACCTGTAGGCATGGAGAAGGGAAAGGAGCACGTACCTCCGCAGGCACCGGGAAGATGGATCTTCCATAACACTTGGCTTTGAAAACCACAGGGGTGTAAATTTAGCAAGTTTTTACTATCAGTGGGCTTAATACCTGGAACTTTAAAAAAACTCAGGTTCGGCTCTGGGAGAGCCAGGGCACAATGGGAAATGGAGTACCCACCCTCTAAGAGACAGCACAACAAACAGCCCCCTTGCACAGAAGCAGCAGTTTGAAAAACACTGAGGGTAAACAGGAAGGAGATTTATTTACTAACCTCAAGTCTTGTGCAGAAGGGATAGGGGTTTTTGGGAATCCGCAAGAACAGAAAAGCTGACCATTGCCCTTACCCTCCCCTGATAGATACATGAGCACCTGTGGGAACCAGCACAGCGCAAGCACTCCCCACCTAGCTTGTTTATAGTGTGTCCTGTTGCCACATGCTTCTGTAGACCCACCCCCATCATCCTCGCTGGGCAGTTTTCCTGGTTGGCTGGAGATCTCTTCCATAGCAGATGAGCACAGACCTTGCTGACACCATGCACTTTGCCCGCACATTCTCCCGAGGACCTGCCCCCTCCAACATGCCCTTGGCAGGCGTCCATCCAAAGAGGTGGGACAGGTCTGCCACTGTGCAAGCAGCCCTGAAGGCGGGGGGCAGCCCCATTCCAAAGTGACTCCTGTGACGGGGATAGGGGAAATAACCACATAGTTCAACTCTGGCCTCAGCAGTGGGCCAGGCACAGACATCTGGTCCTACTGCAGGCTCCACCCACTAACAAAACTTGTCAGGGGACAACACAGGGAGAGGCCCCTGTGGTTCAGTGCTACCACTGTTCTGCCAGACACTTGGTCTGACCCACCTCAACCCCAGGGTGGCCCCATACTGGACCGCTAACAACACAGGTACCAAACTCTGCCCACAACAAGCAAAGAGCACCATTTCAGGCAATTGGATGGAAGGCAAACACAGCTCAGCAGTAGTAGGGCACACAACACATAGAGGACATTCCTTAAGCACCACATTCTGATGAACAGGGGACCTTGCACTGCCGGACACCATGTGGACCTTGTCTTCATAAAGCCACTACTTTCAAGAGCAGGAGACACAGCTGACTTTTTTTTTTTTTTTTAATTTTTTCTTAATGTTTATTTTTGAGACCAAGAGACAGTGTGAGTTGGGGGGGAGGGGCAGAGAGAGAGAGAGAGGGAGACACAGGCTCCAGGCTCTAAGCCATCAGCGCAGAGCCCGATGCAGGGCTTGAACTCAGTGATCACGAGATCATGACCTGAGCCGAAGCCGGACGTCCAACCTACTGAGCCACCCAGGTGCCCCACAGCTGACTTTCTTAATGCATACAAACAGAGAGACAAAGTGAAGAGACGGAGGAGTAAGTCCCAAATGAAAGAATAGAATAAAATCACAGCATAAAAGCTAAACAGAATGGAGATATTATGCCTGATAGATGATGCTATTGAAAGTAATGGTCATGAAGATACTCACTGGACTTGAGAAAAAAGGAGAGGACTTCAGTGAGACCCTTAATAAAGAGGAAGAAAACATTAAAAAAATCAGAGATTAATAACTCAATAACTAAAGTTTAAAATATATAAGGAGTAAATAGACTAGAGGAAGCAGGAGTATGGATCAGCAACCTGGAGGACAGAGCAATGGAAAGCAATCAAGCAGAGCAAAACAATAGTGAAAAATGAAAGTAGATTAAGGGAACTCAGTAACACCATGAAGTGTAATAACATTTGTATCCTAGGGAACCCAGAAGGGGAAGAGAGTAAAAAGGTGACAGAAAATTTGTAGATATGATAGCTGACACCTTCCCAAATCTGGAGAAAGAAACAGAAACCCAGATCCAGGATGCACAGAGAGCCCCCAACAAAATCGGCCCCAGGAGACGCACACCAGGATACATAGTAATTAAAATGGAGAAAAAGTAGTGATAGAGAATCTTAAAAGCAGAAAGAAAAGAGAAAACAGTTACATACAAGGGAAACCAAAGCAAAAATAAATTATTGGGACTACAGCAAAATAAAAATCTTCCCAACGAACGATCAAGAAAGCCAAAAGACCAGCTATGAACGGGAGAAGGTATTTGCAAATGACACATCTGGCAAGGGGTTATTATTCAGAATACATAAAGAACTTCTACAACTCAACACACACTCTCACACACAGTTTAAAAAATTAGCTGAACAGATGAACAGACATTTCTCCAAAGAAGACATCCAGATGGCCAGCAGACACGTGAAAAGATGCTCATCATCACTCATTATCAGGGAAATGAAAATCAAAACCATATTGAGATATCACCATACACCTGTCAGAATGGTAACAATCAAAAACAGAAGAAACAACCAGTGTTGGTGAAAGTGTGGAGAAAAAGGAACCTTTGTCCACTGTCGGTGGGAATGCAAAATGGTATAGCCACTGTGAAAAACAGTATATAGAGATTCATTTAAAAAAATTAAAGAGGGGCGCCTGGGTGGCTCAGTCGGTTAAGCGGCCGACTTCGGCTCAGGTCACGATCTCGCGGTCCGTGAGTTCTAGCCCCGCGTCGGGCTCTGTGCTGACAGCTCAGAGTCTGGAGCCTGCTTCAGATTCTGTCTCTCTCTCTCTCTGACCCTCCCCTGTACATGCTCTGTCTCTCCCTGTCTCAAAAATAAATAAACGTTAAAAAAAAAATTAAAGAATTACCATATGATCTGGTAATTCTACTGGGTATTTTCTCAAACAATATGAAAAATGAATTTGAAAAGATACACTTATGTTCATTGCAGCATTATTTATAATAGCCAAATTAAGGCAGCAGCTCAAATGTACATCATTTGATGAATAAAGAGGAAGTGGTGTGTGTGTGTGTGTGTGTGTGTGTGTGTGGTGGAAGATGGGTCATTAAAATATTGAAATCTTGCCATTTGCAACAACATGGATGGATCTAGAAGAGAAAATGCTAAGTGAAGTCATTCAGCAAAAGGCAAACACATAGGGTTTCGCTCCTGTAGTTCAAGAAACAGAAAAAAACAGACTCTTAACTGTAGAGAACAAACTGATGGTTACTAGAGGTGGATGGGGGAATGGGCAAAAGGGATTAAGAGTAGACTTAAAATGATGAGTACTGAGTCATATATAGAATTGTTGAATCCCTGTATTGTATTTATACCTGTATGTTAATGATACTGGAATTTTAACTAAAAATAATTTTAAAAACATATGGAGATAGTTCTCATTTTAAGGGTTTACTATACCAACATATATTTTGGCACTTTTTAACATTGTAAAATCATATTTTAAGAATACATTTCTCTATAATATGGAACACTTGAGCCCAAAAAAAATCACCTATGTTTACAGTGGGATGTACTGTCATTTTGACTTGTAGAGCTGGGTAGATTTTATTCTTCTCTTCATACACAAATTACTGATTTTTTTCTATTTGTATATAGAATGGTAAAAATTATTTTTTACTCCTCTGAGTATATATGAAACAAAACAATTTTATTTCTACTTACAGGTCTCAATTTATTGATGATGCATACCAGGAAGTACTGGATCTGCTACTGCCGTTAAATCTTGAGGTGATTGTTGAGCGAAATTTATCTTGGGAGTGGTACCAGGAAGTTCCTTGTTTTAATGTAAATGCTCAGCTAAAGCCCATGGAGGTGAGTTTTTTGGATGCTTATTTATTTCCATTTTGTGGGTAAAAAATATTTCTTGGGAACATAAGGTATTTTGGTTGTAGATATTACATACTGACCAACTTTGTCAAAGTTGTAATAGTAGCTATATTAACTTAGAATTCATTGAATGTTCTCTGTTCATTCATTCAGCAAACATTTGAGTGACTACTCTGTGTTAGGTTTTAGGCTGTATATGGGGAGACAGTGGCAAAGAAGCTATGGCATCGTCATTGGCTTCGTGGAACCTAACTAGTTGCAAGGGTCGGTGGTCATGGTGATCTAGAGGTGTGATAGTTAAACTTTTAAAAAGTGCATAGGCATGTACTTAAAATAGTTATAAGTTGTAGTAAATTCCATAAAGAAAACAAATATTAGATATGGTGAGTAGTCAGTTGGGTATATTAATTTAGAAGTTAGTGGGGAAGTCTAAGCTGGAAATAATAATTTAAAGTCATCAGCACCTAGATGGTATTTAAAGCCATGACAACATAAGAAATAGCCTAGAGAAAGTCCTAGAAGAAATGGAAGAGGTTGATAATGAAAATGGCAAATGGGTCATTTGCATAACTTTACTTCCCTGTTGATTGATAGTGCTTCACAGCTCTGTAATATAACTATCCAAAATTTGTATTTTCCCTCTTGGCTGGATGGAAGTCAACTGTATCACATGCTTTGCTGAAGTGACGGCAACACATACTCTGTCTGGAAGGTTACTTTAAGAAACCTACTTCACAAATTCTCTTTCCTCCTCCAATTTCCTTTCTATTTTTCCCTATAAAAATTGTATTCAAAAAGAGAAAATCATCATTTTTAAAGGTTTCAGATTTTTATTTCAGAAATACATTTCGAGTTTAAAACATGATCATCTCAAGTGAAAAATCTTTATGCTCATAGTATATAAGATCATATAGACTCCCTAACTTACAAACGGAAAGTATTTTCTTAAGATGAAAATTGAAGTCTCTCTATATTGATAAGACAACAGATCAAAACTTTTAAAACATTAAGTAGCATGGTTCACCCAGCTTACTGCACAGATCTTGCGAGTGGCCTGAGTTAGATCTCTGGGGGGCAGCAGGGACACTGTTTTGTTCCATTCTTCTCTAGGAAGATCCATGCAGAATGTTCAGATGAACCTTTGTAGACCATCTGTAAAGGCTCAGCTGCCTTCTAGGGCAGATGAAATTGGGTCTTCCCCTACCCTGATCCACCTGAAAAGGTAGCAGATATGGCCCTGGGTCCACATATTTGACCCCTCCTGGTTCAGGGAAAGGTTGAAATCAGTTACTGTCATACATCTAGACTAAGTACTGCAGCCTCTGATTTTTGACTTCTTGGACTTCTGGGGGTGGCAAGATAGCCTGTCCTGACATGTAGGAGCCATAGTCCAGTGGTCCTGGAATCCTTGTAATTCTTCTGACTTCCTGCACTGAGCTGTTTTCAAGAGTGAAGATTGCAAATACCACTATTTTGGGGGGCATTTTTTATATACATGTACTAATTGAAAGATGAGGTTTAGATGTAGTTATCATATTTAACTTCAGCTTATTAATTTATATGAACATACTATTTTTGTAATACCAGGTATGTAATAAACACAAGATGTCATGAATAAATGAAAAAGAAAAGCACAGCATAAATAGCATGAATAAGATACACATGGACTTCATCTTAAAACACTAGATTAGCATATCATCTTTGAAATGCAGTCAAAGGAATCCTAGTACAAACAAAAGTGTTAAATTTTGTGGTGTTAAAATTATTTCCTTGAGGTGATTGAGTATATCAACTTAAAACTCAAAGGGATTTTTTTTTACATAATTGCTATTGTATTACAGTTCTTCAGAGAAACATAATCAAAGGGTGTGTGTGTGTGTGTGTGTGTGTGTGTGTGTGTGTGTTTATACTTGGTCTGGATGTGGTAGACTGACTTCTTGATGACTCAATTTTAGCCTCTCCCTGACACAGAGGATGAGGTTCAGGAGGGGTCAAACATGTGGTCCCCTGAGGTAGACTGTAACAGTTGTTAACTATTCAGGTGGATCATGAAGACCCGGTTTCATACTGGTTGGTCTGCCCCAGAAGGCAGCTGGGCACTTATAGATGGTCTGTGCATGAGGTACATATTCTATATGCATACCATATATGTAATATCTTGTATAATATTGGACCAAATATCTAGATACTGTGACCTAGCCAAGTTGACATTGAATTAACACAGTTTTCAATACAGATCTTATGTTGGTGATATTAGGCTAAATTTACAACACATGGGGTTTTGAGTGACTGCGTGAGTTCTTTAAGTGGATTTAAGTATCATATTTGACCATTAAACCTCAGCTTTTTATATAAAGTCAGGATATATTTTTTATACCGAGGACTTTTGTTAGGTTCAAAGGAAATCATGTAAAACACTGAACTATTTTTCATGATGCAAGTCAATATTTTTGATTAAATTGCATTTGTAAATACAGGTGCTTAGTAACCCAAAAAATGCAGAGTATCTAGGTAAAGGTGAAAGTTCATTTTAAAGGTTTTAAATTATTAGGTTAATTGGTATATGCCTAACAAAAAACTTTTATTCAGGGGCGCCTGGGTGGCGCAGTCGGTTAAGTGTCTGACTTCACCCAGGTCACGATCTCGCGGTCCGTGAGTTCGAGCCCCGCGTCAGGCTCTGGGCTGATGGCTCAGAGCCTGGAGCCTGTTTCCGATTCTGTGTCTCCCTCTCTCTCTGCCCCTCCCCCGTTCATGCTCTGTCTCTCTCTGTCCCAAAAATAAATAAACGTTGAAAAAAAAAAACAAAACAAAACAAAAAAAACTTTTATTCATAATTTCATTGGAATTGACATCTAATTTCCATATTTCACAAGGTACTAAAAATCACATGGTCATTTAGGAAACTCCATATTATTTGGTTAGTACAAATATCTAATGCATTAAAAAATTGGCTTATAGAGGATTGAAATGAAACACTTGGCTTTTCTGTGGAAGAGAATTTTTTTTTTTTTTTTTTTAATTTTTTTTTTTTTCAACGTTTATTTATTTTTGGGACAGAGGGAGACAGAGCATGAACGGGGGAGGGGCAGAGAGAGAGGGAGACACAGAATCGGAAACAGGCTCCAGGCTCTGAGCCATCAGCCCAGAGCCCGACGCGGGGCTCGAACTCACAGACCGCGAGATCGTGACCTGGCTGAAGTCGGACGCCCAACCGACTGCGCCACCCAGGCGCCCCAAGAATTTTGAACTACGTAAAGTAGTAATGTTAAAATAAGCAAATCTTTTCTTCACAGTTCATTCTTAGTCAAGAAGATTTAACAACTATTTTTAAGACATTACATGGCAATGTATGGTATGAAGAAGGTTATGGTGCCTCACCTGCAGGAGTAAAAGATGAACATGGTATTACTAGTGGAGCTACTAATGCTTCACACCATTTAGAAGGTATGTTCTTAACTTCAGAATAGCCCTCCCCTCCCCATGTCCAACCCCTGCTTTGCGTCTTTTATCCTTCTTTCCATTCTCTAGTTTGAGTTTTTGGAAAACAAGATTTATAGATCTTTTTTAAGTTCTCTAAATTGAGTATCTCTAAATTGTCTGTTAGTAGACGTTCTGTTGATTTTTTTTCTTTGAATCAAAATTCCTAATCGTGTTGTGACAAAATTCGTTAGTATTTATTCTTGTTATACCTACTGCCCTATATGTCCTTTTTTCAGTTTTTCTCACCATCCTCCTCTTTTCCCTTATTCCTAGTGCAGCCTATATCCCAGATGGGATATTTTATATTAGTATCAAAATATTAAGGATGTCGAGAGAGAACAGTCACTGATAAATGATGAATTTCAGCAGATATCTGCAAGATAGATATGTGGAGCAGAGCAGAGGGAAATATAACTCAGTTGCACCTAATGTTGGATTTAATGTGCTGTGTGGAACCTGACTGGATCATATAGGGCTGGGATGATTATATGCTTCACAAGAATAAAGTTCACATTCTGGCATTTTGGGGTATCCTCAAACCTACCTACCTCAAAATGGAACCTACTAGTCCACTAGATCCACTCTTTCAAAGCCCTGAGATAATACACAACTTTTCCAGTCAGGGAAACACAAAAACAACCCTACATTTATAACATTATAGGACACTCTATCCTTATTGAGTAGTATAACCAGTCTAGTCCTTTGTTGTTAAAGTATTCATAGTCAGAATAAGGAAATAGCAAGAACCAAAGCATAAAAGAAACAAAGATGACAACTATTTTCTGAGTGAAAGAGAAATAATTGAGGTAACAGAATAGAATGTAAACAAACAGAAAACAAACTCTAATTCATAATCAGAGGATTTTGAGAATATAGAAACTGAATCCTACCATCACGACCTTCCCCCCTCTCAAGATAAACAAGAGTTCTTGGAACCCAAAAATATGGTGAAATTTTGAAACAGAACAAATGCACTAAGCATGAATTTAAAACGTAAGTACTGAGTTGGAATATATAGTTGATGTAAAATCAGCTCCCATGACACTGAGGAAAAATAAACCATAGAAATGTAAAATGAGATAAAACTTAAGAATGACAGACCTTTAATTACCTTGGGGTGCCTGGGTGGCTCAGTTGGTTAAGTATCTGACTCTTGATCTCAGCGCTGGTCATGATCTCATGGTTTGTGAGATGGAGCCTCACATTGTGCTCTGTGCTGACAGTACAGAGACTGCTTGGGATTCTCTCTATGCCCCTCCCCTGCTCGTGCTCACTCGTTCTCTCCCCTCCCCCACCTCCCCATCAAAATAAATAAACTTCAAAAAAAAAAAAAGATAGACCTTTGGTCAAAGGTTGCAATCCAGAATAATAAATATGTTAGGAGAAGAACTGAGAAAATGGAAGAGAAGAACCTTTGAAAGAAATAATAGAAAATCTCCAGAGCTAAATAAATAGTGAAATAAATTCTTGGATATAAAAAAAAAACATAACGACTGTCAGGCAGATTGAATAAACAAAGACTGCCCACGCACACATATCTTTATGAAATGTTAGAACCACAAAGGTAAGATTTAGAGTTTCAGAAAAAAAGCAGGCTGTTTATTAGGGGCTTGGAAAAAGAGTTACTGGAATCAGATTACCCTGAACAAAACTGGATGGGATGGGGTAGATGGATGATAAAAGACAATGAAGTACTATAGTCATATATCTAAGAAAAATGATTTTGAAGTTAGGATTCTATATATGATCAAACCTTGAAATGTGAAAACACAATAATTCTCAAATTTCTAGTGACTCAAAGTTTACTTCATTCTCATTCATCAAGAAATTACTTTGAAATATAATCTAGCAAAACAAACAAGGAATCCAGGAAAAAGGAAAACATGGGAATCTGAAAACAGTGGGCCTACTCAGGAATACATTGAAAAGGAATCCCAAAATTATCTGTTTGATTGGGCTAGGAAGTTCTTGGTTTTCATTAAAGGGGAATTCAGAATGCCTTAAGAAAAATTGTAAGAAATAGCAGAATGTCTTTAAAAAAAGAAAAATAGCATGAATTTCATATAGTATATAGAATGAGGGCTTAATTAGGTAAATAAGTGATATTTGGAAAGGAAGACATGCTTTTGGTTCTTAAGAAGGGAGATATCTCTACTATACCGTCTGGGCCAAAAGTGAAGTGGATTTACATTTTGCATGATTTTGAGCCACTGTTAGAATATGAGAAAAGAGTCTTCTTTTTTGAGAGATGGAGTAGTTGTGATATAGCAGTAGAGGAAGTGTTAATAAACTATTACTCTCTTCATTGAAAATTATCACATAGCCATAGTTAACACATTGAAGACTTATTATGTAAGTAAGAATGTAAATGTTATTAACTCTGTTAACATGGAAATGGAGATATAACTGATCAAAGCAGGAAAAAAAGAAGATGGGACGGATAGAGGAAGTGGTAAGGACTTAAAATAGTGGGGAGTATAAAGATCATGTCCAAAATGAAACAAAAAATAGACATGTGAATATATTACTATTTTAATCATTTTCTTGAAACTTATGTCTACACTGAGGTGGAAGGAATAAGGTAAACAACTCTTAGGTACTCATCAACCCAGTTTCAACAACTAGTATCATGTGACTGTCTTTATTACTGCTGTAACTCTGCTTTTTCTTCCCCCTACTGCCATCCCACTAAATGACTTTAAAGAAAATCTTAGATGGTCTACCTTCAATTGGTATTTAAGCAGTAAGAACTTTACTTTTAAAATGTAGTCACAGTAACATTGTCACCCCTAAAAAATGGCTATAACCCCTATAAACCATGAAAATATCCTGGTAATTTTCATTTTCTCCTGATTGTATCAAAAATGCTTTTTTTTTTCTTTTCATAATGGTAAAGGAACCAATTTGCAGGGATGCTCTAACAACTTTAAATCTGTTGTACCTAATAACAGAGTTCCAAAATGTCTGCAACAAAAATTGACAAAACAAAAGGAAGAAATACCCCTATACAGAATCATAGTTGTGTATTTAGCACACCACTCTTAGTAATTAATAGAATATAGACAAAAATCAGAAAGAATATAGAACATTTGAACACTGTTAACAAAATTGACCTAATTGACATTAATATAATACTACATTCAACAATTGCAGAATGTACTTCTTTTAAAAGGGCTCTTAGAATATTCACAAGGATAGATCATCCTGGGAGGCCATAAAATTTTCTGGCCACATGGAATTAAATTAGAAATGAGTAGAAGTAGGATGTCAGAGAAACTTGAAATACTTGGGCATTAAACATTTTTCAAATAACCTGTGGGTCAAAAAAGAAAAGATGCGGGGCTCCTGGGTGGCTCAGTCGATTGAGCGTCCGACTTCAGCTCAGGTCATGATCTCACAATTCGTGAGTTCGAGCCCCGCATCAGGCTCCGCGCCGACGGCTCAGAGCCTGGAGCCTGCTTCAGATTCTGTATCTCCCTCTCTCTGCCCCTTCCCCGCTCATGCTCTGTCTCCCTCTGTCTCTCAAAAATGAATAAACGTTAAAAAAAAATTTTTTTTTAAAAGAAAAGACAAAGGAAAGTAGAAAAGTGTTTAAATGGGAAGATAATGAACATAAAGCATACCAAAATTTGGGGATGCAACTAAAGCAGAGCTGAAATAATTTTGTAGCTGAAAAGGATTTGATTAGGAAAAACGAGTTTAAAAGATTAAATATTTTGCCTGGAGAAAGTAGAAAAGAGCAAATTAAACCCAAAGTAAATACAAGAGAGCAGTAATACAGGTATGAGTAGAAGTCAGTGGAAGAGAAACAGGTAAATAATAGAAAATTGGCAAAGTCAGAGATTATTTTCATTGGAAAAAACTAATGAAATCGATAAACTCTTAGGATGGAAGAAAGAAAGAAAAAAAATTAGCAGTATCCGAGTTAGATAGATACTGCAGATCACTACCAGGATAATGAGGAAATATTATGAATAATTTTGTGACTGGATTCTACAACTTGTTTGAAATGGAGAAATTACTTGGAAAACACAAAATTGCCAAAACTGACATCAGAAGAAATAAAAAATCTGAGTAGCCCTTTGTCTGTTAAAGGATTTGAATTTCAGTGGTGAATTCTTTGAAATATTTGAGTTAGAAATAATACCAGTATTACCACAAACTTTGCTGGAAAATAGAGAAAGGGGGATCACTTCCTTAGCAATTTTTTAAAGCAAGCATTACTCTGGTAACAAGGAAAAGAAAAAGCCAGTTCAGGAAAAGAATCTCGGGGTACTTGGTGGCTTATTTGGTTAAGCGTTTGACTCTTGGTTTTGGCTCAAATCATGATCTTGAGTTTGTGGGATTGAGCCCTATGTTGGGCTCTGCGCTTACAGCATGGAGTCTGCTTGGGAAATTTCTCTCTCTCTCCCCCCCCCCTTTACCCCCCCCTTTACCCCCCCTCCCCCGCATAAATAAGCATTTAAAAAAAAATCACACACCAAATACTTCATGAACACAGATACGGAAATTTTAAACTACATATTAGTATACTGAATCCAACAATAAGGATATAGGATACTTCACCTTGACCAAGTGAGAATTAGCCCAAAATAACAAAGTTGGTTTTAACAGTCAAAAATCAATGAATGTAAATCACCAAATTAACAAAGAAGAAAAAGATTATATCTCAGCAGATGCAAAGAAAGCATTTGACAAAATTCTGTACCTGTTTGTGAAGAAAACTAGAAATATTTAAAAGGCATACTTAATGCTGAAGTGTTAAAATTTTCCCTGTAAAGTAGGCACAAGTTAAGAAGTGTCCCTAATCATCATACCAGGTCAATTGGTAGTCATTGATAGAGTAATAAGGCCAGGAGAAGGATTAATAGGTCTAAAGAGTAGAAAGAAGTAAAAATGCCTTTGACCACGTAGCCAGAAAACCGAAAAACGGAAAAAAAATATATATATTGCGAAGGAAGAACAAAGATTTATACTGTCTAATTTCAAAACATGGAATAAACTACAGATCTTGTTAGTATGGCTATTGGCATAACATAAACGGAATAGTAAAACCCAGGAGTCCAGAAAACACACAGATAGAGTCAACTGATTTTCAGTGAAGACTAGTCAATAGGGAAAGGATAAACGTTTTAACAAATGGTGCTGTCACAACTAGATAAATGTAGGAAAAATTGAACCTTGTCCCTTTATACCATATATAGAAATTAATTTGAGATGGATGAAAAACCTATGTTTGAAAGCTAAAACTTTAAGCTTATAAAAGACACCATGGGATACCTTCATCATCATGGGATAGCCAAAGATTTCTTAGGCAGATAGAACACTAATCATGAAAACTTTATAAAGGACACTTCATAAACATTTTTAATTTATACTTGTCAAAAGATGGTATCAGATTGTGAAAAGTGAGGCCTCAGTCTGAGATACGTATTCATGATACATGTATATGATGTTGTCATATCTAGAATACCTGATAACTCCTTGAAATTAAGAACTTTAAAAATAAAACCAAAAGAATTACCAAAAAAATTGGATACATGGGAGAGGATACGTTAAATGTACAGTAAGCAGGTGAAAAGGTCCTAATATAGTTATTTATCAGGAAAACTCACCAGATGAGTCAGTTTTTAAAAGACTGACAACTCCACATGTTGATGAGAATATGAAACAGCGGAGACGCACATAATGTGATTTGGGAATGTGAATGAGTTGGGAAAATGTTGGGAATGTGAAATACTATACTTCAACAGAGTTTGGCAGTTGACATATATCTACCTGGTAACAAACAATTATGGTCTAAGTATTTATCCTACCCCACTCCAAAATCAGTGCATATATCTACAAAATGACTTATTCAGGAGTATTTGTAGCAGATTGATTCATAATAGCTTAAATCTGGAAACAACCCATATGTTCATCAGTCCTAGAATGGATAAACTAAATTTTTTGTAGAATGCATTTTCATAGACTGCAGAAGAAAGAATGACCCTTGCAACAACATGGGTGACTCTGAAACATGTTTACTGAAGGAAGCCAAACACGAAAGAGGTTTTACTCTGAATATGACTATGCAGAATTTAAGAACAAACAAACAAAACTAACCTTTGGTGATTAAAAATTAGAATGGTAGGGAGGTTGAGGATTAGCTAGAAAGAGTTACAAGAGAGCTTTCTGGAATGATGTAAATCTTCAGTATCTTTTTTTTGTAAATAATTAAACTTTTATTTTATTTTTAAATATGAAATTTATTGTCAAATTGGTTTCCATACAACACCCAGTGCTCATCCCAAAAGGTGCCCTCCTCAATATCCATCACCCACCCTCCCATCCCTCCCACCCCCCATCAACCCTCAGTTTGTTCTCAATTTTTAAGAGTCTCTTATGCTTTGCCTCTCTCCCTCTCTAACCTCTTTTTTTTTCTTCCCCTCCCCCATGGACTTCTGTTAAGTTCCTCAGGATTTACATAAGAGTGAAAACATACATATATTGGCAAAGATGAAGTTAAGCTTTCACTTTTTGCAGATGACATGATATTATACATGGAAAATCCGATAGACTCCACCAAAAGTCTGCTAGAGCTGATACATGAATTCAGCAAAGTCGCAGGATACAAAATCAATGTACAGAAATCAGTTGCATTCTTATACACTAATAATGAAGCAACAGAAAGACAAAGAAACTGATCCCATTCACAACTGCACCAAGAAGCATAAAATACCTAGGAATAAACCTAACCAAAGATGTAAAAAATCTTCAGTATCTTAATTGAAGTGTTTGTGGCATGGATATATAAAATCTCATTGAATTGTTCTGCTAAGATCTATGTATTTCACTGCTGTAAATTTTAACCTAATTAAAAATAAGTTACGTGGTGTGGTGGTACTTGTCTCTGCGGTTGGGTAGAATGAGAATTAGCAAGAGCTGTGTGTTTAGTAAAAGCCCATTTAATATATACCATGTACATAAATGCCTTGGCTCAAAATGTAAAATGCAGGAAAGAATGAATTTTGTTTCCTTCTTTTCAGTGGAACAGTTTTTTAAACATCATTTAAGATGATCTTGTTTGGTTTTAGTTTTTTGAAGTAAGTTTGAATATTAAACTAGGTGCCAGGTATTCTAGTAGGAATTTTACACATACTCTTTTACTTAATCCCGAAAACAAACCCAGTGGTTAGTTCTGTTATTCTCATTTCACAAAAATGGAAACAGGAGCATCAGTGTTTAATATTTCCAAGTTACTGCATGGATAGAATCTTAAGCCGGTAGTTACTGAGTTCAGCTTCTGAATTTTCTAATCTTTTTTTATTTTCTTGAATATCATTATACTATACCTGTTTAGTGGATAATTCTCTTAAGCCTATTTTAAGCCTGTTTTTTTTTTTTTTAACGTTTATTTATTTTTGAGACAGAGAGAGACAGAGCATGAACGGGGGAGGGGCAGAGAGAGAGGGAGACACAGAATCAGAAATAAGCCTGTTTTTTTTTTTTTTTTTTTTAATTTATTTTTTTTCAACGTTTATTTATTTTTGGGACAGAGAGAGACAGAGCATGAACGGGGGAGGGGCAGAGAGAGAGGGAGACACAGAATCGGAAACAGGCTCCAGGCTCTGAGCCATCAGCCCAGAGCCCGATGCGGGGCTTGAACTCAGGGACCGTGAGATCGTGACCTGGGTGAGGTCAGATGCTTAACCGACTGCGCCACCCAGGCGCCCCTAAGCCTGTTTTAATGACTTCTACTTTTCTTAACTTTTTTGTCCAATAACTTTTCATTTTTCCAAGGAACAACTGTAGTGACAGCTGCTGTGGTAGAAATACATTCACAGGCCTCTCAAGTTAAGACAACGCTAAATATGAGTTTCAAAACTGATTATCTCACCATGGTACTATATAGTCCAAGTCCTGAGCAGGTAAGTTAAGGAAGAAAAAATATTTTCTCACTTGATGAAAATGATATAGGTGAATGCTTATTAAAGTAACAGTTTTTGGGGTGCCTGGGTGGCTCGGTTGGTTAAGCCTTCGACTTTGGCTCAGGTCATGAGCTCGCACTTCCTCACTTGGAGCCCCGCACCGGGCTGTGTGCTGACAGCTCAGAGCCTGGGGCCTGCTTGTGATTCTGTGTCTCCCTCTTTCTCTCTGCCCTCCCCCACTCACACTCTGTCTCTGTTGTTCAAAAATAAGTAAACATTTAAAAAATATCTAAAAAAATAACAGTTGTTAATATTTCATATGTATTTTGGATTATCTTTTCCTCTGAAAAATGTTACTGATTATTTCATTTTAATAACAAAATTAATTTAACCATTGCCCTTTTAAGATAAGTTTTCTTTCCTATAGGTAATGATGTAAAAAAAAAAAAAGTTTTTAAATTAAATGGCTTTTTTGGCCTTTCATTAGCAAGCGCTGTGGAGATAGAGAATGTGGTAGTTCATATCTTAAAATGTGTTAGACTTTGTTTTTCTGTAAAATGTGTATTGGTTTCCTCTTCCACAGACTTCCTTTACAGATGTTCGTGATCCTGCTCTGAAACTTGCTGAATTTAAGTTGGAGAATATTATAAGTACTGCAAAGATGTATACAGATGACTCAGTATTTTCTTCCTTCTCATTAAAAAACTGTATTTTAGATGATAAAAGACCTCATGTCAAGAAGGCAACTCCTAGGTAACAGTGTGCTTAGTTTTTATTTGAGAAATGTTTGAATTGTTTGACAAAACTTAATCCTAAAGTTGCATGTTTGTTTTCTGGGTACATCCTAAGATCTTCAAAGTTTCAGTTTAGTGGAGTCACGGTTTTCAGCATTGCAAATGGCCTCGTTCAGTTACGTGCTGTTCTTACTGGATGGTTGATGGAATGGTTCAAAAGAAATAATGCAGTTAAACTCGTTTTTTAAATGAATCTCTTTTTTCCTAAATTATTATTCATCTTTGTAAGTTCTAATGGGAAAACATGAAAAATTGAGAAGACATTTAAGTTCTGCCAATTGCTTAAAGTTACACTTACTAGTTTATGAAACAGTTGTGCTCCAGAAGTTTCTAAGTCTGTCATTTGGAGTACTTTGTGATCTTCCCAAGAGAAATGACTTCAGAATGTTGGTTTGCTGTTAGTAAAATGAATAAGAGGTCTTTTGACTTTTATTGGTGTGTTTGGTTATTTTTAAGATACTCACAGGAATTGTTATTGTATTTTTCAGAATGATAGGACTGACAGTTGGGTTTGACAAAAAGGACATGATGGATGTAAAGTATAGGAAAGTCAGAGATGGTTTGGTGACTGATTTAGTCCTTCAAGAAATGTATATTTGTGCCAGTGTAGAATTTCTGCTGACAGTTGCAAACGTCTTTCTTGAGGCCTTCACCACAGGCACGGCTATAGAAACCAGCGTTCAAACATGGACTGCTAAGGAAGAAGGTTAGTTATTGGCTAAAATATTTAATATATGTATTATTGAAATGCTACAATAGCACTTGCCTTGATTATCTGTCTAGATGATGAGGCTAAGTGAATTAATAAAGTAAAATATTTTTCAGAGGTAAGTGAAAAACTTAAATGTGTTTTCCTGTAGGATGTGCAGTTTGTGTATTTTTCTACATATAAATATATATTGGGTTCAATAATTAAGGGACCTATATTAGAATAAGCAAATATGCTTCTCTACAGGCAGTAATTTAAAGGAATTTTTTTGATAAAAACAAGCAGGAGGAATAATGAACCAACTATTCCTTTTTATATTTAAAGACAGTATTTTTACTTAATGTACTCTTTTATTTTTGTTATTTTTACAGCTCTCCATTATCATTTACATATGTGGCTCATTGTGGTGTAGCAGAAGGAGTGCCAAGTTGAGAGTCAGAGATTGGGTTAGTTCCCAGCTCTGCCATGAAAGGGGTTTTCCCCCACATTTTAAAATGCTCTTAAGACTATACATCTTCAACTTTTATACTAAAGGAATTACAGTAGATTCCTTTGAGATCTAAGATTCTTGTATTTTTTTCCTTGGAATAAAAAAACCATTTTCTCACAAGTAACAAGTTTTTCCATAAATAATCTGTATAACAAATATTTAGAAATATTTTAAAATGTGAACTTATTTTGTTTCTATTTAGTACCTGTACAGGAAAAAGAGAAGTGGGAAGTTAATATTATTATTAAAAATCCTGAAATTGTGTTTGTGGCTGATATGACACGAAGTGATGCTCCTGCCTTAGTCATTACAACACAATGTGAAATTTGTTGGAAAGGTGACCGTGAGAACAGTACAATGACTGCTGCCATTAAAGATCTTCAAGTGAGAGCATGCCCATTTCTTCCAGTCAAGAGAAAAGGCAGAATCACTACAGTGAGTTTACTCTTTCCTTATCTGCTTAATTGTAAACTATTTCGGATTTAGCCATATGCCTCTTTAGAAAACTACTAACGTACTTCTCAGCCTTTTTCTGTAAAAAACCTTTCTTTCTTCTTGAAGAGCCTAGTCTAGATTATTATTACACAAGCTTTGAAGCTCTTTTTCATTCCCCAGTTGCTCCACAGTGTTGTACGTATTTGTGGGAATAGTCTCACCAACAAGTTGTTTTCGTCGGGATGCTTCTCGGAGACCTCACTCTGGCTTTCTGACCACGTCAATTTCACACTGCTCTTAGCTCTTTGAGACTTTCTACCAGTCATTTGCTATGTTGTTTCAGTTTTTTTATCTTTGATTTTTTTTCTCCCATCTGGACACTTTTGCTCAGATAGATTTTTTTTTTTCTTTTTTCCCTGTAATTTATTTGAACCTTGAGCCATTTGCTTCAATATACATTCACATTTATGTTTTACTCTGTGGTAGCCTCTTGGCCTTCCACTCTTCATAACTGAGGAAAATCCGTTTCTTCAAAGACATCTTTTTCTTTCTTTTTTTTTTTTTTTTTTTTTTTGATGTTTATTTATTTCTGAGATAGAGACAGAGCATGAGCAGGGAAGGGGCAGAGAGAGAAGGAGACACAGAATCCGAAGCAGGCTCCAGGCTCCGAGCTGTCAGCACAGAGCCCTACGCAGGGCTCGAACTCACAAACCGTGAGATCATGACCTGAGCCGAAGTTGGACGCTCAACTGACTGAGCCACCCATAGATGTCGCCCCTAAAGACATCTTTTTCAAGTTAACTATTACTCCTAGTACTCGTATAAAACACAAATTGTGTAGGCTTCTACAAGGAGTAGTAGAAGCATAAATGTTCTTAATAGTCAACATAGAAATATAAACTGTAATTTTGTGATAAGTCAATACATATATGTCAATTAGGATACAGGCGAGTTTCTTTTCTTAGTTTGCAAGGCTGATGGCTCACCACTAACAAAAGAGAGGAAACAACAACTGGAGGGCAAGGTGATTCTCTTTTATGTTATAATTTAGAAATTTTACATATATTTTTTCTATTTACATCTGTTTGGCCTTGTTAAAAGACAAAATCCAACCAGGGAAATTTGAAGATATAATTGGCTTTATTAAGCATTTCATGAATTTGGCTGCATCCCATCTAGCAAATAGAAAGAAGTTCCTAGGAGTTATATAAAATAGAAGGTTTTTTTTAATAGGAAGGAGAATGGAGCAGGGAAGTTGTTAGCAAAAGAAAGGATTGTTTCAGACAAGGTCATATTTCTTTAAAAGAGAGAGGCTTCTTGGGTAGATTAACTTCTCTTCCTTTTGGGGATGGAGAAGGGTCCATATGACAGATTACCTTATTGGTGCAGACCAAAAACTTCCTGATTAAGACTACATTTTGGGGGGAGGTTGAAACTGCAGTTAGGTTAGGTATTAAGCCCTGGTTTACCAATTTAGCCTAGCATAAGTAAGTGACTTCATCTTGATCCTGTGGTTTTTCCTTTTATTACCAGCTTGAACTTAGTTGTAGGACCACACTTCTCTTCAAAAAGGACTGGAGTGTGTGCTCACCTGAAACTTCTATTACTGTGGGAGAGAAAAGGAGATACAAGGTGACAGTTAGAGGTCCTGCCCTATTGGTCACACAGAGGTTTTTTCCTTTGTCCACACGTATAATTCATAGTTGTCTTTTCTCATCCAGAGAACATCTCCATCTCTTCCTTAAGAGGTACAAGTTCAAAGTCCAGGATCTTTGGGTGATAGTTTTTTTCAGTCTGCTGTGACTTCTCTCTTTTAGACCATCTATTAACTAACAGACAAATAATCTATTGCTTTTCAGCAAGCACTCCGTCACCACACACACAAATACCACATACTGGTGGTGTAAGGACAGGGTAGTTGCGGTTCAGAAAAAGAAAGAATGGGAACACTTGGTAGTCACTTATCCTTAACAACTGTCATATCCTTCTGAGTGGGAATGCGAAAACCTGCAGCTCCTATAGTGGAGTCCGGTTCCTGGGAGAGCATGTGTTGTGCCTTCCATTTTACTCTCATGGAAGAGCATTGCTGTCTTTTTCTCAGATGGCTCTGGCCTTCCCCTTTGAAAGAATTTGTTTTTTTTTTTTTTTTTTTTTTACCATTATTCTCTGTAGACACTTCTGAGGTGGCTATTGCCTTTTTTGAGGGAACCCCACAGTTGTCACAGCTTCCTCCTGAGTTGGTTACTCAGCAGTTGAATAACAGGGTTTTGCATCACAGATAATGGTTTCTTTGGCAGTCCTTCGTTCCTTGAACATTTAGTTTACATCTAGGTAGTTCTAGGTAAAAGCAGCCGTAACCAAAGCATGCATTCATTCACTTACTGTAGAAAACTCCTGTTTTACTTACTGATGTTTATATTCTGTCTATTCTGCCTCCATCCTGATTTAGTAAAGGCTGCTTTAATAATAGGTGTGGGCAAGGGGGACAAGCACCATCTGTAATCTAATTTTTGTTGTTATTTTTGCCATGGGCTAGTTCCATATTTGATTTTAACAAAAATTGCTAGAGAAAGACTAGGAGTGCAGTCTTCTCTCTCGCTGAGGCTCCTCTTTAGAGCCGGAGTCTCCTCAGTGGTTTCCTGTCTCTCATAGGACTTTGCAGACAGCAGAATGAGGGAGCTAATACAGAGCAACAGTCTAAATATTCCAAGCCTGTCTGGCTGAAGTCAGGTTTTTTCCCAGAGTACGTTGTCTGCCTTCCTAGGTATCACCAGTAGCAGTCTTCCCAGGTATTTTGCTATGGCATTGTTAAAGTCATCAGCTTTGTATTTTTGTAGCTGGGGTACAGGGGGGCAAGAGCACCTGGCCCTGGGGTCCCAAATAGACCAGGTTTGGCCAATCGCTGCTGACAGAATCCAAAGGCAGAGAGACAGTGGTGGTGAAACAGGAAAGGAATTTATTTCAGTGAGGCCAGCACGGGGAAGACAGCAGACTAATATCTCAAAGACTGTCTTCAAAGTACCGAAAATGGGTCTAGATTTATACAAGGAGAATGTGGGTTGGGGGCCTGGATGGCTCAGTTGGTTGAGCATATGACTCTTGATTTTAGCCCGGGTCATGATCTCATGATCTGTGGGATTGAGCCTCATGTCAGGCTGTGGGTTGGCAGCAGGAGCCTGCTCAGGATTCTCTCTCCTCCTTTCCTCTGCCCCTCCCCTGCTTGAGTGCGCATTGGTGCACATATGCTTGCACACTCTCTCTGAAAATAAAACAATAAACTTCAAAAAAATGTGGGGCAAAGGTTTGTGGGTGTGAGCAGGTGGGCAGTAAAGGTCAGGTGGACCATTGCCTTGCGGTCAGTCACATGGGGTCTTCCTGGCTTAGGGCAGTGCTTATTGCTCGAAGGATAGTTTCGGCTCCCATCAGAGGATGCTTTGCGCATAGGGTCTGTTGCCCTTGTTAAGTAATAAGCTGTAAAGAAAAACTTAATCAGTTAGAAAGTACAGACTAAGGTCACAGTGGAGGTAGTTGAAGGCCTCTTTCATTTTGAAATATCCCTTGTCCATTCAATTGGCAAATCAGTCACAGATATTTTGAACTTTGCCGAAGTGCCAACTTCTCTGAATGAAATTCTGTGCTTAGTTAGGATATTAATTAGGTGCTGTAACAAGCAGTACCTCCCCAAAAGTAGCTAAAGCATGGCTTAACTGCATTTAAAAGATTGTTTCCATCTCGTTCTGCTATTCCTAGGATGTAATTTAATCTGCTTATTCAAGGAAATAGATTTTTTCCTCTTAGTCCCATTCTGCTGACCATTTAGAAATTGCTGACCACTCCACTCTACTTAGCAATAGCCTTCTGCTTAGTATATAACTAATTTGACAAATAATTAGAAGGTAAATCACCTCCAAATTTTGAGATAACTCCTCTGCTCCTATTTCTCCCCCTTGGGAACTTTGCAGGGTTACCTTGGTAGCTTGCTTATACTTCCAAGCAGATGTTTTTAACATGACTTTCAACTTGTAGATGGATTTCTACTCTGCCACAAGTGGCTTCCTTCATAGATGGAAACAGAAGTATAGAAAAGGATGGGGCACTTGGGTGGCTCAGTCTTTTAAGTGTCCAACTTCGGCTCAGGGCATGATCTCATGGTTTGTGAGTTCTCGCCCTGTGTCGGGCTCTGTGCTGACAGCCCAGAGCCTGGAGCCTGCTTCAGAATCTGTGTATCTCTCTCTCTGCTCCTCCCCTGCTCATACTCTGTCTCTCTCCCTCTCAAAAATCAGTAAACATTAAAAAGGAAAAAAAAAAGTATTGAAAAGGAGATCTTTAGCTGGGTAACCATGTCTTAAGGGAAACTTCTGTGATTTGGGGGGATTTTGAAAAGTGTATTTATTATATATGGCCAGCCAGCAGTTTTGGCCACATACATTTGGATAAGTTGTAGTTAGTGGAACTTTAATTGATACTGTATTTATTTAATATTAAAGTTTCTTAGTCTAATATATTTTTTTTTAACATTTATTCATTTTTGAGAGAGAGAGCACGAGCGGGAGAGGGGCAGAGAGAGAGAGAGAGAGAGGGAGACACAGAATCTACCACAGGCTCCAGGCTCTGAGCTGTCATCACAGAGCCTGATACAGGGCTCGAACCCACTAACCACAAGATCATGACCTGAGCCAAAGTCAGATGCCCAACCAACTGAGCCACCCTGGCACCCCAGGGTGCCCCAGATTAAGAAACCCCAGTTTCTTAATCTAATATTAATTGGGGTCCATAGATGCTTATTAAAACTTCATGAACCTTGTGAAGTGCTGTATACATGGATTTTTAAAAATGACAATTTACTTTTCAAGGGATACACAACACCAAATTTTTAGAAGTTTTAACAGATTGGATATTCTCATCTTTGCTCCTTGTAGAGTATAAATTTATATTTGTTTGACTTTATTTCACCCATTAAGATTTTATAATTTTTGAATAAATTCCTAAATCGTAATAAAAGCTAAATCATGATCCAAATTTTGAATTTATATCATAACAAATGTCTGTAAGTTTTTTTTAAGTTTTTATTCAAATTCCAATTAGTTAACATACAGTGTAATATTGTTACAGGGGTACGATGTAGTGATTCAGCACTTCAACAACACTCGGTGCTCATCACAAGTGCACTCCTTAATCCCCATCACTTATTTAACTCACCTCCCCACTGCTAACCATTGGTTTGTTCTTTGCAGTTAAGAATCTGTTTCTTGGTTTGCCCCCTCTCTCTTTTTTTTCCCTTTGCTCATTTGTTTCTTAAATTCCACAGATGAGGAAATCATAGTGTATTTGTCTTTCCCTGACTGACTTATCTCACTTAGCATAATATTCTTCACCTCATTGTAAATAGCACTATTTCATCCTTTTTTATGGCTGGGCTGTCAGCTTTTTTAAGTGAATTTGTGTTATTCTATAACTTTACTAAACTTATTACCTATTCTAGTATTTTTAATTATGTTAGGTTTTCTAAAAATTACCTGCAAAAGTAACATTCTTTGTTCCTTAAATGACAATAATGACTCATCCTCATTGCATTCCCATTTTTAAGTTATTACTATATTACTATAATTTTAATATTTGCTTGTGAATTTATACATATAACCTTGAGATGTTGAAAATTTTCCATACCTAATTTTGAAAGAATCTTAATCATGAATAAGTGTGGAATTTTATTTTTTTAAGTTTAATTTTTTATTTTGAGAGAGAGAGAGAGAGACACTCAAGCAGGTTCCATCACTGTCAGCGCAGAGCATGGTGTGGAGCTTGAACTCATGAACTGTAAGATCGTGACCTGAGCTGAAACTGAGTTGGATACTTAACCAACTGAGCCTCCCAGGTGCCCCATATATGATATTTTATTGAGTGCTTACTACTATCCGCTGAAAAAAGCATAACAGTTTTTATTATTCTTATAATAAATAACATTAATAGTTTTTCCTATAGCATGTGAGCCTTACATTTGTGGGAAAAATACCCCAAATTGGAGACTATTTTAATTTGTTCTTCTGTTTTGTTAAAAATACCTTCGTGGACTCTATAATAAAAGCCTGTAACTCTCCTGGAAGAGTAGCTGGGGGAGGCTTCTCAGCAGAAATGACCTTTATGCTGATGCCTGTAGGATGAGTAGGTATTATCTAATTCACCTGCAACAGGAGCATGTTTCAGGGTAAAGGGATAGCATATGCAGAGAACCTGGGTTCCAGAGAGCACAAATTCCCACCCCACACCTACCCGCACACCAGCATCTGTACTCTTATACTCTGTCTTTTTCTCTTGTTATTCAGTTCTTCAGTGTGAGGCAGTCCTTCCCACCACCAAGATAAGGTTTGTAAAGTGGAGAATTTATAGTGAACTCTTACAGGTTTTTGTAGATGTTGTGTAGCTTAAGATTGCTTCTGCAAAGGGGAAGCAGTAGCAGCAGCAAAGTCTTTTCATGTAAGACTGGGAGCAGTTTGGTGAGAAAGTAGGAAAGAGAAAAAAATGATAGAAATACCCCTGAAATCACAGTGGATATAGTTGGAGACAAATACTAGTAGGAAAACAATTCCATTTTAAGAACTGTTTCTGCGTCATTAAATTAATCTATATGGACTGGATCGTGGACAACTTGACAGTAACGTTTTGGCATGAACACCTTTACTGTTACTGACCAGCTGCATTTTTAATCTTCAGTAACTAGACTTGAAAATAAAGGAATTGGGCAAGGATCAACGTATACCTTCGTATTTATTTTGGGAAGGGGCTATTAAAAAATATCCAAATCATAGAGAAACTTGTATATGTATGTATCATGGTATTTTTTTGGTTTTGTTTTGTCTTCCCTAAGGATGAAGAGATAACACAAATTTTATATTGAAAATCTTGGATCATGTATTATAATGTTATTCCTGTTTGTGAAGTTTAAAGACGTAATATACTGAATGTTAAAGTCGTGTACCAGTTGTTCCTAATGATTTTATTAGAATAGTGGTAGTTTTTCTTTTTTTTGGTGTTTGTTTGTTTATTTTGAGAGAGAGAGAGGTAGGGAGAGGGCTGGGCAGACACTGAAGGGAGGGAGAGAATCCCAAGCAGGCTCCACATTGTCAGCGCAGAGCCCAACACAGGGCTCAAACTTACAAACTGTTAGATTATGACCTGAGCCAAAACCAAGAGTCAGACACGTAACTGAAGGAGCCACCCAGGTGCCCCTAGAATAGTGGTAGATTTTAATGTGATTTCTTTGGGAAATTGTTTAGGATGTCAATTTTTCTTCCTGACTTATTCTTCATTATTAGTGTAGGCAGAATTCTAAGATGGCCCCCAAGATTTCTATTGCCTGTTGCATGTGCCCAGTATGGTTTTCTCTTGAGTGTGGGTAGATTTAATAACTATAATTAAGTCACTAATTAGTTAACTTTGAGTTAATCAAAGAGAGATTCTGGGTGAGCCTAACCTAATTTTTAAAATGTGAAACATCAGAATAATATTTTCCTGTTGACTTTAAAGGAGCAAACTGGGGAGAAGGCAACATGGCAAGAGCCTGTGAGTGACCAGTAGGAGTAGAAGGTAGTCCCTGGCCAACAGTCAGCCAGCAAATGGAGATCTCAGTCATAGGGCCGCAAAGACAGGAATTTTACCAGCTACCTGAAGGAGTCTGGGAGAAAATCTTTGCCTGGTCTCACCTTCAGAGATGACATAACTGGCTGGCTGACCCCTAATTTCAGCAAGATTCCTAACCCATGAAAACAGGGAAATGATAAATTTGTGTTAAGTTGCAAAGTGTGTAGAAATTTATTATGCAGCAATAGGAAACAAGCAGTTAATCTATAAAATGTGGGAGTGGCAGGGGTGCCTGGGTGGCTCAGTCTGACTCTTCATTTTGGCTCAGGTCATGATCTCATGGTTTGTGAGATAAAGCCCTGCACTGGGCTCTGTGCTGACAGTGCAGAGCCTGCTTGGGTTTCTCTATCTCCCTCTGTTTCTGTCTCTTGTTTCCCATGCAGGTGCCTGTGCACGCTTTCTTTCTCTCTCTCAAAAATAAGCATTAAAAAAAAAAATGTGGTAGCAGCTTTGGAACTGGGGAGCATGCAGAATCTGGAGGAATTTTAAGGAGAATGGTAGAGAAAGCCTCAAGTGTGTTGAACAGACTCTTTTTGAATATGCTGCCCAAAGGGCCTACAAAGAAGGTGAAAGACATGTGATTGGAAGTAGAAAGGATGGCTTGAGTTACAATACAAAGAGCTTTGCAAAACTGTGTCTTGTAGTTGTCTGGAAAGCAGAACTTATGAGTGGAAAACATGGAGCTATATATATATATGTATGTATGTATGTATATATATGTAGCTAAGGAGATTTCTAAGATGCCTGATTTGAAGATGTTGGCTGCTTTCTTTTTGCATTTTTTAATGTTAATTGATTTTTGAGAGAGAGAGAAAAAGAACACAAGCAGGGAGGAGGGGAGGGCAGAGAGAGGGGGAGACACAGAATCCAAAGCAGGCTTCAGGCTCTGAGCTGACAGCACAGAGCCCAACGTGGAGCTTGAACTCACCAACTACAAGATCATGACCTGAGCTGCAGTCAGATGCTTAACAGACTGAGCCACCCAAATGCCCCAATGTTGCCTGTGTTCTTACTGTTTATAGTAAAATGCTACACCAGAGGGATAAATTGAGGAAGAACAGTTAAAAAGAACCAGAACTTTATGATTTTGATAATTCCTTAGCTTTTCAAATGGCAGAAGATGCTAAAAGTCAGAAATAGCTCCCAAAAGTGTGGCATAGAGAAAAGACTGTGTATATAAACTTTTGCTAAATCTCAGGATAAAAAAACACAGTGTTTATACACAGGAAGGGCCCTTTCAAGAGATTTTGAAGGATTAATGTGTGTTTCACAGATCTTCTCAAACAGTGTGTGTCTAGGAATTATAAAGGTATCACCTGTTAGCCATTTCAACAGGAGGCCATGATTATCTCAAAAAGAGCAGTGGGTGTTGCTTTTGTCTAATGCAATGAAACCTCATAAAATTTACAGAATGCCCTCAAGGTTCTTGAGAAAAGTATTTTAATAGAAACACTGTGAGGATGGACTGAGAGGGACAGAGAGAACAAAATGAAGAGAGACTCTTTGCATCTCCAAAATTCTACTGGCAAGAAGCAGGATGGTAAAACTACTCAGTTGCAAATTTATGCTACCTTTTCTAGAAATGGAAGGATGACTCTCAGGGTAGAAATGAGCACCACAGAGAATTGATCCTAGGCTTTGAAACCTAATCAAGAAACTCATTTACCTGGGTGGAGTTCACAGCTACAAAGTTGTGCTAGTGACTTCTTTCTACCTTTCATTTTCCCCATTTGAACTAGAATATCTGTAATTGTTACCCTATGTCTGCCCCACCATTCTGTGTTGGGAGGGTGGGGGCAAATAACTCCTCTTCCTTTCACAGATCCACAAAAGGGAAACTGTGCCCTTATACTTCATAGATTATACCCATGTACTTCATCAGTACCTGTACCCAATTTAGATTTTAGACCTTGAGCTAAAAAGATAAAAAGAGGTGAGATTTGGGGATTTTTGAATAAGTGAGAGATACAGAGAAGATTCATGTGTGATAAGATAAAAGATACAGATGATGAGATTTTAGACTTCTGGGATGAGGCTATTAGAAGCCTTAGGAGGTAAATGAATATATTACGCATTTGAGAGGAGCCTGAGTCTTTGGGGGCTAGAGGGCAGAATTCTGCTACCACACCTAAAGGAAGCTCAATTAATTTATAATTACATTAAGACTTACTTAGTAAATCTAATGTACTTATAATTTCTTCATCTTTGGTAGTGCTTCTATATAATTTTGTTTCAATTTTATAATGAAAAAATACCATGAAAAAATTTTATTATAGTAAGTAGAATAAAGTATATAAAATCAGGTTTTATGGGGCTTTCATATATTTAATGTATCTTTTGACTTACTATGTTTAATATTGTCGCTATTGTTAATAATTTCTAATATAAATGATAGGTATAAAAGATAATTGTGTTATTGAGTCACGTTTTTAAAAGTTACTTTGACTAACTTATTTAACTTAGCTATTACTAGAAATATCTATAAATAAAACCGTTCTAGAACAGTGTTAATTTGGTGGGATTGAATTATCTCTTATAGGTTTTGCAGCCCTGTGACTTATTCTATCAAGCTACTCAAATAAGTGCAAATCCACAAGTGATTGATATATCAGTAAAATCCTTGACACTGAAGGTAAGTTAAAATGCAGTCAGTTGTTCATATCTTTAGTGCACCCTTTAAAAAATTAGTAAAACCTAGAACTGAGCAATTATTATATTGCCTTTTAATTGTTAAATAATCAAAAATGCAGCTTTGTTTCTGAAAATATTTTTATGTGACACATTATTTGTGATGTATTATTTAATACACATTTTATAACGAATGCTGTATATTTTATTATTGGTGTTTTGACTCCTTCTGTGGATAACATCTAACATTCCTACAGTATATATAGTTGAACTTCCACTTGACCAGTTTAATAGCTATAAGATTCATATAAGTATTTTAAAAATTGAAATCATTATAAAATTTTTGTAGGCAATAAATTATATCTACTCTCTGGGTAGTGATGTTAGTTTAATATTCTTCATGATCCTTCGAGTATATCTAATATTTTTTTAAATACCTAATTTTGAAAGCGTTATGTGTAGATTTTTCATTACTTTTAATTTTTCCCCTTAGGTTTCACCAGTTATCATAAATACTGTGATTACCATAACGTCAGCACTTTATACATCTAAGGAAACCATCCCCGAGGATACTGCTTCTTCTACAGCACATTTATGGGAAAAGAAGGATACTAAGAGTTTAAAAATGTGGTTTCTTGAAGAACCAAATGAAGTTGAAAACAAAACTCCCACAACTGAATTGATTCTCAGAGGAGAGATCATAAGAGTGAACATTGATTCTATTTTTATAGTTCTTGAGGCTGGAGTTGGTCACAGAACAGTGCCTATGCTGTTAGCAAAGTCACGTTTTTCGGGGGAAGGCAAAAACTGGAGTTCCTTGATAAATCTATACTGTCAGCTTGAATTAGAAGTAAGCATATGTAGTATTTTTCTAGATTCTATAACAAATAGTTCTACATGTGGAATATTTGTGAAGTATTATGTAAATATTTTCATTAGGCTTATTGTAAAGATGATGTTGGCTCACAATACTTTTGGAAGAAAGTACACAAATTTATGCCCTTGATATAGTTGCTCTTATGCGTATATTACTTTTATTGAAATATAAAGTTAACTTGGATATTTCAATTGATTTTTATCAATTTAAAGGTGATACATTAGTAATGTTGAATAGAGTCAGAATTCTTATTTTTAAGAATGGAATATCTTTTATCTTTTAAAAGGATAATAGATTATTTCTCAATCTCTTCTAAAAGAGTAATAGTGGGGTGCCGGGTGGTTGATGGTTGAGCATCGGACTCTTGAATTTGACTCATGTCCTGATCCCAGGGTCATGAGATTGAGCCCTGGACTCCATGCTGAGTGTAAAGCCTACTTAAGATTCTCCCTCCCTCCTTCTCTCTCTCTCTCTCTCTCTCTCTCCCTCCCCCTCTCCCTCTCCCTCTCCCTCTCCCTCCCTTCCCACCAATTGCGCACTTTGTCTACCTCTTAAAAACAAAATATAATAAAAAAGTAAAAGTAATAGGAATTAGAAGAATATACCTTATACTTCTATAGAATGCATTATCTTTAGTGACTTTGAAATTTTCGTGAGAGTACTTTAATTATAAAGGAAATGCTTGTTTTGAAACAACATATATTTTGCTTCACAATTTATCTACTGAGAATTATCCCCAAAGACATTTTGGTTTTAATTATGAGTTTATATCTAGTAGAAACTAATTGGATATTCTAGCTTATATCAATAAACATGAAGGTTTATAAGCTGATTTATTATTTGCGTGTTGATACAGAAATATACACTAATAAAGGTAGAACTGACTGACTAGATGTCAGATTTTGAAATTCTGGCTAGATTCCGTATATTTTGCAGAGAACATATGATCTAGGATGTCCAGGAAGTTCTGAAAATTCAAATAAATAAGCACTTACTGAATTGTAGGTTATTCATCAAGAGATTTCAAAAAAATCAGTGGAGGTAGGCAGGTCTGTTTAAAAATGTCACTAATACATGATAAATGGACACAGTTTTTGCTCTTTGGCCCAGTCTGGAAGTCAAGGAGAGATGCTTAAAAGAGAGTTTTATGCGGATTAGATTGTGAAGACTAGACTCTGAAGTTAGCCAGGTGAGGAAAGTGCTGAGGGAGTGTGTGCAGGAAACCAAGAAATGGCATGTGGAACAGTTTTCATAAAAAGAAATAACATAGCCAAAAGAAATCGTTGTGGGAAACAGCAGGGAAGATCACCTTCAAAAGTATAAGAATGCCTTATTCAAAATTTGATTTTCTCTATAGGTCCATTATTACAATGAAATGTTTGGTGTATGGGAGCCTTTGCTTGAACCTTTAGAAATTGATCAGACTGAGGATTTTAGACCATGGAATCTTGGAATCAAGGTACATTGGAAGTCTGAAATTTTTTTTTCCAAAATTGAGAATGTCCACACCACACAAAACACTTGAATTTTAATAACAAAGTTCAAGTTTTCTCATTATGAACCTTGATGCATGCTTCCCTGTTGGACCTGTGAATGTAATTTTCATCCCCAAGGCCAGTGCCTCCTATGTTAATACAAATAATTATGTAACTTTTATTGTGTTCTAGACACTGTTCTAAACAATGTACTTTTGCTTGACCCCTTATAGCACCCCTCTGAAGTTAGAGTTTTTAACTCCTTTTTAACATGTGAAGGAACTGAGACTAGAGAGCTTAAGAGACTTCCCTAAAGTAGTATCTTCAGTGAAAGAGGTGGGATGCATTTCTGGCTGCAGGTTCCCAGCTCAGAACTGCCACGTCCAATGCCTCTAGCATCTTCTTGTAGGTTGTTGTCTACCCTGTGTTTCCTTTGTCCTTTGAAGGGTGCATATATATAGAAAAAAGGATGCTATTATTTGTTTCAAATATATTACAATACATTTAGGTAATCATAAGAATCAGGGCCTTTAGATGGATGAAATTGTGCTTCAAAACAGGAGACTGAATAATTTCTAGTATGGCTTCCCTCTGAGTAATGATTCTGTCACCTGCAGACAGATTTTCAATGGTTGAAAGCCAGTTAATGTAACAACAAAGGTGACTAGCTTAGCATGTCCAACTTTTTGTATTAGATTACTGCACTTATTTTGTACATCTTTCAGATAAAGGACTGGATAAAGGAACTTCTTTGGTGGTTTTTAGATCAGAAGATATGTGGGCAGTGGATCTGTGAATCCTAAAAATTCGTAGATGGTATTGATTTTTAGGAGCTGTAGGACACTACTCTGCAATGTTGTTGGGACTTTCTAAATCCCTGGGTTTCTATTCTTTATTCCATAACCAGTAAACGAAATGACTTCTCTTGCTCTGAATGCCCATGCGCTACGAAGTGTGTGCTTTTACTTTTGATTCAGATGCCACACGCATTTAGTAATTTTCGTGTGTATTTTTCCTTTTGAATTGTGCTTGCCATTTTAGTATCATTGAGGATGAGAACTATTTTTCCTCTAATATTGCCCCTGTCCTGTAAGACCTTAGTTGGCTGATATCCAAGTAATTCCAGTAAGGGAATGGAATTGAAAAAACTTGTTGTTGTCTCTAATGTTATTACTGGGACTTGTCTAGTTTTGTTTTGTTTTTTTTTCTTTGCAAAATGAGTGATGTATGTTCCTAGGAACAAATTTCCTTATATTTCTATAATTTATGTATCATTTTAGATGAAAAAGAAAGCAAAAAAGACTATTGTTGAGTCAGATACTGAAGAAGAAAATTACAAAGTGCCAGAATATAAAACTGTTATCAGTTTCCATTCAAAAGACCAACTAAACATTACGTTATCCAAATGCGGCCTTGTAATGTTAAATAATTTAGCCAAGGTAAGGAAAGAAATTTGAAACCTTAAGTGTTGGTGTAGTCGTCTGAGCTAACCCTTTTTGTTAATTGAATAAGAAGTTTTTAGTTAACTTAGTTGTCTTACGGTCATTAGCGTTCTGTTAGTCATTTTGTGTCATTTTATGTCATTTTATTTACGATAATTCTTCTTTATAGGCATTTACAGAAGCCGCCACTGGAGCTTCAGCTGTCATCATACGGGATCTAGCGCCATTTATTATTTTAAATTCTCTTGGACTTCCGGTCTCTGTTTCACCAAGTGATTCTTTTAGTGTACTCAGTGTTCCGTTGGCAAGATCCTATGTATTGAAAAATGAAGAGAGTTTAAGTATGGATTATGTAGGAACTAAAGACAATGATCATTTCAATGCAATGACCAGCCTAAGCAGTAAACTCTTCTTTATTCTTCTTAGTAAGTTATAAATTATCTTCCTGGGTCTTTAATTTATTTTAAGTTGCATTTTTATATCCTATTTTACTTTTTGTGGTTTTTACAGGTTTTTTAATCTTCCAAATAGGTTGGGAATTTTGCCTTTTCTTTTGCAGGACTTTGGTTGCTCACTGTCACTATATATTTGTATTGTGAATTGTGACTTCCTTCATCCACTGCATTATCTAGGGCGTGGTAATTCACCACTTTTTATATGCTGGGGAGGAAAAAGATTTGATCTGTTCCTTAACCCAGCTTTTACAGACTGTAGGTGTTGGTATTTGTTGCTTTAACCACATTTAGTATAATTCACTAATACTCCACTAGTTTTACAGCTGAATGAAATAGAAATAGAGTTTGAATTCACAACAATGGCACACTGGAATGGTTTTGGAGTTTGTAAATGGTTTATATATTCTGCCTGTTGAGGTCGAAGGTTTTTCTTTTTGTCCTTTCTGATTCTCATTTTCATGAGAAATGAAAGTAAAAAAAATTTAATTGTCATAATATTTATTCATTGTAAAGTTAATTAGTCCCAAAGCCTCACCCACACCCCTTTATGACACTCTGACATTTAAATCATTATGGAGGAGGGAGAGTATTAATTAAGATGTGGGGGAGGGGTACTAAGACTAACGGCTAGTGCTTTTAGTCAGAAAATGATGCTTAACAGTGGCTAGGTTTCAGGTGTAGACCCAGCGTTGTCAGTGAATTAATTGTTCATCTAGCTTTTACCTCATTTGTTTTTGAACTAACATTTTTACAGAATTGGAGGGGTATATGAGTCATACTCCAATAAAATGTATGTGTGTATAAAATTTTGTTTAATCAAGTCCTAGATACCATAAAGTATCACAGGTTATTGGAATGATGAAAAACTGAAAATTTACAGCTACTTTTGGTAATCACCAGTGACTGCCTAAAGGTATTAGGCCCTGGTTATGATGACAACAAACCAAAGTTCAGCGTTCTTGTATTTTATGACTTGTCTCGTTAGTTAGTTTGAAAACATTTATGTTACTGTCTTAGGTTAAACTACTGAGTGAAAAATTTTTTTCAATTAAAAAAAATTTTTTTTTGGTAAAATACTTTGAAGGTTTTAGATGAATGCTTTGGGAATGTATTATGGCTTCTTAAAATATCCCTTGATTGTAGATTATACAAAGAAATCTCTTTTTTTTATAGTCTTATATATATAAACTTCAGTGATTACTATTCATGATATTAAAAAATGATCTATCTGGTATTTAGCATTTACTTAAAATTAATATATGATGATTTATAATAAAAATTTACAAACATACATATTCCATTTAGCACCCACTAACCACTCTACTGCTGATAAGATTCCTTTAACAAAAGTGGGACGACGACTATACACCGTAAGACACAGAGAGTCTGGGGTTGAAAGATCTATTGTTTGTCAAGTCGATGGAGTGGAAGGAAGTAAGAAGGTAACAATTCGTTCTCCAGTGCAGGTACGAAATGATCCATTTTTTTGTGGGGTCATATTATGCATATTTGTGTCCTAATAAAAAAACTAAAGCTAATTAATACCAAAAGAATATAAAATGAAATAAAATCATAACTAATATAAAAAAGAATCATTACCAGTAATTGTACTACTCTAGTATGAACAGTGGTAGGATTTTGTTCAATACTTCTCATAACTTTTTTTTAGGACTCTTTGTAAAATCTTTTTGGACTATTACTTTTAAATGCCTCATCAATATTTTGTTTTGGACTTGGTAGTAGTATGTGTACGTCCTTTGATTTTAATTAGAAAATATGGTAAGGGAAAGTTTTTACATCTTTATTGAGGTTAAACTGATGTACAGTAAACTGCACATATTTAAAGTTGATGAATTTGGGCACAAAATACATCTGTGAAACCGTCATCACAATGAGCATGCTGAACATATTTATCACCCCAAAAAGTTTCCTCTCTCCCTTCTTCTCCATTCTTACACATCCACTGATATGTTCCCATTGTGTATTGCACATAGAGAAGCTCATGTAAACAGAGTACAAAAAGGAATAGGACTTCTTTCACTCAGCATAATTTTGCATGTATCAGCTTTTGTGTATTAATGTTATATGCAGTTACATGTTGTTGTTGATTAGTAATCTTTTGAATGGATGTTCCAAATACCATTTTGAATGAATCTTTGTATATGGTGTAAGGGTTGAAGTTTATGTTTTGCCATGTGGCTATTTAGTTGTTCCAACCAAGACTATCCTTTTTCCATTAAATGCCTTGGTCCTTTTGTTCAGAAAAAAAAAAAATTGATCATATCGATGAAGTGGGGCGATCTGGGGTTCAGAACTAATGGCCAAGAAAGCATTCTTAAAGACATCTTTGGTGCCAAAAGGTGATTTTATTAAAGCATGGGGACAGGACCCATGGGCAGAAAGAGCTGTGCTGGGGTTGTGAAGAGTAACTGGTTATATACTATGGACCTGGGGGAGTTAGAGTCAAGAGGAAGTTTCTTAAAGGATTTTCCATATGCCAAAGACTCACAGGTTGCTAGAGGCCTAGCTGTTTTGCTAAGGTTGTTTTTCCCTTTAGCAAAACATTAATATTAAGACGGTAGGGAGTTCTTGGGCATTAGGCTATTGATAAGATTGCCCTTTTCTTGGAATTATGCTAAGATATTTGTAAGCTGATGGAGACTCTGTAAGTTTAACCATGTGTTTTCTGTTCTTTGCTTTGTTCTTGGGCAGTCAGGAGTGCCAGAGGAATATCACATATCTCACTGGGGGAGGGGGAGGAGCTCTGCTAGCTTGTGCTTGGCCATCAGCTTGCCTTATGGTCCCTCATCAATAACTTTGGGGGTTTATTTCAGAACTCTATCATCTATCTCACTGATCTATTTGTTGATCTTTATGCCACAATTACATTGTCTTCATTACCTTTTTATCCTGAGTCTTGAAATCAGGTAGTACAAGTTGTCCTACCTTGTTCATTTTCAAAGTTTTTTTGGCTATTCTGAGTCCATTCTATTTCCATTTAAATTTTAGACTTAGGTTTTCAATGTTGATTGAAAAGTTATGATTAAGTTGGTATTTTTACATATTTCTGATTTTTATTGCTGATAGTACCACTAACTTTTATATTAACCTATATTGGGTAATGTCACTAGATGCACTTGTTGTAGTAGCTTCTTCGTAGATATAGTTTTGATATCTGCAGATAAAGATTTTTCCTTTTTCCTTTCCAATCTGGATATGTATTATTTTATTTTACCTTTACTTCCCTGTTGCATTGGCTAGAACCTCCAGTACAGTATGAATAGATGTTCTGAAAGCAGATATTTTTGCCTGGTTCTCAATCTTAGCAGTATTCATTCTTTCACCATTAAGTTTTGAGTCGCTTTCTTGTAGATGACCTTTCTTGGGTTGAAAATGCTCCCTTATGTTTCTAGTTTACTGAGTTTTGGTCAGAACTGGATGTTGGATTTTGTCCAATGATTTTCTGTGTTTATTAAAAGGGTTTTTTTTGTGTGTGTGTCTGTTTTTGAGAGCGAGAGAGAGAGAGAGAGCGCGTGTGTGAGCGAGCAAGCAAGCAGGGGAGGGGCAGAAAGAGGGAGACAGAGAATCCGAAGCAGGCTCCAGGCTCTGAGCTATCAGCACAGAGCCTGATGCAGGGGTCAGACCCATGAACTGTGAGATCATGCCCTGAGCTGAAGGGGATGTTTCACCAACTGAGCCACCCAGGGGCCCCTACTGTGAAAGGTGTTTTAAAACATACTTAATATGTTGAATTGATTTTTTTAAATTATTGTATTAAATTACAAGTGGTTAGATTCAGTATAGTGATTCAACAGTTGTATATATTAGTGTTCATCATGGTATGTGTACTCTTAATATCTTACATATATTTCACCCATCCCCCCACCCACCTCACCACTGGTAACCACCAGTTTGTTCCCTATACTTGAGTCTCTCTTTTTTTCTTTGTTTTGTTTCCTAAATTCCACATAAGAGTGAAATCATATGGTATTTGTCTTTATCTGACTTATTTCACTTAGCATTTATATTCTGCAGCTCCATAAATGTTGTTGCAAATGACAAGATTTCCTTATTTTTTATGGACGAGTAATGTCACATTGTTTATGTATACCACATCTTCTTTGTCCATTCATCTATTGGTGGACAAGTGAGTTGCTACCATAATTTGGCGCTTGTATGATGCTACAGTAAACACAGGGGTGCATATATCTTTTCAAATTTGTATTTCTATATTCTTTGGGTAAATAGTAGTGGAATTACCAGGTAATGTGGTAATTCTATTTTTAATTTTTTGATAAAACTTCATACTGTTCTCCACAGTGGCTGCATCAGTTTGTGTTTCCATTAACAGTGCACAAGGGTTTCTTTTTCTCTACGTTCTTGCCAACACTTACTGTTTCTTGTGTTTCTGATTTTAGCCATTCTCACAGGTGTCAGGCGATATCTCATTGTGGCTTTGATTTTCATTTCCCTGATGATTAGTGATGTTGGGCATCTTTTCATGTGTCTATTGGCCATCATATGTTTTCTTTGGAATAACATCTTTTCATCTCATCAGCCTACTTTATAATTAGATTATTTGCTTATTTCTGTTCTGAAGATGTATAAGTTCTTTATATACTTTAGATACTAACCCATTACTGGATATTTTGTTTGCAAATACCTTCTCCCCTTCACTAGGTTGTCTTTTAGTTTTGTTGACTGATTCCTTTGCTGTTCAGAAACTTTTAATTTTGCTGTAGTCTCACTACTTTAGTTTTGCTTTTGTTTCCCTTGCTTCAGGAGTCTAGAAAAATGTTGCTAGTGCCAATGTCAAAGAAATTACTGCCTGTGCTCTCTTGTAGGGTTGTTATGGTTTCAAGTCTCACATTTAAGTCTTTGATCCATTTTGAGTTTAGTTTTGTGTATGATGTAAGAAAGTGGTCTGGTTACCTTATTTTTAATTTTTTTTTGAGTTTGTTTATTTTGAGAGAGACAGAGGCAGAGAGACAGAGACAGAGAGACAGAGAACAGTGATGGGCACAGAGAGGGAGAGAATCCCAAGCAGGCTCCATGCCCAGCATGGGACTCAATCTCATGAACCGCAAGATCATGACCTGAGCTGAAATCAGGAGTCCAATGCTCTACCTACTGAGCCACTTAGGAGCCCCTGTCCACTTCCATTCTTTTGCAAGTAGCTTGCCAGTTTTCCCAACCCATTTGTTGAAGAGACTGTCCTTTCCCCATTGCACATTCTTGCCTCTTTTGTCATAGATTAATTGACCATATAATTGTGGGTTTATTTCTTGGCTTTCTCTTCTGTTCCATAGACTTACATGTCTGTTTTTGTACCAGTACTATACTGTCATGGATTACTGCAGCTTTGGTATATCTTGCAATCTGTGATTGTGATAGCTCCAGTTTTTTTCTTTTTCAAAAGTGCTGTGGCTACTCAAGATCTTTTGTGGTTCCGTATCAATTTTAGGTTATTTGTTCTAGTTCTATACATTGTGCTGTTGGTATTTTGATACAGATTGCATTATATCTGTAGGTTGCTTTAGGTAGCGTCCGCATTTTAACAATATTTTTTCTCCCAGTCCATGAGTAGGGAATATCTTTCCATTCGTTTTTGTCATCTTCAATTTCTTCTTTCAGTGTTTTATAGTTTTCAGAACACAGGCCTTTTACCTCCTTGATTATAAGTTTATTCCTAGGCATTTTATTATTTTTCGTGCAATTATAAATGGAATTGTTTTCGTAATTTCTCTTTCTGCTACTTCATTATTCGTGAATAGAAATGCAACAGATGTCTGTGTATTGATTTTTTTATCCTGTGACATTACTGAATTCATTTATCAATTCTAGTAGTTTTTCATTGGAGTCTTTACGGTTTTTTATATAGAATATCATGTCATCTGCAAATAGTGAAAGCTTTATCTTCTTTGATTGCAATGGCTATGACTTCTAGTACTATGTTGAATAAAAGTAGTAAGTGTGGACATCCTTGTCTTATTCCTGATCCTGGGGAAAAGCTTTCAGTTACTTGCCACTGAAATGACATTAGCTGTGGGTTTCCCGTATATGGGCTTTATTATATTGAGGTATGTTCCTTCTTAACCAACTTTGTTGAGGGTTTTTATCAGGAATGGATGTTGTACTTTGTCAAGTACTTTTTCTGCATATATTGAAAAAATCATGTCGTTTTTACCCTTTCTCTCATTTATGTGATGTACCACTTTGATTGGTTTGTGAATATTGAACCACTTTTGCGTCCCCAGAATGAATCCCACCTGATCATAGTAGATGATTTTTCGCCATGCGTTATTGGATTCAGTTTGCTAATATTTTGTTCAGGACTTTTGCATCTATGTTCATCAGAGATATTGACCTGTAGTTCCCTTTTTTGTTGTGTCTTTATCTGGTTTTGGTATCAGTGTTAGGCTGGTGTAATAGAATGCATTTGGAAGTTTAATTTCCTCTTTTATTTTTTGGAATAGTTTGAGATGAACTGGTATTAACTCTTCTTTAAATGGTAGAATTCACCTGTGATGCCATCTTGTTTGGAGCATCTAAAAAAAATTTTTTTTTAATGTTTATTGTTGAGAGAGAGAAGGAGAGAGAGAAAAAGCATGTGAGCGGGGGTGGGGCAGAGAGAGACAGAGACACAGAATCTGAAGCAGGCTCCAGGCTCTGAGCTGTCAGCACAGAGCCTGACACAGGATTGAACCCACAAACCATGAGATCATGACCTGGGCTGAAGTCAGATGCTTAACTGACTGAGCCCTGTTAGGGTGTTTTTAATTCCTGGTTCAGTTTCAATAGTGGTAATTGGTCTGTTCAAATTTTCTGTTTCTTCCTGCTTCAGTTTTAGTAGGTTATATGTTTCTAGGAATTTATGCATTTCTCCTAAGTTGTCCAGTGTGTTGGCATAGAATTTTTCATAATATTCTCTCATAATCCTTTGTACTTCATAATCCTTTGTACTTCTGAGGTGTTGGTCATTGTTTCTCTTCTTTAATTACTGATTTTGTTCATTTGAGTCCTCTTTTTTTTGGTAAGTCTGCCTAACAGTCAGATTTTGTGGATTTTCAAAGAACCAGCTCCTGGTCTCCTTGATTGGTTCCTTTTTTTTTTTTTTTTTTTTTTTTCCTTCCTTCACTCGTTTGGGGTTTTGTTTGTTCTTTTTGTAGCTTTTTTTGCTATAAGCTTGCATTTTCTTTTGAGATTTGTCTTGCTTCATGAAATAGGCCTGTATTGCTATAAACTTCCCTCTTAGAACAGCTTTTGCTGCATCCCAAGGATTTTGGACCTTTGTGTTTTTGTTATTATTTGTCCTCATGTTGATTTTTATTTCTTCTTTGATTTCGTGGTTGACCTATTCATTGTTTATAGTAGTATGTTATTTAACCTTCATGTATTTTTCTTTTTTAAAAATTTGTTATTGTTTTAAATTTACATCCAAATTAGTTAGCATATAGTGCAACAATGATATCAGGAGTAGATTCCTTAATGCCCCCTACCCATTTAGCCCATCCTCCCTCCCACAACCCCTTCAGTAACCCTCTGTTTGTTCTCCATATTTAAGAGTCTGTTATGTTTTGTCCCCCTCCATGTTTTTATATCATTTTTGCTTCCCTTCTCGTGTGTTCATCTGCTCTGTGTCTTAAAGTCCTCACATGAGTGAAGTCATATGATATTTGTCTTTCTCTGACTAATTTCACTTAGCATAATACCCTCTGGTTCCATCCACATAGTTGCAAATGGCAAGATTTCATTCTTTTTGTTTGCCGAGTAATACTCCATTGTATAGATATACTACATCTTCTTTATCCATTCATCCATCGATGGATGTTTGGGCTCTTTCCGTACTTTGGCTATAGTTGAGAGTGCTGCTATAAACATTGGGGTGCATGTGTCCCTTCAAAACAGCACACCTGTATCCCTTGGATAAATAGTAGTGCAATTGCTGGGTTGTAGGGTAGTTTTTTTTTTATTTTTTGAGGAACCTCCATACTGTTTTCCAGAGTGGCTGCCCCAGTTTGCATTCCCACCAACAGTGCAAAAGAGATCCTCTTTCTTCATATCCTCACCAACATCTGTTGTTACTTGAGTTGTTAATGTTAGCCATTCTGACAGGTGTGAGGTGGGATCTCATTGTGGTTTTGAGTTGTATTTCCCTGATGATGAGTGATGTTGAGCATTTTTTCATGTATCAGTTGGCCATCTGGATGTCTTCTTTGGAGAAGTGTCTATTCATGTCTTTTGCCATTTCTTCACTGGATTATTTGTTTTTTGGGTGTTGAGTTTGATAAGTTCTTTATAGATTTTGGATACCAACCTTTTATCTGATATGTCATTTGCAAATTATCTTCTCCCATTCCGTCATTTGCCTTTTAGTTTTGCTTATTGTTTCCTTCACTGTGCTGGAAGTCCCAGTAGTTCATTTTTGCTTTTGTTTACCTTGCCTCTGGAGACATGTTGAGAAAGAAGTTGCTGCAGCCAAGATCAAAGAGGTTTTTGCCTGCTTTATCCTCAAGGATTTTGATGGGTTCCTGTCTTACATTTAGTCTTTCATCCATTTTGAGTTTATTTTTGTGTATGGTGTAAGAAAGCATGTCGCTGTCCAGTTTTCCCAGCACCACTTGCTGAAGAGACAGTCTTTATTCCATTGGATATTCTTTCCTGCTTTGTCAGAGATTAGTTGGCCAGACATTTGTAGGTCCATTTCTGGGTTCTCTATTCTGTTCCATTGATCTGAGTGTCTGTTTTTATGCCAGTATTTGTATTTTTCCCAGATTTTTTCTTGTGGTTGATTAGTTTCATGGCATTGTGGTCAGAAAAGATGCATGGTATGATTTCAGTCTTTGTGGATTTATTGACATTGATATTGTTTTATGGCACTGTGTGATATATTCTGGAGAACGTTTCATGTGCACTTGAAAAGAGTGTGTATTCTGTTGTATGATGGGATGTTCTGAATATATCTGTTAGATCTGTCTCTTCCAATGTGTCATTCACAGCTGCTATTTTCTTTTTGATTTTCTGTTTGGATTATCTATCCATTGATGTAAGTGGGGTGTTAAGGTCCCCAACTATTACAGTATTACTATCAATTGCTTAATTTATATTTGTTAATAGGTGCTTAATGTATTTGGGTTCTCCCATGTTGGGTGCATAACTATTTACAGTTATATCTTGTTTGCTTTTCTCCTGTATGATTATATAGTGTCTTTCTTTGTCTCTTGTTACAGTCTTTGTTTTAAAGTCTGTTTTGTCCAATGTAAGTGTTGCTATCCTGGTTTTCTTTTCACTTCCATTTACATGATAAATGCTTTCCATCCTTTCATTTTCATTCTGTATATATCTTCATGCGTGAAACACATCTATTGTAGGTAACATATGGATGGATCTTGCTGTTTTATCCATTCTGTTGCCATGTGGCTTTTAATTGGAGCATTTAGTCCAGTTACATTCAAAGTAGTGAATAGGTATGTACTTAATGCAGTTTTATTAATGGGTTTATGGTTGTATTTGTAGTTCTTCTATTTTCCTTTTTTCTCTTCTCTCTGTAGTGATATACTTGGATTCCTTTCTCTTTACATTTTACATATCCATTATCAGTTTTTGATTTGTAGTTACCACTAAATTTATTTATGACATCTTATGCATGTATCAGTCTACATTAGGTTGATAGTCTCTTAAGTTTGAACTCATTTTAAAAGCACTTTAACTCTTGTCTCCCCCTCCCACGTTTTAAGTATGTGAGTCATACTTTATATTATTTTGCGAATCACTTAATTTTACTGTTTTTGTGCTGCTCTTACTCTTCCTTATGGTCTTTTCTTTCCCACTCAGAGTCCCATATAACATTTCTGGTAAGTCTGAGTACTGGTGATGAATTTGTTTAACTTTTTTTTTTTTTTTAATCAGGAAAATTCTTTTTTTTTTTCCCCAATATATGAAATTTATTGTCAAATTGGTTTCCATACAACACCCAGTGCTCATCCCAAAAGGTGCCCTCCTCAATACCCATCACCCGCCCTCCCCTCCCTCCTACCCCCCATCAACCCTCAGTTTGTTCTCAGTTTTTAAGAGTCTCTTATGCTTTGGCTCTCTCCCACGCTAACCTCTTTTTTTTTTTTTTTCCTCCCCCTCCCCCATGGGTTTCTGTTAAGTTCCTCAGGATCCACATAAGAGTGAAAACATATGGTATCTGTCTTTCTCTGTATGGCTTATTTCACTTAGCATAACACTCTCCAGTTCTGTCCACGTTGCTACAAAGGGCCATATTTCATTCTTTCTCATTGCCACGTAGTAATCAGGGAAATTCTTAATCTCTCATTCTATTCTGAATGATAATCTTGCTGGATAAGAGTATTCTTAGTTGCAGGTTTATTCTTTCAGCACTTTAAATATGTCACCACTCTTCTGTGGCCTGCAAAGTTTCTGCTAAAAAATCAGCTGATAGCTTTATGTGGTTTCCCTTGTATGTAACTGTTTCCTTTTTCTCTTGCTACTTTTAAGATTGTTTGTTTATCACAGTTTTTCCCATTTTAATTACTGTGTCTTGGTGTGGACCTCCTTGTGTTGATTATGTTGGGCTCCCTCTGTATCATCTGGATCTGGATTTGTCCTCCCTCAGTTTTCAGGTATTAATTTCATCAAATAAATGTTTGCCCCCTTTTTCCTCTTTTCCTCTTAGATCTTTATAATCATATATGTCAATAAGTTCCCTTATTCTCATTTTTTATTATTTTCTGTCTCCTCTTTAGCTTGATTGCTTTCCTTTGGTCTGTCCTCCAGATCACTGGTAAATTCTTCTGCTTCTTCTAGTGTACTATTTTTAACTTCAGTTACTGAGTTACTCATCTCTGATGATTTCTTTTTAATGTTTTCTGTCACTTTTTTGAGGGTCTGACTGTGACCCTCCTCACTTTTCTCAAGTCCAGTGAGCATCTTTATGACCATTACTTTAAATTCTCTATCAAGCATCTTATCTCCATTTTTATTTTATGTCTCTTACCATGGTTTTCATGTTCTCTCATTTGTGACATATTCCTCTGTCTCCTCATTTTGTCTAATTCTTTGTGTCTGTTTCTATGTGTTATGAAAGTCAGGTATATCTCCTGCTCCTGAAAGTAATAGCTTTATGAAGAAGAGGTTCTATAGCATCCTACACTGTAATGTCCCATGTTCCCCAGAATGTGGGCAGTTCAGATGTGTGTCCTATGTGTGTTGTACATATCCTGCTATCGTGGCTTAGCTGTGTTTGCCGTCGATTCAGTTGCCTGAGATGGCTCTCTTTGCCTGTTGGGGGCAGAGTTTAGTTCCTGTGTTGTTAGTGGTCCAGTCTGGGGCTGCCTTGAGGTTGAGTTGGTTCATACTGTATTTGCCAGAACTGTAGTCCGTCCCCAAGAAGCTTTCATTGGTGGGTGAGGCCTGCAGTCAGATCAATTGTCTGCCCCTAGCCCATTGCTCAGGCCATAGTTGAACTGGTATGTGTGGTTATTCCTCCTCTCCCATCACAGGAGTCACTGTGGAGTGATGCTGGCCCTTGTTGGGTCTCCTTGCACACTGCCAGGGTTGTGACACCACTTTGGATGGACTCCTGCTACAGGAGAACGTGCAAGTATGGCACATGGTCATAGCAAGGTTTGCTCAGATCTGCTGTGGGAGGAGGCCTGAGCTGCTTTAGAGAACTCCCGTGACGGTGGGTTGGAGATTGATCTTTACTGAGCCTTCGATAGTTTCAGTCATGTTCATGTGCATGTTCCAGTCAGTAATGAAGTGAAATTTTGACAACAGGGACACTCTTAAATCTGCAACTCTTGCCTCTCAAATTACTCGCTCCTCAACGTGCTGTGCTTTTAAGGCACATTGGCTTCCCCAGATTCTCATATCTGTCTCTTTGACTTCAGCAGACAGAGCTCTGTTTGACCTCTCTTTCTGCCCCCACAATAGTCTTAAAAACTTCAGGCAGTAAGCGGGGGTAGTCTTACTGCATATTTTGGTGGTTTCCTTTTTATTCTTTTTCTTTCCTGTGCTATATGCTGCCCAGTATCTGAAAACCATTATTTAATGTATAGGTTCTTTTTCCTGTGTTTTGGTTGTTTACATTGGGAATGTTTGTATAGTCCCTATTATTCCATCATGGCTGAAAACAGAAATTCTTCTCTTTCGTTTTTTATTTATAGTTAACTGTTTTAAAAGATGACTATTGTGCTGCTCTACCTATTATTGATTTTTTTTAAATAGTTATACGTTAATTTTAAAATTCTTGAAGACACTATAGAAATTTGAAGGTATCCCTGTTGCTTCAAATAGAGCCAATGATTTACCTAGAAAAAAACATAGTGTAGTTAAGATTATCCATTTATCAATTCTTAATTCTCAGTATGTTTTCTGTTTTGGTATGATTTTTTTTAAGTTTCTTTATTATTTATTTTGAGAGAGAGAGAGTGGGAGAGAACGGGGGTGGGGCAGAGAGAGAGAATTCCAAGCAGGCTCTGTTAACACAAAACTTGTGAACCATGAGGTCATGACCTGAGCTAAAATCAAGAGTCGGATGCTTAACCAACTGAGCCACCAGGTGTCCCTGGGTATTATTATTTTTTTTTAATAGGACAATTTTACTAGAGATCTAGAAAGATTATAATAAAATGGTTTTACTGACTAGTTTGTTTTTATCCATCCCAAGGATAAATATAAGTGTTTGGAAGTTTACCTGATAACATATAATAATCTCAGTGATGTTACCTTTTATACCATTGTTGTATGCTACTTATTGGATGAGATAGTCTCCATACACTTCAGAGAGTACCTTATCCAATCAGGAGCATACAACTGTGATTTACAAAAGTACACATTACCCAGCCTGTGGCCTTTTTTGAGGATTTTTAAAGTATTATTGTTGACACATTTTTTCTATAAAACTGTGGCAACTTTCCTCGTAATTTTTAGGATAAATAATAGCATGTTTGTTTCTTTTCTAACTTCTATAAGAAAGATAAATATCTCCCACTAGTTTCTTTATTGGGATATTTTGATGGAATGTTTTTTAAATGTCTTTAAATTCTGAGATTAATGGTGCTAAATATGATTTGTTTTTCTTTCTCAGATTAAAAATCATTTTTCAATTCCACTTTCTGTTTATGAAGGGGACACTTCATTGGGAACAGCTTCACCTGGAAGTGAATTCAACATACCATTAACATCTTACCGGTGATTTTTTTTTTTCTTTTTTATTTGCTCTAAGGTGCCATGGAATTTTTAGTTTCTGATTTGGTAGGGATATCTGTCTTTAAGTGATCAAAGTTTAATCATTTGTCTACCTTATTTAAGTTTCAGGGTGCTTAAAAGGTGTTATAAATTTTTTTTAAGGAAAATGTAATGTGTTTAATTTATACCATGTAAATTACTTAGCTTTTACTAGTAAATACATTTATTACATGCTTACAGTATAGCCATCATAACCATATCATTTTTTCATGATTTTTACAAAATGATGAATTGAGCACGATTGGTAGCTTCTAGATTTAAATATACTATTATGAAGAGATTTTTACCTTTGAAATGTTTTAGAATAGAATTTTTAAAAAATCCTTTTAGAAACACAAAATATTTCATCTTTTTACCTATGTATTGTTCAGTGGTAGAATTATAGTATAAATTGTGATATGCGGTACATTGATCTTAAATATTAAAAATTAGATTAAACCTGATACAAAATTTTATAGGTAAAAATTCTTACAGGATGCTGATGATGTATTAGTCTTAGAATTTTAGGGTTAATATCATAACAGACAGATATTCAGGATATTTATATAATCAGGAATTAAAAAATAATCTCTTTTAGGGATATTGAACTCTCTTGGAAAGTAGAACTTTCCTGAGAATAATCATCGTGGTCTGTCTAAGTACCATTTCAGAACACATGCTAGCCCTGGACCCAGACCTGCGTTATGGAAGGGTGGAGGCAAAACTACAAGCAGTGCCAAAACACGCTCTTCCTCTAGTCCTTCTGATCCATGCCAAGTTCACTATTGACTCCCTAATGCTTAGAAAGCAATCTAGCAGGTTTAGGCACATATTTTCAGTTAGTAGACCTGCTACTAAAAAGTATTTTATTGCTTACACCTTCAGCCCTAATGAGCCTTTTATTGCTTAGTTCAGACTTGCTGAGGGCAAGAATTCTCTTGTTGAGAGAACAACAAAATGGTTGTTCATAGTATCTGACCTGATTCTAGGAAAGATTCTGGGTGGGTTATGAGACTAAAGATAGCATGTAGGATATGTTTAAAAATTTCTGTAAAAAGTTTCAACTCCTTTTGTCCTTGAATGAGAAAAGGTAATGGCATTCTGCTTTATTTTTAATAAATTATTGCTGTATATTTTGTGACTCTGTCCATAAAAAGTGTTTTAGAATATTTTTACACTTTCTGGTTCAGGGGTAAAATATTAACTTGTCAAATGGAAATTAATTAATCTTAATTAAAATTATTAGTGATGAACCAGCTTGTATTTCACATTAGGTATTTGTCTAATTCTGAGATGTACACTTACATTTAAGGTTTGAGGTCTTATATTTAACAAAGGTACACTTACATTTAAGTTATGAGGTCTTTAACAAATGGCTACCTCTCACTGGAGAATTTAAATATACTGATTCTTTAATTCATTTAAAAAATGTCAGGTGTTTTGCTGTGTATAAGGCACTGGTGTGGAATGCTACGATGAGTTGGGCATTGCTACTACCCTTGAGAGATTGATACATTATGTAAATACAGAAGGAAGCAAACAGTGGGTTGTAGAGATACAGAACAGTTAAGAGTTGCAGAAAACTACAGAAAACAAAGAAGGTCTTAATGATGGACTGCTGGGCGAGATACATGCATTAAAGATAAAATATAATTACAGATTAGCAGGGAAGGGCAGTGTTAAGTGGGAGGAATTGGGTGAATAAAAGTAAGGAGGCCTGAAAGCACAGAGTTTGTAAGTGACTATAAGGAATAGTTGGGAGTTCATTGTCCTGTATGTGTTGTAATGTAACATTTGAAACATAGTTTAAGTTTACATTGAGGTACTTGCTCCCTCATTTATATAAATTTTATCTTAATATTTTTTTTTTTTAAGTTTATTTATTTTGAGAGGGAGAGACAGAATCCCAAGCAGGCTCCGTGCCATCAGCGCAGAGGCGACCCAGGGCTCATAGTCACAAATTGTGAGATCATGACCTGAGCCGAGTTCAGGAGTCAGACGTTTGACCAACTGAGCCACCCAGGCGCCCCATCTTTATCTTTCATGTCATCTTTTTCTTCCCTCTTCTCTTAGAACATCTGGTACCCTATGTTTCAAGACCTTTCACCCCATCAGCTTTTCTCATTCAGAACCTCTCACCATTGATCATCTTTCTCTGGTGTTTTCTTCCTATGCATTTCTTAAACTTTGCTTTAACCTTGCATGTTTCTCCAGTTCAAGTCTTTTCTTCGGAACAAAGCGTTTTGGCAAAATTTTCACCTCTGGAAAATGCTCTGCAACTGTCTAGAAAGACTTCACCACACTCGCATGCCCTCAGTCTGCTGTGTACATATGGTTTTTGTACCTATCACAATGCAGTAGTTTTCTTTTAACATTACATCCCCCACCTGATTGGGATCTCTTAAGAGTAAAGAATGACTTATTTATTTGTTTATTTCCAGTTTTACCGTCACATAAATAATAGGTCCAATAAAGGTTTTGATAATCCAGATGACTTTATTGGCATTAGTTTAACTTAGAGAAAATTAAAGTTTTTATTTTTAAGTATTAAAAGACTAGAAAAGAGAATGAAAGTCATAGAGAATGTAGAAATAAAACAGGCTAAATCTGATAATGGGCTTGACAGATCATTAGATTTATGTGTATGTCAAAGAAGACGGAAAAGTCTAGTATTTTATAGTCCAGAGTGCTAGTAGTTAGAAGTTCCTTGAAAGGAACACACTGAGAAGTAGTATGGACAGTTTAGGGTTCAATCTAGCAATTTTAAGTCATCATCAGACATCATTACAGAAGGGTGTGCTGGATATTTAAAATTACAGGACTGGAGTTTCAGACAATCTGGTTTGGAGATAGTATGGACAAGTTGTTCATCTGCAAGGGATAGTGTCAAATTATAGGTGATTGGTTTTAGAAGTACAAAAATATTTAAGTGTTTATATTTGGGCATTTGAAAAATGATGAAACCCAAAGTATAGTTCAAATGTAAACAGAATGTGATGTTTAAATATAAAGATTAATCATATGATTTTCTTGCAACCACTTTTGCAACTATGCCCAGTGTTTCAGCAATTACGTATCTATTTGAAAGCTTTCATGTGATTAACATTGAAAAGGTAGTGATTTAATTTTAACTGTAGAGTCAGCGCAGAGCCCGATGTGGGACTCAGGCTCAAGAAACTGAGATCATGAGCTGAGCCAAAATGAAGAGTCAGACTCTTAATCACCTGAGCCACCCAGGTACCCTGAAAAATATTCTCCTCTTAAGAGCCAATTAATTTGATTAGTTTCAGAAAGTTATGAAAACATCCATTCATTGGTCTATCTTACCTATCTCTAAGAAGAATGGGAAATATAAAAATTTACTACAAGAGCAGGGAGTGATGTAATTTTATTGTTCCTAAGTAGTAATCACTTAATTTGTTTTCTTTTAAAGCATTTTAAAGCATACTGTTTAATCCTTTACACAGATCACCTCTTTCTCTGAAGCCAGAAGATGAGGACTATGAAGTGTGTGAAAGAATTGACTTTGAAGAAATTATAAAAAATGAAGGCACTCTTCTAAAGAAGATATGTAGATCTATAAACGCTGCTAAGAAACCATTTATTATTAATGTTGTCCCAGAAAAAGATAATTTGGCATCTCTCTCCGTGTATTCACAAGATGGTTGGGACTTACCATACATAATGCATTTGTGGCCGCCTATCCTCGTCCGAAATCTTCTTCCTTACAAAATTGCTTATTATATAGAGGTATTCTAGAGTTTTTTTTAATGCCTTCCTGTCTTTGATTTTGTAGCTTTGGTTATTTAACATTATGAGCAACAAAACAATGTTTAAATGTTCTCATACGAATTAATAGTACTGGTGAATGGGCAGTCCAGCTGTCCTTCAAATGGAAAAGAAATGCTTCAATCATATTGTATAAAAAGAGGCTTTTTGCCATGATTTACCTTAGAAATATGGCTGCTAAATTGAATATGTTACATGCACAAATGTGATATACCATTCTCTTAAAAAATTAAAATCATTTATGAAAATAGTGTGTATATATATATATATGTATATATATATATACACACACACACACACACACACACACACACTAGAAAATTCAGAAAAAAAGAGATAATAAAAACTGCCTGTAATTACATCATCTGAAAGTAGTGGTTCAGGTGAAGATAATCATTTCAGGTTTAGAATATAGGCATACCTCACTTTATCACACTTCTCAGAGAAACCATTTTTTTTTTTTTTTTACAAATTTCAGGTTCATGGCAACCCTATGTCAAGCAAGTCTTTTGGCTCCATTTTTCCCACAATATTTGCTCACTTCATATCTTTTTGCCACATTTGGTAACTCTTGTAATATTTCAGACTTGTCATTATTAATTGTTATGATCTATGATCAGTGATAATGACTTGCTGGAAGCCGAAATGATGGCTAATGTTTATTAGCAATAAAGCATTAAAGTGTGTACATAGTTTTCTAGACATGATGCTATTGCATACTTAATAAACTACGGTATAGTGTAAACATAACTTTTATATGCCTTGGGAAACCAAGAAATTTATTTGACATGCTCTCTTGTGGTATTTGGTTTATTGTTGTGGTCTGGAACTGAACTTGCATTATCTCTGAGGTATGCCTGTGTATATATATTTAATCTTTTTCTTTCATGTGTATCTCATTTATTATGTTTAAAAGATGGACACTAACTTTTGAAACAAGTGTGAGAATTCGTCTTAAAATATTAGACAAATAGAAACAACAGCCTACATTATATTATTCTCATGCTATTGTTTTTAAACTTTTTTTTATGTTTTTATTGTTGAAAGAGTGCATGCACACACGTACGTGTGCACTAATGTGAGTGAGGGAGGGAGGCGCAGAATCTCTCAGGCTCTAGGCTCTGAGCTATCAGCGCAGAACTCCATGAGGGGCTTGAACTCATGGACCGGGAGATCATGACCTGAGCAGGAGTTGGATGTTTAACCAGCTGAGCCACTCAGGCACCCCTCTTATGTTTGTTTTCTAAAAAGAATATTATGCTCTATAAAGATGCTTTTTCTTTTAAGTACTTTTTATTTTAACAGATTACATCTGATTCTTTTGTTATAACAGGGATCTTTCCATCTTTTTTTTTTAATATGAAATTTATTGTCAAATTGTTTTCCATACAGCACCCAGTGTGCCCTCCTCAATACCTATCACCTACTCCTCCCTCCCTCCCACTCTCCATCAGCCCTCAGTATGTTCTCAGTTTTTAAGAGTCTCTTGTGTTTTGGCTCCCTCCCTCTCTAACCTTTTCTTTTTTTTTTTTTTTCCCTTCCCCTCCCCCATGGTCTTCTGTTAAGTTTCTCAGGATCTACCTAAGAGTGAAATCTTATGGTATCTGTCTTTCTCTGTATGACTTATTTCACTTAGCATCACACTCTCCAGTTCCATCCACGTTGCTACAAAAGGCCAGATTTCATTCTTTCTCATTGCCATGTAGTATTCCGTTGTGTATATAAACCACAACTTCTTTATCCATTCATCAGTTCATGGACATTTAGGTTCTTTCCATAATTTGGCTATTGTTGAGAGTGTCGCTATAAACATTGGGGTATAAGTGCCCCTATGCATCAGTACTCCTGTATCCCTTGGGTAAATTCCTAGCAGTGCTATTGCTGGGTCATAGGGTAGGTCATGGAAGGGTGGACAGAGAGAAATGAACAGTTTTGAGATGTAAGGTGTAGTATAAACAGTGATTGGAAATGGGTGATGAGGGATTGTTAAAAAGCAGAAATAGAAATTAGTTAGGATTGCTTATTTTGGATTACTTTCATTTTTCATTATTTTGTAGTTTTCAAAACTAAAATCACTAGTGGATAAGATTTATTTAATATTTTACTAATTATAGTGCTTTATAATGTTTATTTCAGCATAGTTTTTCATTATGTTATTTAATTTTATCCTCATAGTTCTTTGAAGTTGAGGGTTTTAGACCATTTTATAAATATGATAATTCAAGTCTCAGCTTAAATAATTTATAGAAGCTTACACATTTGGCAGAGTTAGAAGTCAAATATAAGTCTTCTGACCTGTTCTGACAGAGGTATTTCAGAAGCATTATGTGTATGCCATTTGCAATCATTTAAGAGAGGTTTTTGGCGTATTATTTTGACACATTTAAAATTTTACTGTATTTTTTTTATTACAGGGGATTGAACACAGAGTTTATACTCTAAATGAAGGACAGTCAGCCCATATTTGTACTGCGCAGTTGGATAAAGCCAGACTACATTTAAAATTACTTGACTATCTTAATCATGATTGGAAAAGTGAATATTGTATAAAACCTAATCAGCAAGATATTAGTTTCATCAATTTCACCTGTGTTACAGAAATAGAAAAGACTGATTTAGATATTGCTATCCATGTAACTTACAATATTGGCCAGACCGTTGTGGCATTTCATAGTCCTTATTGGATGGTCAATAAAACTGGTCGAATGTTACAGTATAAAGCAGATGGAATTCATCGAAAGCATCCACCTAATTACAAAAAGCCCATTCTTTTTTCTTTTCAACCAAAGCATTTTTTTAATAACAATAAGGTATGTAAGATTTTTTAAACTTTCGTTTTTCTTCAGCTATTTATCACTCCTTTTTTAAAGTTTTGAAGAACATTATGAAACAGGTTAGAAATAACATTTATATGTTTGAGGTTAAAATGTTAGATTTTAGTATGCAGAAACGTTTAGTGCGTTAATGTAATATTTATGCTAACAAGCAAAAAATTTATCAATTTACGTAGGAATTTTTAAAGATATCTAAATTGTAATGTATTTGGAAATTTTTTTCTAGGTTCAGCTTATGGTAACTGATAGTGAATTGTCAGATCAGTTTTCAATTGATACTGTTGGGAGTCATGGAGCTGTTAAATGTAAAGGCCTGAAAATGGAGTATCAAGTGAGTTCATTCTTTGCTCCTCAAGAAACTTGTATTTAAATTATATCTATCAAATACTTAATTTTTATTAGGATGTTGTGGTAATGTAACAGTTTTTGAAATGTTGTTTTTTCCCTTTAGGTTGGTGTCACTATAGACCTTAGCAGTTTTAACATTACCAGAATTGTGACTTTTACCCCTTTTTACATGATTGAAAACAAAAGCAAATACCATATATCAGTGGCTGAAGAGGGAAATGATAAATGGCTCTCTCTTGATTTAGAGCAGGTGGGTAGATGAATATCAAAAATGTACCTCTTTGGATTTTGAGTTTTACTTGAAGTTAAATACCTGAAACCACTCTGTAAGTTTTTAATTTCCCCCCACACTCCATTTTGTTTGTACCAGGCTCTAGATACTTAATTTTTAAAAACCAAACCTTGTCATTTAGGAATGTATTGCTTGATAAGGGAAGTAGATATTTAACAGCTAGTAACCAAACAGTGAAAACACACAGAAGAAGACTAGATAAAGTATAAATGCAGTAAAAAGTAGGAAATGATTTGCTCTTTCCATAAAGCTGTTAAGAATGCCTTTATAGAGTAAGCTAAGCCAGTTATTTTAAGAAGACGGTAGTGACTTAGGAGTGAAATTTTTATTCGGTTCCATGTTTAGCTATTAGACCTCTGCATAAAAGCTTTCTAAAAAGACTGCCTGATGGAATATTTTACTTTTGAAGAGATTTTATTGTAAATCTGTTAGGATTTAAGAGACATTATTTGCTGTTTTTATTCACTGTGCCTTTTTGCTTTCAAACCATCTTGATGGGACCATTCTTCCTGACATATGTTCTGTAGATTTTCCTTTAGAGCTTGTTTTGGAGCTAATGCCATTAGTTTGTGTTTATCCATAAAAATTTTTACCATCATCTTTTATGATAATTTCTCTTGCTAATGAATTCTATTTTTTCTCAACATATCTAGATTTTACTCCACCATTTTCTGGCTTCTAGTATAGTTGAAAGTTCTGCTGTGATTCTGTTATTCCTTTGGAGGTTATTTTTCTTCCCAGTTGCCTTCATGATCTTTGTCTTTGCTGTTTTGCCGTCATACTACCATTTGTCCATGTGTGGGCTCCGTTTATATGTCCTGCTTGAGATGCTTTCCTCTGAGATTTGTAGATCTATTTCGTACTTGCTGTAAAATTTGCAACCGTTTTCTATTTAAATACTGCATCTCCTTTGTTTTTCCATTGGTTTCTTCTTGGCCTTTAATCAGTATGTTCTAGACTTCCGTATTCTCTCTTCCATATCTCTTTATATATTTTTTTTCTATTTTCCTTCTATGTATTTCTCTTTGCTGCATTCTAGATAAATTCTAAATGTATAGCTTTAATAACTTTTTACTTTTCCTGTGTCTAAACTGCTATTTAAGTTTTCAGGTTTTTATTTGCATAATTATGTTTCTTTGAGCAGTTCCACTTTTTTTGAAGTCTGCCTGTTCATTCATTAATGAATATCTGTGTGTATTTCTCATGTGCCTTGTGATACATCTGTTAACAGAACCACAAGTCCCTGTGTTTGTGTAGTTTACATTTCACTGGGGGTATGTAGAAACATTAATAATGGTATAATCAATCAGTAAAATATATAGTATGTTTAAAGGTGAAAAGTCTAATCAGGGAAAAGAAAATAACACAGAGCATAAGACAGGAAGTATTATTAAGAGTTCTAACAAACACAGTGGGCTATAGTTTTATATAAAGTGGTCAAGGGATAGGACTCATTGAGGTCATATTTGAATAGACATGTAGGCAGTGTGGGAGGTAGCAGTTGCCAAGAGCTCTGCTGAGCTGCCGGGTGTTGGACCAGCTGGAGGACAGCAAGCCAAACTGAGAGTGACTGTCAAGCCCTTAGTCACTTCCTCTCATAGTGTAAGCAAGAGGCTAACCTGGAGAAAGTGCCCGCTCTCCCCCTTCCACTTTCCGTGTGGAGCAGCATTGGTCAGGGTTCAGGTGGATCAGCACAGACTTTGGGGTCGCGTGACTGTCAAGGGAGCCTGGAACAAAAGGCTCTTACACTTTTATGGACTTAGAGGGTGAGCCATGACAAGGGGGGAAGAGCTAAGAGTAGAAAAGTACTGAACACTGAGAGGAGAGAGAAAGCCTCTGCAGGCTTCTCCCTCTGTCCTTGATAGAGAGGTCTTGAAGGGAGGTCCTCAAAAAGGCCTCTGCCACGGGCCATATAAAGAGGCCTCTGAATAAAGGGAACTTAGGTGGGAATTCCGACACGTGTAAGTGCATGACTGGAGGTGAGGGCTGGGTCCTTGATACTGCTGTATGCTGACTGTGCTCCTACTCAGCCAAGAGGAGGGCAGTGTAGCCCTGTGGGGCCTGCCAGATGAGGCCTTTGTAATTGCCTATGGTGTGACCTGCAAAATTGCACCTAGGTTTTTAGCCAGGAACTGAAATCCTCAGCCATGTGGATATCTTGGGAAAGAGCATTAGAGACAGAAGGATCAGCCAGGGAAGATGCCCTGAAGTGGAAGGATTTTTGGCATATTTGAGGAGTAGCAAAAGAGGCCAATATTACTGGAGAGGGGGAAGTAGTGGAGAACAAGGTGTAACAGGAGTGAAAAACAATCATGGAGAGTTTCTTGAGCCATTCCAAAGGTTTTAGCTTTTGCTCTGAGTGAAATGAAGAGCAGTTAGCAGGTTCCGAGCAGTGATCAGTGATTACCAGCTCTTGCCAAATATTTGTTGAATGAATATATGATGTATTTTTGCAGATGTTTCACATGTGCTCATGAAGTCTAAGGTTCTTGATTTGTTGGATGTACAGCCCTTCTGTCTAGATGCTAAGATGACCAACTCCAGATTTGTCGTCCTTTAGATGTTTTCTAGGTGTAGCTTCTTACGTAGTTTTACTTAACAGCAGTTCTGTGTCTTGATTTGTGTGTCTGTTGCAGAAAACTTTGTTGGGTCTTAGCTTTTTTAAAAACCTAACTTTTACACCCTCTGTCTTTGTTCAGTTTATGTTTACATTAATTGCAATTACAACTGCCTAACTTTTTATTTTACTTTGTTTCTTTTTTTTAATGTTTATTCATTTTTTGAGAGCGGGGGGGGGGGAGGGCAGAGAGAGAGGGAGACCGAGGATCCGAAGCAGCCTCTGCACTGACGGTGGCAAGCCGACGAGGGGCTGGAGCTCACAAAAAACCATGAGATCATGACCTGAGTTGAAGTTGGATGCTCAGTTGACTGAGCTACCCAGGTGCCCCCTTTCAGTTTCTTTTTGTTTTCAATTTCAGCTTTTCTTGAGATAAATTTTCTTTTGTTAGTTTAAATTTTTTACATCATAATTATGGCCTAAAGTGGTCAACCTTAAGATGCATGCTCATGGTTATTACCTATGTTGATTTGTTAAACTTACTTAGATCACTGTTTTCCTACTACAAAAGACAAGTGCATTAGCACTTGCTCTAATCTCAAGATTTTGAGCACATAACTCTTTAAAAAGATGCGGTGTTTATTTGTAAACATAAAGCATACATTTTTAAGCCAAGTCTACCAGAAAATAGGCTTGAGGATATTCAGAGTGCATCATTTTTGGTCTTCTCCGTTCCTCATGGGAAATATGCTTCGGTGAAGTATTGCTGCTCTTTTGACTCTCCTATGTAAGTTCCTGCTAGGTTGCAAAAGCCCTGGGTGGTAACATTCTAAGCCTCTTACAGCCTTAATCCTGTCTCATGTCTAGTTCCATTAATTACCTCTTAGGGTTGAATAAAATGGACTTAACAAGCTAATGCACTTGGCTTTAACATCCCGGTTCTCCTGCTTTGCTGCAAGTCATGTCATGATGATGAGTGTGACACATGAACAGTCTCATTGAAATGTGTGAAGTCATCAGTCTGGTTAGGGCTTATCACAGAAGGACAGGGTTTACAGAACAGTTTAGACAGTGCTGGTTCTCCTTGTCTGTCCTCCAGCTCTTTTGTTTCTGCTCATGTTGTCTGGTCTTCTCTCACGGTACTTTGCCTCTTGTTTGTTTTTAGTTTGGATTCCAGATCGCTGATGCCCCTGTTGTTCCTTAAGATTTTGAGCCTATTTCCTAATGTAAACCTCAGATAACCCTTTTACTTTTGTACTCTTATTTGACTTCCAGGACTTTGGATTCATACATGACCTGATTCAACCTTTGTGTGTACTTTGGCTGCTGCTTAATTACCAAATGGTGTGCACAACCTGATTATGACTTTTAGGAACTGAATGTACCCTTTGTTTTAAACCAATCACTTGCTTCTCAGGTCAGCTTACATGCTGACTTTTCAACCCTCCTCCAGATCTCTGGACCACATTGAAGTCCCTTTGCCAACCCTCCACTTACCATACCTCTTCAACTTAGCACCCTTCACTGCTTGTATCCACAGTGCCCAGAGGTGGTGACCCATCTCTAAGTTGGCAGTTGATGGCTGTTTAGCCGAGCCACCCAACAGCCAGAGCATTGTGGAAAGAGATTTAAGTTTATTCTGATAGGTTTATTAAAATGATGAAATCTTTATTATGAAACCTTTTTAAGAAAAATAAATGTTTGTAATATATGTTTTAGTGTATTCCCTTTTGGCCTGAGGATGCTTCTAATGCACTGCTTGTTCAAGTTGAAAGAAATCAAGGCCCTCCCAAAAAGATACATTTTAACAAGCAAGAAAATTGTATTTTATTGCGTCTGGATGATGAGGTGGGTGGTGTGTGTGTGCACATGTGTGTGTGATTAGAAAAGCTATTATATACTTACTAGTAATTTTATTTGTCTGATTTTTTTTCCCTTTCACCAAAATGAACAAACATTGATTTTTTGTAAAATGAAAAAGTACTAAAAGGAAACGGAGACATAATTTAATTGTTAAGCCGGAAGTTAGAGTGCCCAGAATGCTATAATGTACCACATCTGGAATTTGACCCATTTCCTGGTTTCCCACACATGCAGTAGAGAATCCTGAACTGCTTTCTTAATCATCCAAAGTGTATTAAGTTATGAATAGTCTTATTAAACGTTATTGGTTAATATTCTTTGGAAAATGGTCACATAAGAGAATATTTTCTTTTTTCTTTTGCTAGCTTGGAGGTGTTATAGCAGAGGTTAATTTGGCTGAACATTCTACAGTTATTAGATTTTCAGATTATCATGATGGAGCAGCTACATTCCTGTTAATAAATCACACCAAGAGTGACATTGTTCAGTACAACCAAAGGTAAGAAGATTATCACACAGTGACTTTATGATGATTTCTTAACAACATAGCACTGATAATGCCATTACAGCTATGTAAAACAATGTTCTCATTTTTTAAAAAAGGTATACTGACATATAAAGGGGTAAAACTGACATAATATCTATAATTTACTTTTTTTTAATTGTGGTGTAATTGACCTATACATGATACTAGTTTCAGGAACACAACATCATGATACAGTATTTGTATATGTACAAATGAGTCTAGCTAACTCCCATCACCACATGGAGTTACAAATTCTTTTTCTTCTGATGAGATTTACTTCTTCTGATTTCTTCTCCTGATAAGATTTACTCTCTTCTCAACCTTCAAATGTACAATGCAGTATTATTAACTGTAGTCTCCATGCTGTGCAGTCCATCCCCATGACCTGTTTTACTACTGGGAAGTTGGCATCTTTTGACCACCTTCACCTACTTTATCCACACCCTATCCCCACCCCTAACAGCCACCACTCTTTTCTTTTTATCTACACATTTATATTTTTCTGTTGTTTAATGGTTGTGTTTTTGGCTTTTTAGATCCCTTACGTAAACGAATACAGTATTTGTCTTTCTCTGACTTATTTCACCTAACATCATGCCCTCGAGGTTGTCACAAATGGCAAGATTTCCTCCTTCTTTGTGGATGAATAATAATCTTTAGTATTTATACACCATAGTTTCTTTATCCATCGATGGACACATACATTGTTTTCATGTCTTGGCTATTGTAAATAATGTTGTGGTGACATGGAGATGCCTGTATCTTCTTGAATTAGTGTTTTTATTTCCTTTGGATAAATACCCAGAAGTGGAATAGCTAGATCTTATTGTATAGTTATATTTTCCATTTTTTCAGGAACCTTCATACTGTTTTCCACAGCGGCTGCACCAATTTACATTCCCACCAGCAGTACAGTAGTGTTCTTTTCTCCACATCATCAGCAGCACTTAATTTCTTTTCTTGTCTTTTTGATAATAGCCATTCTAATTGGTGTGAGGTGACAGCTCACTGTGGCTTTGATTTGCATTTCTCTGATGATTAGTGGCATAAATTACTTTCAAATGCTTCAAAAAAAGAAAAAAAAAACTGAAGCAAGTATGGCAAATTTGGTCATTGTAGAATCTGGCGAAGAAATGTAAGGGTTTATCACAAGAACTTGGTTTTTCACATTTTTCTTATTTTTAATGAACATAATGTGAATATTGAAATGTCTGGTTTTTGCAAACAGTAGATACCTTCTTCTTGCTGACTGGTGTGGGAAGGGACTGCTACATTTCTAAGCTTCTTAAAGACTAGATTTAAATCTTGGTTTTCCAAGACTACTCTTACTATCATTTGTTTCAATTTGCTGTTTGTTTCTCTTACTGCTCCCAGGCTCTCAAATTCATTTTGTCTGCTTTTTTGTTTTCAGCTGTCACTTGTCAGTGGGCCCATATTTGAGTTCACTTATGCTTTCCTTCCATTGCTTAAATGTATGCTTCTAACCACTGATTAAATCAAATAAGCATTGAGTCTAGAGCCCAAGACTGGACTGGCAAATATGTAGAACTCCTCCTGCCCTATCAGTTCTCTCATTTGTGGAAGAAGTTGAGAGAGAGGAAGCCTGTTTTTTTTTGATTATCCACATTATTAAAAAAATATTTGGTTGATCAAAGCTGACAAAAAAATAGAAACAATTTCTCATTTGCCCTTCAATCCGTGTACCCTCAAGTAGCCTTGCCCATACAGGGTTAATAGAATTAAAATCTACAGAGAATGACTTGAGTATCTCCTTTATCCATTCAAGGATGGTGTATGTCTGGTAACATTCTAGATCCACACACAGGAGCAAAGTTAGTAATTCCTTATATGCTGTGAACGATGTAGGGCATCATAGTTTAATTCTCTGACAACTGGTTGAGTCTGGCTGAAGCTGAATAGAGACTTCTCAGGCTTGTCCTGTGGCTTTGCCCTTGCAATTATCTCTATCCATTTCAGATATAAAGTGTTTAGAAATCTTATCTACTGCACTGTTGTAATTATAAAAGTAAGTGATCCTATATTGAAATTCTGATAGCTAAAAAAATTGCAGTCTTCATGGAAATTTGTGAAATTAATAATCTGCAGTAATGAACACTGGATTTAAACTTAGAATTATTTGAAGTAGTTATTAAATCAAGAACCTCAGACTTTGGTTTAATATTGAATCCAGAGTCCTGTGTGCCAGTGATCCCCAAATCTTTACTCCAACATAGACTTCTCTTCAGCTTCAGGCTGCCACCTCCTCCTAATTATCAAATAACTAATAATTCTAATAGTCTCATAATTAATAGTAGCACATAATTAATAAATCACATCGTTAAGCTATTTTTTAAAGATCTCTTCTTGTCTAATCTTTCCCTTAATTATCCTAGCTCAGCCTCCCCACATTTCTTATTCAAGTAGATTTTTTTTATCTGCATCTCTGTAGCCTTGTCCCTACTAAACCCTCATTTGCCACCAGAGGTAGGTTTCCAAAAATACTAAATACAATCCTGTCTCTCTTGTTTAAAGTTTTTTAGTGACTTACCATATCTTTTACAGTAAAATTTGTTTCGAGGCTACCTTTCTAAATATTTCTCTTTCCCTATATTTAGGACCAGTTGAAGTCTTTGTTTCCTGAATCCCCTGGGTCCTTTCCATAGGTTTTCACCTTTTTGGTACTCCTTTCTGCCAGAAAAACTCTCACTGCCGGTGATCTCTTCCCTCACTACCTTAATCTGTACACCCAGTTTTTTGTTTGTTTTTTTAAATTTTTTTTTAATGTTTATTTGTTTTTTGAGAGAGAGACAGTTCACAAGCAAGGGAGGGGCAGAGAGAGAGGGAGACACAGAATCTTACATCTAGTCTCCAGGCTCTGAGCTGTCAGCACAGAGCCCCATGCGGGGCTCCAACCCACAAACCAGGAGATCATGACCTGGGCCAAAGTCGGATGCTTAACCAACTGAGGCACCCAAGTGCTTCTCTGCACCCAGTTTTCAATTTTACCTTTACATATGTAGATTAAAGCATTTGTCACATTGCATTGTCTTGTGAGTTTAAAACTGTGTGCCTGTGCATGTGTAGTTAACATTCTGAGGACTGTGGTTACTTTATTTTCTTTGAATTACAATTTCCTATCTAAGGTAAATTTGAGATGAAGTTTTTTGTAAAGAATATTCTTCAGTGAGTTAAACAGATTAAAACTTGTATGAATTAAAAGCATTTCTAAATATTTTAAACTAAGTTTATCCTGTTTACATTTACATTTGATTTTTTTTTCATGGAATAAACAAAAACTATAAGACTTTGTCTCCTCTGCTTTTCCTCTCTTGGCTTTGCTGTTTGTTGTTACTACTATGGTTGTTTCCTGCATATAAAAATTATAACTGTCAATTTTTTTAATTCCATAGAAAAATTGTGAAAAGAAAACCATGATCCTAAAATCCCAACACTGTTAACATTTTGATGCATTTCTTTACACACTATTTTACTGTGTATCTGTGTATTTATTATCTGTGTATTTCTGCATCTCTTGTTTTTATTAGCATTGTGAGCATGGAAGTTTGCTTTAAAACACCATTTTTAATGCACGATATTCCATCATTTAGATGCACTATAACTAAATACTCTTTTACTGAGAATTTTGGTTATTGTCTAATTTTATAATTTTTTAATAAAGATCTTTAACCCATTTGTAGTCCTTCCTTTTTAAATTTTTCTTTTAATGTTTATTTATTTTTGAGACAGAGAGAGACAGAGCATGGATGGGGGAGGGTCAGAGAGAGAGGGAGACACAGAATCTGAAGCAGGCTCCAGGCTCTGAGCTGTCAGCACAGAGCCCGACGCGGGGCTCAAACCCACGGACCATGAGATCATGACCTGAGCCGAAATCGGCCGCTTAACTGACTGAGCCACCCAGGCGCCCCTAGTCCTTCTAATAACTAAATTAAGATTCCTTGCTATTTTTTTGTTACATGGATTATTTTCTTCTCATGATGATTTGGAAAATACATGTTTTGTTTTGTTTTTCTCTTGAAGATTTCAGTGCATTTTAAATTTTGAGAGTGAAACAATATCTTCTAATTTACCCATCAAAATATGGAATACTTTTGTATTTTCAGCCTCTCTTTCCAAATTCCCAGTTTCTTCTGCATATAATTTGGAATTTTTGACTGAAATTAATATGAAATGATTAGTTTTTTTAAAAATGTGTTTATTCAGGGCTTTTTTGGGGCATTTGACAAGTTTATTTGACTAGTTGCTTAATATTTTTACATCCCAAGTCTTTAAGTTTTATTTATTTAAGTATATGTATCCAGTGTGGGGCTCAAACTCATGACCCTGAGATGAAGAGCCAGACAGACGCTTTTCCAAATGAGCCGGTCAGGTGCTCCTACATCACAATTCCCAGATTTTATTTTGAGCCATCCCTGGCTTGGTTGGAAAAAGTCTTAGAGTTAGTTTTTCAGTAAAGGTTTGTGGATAATAATGTTATGCTATTGCTTGTTCGAGAATGCCTTATTCTTGAAAATTAATGACAATTTGACATGAAATTTTAAGTCCTAACCTCTTGTCTCAAAATTGTATAGACACTGCTTCATTGTTTTCTGGCATTTACCATTAGAGAAAAATGTGAGACCAGTCTTAGTTTTATTCCTTTCTGAGTAACTGTGATTTTCCTCCATGTTTATGGGCAGGTGTCCCTCTATTTTCTTAAAAATTCAACATTTTACAAAGATGTGTGGGATGATACTCTGTTTTAATTAATTTTGTGCAATGCCCAGTCAAGTAACCTACAGAATCAGCTGCTTCTTCAGCTCAGAAAAGTTATATTCTGTTATTTCTTTGGTTTGTAACTTTTCCAGTTTTTTTTTTCTTTCTGGGAATCATTTTGTGAGCTGATTGAATTTCTTAGATTTACATGCCACGTCATAAGATTTTTTAAAAAATAATTCAGCTGTCTTGTTTTTGCCAGAATATGACCAGTACTTAGGGAAGAGGTACCAATTAAATTCTCTCAGATTTAGTATAGGTAATAGTTGGAATAATTTTCTCCAACAGTTCATTTGTGTTAAAACAGAAGTTCACAAAGAAGGTTCAAAAACGTGAAAATCTTTATTTTCTAAGTGAGATAAATCTTTTCCTGGAATATTCTCATTATTTTCTTAGAAAACTTCTTTTTCATTGTATAAGGAAAAAATTTCAATCTACTGTTAATCAAAACTATCACAAATGTCACTGGAGTCAGAATTATTTTGGGTTCTTTATATATTCATATATTTGCACTTAATGCATATTTTTACTATTTTTGGCAGTTCTCTCAGTGAAATAGAAGATTCCCTTCCTCCTGGAAAAGCAGTATTTTATACATGGGCTGATCCAGTGGGCTCTAGAAAGCTGAAGTGGAGATGTGGAAAAAGCCACGGTGAAGTAACACAAAAGGATGTACGTATTGGGTTGAGTATTATGGTGTTCTCAGCAGCCTTCTTCTTTTTTTTTTTTTTTGTTTGTTTTTAATTTTTTTAAAGGTATTCTCTGTCAGCCTTGCTAGTTTTAAGGACTGTTTTGTGTCTGTACTTCTAAACAAACTGCGAAAGATTTTAAAAGCAGCATTCAAACTTTAATGAAAAATGTTGAAGATCGGAAGGGGTCCTATTTTGTCTACATCATTATTCGCTGCTGGTATGTTATAAAAGGTAAACTGGGGTTGGGTCGGTGCTTTCAGCATTCGCCTCATGAACAGATACATTATCTGTAATGACAGTCATTTTAGGTCAGTGTGGCTTCTGTGAGCATCATTTAGGGAGGGATCCATGGAAGAATTTGTTTTTGAGTGTTTTTTTTTTTTAAATGGTAATGTTATGTGTAAACATTTCCCAGTAACATTTTGAATGACTTTCAGAAATTTTTATTAAAATTTTATTACTCTTTCAAAATTCATCTTAATTTGACCCCTACTCCAATGTCTTTTTTCTTAGCACTGATTATTATTTCTTATCGATGGGCCAGAGGTTATCTCACTCTCATTTTAGAGGGAAAACTGAATCATTAATCGTTTATTATAGGCTTGGTTTTGCTTAATAGTCTGTATCAAATTAAGGCAGTTGCCTTCTATTCTTAGTTTATAAAAATATGTGAGTGTTTGTATGTATGAAGGAGTGAGTATTGAAATTTTTTTAAAGGCTATCCATTTATTTTGAGAGAGCCCCCCCCGCCCCCCACACACACACACTGACAAATGGGGGAGGGGCAGAGAGAAGGAGAGACAGAATCCCAAGCTGTCTCCACACCAAAAGTGCAGAGCCCAATGCAGGGCTCGAACTCATGAACTGTTGAATCATGACCTGAGCCGAGATCAAGAGTTGGATGCTCAACCAACTGAGCCACCCAGGTGCCCCATGAGTATTGAATTTTTATCAGTTGTTATGCTTTTAATTTTTTTCTTTAAAGAGATAACTGGACTTAATCATATTTGGGGGGGGATGAATTACGTGGTTATTTTTTTAAATATTAGACTAACCTTGCATTTCTGGAATTGGCTTGCTAATGTTTTAATGTTTTACTTCTGCCTGTATTCACAAGAGAGTACTGTCTGTACTAGATTTTGATGTTAAAGTTTGCAGACATCTAAAACATGTTTGGAAGCACATGTTTCTCAATGAATGTATGTAAGATTCCTATGCTTTCTTCCTTGAATGTTGGCTAGAATTCACCAGTGAAGCCAAGCCATCTCTGCCTGAAGTTGTTTTTGTAGGAAGGTTTTAAATTACGAATTCTCTTTTGTTACTGTATATAGGACAATCCAGTTTTCTACTTCTGCTTCTGTCATTTTAGTTAGAGGTTTTCTAAGAATGTGTTTTATTTCATCTGATTTTCTGATATATTGATTACAATATTTTTATATTACCCATTTTTTATCTTTTTTTTACAGTGATTTTTTTTAATTCTTGGTATAGATTGTGCTTTGATTCCTTTTTCCTCAATAAGTTTTACTTAGGATTTATCAGTTTTATTCTTAGTTATGTTTTTTTTTTAATCAGAAAACCATTGTTTTGCTCTTTTGATGATCTCTGTTGCACATTTGTGTTCATTTTCACCAATTTCTTCTCTGATCTATATTATATTCTTTCATCTTTCTTTGGTTTTAATTTGATAAATTTCTTTTAAATTCTTGGGATAGATAGCCATTAGTCTGCTCGTGCTGCCTTAACAAGGTACCTTAGACTGGGGGACTTAAACAACAGACATGTATTTCCCACAGTTCAGGAGGCTTGAGGCCCGAGATCACACTGCCAATGTGGTGAGGTTCTGGTGAAGCTGGTGAGGACTCTTCTTGGCTTGCGGATGACGACCTTCTCACTGTGTCCCGACATAGTGGAGGAGAGAATGAGTGAGCTCTCTGGTGTCTCTTATAGGGATACTAATCCTGTTGGATCAGAACCCTAACCCCTCCTTTATGATGTCATTTAACTTTACTTCCAAAAGGTCCTGTATCCAATAGAGTCACTTTGGAGGTTAGGACTTCCAATATCATGAATTTGGGGGTGGGAGGGGACACAGTTGAGTTCATAGCAGACCCCTAGATCATTGTTTTTCAGATTTTCCTGCTTTTTTTGTTTTTTAAGAGAGAGATGAGCTGGGGAGAGGTGCAGAAGGAGAGAGAGAAAGAGAAGGAAAGAATCTTAAGCACACTGAGCATGGATCCCCAAACAAATCCGGATCCCACAACATTGGGATCATGACCTGATCTGAAATCGAAGTGGGACATTGAATTGACTGAGCCACCCAGCCACCCCCCCCGCCCCAGATTTTCTTCAGTTCTTATATGAAGTCACTTAAAATCCCAGATTTGCCTCCAAAAACAGCATTAGTTTTATTTCACAAATTTTTATGTATTTTATATTTCCTGTCCTTTAGTTCAAAATTTCCTAAATTTCATTTATATATATTTAATATTTTGCTTCAAAAATATATTTTATATTTTGGTTTCATGGTTACTTAGGTCTTTGCTTGATTTTTAAAATATGGGAACTTGCTAATAATGTCTGTTGATTTCTAACTTAATTCCACTGTGATTTGAGAACACACTCTGATTCAGTCCTCTGAAATTTATTGAGATAGATTTTGAAGACTAGCCTGTAGTCAGTTTTTGTGACTATTTCATGTATATTTGAAAAGAATATGTATTCTGTGGTTGGTTACAGTGTTCTGTATAAGTCATTTTGTTCAAGTCTGTTAATTTCTAAATCTTCTAGCTCATTAGTTTGTGTGTGTGTTTGCTTGTACATTACTGTGGAGTTGTATTCAAATTCTTCCATGGATATATACATTTATCTTCTTGTTTTGTTAAATATGGCTGTTATATTTTGAAAGTATGTGATTAGGTTGATACAGATTTAGAATTGTTACATTTTCCTGGTAGATTGATCATTTTAGTATTTAGTCATGCATCATTAGTATATAATATTGCAGTGCCTACCATTCTATCTTTGTTAGGTTTAAACATTTAAACTTAACAAAACTATCATAGGCCACAGTTTGCAACTGCCCACCTACTCAGAAAGATTCAGGCCAGGAGACCCAGTGTGCCAGCTTGGGAGCATCAGACATTTTCCACATCAGTTTAGGAAGCATTCTCTTTGGTTGGCTCAAATGACCATTTTGTTGTGATGGAACAAGGCTCACTTGGGTATGTTATGAGCCACTTTTGACTTATAAATGCTACTCCACAATAGCGGGTATCTCTTGTAACAGACCATGAGCGTAGCTTACAGGTGTTCTGCAAGGAACATATAGTTCTCATCATACTAAAAGAAACCTATAGCTTCCTATGATCTCACAACATGCGTTCTTGACTTTCTAAAACCTGTTGTATAAGAATACTTGCACCAGTTTCCCAATAACATGAGGACTTTAAAACTCTTATTTCAAGGGCGCCTGGGTGGCTCACTAGGTTAAGCGTCAGACTCTTGATCTCAGCTCAGGTCATGATCTCACAGTTCCTGAGACCGAGCCCCGCATCAACCTCTGCACTGAGCATGGAGCCTGTTTGGAATTCTGTCTCTCCCTCTCTCTCTGCCCCTCCCCTCCTCACTTGCATGCACACATTCTCTCTCTCTCTCTGTCTCTCTCTGTCTCTCTCTAACTCACTCACTTTAAAAAAACAAAAACAAAAACCTCTTACTCCATTTACCTCCTATCGTCTTACAGATTACTCTTACATGTTTTATTTCTAAATATGTTAAATACTGTAAGATGTATTATTAATTGCTTTTTGCAATTAATAGTCCATTTATTTATTTATTAAATATTTATGTATTTTGGGGAGAGTGCAAGCAGGGGAGGGGGAGAGAGAGGGACAGAAGATCTGAAGCAGGTTCTGTGCTGACAGGCTGACAGCAGTGAGCCCGATGTGGGGCTTGAACTCCTGAACCGCGACATCATGACTTGAGCCAAAGTTGGACACTCCACTGACTGAGCCACCCAGGTGCCCCGTCCACTTCTTTATTTATTTATTTAAGTTTATTTTGAGAGAGATCGAGGGAGAGAGCATGAGCAGGGATGGGGCAGAGAGGAGATAGAAAATCCCAAGCAGGCTTTGTGCCATCAATGCACAAACCATGAGATCATGACCTGAGCTGAGTTAAGGAGTTGGATGTTTAACCAACTGAGCCACCCAGGCTTCTCCCCCACTCCTTTTTTTTAAAGTTTATTTATTAACAGTCCACTTAAATTAACTCATGTTTTCCTTTTTTTGATTTTTCATTCCAACCGATATCTCCATGTTTCCATTTGTGTTCATTTTTCTTCTTTTGAGTATTTTTCTAATGCAGGTCAACAGCTGACAAATTCAGTTTCATTTGTCTGGAAATGTCTTTATTTTGGCCCTCCCCCCCTTTTTCTTTGATGGGATATTTTTGCTGGATGTCAGATTTCAAGGTTGGCCTTTCTGTTTTTTCTTCACCTAAGGACTCCAGTATTATGTAAATGTTAGACCTTTTTACCATCTCCCTTGTGATTTTCATGTTTCATTGTATATTGCTTCATCCTTTTGTCTCTGACCTTCAGTATGGATATTTTTTCCAACCTATCTTTGTACTTCTCTTGCAATGTCTACACTCTTGAAGTCATCCATTGAGTTAATTTTATTCATTGAAATGATCAGTTCTAGGATTTTTGCTGTGGAAGTTTTTTGTTTCAAAATTCTCTATCTTGTTACATAATTCCTTGATTATGTTAATCATAACTACTTGAAAGCCTATCTGGTTGATCTCTTGTGGATACTTTTAAATTTTCTCCTTTTTTCTTAGTTTTCACTCCTATCTATTCTTTATGCATGTTTAATTTTGTCTGTGTGCTGGTCGTAGACAATTTAAGGCTCTGTACAGTGTTAGCTTTTTCTTGAGAAGCTACGGTTTTGCCTTTGTCAGGCGGCTAGTCTAGGGGGAGATTACCATACTCTAAGTGGGGGTTGAAGTGATTTGCATCTAGTCTTCAGTCCTTGAAAGGACTGGTCTACTTTGAGTTTCCCCTGCTGCCTAGAATATAGCCCCTGGGGGACTCAACTAAAAGCCTAAGCTGTTGACCCCCTTTCTTTTCTTTTCTTTTCTTTTTTTTTTTTTTTGGCGTGTCTGTACTCCAGTTTTAGTCTCTGCATTTCTATGAGGCTTCACAGTATTTTTCTGATTTTAACTTCTCAGTGTCTGCTGCTACTTTTAGAAATGGCAGTTGACTTTTTGAGAAAGCAAGTCCAAATATAAAATTCATTTTTATTACCTTTCCTTCTCTTGCAGATCTTAATTCTCACTCCCTTGGTAGCTTTTATGTCTTTTCAGACATGTTTTCCTTTTTATATTTTGTCTGGCAAAAAGCCCTTGTTCTTAGCAAGAGCGTTGGGCCAAGACCACCTGCTCATCAATTTCTAAGGCAGTAAGTTATAGTAATTTTTCAAAATTAAACTTGTTAGTGTATGGGAATGTCATGGCATTTTGTGTATTGATTTTTGTATCCCAAAAACTCACTAAATTATTAATATTGATTACTTGTTTTTTATTTTTCTATATGGACAGTCATACACAAATAACAAGGATTTTGTTTTTCCTTTTTTAATCTTTTCATTTTTAATTTCTTTTTGCCTTACTGGACTGGCCAGGATCTTTGTATACTATTGAAGTGGTGTTTGCACATATTTTTGCCTTGTATCTTACCTTAAATTACATGCTTTCAACATTTCACCTTTAAATATAATCTTTACCAAAATTTTGTATTTCCTTTTTTGGAGGACAGTTTGATAAGAGGTTTAAAAATAACTTCTCGGGCCGCCTGGGTGGCGCAGTCGGTTAAGCATCCGACTTCAGCCAGGTCACGATCTCGCGGTCCGGGAGTTCGAGCCCCGCGTCAGGCTCTGGGCTGATGGCTCAGAGCCTGGAGCCTGTTTCCGATTCTGTGTCTCCCTCTCTCTCTGCCTCTCCCCCGTTCATGCTCTGTCTCTCTCTGTCCCAAAAATAAATAAACGTTGAAAAAAAAAAATAAAAAAAAAATAAAAATAACTTCTCAGGGCACCTAGGTGGTTCAGTTGGTTAAGTGTCTGACTTTGGCTCAGATAATGATCTCACAGTTCATAAATTCAAACCCTGCATCAGGCTCTCTGTTGTCACTCACACCCTAGGGCTTTGGATCCTCTGTCCCCCTCTCTTTCTGTCCTTCCCCTGCTTGCTCATGTGCATGCTTTCTCTTTCTCAAAAATAAAAATGAACATGAAAAAAAAAATTCTCATCTACTCTTTGTTTACTAAAGGTTTTTATTATGATTGGATTTTGAATTTTATAAAATGCTTTCTTCCAAATAGGTGCTATTTTATTTGCATAACATTTTCTTCTTGCTTTAGACATCCATCTTGAATCACTTTTTGTCAGTATTTCATTCCTCCTGTAGAATGTCCTTGAGTAAGTACTTGTTGATGGTGAAATGTAGTAGTTACTGTCTCTAGGCATTTTTATTTTGTGCTCTTATGTTCACTGAAGGATATTTTTGCTGAGTAAGGAGCTCTGGGTTGAGTGTTATTTTCTCTTAGCATATTAATACATTTTTCCATTATCTTATGTGTTTCTATTGTGTCCAGCGTCGGTTTTGTTTTGTTTTGCCTTGTTTTTTGTTTAATGTATTTGAGAGGTCTGCCTATATTTGACCTAATTTTAATTTTTTTATTCCTGGGTATTAGAATTTATTCAGGAAAAAATACTGTATTTTTATATAAATAATCTCATTTGACCTCTTAGCACTTTTGCATATTTATATCATAGTGATAGCTAAAGTTTATAAAGATATATCTGAAACCCACTACAGAAAATTTGGAAATTTGGACTTCAGAATTATTTGCAAATAAATTAGTTTTCTTATTTCTCAATGTAGTTTTAATGCTATATGTTTTATTTTAGAAAGTATTGTAAGTAGGGGCGCCTGGGTGGTGCAGTCGGTTAAGCGTCCGACTTCAGCCAGGTCACGATCTCGCGGTCCGTGAGTTCGAGCCCCGCGTCGGGCTCTGGGCTGATGGCTCAGAGCCTGGAGCCTGTTTCCGATTCTGTGTCTCCCTCTCTCTTTGCCCCTCCCCCGTTCATGCTCTGTCTCTCTCTGTCCCAAAAATAAATAAACGTTGAAAAAAAAAAATTTAGAAAGTATTGTAAGTAGATGGACTCTTCCTGAGTATTGACTTCATGGTAACTCCAGTTTTTAATATCAGTGCCTTATAACATGAATGTGTACATACTATGTGTTCTGCCCCCACTCCATCTGTGGGGATTACATTCCAAGACCCCCAGTGGGTGCTTGAAACCACTGCTCATACCAAACCCTGTATAAACCATGCTTTTTCCTAGGCATACATGCCTATGACAAAATTTAATTTACAAATTAAGCACAGTAAGAGATTAACAACAAAAACTAGTAAAATGAAACAATTATTTACTGTAATAAAAGTCATATGAATGTGGTCCCTCTCTCTCTCAAAATATCTTGTGCTCTACTTCTTATGATGATGTGAGATGATAAAATGCATACATGATACAATGAGATGGAAGATGTAGGCAGTGTAACATAGTATTAGATTACTGCTATTGACCTTCTGACCATATGTCAGAAGGAGAATCATCTGCTTCTAATACACGGTTGACCACAGGTAACTGAAACTGTGGAAAGCAAAGCCACAGAGAAGGGGGACTACTGTATATTAAAATCTCCTGTTAATCAGAATATTCGCTAGAATACTGACTAGAAATTCATGGCTCACTGTTAATTATTAGAATTTGCTGTATTCATCTTGTCATTGAACCTCAAGACCCTGATGATAACGCAGTGCTTATGTATAAGGGCCTCCTGCAGAATTAACCCTGTGATGAATATCTCTGCTTTGTAGAGTGTGCAACTGAAGTCTCAGGCATTTTTTATCCTTTTTCATTCAGCTCTGTAAGGAAATACAAATTTCTGACTGAACAACTTTTTAACATATAACACACTGATTAATCTTAAAGCAGAGAAAATAATACTTTTTGTTATTGATTAGCCTGTAAGGAAGACTATTTAGTTAGATTTTATTAAGATGTTCAAAGAATAGTTGATCTATCTTCTTGATTAATAACTTCATGATAATAATGACAGGAGCTAACATCAAATGATTTTAATTATGTAAATTTCCAAATGTTACACAATATTAATTCATTTAGTTTATTCAGCTCTTTGAAAGAGCTGCTGTCACCATTCTCATTTTTCAGTTGTAGAATCTAGATTTCCTGTTGGTTAAGAGCAAACTCTAATTTTTTATTTTTTGGTTGTTTTGTTTTAGGATATGATGACACCTATAAATTTGGGGAAAAAGACCATTTATTTAGTTTCATTCTTCGAAGGCTTACAGCGCATTATTTTATTCACTGAAGATCCAAGGGTATTTAAAGCAACATATGAAAGTGAGAAAGCAGAGTTAGCGGAGCAAGAAATTGTGTTGGCCTTACAAGATGTTGGAGTTTCCCTCGTCAACAATTACACAAAGCAAGAAGTAGCCTATATTGGCATTACAAGGTTAGATGCGTTAAAATTTGGATAAAATTAAATGATTAGTTCTTAATAAGAATGATGACTGTAAAATCTAAAATAATGTAAAGTTTTGTAAAAATGCTTTTGAGATTATTTTTTTTACCTTTTGAGATAAAGATATATCAGAAATCACTTTTATAAATCCTGTATTATGTTGATGATTCTCTCACCTTTCCAAAAAGTAATATTTATTCAGCTTATCAAAGGTATACCTTATGTAACATGTCATAAGGAAGAATTTAATTTTCCATTACCACCCACCACAGTGTAAGATACAGGATAGATCCTCCATAAATAGTTGTTGGAGGAATAAAGCCAATCACTTTTTAATTTGACCTTGACACTTTAAGATATAATACAGTGATACTGAATTTATCATTTCCCCTGTAAGTCATTTTAGAGTAAAACTTATTCTTTCCTTTATTCCTTTAATATTCCTGTTCATAAGTACCTCAAGTAAAATTAATCTGTATATATTTGTATATATTAGTGCCTGATTTGAGAGCATTTCTAGATTTCCAGCAGGAAAGTGTAGTTTTGACCTTGACTTAAACTCTCAAATAAACATATACATTAAAGGTAATTGGTACAGATTTAAATTTGTTTTTCTATATAAATTCATCTAGAAATGCCCTTGATTTTTCAATGAATGGAATCCATGCCATTTAAAAAGGAATATTAAAAACTATTAAGAATTTTTATTCCCCAAAAATGTGTTTATTTGTTAAGTGCTGTGCTACATTGTGTGAATGCAAAGGGGGATAATACATGATTCCTACCATTCTGTTTAAGTGAATACAAATATTAGAGGGAATTGATAGATTTATTACACAACTTACATACTTAAACAGGGTGAAGTAACTTTAGAATGTTTCTATTCTGTACACAGGTCTCTCAGCAATTTTTCAGTAAATTATTTGTTCCCTGCTCTCTTAGATTACTGTTTCACACTTTGTCTTGTTTTAAAACCCCATTCTCTCTCTCATCTTGCTGCTTTGTATCCCATTTCACTGAGAAAATTAATGAAAAGGAAACTTCCAGCGACCTACCCCTCCAAAAATCACAGCTTCCTACCCATGAGCATTTCCTACCCATGTCCTATACCAACATCTTCTCCACAGTAATTATACTAATACATGTGCTACTATTAAAAAATTTTTCAACTTTGCACTCTTTTCCGTTTCTTTTTGCCTTCTTGAGGCATTGATCCAGCAATTCTCTTCTTCTCCTATGTAATAATTTTTGGGTCTCTATTGGATTATTCCCATCAGTATTAGTTACTTCAAATTAAAAAATTCTCTTGAGCCTACTTTCCCTGCTACCTACTGTGCATTTCTTGCTTTCCATTTATAGCCAAACTCGTCAAAAGTGTCATCTGGTAAAAAAAAAAAAAAAAAAAAGTGTAATATTATTTCCTAATTCATTTTTTACCCATTTTTTTAACCACTGCCAACAAGACTTTACTTTCAACACACCATGAAACTGATCTTGTCAAGATCACCAGAGACCTATGTATTGCCAGGTCCAGTGTAATTCCCAGTCCTCATGTTGCTTAAGTTTGTAACACTTACACAGATCCCTTTTCTCTCTCTCTCTCTCTCTCTCTCTCTTATTAATGTGGTTTAAAAACTTTTTTTTTCATTTATTTATTTTGAGAGAGAGGGAGGGAATGCAAATGGGGGAGGGGCAGAGAGAGAGAATCCCAAGCAGTCTCTGCGCTGTCAGCCTGGAGTCTGACATGGGGCTCCATCTCATGAATTGTGAGATCATGACATGAGCCGGAATCAAGACTCAGTCGCTTAACGGACTGAGCACCCAGGCGCCCCAAATGTGGTTTTATTAAAGCACAGAAAGAACTGCCACACAGATCCCTTCTTGATAGTTTTCTTTGACTTGACTTCCAGGATACCTCCCCATCCTTGTTTTTCTTTCTTTGCCAGAATTCTCCGTCTCATGTGTTGATTCCTTGTTTTCTCAACTGCTTAATATTGGGTGCCCTGAAGCGCTCAGACATGAGTCCTTTTCTCTGTTTCAAATACCACATATATGCCAAAAATTTGAGCAATATGTATATCTTTAACCAGACATTTGTCCTGAACTCCACGCTTGTATATCCACTGCCTACACAAAATAGCTACTCTTACATCTAAGAGACTTCTTTAAACTTCATATGTGTAAAACCTAACTCCTGATGTCCTTTTACGAAAACCTCCTTCCCCATTGGAATCAATGACTACCTCCCTCTAGTTGCTCAGGTCAAAAGCTGCAGGATCATCTTTGATTCTTCTCTGTATCTCACACCCCATACCTATGTAATACAATAATTACAAGTTCTGTGCTGACTCTACCTTCAAAATAGACACAGAGTCGGTCAGACTGGTCAAGTTTTTACTGCCTCACTGTTCCCCCCTAGGTAGAGCCATCACCATTTTTCTCCTGGTTTATTCCATTAAACTCCTAACAAGTTTCCAGCTTCTAACCTTTACTCCTATCCTTTCCCCCTCTGTCCCAACACACATTGTATTCTTTACAAAGTTTAAGTCAGATGATGTTGCTGATCTCATAATCTTTCAATTATTTCCTAATTTCAGAAGAAAACTCAAAGTTTTTACAGTGTCTTCCAAGGCTTTACATTCAAAGTCTATAATCTGTAAGGCTTTATATTACGTGGCTTCCCACCATCTGTCTTATTTCATCTTCCACTCTTAATGGTCCCTCTCCCTGAAATGCTCTACTCTGTTGTCTGCTGGATAATTCCCTTACCTCCTGTAAGGTTGCTGAAGTCTCATCTTCTCAGTGACACCCCCCCAGTGACCATGCTGTTTTACTACTGGCATATCCCAGTACTCCACATCCATCTCACCCTGTCTACTTACTCTTTTTTCAAAAGCATTTCACCTCTTACTAGCTAAAATATTCTAACTTATTATATTTACTATTGTCTGTCACTCAGTGATGATAAAGCTCCAGTATGCAAAGATGTTTACTGATAATATCCCTACCACCTAGAATAGTGTCTTAGTAAAAGTCTAAGTAGTAATAGAATGAATTTGTATTTTTAAACTTGTAGTGTGTTTGCATATAACTGAGGATATTGTAAAATTTTACTGAAAGTTTTGGAACTCATGTAATAAACCAGCTACAATGGAAATGTTTATAAATGAGTACCATGATTTTTGCTTTCATATAAGTTCTGATGTGGTTTGGGAGACAAAGCCCAAGAAGAAGGCAAGATGGAAGCCAATGAGTATAAAGCACACTGAGAAGTTAGAAAAAGAATTTAAGGAATATACTGAATCTTCACCTTCAGAAGATAAGGTTATTGAGTTGGACACTAACATTCCGGTAATATTTTTAAGTAATGATGTGCGGTTTTAATTTGTACCTGTTGTAAATAGATGAATCACTTTTGATTTTTTTTTAAGTTGATTTATTTATTTTGAGAGAGAGTGCGGGAGGGGCAGAGAGAGAACTCACAAATCGACTGTGAGATCATGACCTGAGCCAAAACCAAGAGTTGGACTCCTAACCAACTGAACCACCCTGGCACCCCTCACTAGTGAATTTTTAAGGAAAGTCTGGTTTCCTTACAAAACAATTAATTATACCATACATACTTTATATAAAATGCTTTAAAGGGAAAGTTGTCTATGTTAGCAACGCATACTTTTAAGAAGCCAATATGGTATTTTAGTTAAATTTTTTTTATCATTTTTTAGTAAATTTATATAAAAGGTGATACAATAAAAAGTGAATATTTTTTGTGAATTGTATTTAAAGATCCAACCTAAACCTAATCAAATTGCAAATGTCTAATCTAATCAACTATGTAGCCTATTACTTCAGTTAATATTATCTTAAAAGTTTTTGGTACAAATTTCGGATTTTAATCAGTTTATGAATTCAGAGAAATTGTATTTTGTTGGGGGGGCATGTTTTTCAGGTTCGCTTCACACCTAGTGGCACTAACATGAAAATTCTGCAACCACATGTAATAGCCATACGAAGAAATTATCTTCCAGCATTAAAAGTAGAATATAGCACATCTGCACATCAGTCATCATTTAGAATTCAAATTTACAGAATACAGGTGAGTCTGAAAAGATACTCAAATTATATTCATAAGGAACATAGCAATAAACCAAATGTGTTCCCATGGTCACTCTAGTACTTTGATTTCAGTGTTGAACTAGACTGCTGATTCCTTCTACTTATTAAATCCTGTTATTCTAGTCAAGTTCTGTAATTAACATGTTAATATACCAACCTGGTTTTTTTTATTTTCATAGATCCAAAACCAGATACATGGTGCTATATTTCCTTTTGTGTTTTATCCAATTAAACCTCCCAAGTCGGTCACCATGGATTCAGGTTTGTTTGTATTTTAAATTGCCATGAAAATGTTTGTATTAGCTGTATGGTTTATTTTACTATAAAAATATGAAATGAAACCATTCTCAAGTTTAGTTTCTATGGGATCATTAGAAAATTAAATAGCATGGAAAAGGAACAACAGGTACTCAATTAAGGTCAACACAATATTGAATTCTGAAGAAAAGATTAATTAGAAACTTTTAAATATTTAGAAATATTACTTAAAAAATGGATTGCTGGTTTGTAAACCTCTGATCTAAAAACCAGTAGGATCTCTGAATAAATTTTGAAGGAATTTAAATTCAGAGTGGTTTCCAGCCATGAAAACTGTCCTGTATTCTCCAAGTCAGTGTGATGACAAGTCCTTTGTTCCATTCTCTTCCCCTTCACTTCTATCTTTTCTATCCCTCGTACCCTCACTTTGTCTTTGCTACCCCTGCCCTTGCCTTCCAACCCCTACCTCCACACCACTGGCTTTGAACTCTCTAAGGTGGTATTCATAATCTTCTTGGAAGCTTTTGACCATTGTACATGCCCAAGCCCCTCCACCCAGAAGTCCAGGACGAGACCCTGAAATCTGTGTTTTCACAGTGTTTGCCTTGTGATTCTAATGCATACTTCTACTTTAAAATCACTCACTAATTTAAAGGATTAGTTATCCTTAAAGTGAATACAGATAACTTAAAAAAAAATCCTAGAGTCTGAAATTAAGACTGTAATGGATCTTGCAAATAGCAATTTTAATTGATACTCATAATTTAGTAAATAATTTAGGTCTCCATTGTAATGTGTATTAAATTGCAAGAAAGTGCTTATCTTCCGCTTAAAGCATCATGGGATTAATCCTATTTATTACTTCTGCAGCTCCAAAACCCTTCACAGATGTCAGTATTGTTATGAGATCTGCAGGCCATTCCCAGATTTCACGTATTAAGTAAGTGTCTTAATATATTTCTTGTGTTTATTTAATGTTTCGATTTAAATATGTGAGCTAATTGTACTCTTTTAAAAAAAAATTCAGATGAGTCAAATGTTTAAATGCAAAATACTAAATTATACAGGTCATTAGGAAAAATCTATTTTATAATTTTGGAGAGTCAGAGGCTGTGAATGAAATATACTTAGGTATTAACTGTGAGGTATTTTGCTACTTTATCATTTGTTTTCTGATAGGTTTTCTTTAATTACTGTATATCATTTTAGAAAAAAGAAAGAAAATAGTGTCTTAAAATTAAGTCACTATCCAGTCTAAGAAGTAGAACATTGACAGAAACATCCATCTGTATTTACTCTCCTATTTCTTGTGTTCTCCACCCTATCAACCAAGAACTATCTTCATCCCTTTTTAAAATATAATTCTATTAAATATATGTATTTAAATATTCTTCCTTGTGTTCCCTTTTTTTCCTAATTAAAAAAATTTTTTTCAAACTGAACATAGACTTTTGGGAACTGGATTTTTTCATTCAACTTATTACTAAATTTTATTTTCTGTGTAGATAGAGTTTATTATCACTAATGTATAATATTCTGTATGACTGTATAGCACAATTTACTTGCCAGTTTTTTCTCTATAGGCATTTTTACATTTTGAGTTTGTTGCTGTTATGTGTTGCCATGATTTTTCTTATTCATCTAGAAAATCCTCAGTTTCAACATTCTAATAGTTATCTAATGCTTTTTTCTAGCTAATTTTCTTAATGCACTTAATCAATGATTTTATGTTTTCTGCTTTGTAATAATAGGTACTTCAAGGTGTTGATCCAAGAAATGGATCTCAGATTAGATCTTGGGTTTGTCTATGCTTTAGCAGAACTTATGACAGAAGCAGAAGTGACTGAAAAAACAGAGGTAAGTCTTAAAATGATAGCATTGATGGGAAGGGTTCGGGAAGAGGAAGACTAAAAAATTATAAATTCTTGATGTATTAATATGGTTTTAATCCACTGGTGGGTAAAGTGGTAGAAGTCACATTTTCAGATTGTAGATGACGTGTAAGACAAGTGAAAATAGCCTGTTTAAGGTGTGTTAGCAAACAGGAGGAAATGTTTTAAGCCAGTAGTAGTGACTAGCTAGTAGTCATGTTCACATCCACTGTTTTTTCCTATTTTATTTTCCTGGGTTACTTTTGTTTTAATTAGTAACTGAGAAATTTGGCTGTGACCAGGATATCCTGCGAAGGAAAAGGTAAAAATAAAAGGTAGTATGTTACTTGTGACTGATAGAAAGACTATAAAATCACAGTGATAGAGTAGAGCCTATATGATCTCTTTTTCAGCTGTCTTCATAAGAATTCTGAAGATAAGACAAATTATATGGGTAAAAGAATATATACTTTTTTCTTTTAATAGCAATTTATTGAGATATAGTTCACATACCATATATTTTAATCAAAGTGTACAGTTCAGTGACTTTTAATATATTTACAGAATTGTACAGCCAGCATTACTATCTCATTCCAGAACATTTTCATCATCCCAAAAAGAAACCATGCCAGTCCCATACAACCACTAATAATATACTTTCAGTCTGTTGGTTTTCTTACTCTAGATATTTCATATTAATAGAACCATACACTGCGTAGTTATTTGGAAGGGAGGGGCTTCTTTCACTTAGCATGATGTTGACAAGGTTCATTCAGGTTGTAGCATCTATCAGTACTTCTGGCCAACGAATACTCTGTTGTTATAGATGCATTCCATATTGTATATAGCCATAGCCAGTGCTCTGTGGATATGCCACATTTTGTTAATCCATTCATCAGGTAGGGACATTTGTGCTGTTTCCACATTTAGGCTATTATGAATAATACTGCTGTGAATATTTGTGTACAAGTTAAAATCATATAAAATGTATGATTCTAATTTCAGTGTCATCATCAACACTTGTTATTATCTGTCCTTTGAATTCTAGCCATCGTAGTAGATGTGAAGTATGTCTTTGTAATTTTGATTTGCATATACCGGATGAGTAATGACTGAACATCTTTTGATGTGTTTACATATCTTCTTTGGAGAAATGTCTTTGAGATTTTTTGCCTGTTATTAAATAGGTTGGCTCCTTATTATCAAATTGTAAAAGTTCTTTATATATTCTGAATACAAGTTCCATATCAAATCTATGATTTGCAAATACTTTGACTCATTCTGTATGTTGTGTTTGACTTTCCTAATGTCTTTTCAAGTACAAAAGTTTAATATTAATGAACTCTGAATTCTCTTGTTGTTGCTCATGTTTTTGGTGTCATCTTTAAGAGTCCTTTGTGAAATTCAAGATTATTAAGGTAATAAAGATTTAGCCCTATGTTCTAAGCATTATTTACAATCAGGTCTTTCATATATTTTGAGTTTATTTTTGTACGTGGTATAAGAGTCCAGGATCACCAGTCTTTTGCATTTGGCTCTTCAATTGTTCCAATACCATTTGTTGAAAGACTATTCCTTCCTCATTAATGGTCTTGGTACCCTTGTCAAAAATCAGTTGATCGTAAATATATGGTTTTATTCCATTGCTCTCTAAGTCCATCTTTGTGCCAATACTGCACTGTCCTGATTATTATTGTTTTGTAGTAAGTTTTGAAATTGAAAAGTATGAATCCTCCTACTTTCTTCTTTTTCAAGATTGTTTTGACTATTTAGGGTCCTTTTGCAATTCCGTATGAATTTGAGAGTGAGCTGGACAATTTCTTTGGAGAAGTCATCTGGGGGCTTGACAGGGATTACATTGAATCTATATACTAGCCTTAGGGTTTTGACATCTTAACATGATTAAGTCTTGCAGTCTATTTTTTTTTTATTTTTTTTTAATGTTTATTTATTATTACACAGAGCATGAGCATGGGAGGGGCAGAGAGAGAGGGAGACACAGAATCTGAAGCAGGCTTCAGGCTCCGAGCTGTTAGCACAGAACCTGATGCGGGGCTCGAACTCACAAGTTGTGAGATCATGACCTGAGCCAAAGTCGGTCGCTTAACCGACTGAGCCACCCAGGCACCCCGAGTCTTACAGTCTTTAAACACTGAATGTCTTCTATTTAATGTAGATTTACTTTCTTTCAACACCGTTGCATGATTTTCAGAGTGTAAATTTGGCTTTTGTTATATTCATTATTGAATATTTCTTTTCTTATAGCATGAACAAAATTGTTTTCTTAATTTCATTTTGGTTTGTTCATTGCAAGTGTATGGAAATACACTTAATGTTTTTATACTGATCTTGTATTCTGCAGTCTTTCTGAACTCATTTATTAGCTCTACTAGTTGTTTTGTGGGTTTTCCTTATATAAGATCATGCCATTTGAGAATAGTTTTACTTCTTCCTTTCTGATCCAATCTGGATGACTTTTGTTTCTTCTTAATTGCCCTGCTGGAACCTCTAGTACAAGGTACAGCATTGAATAGACATGTCAAGAGCAGACATCCTTGGTTTGTTTCTGATCTTAAAGGGAAAGCTTTCAGTCTTTCACCATTAATTATGGTATCAACAGTAGATTTTTTGCAGATAACCCTTCATCTGTTTGAGTTCGCTAATATTGCCAGTTTATTAAGTGTTTATCATGAAAGTATGTCACATTTTGTCATACGTTTTTTCTGCATCTGTTGGGATGATCATATGGTTTTCGTTGTATTGATTATATTACACTGGATGTTAAAACAACCTTCTATACCTGGGATGAATCCCACTTGGTCACATATATAATTTTTTTTAAATATTTGTTTGGTTTGGTAGTATTTTGTTGAGGATTTTTGTGTTTACATTCATGGGATATTGGTCTGTCATCGGCCCAACAGTAGATTTTTTATACATGTGTAATTTAGTCATTTGATTTTTGAATTAAAAGAAGAGGAAAAGATTATATATTTTTACCATCTTTTATACTTGCATAATTGTCTTCACACCAGTGCTGGCTGTTGTTTGTTTGTTTGTTTGTTTGTTTGTTTGTTTTTTCATTTGAGTTCTGATTACTACTTGGGGTCACTTGCCTTCAGCCTGAGGAATCTCATTAGAATTTCTTGTAAGACACACTTGCTAGCAGTAAACCAGCTAGCAACTAGTTTGTAACAAACTAGCAACTAGTTTGTCTTTATGTCCCTTCGTTATGAAAGGTAGCTATACTGTGTATAGGATTCTTGGTTGGCTTTTTTTTTTTTTTTTCATTTAGTGCTTTGAATATGTTAGCCCACTCTCTTCTTGCCTCCTTTCTGCCAGGATGTCAACCATTAATCTTATCAGGATCCTTCTTATATAATGGGTTGCTTTTCTGTTCTTGTTTTTAAGATTATCTCCTTGTCTTTGACTTTCAGTAATTTTACTATTATGTATCTGTTGTGACTTTCTTTCTGTTTATGCACTTGGAGTTCATTTAGCTTCCTGGATACATAGTTTAGTAGTGTTTTTCAGTGATTTTAGAAAGTATTCAGCTATTATTTCTTCAAATATTTTTTTTCTTTTTTTCTCTCTCCTCCTCCTTATACTCCCATACTGTATATGTTAGTATGCTTAACAGTGCCCCATATTTCTCCGAGACTGTTCATTTTTCCTCTTTTTTCTCTGTTCTTCAGATTGCATAATCTGTAACACTTTATCTTCAAGTTCACTAATGAAGCAGTGCATCTAATTTAGCATATAATAGTGTTTATATTCCTTCTATCAACTCAAATCCACTGTTACCTCATTCTAGTGAATTTTCCATTTGTTACAGTTTTCAATTCCAGAATTTCTCATAGGACTTTTTAATTTAATCTTTCTCCTTCTGTATTGATATAATCTATTTGATAAGACATTGTCATCATAATTTACTTTCCTAAATATGGTTTTCTTTAATTCTTTGAACATATTTACAATGGTTACTTTGAAGTGTTTTAATCCAATCTGGTCACATCTTACAGGCAGTTTCTTTTGCCTGCTTTTTTCCCAGTGTATGGTTCATACATTGCTATGTCTTTGCATATCTCATAATTTTTGGTTAGAAACTGGACATTTTAAGTAATATACTATAAAAACTGGCTACTGGGCCCTCTCCTCCATAGTTTATTATTGTTTCTAGCTTATTTATTCATTTAGTGACTAGATTTTTATATTGAAGTCTATCCCACCCTCACCCCTGACTTTCCCTGCGGTGTTCAGCTTTTGGTGTTGCTCAGAAAGGTGAAGATTTGCAACACCCACTGTCATCCTGGAATAACTGGTTTTGGGGCTGGGCCTTCTTCTCTTTCCACAACCACACCCTGCTGTTATATATACTCCACAATTGCCAGCTGATTGCTTTAGTTTTTCAACAGTACCTTAGGCCACAAATTGCTCTGCAGACTAATCCAATCAAACTTGAGGGGTTTTTTGAAGGGATTGATCTGGAGATCATATTTGTTCTGAGGCTGGGAAGACCCCCTCTAAACTGTCTCTGCCCATTTCTCTCATGAAAACTAACAGGACTACAGTTTAGGCTGTATCTTCATTGAATCAATGGTTTTCTGTCTAATTGACTTTCACCATGACATTCACTGTTTCCCAAAGCCTACGCTTGAACTTCTTCACACTCTCTTGTAGTTGAAGGCAATTTTTTTGGGAAAAGATTAGGAACTATTTCAAAGTTTCTTTGCTGTCCACCTCCCTACACCCCAGGTAAAATCTGAACCAGAGCTTCAGAGCTGGGGGAGGAACAAGAGTGATCAGAACCCAGTATTCTCAGTGACATTACACACAATTAGAGCCTTTGTTCCATGAGTAGAGGCCAGGCAGGGAATGGAAGCTCTCCCATCCCTGTAATGTAGCATTAGCGCTGGTAGCTGGGGGCAGGATGAGAAATGCTGACACCTTTATGCCTCCCAGGAGGAAAGTATACCATTGAGGGAGACTAGGCAGAAAGGGAGCTTTGTGTTTTTGAGTATAGCAGTCTACAGTGGTGTTATGGCTTATTGAATTAAGAGGGGGCACTAAGAGAGTATTCCTTGTTCAGATACCACAGATTCACTTTTCTTACCAAATGTTTGTAGATTTTCTTGAAAAGATGTTTAATTTGCTTATACCCTTAGGTTCATTCGTAGAGGCCTTAAATAAGTGGGTTTTTTGGGGGGTTTTTTTTGCTTTTTTTAAATTTCACCAGTTTCACTGGGGGAGCTGATCTAAAGATCCCCTCACACTGTCATCCCAGAAGTAGTTTCCAGATACTCAACTTTTAATAAGGCTGTCGTTTTGATATTTTTGATGATGCGTTAAATATGAATGTTGGGCTATTTCTCAACACATAGAAGTAACTTAGATTTGTGAGTGTTTGGAAGAGAATTAACGATTATCAAAAAAGAAAGCCATTATCACTTTATGCAACGTCATTTTCAGGACCTTCCCCTTTTTGATTTATATTACTGGCCTCTGTAGATGTCAGTATTTACCAAAAAGCTACAAGTGGAATGTGATTATATTTAAGAAATCTATATTCCTAAGAAAGTGTTGATGGAGGGACACCTGGGTGGCTCAATCCATTAAGTGTCTGACTCTTGATTTCAGCTCAGGTCATGATCTCAGGGTTGTAAGATTGAGCCCTGTGTCAGGCTCTGCACTGAGTGTGAAGCCTGCTTGGAATTCTTTCTCTCTTCTCTCTCTCTGCCCCTCCTCTACTCGTACACGGGCTGGCGCCCCACCCCCACCCCCATCCCCCAAAAATAAATCACATAAAAAAAGTATTGGTGAGTTGGATTATAGTAGCTTTTTGGGATAAACTTTGCAGTCTCAAGAATAAAAGCTTAATGTTTTTAATGGATTAGATGGAAACATAGAAGATATGCTTATCAGTTTGTGAGGAAGGGACAGAGCTTTACTAACAATAGAAGTGTTAGGTTCCCTTTTGATGTAGTAACTTTCCAATCACAAGGAACGTTGAATCTGGATGTTATAAGGAAGTGTTCTGCAGTGCATGAACTCGTACAGATGAATCCCTTAAGTTTTTAATACTTTTTGTTTCGGGGCGCCTGGGTGGCGCAGTCGGTTAAGCGTCCGACTTCAGCCAGGTCACGATCTCGCGGTCCGTGAGTTCGAGCCCCGCGTCGGGCTCTGGGCTGATGGCTCAGAGCCTGGAGCCTGTTTCCGATTCTGTGTCTCCCTCTCTCTCTGCCCCTCCCCCGTTCATGCTCTGTCTCTCTCTGTCCCAAAAATAAAAATAAACGTTGAAAAAAAAAATTAAAAAAAAAAAAAATACTTTTTGTTTCTTATAGGTTGAACTTTTTCATAAAGATATAGAAGCTTTCCAAGAAGAATATAAAACAGCTTCATTAGTAGATTCATCACAAGTCAGTCTCTATGAATACTTTCATATATCTCCCATCAAGGTAGGAGAAAAGTCTCTTTTTTATTATCCTTGATAATCTCGGTAATAGCAAATTGACTTGATCTGTGTGGAGAGATGAGCATGTAAATTATGTTCTCTAATAGTATATAAATTCTGTAAATAAAGTAAAAAGGAATAATCCTTTAAAATTTTTATTTATACTTATAACAATTTTTCACCATGTGGAAATAATACTGGGCCCATGTAAAACATGAACTTACGTGTTTATATCTTGACCTAATATTATGTTACCTTAGTTTTCTATTAACATGCTTAATGACAGTTTTCAAAATTGTGTGTATGGTTGTATATTTTTTTTATTTAATTATAATTGACATAGAACATACATTAGTTTCAGGTGTATAAGGTGATGATTCATTACTTATATACGCTGTGAAATGATCACCACAATAAGTCAAATGACCATCCATCACCATACATGTTAAAAATTTGTTTTTCTTGTGTGAGAACTTTTAAGATTTATTTACTCTTAGCAACTTTCAAATAATGCACTATAATATTATTAACTATAGTCTTTAAGTTTTAAATTAATTCATAAAGTAACCTCGATTTAAAAACTGGAAGTTGAATGGAACTAAATATAAGTTCTTAACACAAAGTTTCTGAATTACGTAATACTTGAAGAAAATTATTATATAGCTATGTATGTATACCGTGTATGTGCATATGATACGGAAGTGTGTTTTAACTGTTTTCAATGTGCTAACTTAATTGTAATAGTTGAAACACTTACTTTTGGTGATACTTGAGTCATTTCAACAACCTCAACTTCTAGATTATTAATATTATTTAAAGATGTATACAAATTACTGTTTTCCTAGGTGTACCAAAAGAATCGGATTGAACCTAAATGCCATATTAGTCTGTATTGCTGAATTTAAAATTTAAAAAGAATTGTGTTCAATTTTAAATTCCTTTAACTTTTTACATAATAATTTTGATATAATCTAGATAATTTTGAAATCTTCTTTATGGTGTAGTAAGTTTAAAATAGGATTGAATTTTAAAAGCTAAAATTGTCATTTTGAAAATAGTGCTTGAAATATTTCTCTCTTTATCTCTTTAGTTGCACTTAAGTGTTTCACTGCGTTCGGGTAGAGAAGAAGCTAAAGATTCAGAAAAACAGGAAGGACTGATGGCGGTTCATTCCTTAAATCTTCTGCTGAAGAGTATTGGTGCGACTCTTACAGATGTACAAGATGTAGTTTTTAAGTATGTGTAATATTCAAATCTGTAAATTGACAAAAAGCCCATTTTATATTTACGTAAAAACTTTATAAGTGAGAAGTGTGTAAAGGACATTGCAGATCAGAGGCAAATACGGTCTTTACTGTTAAATGGAATATAATTTAACATATTACCTGCCAAGCCTTAACTGTTAAGAAACAGAATAATTATTGAATAATTTCCTTAAGAAAGAGACACAGAGGCCATACAAGTTTGTGCATTATATAAGGCCTTTCAGGCCTCGGGGAGGATTCCTAAGAAGCTGTGTGTGCTCAAAGGTATGGTCCTTCAAAGATGTGGTTTCAAGATTTAATAGGATCAAGACTCTTTAAAGCATATGTGGCTAGAACAAAATGAATGCCATGGTAGTGGAAATGAAGGGAGCCAAGAATTTACATTTTAGTAGGAGTCATTCATGGAAGCGATTAGAATATCTAACCAAAGAGACAGGAAGTCTGAGTGGAGATTTCAGATGACAAGGACCTTTTCAGGTAGCACCTAGAAAGATTATGAAGAACAATGGTAAGAATCAGTGATCCCAGCAAGATGCAATTCTAAATCCAGATAAAGTTAGGTAATGAATTAAAGAACATAGGACATAAAGAACGTAGGTTTGAAGACATTGGGAATAGGGTAAGATCGCTAATCCCGCTGCTATCTTACCTGCTAACACAGAGCTTCCCACGTCGTGGATCTGATATATGCTGTGACTAGGTTAAAAGTAAACTGACCTGGATTCCTCACCTGTCAGTTGATCAGGCAGGACCTGCAGCGACTGAACCCTGGCCATTCTTGAGCATCCTCTTCCACTTGTCTCAGGTGTCAGACATTTTCTTTATGGGCCGTGATAGGACAGAGTTGAGTAATAGAGTCTATATGTATGAATGGAATTCAGAGGGTCTCTGAATCCCCTAAATTACGTGAAAGTATGTATAGGTGGCTTTTCTGAGCCTAAGATCCATAGCTTCCATAAGATTCCTAGATGTTCTTTGACCACAATAAGCAGAGATACATGTGAAAGAGGAAATTTTCTGATTGGCACAGGACTGTACTGAAAGGAAAGATGTGGAGAAAAATTCTAAAGAAAATGAAACCACTCATTAATATTAAAAGCATTCTCTTCACCTCTCTCCCTCTTCTCCCTTGATACGTACCCACACATATTTATGTGTTTTTCAGGCTTGCATTTTTTGAACTCAACTATCAGTTCCATACAGCATCTGAACTACAATCTGAAGTAATAAGACACTATTCAAAACAGGTTTGTCTGAGATTATTTTACAAAGGGACAGATTAATATAAAATAGTGAAACATTTTGTGTCTTACATGTAGATGTGACAAGGCTAAGTGAGCAGCCATGTTCAAAATTTTTTAACTTTTTTTTTTTCAGAATTGTAGAAAGAAGTTGAGCCCTATCACCATTTCAATTTTTTGCCCTCCTGTTGTTGTTTTTCCACTGACTGGTCTCTTCTGGATCATTGTGGACTTAAGACATTTTTAAATAAAATATTAACTAAGTAATTCACCAAACTTAAAAAAAATAGTTTCAAGGGAAACTGTTTATTAGTAACTGGCTGGTGAACACAGGCTATTTTTAATGTAATTGTATTGTTGAGTCAGCTATATATATTACTTTCATGGATTTTTTTCCACCTTTAGAAAGACTCCCGTATCTTATGATATAACTTACAGCAACTGAGACAGCTGTCTTATAATGCACAGCTCACTAAGCCTGAGTCAAGATGTGTGGGTTTAGATTCCAGTTTTGCCATTTACCTGTTACGTGACCCAGGTTATCATTTGGTCTGCATGTTGTTCCAGTCTCTAAAATGATGGTGGTAATAGTAACCATCAGACTTAGTTGTAAAAGTGAAAGAATTTTGAATATTCTAAAGCTTTATGTAAATATATTATTTCTAAAACTCTAACACCAAATCACTTTTTAAAAACAAAACTAGTGATGAATAGGGTGATACAGTTTAGGTGTTAAAATTGGTGATGAGGGTGTTGACCTAAAAGCAAACAAACAAACAAAACATTGAGTTTAAAAAATTTCCTGAATATCTGATTAAGTCTCTATTTCATTTTCAGGCCATTAAGCAAATGTACGTACTCATTCTTGGGCTTGAAGTTTTGGGAAATCCCTTTGGCTTGATTAGAGAATTTTCTGAAGGTGTGGAAGCATTTTTTTATGAACCTTACCAGGTAATAAAATAGTTATTCTTGCATTGTGCAACGTATTACTAATACTTTGAATAAATAATGCATCCAGTTGTTAACTTGAGGTGTGTGTGTAAATAGATTTTGAGAGACACAACAGGAGGACATGATTTTGCAGCAAACAATGGTAAGAGATACTGGAAAATTTTGGAGGGAATACTTTTACCTTTTCCCTAAAAATTTAAACTTGAGACTTTCCTAAACTACATTGAATTTTAAGTGTTCTGTTGGAATATTAAAGGTCAATAAACTTCACTCTATAGTAGAAGGAAGATCACCATAGACAGGCAGTCTTTGCACAATTGTGGGGACAGTACAAATAACTATGCAGGTGGACACTGTGCACAGCAATGTTAATCAGTGGCAAAAATCTTCTGTTAAAACATTTAAAACTCTCTTACTTTCACTTTTAAATGAGAGGGCAATCAAAAAGTAAAACTATTACTATATTATTATATTGTGCAGTATAATTTAAAACATAAGAAATATTAAGAATTAAAGTGCTATTATTTCTTTTACAAAAATTATCAGGAGCAGTTTGTGGTTATGTTCTCATAACTTACAGAGCAAACATCATTTGTACACTTTGGTGAATAGTCCTATTCCTGCATTTGGATCAACTTGTTACTTTCAACGTGGTGAAGTATCTCTTGGAATTCTGTTATAATGTTCAGTTTTTTGCTGGTGTCACTTCCTCTAGGCATATATTAATTTATATTAACAAATTCACGTTTAAAATAAAATATAACCTTCTTTGTTATTATTTGACCCTTTAGGGAGCCATCCAGGGTCCTGAAGAGTTTGTGGAGGGGATGGCCCTAGGACTGAAGGCACTAGTTGGTGGAGCTGTCGGTAAGAAACGGAATGCCTACCAGGTATGATTATGCTAGAGTAATGATGCCTTTGCTTTTACTAAAAATATTATAATTTCTGCCAGGTGGATTAGCTGGTGCTGCCTCTAAAATCACCAATGCTATGGCGAAAGGGGTGGCGGCTATGACTATGGATGAAGACTACCAACAGAAGAGAAGAGAAGCCATGAATAAGCAACCAGCGGGTCTTAGAGAAGGCATCACTCGTGGAGGAAAAGGCTTAGTTTCTGTAAGAAATTTCCCAGGGTTGTGAACACAGCAGGGACCATTTTATAAGGCCACATTCTGTGAATATGAAAATAGACACTGGGGCGCCTGGGTGGCTTAGTTGGCTGAATGTCCCAACTTCGGCTCAGGTCATGATCTCGTGGTCCATGAGTTCGAGCCCTGCATCAGGCTCTGTGCTGACAGCTTGGAGCCTGGAGCCTGTTTCAGATTCTGTGTCTCCCTCTGTCTCCTCCCCTCACCTGCTCACAGTCTGTCTTTCTCTCTCAAAAATAAACATCAAAAAAATTTTTTTTTTAAAAATAGACATTTAACTTGCACTCCTTCAAGTGTTATTTAGATATCGGAGAAGCAGAGGGTTGTGTCCTATATAAAATATGTCCATAGCCTCCAAAAGCATTCTGTTTAACTAAAATACGTGGACAGTGTGTTGATTCTTACAGTATCTAGAGAGCAAAACTCTCTATTTTTTTTTTTTTTTTTTTTTGTAAGCCAGACTTGGTTTTTCAAAGCATCATGTTGAAAGTATTAAACATTTTTAATTGTGCTTTTCCTCTAGGGTTTTGTAAGTGGCATAACAGGAATTGTTACAAAACCAATCAAAGGCAAGTATATTCCTTCAGGTGATGTGTATTACCAGGTCTTTCACAAATTGATTCTGTTTTCTCTCATGATTCACTTGCCTAAACCTTTGTTGTTTTTCTTTCTAGGAGCTCAAAAAGAAGGAGCAGCTGGTTTCTTCAAAGGTGTTGGGAAAGGTTTAGTTGGAGCAGTGGCAAGGCCAACCGGAGGCATCATAGACATGGCTAGCAGTACATTTCAGGGAATAAAAAGGTACGTTCTGTTTGGTGGAAGATATGAGTAAAACTCTTAAACCATGAGAAATAAAATAAATCTGCTGTTTGCCTCAAGGCACTTAGTTATGAACCTTACAGTATGGCAAATTACATATGATTTCCTAATTCCTTTTTAAGTTGTTGCCTTTGCATAAAGTTCAGCTTTATGGAGTTCTCCTTTATTGGTCCTTGGTCATTCATTCCCAGCAGCCTTGGCAGGAAAGGCTGAGCAAGTTAGGCAGGCTCTTCAGTTGCCTTGAATGAGGTGAATTATTAATAATGTAATGCCACACACACACGCTAGTTATAAAATTAGCAAACACAATATTCTCTCTCCTTTTAAGAAATAAAGAATGGCATTTTATATTCCTGGTTTAAACTCAGCTTGTGTTCCCCCTCCCCTTATGGTCTTACTTTGTTATGAAACTGTTACATCCATTTCCTCTGTTTTTCTTCATTTGTGCAAATAATTTTAAAACATCCTCTCTTCCTCCAAGTTAAATTTAGTTTAAGATTGAAATTTGGTAGTTGCATTATTATCTCTGTTCTAGAGCTTTGTAACCCATACAACAATGGATTAAATTCATGCTAATGAGACCTAACAAGAAGTTAGGTATATGGACATTTCCCTAATCTATTTCTTGCTTCCTGCTTTGAGGTAAGTACTGTCATTATATGGAGCTGCTCCTTGTTTTTGTTTTTTTAACTGTTCTTCTTAAGTTAGTATTTCCTACTGTTTACCATAATTGGGTGTTTCTGGTTTTATAATTTAGTATTAAGATAGGGGAAAAAAGGTCTCTTCTCCTTATAACTTTAGATTCACAAATAGAATGTATTTAGTTGTCATCAGAGAAGCTCAAACTCAGTGAAACATAAATAATTCAAAATCAACAGCTATGCAGGTATATGCCCAAAGTTGCTAGAATAACCTTCCATTTTTCTAAAACTTTGTAATCTGTACTGACCTGCACTACCTTTAAGGATTAAGGGCAAAATAAAACATTTTTAATAAAAATAAGACTAAGAACTATTAAAAATATACTTGAGAAGAAGGATATTAAAACCAGAAATGAGAAGTGGATTATGAGAATCAAATAAAAGAATATAAATGAGTGAATAAATCTAATTCAACTATATAGAAACAACATTGGAACCAAAATATTAACGATAATAAGTTGCAGATGCACCTGCGTGGCTCAGTTGGTTAAGCATCTGACTCTTGATTTTGACTCAGGTGATGATCTCACGGTTCATGAGATTGAGCCCTCCACTGGGCTCTCTACTGAAAGAAAGGAGCCTGTTTGGGGTTCATTCTCTCTGTCTCTGTCTCTGTCTCTCTCTCTCAAATAAATAAACTTTACAAAGGAATAAGTTACAATTTGAGAAGTGAATATTTGGCATTAAGCATTTTAATATATTGTTTTTGAAGAGGATATGCTATATATTTTCTATAGATATGTATCAATTAGATAGTTTTAATCATGCAAGAAACCAGAAGCGAATATAATTGCCAAAGTTCTTGTCTTTGACAAGACTTAATTCTGCTGTGAATTAATTCTGCTGTGAAAGCAATAAGTGAATATTTATTATATACGATAATATATACGTATATGATAAATATACAATATGCTAAATGGTGAAAAATTCTTTGAGGAAAAAATAAAACCGTGAAAGAGATAAGAGCATCCCAAGTGGTAGGGAGGAAAGTTGCCATCTTAAATGTAAGTAAGGTTTTCAGGGAAGTTTCCCTGGTAAGATTAAATTTGAGGAAAGACTGAAGAAGTAAGGGAGTGAGCCATGTGAGAAGGTGCCAGGCAGTAGGAACTGCCAGTAAGAAGCCCCGATGCCAGCAGTATGCTTGGCTTGAGAAGTAGCAAGACCAGTATGCTCAGAGTAGAGTGAATCCAAGGAGAGAGTTGGAAAAGATGATATTAGAGAATGCCTAGGGGTTCCGATCATATGGGGTTGGTAAGCCACTGTAAGGACTTTGGCTTTTTCTTGATATAAGAAATCATTGGATGGTTTTGGCCAAGAAAAATGATGTGAGCTGGCTGCTATAGATATATATCTCTATATATATCGACAGTAAATTGCAGGGGGACACAGTGGAACACTTAGGAGGCCTTTGCAGTAATCCAGATGTGAGGTGGTGGTGGTGAGACCTGGATAGGCTAGAAGTTCATACGAAGGAATCATGTTCTACGTGTATTTTGAACGTAGTGACAACAGGATTACATAAAGGATTGGATGTCGGCCATTGAAGAGAATCATTGTGGATAATTCTAAAGTTTTTTTCTGAAATGATGGAAATACCGTATTGTCATTACACTTAGGGAAGGGGGGAATTAGAAGTTTTATTTGAATATATTAAGTCTAAACTATCTCTTAGACATCCAGATGGGGACATCAAGTAGCTGCTGAGTATAAGAGTCTGAAGTTCAAGAGAAAGGTGCAAGCTGGAGTTAAAAATTTGAAATGTGTGAGCCTGTAATGGGTGTTTCAAGCTGTGCGATTGTATGAGATCACCTAGGGAATGAGAATAGAAAAGAGGAAAAAAATAGATCCAAGGACTTGGCTTTAGATATACCAACACTGAGAAGTTGGGAAAAATAAGGAGGACCCAGCAAAGGAGTCTGGAAAGGAATGGCCCTTAAAGTATGGGGGATAATCGAGAGGGCGGTGTTCCGAAAGCTAAGACACAGACAATCCCAGCTGTACTGTTGTTTAAGAGGAAAGGGAAATCCTCACTTCCCCATTCATCATCATGTAAGAGTATTAGAAATTTGTTCTAAAAACTGGTGTGGAACTTACAATGGAGGTATGGTACCCCCTCCTTAACCTTTGCTTAGAATACTCTTTCTTCTGTTACATGGTTGCTTCCTTTATTCAGCACTTTCCCAGTGAGTGAGGCCTTGCCATGGCCACCCTAAAGTTTCATTGTATCCCCTATTCTGCCCCCAGATACATCATATATCTCTTCCTTTCTTGATTCCCCCGCCCCCTTTAGCTCTTTTCATCACTAAATACACTATAAATTTTACCTTGCTTGTCTCTCCTGGTAGAACGTAAGTTCTATGAATGCAGTGGCTCTTGTCTATTTCCACATGACTTAAAACATTGCTTGACCTGTGGGAATTTTGTTTTTGTTTTTTAATTGAGATAACTGTGGAGTCACATTCAATTGTAGGAAATAACGTGGAGAGATCCCTTGTTTGTACACTGTACTGTGTTTACTCTGGCTGCTGTAACAAATGACCATGACCTTGGTGGCCTAAATGCTAAACATTCACCCTCTTATAGGTCTGGAGGCCAGAAGTCAGAACTAAAGGTGCCAGCAAGGCTGCAATCCCTCTGGAAGGTAGAATTTGCACCTTCCCTCTTCCCCCGGGTGGCCGCAGGCATTTCTTGACTTGTGACCACATCATTCCAACCTCTGCCTTCATCTTTGTATCACCTCCTCCTCTGTATGCTTACTCTCCCTCTGGGTCTCTTCTGTGATGACACGTGTCCCACCCAGATAATCCAGGACTACCGCCTCATCTCAGAGTCCTTAAATTCACCTCATCCTCATAGACTTGACCCTGTAAAATGGCATTCAGAAGTTCAGGGATCTAGCATGATTTCTTTGAGAACCACCATCCAGACTACTACATGTTTTCTTAGATTTCAGAATAGTAACATTTTGCATATCCATAGTACAGCATCACACCCAGGATATCGATGTTGATACAATCCATCGATTTTATTCAGATTTCCCACCGTGACTTGGACTCACTTGCTTCTGTGTGCCCTCATCCCATTCAGTTTCATCACCTGTGTTATGTTCATGTATCCACCAGTCAGGGTAGTAAGTAGTTCACCACACAAATACTTCCTGTTGCCCTTTCCTAACTCCATCTACCTCCCTCCCATGGACCCCCAAAATCTTTAATACCACTTTAAATACCCAAATATAGTCTATTTAAAATTGGGATATAATTCACATACTATAAGAAATTGCCGTCTTAAAGTATGCATTTGGTAACTTTTAGCATTCACAAGGTTGTACAACTATCAGCACTATTTCCAGAACATTTTCAATCACCCCAAAGAAAACCCTGCACTTGTCAACAGTTACCGTGTCTCTTTCCTCTCAGCCAATGGCAACTCTTCTACTTTCTGTCAGTAAATTTACACTTTCTGGACATTTCGTATAAATGGAATCATACGATATTTAGCCTCTGTGTGCCTGGATTCTTTCACTTAAAATTACGATGTTTCAAGGTTCATCCATGTAGCATAAATGAGACCTTCATTTCTTTTTATGAGTAAATATGCCATTGTATGGATAGACTCCCTTTGGTTATCTGTTTCTTAGCTGATGGGTATTTAGGTTGTTTTTACTCTGTTGCAAACAGTACTGCTGAAAACATGTAAGTTTTCATGTGGATACATGCTTTGAGTTCTCTCGAGTTTTTCTTTAGAAATGGAATTGCTTGGTCAGTTTGATAACCTCTGTGTTTAACTTACTGAATTAATTACCAAACTGTTTTCCACAGCAGCTACACTATTTTATATCCCCATCAACAGTGAAGAAGTTTCTAATATCTCCATATCCTCTCTAACACTAGTTATTTTCCATTTTGCTTTTTTTAAATAGCTAATCTATTGGGTGTAAAGTAATATCTCATTGTGGTTTTGATTGCTATTTCTTTTTTTTTTTTTTCAACGTTTATTTATTTTTGGGACAGAGAGAGACAGAGCATGAACGGGGGAGGGGCAGAGAGAGAGGGAGACACAGAATCAGAAACAGGCTCCAGGCTCTGAGCCATCAGCCCAGAGCCCGACGCGGGGCTCGAACTCACGGACCGCGAGATCGTGACCTGGCTGAAGTCGGACGCTTAACCGACTGCGCCACCCAGGCGCCCCTTGATTGCTATTTCTTAATGATATAGAACTTTCATATCATTTTGCTTATTTGCCATTTGTATATCTTTCCTGGAGAAATGTCTATTCATGTAGAATATCTTTTACATTTTTTAATTGAGCTGATTATCTTTTTACTGTTGAACTGTAAGAGTTCTTTATATATTCTGGAAACTAGACCACACTTTCTCCTATTTATGTATTGTCTTTTATCTTTTCTGCTGGTGCTTTTTGATGAAGTCTGATTTATCTGTATATTCTTGGGTTGCTGTGCTTTTGCTCTCATACCTAAGAAAGCATTACTTAGTCCAAGGTCATGAAGATTTACACCTATATTTTCTTCTAGCAGAGTTACAGTTTTACCTCTTAAGTTCAGGTCTTTGATTCAGTTTAATTTTTACATTTTTGTATGTGATGGGGCACCTGGGTGGCTCTGTTGGCTGAGCGTCCGACTTCGGCTCAGGTCATGATCTCACAGTTTGTGGGTTCGAGCCCCGCATCGGGCTCTTTGCTGACTGCTCGGAGCCTGGAGCCTGCCTCCCTCTTTCTGTCTCTGCTCCTCCCCTGCTCATGCTGTGTCTCTCTCTCCTTCAAAAATAAATTAAAAAACATTTAAAAAGCTTTTTAAATTTTTGTATGTGATGAGAGTTTGGATCCATATTTATTCTTTTGCATGTGCAAATCTAGTTGTCCCAACACCATTTGTTTGAAAGGACTACATTTTCCCTACTGAATGGTCTTGAAGCTCTTGTCCAATATCAATTGACTATAAATTTGAGTTTATTTCTAGACTCTCAGTTCTGTCCCATTGATCTGTATGTATATCCTTAATGCAGTAACACACTGCATTGCTGTAGCTGTGAAGTAAGCTTTGAAATCAGTAAGTATGAGTCTTCTGACTTTGTTCTTCTTTTTCAAGATTATTTAGATATTCTGAGTCACTTCAGTTAGCATATGGTTAATTTCTGCAAAAAAGGATAGCTGGAATTTTGAATAGTGATTGTGTTGAATCAAGATCAGTTTGGAGATTATTGCCATCTTAACAATATTAAGTCTCCCCAATCTGTGAAAATGGATGTTTTTCCATTAATTTCGGTCTTTAATTTTTTTTTTCAATGATGTTTTGTAGTTTTCAATATCTGTGTCTTTTCATAAATTCATTCATAAGTATTACATTCTTTTTGATGCTATTATGTTTTAATTTCATTTTTGGATTGTGTATTGCTAGTATATAGAAATACTAGTTTTTGTATATTGAGCTTTTATTCTGCAACCTTATGAAACTTGTTTGTTAGCCCTAATAGTTGGATTTTTTTTTTTTAAGTTTATTTATTTCGAGAGAGAGAGTGGGAGCAGGGAAGTGGGGGGGGGGAGAGAGAGAGAGAGAGAGAGAGAGAGAGAGAGAGAGAGAGAATGAATGAATGAATGAATGAATGAATGAATCAATCCCAGGCAGGCTCTGCATTGTCAACGCAGAGCCCTATGCAGGGCTAGAACTCACAAACCATGAGATCACTGTCTGAGCTGAAGTCAGACGTTTAACCCACTGAGCCACCCAGGCGCCCCTAATAGTTGGATTATTTATGGTTTCGTATATATAAAATCATGCCATCTAGAAATAAAAGTAGTATGGGGCGCCTGGGTGGCTCAGTCAGTTGAGCATGGAGCCTGCTTCAGGTTCTGTATCGCCCTCTCTCTCTACCCCTCACCCCCCCAAAAAAAATATTTTTTTTAAATAAATAAAAATAAAAGTAGTTTTAGTTTTTCCTTCCAATCTGAATGCCATTGTTTCTTCTTCTTGCTTAATTACCTTGGCTAAAACTCTAGTACAGTGTTGAATTACCAAGACCAGTCATGCCTGTCTTACTCCTGATTTTAGAGAGAAGCTTTCGGTCTTTCACCATTAACTATGATATGAGCCATGGCTTTTTTGTAGATATTCTTTATCAGGTTGAAGAAGTTCCTTTCTATTTTGAGTTTGAGTGCCTTTATCATGAAAGGATGTTGGGTTTTGTCAAATGCTTTTCTAGTATTAATTAAATTGGCTGGTTTTTTTTCTTTGTTTTATTAATATAGTGTATTACATTAATTGATTTTCATACGTTGAACCAACATTGCATAGCTGGGATAAATCCCACTTGGTCATGATGTATAATCCTTTTTATGAGCTGCTAGATTTAGTTTGCTAAAATTTTATTTGAGTTTTTTTGTGTACGTATTTACAAGGAACATTGGCCTATAGTTTTTTCATCATGTCTTTGCCTGGTTTTGTTATTAGGGTAGTACTGTCTTCCTAGAATAATTAGGAAGTATTCCCTTCTCTTCATTTTTTGAGATGAGTTTGTGGAAGAATTACATTAATTTTTCTTTAAACATTTGATAAAATTCACCAGTGAGGCCATTTAGATTTGACCTTTATTTCTGGTAAATTTTTTGACTACTCATTCAGTCTCTTTAAGTCGTAATCATATTGTCTGTTCTTTCCAGTCATTTTAAGTTCCCTCTCTTTTTTTCTTTGTCTGATGGTTTGTCATTTTTGTTGACTTTACCAAAGAACCAATTTTTGGTTTATTGACTCCCTCCATTGTTTTTCTATTTTATTTTTCTTTCCTCTAATTTTTTTTTCTGCCCTAATTTTTCTTACTTCCTTCCAAATTCTGCTAGCTTTGGGTTTAGTTTGCTCTTCTTTTTCTAGTTTCTCAAGGTGTAAAGTTAGATGATTGATCTGGGATCTTTTTCTTTTTAAGTGTTGGGCACTCACAGTATAAATTACTTTCTGAGCAGTGTCTTCACTACATAAGTTTTGGTTTGTTGTGTTTTTGTTTTCAATTGTCTCAAAGTAATTACTTTCCTTTGTTACTTTTCTTGGACCTTTAATTATTTAGGCTTCTGCTGTTTAATTTCCACAAATTTGTGAATTTCTCAAATTTCCTTCTCTCATAGATTTCTAATTTTATTCTGTGTGGCCAGAAAAAAAACATACTTTACAAGTTTTAGTATAACTTTTATATTTACTGAGATATGTTTTATGGCCTAAAACATAGTCTGTCCCGGAAAGTATTCTGTGTGTGTGCTTGAGAAGAATATGTAGTTTGCTATTGTTGAATTAAGTGTTCTCTGTATAGATGCCTGTTAGGTCTAGTTAGATTATAGTGTTATTCACATCTTCTATTTCCTTGCTGATCTTTTGTCTATATGATACCGTACACTACTGAAAGTAGGATACAAAAATAACTATAATTGTAGATTTTTTCCTCTTTTTAGTTCTGCCAGTTTTTGCTTCATGTATTTGAGAACTCTATTGTTCAGTACTTATATGCTTAAAATTTTTATATCTTCTTGATATATTAACCCTTTTCTTGTAAAATGTTCTTTGTATCTGAGAATTTTTGGTTTAAAGTTTAATTATTTTCTGATCTTAATATGGTTATTCCACCTCTCTTTTAGTGACTGTTTACATGGTATATCTTTTTCCATCCTTTTATTTTCAACTTATTTGTGTCTGTGATTCTAAAGTGAATCTTTTTTGGGCAGCATTTAGTTGGATCAACTTTTTTTTATCCATTCTGCCACTCTGCTTTTTAACTGATGAATTTACCCCATGGTATGTGTTTTATATATATATGGGTACGTTATGTAGTAAGTTCTTAATATTTATTGCATCTCTGAATATTTGCTGAATGAGTGAACAAATGGACCATTCTCATGTAGGTCCATACAGTCAAAAATGTTAAGTTATTACAATACCAGATTTAGCAAAGTATTTATGTATTTCAAGCAATGCATATCAGCCCAAGTAGGAATATGTTAAGGTATTTGAACATTAAACAACATACATGTAATTTGACTTATAGCAATAATAGATTGAAGGAGATTAACCAAAGGTCACAGCAATGACCGGGCAGGAATTTCTTAATTAAAATTCATTGCCCATTCAAAATTTTCCAAAACAATAACAAGAACTATATGCTAACTAAGAGTGGAAATGAACTTCCTTGGCTTGGCAAAAGGTGCCTTTAAAAAAGAAAATTATTGTTAATATTGGTTCCTCATGGAAAACTCAGTAGCAGCTTTCCCTTTGAAGCTAAGAATGAGACAGGGTTGCCTACAGTCCCCTCTTATATTTAGCATTGTATTGGAGGAACCAAACAGTATTGTAGGAAAAGAAAAAGAAGTTAAAAGCCTTAAAGCAGAGAAAAAAAGAAAAAAGCAGTACTCATCATTTGCTGGTTCTCTGATTATTGTGTACAAAGAAAGTCCAAGACAGTTGGTAAACAAACTTCTTTTCAAGTCTATATTTTTCTAGAGAACTTAAATTTATTGGTGTCATAAAGACAAATTTTAAAATAGAGGAGTGATGTAAGAGTCTTATCCAAAAGAACATTCTTTTCAGTAGTTGCATTTTAAATTGTACATAAGAGTATTTGAACAGTTTTTATACTCAAGCTATATGTTCTTCCCTGTAGAGCTACAGAGAGTTCTGATGAAGTGGAGAGCCTGCGACCCCCTCGATTCTTTAACGAGGATGGAGTTATCAGACCTTACAGGTTGAGGGATGGGACTGGCAACCAAATGTTACAGGTGGGTGAAGAAGTATCTTACACACTAAGATTAATTTAGTCAAGTTTGCTTTATTACAAGTATCTATATAATGATTCCAATATATATTAGATTATTTGGGCTTTAGATGTTTTGCTTAATTCTGTTTAGAAGTTTTTTATGTTTACTTAGGTTTTAATGTACGTTTATTTACTATAAGATTTTTTTTTCTTTTTTACAGGCATCAAAAGTTTGATATGAAAAGTTAATGCATGACTTTGCAAGTGAAGGCCAGCAGTAGATTTTAGTCTTAAAATTTACAAACTACGTACAGCTGTTTCAGTATTTTGAATACAAAGAAAAGCTTTCATATTGGTAACTTTTTGTATAGGATTTTAGTGAATCTGATCTCGTTATAGGGTATTCTTAGTTCTGTACTGGATTTGCTAGATTTGTTGCAAACCATCATGCCTTTTGTATCCTCATAATTGGTGGTACTTACTTAACCAGTTAGACCATTTCTGTGTAGGGGACTCCCTCTGCATATCAAGCCGCTGGTAGCTTTAATACAAGTCTCCTGTCCACTTGGGCATGGATAAGGGAAAAATCAGTTCCACTGCTATTGTGAATTCTTGGGTTTCTTAGGCTTTTCTTTGGAAAATATTCAAGTGGTCATGACCTTCTTCCTGCCTTATGCTTGTGTAGTCTATTTAAAACCTGTGGAATCTGATAAGCAGTTCACATGAAAGCCAACATCTTTTAGAAAGGAAGATTGGCTTTTGAAACAGTAGACCATTTGAAGGTAGACTATTTTACCAGTTTAGATACTTTTCTTACTTTGAAAATTGTCCTTTTTAAAATTTGGATTATGGTGTAGGTAGCATACATAATAGGTTATACCGATTTCAATTTATTTCATCTGTGGTTTAGATGTGGAGTACTGAAGTAAATCACTTGTTTGAAAACAAACCAGGAGTCGTTATGTTAAGTAGACTTGAAAATATTCGTAGTAATAATAACCTGTAGGGGTATGGTGCTTCCTTTATAGCCTTGGTATTTTAAATATTTTCATGTTTAAAATGACCATGGTAAATATTTAAAACTTCAGTATTTTACCCACTACATGTAGAGAATATCATTTTGAATAAAAGGTGCTTCCATCTAATATAGTAAAACATGACCATTGAGTTAATGTGTATTATTTAATAAAGTGATACTGTATTTAAAATGTTTTTAAAGCCTCAAAATAATTGCATATGGGGTAGAACTGGCAACCTAGTGAGAGGTTGTGCTCTAAAAGGCATTTCGTACAATCTCTGCAATGACAGTGTATCATTCTTTGGAAGATGCAAATGGTACAGAAGTCACCTACGGTTAATACATTTGAAAAATATACTTCTATTCAGTTGCTGCCTTCCCTTGTTAGGGAAGTAACGTGTACCTTACATTAGTAACTTACGTTAATAACATACTACTAACATTTTATTGGAGTGCCTAGTCATCACCTATTGAAAAACTAAAAATATTTCTTGAGAAATTTTTAATAAATTTAGTAAGAAGGAAGTGTGAGTAGTGAGGAGAATTTAGAAATACATCCTCATTATCAGGGAATAGATTATAACAAAAGGAGAGAGACATGAGATACCAAAAATTTCTCACAGCTGATAACTTGATTTTAGTGACAAGTAAATGTATTTTATACATTCATTAATTGTTAACTGAAGCTTTAAATTTTGGGATTTAAAGGTCAGGACTCTTGACTGTGTGTTTTTAAAGGTGCATATTATTTTTAGTAGGCCAGTCTTAGTATTAATTGCTAAAAGACCTATTTAAAGGACTAAAACCTCACAATCCTTGTCAGCCATTTTACTTGTTTTTCAGCAAGAGCATAAATACAGTAGTAGCTGGAACACCTGTAGGAATTCACCAGAGGCCTTAGGATGTTTTTGGTTAGCATTATCTCTTACAGGTGTAAGAAGTAGGTTGTTGGTTTGGTGGTAATGGTGCTTTTTTAATCACAAGTCTGTTATTAGCAAACAGTTTAAAATCCATGAATGGCAGTATATAGAAAAAAAGTAGATGACATAGAAACAGGATTTAAAATCTCATCTGCCAAGATTTCATCTAAGTGACTTGACAGTGGTGCCCTTCGAAAATGTTTAATATTTGAAATGTTTCTCATTTTTCTTTTTCTAATTCTCCAAAAAAAGGTACTCTGTGTTCACTAAATTATATGGATCAAAATACCATTAAATATAAAATATACTCTGTATGCCTTTGCATCTAGAAAGAAGTGCCATACTATAGTGCTTCCTGGTAGTCAATTCAAGTTACCTGCTAGAGAAATAGGATAACAATTCTAATATATTCACGAAATACCTTACTGGTATTACCGAATTTATTTTACCCATTGAGTGTACCAACCAGTGGAACTTATTAGTCTTAGGTCTCTTAAGTTATGGAATATATCCATAATTACTGCCCTACTCATCTGAAAAGTCTGCTTCAAAATTATTCTGACTCGAACATTTCACAATTTTTCATGTTTGCAAGCATTTTGCCATGCCTGACTAACCTTTGTGCTTCTTTTTTCCTTTACCATGCTTACAGAAAATTCAGGTCTACAGGGAGTGGATCATGACTCACAGTAGCAGTAGTGATGATGATGATGATGATGATGATGATGATGAGTCAGATCTGAAATGTTAAATTCATGTGTTCTTTGTCATTTTATTTGGAATGTTTCATTAACATGTTTTGTATGACTGCTACCCTAATGCCTATATATCCATTTGTAAGGAGTGAAAATACTTTTTTCCTTTGAAAATGTGTTTTTACACATTTTCAGAAAGCAAAGTAATTGCATTATTAAGCACAGAAAAATGTATTTTACATCCAAAGTGGGGCATATTATATTTTCTACCATTTGCTTGTATATGTTTTGTGGCTTTATAAAATGCAGAGTTTGTCTTTATGATTTAAAGGTAGACTTAAATATTTCTTTAATGTTCACTAGTTTTCTTTTAAATCATCTGCTTATTAGCAAAATGCCATTTCTAATATTCTCTGTAAATTTTCTGGGCTATAATTCCATTGTGTAAAAGAAAAATAATAGGAACACCAAGTCAATATTTTATATTTAGCATTTGAAAAGTATTTTTGTCAAATTTCTTTTAATAATAATAAACTTAAGTAACTTCAATATGAATGTGTTGTTCTATTCCAAAATCATATAGGTTGTACCACTCTCATAAGGAACATTCATGATTTGTCATGGAAGGTTAGGTGGTGACATAATGTGTAGTCTTAGAATGAAAAATAATGTTCTTTGGTTCACTTTTTATTTCATTATATGTATATTTTTGTGAAACAAGGAACAAAGTTGGTTTTATAGCCATTATATTTACTTGTTAACCTAAATATCCATATGCTATATCCCTGTTATAAAATATTACAGATTAATTCAGGATATTAGAAGAATTTTTATAGTATTTTTATAGTTTTTTTTTTTTTTAATTTTCAACTTGAACGATTTTGTCCCATTTTTTAAAAAATTTTTTTTCAAGAGAGAAAGCGAGCACGCCTACTTGTGAACAAGTGGGAAGGGGTGGAGAGAGGTAGACAGAAGATCTCAAGCGGGCTCCTCGCTGATAGCAGAGAGCCTGATGCGGAGCTCAAACTCCCAAACTGAGATCGTGGCCTGAATTAGATGCTTAACTGACTGAGCCACCCAGGCGCCCCTATCTTGTCCTAATTCACTATTCAGTTAGATGTACAAAAGAAATCGTCTAAAGGTGAATGACTAGTAGTAATATATTTTTTTTTAGTTTTTATTTCAATTCCAGTTCATTAACATACAGTATAGTATTAGTTTCAGGTGTACAATATAGTGATTCACCAGTTCTTTATACTACCCAGTGCTTATCAGGACAAGTGCACTCCTTAATCCCCATCACCTATTTCACCCATCCCCCCACCTACCGCCCCTCTGGTAAACCATCAGTTTGTTCTCTATAGTTAAGAGTCTGTTTCTCGGTTTGCCTGTCTCTCTCTTCTAATTCTTTTTTAGTTAAATGGTAATCCCTATGACTGCTGTGTTTTTGGATCAACAGAGAAACATTTACCTTGACTTATGTTAATCAGTTTATATTGAGCTTATATTAATTGGATTGTGGTAAATAATTGCTTAATCAACTTTTGGTTTAATTGATTCAACTCATCATTTCTGAATCTCTTCTGATTCTTAAGTTTACTGAGATTTTAGTTCTATAAATCATTGTTCTATTTCTTAGAAAATGACTAGTTTGATTATTTAGTATTGAACTTACAAAAAAAGAAGCTAAAAAATGATAAGGTCTTTTGAAATTTCTACCTGCCTAGCATTCATTTAAATTAAATAGAAATCAAGGTTGTATATACTAGGACTAAGAAATATGTGAGTGCCAAATAATTTAATTATTGTTTTCACCAAAATACTATTCTTCTCTTTTTGGATGAGTAAATACATGAGAACAGTGACCATTAAAATAGTCATGACTTGTATCAGAGACAGTGTAAATCCATCTTATCGCCATTGGTCTCTCACCCCTGGCCAAAATCAAACAAAACCTACTCCTTCTACAAGGAGCTAGAAAGAGCACAACCTATCATTACGTATTGCGTATGTCTTAGGAAAGGCCTGGAAATGTCTTCATTGACTTTTTACACTTCAGCGAGGCACAGGGCCTTTCTAAATGGGAAAACTACTGAACTTCTTGATTACAAGGCATTTACTGACTTTCCTGTGGTTGGTCTGTGACACTTAATGCTATGGTATAGGTTTCATAAAGATTCGTAAGAATTTATCGGGAAATGTTCTGGATATTTCAGCATTGCCTTGCCATTTTAATGAAAAGAAAATTGTAGACAGGGTTACATTTATTTAAGATCCCTTAAACAGTGCAATGACTTAAAACCATACTCTAGTAACTAATAAGCTGTCATGTAGTTCATGTAGTCTTAAGGATTTAGCATTCTTAAATTTTTAGTACTTAGAAGTGAAATATGTTCTTAACAGAATAACTGCCCTTGTTCTTTCTGTTTCTGTTTTCATGCCCAGGGAAAAATCTTTTCAAGCTGCTTTGACCACCAATAACTATTTTTCCAGTAAAAAAAGTTGCTTTTTATTACAGAAAAATTCAAGATTGAAGATTCCTCTGTTATTTTACACCAGTGTGCTCATGTTGGAAATATAGGACATGAACAAAAATATCTTCTTACTCCTCACCAAATATATAGAAAATAAGTTCAACTTTGGCACTTTTATGAGATGCTTATTAGAGGCTTTATAATTAATTAGAATTTTAAAATGGAAGTATTTTATAATGAGAAAGTGTAGAAAGCTACATCTGAAAGATTAAGTCGTACCACACCTTTCCATATCCTTTATTTATATTCTAAATTTCTATGTGATCACTGCTTATGTATAGGAAAAGGAAAGGAGGGGTTCTTCTATCATCTCTAAGGGAGTCATCACTCATTCTCTCTTTGCCTTTGTATTTACTTGACACTTGAGTAACATTGAAAACTGGCAGGAAGAAAAACTCATAAAAATCCTGAAATTGTGGACATCTTTACCGTGGATAAATTTATAAGAGCAACCTGTAAGTGAAGTAAGATGAATTGGATATAACAAATGTAAATCCAGAATAATATTGCTGTCAATATTCCTTATAAAAAAAATAAATTTCACTTTGTTTCCATATTTAAAATAATCTGGATTTTATAAATTTTACATTTTGAAATTGTTCAAAACATATCAGTGTTAAGTGTTGATTTTAAAGTGATGCTATTAAAATTTGCAAATAGAGCCATTGTAATTTGTGACTAGGACATCAATATTCAACATGAAATACATGATACTGTATTTACATCCCAAGGTCATATATCCTGAAGAACAATAGCTGCTGTAGTAGTTGATCTGATTTAACCCCTGTGGTGAAATTTTGCATCATACTATCCTATAGTATCCTATCCTCCTCTGGGAGGAGGACCAGAGACAAACAAAAGTGTTACTGAGTACTTTTCTACTACCCCTTCAAGCTTTTGGTTTTGTTTTTGTAGATTTCCTTGCAAATGTATAATTTATTATTAATTTATAATGGTCAAAAAACATTAAAGGTCTTATAGGGTCTAAATAAGTTACATAAATTATTCATTTATAGCAAGTAATTGTGATGGGTATGTAAAAAGAATGTCAATTTTAATTTATCCCTGCACCTTTGAGATAAATGGAGATTAAAAATGTTTAGATTGTTAACTTAATCTTTAATTTCAGTGCATGAATGTTTGAATTCATGAAGTGCAGTGAGTATAAACAGTACTATGTAAAACATTATCGAAAGTACGGAATCCAAGAAGAATAAAACACATGATTTCAAATTGGTCTCTATTAGGGAGCTAGTTAGAATAATTTAAAATTTTCACATGTAGCAGTTTGTGGTTGGTTAGTTTTAATGCGGTAGACCATTTTCATGTCCATTATCTCAGTGTGATGAATTTATTTGGTAATTATTTAGCACTAGTGTACCTCTAAAATGAGCTTTAAATTAAATGTCTAATAACTTTGTAAAGTTGGTTTTTAATATAGCCTTTTTATTACATATGTATATTCCAAGCAATGAAATGGTAACAAAGATATGTGCTAAATTGCATTATGCCATTTTCTGAATCTTAGAGATGCTTAAATATTTGTTCAAAATAGTATAGTCAATATCAGTGTTTTTGAAAAACAAAGGATAGTTAGAGACTTAGCTAAACACGTAATTCTTGATTGGGTATGCTGTGTTTTTCTAAATTATCATTTAGATTATCATTTAGAGTAGAAAATGCTTAACTATACGTCTACAAAGATTTTTCTGAATGTAGAACTTGGGATTTCTATGAATTAAAAAATTGATAGACCCATACTTCCATGGAAAAAGCTAAATTCCTCTTGTGAATCAGTTAGCTAACATTGATAAGAAAATTTTCAAAAATTAGATTTTTTTTTTTACTTTGCGACTGTAGTACACGCTCAGTGAAGAAAAGTCAGAAACTACAGAAATAAAAATTATCCTATCTCCCCACCATTTATGATATATTTCCTTTTTAAATTTTTTATTAACATGATTGTGATCCAAATACATAAATTTCTGTTATGTTATAAATTTTTATAAGCAGAATTATTAACTTCTAAAAATTAAAAAAGTGATCTATCCATGGAATAATCCCCAATGTGGGAAACTGGCTTTTATTTCTAGAATACATAAAAGCCAACAGAACCTTTTCTCAATTTTTATAATTTTTTGTAGTTATAGAAGTTTTATTTTCTTTTTAACTGAACATGTTTGTACCTTTTTACAAAGTTTCCATCCCTTAAATAAATATCCTCTTAAAATGAGTGTGTGTGATCCTTATGTCCTTCACTGTAGGAATGTTGTCAGCTGGGTTATTCCACGAGGGTAGCATACTCTTAAGCTTTTCAGATATTTTAAACCTTTATCTGTGTTGTCTTTGAATCTCTTACATCTCTTACCTTAATATCATAGTTGCGATTATGTGAGTTGTTGTAGAAGGGAGGCTGTTTTTGTTTGTTGTATATTTCTTTTCTTTCAGAAATTACAGATGTTTATAATTAGCCTCAAACACTGCCCTAATAGCAATTGGAAGATAACTGCCTTCAGCCGACGTGGTCTTTCCCTTTACCTCTGGAGGAGAATTACAACTGATCTGGAAGAAAGGGCTTACCATAGGCAGTCAGATCACCAGAGTAGTGCTGAACACTCTTCCTGGCTTCATCTGAAATTTTGAGTAAGTGGACAAGAACTAGGAGACAGATGCTTATTGGATTTTACTCTTCAGTTTGTAACTCTTCCCCTCCAGAAGCCAGTTTCTGAATGGGATGAGACGACTGAAGAGAGCCAAATCCTGTTATCTAGGCAAGTTAGAGCTCCTAGCATCTCAACTAAAGCAGATCCTATGAGAAAGGAGATTAACCTAGATACATTCTAATACATCATTTATCAATTTAGTGGAGGTCTCTTAGAGAGTCTTTGATACATCATTTTAGAAGGCCTGTTCTTTCCAACATTTAGTAGTAAGTCCCACGGACTTTATTTTGCACCAGAAGAGTAATTCACTCCACTTAGAACCTTCCAGTATTACATAACAATACCTTTTGAATAAGACTTTGAAATTAAATCTTTTTCTGGAGGTGATGATTCTACTTGAGTTTTTTCTTTGTATCAATTATAAAATGTTTTTTTTGATTCTTTTTTAATTCAGTAACCTGAATGAGACCAATTCAACTTCTAAATCTTTTAGGGAAGGATAAATACTATTAAAATAGAAAATTTAGTACATTTAACTTTAAAATAAATCCTTAAATGTTCAGGTAGGCTCACCTGGAGTCTCTCTTCTTCCCAAAGATGTGCAAATAGAGCTTCAACTTTGTAGTAGTTATTAGCTTAGAAGCTATTTAGCCTTTATTTTAGGTATAGGTGCTAAATTGTAACCTGGAACTCAGTACATGACCTCTGTACTTCTGTGTTAGAGCTCTACCTCATATGACTTCCCCTGGTTACTGTGGACAGCACCCAGAGTCTCAGCATGAGTTGAGCTTAGGAAAGCTCATTTGAGACTTTTTTTAGTGTGTGCTCTAACAGTAGTGTTCTTAGAAAACATTGGTATAAGTTATGAAAAATCTATTTTTAATTGGCCAAATGTCCTATGAAAGAAAGGTGTTCTCTTGCCAAATGAAGCAATTCATTTTCATGCAGAATTTAATTGGAGGCCACTTTGATTCATCCAAAAACAAACTTTCATGTCATCTATGGAAGGAAGCACCGTGTACTTTTTCTATCAGTCTTTAGTTACAAATTCAAATGAAATTGATGTCCCAGTTACTTTTGATGATGACTCTAATGAATTTTAATGTCAAATTTTCTGTGAAAAATTACCACTGTGAAGAACCCTATAGGAAGCAGTGTGGAGAAAATGTACAGTAGGCATTTTGTGGCACTTCCGGTCTGAGGTAGTTGTTTTAGTTAAAGATCTCATGAAGCTCCAGTGGTGGAATATATAAGCATAGGAGGCTGCATGTTTCTTGTAAAGTTAACTTGTATAGAATTGGCAGGGTATTTCAAATTTTAAAATTGCCAAAAAAGTGAATGTATAATTATATACGTGTAATTGAATTTTTGCTAGATGATCTGGTAGTATAGGTTATATGAATACCAAGAAGAAACAGTGTCATGTATTCATACAAGTATTTTGTTAAATTCTTACTAGTTTTGTATTGGACACTCTTCTAGATCTTAAGATTACAGGTCTGAAGAGAGTAGTCAACATTGCTGTTCATCTTTTCTGAGATTATAACCGTAGTGAACTTTATTCTAGTTATTGGGGACAAAACAAAAGCTATGTTAGAGGCCATCCCTGTCCTGTCAGATCTTCACAGTCTCATTCCTATTGGCTGTTGAGCTGCTTACTAAACGCAAGGCTCTAAGAAACTGTAGGAATCCAAAGAGACCAGATATACCCAACCATCCAAGAAGATAATGATTCCTAGGTATTATATGACACTGGAGCATTGTAAGAGATACGGTACAGCTTGTAGGATATCTGAATCCAGATTACAGTGAGCTGTTAAAATGGCAGCTCACTGTATCTGCTGGACTATACGTAGTTCTTTGGGCTAACCCATTTTGACAATAAAAATTATCTGAGCTATAGCAGTATCTTATGGCTCAGGGCCTGGATTCTAGAGCCAAGTAAACCTGAATTCAGCTCCAGCTTTTCCTTTCACTAGCTTTATAATCTTCTAGTCTGCTTGCCTGGCCGCAATTTCCAAACTGTAAAATGGAGATAATTCTACTACTTAACAATTGGTGTTAAGTAGTGTTAGTATCATAACACCAAGATACAACAGTACCTTGGTGTTGGTAACATAGTACCAAGATAACAGTAACCTTGGTGGTGTTGATAGGATTTAAACAAGTAAGGTAATGTATGTGACTGTTAGTACAGTGTATAGTAAGAACTCATTGTATTTTCATTATTCCAGGTGAATACCAGTTGATGCTAGTTCTTGGTCATCATTATATAAATTTTGTGTTCTACATTTGTCTCCTTTTTATCAGGATAAAAGCATTAATATATCTTTCCCTTTTTCTTCCTTTCAACATTAATAGAATACTGTAATTAAAATATCACAACCATTTCCACACATTAATTGGTGAACAAGAGAAACAATCCTCAGTAATTTGGACTGCTCTGAATTACATACTATTTTGAAAGAAATGTTAAAATGTTTAAAATAAGTTGTTCTTAAGTATGTATAGCATGATGGGTCAATAAATGATGCTCAGTAGAGGTTCTGCTGGAACTGTGTTTAGAGAGACTTGTAACTATCCACTTATATTATTTTTGGCCCTTCTTCTGGAAGGGCCAATTTAATGGTCTTTTATTATCAATGCACATAATTATGTCATGAGCATAATTCTGTCCTTTCTCCAGTCTTTGAGTTGAACCAGTTGATGATAGTTCATATCTCTTAAGGTAGTAGTAGTTTATTTGATTCGATTTTTAAGTTGGCGGGGTTATACTCAACTTTCCTTCCCAGTCTAAACTGTTAGCAGAATTTACCCTTTTGATTAACAATCAGAATAGCTCATTAGCTTGGGAGGAGACAAAGGTATGGGAGATTCAGAAAGACCTGATTCCTTACCAGATTTGATGACTGTCACTGAGATTTGAAGTTGTTTTTTTTTTGTTGTTTTTTTTTTTTTTCACATCAACTTGCCTCACAGAATAGGCCAAATAACACTCCTTCACTGTTGGTTACATTTATTGTGTTAGGTATATGAAATTATTGAGCTTTGAGGTAATGAATTTCCACTACATTTTATCATGAAGCATGGTTGAATGCCTTGTGTCTCCTGGCTAGGGCCCTGAAATCTCTCATGTTTGAAGTGAATTAGTAAAACAGTTTTTGTCTCTAACCTTTAATCTAATAACTCTAGGAAAGTTATGCTTCTTGATCGCATTTGTCTCTAAAGATACGATTGTTTTGAACAAGTTGTCTATTTACTTCTTAAATAATTGAGAAATGATAGCCTTTACTATTTTAATTTACGATTACCTACCTACATTTTGTTGTTTTTAAAAACAAGCTTAATTTTTTAGTATAATCTGTTTGTGGGCCTTTCCTCTTTCCCCATCATCTGCTGGCTATTCAAATTAGCCAGTGTATAAAGCTGTTTATTTGTTGTCCAGCAGATTGTCTTGTCTGATAGCATTCTTACTCTTTATTTCTCATCTAGATGAATTTCATTTTCCTCTCATCCTTCATGTTTCTGTCTTTAAAAAAAAAAAAACAACAAAAACCATTTATACTTCCATGAGACTGTGTGGTCTTCCAAAAGAGCCAGGTAGTGATCAGATTTGGGGGTTTTTTGATTTGTTTTGTTTTGTTTTGCTGAACTGTGTGTTCTTATCCTTTATCCAATTTCCTGAAGTAAATCTCCCATGAATATTAGCACTTTAGATTGTTTGGGATTTAAAGCCTTCCATGTTTGTGATTTATTCCCCGTATCTGTGTTTTCATATTTTGCTTAGTTCTTTTCAGAAATATTTTTGTTACAGAACTTTGCTGATTCATAGCATTTGGACGACTTGAACGTGTTAGCAATATAATTTTCAGCGTCTCTTCTTTTTCTAAAGTATTGGAATTACCTGATATGAAATGTGGATGTTAGTAGAGGGTGACCTTGACACCCCTATCTTATAGGTTCCTACCGTCAGTGTATTTCTAGGTTTGCGGTCACTTTGGATTTATTTGTATCTAATAAACTAAGGTCTACATACTCTTCTAATGCAAAAAGAACCCTTTTACCAGTAACCATACATTTTAATTATCTATAAATTTTGACAGTTATATGTAACAGTTCCTTTGTGTTCTCAAACGATGATGTGTATTTTAATGAATAAGGCAAAATTTGTTTTTTTTTTATTTTACACCGCATGTTAAATGAGGCTAACATGTCTAACGTACTGACTAATGTCCTTGATACTTCAGCCTAATTATTGGATTTCAGCCAAATTTTTGTCTTTATGCAAAGGTTCTATATAGTGATTCCTAGCCCTAGTTTTGTAGTTCTTCATTTATTTTAAAGGGTATCACAAATTATTTCAGCAGAAACATTGATACCTAATATCTGTTTGGGAAAGAGGAAGACAGGATATTAACACTGAACTATTTGAACCCTACTAACCTAAAAAAAACAGCCTGCCTGCACTGCTTTAGCAGCCTGCTTCAGCAACATCCAGCATCAGGGATATTGAAGACACTTTTGAGGTACCATGGGAAACGTGTGACTGGCACCATAAGAGGAAACATCATGGTATAGTGAAAAGCACTGGAACTAGAAGGGAAGAAACCACTTTTCTGAGCCCACTTTTGCAACTGACAGTATGACCCCAAGCAAGTAACTTAACTGTAATCTTAGCTAATCACACGAGGTTGCTTTGAAGAGTAGGTGGGTAAGACACTTACCTGATTCTCCATTATTTCATGTGTGTATAAGTTCGTGTTTGGATGAACAGTAACTTTGCCTTAGGTTGAAAAATTCTCTTTTTCTGAAATGATTTATAATGATGCTATGAAAAGTAAAAATCTCAATATATAGAAAACTTATAAAGTGAAATAATTAGGAAATTGTAACCAAAGGCATGATGTTTGTAGACTTTACGGCATGATGGAAGATGATGGTTGATAAGCCATCATATTCTTTCACTCCCATGCTTCTATGGGACTGGGTTCCCTATTCTTCTCTATTCACCTGTTTGTAATGGAGTTTTGCTATATAAGGACTTATCTTTGATATTTATTCAAATATATCCATTCTGGGGGCGCCTGGGTGGCGCAGTCGGTTAAGCGTCCGACTTCAGCCAGGTCACGATCTCGCGGTCCGTGAGTTCGAGCCCCGCGTCGGGCTCTGGGCTGATGGCTCAGAGCCTGGAGCCTGTTTCCGATTCTGTGTCTCCCTCTCTCTCTGCCCCTCCCCCGTTCATGCTCTGTCTCTCTCTGTTCCAAAAATAAATAAACGTTGAAAAGAAAAATTAAAAAAAAAAAAAAAGATGCTATTCAAATATATCCATTCTGATAACAGCACAGTTCAGTGTATGTTCAAAATAGGCAGCTATATGACAATCGTGTCCATTTGTCTTTCAAGTGTTGCATCTAAGGTTTTTGGTGAACTCCAGAAAACATAGCATGAGTGACTTTTGGGGGGATTTCTAGCTTTTACTTCCACCAGATGCTACTGTGACGTTTGACATTGGTTTAATTGCTTATATGCACAGGTTACATTTTATTTAAGTTGGGTGTGAAAAGTGGAAAGTATTGCGAAGCAGGCTCATCTACAATGCCCAAATTTAAAACATTAAAATAGAAGCTAGGTACCTAGAGGTAAACCATAGCTTTTAAGCTGTTTGAAGGTTGTGGTCTATTAATGAGGCATATAGACTCTTGACTTACAGTAGTGGTGATATTCTTGAGATCAGCATTTGTACTCTTGATTAACCTTTTGTTTTTTTTAAAGTTTATTTTGAGAGAGAGTGAGCAAGGGAGGGCCAGAGAGAGAATGAGAAAATCATAAGGAGGCTCCGCACTGCAAGCATGAAGCCCAGTGTGGGACTTAAACTCAGGAACCTTGAGATCATGAGCTAAGCCGAAATCCAGAGTCAGACACTTAACTAACTCAGCCACCCAGGTGCCCCTGTACTCTTGATATTTAAACTTGGTTATACAGAACAAAAGAAAATAATACCTTTAAGTTAATTTCTTTTCAAATACAAAAAACAACTGAAAAGTGTATAAAATTAAAAATAATAGTTTCACTTCTGCCCCCACTATTAACCTTTTCAAGCCCAGAGATAAGTGCTATTACAGTGTAGTGTGTTATCACCAACCCTTCCAGATATGTCTTGTGAATATATAAATAAGTGTACGTGTATGTTTTTAGTACCCCCATTCATTCCCAGCAATGTAATTGCTCTTCATTTAATATATGTTGCACATCTTTCTATATCATTATGCACATCTGCATTTTTCTTTCATGACCACATAATGTCACATTGTATGGCTATACTATAATTTATTTAAACAGTCCCCTTTATGATTTTAATTTAGTATTACTGTGAAGATTCTATAATGTATATCTTGGCATAGTTTTGCATAAGATAAATCCTAGCAGTCAAATTCCTCACTTAAAGGGTATTTTTAATTGATTGGTGTTTTCTTGATTTTGAGTTGTTGAACATATTCTCATATGTTTATCGGTCAGGTTTGTTGCACTTAACACATTTTCCTATTGGTTTACTCAGTTTTCTTCTGTTGAATTGTTCATATTCCTAGAATTCTCTGTTATGAACTTAGCTCCATATCTCTGGATTGACAGATATTTTCCCAGTTTATTCTGTAATCTTTATGTTATTTTACTTTGTTTTGTTTGTTTACTGTTTTGCCACCCAGTAATGCTTAATTTCCAAGTACTTAACAATTTTTTTATATTGTTTTATAGACTTTGTGTTTTATATTTAAGGTTGTCTCACTTTAAGGTTATTAAAATGTTACTTTTTCTTGTACTTATATAGTTTCATTTTGTATGCCTAAATCCATGAGCCCCCTGGAATTGATTCGGTATGGAGAGAAATGGGGACCCAGCTTTAGCTAGCATGTTACCTGAAACACCATTTAATAAAACATGCTTCTCCCAGTAATTTAAAATGCTATCTGGATTTTATGTATCCCTGTTTTTGGATATGTATTATTTTATAACGTCCCAGTGTACATTTTGGTGAGTTTCTGGAATCTCTATTCTTTCTGTTGACCCATCTGTGTATAACTGCCAGTGAGCACTTAACCGTTTCACCAGTTGTGCTCATGTCTGCTAGCTTAGTTCTCACTCAGCTTTTACAATTTATTGGGTATCAACACTTTTTCTCCTAGAGAAATTTTAGTATAATTTTGTCAAATCACTTCCTTTTCTCTCCCCAGAAGAAACTAACACACCCTATCCAGGGGTCATATTGTTTTGGCAGGGTGGTAAAAATTGGGGTTGGGGAAGGGAATAACATCACTATTGTAATGAATTTTTCTATCTAGAATACGACATGGATTTCCATTTTCACGTTTTCTGTTATTCCCCTCAATAGTGCTATAGCTTTTATCATATAAATTTTGCATGTTATTTGTTAAGTTTATGCATGAATATTTATTTTTTATTATCCTGATAAACAGAATTTTTTTCCTTCCATTTTTGTATTTGATACTGTGTTTATAAAACAAAGTTACTGGGTTTATATACTTGGGTTTTCCAGACAATACTGTCATCTGCAAAAAATTTCTATTCTTCCTATGCAATTTGATACTTTTTAATATTTTATATTTTCTTAGAATATGACCTAAGATTATTTTGAAGTCACTTGTTAGGTTAACCTAATGGAACACAATTTTCTGAAATCTTTTTATCTCTTTTGGATTTCTTCAAGAGATCTGACATTTTGGCTGAATTCTTAACATACCTCTTTTTGAGGGATTTTAGTCACAGTTACACTGTTTGCCCTTAAAAAGTAATAAAAAATGAAGTAATTAAAAAAAAAAAAGTAGGCTAGCCCACAATATATTTTAAGTAGCCAAAGTAACTCTGTCCTCAGAGTAAATGATATTTAGAACAGAATTAAAAGTGATGTGTATTTCATTTATATAATTATTTTTATATTTTCTGGGACAAAGAATTGTTGACAATGTCATGGATAGACAGTGTTTCCACAGTCTTGAAAATAAAGGTTGTTGTATATGCTAATTAGGTCCCACAGTTCGTGTTTGTCCAGAGACACTCTGCTCCTCATTTGTGAATGAGTTACGAGACTGGGAAAGAAAAGCATGTTTGTAAGGCAGATAGGAAAATTCCAGGGAAGATGCAAGATGGGGCCAATGCTAATTTATGTGATACATATGTTTACAATGTGTTAGCATTTACATGTGTTTTTGTACATAGGTGATCAAATACTAGTATGTTTTTTAAGAGAAAATGAATGTGATAGTTTAATAGTAACCTTAACAGGTTCAATTTAAACTCTGTAAGGTCATGACATTATCTTCCAAAAATCCAGCATTAAACATTGATATAGCTGCAATTGAGTCATCTTGAATAAATCAGTACAAATAGGTGCTTTTAAAAAAGGAAGCAGCAGTAGTTTTCTGAATATTCAATTATATGATGTATTTACTGTATAAATATGTTAATAATTTGCCCCCATTGAGAAATGGCTTTTAGAGGATCACAATGCACTACTTGCATTAGAATAGAAATACTAATGAAATTCTCACTCTCTCTCACCTTTTTTTAGGTCATGGAAAATGGAAGATTTGCAAAATACAAGTATTTTACCCATGTCATGATCAACAAAACAGATATGTTAATGATAACTAAAAGGTAACTTTGTTGAATGTAATTTGGTAAGAGGTTAACTGAGAGCCACTCATGAAGGGAAGCAGTTGACATTCACCATTTTTGGCACATAGTCACCCCGATTCCTGCTAACTCTGGTCCTCTTGCTCTACAAGCCTCATCAGAAAACCTTACGTAAATTTGTGTTCAGCTTTGTGCATGAGTGCAGATAAGTCATAGCCATGCACAAACATAAATTGTTTAGTATTTTTTCAACCAATTTGAATAATACAGAAATTCCCATAAAACTGTCCTCACAGTACCATTTCTTCCTGCTCTGAAAAAAGTGCACAGTTTCACATTACTCCAGAAGTCTTCTAGTGATATCTCTCCATTAGCATACATAGAGATTCAGTCACATAAGTAAACACATCACTGGAGACAGGTGATTTCTTACGTGGATACTCCCAGCTCCAACCAGATCCTCAAGTAGACCTGTAGATAGAGGTACATGCAAAATTACTCAGCGGCATAGATTCAGAGGGGCTAGTTTTTGCAGGAGTTACTGTTAAACTGCGGGAAAGAGTCAGCTGCTGCAGTATTAAGACTGGGGTTTTGGATGGATGGCACAGAGTGAAATGTGACTGAGGGGGAGAGGTTATGGCTAACTGAAAGAAATTGTCAATAAACCTCTGGTTTCGTTCACTATTGAGAAGGGTGAAGTTGTATTAGCACTTAGTAGTTCAAATTCACTGTTGAACCTAGCAGTCATTTCTAACGTTTTTCATACTAACCACTTCCGAGTCTAGAATTTACAACACTATATTAATTTTCTTATTTAAAAGTAACACAAAGTAGAAAATCCACGTGGTATTAGAAGGTATACATGTAAAAGTTAATCTTCATTCATCCTAGGTACCAGTCCCTCTTTTCCCGGTCCTACAGGCCACCATTTTTACCTGTTTCCTCCTTGAAGTATTCTCTGCCTATACAAGCATACACGCATATGTATCTTTTTTTTTTTTTTTTTTTTTTTAAATTTTTTTTTTTTTTTTTTTTTTCAACGTTTATTTATTTTTGGGACAGAGAGAGATAGAGCATGAACGGGGGAGGGGCAGAGAGAGAGGGAGACACAGAATCGGAAGCAGGCTCCAGGCTCTGAGCCGTCAGCCCAGAGCCCGACGCGGGGCTCGAACTCACGGACTGCGAGATCGTGACCTGGCTGAAGTCGGACGCTTAACCGACTGCGCCACCCAGGCGCCCCACACGCATATGTATCTTAACATAAGTGGGAATCTGTTACACATACCATTCTGTACTTTAATTTTTTGCTTAAGATCTATGTCTTGAAGATTATTCCATATCAACATATGGAGATCTTTCTTAACTTGTAAAGGACTACTTTAGCATTTATAGGTATGTACTAAATTTTGCATCTAAGTAAACTTTTATAATTGGGGGGCAATGCTTCAAGCATTCTTGTTCTAGCGATTTTCAGTCATCTTTTTATTAACCCTCTCCCCCACTGACGAAGCGAACTGTGACTCATCAGAGTTAAACAAGAGTCAGTTTATAGATTAGTTTGCAAGATTTAAAAAACTTTTCAACATAATGGATCTCTTTAAAGGAAGTCATATAAACCCTGATAAAGTAAGGGAAGTTCGTTGCAGTTGAGTGAAAGGTAATACTCGTACCTAGGATTTCCTTTATTTCCACGTTTCATATTTGAGGATTAAAGTGTCTTTGAGGGGCACCTGGGTGGCTCAGTGGGTTATGTGTCCAACTCTTGATATCAGCTTAAGTCATGATCTCACAGTTGAAGGATCAAGCCTGGTGTTGGGTTTGGCGCTGAGAGTGGAGCCTCCCTGGGATCCACCATCTCCTCCTTTCTCGGTCCCTCCCCTGCTCTCACTCAGTCTCTCGAAATAAATAAATAAACTTAAAAAAAGAAAAACAGGTCTTTGAGTCAGGAAAGGGAGTACCAGGAACATACTACGAGATGAGCCTGTCTTTGACTTTTCACGTGGTTGACGACCTAGGAGAGGACCAGTCGGTTTTTTCCACCAGTACCTGTCATCCAGGATTGGTGAGAAAGGGGAGCAGAGACAGAAGATTGAAGTGATAGATGTAAGTCCTGATTAGTTGTCCCAACCAGGAGCCAGCTCTTTTCCTTATTGCAGTCCCTTGACTTAAAGTATGTATTACTTAAAAAAATAATCTGCTTGCACCTAGAGTTGATGTTTCAACCAGAAAGAATTGGGGAAGAAAAGCCTTTGAATGAAGGATTAAATAGAAGTATAGACAATGCATTTTCATTTCTTGATTCCCCCCCCCCTCAAAAATGGGAAAACAAGAATTAATTTTAAAAACCTCTTTCTGAGGTAGGTTGGTAAGCCTATTGCATGGAGCTTTGGTAATAAAAACATTTATTCTAAAGCATTAGTTACACAAAAGCTCTCCAAAATATTGGTTAATAATAGGCTCTGTAAGTTTATTTTGTATAAAGCGTCTTACATATTTGAATTTAGAAGTACTTCATTTTTTCTAACTTAGGTATTATGTGCTACCAATTTCCCACAAAACATTGCTTTAGCTACCTCCCACAAATTTTATGTTGTGTTATATTTTAGTTCTCATTCAGTTCAAGACATTTTCTAATTTCTTCTGAGATTGTTTGACTCATGGATTATTTAAAAGTATGCTAATTTCTAAGCATTTAGAAATAATTGTTTCTGTTACTGGTTTCTAGTTTAATTTCATCATGATCTGAGGACATACTTTGTATGATTTCAGTTCTTTTAAATTCCTTAAGGTTATTTATGACTCATAATACAGTCTCTGTTTGCATTATGTGCACTTGCAATGAATGTATATCTTGCTATTATTATATTACTGGATATAAGTGCCTTTATGTCTACAGTGGGTTCTTTTTTTCCCCCCAGTGGTGTCTTGTTTGTAACAAAAGGAACATTTGGACAGCTTACATGTGAGTGGCAGTATAGTTTTGATGAGTTTACCAAAGAGCCCTTCATTGTTCATGGGAGAAGATTACGCATTGAAGCAAAGGTATGTTGAATAGATTTTTTTTGAAAACTTGGAACTGAAGATAATAAATTGAAATGGTCCTCGTTTGTAATTTTCCCATCTCTTTTATAGACATTGCTTTGTCTTACTATGGTTTTCCTTGACACCTTCTGTCTTATGCAGGTTTAAAGAAAAGAAAGCTAGGCCAAGAAAAAATGTGATACTTTATGTGCTATTACATGGACAACAGTGTTCCTGAGATTTCATTTTCTATTCAGTAACAGAACCCTGCTTTCTCACTGCTGTCCAAGACACTCAAATGAGAAATCCATTTGTATACGTCAGAATCTCCAGCAGTTCCATACAAAATGTTTTTCCCTGAAAATCTTACAAAAAGATACTTAAAAAGTTCTCTCTCTCTCTAATAGACCATTGTTGGTGGTTCTTTTTCTTTTTATAGATATTATCTTCCCAATTCAGTTATTTTTTTTTTAATTTTTGTTTTTGTTTTTTTTTTTCAACGTTTATTTTTGGGACAGAGACAGACAGAGCATGAATGGGGGAGGCGCAGAGAGAGAGGGAGACACAGAATCGGAAACAGGCTCCAGGCTCTGAGCCATCAGCCCAGAGCCTGACACGGGACTCGAACTCACGGACCGCGAGATCGTGACCTGGCTGAAGTCGGACGCTTAACCGACTGCGCCACCCAGGCGCCCCCCAATTCAGTTATAATCTTGAAGGCAGATACCATTTCTCACTCTGCATTGATTACTAGCACAGTGCCTGGTACTTGGATGTAGATAAAATGAATTGCTTGTCTTTTGGCAAATCAGCAGAGACTCATTATACATTGTAAGTTGTAAAGATTGCACTACATATTATATGTGATACAAAGAAATACAAGGTATTTGGCTTCATGGTATTTGACCAGATACCTATGTGTAGGGGGCACTTCGGCATTGGCTGTGCGCATAGGAAATATTGTAAGTGACACAACCAAAGTAAGTTTTGTTCTTTGTTATTTTTGTTGCATTTTGACTTTGAGGAATTTAATTGGCTCCTGTAACTGAAAGTCTTAGGTCTTTATCTGCTAGTTTAGATATGCTCCAATAATGTCATTAGCGGTTATTCTCTCTCCCTTCCTCTCCTCCATTCTCTTCTTCACCACCCCTGCTTCTAGGTCCTACTTTCTTCAGTGTTGGCTTCATTGTCAAGCCGGCCAGCAGAAGTTCCAGGTTTATATCCTACTAGCTCAGCAGAATGAAAGCATCTCACTGGGTCTCACTGGGCCACCTTTGGTCACATGCCTATTACTGAACTAATCTCTTTGGTCAGAGAGCGGGTGTGAGCCAGTTGGCCAGGTGAGGGTCATGGGATCACCATGATGCTACCAAGAAGGAAGGGTCAACTCTATCTGAAGTATTTGGAGTGAGAGAAGGTGAGAAGTAGTTACCCAAAGACTCAAAAAGTTGTTGCTGGAAGAAAGGGCAGTAGACACAGGCAGGCAAAAACAACAGATGTTTTCTTGGCTAGTCTGTAGAACAGAACTGCCCCTAGGCCTTGTGTTTAACCATTGAAAACCATTTCTCTAGTCTTCCCACTCGTTCCAAAGACACGAACAGCTCATGAGTAGACCGGCTACTTGTTCTTGAGGATCTTAGACCAACTTACACATTGAGAATTTCTCTGATTCACTCGGAAAATGAAAGGCCCTGTGGCCTTATTATTATACAAAGTAATGGATAGTGGCTATTACCTTCTGCTCTAGCCTGTACTGCTTTCCTGGCTTTTTTCATACCTTTTTCTCTCTCCAAAAATAACCAACCTTCTTCTTACCTTCTTGGTTTCTTTCCCTTCTACTTTTCCTTGAAATCTTTTATCAGTGTATATCCTTTTTTTTTTTTTCTAAAAGAATCTGATTTCTTCTGCAGTCTGTATTTACATGGATGTTTGAATTACTTAGAGAAATTGTTCAACCTGTGAGACCCCCACATTTCTTCTTCTGTAGCTCTGCCTATAGTTAATGGAAGTAAACTGCCCTCCTCCTGAATAATCCTTTTATTTCTGTTTGACTCTCTCATGCTTACCATCCACTATTAGCTCTCCCCACAAACATTGAACAGAATGCCTAAAGAATGTTAAAAGTAGAGGCCATCAGAAAAAAAAAAGAAAAAGCAGAGGACATTAAGCTTAAGCTACATTCTTATTGCATGACCAATTTAAAATGTCAGAAGTTACATACATAACACACACCCCATACAACACATATGTGTGTATGTATGTACACACATATAATTTTTTTTAGCTGAGCTCATCATGATTTCATGGCCATATATCAAGAACTATCTGAGAAACTATTTGGGCGGTGGGGGGGCGGGGAGGAACACTGCTCCCCGACTTATCTCCTCATCCTTTCAGTAAACAAATGGGGGGGGGGGGAAGAGCTAAATTCTAACATATCCATTATCATTAAGCTTAAGTTACAGAGCTTTAGCAATTGAAATCTCAAAGCTTTGTAACTTAAGCTTAGTGATAATGGATATGTTAGAATTTAGCCCTTCCCCGCCCCCCCCCCCCCCCGCCCCATTTGTGTTTGATTCTTCTTGGATTCTTCATTCTTGGCTTTTTTATGTTTGTTTTTTTAGGTACATAATTTGTGGAAGGTGGACACTTTAAGCACAGATTTATAAAACTGTGGCATTTTAAAATCATATTTCTGCAACTGGATTTTCATTTTAATGAAGTTATTCTGTTTATAGGAACGAGTGAAGTCTGTATTTCATGCCAAAGAGTTTGGAAAAATAATTAACTTCAAGACCCCAGAAGATGCTAGGGTAAAAGCCAACTTCTAGATTTACATTGATTACATTTTGAGTTTCATTGCAAGTTCTTGAAATAAGCAAATGTTGGTTTATTTCCCCACAACAGTGGATCCTCACGAAACTAGAAGAAGCAAGAGAACCTTCCCCGAGATTCTGATGGAGAATACTGCCTGAAGAGAGACAACAATAAATCATTAGAGTTTCTACCTTGTACCTTTCAAAACCAGTCTGGGAAGTACAGTACAGAAGTAATTTCAAGTAAATAAGAAAAAAAAAAATCAGTTACAATCGGGTAAAACAATCAGGTGATTAAAATATTTCAACTCATTGGAGATCCATTTGGTCTTCTAACTTGAATCATGCATATGGTTAAAATTCTAATTACTTTACAAAAGAAACATTTATTTGATGAACCTTATATACTTGCTCCAAGTAATTCTCTGCAGTGTAGAGAAATTGCCCATATTTCACCCCACATGGAGGTAAATTTAATGTTTCTAGTTCGCATTTTAAACTTCTGTCATGAAGTTTATAACTTCTGTCTTCAGACTCCCTGAATCAGTGATGGGTAAATGATCAAATCAAACATTGCCTCGGTATCAAAAACTTTAGTGGTGGTTTCTTTAGAAACATGAAGTTCTTTTTACAGATAAATATTTTGGTATTATTTTCCTTATTTTTTTATAAAGGATAGGTTTGAATTATACTTCCATAGCATGACTATGAAAAACATTTTTAAATATACTATAATACAGATTGAGTAATACCCCTTCAAGCTTGAAGCCTTAGAAATACTTTCTCAAGCCAACTTCATGGGATCTACTCGGTTTACCCAAGTCACGTTTTTAACATTGCTGACTTTACAGGAAAATCCCTGAAGCCTTAAAATAACAACTCTCCATTCATTGGAAATAAGAAACAAAATTCCCACCATCTTAGATGTGAGTTATGCTTCAGAACAGACAGCCCTTCTTGTAAGTAAATATACGTACCCTGAAGTGTTAATTACCTGTTCTGTTGGCAAAAGATGGGGAATTTCTGCTGTGCTTTCTGTACAGTTATTCAAATGAGAATCACTCTTTTAAAAGCTCATCAGAAAAAAAATCATGGACTGCACATTAATAAAAATAAGGTCATGGGGGGGGGGTTTCTTGGTTTTTGTCCAAGATCTTGTAAATTAGTATAATATGAATGTACTTTTTCAAGTGAAAGGGGTTGAATACATGACTGCGAACCATGAAGAGAACAATGCAGTGTCTTATTTCGTTACTGAATAATACAGAGTATTTGATGCATGTCGTATGTGCCATGAAATTATTATAAACTGTTTCTGGGATTGGAGACTCTGGATAGTAATAATTGTGAAATTCTCCTCAGGGTCCTCAAATCCTTGCTTTGTTGTAAAAGCTAAAATAAACAGCATGCCAGACTGTAATTGTATTTCTTCCTGACCCTATCCTGCTACTAAATACTTTGATTTTCCTGTGATTATAAAAACACATTGTTTATTATCAGTAGTCTCCCAGTATGTTTTTTTCTTTGCTGAATATAAATTGAATCAAAAGATGACAGATTTCATATCCCATGGTAGCGTGTGCTCGCTCCCTTGATGACTTTTGTTCAAAGTAACATACACATTGTCTCTGTTGCCAAGCTCCTCCACTTTTACGTTAGAATTAAGCCTAAGAGTAGTGGCCAGAAAACTTTGATCAGATTGTCCTCATCCGAAATGTTGCTTTACTGGAGTTCCATTCAGGACCACTAACAAAGTACCTCATTACCTACCACTGTTGCAGAATTTTTTATCACAGTACCAGGGATTCGTTGTTTTGCCGCTTCGAAGAATCAAGGAGGTGGACACAAAATGAGCAGCAGGCAAAGTTTATTGAAACATGAGATCAGAAAGGAAGAATAGTATGAAAGCTCTCTGTACAGAGAGGGGACATTCGAAAGTAAATGCCTGCAGACTATAGTCAAGGGTCCTTGTTTCATAAGGTTCTGGTCAGCATCCCCTTCCCTTTCCCCTTGTCCCTTCTCAGATTCTACCCTTACTGACTAGACAACTCTAGGTGCGGGGTTGTGCATTCCTGATTGGCTCAACTCCATTGTGTGAGGAGTCAGAATGGTCATACTGTCCCATGTATAACATAAGTTTTATGGTTTAGCTAGGTATTTTGAATGTCAAATTCCTGAGGGGGAATCTGAGGGGGAGTAGGTGTGTCTTTTACATTTTTAAGAGGGACCTTACACCTGAGGGGTTTGCTGTAGTCAAACACTCCCAGTGTTTTTCCAAAATAATGTGTTTTTCCCCATCCAGGGAGTTCGGGTCCTAACCTTTCTCTCTCTGCCTATTTTATCCTGTCTTTCCCTGTTATACTACAGTTTCATGATTTCATTCTCAAAACATACAGGCGCAAAACTTCTTGGGTGTCCCATGGTGAAAGAGTAAACGTATTTTTCTAGGATCCTCTAGAGGGCAGCAGGGAATGGGTCTTGTACCTAGTACACATGCAATGCCAGCCTGCCTGTTGTTTCTGTTCCCTTACCAATGAGGACCTACAAATATCTTTTCTTATTCTTCAGTAGTCATCTGCCCATCAGCACCTCCTATCACTGCCTTTGTTTCTGGAGTAGAAAGACCCCCAATTACAAGAGCAGTGGTTTATCACTTGTCTTAGAAGATTATCTTCATCTAAATAAAGAACAGCAGATCACTACATAACGAGTCAGTCTTTTTAGCATAACATTTTACAATTATGTGTTTGATTCTATATTATTTTTCTTGAATATTAGAGAGTCCAGAATCTTAACTATATTTGAAAATCATCTTCCCTGAGTTATATTTAACACTGAATGATTCTGTTTGAAAATTTGAAGCTTCTTAGTTGTTTGGTGGCTACTACCCAATGAGATCCTGAGGATTATGTCTCTGTGTTGTTAGCTGTAGCCCCAGCCTCTTAATTCTAGCACAGTATATTTTCTTCTCTGTGATAGTTGTGTAAAGCCCAAGGCAGAGTGTCTATTCCCTGCTAACTCTCCGCTTAAAAAACTATGATTAGAAATAGCAACTTCGATTTCTGGTACAAGAAGCAGCTTGTGATTTCTTCACGTTTACAAAATACTGTCTGAACCCAACAGCATGTGCACTTCTCCAGTGGCTTCCCTGTTACTGTGTATGTATCGGCTGCTTCTTCCCTGGTGTTAGCAAGACCTTAGGATTTTCTCCAGGTTCAGTTTCATACAGCCCAGGTTATTTTCTGGTCCCTAAATAATCATCATCTGCTATAGGCCGTCCGGGCCTGGAAAATCCTCCTCCATAATCCTAACCCATGACAAAACTGTCCTATGGCCTCCAAATAAATAAGAATTTCTTCTTCTGTTATCATTTCTATCATAATTATCTTTCTCATTTTTTCCTGATGATAGTTAACAGTAATATTTTCCCAGTGAATATATATGCATCTAGCTTCTGCCTTAGAAATATGCTAGTATTTTATTCCTACCTAGTAAAAAATACCCCACTCAGTGCTCAATTTTCTGCACCTTGGTTATTAGTCATCAGTTGCCAGTGTTAAGTGATCTTTCAGTGCAAGCCAAGACCCCTGTATTAAAAAGATTGGGTCAAGATACTAGGCTAGTTTGCCTATAGGAGTAGAAAATGTGAGCCGAATACATGGACGATAGAAAGAAGTAGCCATTTGGAACTGGATGTTTTCATGTTCCTGCCAACACAACTCAGAGAAATTTGGGTTCCAAGGCCATTGCTTTTTACCTTTTCTCAAGATCAATTAAAATCTTCAAGAACAGTGTTTTTTCAGGCTCTAGGTCTTTGTTTCTTTAATTTTTTTTTTAAATGTTTATATTTGAAAGGGACATAGAGTGCGAACAGGGGAGGGTCAGAGAGAGAGGGAGACACAGAATCTGAAGCAAGCTCTGGGCTCTGAGCTGTCAGTACAGACCCCAGTGTGGGGCTCAAACTCGAAAGTGGTGAGATCAGACCTGAGCCAAAGTCCGACGTTTAACTGACTGAGCCACCCAGGCGCCGCTCCTCAAGCTGTAGGTCTTAATCGATTAGAGGGCCATAAAATCAATTTGACTCCTCAAGACCAGCATATTTTAAAGTGGAATAGAAATGAAAATAAGAGAACATTGCACATAACAAAGTTAAATTTCGTTTCCTGAAATGTTGCCTATTTTATGTATACTGTGTGTACTGGGTCACGATATAAAATGTTATTTCCTATTGTGAATTGCAGTTAAAAACCAAACAGACCTTGAGAGCCACTGCTGTGGGAGGCATGGACTATCTACTAATAGTTGGAACAATCTGGATTGGGTGGAGCCTGACCTTAGAGAAGGAACAGCAGATCCACAACTCAGGAAATCTTCAGATTGTGATCACTATATTTTGTTTTGAGTGAGACGATAGGCTGGCTCTTGTTTTGGTTTTTGTAAGATGTTTTCCTTTCCTGGTGTGTATCAGATTCCCTCAGGTATCAGAAAAAGCAGAGAAAAGTTACATTTGCAAGCAGCACCCCAAAAAAATGCCACAGGCTGTCATTTAGAGATAAGTCAACCTCTTTCCCCCTAGGACTGGGGACAAAAATTCTCCAATTTTATGAACTTGCTCTATCTGCCTTTGGTGTGATTCATTGTACACGTGGTAGAGGGCCTTAAAAGCAGGAAGCTTAGGGGCGCCTGTGTGGCTGCGCATCTGACTTTAGCTCAGGTCATGATCTCGCAGTTTGTGAGTTCGAGCCCCACGTCGGGCTCTGTGCTGACAGCTTGGAGCCTGGAGCCTGCTTTGGATGCTGTGTCTCCCTCTTTGCCCCTTTCCCGCTCATGCTGTGTCTCTCAAAGATGAATAAACGTTAAAAAAAATTAAAAAGGAAGCTCATATATAGGTCACACTTTCTCATGCTCTGGAGGGTACTGTACAAATGCTAATGCAGTGTACCTGACTAAAATAATTAGATTTCCTCATTTCTATAGAATTCAAGGAGAAAATGTAGATAACCTGCATTCCTTATGCGTGGCTCAGGACAAAATGTATTCAATCTGATTTTCTTTGGTGCTACTACCCAGTATCACCAGTAGCTCCTATACATACTCTAAAAGCAGGCCATTCACCCTCCTACCCAATCCTTTGAAATACGCTTTTGAAATTACACCTTACTGCTCATGCTGACCACTCCAGTTAGCCTTAAGGCTAAATCAAGTTAGCCTAAATCAGGTTAAAACCTTGATGGTTCTTTTACCCGATAGTTTTGGTCATTGGCCAATACAGCTATTAATGCAGACTTTTGCTCATGCTTCTTTTCTTTCTGCCATAATTGGTGTCACGTAGTACTTGATTCAGGATTATCCCACAAGCAGGCCAGCGCATGGACTGTGAAGATGCTGGATCCTAACCTTGTGCAAGCCTTCTTCGTGTTTCTTTCATTGAAACGTTTTTTTTTTTTTTAAACTTCCTTTTTTTACCTTTTTAAAAATTTCCTCTTTTGTAGAATAACTTTTTCCATGGCATTAGAAAAAAAAAAGTTTTACTTTAGAATTATGCATTCTTTTTTTAAAGCATTCTAGCATTTTCAAAACAAGTTGATACTTGTGGTACCCAAAGAGCTACATAAGACATATAACTTCACATTTTGTAGGTTGATACGAGTGTATACTTAAAGGTTTTATTCATACAATACAAATTAATATGTATTATAATTTAATATCCACTATGATAGATATCTGTCCATCTGAAAACCCTGTCACTGAACACCATCAAGTATTTCTCTGATACCTTTACCTCCTAGTAAAGTCCTGTAACAAGAAATCCTGTGAAAGTTATATAATAAAAAATCTAATAATCAGAAGTGTACTTAAAGCAGAACCTGTGTTCCATCCTTACTTGTCAGTGTTCAATTGGGTACCCAAAAGTTCTCAACTGAGGGGCTAAAAACCACTCAGAAATGTAGATTACATTGATAAGTTCCCAGTGTCAATAATTTTATACACAATCACAAACTTAGAAATTGTATCTGGGGCTTTTTTCAAGGTCAAATAGATCGTTACAGACTTTTAAAAAATGATCATCTCTGCGATTATGCATATTACATACAAAAATGAAATTTTCAGGGAATGTGCACTTTAAAAATACTTTCTTACTGATTTTTGTATTGACCAAATAGTCTGTGCTTCTTTGGAATAGGCTTATCATTCTTTGATAAAAACATGGTTATTGATGATGTTAATTTTTTATCTATTTCTGCATCACCGCAATATTTCCTTCATTTTTGTGGTCCTTATACCTCTTGTGTGGGTGCCTGACCCAGTTGCCTATTACAGTCTCTGTCTTGTTTTTTTATTTATTCTGAAAATTTATAAACACAAATGTGTATAGTGAAGTTCTTCCTCTTGAAATTGACCTTGGTCTTTTTTTTTTTTTTTTTCCTGAAAATTGATTAGCCATGCTCACCAATGACTCTATTCTAAATAACCACTATTTTTTGCTCTTGGTAGAATTAGATTTCTTGGTCAGATGACTGCTCAGTGTATGTATACTTTTTCAAATAAATTGAATCAAAGATTTCTGATCTTCAATCTGTCTCTGTTTTTAGTTGTTGAGTAGAACCAGAAAGAGTACCTGTAAGTGTTCTTGCCTATCTAAACTCCACCCTTTTAGGGGCCTAAATAAATGTGGATAATGGATTGCCCAAAGTCCTGTTTTTTCAGTTAAAGACAGCATTCCACCCCAGCATGGTTGTTGTGAACTAAAGGGTTATGGTTAATACTTAGCAAGTTCTTTTTTTTTTTTTTTTTTTTTTTTTTTAGTTTACATCCAAGTTAGCATATAGTGCAATAATGATTTCAGGAACAGAATCCATTAATTCATCCCCTACATTTACCACTCTAATGCTCAACAAGTATCCTCCGTAATGCCGCTTGCCCATTTAACCCATGCCCCCACCCAAAAACCCTCCTGCAGCCCTGTTTGTTCTCTGTATTTGAGTCTCTTATGTTTTGTTCCCCTCCCAATTTTTGCCTCTCTTCCCTTATGTTCATCTCTTTTGTATCTTAAATTCCACATATGAGTGGAGTTATATGATATTTGTCATTCTCTTGACTTATTTTCCTTAGCATACATAATACACTCAAGTTCCATCCATGTTGTTGCAAAGGGCAAGATTTCATTATTTTTGATTACCAAGTAATGTTCCATTGTATATGTATACCACATCTTCAGCCATTCATGTCCATGAACATATGGGCTCTTTTCATATTTTGGCTGTTGTCAGTAGCACAGCTATAAACATTGGGGTGCATGTGCCCCTTCGAAACAGCACCCCTGTACCCTTTGGATAAATACCTAGTAGTGCAATTGCTGGCTCATAGGGTAGTTCTATTTTTAATTTTTTGAGGAACCTCCATACTGTTTTCCAGAGTGGCTGCGGCTACACCAATTTGCGTTCCCACTACCAGTGCAAAGGGGTTCTTCTTTCTCCATATCTTCACCAACATCTGTCGTTGCCTGAGTTGTTAATTTTAGCCATTCTGACTGGTGTGAGGTGGGATCTCATTGTGGTTTTGATTTTATTTCCCTGATGATGAGTGATGTTGAGCATTTTTTCATGTGTCTGTTAGCCATCTAGATGTCTTCTTTGGAGAAGTGTCTATTCATGTCTTTTGCCCATTTCCTCGCTGGATTTTTTGTTTTTTGGGTGTTGAGTTTGATAAGTTCTTTATAGATTTCAGATGCTAACCCTTTATCTGATATGTCATTTGCAAATATCTTCTCCTATTCCATTGGTTGCCTTTTGTTTCCTTCTTTGTGCAACCTTTTTATCTTGATGAGGTCCCAATAGTTCATTTTTGCCTTTAATTCTCTTGCCTTTGGAGATGTGTCAAGTAAGAAATTGCTGCGGCTGAGGTCAAAGAGGTTATTTCCTGCTTTCTCCTCTAGGGTTTTGATGATTTCCTGTCTCACATTCAGGTCCTTTATCCATTTTGAGTGTATTTTTGTGAATGGTGTAAGAAAGTGGTCTAGTTTCATTCTTCTGCATGTTGCTGTCCAGTTCTCCCAGCACCATTTGTTAAAGAGACTGTCTTTATTCCATTGGATATTCTTTCCTGCTTTGTCCAAGATTAGTTGGCCATACGTTCGTGGGTCCATTTCTGGGTTCTCTATTCTGTTCCATTGATCTGAGTGTTTTTGTGCCAGTTCCATACTGTCTTGATGATTACAGCTTTGTAATACAGCTTAAGTCCCAATTGTGATGCCTCCACCTTTGGTTTTGTTTTTCAGGATTGCTTTGGCTACTGGGGGTCTTTTCTGGTTCCATACAAATTGTAGGCTTGTTTGTTCCAGTTCTGTGAAGAATGCTGGTGTTATTTTGACAGGGATTGCATTGAACATGTAGATTGTTTGGGGTAGTGTTAACATTTTAACAATATTTGTTCTTCCAATCCATGAGCATGGAATATTTTTCCATTTTTTGTGTCTTCTTCAATTTCTTTAATAAACTTTCTATAATTTTCAGTGTATGGATTTTTCCCTTCTTTTTTTTTTTTTAGGTTTATTCCTACATATTTTATGGCTTTTAGTACAGTTGTAAATGGGATCAATTCCTTGATTTCTCTTTCTGCTGCACCATTGGTGGATAGAATTACAACCAATTTCTGTGCATTTATTTTTTATCCTGTGACTTTGCTGAATTCATGGATAAATTCCAGCAGTTTTTTGGTAGAATCTTTTGGGTTTTCCACATAGAGTATCATGTCATCTGCAAAGAGCAAAAGTTTGACTTCCTCCTTACAGATTTGAATGCCTTTTATTTCTTGTGTCATCTGATTGATGAGGCTAGGACTTCCAACACTATGTTGTATAACATAGTGGTGAGAGTAGACATCTTTGTCACGTTTCTGACCTTAAGGGTAAAGCTCTCAGTTTTTTCCCCATTGAGGGTGATATTAGTGGTGGGTCTTTCATATATGGCTTTTTATGATCTTCCTTCTGTTCCTACTTTCTTGAGTGTTTTTATCAAGAAAGGATGCTGTATTCTGTCAAATGCTTTTTCTGCATCTATTGAGAGGATCGTGTGGTTCTTATTCTTTCTCTTATTAATGTGATGTATCGCATTGATTGATTTGCAGATATTGAATCAGCCCTGCATCCCAGGTATAAATCCCACTTGATCGTGATAAATTATTCTTTTAATGTTTTGTTGGATCTGGTTGGCTAGTATCTTGTTGAGAATTTTTGCCTCCATATCCGTCAGGGAAATTGGTCTGTAGTTCTCCTTTTTAGTGGTGTATTTGTCTGGTTTTGGAATCAAGGTACTGCTGGCCTCATACAATGAGTTTGAAGTTTTCCTTCCATTTCTTTTTTTTTTGGAACAGCTTCAAAAGAATAGGTGTTAACTCTTCTTTAAATGTTTGGTAGAATTGCCCTGGAAAGATATCCAGGCCTGGACTCTCGTTTTTTGGAAGATTTTTTTATTACCAGTTCAGTTTCTTTACTGCTTTTGGATCTGTTCAAATTTTGTGTTTCTTCCTGTTTCAGTTTTGTTAGTTTATATTTTTCGAGGAATTTGTCCATTTCTCTTAGATTGCCAAATTTACTGGCATATAACCGCTGTTATATTCTCTAATTATTGTTTTTATTTCTTCAGTGTTGGTTGTGATCTCTCCTCCTTCATTCATGCTTTTATTTGGGTCCTTTCCTTTTTCTTTTTGATCAGTCTGGCTAGTGGTCTACCAATTTTGTTAATTATTTGAAAGAACCAGCTCCTGGTTTCATTTATCTGTTCTATGGTTGTTGTTTTTTTCTTTTATTTAGATACCGATTTCTGCTCTAATCTTTATTATTCCCCATCTTCTGCTGGTTTGGGGCTTTATTTGCTCTTCTTTTTCCAGCTCTTTAAGGTGCAAGGTTAGGTTGTGTATTTGAAACCTTTATTCCTTCTTTAAGAAGGCCTGGATTGCTATATACTTTCCTCTTAGGACCACCTTTGCTGCATCCCAGAGGTTTTAGGCTGTAGTATCTTCATTTTCATTGTCTTCTATGTACTTTTTAATTTCTTCTTTAATTTCTTGGTTAACCCTTTCATTCTTTAGTGGGATGTTCTTTAATCTCCAAGTATTTGTGGTCTTTCCAAATTTTTTCTTGTGGTTGATTTAGAGTTTCATAGCATTGTGGTGTGAAAATAATGCATGGTATGATCTCAATGTTTTTGTAATCATCGAGGGCTGATTTGTGTCCCAGTATGTGATCTATTCTGGACAGTGTTTCATGTGCACTCGAGAAGAATGTGTATTCTGCTTTAGGATAAAATGTTCTGAATATATGTTAAGCCCATCCAGTCCAGTGTGTCATTCAAAGCCATTGTTTCCTCGTTGAGTTTTTGTTTAGATGATCTGTCCATTGTTGTAAGTGGGGTGTTGAAGTCCTCTACTGTTACAGTATTATTATCAATGAGTTCCTTTATGTTTGTGATTGATTTATGTATTTGTGTGTTTCACATTGGGGGCATAAATGTTTGTAATTGTTAGATCTTCTTGGTGGATATACCCCTTAATTATGATGGATATACCCCTTAATTATGCCCTTCTTCATCTCTTGTTACGGTCTTTATTTAAATACCTAGTTTGTCTGATATAAGTATGGCTACTCCAGGTTTCTTTGGGCCATCATTAGCATAATAGACGGTTCTCCATCCCCTTACTCTCAATCTGAAGGTGTCTTTAGGTCTAAAATGGGTCTCTTGTAAACAGCATATAGATGGATCTTGTTTTCTCATCCGTTCTGATACCCTATGTCTTTTGACTGGAGCATTTAGTGCATTGATGTATAGAGTGAGTACTGAAAGATAGGAATTTATTGCCATTGTGTTGCTAGTAGAGTTGGAGTTTCTGGTGGTGTTCTCTAGTCCTTTCTAGTCCTTGTTGCTTTTGGTCTTTTTTCTTTTGTTTCATCTTTTCTTCCCTTAAAGAGTCCCCCTTAAAATTTCTTGCATGGCTCTTTTTAGTGGTCACAAACTCCTTTAGTTTTTGTTTGTCTAGGAAAGTTTTTCTCTCTTCTATTTTGAATGACAGTCTTCCTAGATAAAGAATTCTTGGCTGCATTTTTTTTTTCCCTATTCACATTGAATGCATCCTGCCACTCCTTTCTGGCCTGCCAAGTTTCTGTGGATAGGTCTGCTGCAAACCTGATCTGTCTTCCCTTATAGGTTAAGGACTTTTTTCCCTCGCTGCTTTCATGATTCTCTCCTTGCCTGAGTATTTTTTGAATTTGACTATTACATGCCTTGTTGATGGTCAGTTTTTGTTGAATCTAATGGGAGTTCTTTGTGCTTCTTGGATTTTTGGTGTCTGTGTCTTTCCCCAGATTAGGAGAGTTTTCCACTGTAATTTGTTCATGTAAACCTTCTACCCCTTTTTCTCTCTCCTCATCTTCTCAGACTCCATGATCTGGATGTTGTTCCTTTTTAATAAGTCACTGAGTTTTCTAATTCTTGTACTCTTTTTCCTTAGTTTCCCCCTTTTCCCCTGCTTCATTATCGTCCCTAATTTTGTCTTCTATGTCATTGGTTTGCTGCTCTGCTTCTTACATCCTTGCCATGAGGCATCCATTCAAGATTGCATCTCAGTTATAGCATTTTTAGTTTCATTTTGACTGGATTTTACTTCCTTTGTGTCCACAGAAAGGGATTCTATGCTTTTTTCAACCCCAGCTAGTATTCTTAATACCATGATTCTAAATTCTAGTTCAGACATCTTGCTTATATCTTTGTTGATTAAGCCCCTGGCTTTCATTTTTCCTGTTCTTTCTTTTGGGGTGAATTCGAGGAAGGAAAATAATAAAAAATGAAAAATTAATTAAAAACAGCACAAATAACCAAAGGAAGCTAGATCCTAGGTGTGTTTGAGTCTGGTTATTTAAAGCTTGACAGAATGGATTAAAAAAGGAACAAAAGAAAAGTTTAAGAATTAAATATATTCAAATATATATGTGTGTGTGTGTGTATATATATATATATAAATAGAAGAAAGTGAAATGAAGTGAAATAGAATAAAAAATAAGTTTACAAAAAATTAAAAAGAATTTTCAAAAAAGGAAAATAAAAATTTTTTCTCCTGTATCCAAGAAAAGGATACAGGAGAAAAAGAGAAAGCTAATTTAGAGGAAAGCAAAACAGAACAAACAAAATGAATAGATGAACCAGCAAGCAAACAGAATGAAACCCAAATGAAGTTACATCCAGTTTTCCCTAGAATTCAAACTATGAGGCACTCTATAGTCCATACAATAAACAGGTGGAGAGACATGTGGTGGTCCTCTAGGGCACGTGCTTGGAGGGCACAGTTGGGCGGGGCTTGGCATAAGGGCTCCATTCTCCACTAGGTGGAGCTGCAAAGCTTACTGGGGCGAGTTGGTGTGGTGCCATACACGTGTATGTGCATGTGCAGGAGAGGTGAAAATGGGCCTCACCCAGCTTCCTAGTTTCTGGCACAGGAACTCTGCACTCTCACCCACAACTAAGCACCCCTTCTTTGTCTCAGGCTTCCATCTAGTTCCCACTTCTAGACTGTGTCCAAGCCATCAGCCTGCCAGGTGGCACCTCCCTCCCAAATTTTGTCTCAGATGGGGCTGTGTTTCCAAACCCCTCACTTCTGAGAACCCTGTGGCATGGACCTGCTCCAACCCTTTGGGAGAGGGTCTCACTGAGCAATGGCCAGGTGGCAGCTGCCCCAGAAAAAAATTGTGCAATCGCACAGCAACAAAGGTTCAGAGATTATGGCAAGTCAGGTTTCACTGCACTCTGGTGTCTTTGTTCTAATACCAGCAAATGCGGCTGTTCTCCAGGGTCCACTGGGACTTTTGCCTGTGGGGAGGTCGTATGGCCTCTACCAAATGCCCTCTAAGCAGGGGAACCGCTTCTCCCCATGTGGCCCACAGATCCCTTGGACCTCACTGCCTGCTTCTAGAGATTTGAATACTTAGTAAATTCTTAAGCAAAGCACCAAGAATGTGCCTCTCCACTTCATCAAACTTCAAATGCCTCATTAGAAGGACGAAGAGAGAATTTCTTTACTTGTGGAATTAAAGTTATTAAATGTTGGCAGTGATGATTAATTTACCTCAGTTATGGAGAATTCAGCCTTTACATGACTTGATAAAATACTTTGTTGTTACTACCTTTTGTTATGATTTATTAGCCCTCCTGCTACTAGAAGTGATTGAAACCCATCATTTTTGGGGATGCTTTGTCAAAGGTAAGTTAAATTTAATAACTCAATGCTAGCAAGTATTTAAACAAAATTCTGCATTGTTTAATTCCCTTGATTACTGATTGTCATGAGCACTTTTCGTAAGTTAACCAATTATCAGAAGCAGTTCTTGACCTTTAGTGCATGGTGTGTTTCCCCTCCTCCCTATTGCTCTGCTTTTTGTTTGTTCCTAGATATCCCTAAGACCTACTTCCCCATCTCTTTGGTCTCTTGGACAAAGTTATCTTGGCTATTTTCTTCTTGGGCCTTCAACTGTTGCAGCTAATCTTTAATGTTTTGTCAGTGTCCACAAAAATGAATGCAAAAGCAGTCATTTCTTGAGGGAAGGTTCATTTTTAAAACTTAATATTGCTATAGTAGAATCACTAGCTCTATGAGTAATTCCTGTCTTTTCCAGCATCAATGCTCTTCTGTTTTTTAGTTTTTTATTTATATTAGTTTTTTTAACGTTTATTTGAGAGAGAGAAAGAGAAAGAGAGAACCTGAGCAGGGGACGGGCAGAGAGGGAGAGAGAATCCCAAGCAGGCTCCACACTGTCAGTACAGAACTCAATGGGGGGTTCGATCTCATGACCCATGAGATCATGAGCTGAGCTGAAATCAAGAGTTGGACACTTAACCGAGTCACCCACGTGCCCCTGCTCTTCCGGTTCTTTAATAGCTTCACGCTTGGAAGTGTTCCAGCTGAATGAGAACCTATTTTTTAACAATGGCCAAAAAAAAGGCTTAGTACAGTTACAGGAATGCTGACACATTGTACCTTAACATATGGAACTATCTGGGTAGGTTTTGCAGACTGGAGGTGTCACACCTTCAATCCCTAAGTGATGTGATTTTGTGTGTATTTGTATGTGTGTTTGCACCTTCAAATAAAAAGCAGAAACAAAACCATACTGGGCCTGCCGTTTGAAGCACTCTGCACTTGCCGGGTGATTCTGCTGCTGCTTTATTGGGCCAGCTACTAAAGGAACTCCAACACAACATGAATACAGAATACCTCAAAAAGGAGCATGAAGGGGAGTAGAATATGCCACTCCCAAAATATGCCTCTTTGGCATAAGGATTTTTAAGCAACAGACAGGAAAAGAAGGTACCTTTTGTAATGGAATAAGCAAAATCTTCTTTTGTAACGGTGCCTCCCTCTATGTATTAGGAAAAGAGGAATGACTTCCAATCACAAACTCATATCAGTGCAAAAGAAGCTCGATTTAAATCTGCATATCAGCCTTACTATGCTTTTCCTGGTAACCTCCCATAACTGGCCTTCCCACCTCCAACATATTTCTCATGTGGGAAAAAAAGTATTGAAGGTGATAGCCTAGGCCATCTCAGGGAGTTAGTTTTCCTGGGTTTCTCCCATGTTTACAAGAGCTATACATGTTATTAAACTGTGGTTTTCTCCTGTTAATCTGTCTTTTATTACAGGGGTGGGATCCCACCCAAGAACCTAGAATGGGAAAGGGAAAATTATTTTTCCTCCCCTACAGTTTGGCTACTCATGATGGGACTTGCTGAGATACCACACTCCCTCTGGAACCTGCAGATAAGTATCCTGAAAAACTGGCAGAAGCTGGCAGAGGGTAAGAATACTAACCAATATCTACTCTCCTAGCTCCTTCTCTGTGCCTGAGACAGGAAGGGAAAATTTCACCTTCTTCCATCCTTTAATAATTTAGATTAGCAGGAAAAAATATTTGTATGAACAGTTCCTTGTGTATAGAGACTCTTACAAAGATTCTCGTTATGAGTACCCTTATTTTCTGTTGATCCCTTTCCCCCCAGAGATAGTCTTTGTTTTCTGTTGTTTCTTCTGTGTCATTTGTCATGAGGAGGAGAACCATAGGCCAGAGGTTTTCCTTTCATCTTTGTTCTATGTCTTGAGAGCTTGGCTTTTTTACCAATGAGAGTACTTTCTCTGGTCTCCACTGGAGGGAACATGCAGGTATGGTTTTATATGTGGCAGCCAGCCAAACAGGCTGGGGATCCAAGACATGAAGTGAGAGGCAGCATTCTCTATATCCTACTGTGCCCATTCTCAGGGGAGTTTGTCTTAGGGGTTCCCAGTATACACGGGGCCTGTCCCCTCAACCTTCATTGTCTCAGTGCCAGAAGAGTCCCTTTCCAGTAGTATCTGTCTGGTGTCATAGATTAGCAGGTCTGGGACTGGAGAGGTCTCACTTTCTCCTGGGAAACAAGAGATACCCTTTCACTGCATCATTCTTACTGCCTGTGACAAGCAAAGTCTTTGCTGTCTTAAGCTAACTCTAAGAGCAAACTTTCTAGATCTTGTAAGGGCTGCATCATTTCCAACAAAGGGTTGGATGCCTCTTGTCTGCTCAAAGGGGACACCTCTTGCATCCACGCTTAAACCATAAAAAGGCTTATTGGTTTGAGTCCCTATGGAGATTAATATAAGATTCTACTCATCAATAGCCAGATGATCTTTTGAATGGGACGAACTTCTATATACGAAAAAAAATTTTATCTCTCAATCTACACAGTTGCCTTACACATCTACAGATGATCAAATTGAAAAGAGGACTTGAAGGAATATAGCCTTTGGCCTTAAGAACTTTCTTAACAAAATGAAATTACAAAGCCCTTTTTATCTCCGCCTTCAGAAGATTCTCCCAGATTTAGAGAAGTAGTAGATCAGTGGCCATTCACAACCCCACTCACAGGGATCTTGATTGGCTGTTCAGGGGTCTTCTTCCCACCCATGTACACTGCAGTGATGAGAGAAGCTGGACAGCCCTCTGGGGCAAACTCCCCTCACAGAGGAAATGGATGACCAGAATTTCTCCCGGGCCCTCCTGCAAATGATCAAGGAAGTGGATTCGTTAAGGCTGCTGTTCAGGGCCTGATAGAAACAGTAGTATAGTCTTTTCTCCCTAAAGTGAATTGGTCCAAGGTTGGATTGCACACTCAAAAATGAGAGCATTCGAAGGTTCTTGCTGATCACTTTATATACATTTTACAAAGGCATGCTGCATAGGGGCACCTGGGTAGCTCAGTCAGTTGAGCCTGGACTCTTGATTTCAGCTCAGGTCATGATCTCACGGTCGTGAGATCAAGCCCCACATCTAGCCCGAATAGGGCTCCACACTGGGTGTGGAGTCTGTTTATGATTGTCTCTAAAAACCAAAACCAAACCAAAACAAAAACACGGGTGCCTGGGTGCCTCAGTCTCTTATGCATCTGACTTTTTTAATGTTTATTTATTTTTGAGACAGAGCACGAACAGGGGAGGGTCAGAGAGAGAGGGAGACACAGAATCCGAAGCAGCCTCCAGGTTCTGAGCTGTCAGCACAGAGCCCGATGCGGGGCTTGAACTCATGGACTGTGAGATCATGACCTGAGCCGAAGTCAGACGCTTAACCAACTGAGACACCCAGGTGCCCCTGCATCTGACTCTTAATCTCTGCTCAGATCATGATCTCACAATGAGTTCAAGCCCTGTGTCAGGCTCTGTGCTGACAGCTTATTTATTATACATACATACATACATACATAAGATGCCTTAAAAAAATAAAAACGAAAAACAAAGGCATACTGCATTTAACCCTGAAGTTCCCGGACATAGAAATTTAAAAATGTGTGTGTGTATTCAATTTGAGAGAGAGCACATGATTAGGGGAGTGGAGCAGAGAGCAGAGAGAATTTTAAGCAGGCTCTGTGCTGTCACCACAGAGCCCAACAAAGGGCTTGGTACCATGACCCTGGGATCATGACGTGAGCCCTAATCAAGAGTTGGGCACAGACTGAGCCACCCAGGTACCCCCATAGGAATGTTTTGATTGCCATCTTAATCGGAATGGAAAATTTCCCCCATGTTGATGTAAAGAGGCAAATTGAAGATAATGTAATCGGTGGGTCAGCTACAGAGTATCATTCAGGCTCACCTAATTCCTTGTGGAATTAGAAATACTATCTTTTGTCTTACAAATCTTTACAACATTAGAAATGCAATTCTAGAAACAATATAGAGTCCATCTATCTTTACCAATCCCAAAGCCTCCCCTCTTCATCTCAGAATGCTTACAGATATTGTATAAGATTGGAATATTAGAAATAGAATTGTCCTGCACCTAAGGAAAAAAATTAATCATAATTACTCTAGAGTTCTGATAATAGACAAATATATCTGAAACTCTTCGGAGAAAACTTGGACACTTTCCCTGTGCTTGTGATACGTACATTTTCTATCCCCATCTTCTCTAAGAGCCAAGAGCCATCTCTTTGAAATGAAGACTTTAGGGAGATGATGAGAATCATCAGAAGGGAAAAGGAGCTATTTGGAAATTGGGCAAAATTTTAAAAAAAAGAAAAAAAAAACTTAAGTATTCTCCATACAAATCTTGATAAAAAAGCTTTAGCCATCTGAGTTAGCCATAAATAAACTTAAAGCATTCCATCTGCTAGAAACACAATTTGGGTCCAATCTTTCTTTTATAAAGTACTGAGTTTCATGTTACTATATCTGATTCATGGTTACAATGCTACAATGCTAGGTCTAAGGTCTCTATGTGTGTGTCTATTTATGTATGTTGTAGATGTGATAATTTTCCACCTCCAGATAGTATTGCCAAAATTAATTTGTGAATCAGCTCTATTTAATTGGCTCAGAAAAAACTGCTTATATGAATTAAGCATTTCGAGACTCAGAAATACAGAAACTCACCCAAATGTTCTGCAAGTTCATGCAATCTGGGGGTATATTTGGTAAATAAAAGCTATTTTAATTTGGTTTAATTGAAATGGGTATTGATGGGGTTTTGGAATGGTGTGGGGGGCTCCGGAGCTGATGGCCACAAATTCTTGAGACGCCTTCAGTGCAAAAAGGTGATTTTATGAAAGCATGGAGACAGGACCGGTGGGCAGAGCTGCATGGAGTTGTGAAGAGTGACTGGTTATGTACAATGGAGTTGGGGGAGGTAAAGGCAAAGGGAGGCCTCCAGAGGGACTTCCATGTGCTAAAGAGGACCAGTAAGATACCTGTGAAGCTAAGGTGGTTTTCCTTCTAGTAAGGCACTAACATGAAGACAGTAGGGAGTTCCTGGGAAAATGTTCTACTCTGTTCTTGCCTCAAGTTTTTGTCAATGGGCTGCAGGTTATAAAGAAATTTAATTTTACTTGCCATTTACCTCTTGTCTTCATTCCCCACATCACTATGGAGGGGACGGCCATGTTGGGTCTCCAAAAAACAGAGTCTATAGGTTTCTGGAGATTAGGCTATTGATAAGACTGCCTTTTTCTTATCATTTACTAAGACATTTGTAAACTGATGGAGACTTCTGACCTGTATGAATGTGATCTCTATCAGTTAACCATTTGTTTTCTCCTCTTAGCTTTAGGGCAACCACAAATGCCTGAGGAAAGTCATGCATATCCCACCCGGAAGGCTGGGGGGTGGGGGGGCAGTTTGCTAGCTTGTGTTTGCCCTCAGCTTGCCTTATGCTACCTCATCAGGTCTGTCTTCAGAGTTGTCCGTGGATATAATGCAGGCAGACAACTTTCATTCTACCTGGTTTATTAGACAAATGAGTTCATGTGATCTCTTACAAAACTTGCCAGCAAGAAAAATAACAGGATGGCTTTAATGCCTCATGAAATTTTTAGAAGTAACCTCGATATGATTAAGAAGAAGTGAATTAAGTAGATATAAGTGGGATTAAAATGTATACATGAAATTTTCAACAATGATGAAGACAATGTGTCTACTTTAAAATAGCTTTCAAAATATTTTTGGTAATTTTACACGCTAAAATTTTCATAAGTGAAATGATAGAAATTTATTAGAATATCTAAATTTCTAAATATAACATACTGAAACATTACTTACTGAATGTAGCTTTATCTACTTTTGGCTTATTGTAGAGAAACTAAACATATTTGGGTCTGTTAGTAAACGTCTTGTACCACATTTAAAAATTGTACTATGAAGCAGCATATGCTTCCATAAATTATGAAGTGTATCCATAAATTTGCCAATACACAGAATGTTGGTATGTAAGCAGTTGATAACTGCTGCTTCTCACTAGAAATTAGGGTTTCAGAGGGTTGGGAATACTAGTTAACATATGTAATTAAACCTACCAGAAATAGGAAAGCATCTCTGTATCCAAGGGAAATGTGAGAAATAAACCCACCGACCCAATCAAAAGAGAGCCACAGAGACTTGGAGCACAGTGAAGCCAGGCTTTAACCAACGTTCTTGCAAGAGCGGGTGTCTGATGGATAGGCACAGTCGGGGCAGTTTCAGCAGATAATTTATGTCCTGGCGCGTAAGTCCTTCCCCTGGTTCCTCAGTGGCTGAGTACCACAGAGGTTGCAGCCTTACCTGGACGTGGCCTATGCTCATGAAAGGCAAGAAGTAGTCTGATTGGAATAAATGTACTTTCCTTGAGGTGACGCAGAGACTTTCAGCCCCTCCTCCCTCTGTTCTTTGGTGCATGCCTATTGCAAAGCCCTGGGGTATTAGCCCACGAAACGGGGAGGGGAAGAAGAACCAGGAAGTTAAGGTTTGGGTCTCCATTGTTAGGAGGAAGGTTCCTATATGTTTCCAATACGTTGTAAACCTATTGTTAATCAGCACAGCTTTTATTTGGTATTTCTGAAAATAAATCATCTCCCTTCTCACAGAGTCAGATGTGCTTTGGGTTAAGAAAAGGTATGAGGTACGAAGATGCATTTTTGTTACAGGAAATAGAAGTTTTGTTCGAAAAGTAGAATGAGTTGTTTCAGAAGAGGAAAGGGGGCAATAAGGGACAAATTAACTGCATATAGAAAGTCGCAAAGAGAAAACCTTGTGTAATTAGGCTGGCTAAAAGGGAATGAATTCATAAATGTTTAAAGATAAATTTTAATATCATTTACCTGAATATATTCATGTAAAACTAAAAATTTCCTTTCATCTGCTGAAAATGTAACTGAACAAACAGGAGTTGGCTCCATGGTGAGTCACAGATAAAAGCTACACCGGGTTGAGTTGTTGGACAAAGTAAAATTGATTTCCAGCGGTGACTCCCCAAGCAAGGGTGGATGGGTTCCTTTTATTTAGGGTTAGGATGGATATTTAGGTAGGGAAGCCTTGTCACTGTAGAGGCGGATATAAGATGGCACACGCAAAGGAAAGATGCCCACACTACATTGTATATTATGTAAATGAGGCTTGGGATCCTCCTTAGGCAAAGATTTTGGTTTTATAATGAGGTAAAGATAGTTGTCAGTCACTCTCGAGGTCGCTCCTTGGTCCATCTGCACAGGTGAGAGGGGTTTAGCTCCATCTGGTCTGGGTGGTCTGGACCAGCTGGAGGTCTCCTCAGGGCAGTAGCAATCTAGGACTCTCTCTCTGGGGTGGTTTCATTTTCCGTTGGCCAGAGTTAAGAGACAAACTGAAAAGAACAGCTCAAGGAACCATGTGGGACAAAGGTTGGTGAGTACAAGCAGGTGGGTGGTCAAGGTCAGGGCTTGGGGTCTAGCTGGTGACTAAAGGACCAAATTCTCTTGGTCTGCTCCTGATGAAATACCGCAAAAGGTTTTTCTTTCCCTTTTAAGTAATCTGACCAGAAATCAAAAGATTGTGTTTTACTGAAATAATTTCCTGTGTTACCTTTATCATCAGGTCTTTGATTACTTAAGAAAACTGAGTCTTCTCAATATTAAGAGCCAGTTTTGCTCACAATGATGTCACCTTCTGTATTTGCCTTTAAAATCTTTTGTCACTTTGGTTAAATAGGTGAAATCAACTATAGTTTCATAAAGATCTGTCATCCTAGTCAAGTGTTCAAAGAATGGTATTTTTGAAGAGCTGAAAATCAAATTCTAAATGAAGTCTTTCTGACCTGGAACTAACTAGGGATATTCCAGAGGGCCCCTGGAACATCTCAAGATTTGTCTCTCTGTTAAAGGAGCTGTCAAACTAATATTAGGCTTTTGTTAAATTACACGGGAAGCACTCACAAGTGATGCTAAACTTTGTTCAGGTTGTATTTGTACGGATACATGTTACTAACATAAATGTTCCAGAAATTGTATGAAATTCCTAGAAGTCTGCTATGTCCTTGTATAATGTTACTACTTGTAATCTAGTTACCTTAAAACAGTATGTCACAGAAATAACCAAATTTTCTTGTCAATTGCATTATAGTGAACACTCATTCGATCTTTATTCGTGGCCATTTTTAAAGTATTTCGCCATTAATAGAGGCTACTGTTCTGCTTTTGCAAAAGTGCTTCATCTTCAAGGAGAGTCCTGGAAAGGATTCTGACGAGTACAAATTTCCGGTAACTTGCAAATCATACCACTGAACTGAGCAAGAACTTATAAAACTCTAAGGAAAAAGTGGAATTATAAAATTGCTAATACAAGGTGAAGATCAACAAGAATTACATGAGACTGAATGAAGAGGATGGTTTTAATTTTTATGACTATTTGAAATATTTCCAGATTTAAGGAGACTTTTTCTTTTTTCCTAAGCTACAGTAACTTGATGAAGTATACCTTAATGAATAAGATGAAATAATTCCTTTTTTCTCCCTGATTCCTCCAAAACTTGGAAACCAATAGTGACCACTCTTATTTTCATGGTAATAGCTATTGCTATTAACGCCACAGAAATGGCCACAAAAGCTCATGTTTACAGTCTTCATGCCTGCCGCTTTGCAGACCAGAGTTTACCTCAACCCCTGACGGCATCAGAGACATTCAGACTGCAAACGATACTTTAAACCCAACCTGTAGAAATCAGATGAAGGGCTGCCCCCAGGACAGAGGTCTACTGTAGAATTTGCTCCAACCATTAACCTTTTTTTCCCATAGAAGTGCTTCTTATTTAAATACCTGCTTGCACCACAGAGGCCTAAAATGAGACACAACTTGTTCACCAACCTGAACAATTCCCAAGACGGACGAAAGTGCTATTTATAGCGGGCACGATGGCTTCAAAGTTACTTCCCGGAGTTGGAACACTGGCGGAGGAGGCCCTCAGGGCACGCAGTCCCAATGGAGCCAACAAGGTGCACTCCATGGCATCTGGAGGTGGTATTTCTTTTTTTTTTAGTATTTATTTATTGTAAAAGAGAGAAAGCACATAAGCAGGGGAAAGGCAGAGAGGGAGGGAGAGAACCCAAAGCTGGCTCCGCACTGTCAGGGCTCAAATGCACTAACCTGAGATTGTGACCTGAGCCGAAACCAAGAGTCAGATACTTAACTGACTGAGCCACCCAGGTGCCCTGGAGGTGGTGTTTCTACTGCTGATCAGCAGGTGACTGGGCTGGAGAGGGAGGTCGTGACTGCTGCACGGAGAGGACTAAACCCATACAATATGCTAGCCCCAAATGCAGTTTCAGGCACCAAGGAAAACCCCAATTTAGTCGCATCTGTCACCAACAAGTGAATAGTGGGCTGCATCTGAGAAGAGGACAACAGTGCCATCATCTGGTTCTGGCTCACCAAAGGCGAAGCCCGGCGATGCCCTGGCTATGGAACCCATTACAAGCATTAACTTACTCCAAAGGTGCTGTAAAGTTTCTTCTTTCCAATAAAGACTTGCCCTTGCATTGGCTCCTTCTCTCATAAAAAAAAAAAAAGAGCAATCAATCAACTCAGCTTCTGGACTGTGAAACGAATCTGAAGCTTCAAAGGCAGCCCCAAAAGGGAGCAGACTATGGCACCCCAAAAATGTGCCTCTTTGGCAGAAGGATTACTTTGAGCTGATTAAGAAATAGGAGATACGGCCAAAGCTCTGGAAATCTAGTAAAAGCTACTCTTGTATAAGGGAAATCTCCGTTTGTGAGGGTTTCCAGAAAGACAAAGTGACTACGTCATCACAACCTTACTCTTATTTACTGTGCTTTGCCTGACAGCCACCTATGAGAGGTTCTTCCTCCTCCAACATCTTTCTTAGGTCTTTAGCTGAAGAAGGTACTCAAGGTGAGAGCTTGGCCTGTTTGGGAAGTGGTTCAGTTCTTCTGGAGACCTCTAATGTGTACAGGAGGCATACATACTATTAAACTCCTGGGCTTTCTCCTGTTAATCTGTTTTGCTTGTTTGTTTTACAGCGGGGGGGGGGATCTCAGCCAGGAAGCTAGAACGTAAAAGGAAATTTACTTTTCCTCTCCTGCAAGGACATGTAGAAAGTTTGAGTTACCAACTATTAAAGTCACAGCATTTTTCTTTTTAGGAGCTGACCCATCAGTCAACGACCAGCTCAAAGAAACACAACGTAATTCAATGCTAATGGCAGAATGGTATATTCTTAGCCTCCTCAGGCACAGCATACACGGTTCAAACAGCAAAACTGTGGTGGCCATCAGAACTTTGGCAGGGGTTGCATTACACTGGTTAAACAGTTTAGGCTTTTAGCCATTTCGTAAGTTTACAAGACTTGGTCATGTATATATATACACACATAAAACACACACACATTTTTTTACCAGTACAGCACGTATGCTATCTTGAGCCCACTTATGTCAACTTTGGCTGCATGTGATCAAATTATGGCAAAACTAAGTTAGATATATTACTATAGTCATCAGTTTGGCTTAAAGATATTTAACACAAAAAAACAAAACCAAAAAAATCTTTGATGGCATGTTAAATGCATAGTTCAGCATGGAGAGAGAAAAACAATCTAAAATCTCTAAATTACAAGATTTAATAAAAAGCTTCAAACCCCTTAATTTTCTTTTTTGAAAATATCACCCAAACTCATCCTAGAGGTCTCAAGTTATGATCTATAAACTAACAGACGCCTCTGTTACATGATGTGTTAATGCCTATTAAACACACTTAAAAAAACATAAATCACAGTGGCTTTTAAAAATTCTATAAAATATCAAATTCAAAACTTACACAAAATCTTAGAGCCAAAACTCAAGAAAAGAAATATAAAAACAATTTGGGAATCAAGACTTTGAAAAAGGGTGCCACACTCAAATATCTCGTAAGGTCCGACACCTGGCCCCGTGGCCTGCATGACGGGCTCCGTGACGTCACAAGCACTTGCAAATATGTGAGGAGCTTGCAAATCCTGTCTTCTGGAGTGGGTGAGAAGTGCACAGCAGCTTTCAAACCAGGTTGAACTCCCTCAGGTTGAGCTGGAGAATCGTGTCTTTCACGGCAGCGAACACAAAGCGGATATTCTCCGTGTCTGTAGCACACGTGAAGTGAGAATAGATGACTTTCTCTTTGTCAGGATTCTGATCTTGGTAAAGCTTCAGGATAAAGTCTCTGGCAGCTTTGACATCCTGCTTTGGTCCTAGTCAAGAGTGTAGTTACAGGAATAAAGAAGAAAGATAGTGACCAACCAACAGGTCCTCCCCCAAATCATTCTCGATACGGTCTTGCTCTTGCATGGGATCCTTCTTTCAGTTGTCTTAGTTCTAGAGGATAGTTGACCTGGGGACATTAACTTTCATTCTATTTTATTATATCTCATAAAAGAGTCTTTTAAAGTGTTCACTGCCATCTAAAAATTGTACTTTAAAGCAATTTGTTGAAAAATAGCCAACTTAACTTTTGGATTTGGACCACAGAGGCAGACAGAAGTGAGCTAGGACTAGGGAAAGGAAGGATACAGGAACATGATTAGACCCCCACGTCTCATTTTAACACGTGAGGGCTCTACCGGATAGGGCCACTGCAGCTATGACCTTTTGGTCATAGGACGCTAAAACCCTAAACATCAGTATCACACTTCCTGATATTCGAGACCTCCTGTACCAGAAATCCTTAGCAACAAGATATAAACTTTCCAGCCAGGGGTAGGTCATATTCATAAAAATGGTTGTCTACCCTGTGCCTAGGAAGGGGACTGCCACACTAACATACACAGAAGTAGTACCGGGCACTCGGACAGAGACCGGAAAGGCAGGGCGGGCACAGTCTCTGCCTTGGGAGTTGCCCACGCGGACAACACTACACAGAGGGACGAAGGCCAGGGGACAACAGAGTGAGCCCCCGCTGCCAGGGGAGCACGCGGGAGGCACACCTATGCAGACGAGGGTGCCGCGAGGGTGAGAAGGACTTCCCGGAGGAGGCGCCTGAGCTGGGTCTTGGAGAACAGGGTGAAGTTCACAAAAGGTGTTGGCATGCGTGGAGGTGCTGAGGCAAAACACAGTGATGCACCTGCAGCTTCGGTGAGAAAGGGTGTTAGAGGCAGATCGGGGGGCAGGGGGGGCCCAGGGGCCTGACCAATAATGCTGGATGATGCCCGGGGAAGTCAACAAGATGGACACTCACCTGTGTATTCTGGGAAGTAGCTAATTAGATGAGAGTACATGATTTTCTCTTCCAAAAGATCCTTCTTATTTAAGAACAAAATCACGGATGAGTTCAGAAACCAGGGGTAGGTAATAATGGTTTTAAATAAGGCTTTGCTCTCTTCCATGCGGTTCTAAGCGAGAAACAACGGGCTTAGGGTTAATAAGAAAAACGGTACTTTGGGAGCAACGTGCCGAAATGTCTGGTCCCGCCCATCTGTCCCCTCACCCAGCTACCGGCTCCATATCACTGTCCTTGCTGAAGCTGGTGAGCACCTGGGGCCCCTCAGGATACCAGGTCTCCGGCCTCTATTTCCCCCCCCCACACCCACACCCCCGCCGGCTCTCTTAGTCACTCTCTTCGGTATGCGTTCTGTGGCACAGCAAATAAACACATGTAAGAAAGGCTTTCGTGAAACTTGGAAGAAAGTTCCTATCCTATTTGACAAAAGTTTTCTGGGTCATTACTGGGATTACTGAGTGGGGGAAGTGAGTAACTTAGACCCCGGAAGCCCTGTGTCATTGGGGTTGGGCTCCCAGACCATGAGGGGGAAGCTCCTGGAGCCTAGCCGCCGCCCAGAGGAACGCTGTGGACATGGGCAGAGCGGGGAGCGCACGCTGCTGACACACTTCACGTGTTGGCAATACGGAGGAGCTCTACTTGGGGCACAGCGTCCCCATTTGATGGATGAGCATAGTGGTGTTCACAAGTTTAAATTACATCCCAAGCCCATGTCGTAGTAGGACCTGATCAAAATTATGTAGAAACACCGTCAACATCTCTTAACATTTGACATTGGCAAGAATACACCAAATGTTCCTACTTCAGGGAGAGTAGACAGGGCACATACAAATCTCATCTGGTGACAATAATTGTTCTAGATAGTACTCTGTTCTGAAGGGTTTTTTTTTTTTAATCTTTATTTTTGAGAGAGCGCAAGCCAGGGAGGGGTGAAGAGAGGGGAACAGAAGATCCCGAAGAAGACTCTTTGCTGACAGGCTGACAGCAGAAAGCCCAATGCGGGGCTCGAACTCACAAACTGTAAGATCATATCCTGAGCCAAAGTCAGACACTCAACAGACAGAGCCAGCCAGGCATGCCTGCTCTAAGAGTAAAGAAACAGCAGCTTCCCTTTACACAGAGGGAAGTGCTCAGACAAAACCAGGAAAGCCTTGCATGCCCACTGCGGAGGAACATGCTGTAAATCTGTTTGCCTACAAGTCCTGTACACTGGGACTCATTCTCTTGCTCGGTACCCTTTTGGGAATTAAGATCTGGCATTTATTACCAGATAGGTAACCCCTCAGTTGTTAGTATTTTTTTTTTAATTTTTAAAAATGTTTTTATTGATTTTTGAGAGAGAGGGAGAATCCAAAGCAGGCTCCAGACTCTGAGCTACCAGCTCTGAGCCCAACGACTTGGAGCTCCAACTCACACTCTGCAAGATAATGACCTGAGCCGACTTAGTCAGAAGCCTGACCAACTGAGCAACCCAGGTGCCCCGTCCCTCAGTTGTTTTTAAAGCTTAACAAAAATTTATTATCTTTTCAGTAATGATCTCCGAGGAAAGACAACACAGCCGACTCTTGAATAGCGCAGGAGGCGGGGGCGCTGACCTACTGGAAGAGTCGAGAATGTGCACACACAGGCACCCGGGTGGCTCAGTCGGTTAGGCCTCCAATTCTTGATCTCAGGTCATGATATCATGGTTTGTGACATCGAGCGTCACACTGGGCTCTACACGGACAACGCAGGGCCTGCCTTCGATTTTGTCTCTCCCTCTCTCTGCCCTTCTCAGCTTGGTCCCTCTCTCTCTCCCTCAGAATAAATAAGCTTAAAAAAAAAAAAAGAAAATGTGCATATAGCTTCTTACTTCTCCCAAAACTTAACTACTGGTAGCCTACTGTTGACCAGAAGTGTCACCAACAATCGATTAACACGTATTTTATATGTTATGGGTGTCGTATACCATATTCTTACAACAAAGCTAGAGAAAAGCAATGAGAAAATCGTAAGGAAAATACACTTAGTGTACTGTATTTATCGGGGAAAAAAACCCACGTATAAGTGGACCCATGCAGTTCAAACCTGTGTTGTTCAAGGGTCTAGTGTATACGAAGAAACAATTCCTATGCAGCCCGGGGAGGGGACGCAACAGATAATTACAACTGGGATAGGAAGGTTTGAGTGGCAGCCACTTAATCTTTCTCCAGATACCTTGTGACTTTCGGCAAAAAAGAAAATGTCTAATTTCTACACATATAGGGCTGAGGCGTTGGTCCCTTGTGCACCTGAATGATCTTTGGAGTTTTCTGAGAAACATCATTAAGTAATCCCGAGACAAATTGGGAGCTAATTTTTCACATTGATAACATGACGCCTTTTTTGCTTTTTTAACAAAATGTCTCCCTTGGAGGAGCTGGGGGGCAGCCAGGATTGCCGTGTTTCTCTGCACAATGACGCTAGTAAGTGGGTTAATCCTCCACTAATTAGCTAATGTAACTGTGCTCCACAGAGAAAGGTCTGCTCTCAAGAAATACAAGATCCCATTTGTTTGGTGATTGCCTAATCCTGGGCAGAGTTCTTCACTGCTTTACGATCACGACCCAGAAGCAAGAGACATTTTTCTACGAGGTCAGGATGTGTCGTGCAAGGGTGGGGAAAAGACCAGGGGAGGACAATGGTGTCCCACAGAGCACACCTCCACCTCACAACGAAGTGACAGGAATGGCTCTCCCCACTTCCTGGGAAGACACAGTTAATGGAGTTTGACCCAGCTAGGACTATGGCAACTTTGCAGGGGACACGGGATGCCTGACTGGGGTAGGTCCGAACAGCTCCAAGCATCTGGCACCACTCCCCATGCCAGCTCAGTTAGGGACCTAATTAGGGTGCACCATGGAGGTTGGGAAGTCTGTTCTCATTATATTTACTGGAAATGGCATTGCTCTGGGGCACCCGCATGGCTCAGTCGGTTAGGCATCCAACTTCGGCTCGGGTCATGATCTCATGGTTTGTGGGTTCGAGCCCCGTGTCAGGCTCTGCACCGACAGCTCAGAGCTTGGAGCCTGCTTCGGATTCTAGCCTCCCTCTCTCTCTGCCCCTCCCCTGCTTGCCTGTACGTGCTCTCCTCTCTCAAAAATAAGCATTGTCTTAAAAAAGAAAGAAGTAACATTGCTCAACTTTGGCTATATGTTAGTACCCATAAAGGGCTTGGAAAAGATACCTCCAAACTCAGACCCAGGAAATACGAATCTCTCCTGTGGCGTCCAAAAGATGGTCTTTTTTAAAACTCCTCAAGGGGTCCCAATATGCAGCCACGGCTGAGAACCAAAGTCTCCAGGGACTCTAAGCACATGAGCTTAGATCCCAGGCTCAGCCCACACCCACCTCAACTGAACCAGAATCCTGAGTTGGACCCAGGTGCCAGGTTTTTCGCAATGATCCCCGGGGAATGGCAGTGCGTATCCAACTTTGAGGACCAGGTTTCTAGGCCAGTGATTCTCCCGCTTCCCCGTGTATTTCATTCAGTTTGGGTTGACTGACGAGGCACGCATTTCCAACAAGCGCCCAGATGATGGCGGTGCTGCTAAGCCAGAGACCACGCTTGGACCAGCCAAGCCGGCTTAGCCTCAAGAACGGAGTCCAGAGCGCGGGCTTCTTGCAAACTGCAGAAAAAGTCCCCGTTTTCCACAGCCGTCCCCTTCCCCGCCCAGCGTACCTCGTTGTCACACTCGGCCAGGACCTGGTCGTATTCACTCAGAGCAACCAAAAAAATAATGGAGGTGACGCTCTCAAAGCAATGAATCCATTTCCGTCTCTCAGATCGCTGGCCACCAACGTCTACCATCCTGTTCAACAGGAACAGAGATCATTCAAAGGTTGGCATGCATGGCTCTCTAGGAAAAAAGGGCAGGAGTCCTTATATTGTGGAAGCTCGTTAGGGTCCTCAGTAATTGTTTTCGAGCAAAAAGGGGCCTTACGGTTAGAATGTGTGAGCACTGCTCCATGAGGCAGTGAGGAACCCTGGATGCTTCCTAGAGCAAAGGAGGCACAGGATGCAAGCAGAGTTACTGAAGACAGATGTAGAGGTCACTCGGGGGGAGCCTGTTCGGGGACGCTGGTTTGGAAGCTGCTGCAACAGTCCAGGCAGGAAGCACAAGCATCCACTTAGCTGTTGCTCGAACCACGGCCGAGTGTCAGGACACCAGACACACAAGGGGCAGAAAGGTGGGCGGTTTTCCAGGTCCACTCAGCCGGATTCGGGCCCTCACCCCCGCCTGTTTTTCACCACTCCTCAGATTTCTCCAGAAATCCTCTCTGCCTTAGGTGGATGCCACCCCTTCTGCCCTATAAAGACCTACAAGTTTCCTCCGTCCTATATGGAAACCCAAGGCCTTCCTCTGTGTCTTGAGGAAAGACTTCAGAGTCATAGCCCCAAGATGGCCCCGGAGCTCGAACGCTCCAGCAGTCGGGCAGTTTCTGGAAACGAGTCAAGTGGGTCTCTCCAAAGCACAACAACAGGCAACTCGAGAATGCTAGGGGCCCTGTCTGCAGGGTCGACTGCCATGCAGCTGGATAGAAACGCACCCCATGACCGTACCCTCAACCTTTCAGAGAAACCAGTTATCAAGTGTTTTAAGCAAAATGGACCAAGTTTCAAAAGTTGTTTAAAAACACCATGTGGGCCAAAGATGGTGGTATCTGTGGACCAGATACCAGTTTTCCAAGTAGCAAGCAGCACTGATTCTGAAATAGTTGTGTTCACAAATTCATGGCATTCAGATACAGATTTTTAAGTTTATTATTATTATTTTTTTTGGAGAGAGAGAGAGGGGGGAACAACAAGAGCAAAAGTAGGTCGGGAGAGAGAGAAAGACACAGAATCCGAAGCAGTCTCCAGGCTCTGAGCTACGAGCACACAACCCGACGTGGGGCTCGAACTCACAAACCGTGAGATCATGACCAGAGCCAAAGTCAGATGCTCAACCGACTGAGTCACCCAGGCACCCCCAGATGCAGATTTTCAAGGGGCTCGACCAGAGCAACAATGCTCCGAAGCCTTGAGATGGAACAGGGTTTACAGACGGCCTGGGTGTGGCAGGGTGGGACCTGTGTCCATCTCCACTGGAAAAGCATAATGTAATTAGCCCTAAGGAGGAACATGGGAACCAAGGGATATAGAATTGCTTTGAAATTTGCAATGCTGGGCATATGTACCATATTACTAATTTGTTGCCATAATTAGATGCAATGAAGGTCCACTTAAGTCATCCTAAAAGTACTTCCTATATTTATATGTGGGAATTCATACATTTTACACAGCTGTAAATAGTTTATATGTATTGTGTAATTTTTAATCTTTTTTTAACATTTATTTATTTTTGAGAGAGAGAGAGAGAGAGCATGAGTAGGGGAGGGTCAGAGAGAGAGGGGGACACAGAATCTGAGCTCCAGGCTCTGAGCCGTCAGCACAGAGTCCAATGCGGGGCTTGAACTCACAAACCGTGAGATCATGACCTGAGCCGAAGTCGGACGCTTAACCGACTGAGCCACCCAGGTGCCCAGTAGTAATTTTTAATACACACTTTTGTGTTGGCTCTTTGTTTTTTTTTTTTTTAAATAGATGTTAGAGAAGGGAATATAAGGGAAGAGAAATAGTCAAATTTAGGGAAACGACATCAGTGTTTTCAATTTGTGGTTACAGAAGTATACATCTATGTATGCATGTGTTTTACACACAGGAATCACTCCAGACTTAGGTAAGGAGACTTTTATGTTCTACGGGGAACAGGAAGGGGAGTTCCTCTCCATTCTAGGAGCGGAGACCTATCACAATTCTAAACACCTCGTGACGGACAGGGTCATACAGCTCTAGGAGCTGTAACCGCTTTTAGGAATAACGGACTTAATTTGGGGACTTCCAAGACCGGATAGATTCTTAATGGACCACATCAGGGAGACAGTCTTACCGAAAGATGATGTTCTCCAAGTCAAACGGATACTCGATGATGCCGGTGGTGGGCACGCGAACACGAAGCACGTCCTGCTGGGTTGGCACGAAGGATGGCATTGCGATCCGGTCAATGTCGGTCAGGTAACTGTGAGAGCAGACAGCAAGGCGCCAAGACTTGTGTCAGACATCGGGGAAGTCAGCCTAACTCACTGCACCGCCCCCCCCCCCGCCCCGCCAGGCTCAAGGATTCCAGCCAAGATTTCTTGAGACCTGGTGCTGACCAGGCACCCCACCCCAACTGTGACCGTTTGGGAGGGAATGTGGATCAGAAGCTCCCATGAGCCCCTGGGAAAACTGTAAATCATGCCATCTCTTCCTCCAGGCTCCAAGCTCTCTCTCTCTGGCTGGCCAGTGAGGGAGCCGGCGGGTTGGAAGGAAAGGCTGTTGGGATGGGCTCGCTGACCCTCCCCCATCCCACACTCACCCCCCTCCACAAACAGTGTAGAATGTAGATGCTGTTCTCAAGGGCGTTGCTCGATGAATTAGAGTTTCTATGAGAATATAAAGGTATTAACAGGCCATCTCAAAGTTCCTTCACAAGAAAAAGTTTACTGTTTATTGGGAAGCTGAACATCCACAAGAAGCCAAAACCGGTCTCAGATGATTTCTGGCCATACATTAAATTCCTAAGCCGAAAACAAATCACTCTTTCTGTGGTCAAATGAGAAGACCCTTTTTTTTAAGCTCTAAGTCCTTTCTAAAAGGCATTTTCGAGGGGCGCCTGGGTGGTGCAGTCGGTTAAGCGTCCGACTTCAGCCAGGTCACGATCTCGCAGTCCATGAGTTCGAGCCCCGCGTCGGGCTCTGGGCTGATGGCTCAGAGCCTGGAGCCTGTTTCCGATTCTGTGTCTCCCTCTCTCTCTGCCCCTCCCCCATTCATGCTCTGTCTCTCTCTGTCCCAAAAATAAATAAACGTTGAAAAAAAAAAAAAAAGGCATTTTTGAGAAAAAGGACCGTAACCAGGCCCTGGCTAACGATGGAGGTGGTGATTCGGAGGCCGCCGCAAAGTAAGGTCTGGCCCTGTCTTCTCCCTGCGCAGACAGACCCGGGCTAGGATAGCGGTGCCCAGCAGGCGGCATGAAGGGGATCCCGGGGGGGGGGGGGCCAGGCCAACCCTATTCACCGTGCAGCCCTCACTCCAAGGAAGCAAACCACACTCCGTCAGACCGTCTGTCGCTTGAGGACAGAGAGCACTGGCTGTACCTGCAGCTCTTGCCCCGGTGCCTGGCCCACAGCAGGCACACACTGAAGTTCTGTCGAGGGAACGCCTGGCCCGATAAGCGGATGACAACTACGGACCCGGACCAAGGAGGCTGCACAAGCGCCTTGAATATTGCCAAGTCCAAAGGCGGGGCAACACCGGGTTTCTGAGGGCCACTCTGTCTGCAGCCCTGTCCACCTAGCTGTTCCCTACACTCCTGCCAGCGCGTGAGCTCTGGTGTTCAAGGCTCCACCGGGTCTCCTCCAAATGGATCTACATCAAGAGCCCCGGCCACTCCCCAGGACCTTCACAGAAGCCGATGACACTAGGCTGTCTCAGGGAAGGACCGGAGATGGCTTCACTGACTTGAGGTTGTCTCACTCTACAGCTGCCAATGGCAGTCTGTCCTCTTCCTTGGGACACCGCCTTCCTTCCTTCTGGATCTTTTCTGAGCTGACCCAACACCTTCTCTGGGCTTCTTTTATTTCCTTTTCCTAACTGACTGCTCTGTTGCAGCTAAATATTCCTGTGCTCAGGGTGGTTGTGCAAACCTGGGTTAATGGCATTGGACACTCGGCCGGGCACACGCATCAAAGGACCTCTAGATTTCAGGTTTCCTTTCCTGACCACTGCCTTGTCCAGACGATGCGGGTGAACCACCTCCCCGCACCAGCTCAGAGGGCAAGGGCAACGCCGGAAGGGAAGGGGATGCACCCGCGGGGAAGGGCAAAGAATTCTGGGGCCCTCAGACGACGGAAGATGACATGGGGCAAAGGGGAAAGAGCTGAGATGCAGAAGCAGGAATCATCACCTCTTCAAGAAGGAATATGATAGATCTGTTTTGTCCAGTGACCTAGATGACAGAGAGGCACGGCCTCAAGAAATTCTTAGGACGATGAAATGCTGTGATCTCCACGGGATAGTTTGCGTGCAGGACCATCTGTTTCGTTTTTCCTTAGAGATTAATGATTTAAAACTAGAGCTTTATGAATCAAAAATATAGTGTGCAGGCCTTCCCAGGGAGTCAATAAGCAAAGGGCCCCCGGACTGAGCTTCCTGCGTGCACTGGGCCTGCAGAACCCGTCTTGCCCACTAGAGGGAAGCACCAGATCAGCCACGGGCGTGGGCCTATTTCACTGCTGGTCTGCACTCTGATTTTTTTTATTATTATTTTTTTTTTTCTTACTATGAAATTTATTGTCAAATTGGTTTCACTCTGATTTTAGATTTGAGGACAGTTGGACCTGCTGTCTACTGATCAGGAAACCAGAAGGCAGAGGGATACGGAGAAGAGGAAAGTAGAATCCAGAAGCAGTGGTGGTCCGTATTTAAGTCAGAAAATTCCAGCACCCCAAATGAGATGAGTCCCCTCAAAGGGAGCCCGTATTGGATTGAGCTTCTTGTTGAAAAAAGAGACAGCTGGGTGGCTCAGTTAAGCGACCGACTGTGGCTCAGGTCACGAGCTCACCGGTTTGTGAGTTCGAGCCCCGCGGCCGGCTCTGCGCTGACAGCTCAAAGCCTGGAACCTGCTTCGGATTCTGTGTCTCCCTCGCTCGTGCTCTGCCCCTCCCCCACTTGCTTACATGTGCGCTCTCTCGCTCTCTCTCAAAAATAAGTCAACGTTAACAACAATTTTTTTAAGAAAAAAAAGAAAAAGAGGCTTAGAACACAGCAACGAAAGGTGAACGTGGACAAGGACAGAGTTTTTCGGGGGTGGTAAGAGACGCACCAAGAAGTCAGAGGGGACGCTGACAAGCGGGAAGGAGGTAGTGTTGCAACCGAGGGCCCACGTTTTATAGGCAGCTAGTTCCTCCCCAGCCAGAAGCTTCCTCGAAGCGTGGCCACGTGTGCCCGATGCGCGTGGGGCTAGGCCGGGCTCTGTACTCACTATCTGGCAGAGTCCGAGAGCTGATACTCCCTCCTCCTGTCGTAGCACTCCTGGATTCCTGGGTCCTGCCACAGCTGCTTGATGGCCTCCACCTGGTCCCTGGAGAGCGCACAGACCTTGTCCACTTCCACTTCTCGGATGAGCTGGGCATTCTCCTAAGCGAAGGAGAGAGATGCTTTCAATGGGCAAAGGCAAAGGAAGCCACCCCGCTGGTGACTTGGGGACAAGATTTCCCCCGGTCTGTGGATCCGGGAAGATCTCACTAGATGCCGGGGGCCCTCCAGGGGAGCCGCTCGCAGGCAGGCACTCAGCTACGGTGCAGACGACGTGGCTGCTGAAACCGAGCAGAGCCACGGACAGACCAAGACCCGTGGCTTTCGGTCCCAGCGGGACCCAGGGGCCAGTTTCACCAGAGTTCAATACCCAACTGTGAACAGAGAAACCCAAGCGCGAGGGATCCTCACTGTCATCGGGGCGTCTGCATCGCAGGGCAATTTGAAAAGAACCATTTTTATTGTCCTGGCGTACAAGGGTGGGGTGGTGAAGGAGGTCCACCTCCGTGCAGTAAGGGACTGCCGTGCCTTCAGAGAATAGCCAATTCGATGTCAGTCTGCTGTCTTTGTCCTCTTTCCCTTCTTTTGTTTTTTTTTTTTTTTTTCCTTCAGTAACTTAGACTTAATTTCTTACAGCAGTTTTAGGTTCAGAGCAAAGCAGAGGAAGTGCAGAGAGTTCCCATCCATTCTGCTGTTTATCATCACGCATCACTGATACGACCCTTTCCCATTGCAGAACCGCTCTCATTGCAACTCCCCATGCCAATGATTGCTGTAATATCGTGATATTTGTCGTTACTGTCATTAAATAACTCTTGCTCCTACACCACTGCTCCATTATTACCGTACTTGTTAAGATTGCCATGGCTGTAATTACTACTATTACAGCAGTTAACATGTATTGCCCACTTTGCATGTGCTGAGAGGTACGCACACATTATCTCATTTAATCCATGTAGGGCAAGCACGGGGCCACACCTCTCACCAAACCTCAGCCAATGAAAATGCTAAGGTTGGGTTACATCCTCAACACGACCACGTGTTGGCCGCAGAGGTCCAACATCCCATCCCTTGGCCGCATATTGCAGCGGACAAGAGAATCCTGCCGAAGGAGACGGGAACCCCACCTTTCCTCTGCTCTGCCGTCCTGCCACATCTCAGGGCAATGACATCACGCAGGGCCGGCCACCCACTGGCAGCTGTCAGCAAAGCATCCGCTTAGCAGCTGTGATCTCCTGGAGTCTATACGGTACTCCCTGAAAAGTTGCTCCTATCTTGCATTATTCATCCTCATTAACAGCCCGACAGGAAGCTGGAGAAAAGGGAGATCTTACAGATTCACTCGGCTCAGGGCAAAACCGAGGGCTGGGATGACATCAGCATGGCTCTGCACCCCACCCACCGAGGGTGGATATAAACTCTTTGCCTGGACCGTGGGAGGTCCTGCCTGGTCCTTGGCAGGTAGAAGACCCCGGGTGTAGAATCTCAAACAGGTGTAAGCAGAATGGATCAGTGGGAAGTGCCCCGGGCTGGGAATAAGGAGCTCAAGTTCGACTAGTGCAGCTGGGACTTTTAAAGACTCCAATGGTTACCGATCTCGGCATCCTCGTTTGTGAAAGAAGCCAGCGATTTTTCAAGGAGTCTGATTTAAAGCTAGTAAGTACCAGCCAAATGTGAGCAAAATTAGCCTTATCATTGTGGTGGACGCCTAATAAATATTTGTTTGCAAAAAGAGGGCACGCTGATAGCCTTTAAACCATGACTTCCAATCCGCCCACAAGCACATTGGACATCACCTGCCTTACTCTAAGCCAGAGAGAACGAAGAATGGAGAACATGGACAGAGTCTGTAGGGAGCCAAAGGGTTGTCTTCTCCTTCCTCCCTGCCTCCCACCACCCTCCTCCTCCCACGTACAATCTGGTGATCTCTTCCCACCTGGGGCATGGCTCTACGTAAAGTGTCTGTTTTCTTCCCCGTCTTCGTAACCGGTCAGGAAATGCCACAAGGGCAGAGCCAATGTCTTCCCTGTCCTTATATCCCAGAACCTAGTGCAGTGCCTGGCAAATAACAGGTGTTCTAGTGATGCAGGCATCTAGCCAACATTTGGGGCACATAAAAAAAAAAAATCTACCTAACAGAACATCACGAGAAAATAACAGCAAAAGAACTTGAGGACAGTATGACAGAAGCCCGTGTCAGTCACAGCAAGAGCACAGAGGAGCTCGGAGACAAGAAAGTGTCTCAGAGTAGGAAACGCTCGGGTGATTTCTGGCCAGTCTGTCACTCTGCCCCTGGTGGCAGGCAGGCGGAATCGTTGCTTCAGGGATGCCTGCCTCTTAGGCTGCTCTCCTAAATAGGACTATTTTAACTTGTAAAACGATCATCTCCGCACCCAACGTGGTACTCAAACTCACGACCCCGAGATCCAGTTGGATGCTCCACTGACTGAGCCAGCCAGTGCCCCCTAAATATAACTACTACTCTCAGCTTAACTCCTGAGAGAGAGCACTGTGAGAATCATCGGGATGTTACAAATATTCCCACCTCCCCTCCTCACAAATGTCATGGAGAGTTGTACTTCACGGAGGGTGAAGCAGAAGTGGAACCAACACTTGTCTCTTTTAGAAAGAAACTTTAAAGAGCCACTGAGTAATTTACCACACTCCCTTTCATCTACGGTGGTGATGGTCAGGAGACAAGATGGAGCCTCAATCAGCCGGGCTTCCTGAGCAAGTTCAATGAGCGGAGATTCCCCCAACACACTGGACACCTAGCATGAGTGAGAAATCATCTTTCATTGTGCTAAGTAAGCTGAACTGTGGGGGCAGTTTATTTCCGGAGCACAACCGACTCTATTCTGACTGGCCCGTGTTACAATGGATAAGTCCAGTATTTGACTCTGGCAGGAGAGAGAGAGAGAGAAAAAATGCAGCCCAGTGAGATATCCCAGAGGAATGTAGGCTTCTACATGGGCACCCAGTCGGGGGGGGGGGGCAGGGAAGGGGTTACAGAGGCTGTGGAAAGACAAATCTGAGCTTTCAGGTAACCAGGGGAGCTCAGCCAGGAGAGCAAGATCTAGTGTCTGTTCAGCCAAGTGAGGGGACTATGGAGGGACCCGGGCTTGAAAGGAGAAGGGACCTCAGTCTCCTTACAAACCCAGCAATTGGGAACTGGATTTGGGACCCAGTGAATTCAAGGAGCCCAGACGTATTCCAAGTTTAGAGCTTTCCTCCTGGCTAAGGCTCCCACCTGTTGAGATCATGCTGTTTAAACTTACTTTGGAATAATGTAAGATGGGGAAAATGGTAGAAGAGTTCCTCTGTGCCTTTCAAGATTGTCCCAATGTTGACGATTTATGGCCACGCCTTATCATCCATCCCCTTTCCAGACACACACGCACATAGCCTTGCCACCTGAAGGACTTGAGGGGACGTTGCAGACCCAATGCCTCTTCATTGCTAAAGACTTTGGTGTGATTTCCTAAAAACGAGGACCCTGGACTATAAAAACCACAGTGTAATGACCAAAAGCAAGAAGCGTAGCATTGACACAATATTGTGATCATCTTCAGACCTTCCCCAAAGTCTGTCAGTTGTCCTCTTTTTTTTTAAATTTTTTTTAACATTTATTTATTTTTGAGACAGAGAGAGACAGAGCATGAATGGGGAGGCACAGAGAGAGAGGGAGACACAGAATCGGAAGCAGGCTCCAGGCTCTGAGCCATCAGCCCAGAGCCCGACGCGGGGCTCGAACTCACGGACCGCGAGATCATGACCTGAGCTGAAGTCGGATGCTCAAACGACTGAGCCACCCAGGCACCCCTGTCAGTTTTCCTCTTAATGCCCTTTATCTGCCCCATCTAGGATCACATCACGCAGTTACTTGCCTCCGTGGTCTCTATTTATCTGGAAAGGTTCTACGGTCGGATATCATTTTGTCACCTGATCGAGAATGGCCTGACGAGGACATGAGTTTGGCTGGGAGGGAGAGTGGCCCAGCCACCGCCCACTGTGGGTCCTGTGGACCCCTGTGGATCGTTCTAGGAAAAAATATTGTGAAGGGTGGAGAGGAGTGAGAAAGTGAGTGACCCATTTTAAAATACATTTTATTGAAATATGAATGACTTTGAGGGGCCTGGGTGGCTCCGTCGGTTAAACATCTGAATCTCGACTGCAGCTCAGGTCATGATCTCACGGGTCATGGGTTCAAGCCCCACGGTGCGGACAGTGGAGCCTGCTAGGGATTCTCTCTCTGTCTCCATCTCTGTCTGCCACTCTCCCGTTTGCGCATGCCCGCAATCTCTCTCAAAATAATAAAATAAAAAACGAAGGATGAATGACTGCTGTACTGTTAACGATGTCTGTGTGTTATAAAAAGTGGGGTTTTATACATATTTTCCCATGGCCTGGTGAAACACTTCCAAGCACAGCAGGAACACTTTGATGAGCACATTCTAACTAGGGCGCACGAGGAGCAGAGGGCCCCTGAGGCAACGTGGGAACACTTTTATGTTGTCTACGACTGGCCCCTTGGGGCGCCTGGGTGGCTCAGTCCGTGGAGCGTGTGACTCTTGATTACCGCTGACAACGTGATCCCGGGGTTGTGGGGTTGGGCCCCGTGTTGGGCGCAGGGCTGAGTGTGGAGCCTGCTTGGGATTCTCTTTCTGTCTTCCTCTGCCCCTCTCCCCTACTTGTGCTCTCTCTCTCTCTCTCAAAAGACTGGCTCCTTGAGCTGAAGGTCTAAAATGGCAAGGGTAGGAAGTCCCTCAGCTCCCCTGCGGCACCCCCCTGGGGGACACACCAAATCCACATCTATCTATACAGCAAAACTGAGGGCTGACTGAACAGCTTCTGTACCACAGAAGCTAGAGAGACCGCACAGAGAACAGCAAGACAGAAAGAGACACAGTAATGCGGGGACGCCCCCCTCCCCAGCACCGACGCGGCCAAGTGCAGTGGGGAGGGGTAGTCCTGAAGGGCCCTGAGCAGATTTATCTGCCCCGGGGGCACGGCAAAAGGCTGCAGTTTAAAAGAGCAGCTAGCATATAGAAGATCCAGCCTCCACAAAACGGCAGGGGAGCTGCTGGGACTCTCTCCAGGTTGGAAGGACCGGGGAACACCACGGTTTACGTCTGCCCTCCACTTTGCCACCCACGCGGGAGCAGAATCCAGGTGCCAGGGGCCACTTCGCCTCCTCAGCGAGCCCACACCGGCCCCAGCTGTCCCATCAAGGCAGCTGCACCGCGGTGCACCCCAGAGCAGCCCCAGCCACCGCACCAAGGGGACACAGCCACAGGCACACTGGGACGCTCCAGACCTGCCCCGCTTCAGCTCCAGGCGGCCTGCTAGGGCACCCCCGGCCTAGAGCACTCTGGGACCTCCTGGCTCACATCCGCTTTGGCTCCAACGGCCGCACCCATGCAGCCCCTGTGCAAAGCACCCTGGGACACCCCGGCCCGTGCCTGCCTCCATTCCGGCCGCCCCAGCAGGACACCCTGTGAGTAACCCACACCCTGCTTTCGTTCCGGCCACCTGCACAGAGCCCCAGAACACCGCAAGCAAGTGCTGTCCTCAACTTCGGTCATCCCTCCCGACACCCGCTGCTCTGAGCACCCAGGACAACCTGGTTTCCACCCGTTCGGCTACAGCCGTCCCTTCATGGCACCCTCTGCCCAGACAGCACCAGGACCGCCCTAGCCCGTGCCCACTTCAGCTACAGCTGTCCTGTATGGAGCACCTGGGGACCCCAGCATACACCCCACCCTGGCTCCAGCTGCTCACCAGGACCCATCTGCACAGACAGCCCCAGGATGCACCCATTTCAGCTATCCTGCCGGGGCGCCCTCTGTGTCAAGAGCCCCGACATTGCCCTGGCCCGTGCCCACTTCAGCTCTGGTCAGCCCACCAGTGCAGCCCCAGCACAGCATGCCCCAGGACCCCAACCCCATACCAGACACAGCTCCGGCCAGCCAGCCCAAGTCACAAGGCACACACAGTCTACGTAAGGGATGACCACACACATTCCTTCAGGTTTAGAAGTAGCTGTCGTACCTACTTCATGGAAACACACACAGCAAATCAATCAAAATGGGGAGGCAGAGGAAAATGCACCAAATGAAAGAACAAGACGAACGCACAGAAAAGGAACTAAATGAAGCAGAGATATGCAACATGCCTGACGACGAACTTAAACTAACGATCATAACGATGCTCGCTGGACTGGAGAGAAGAGTGGAGGATCTCAGTGAGAGCTTCGACAAAGGGACAGAACATATAAAAAAGATCCAATCAGCATTGAAGAACACGGTAACTGAAATAAAAAACACACTAGAGGAAATTAACCACAGATGAGCAGATGCAGAAGAACGGCTCAGCAATCAGGAGACAGGGGAAGGGGAAGCACCTAAGCTGCAGAGCACAAAAGAAAAGAATTTCAAAATGAAGACAGGTTAAAGGACCACTGAGAAAACATGAGGCCAAGAAACATTTGCATTATAGGGGTCCGAGAAGGAGAAACGAGAGAGCAAGGGGCAAAAACAAAACAAGACAAAACAAAACCAAACCAAAAAACACCCAACCATATTTGAAGAAAGAACAGATAGCTTCCTTAGACTGCAGAAGGAAATAGACATCCGGATTCAGGAAGCACAGACAGTTTCCAACCAGATGAATCCAAGGAGGTCCACAACGCATCAGAATTTAAATGCCAAAGGTTAAAGATAAAGAGAGGATTTTAAAAGCTTCAAGAGAGAAGCAAAAAGTTATGTACGAGGGAAACCCCATAAAACTATTAGCTGATTTTTTCAGGAGAAATTTTGCAGGCCAGAAGAAAGTGGCATCGTATATTCAAAGAAGTGAAAGGAAAACCCTGCAGTCAAGAATACTCTACCCACAAGATTACCATTTAGAATTAAATGAGAGAAAAAGAAAAAAAAGCCCAAGAGATAAAGAAGTTCATCACCACCACACCAGCCTTACAAGAAATGTTAAAGGGACTTCAAGGACATAATTAGAAGAAAACTATGAATAAAAAGATGTAAAATAGGACAACATATGCATAACACATGGAGGAGGAAGTAAAAAAGGCCTTTGACAATGTGTTCGAATTCAAATGACCATCAACTCAATAAAGACTGCCATATACTTAGGATGTTCTACATGAACCTCATGGTAACCACAAACCCAAAACTTCTAGTTGATAAAAAATAAAGAGCAAGAAATTCAAGCTTAACACTGCAGAAAGTCATCAGTCACAAGGTAAGAGAGCAAGAACAGAAGAAAAGCACAGAGAACTACAAAATCAACTGGAAAAGTTAAGAAAATGTTGGGGCGCCTGGGTGGCTCAGTCGGTTAAGCGGCCGACTTCGGCCCAGGTCATGATCTCGCGGTCCGTGAGTTCGAGCCCCGCGTCGGGCTCTGCGCTGACAGCTCAGAGCCTGGAGCCTGTTTCGGATTCTGTGTCTCCCTCTCTCTGCCCCTCCCCCGTTCATGCTTTGTCTCTCTCAGTCTCAAAAATAAATAAACGTTAAAAAAAATTTTTTTTTAAATAAAAAAAATAAAAATTAAAAAAAAATTAAAAAAAAAAAGAAAATGTCAACAGGTACATACCTATCAATAGTTACTTTAAATGTAAATGGTGTAAATGCTTCAACCAAAAGACACAGCGGGGTGAAATGGATTAAAAATAAAAAACAAGCCAAATGAGACCTACCTATATTTTTCCTACAAGAGATTCACTCCAGACCCAAAGACACATACAGACTGACAATTAAAGGATAGAAAAAGGTATTCCGTGCAAAGAGAAGAGGTAAAAAAAAAAAAAAAAAAAAAAAAGAAAGAAAACTGAGGTACCAATATCTATATGAGACAAAATAGAGTTTAAAACAAACACTGTAATAAGAGACAAAGAAGGGTACTACATAATGATAAAAAGGTCAATCCAACAAGAGGATAAAACAATTATATGTATCTAGGCACCCAATACTAGAGTGTCTAAATACATAAAACAAAGGAAAAATATGACAGTAATACAATAATAACAAGAGCCTTTAACACCTTTACTTACATCCAGGGATAGATCGTCCAGGTAGAAAAATCAATAAGGAAACAGTTTCTTTCAATGACACATTAGACCAGATGGACATAACAGATATACACAAAACATTCCATCCCCAAACAACACATTCTTTTCAAGCGAACATTAAACATTCTCCAGAAGAGGTCACATTTAGGCCACAAAACAAGCCTCATTAAATTTAAGAAGAGTGAACTCGTATCGTGCATGTTTTCCAACCACGACAGTATGAGATTAGAAATCATGAGAAAAAAACTGGGGGAGAAAAGCGACAAAACACATGAAGACTAAACAACGTGCCACTAAATAGCCAATGTGTCGATAAAGAAATCAAAGAGGAAATTAAAAATTACATTGAGACAATGAAAACATAACAGTCCCAAATCTCTGCTAAACAGTGAAACCAATTCTAAGAGGGCAATATGCAGGAATACAGACCTACTTCAGGAAACAAGCAAAAGCTCAAATAAGCCATCTAACCTTACACCTAAAGGAAACAGAAAAAGAAAATTAAACAAAACCCAAGTTTGGTAGAAGAAAATAATAAAGATTAAAGCAAAAATGAATGAAATAGAGACTAAAAACAAACAAACAGAAAAGATCAATGAAACCAAGAGCTAGTTTTTTTGAAAGATAAACAAATTGATAACCCTTTAGCCAGATGCAAGAAAAAAAGAGAGAGGACACAAATAAATAAAATTATAAATAAAAGAGAAGCAGTAACAACCAACACTGTAGAAACACCAAGGATTATAAGAGAATCCTAGGACAAATTATATGCCAAGAAATTGGACACTACAGAAGAAATAGATAAATTCCTCAAAACAGGCAGTCTTCCAAAACTGAATCAGGAAGAAATAGAAAATCTCAACAGACCATTACTAGTAACTCAAAAAACTCCCAACAAACAAAAGTTCAGGATCAAAGGGACTCATGGGTAATTCTACCAAACACTTAAAGAAAAATTAATACCTATTCTCTAACTATTCCAAAAAATAGAAGAGGAAGGAAAGTTTCCAAATATATTCTATGAGTCCAGGATTACCCTGATAACAAAACCAAACAAAGATACAACAAAAAAAGGAAACCTACAGGACAATATTCCTGATGAATGTAGTTCTAATAATCCTCAGCAAAATATTAGCAAGTCACATTCAACAATACATTAAAAGGATCACTCATCAAAAATCAAGTGGGATTTATTTTGGAGATGCAAGATGTTTCAATATTCAAAAATCAATCAACTAATACATCCCATTAACAAAACGAAGGGTAAAAATCATAATATCACCCCAATAGAGGTAGAAAAGGCATCTGACAGAAGTCAACATGTGTTCATGGTAAATATTTTCAACAAAGTTCACAGGGAACATACCTCAATATAATAAAGACCACATATGAAAAACCCACAGCTAACCTGATACTCAATGGTGAAAAACAGACCTGTTTCTCTAAGATCAGGAACAAGACAAGGATGTCCACTTACCACTTTTATTGAACATACTACTGGAAGTCCTAGCCATAGCAATCAGACAAGAAAAAGAAAAGGTATCCAAATTGGTAAGAAAGCAAAACTATCACTATTTGCAGAGGACATGATACTATATATAAGCAACCCTAGAAGCTCCACCAAGGAACTATTAGAATAAATAAATTCAGTAAAGTTGCAAGATACAAAGTTAATACACAGAAATTGGTCGTGTTTCTACATACTAATAACAAAGTAGCATAAGGAGAAACTGAGAAAACAATTCCATTGACAATTGTACCAAAAAGAATAAAATACCAGGAAATAAACTTAACCACGGTTGTGAAAGACCTGTATTCTGAAAACTATAAAACAGTGATGAAAGAAATAGATGATACAAAGAAGAGGATATTCCATGATCATGGATTAAAAGAGTATTTTTAAAATGTTTATACTACCCAAAGCAATCTATACATTTAATGCAATTCCTGGTAAAATACCAACAGCATTTTTTCACAAAATTAGAATAATCTTAAGATCTTTACTGAATAATAAAAGACCCCAAACAACCAAGGCAATCTTGAGAAAGAACAAAGCTGGAGGTATCACAATCCCAAACTTTGAGATGTCCTAAAAAGCTGTGGCAATCCAAACAGTATATAAGGTACTGACACAAAAATAAACACATAGATCAATGCAAGAGAACAGAGAGCCCCAAAATAAACCCATGTGTATAGGGTCAATTAATCTATGACAAAAAAGGCAAGAATATGCCATGGGAGAAGACAGTCTCTTCAATACATGGTACTGGGAAAATTGGACAGCTACATGCAAAAGAATAAAACTGGACCCCTTTCTTACACCATGCACAAAAATAAACTCAAAATGGATTAAAGACCTAATGTGAGACCTGAAACCATGAAAATCATAGAAGAAATCATAGGCAGTAATCTCTTTGACATTGGCCTTAGCAACATTTTTGTAGACATGTCTCCTCAGGCAAGGGAAACAAAAGTCAAATTAAACTATTGGGACTATACCAAAATAAAAAGCTTCTGTGCAAGGAAGGAAACCATCAATAAAACAAAAGGGCAACCTACTAAATGGGAGAAGATATTTGCAAATGATATATCCAATAAGAGGTTAATATCCAAAATATATAAAGAACTTACACAACTCAACACCAAAAAAAAAAAAAAAAAAAAGTATCTGACTAAAACACAGGCAGAAGACCTGAATAGATGTTTTTTTTTTCAAAGAAAATATACAAATTGCCAACAGACACACGAAAAGGCGCTCAACATCACTAATCATCAGGAAAAAGCAAATCAAGCCACAATGAGGTAGCACTTTATACCTGTCAGACAGCTAGAGTCAAAAGACCAAGAACAAGTGTTGTTGAGGATGTGGGGAAAAGAGGGCCCCTGTGCCCTGTTAGTAGGAATGTAAATCGGTGCAGCCACTATAAAAACAGTATGGAGGTTCGTCAAAAAAAAAATTGAAAACAGAAATACCATATGATCTAGTAATTCCACTAGTGGGTAATTACCCAAAGAAAACAAAAACACTAATTCAAAAAGATAAATGCGCTCCTATGTTAACTGTAGTGTTATTTATAATAGCCAAGATATTGAAGCAACCCAAGGGTCCATCGATGGATGGATGGATAAAGAAGATGTGAAATATGTATACAATGGAGCATTATTCAGTCACACAAAGGATGAGATCTTGCCATTTGCAATAGTATGGATGGACCTAGAGGGTATCATGCTGAGTGAAACGGGTCAGACAGAGAAAGATAAATACTGTATGATTTCACTTATATGTGGAATCTAAACAAACAAACAAAAAGCAGAAACAGACTCATATACAGGGAACAAACTGATGGTTGCCAGAGGGGAGGGGTGGGGGGGGGGATGAGCAAAACAGGTGAAGGGGAATGGGAGATACAGGCTTTCAGTTATGGAAGGAGTAAGTCATGGGAATGAAAGACACAGCACAGGGAATGCAGTCAAGGATACTGCAGTAGAGTTGTATGGGGACAAACAGTAGCCACACTTGTAGTGAATATAGTATAAGGTATAGACTTGTCAACTCGCTAAGTTTACACCCGAAACTAACTAATGTGTGACAAGTATACTTCAATAATAAAAATACTGACTTTACCTCATGCAAAGAGGGGAAGAAAAGTCAGAAGGGAATCAGGTTTCGAGAAATGTTAACAGACTCGCGTAGAGGAGATGCTGAGTCTGAGGTGGCTGACATCTAAGTGGAGATGTCCAGGAAGTGGGTGAAAAAAATGGGTCTGTAGTTCTCAGGAGAGTCCTAGGTTAGAGCAGCATACTGAATTGAAATTGCCTAACACATTTGTTTCAGTAACAAAGAAAAAAATCTCAAAAGAGTAAACATGATGGGGGCTATTCAGCAGATCAAGAAACATGACCAGTTTCTTAAACACTGAGCTCATATCTGGCATTTCCTCTATTTCTTTCTCAAACAAAATCACCATTTTTACTGCTCTGAAGGAGGAACACAGAAAACAGATGTCCTACATGTGCGTTTCACTCGGAAATTCCCAGGGTAACCATGAAAGGAGCTCTTCATGAAGTGGCGCCTTGCTACTTTCACGCATGGATCCACGGCTGCCCAGATGACAGTCCCCGTGGAGCCCAGCAAGCCCCTCCGGCTGGAATTCAGAGCCCAGCAGGCAACCCTGTTCTCTGCCAGATCCTCAATGGGAGAGCTTCTTACACCATTAACCTCCCAGGACTGCGGGGCCCAGAGCTTTCTCTCCAAGATTGACTTTATTACTAATGAGGGGAGGGTATTCTGGAAGCCAGAGTTCTTTTGTCAGATATTCAAGCATTTTCATTCAAAATTTATATTAATATATTCTATATGATAAAAATCTAATTTAATAATATTGCAAGTGTCTATTGTCATATGTAGTACCTATGAGCTTTGCAAACTTTTTGAAAACAAGATTGAAATAAAATATAGGATTAAAAAGTTAAGTTCCCTGTAACATAGTATTGCTGACTTTTGTACAATAACCCCTACTTGTTTTGGCAGCTACATCAAAATCCAGAATTGCACTTCTGTATCCTATTAAACATAAATTATGAAGTAAAATTTCAGTGCTCCATTACGATCAGCTTTTAACGCATCTCAAATGTTACATTATAAAGAAAATGCTAGGCGTACCTGGGCAGCCCAGTCAAGAGTCTCTTGATTTCAGCTCAGGTCATGATCCCAGGGTCGTGGGATCAAAACCCATGTCGAGCCCCAGGTGGAGCCTGCTTGGGATTCTCCCTCTGCCCCTCCTCTGCTCACGCTCTCTCTCAAATAAGTAAATAAACATTTAAAAAAATAAAGAAAAATGCCAGTCAACTATACTAGAGACAGAATTTTTGCTATAGGAAATAAATAAGAAACTTCTGCTTTTGGTATAGAACAACTATGAAATTTCAATCAATTCTTCCACTAAGGACAGGTAGAAATGATGAACAAAGTATTTTCAAAAAATACACTTGAAAGTATCATAAAACTAATGAAATAGTAAATAATTACTGGTCGGAATATCAGGAAGAATGGCATCTAAAAAGTTGAACCAGCATTTGGGAAGCCTTTCTCCTTGGGGCTTCTGCTTATTCTGGAAGGTGGAGCAGCTCCTTTTTCAAGATCATAGGACTAGGGTGACAGGGGTTGAAATTCAAAGGTTAGCAGGGGCCAAAGGCCCTTGAAAGCCCTCTGGTTCTGGGTTTGGATCCCAAAGGGTAGCCCTGAGGGGGCTGCAACTCAGCATGGAATCACCGCAATCTCAGAATTGAATATCCTCAGGCACCTGGGAGAAGAAAAAGAAATTCCATTTTGGAGTTTAGAAGACAGTATCTTCCTTACCCTCAAATTATTTCTTCACATGCATCCAGCACACCACAGAAATAACCAAACATAAGAAGCTAACTCCCAGAAAGGGGGACAAGTAGAAAAATGTAAAAAGATATACCACACAAACACTAACTTGAAGGAAGCTGAAGCCTCCATATTACAATCAAAGTAGACTATAAGGTTTGTCAATAATACCTCCACAAAGCTAAAAAAAAAAAAAAAACCCACAAAAGACTTTAAGCTTAAAGGCATAACTTGAGATAGGAATATTTTAAAGGACAAAGATTCAGAAAGACCTAACAGTTTTAAAGTTCTATGCAGTTAATAACATAGGCTCAAAATATAGAGAGCAAAATTTCTTAGACCCAAATGGCAAAATAGATCATCTTACAGGAAAATTTTTTATCAAGTTTTTAAATTTTAATTCCAGTACAGTCAACATACATTGTTATATTCTTTTTCAGGTGTACAATATAGTGATTCAACAATTCTATATGTTACTCAGTGCTCATCATGACAAGTGTTCTTGTCACCTATTTCACCCATCACCCTGCCAACCTCTCCTCTAGTAACTATCAGTTTGTTCTCCATAATTAAGAGTCTGTTTCTTGATTTGTCTCTGTTTTTTCCTTTGCTTGTTTTGTTTCTTAAATTCCACGAGTGAAATCATGTGGTATTTGTTTTCCTCTGACTTATTTCACATAGAATTATACTCTCTAGCTCCATCCATGTTGTTGCAAATGTTAAGATTTCCCTCTTTTTAATGGCTGAATAATATTCCATGGCATATGTACCACATCTTTATCCATTCATCTATCGGACACTTGGGTTGATTCCGTAATTTGGATATTGTAAATAATGCTGCAATAGATGTAAGGGTGCATAGATCTTTTCAAATTAGTGTTTTCATATTCTTTGGAGAAATACCCAGTAGCGGAATTACTGGATCATATAGTAATTCTACTTTAATTTTTGAGGAACTTCCACATTGCTTTCCACAGTGGCTGCACCAGTTTGCATTCCCACCAACAGTGCATGAGGGCTCCTTTTTCTCCACATCCTTGCCAACACTTGTTCTCCTCTTACAGGAAATTTTAACATAACTCTCTCAGTAACTGATAGAATAAGAAAAATCATCTAACTATTAACTGTAAAGATATAGTCAATTCAAACATCTTGATCAGCAAATTTGACCTCAGGGACACATGTAGAGCCCTATATTCAAAATAACTGTACAATATGTGCTTCTTTCAAGCACACCTGGAATATTTACAAAATGACCATTTACTTATTAAGATTTCACACACAAAATTGGTTTTCCAGCTTCCTTTGATCAAATTCCAGCTTCTTCAACAACTCTTGGCTCCGGTAGGGACACCTGCCACCATTGCCACCAGGGTGCCACCCGGGACACCCCACTTGTTAGGTAGGCATTTGACTAATTCACCCCTGGTCCAAAGCTACCTAGATTTCTCCTTGTAGAAAGGCAATCGTCCATCACACTCAGACTGGAAATTAATCTTTCCTAACTCAATTCAAAATTCAAAAGAAGTCTTTATTTCTATTCCAATATCTGTCTTCCTCTTTCTCCTCGTCTTTTTTTCCCAACAAAAATAAATAACAGAATTCACCAGCCACAAAGTGTTGGCAGGAAAGGCCAGGTTACTTTATCTTTTCCCGTCAGTCAAAACTTGAGTGGGTTTCTCTAAAAAGGCTCGTCCCAAATGTTCCTGTGATAAATTACTTTGGCACAAACATCTGTAGGTACACTGAGTATTAATGATGCAAGTGAGAGATGGAAGCTGTGGCCTTGTTCTGTGTCAACTTGGCTCGGCTGTAATGATGCTTCCCAGAACCCCCTTATTGTATGCTCCTGGGTGAGGGTGGGCCACAAAGAAATCTGAAAGAGCTCTGGCAACCAGAGGCGGAACACGGCCATTCTGCTCTGAAGGTCAGAGCTCTGATTCAGCTCGCACTGTGGCTGATCTTCTGGTCAACCTCACTGTTGCCGGCAGGAGCTACGCCCTCAGCACCAGCTTGGATCTTCTCCTTCAGCTTCTCCAAATCCTGGAGCAGCTTCCCCATAGCCTGGGGCAGACACATGTGTGCAGGTCCAAGGCCAAGGACGCCAGCTTCTGCTACAAGTCACCTGCACTGTTAACACAGAGATGGTGAGAGACACACGCAGGCCCCAGTTAGTGCCCATGGGGTCCATTTTGCCTTCATGGGTTTGGTCTGTATTTGCTCTGCCTGCTTCACATCTGGTTTTTCTTCTCCCCCACTGCCGGTCCTGCTAAGCAATCACCAGATACGCAGAGGGAACAACCTTCTAGTACATTCTTCAAAGCCCCACCAGTTACATATGGTGCAAGACATACAGTAAATCCATTATTCCATATCACTCTGAGTGACTGATTTCCTGACCAAACCCAAACTGATGCACAGAATCTTCCATTCCAGTCCATTCAATTTTATGTAGGGGCAAAATCCCCTATAACCTTAGGTCCAGATGGTGGTAGCATCTTAGACCTCAGTTGGGGTGACCTAAATGTCCCAAAGTCAGCTGGACACTGGCAGCCAGACTCAGTCATCCTTCAAGGCACACCATCCCACACCTGCTCTATGTTCGATCCAGGACTGGCATTACAGAATGTAAACAGGACCGTTGCCCTGCCCTTGAAGATTTCAGCATTAGAGCTACACCCATTTGGTGGAAACCAATCAGATCCCCAGACAAATGCTAACAGTAAAAGAAAAGGAGAAATTTCAACTAAGGGTGAAGGAGGGGATGAGCTACGATTTTCCCACCAGAGGCGGCCTGATGTTTGTAATGAGAAGGCGGCCGCATTCCCTCCTTCCTGCATGAATGTGGATTCCTGCTTGCTTGTCAACGACAGCACTGTGACCAGATCAGCTCTTTGCTATATCAATTTTCACACGTCATTGCTTCCCCCTGAGATGCTCTGGAAAGCATCAGAACCCCCTCAGGTCCCAGGGTAGCTGAACATATTCAGGTAGAATTTACCAGCAGCATCTGGTGGCTTCCCCTCTGCACCGACCACTCCCCTCCCCCCCCCCCCCCCCCACCTCAGAATGAAGAAGCTTCAGCCAACAGAAGCTGCCTCTCAGAAGATCACTTGTTTGGGAGCCAGTTTAATCGTCTATGTCCAGAGGCCTATGTTATGCAGCAAGATGGGATTTTTTTTTGGTCCCTATCACCATCTTGTTTGTCTCCTTCCTCCCCAAGTTGAGGGAAGTTCTTTTAGTTTTGTTAGCAGATCAAAATTGTGTTATGAGAGTTCAAATTTATAAGAGGAAGATCTGTCCCTATGTGTCTGTGCGTATCTGCAGAACCTGCGGCAGGGGGTACGGGGGTGGCTAGCAGGATATGTGCCAGTATCTACCCAGGTCTTCCTCAGACAAAGCCAAAATGACTGTGGCCAGGGCCTGGATGTTGGGAAGGCCAAGGAAAGGCAGAGTGGCCGAAGAAGGAGAGAGATTAGAGACAGGCAGGTCTAGAGTGGCAGAGAGCCTGGTCCTAGATACCCCTGACCTCCACCAACCCTCTGTCACCCCCCTCACAGGGAGGGTAATAAGTGCTTTCCACCTCCCCCCCTGCCCCCTTGGCTTCCTGTAGCATCACGGTCAGCTATAAGGAATCCATTCCCTTTGGTACTGGATTATGTCTGCGGCCCTTCTCGACAGCAAGGCAGAAGATCTCCATTCACGAACAGGTTGGCTGTGTTTGTAAAGTTAGCTTTTGGGAGCTCAAAGTGTTTCCCCGATAAACAGAGACTGCTACAGATCCCCCAAATCCTGTTGTATTTTCCGGGGAGGCTCACAGGTTGTGATTTCCCCACCCCCTTGCAGTCAGCGGGGACCATGTCACTGAGTTCTGAGTGATGGAATTCAGACTGAAATGAAGCATGCCATTACCCGGCCTGGCCTTAAAAACCTCCCATGCAAGCCTCCTCCACTTTGCCTTTCCCTGATTCTCAGCAGAAAGGAGAAAGAACCTGGGTCTTTGAAGGACCACGTAGAGCACAGCCCATGACCACTAACTCACGTAAGATTGAGATGGTCGTGACAGAGAAGTAAACACTGAAATAAACGCTGATTTTGCTAAGCCGCCAAGGTTTTAGTGCTGATTTATTACAGAGGCTATCAAATTTTACTTCCTTCATCGACAGAGAAAGAAAAATGGTGTTAGGATGGGGGGCGGTGTCCCAGGCTCCCTCAAAGAAATGCATTTTTACGCGCCCAGAGATGAACCACTGTACTGGGGGCACGGGGCTGCATCCTGGGTACAAGGATTAGTGTGGTTCATGTATGATTTGTTTCGGCCACTTTCTTTTAAAACTCTCCTCATTTCTCCATCATCATTCTACCTCCCAGTGACTCTCTCTTCAGTGCTCCCAGATTCTCAGACCCAAACTGCAGTAATACATACTTCCTATACACCCACTTTCCTAAAGAGCGTGAACACCAAAGCAGCCTCATTCCCCTTCTCTCTCATCAAAGACCAGGTCTGCCTGACGGGAAGGCATTAGCTCTGGAGAGAAGAGCTCTAAGCTCTTACGTGTCAGTTTCTTTACCCATATCTGAGCCCAAACATGGTATTAACAGAAAGGATAGACTAATGACTCCCTAAGTTCAGGGCCTGAACAGCACATGCAGGTTTATTTTATGCTCCTTCCCATACCAGTGTGCGCAGAGGGTGTGGGTGGGGGGGACTCTTCTCCATGCAGTCATCCTGGGACCCAGCTCCTTCCAGCAAGTGGCTCTGCCAACCCCCACGACCCTTAAGTCCTGCCCTGGATTATTTGCACCCTGTCAGCAGGTGAGGGAAGAAAGCATGGGGATAGTGGGTAGGATGATTTATGGGCCAGGTCTGAACACAGCAGACTTGACTTCTGGACACACTGTTCAATGGCCAGAACTAGTCTCCAGGTGCCCCCTGACTGCAAAGGAGGCTGGGAAACAGGGTCTTCCTGGACTCGGGTGGAAAGCAGAACAGAATTTGGTGAATGCCTACCATCATCTCTGCCACTCACAGATTCTCAGAATCTCTTCACCACAGTGACCTCTAAAGTCTGTGTCGTGCCTACACGCACTTTTGGATAAACCAGGGTGGACTCCCGGTGGGAGGCCACACCCAGCTCTGCCTGTTTTTGTAAATGAAGTTCAGCTGGAACACAGCCAGGCCCTGTCACACCGGCTGAGTTCACAACTAGGACAGCAGCGTGGAGTTGTTGAAACAGAGCCTGTAGGGTCCATAAAGCCTAAATACTTACTCTCTGACCCTTTCCAGAAAATGTTTGCTGAGCCCAGGCGTAGATGGGTAATTTCTAATTAAGTGCATCCAAGTAGGACACTGCTGTGACCTTAACTCCTACATTCATTGAATCAGAGCCCATGTAATTATGAAGCACCCACTCTTTGCCAGGTACTACGCTAGGTACGAGTCTGCAACTGTGAAAAGGAATTTCCAGTCTTTGCAGGAACAATGGTAACAGGTGTGGAGGGCACGGAAAAAGAATCTTCTGAAAAAACACACTCATTCAGTGTAAAAAGCAGGACAATTCCACCTAACAAAAATTCCCAATGCTTTCAGAATTTCTGTTTGGATTGGGGACCTGCCTAAAGACTTGGAAGCATCCAGTAAAACTCAACACAACACCACCCAGTGGAAAAAGCTGGAATTGTTTCTGATTCTGACTTATTTTCAGAAAATTTAGAGAACGGTTGCATTTTTTTGTTTTTCTTCATGGCTTCCTTAAGCAGGCCATTTATTATGTGCTAGTTTCCTGGGGTGTAGTATTATGCAGTTTGTTTTTGTCAAGTCTATGCTGTGTCTACCAGCCGGGAACCAACAAACAGATGTTTCCAGAAACCCTGAAGTGAAATCCAAGACAAGCCGACTGGCCCTAGACTAAGTAGACAGCCCCATATCCTCCCTGGACACTGCTGATACTCAAGAGAAGCCAGAAGATGGGGTAGGGAAGGAGCTTCTTTAAGGCAACTCCAAAAAAATCCTCCCCTCCCCCTCCTGTAAAGCAGGTTTTCTACTCAAACAAAAGCAAGGGGAAGGAAATGGCAGGTTCAGAAGTTCAGCAATACCAGCCAGGCAGGTACCTCCAAGGCTGAGCCGAAGGACAAACATTAAGAAAGTTCTTCAAATGATACTGAGCCAGAGCCTTATCTGGACAACTCTCTCTTTAAAAGCCATGTTAGGCCTGGGCATAATTCTAGAAATTCCTTATGTGTGACTCCTAGTGATCAGACACCTCCCTTCCCCGCTGCCCAGACATGAACATTAGAAACAGCAGAAAACATGGAAAATCAGCCGGATTACGTACTCCCATCCGGACTGATTGGAAGCTCGGGCTGGGCAGAAGGACATTTGCATCCTAAGGACACTTGTTCCAAGGACAGCAGGATTCTGGGACTTTGAAATTTGGGCTCCCAGCTGTTCCACTAAACAAACTGCCCTTTGGCTCACTGGTCTTGAGTCCTGTTCTATAAAATGGGATACACCAAGGCAAGATGAGAGGTTCTTTTCGTGTCTAAACATTTCTGTTCATGGGCTTTCAGTCAGCTGAGCAACATATGAAGTGCTCAGCACAGTACCCTGTACCCAACAGATGGTGGCGACTCTAACCTGGCACCTCCCCTTCCTAGATGGCTGGTGCTCCCGTGCCCCCTCGAAATAAGGAAAACATACAGTCAGGTCCTCATTATTCATGGATTCCAGTTTTGCACATTCACCTACTTGTTAAAATGTATTTGTAAGCCCCCAATCAAAACTCACAGTGCCTTCACAGCCATTTATGGGCATGCACAGAGCTGAGAAACATTTGAATTGCCTGGTGCCCGTTTTCCCGGCGGAGACAGGCACCAGCCCCTTGTCTCAGCTCTCATACTACAAACAAGAGCCCTTTTTGCAGTCTACTTAGTGCTATGTTTCGGCACTTTTGTGCTGTTTGACAGCAATTTTGCTGTTTAAAATGGCCCGCAGGACAGTGTTGAAGTGCTTGGATGTTCCAGGAGCGCTTGGAACAGTCGGTTAAGCGTCCAACTCTTGGCTTTGACTCAGGTCATGATCTCACAGTGTGTGGGCTGGAGCCCTGAATTGGGCTCCGTGCTGACAGGGTGGAGTCTGTCTGGGATTCTCTCTCCCCCTCTGTCTGCCCATCCCCCAATCTCTCTCTTCTCCCTCTGTCTGCCCATCCCCCAATCTCTCTCTCCCTCTGTCTGCCCATCCCCTCTCTCTCAAAATAAATAAATAAACTGAAAAAAGAACAAAAAGAAAAAAAAAAGAAGAAGGCTTGGACGTTCCTTATGGAGAAAACACATGTGAGAGAAGCTTCGTGCTCCTCTACTCATCCTACCCCAGGGCCCCAGTTTCCTCATCAGTAAAATAAGGTGGGCAGGTGGCAGGGGAGTGTCTTTTCAACATTAGCATTCTGCAGTGAAAAATATTTTCTTTGATTCTATGACTTTGTAACCATTCCATCTTGTGGACACCCTTCTTGCAAAGTATAAAGGAAAACTCGCTCTTTCTAGAAAAAGCAATCACTATCATTATCAAGGGAGGACGCACAAGTTACACCTAGTTGAGCACGTAAGGGATTGGCTCCATCAAAGTACATGGAACACGCAGCACAGAACCACAAAGGACAAGAGGCCATGTCTGCTCCAGGGTCCCAGGGTCAAGGCTATTCTGGGTTGGTCTTAAAAATCCCCAGCACGACCAATGTGTCGGTGCATCTCTCTCTCACGTCTTACCTATCCTCAAAGCAACCAAGAAGGCAGCATCACAGGCAGCTACCCCAGAAGATGCTATCACGTCAAACGTTTCCCTTATCACGTTTATCAGCAACGCTGAGAACTCTGGGCCTCAGGTTTCCCCATTTCAAATGGAAAGGGCCAAATGCCTCCAAGTCGTCAGCCACTCTTCCAGGCAATAAGGGAGACTCTTTGTAGGAACTGGGTAAGATCTGTTGGGATCAGTGCAACATGCCTCTCCCCTCAAGCGTCCCCAAGCTACACAGACATTTAGCCAAGTTTTATACTCCTTCTCAAAAAATCCCAACCCAGCAAGCTGCTGGGCAGGTGCAGGGGGTGGAGGTTGTATGTGTGTGTGTAAAAAACTGGACATGGTCTCTTAAGGTTTCTTGAGTCCAACAGAATGGATTGAATGCTTACTATGTGCTAAATGTCACACTGGGTGCCAGCGGATGCAGACAGCAGTCCACAGAGGGGCACCTGGGTGGCTCAGTCAGTTAAGGGTCTGACATCAGCTCAGGTCATGATCTTACGGTCAGTGAATTCGAGCCCCGCATCAGGTTCTGCGCTGACAACGCAGAGCCTGCTTGGGATTCTCTCTCTCACTCTCTCTGCCCCTCCCCAACTCTCTTTCTCAAAATAAATAAACTTAAAAAAAATTGGGGGCACTTGGGTGGCTCAGTCTGTTAAGCATCCGACTTTAGCTCAGGTCATGATCTCCCAGTTCATGGGTTCGAGCCCCGTGTGAGGCTCTATGCTGACAACTTGGAACCCGGGGCCTGCTTCGAATTCTGTGTCTCCCTGTCTCTCTGCCCCTCCCCTGCTTGTTCTCTCTCTCAAAAATAAACTTAAAAACAAAAAAAAAGAAAGAAAGAAATCCACAGAGGCTGACTTAAGAGAGTCACCATCCAGTAGCAAAGACCATACACATACGACTGTAACACTGTTTGATCCAACATCTCTTAGATATATCCTGCTCCTGGGGTACCTGAGTGACTCAGTCGGTTAAGAATCCAACTCTTGGGGCGCCTGGGTGGCTCAGTCGGTTGAGCGACCGACTTCGGCTCAGGTCATGATCTCATGGTTTGTGAGTTCGAGCCCCGCGTCGGGCTGTGCTGACAGCTCAGAGACTGGAGCCTGCTTCAGATTCTGTGTCTCCCTCCCTCTCTGCCGCCCGCCCCCCCCCCCCCCGTCTCTCTCTCCTTCAAAAATGAATTTTTAAAAAAATTTTTTTTAACATTTATTTATTTTTGAGACAGAGAGAGACAGAGCATGAACAGGGGAGGGGCAGAGAGAGAGGGAGACACAGAATCGGAAGCAGGCTTCAGGCTCTGAGCCATCAGCCCAGAGCCCGACGCGGGGCTCGAACTCACGGACCGCGAGATCGTGACCTGAGCTGAAGTCGGACACTCAACTGACTGAGCCACCCAGGCGCCCCCAAAAATGAATAAATATTAAAAATTTTTTTCTGAAAAAAAAAAAAAAAAAAGAACACAACTCTTGGCTTCGGCTCAGGTCATGATCTCACAGTTTCGTGGGTTCAGGCCCCATGATGGGCTCTGCACTTACAGCATGGAGCCTGCTTAGAATTCTCTCTCTGCCCCTCTCCCACTCACACTGTCTCTCTCAAAATAAATAAACTTTAAAAAATAATAAATAAAGTGTTAAAAAAAAGAAAGAAATATCCTGGTCCTGTCAGATGTGGGACTGGACATCTAGTGATCAATGAACACTCTCAGATAAGACCTCAGTGATCACCAAGTCACCCACTCATCGGACACATACATTTCCTTTGAAGCAGCAACAAAGAATATCCGTCCTCCATTTGCTGGTGGAGAATTTATCAGTAATCTTTCTGCTGGCTGACTCCTATCAAATGTTGAAACAAATGGTATTTATGCATGGTTTTTCTAAGCGCACAGAGTCTAGCCATGCTTCTGTCAGTATTTCCCAGAGTGATGTATCATAGAGAACGTTCCTCTACAAAATGTTGTAAGTATACCGGAAAAAAAAAAGAAGCTCCTCGGCCAAATAAGTTTAGGACAAGATCTGAAACAGTCACTCAAGCTTTCAAGCTTTTCTTAAAGTGCAGGACCTCTCAGAAGTTGTGTGTGTACGTGCACGTGGGTGTGTGTTGCATGTACCCTTGGGGACAGGGAGTTTAGTCTGTTTGCTTCACTGATCCACCCCAAGTGCCTAGAACAGTGACTGGCACACCAATTGTTCAAATGCATCCATGTCACATGAAAATCTTCACATTTAGTCAAAACTGATAAAACATATTAAATGTGCATTAACAGATGCAAGAGCTCATGAAAATACATAACTATGTGCACGAAGTTCTAAACACTCATGTATTTTAGAGAGAGAGAGAGCAAGCATGAATGCATGTGCAAGCTGGGGAAGGGGGCAGAGGGACAGAGAGAAGCCCAAGCAGTCTCCTTGTTCAGCACAGAGCCCAATGTGGGGCTCGATCCCATGACCCTCGGCTCAGGACCCGAGCCAAAATCAAGAGTCAGATGTTCAACCTACTGAGCCACCCAGGTGCCCCAAACATTCAATCACTTAGAATGAAAAAACACATATGACAGGGGGGAAAAAAAGCCTAAAACTACAATAGGACTCCACTAATAAATGCAGAATTGAGTGATAACTTACTGAATAGAGAGAATCAGCAGTCACAAGCTTACAGCAGCTACGACAAATAGAACACCATTGTGTAGGGACACCCAACAGAGCATAGAACTTTTAAGACGCTCATTTTGTGTGTTTCCAGAGAAGGGGGATTTGGGATTCAGTATGTGACAAACTTACACAGCTTCAATGACAGCTGGGGCCCCATTTTCTCACAGGGTCTAACTGGCTCAGACTCTAGCCAGGTCCACGGCTTACTGAAGTCAGAAGCTCTTCCAAAGCTTAGCCCCCTCGCTTACATAGAACATCCAATGTGTTCAAAACCTTGGTTTCACAAGGAAGGGTCCCAATGCACAACCTTCTCCCATCTCAGCAGTTCCACCCCCACCCGCATCTCTGTTGGCTCAGCTCTCTCTCCCGAAGATTTAGAGTGCAGGGACCCAGGTTCTCCACCTTTTCTTGTAAGAGTGATTCCTTCTTTCCTCAAAGACTCTGATGAAAGCGAGCAGAACTCTGGTTCTATCCCAAGCTTACAAGTCCATCCTATGTCTGTGAGCACCCCCCCTTTGCTTTTTGGATGGTCTGTCATCCATTACCCCTCTTACTCATTCCAATCATCCTTGGAGGATCTCTTTTATGGATCTTGGCAGGTTCAATTCAGGTGTCCTGCTCTCCCATGGCTACCTGCCAGGACACTAACACTTTGCTGAGACCATGAACCCCGGGCAGAGTGATAATGGCAAGGACAGGAAGGGCACAGATGAAATTCTTGTATTTGGACAGTAATGGAGCCATCACGGTTCTTGGTAGTTTGACCCTGGAATTTCCAGGTTCCTGTCCATCTTGAGGCTGTTACTTCAGTCTTTTTCTTGATTTCATGACCTCCACAACAGCCTTTCCATAAACTCTCTTCTGCGTGTGTTAGCCCACTATTTCTGTTGTTTACAACCAAAGAGCCTAACTCATCTCACCAGTAGGGATGAGTTTTCTTTTCTCTGATGTTAACAGTCAGGGTCTACAATAAAAAGTTTCTTTTTCTCATTGCACATCTATTAACGTCTCCCTCTATTCATGTTATATTAAATCTAGTTTGGGAAATGCCCTGTTTGCTCTAGGCTTTATTTCTGAATCTACCCAAAAGCTGTGGACTTCAGCCATATTATCTGGATGAGTTTTCTTTTTTATGTACAACTAATCACACAAAATTTTATGGCTTATAACAACCTGCTTTTAATATCTCACTGTTTCTATAGGTCAAGAAGGTGGAACTTAGTTCTCTGCTCAAGGTCCTACAAGACTGAAATCGAAGTTTTTGTTGGGCTGGGTTATCATCAGGAGCTTGGGATCTTCTTTTTAAATCGTGTGAACTCACAGGTGCAAGCAGGGGAGAGGCAGGGAGAGAGGGAGAGAGAGAATCTCAAGCAGGCTCCATGAGCAGCACAGAATTCCATGTGGGGCTTGGTCTCATAACCATGAGATCATGACCTGAGCAGAAATCAAGAGTTGGGTGCTTAACCAACTGAGCCTTCCAGGTGACCCAGGATCTTCTTCCAAGCCCACCTAAATCCTTGGAGGAATCCAGTTTCTTGTGACTGTAGAACTGAGGTCCTCACTTTCCCACTGGCTGTCACCTGAAAGTCACCCTTGGCTCCTAGAGGCTGCCCTCATGTTGTAGCCCCATGGCTCTCTCCTAACATGGCAGCTACTTCTTTGAGACTATCACGAGAACCTCCATATGTCTAGATTTCCTTCTAATGGGCTGATTAGGTCAGGCCACTCCAGATACTTAAAGTCAATGAATTAGAGACTTCAGTTGTATCTAGAAAATTCCTTTGCCTTTGCCTTATCACATTATCTAATTATGGGAATGACATTCTTCATGCTCCTGTCCACATCCAAGGGGAGAGAATTATGCAAGTCAGGTACAGGAGTGGGGCATGAATTCTGGGGGCCCATCTTGGAATCCTGCCTACCACCTAGTCCTGGGCAGCATAACTGCCTTTTCTTTTGGACTGTAATAAAGGAGTGCTTCTAATACCACCTATAGGGCTGTTGTTGGGGTTGTGATCCATAGAAATCATTTAAAATGGATTCTCTTTTTGCTTTAGCTAGTGGAAAGCTCAGAAACAAATACGCAGTTAGCTCTAAATAATGCAGAAGTATATGGGTACCTAGGTCCTATCCCACCCCCTTACAGCCTACTCTTTTATCTTAATTCAAAAGTTTTCCGGCACTGAGTTTGTTTTTTAAAGTACATATTCTTATAAGTAGTCTCCATGAAATAGGACATAAATACAAATTAATATAAGCAAAATGATAATAATAGCTGGTAGACCCTGATATTATAATAATAGCTGGATAAACATTTTGTATAATAAGCATTATCCCTTTGGATCACTACAACAACACTAAGAAATTAGATACTCTGAATATCCTGATGAAACAGACGAGGAAATTGAGGCTTAGCAAGAAGAGGTATTATTTGTGGAACAGCCATTCAAGCCCAGGTGTTCCCGACACCAGTTAACCACCCTGCCCTACCAACTTCAAAACATTTACATTTTAAAGGGAGGAAGGAGTGGTGACAGTGGCTGCCTCTGAATCCGTCAGGCTAGAAACACATCACTGATGTGAGGGTAAGAACTGTTTTCTGCACACCTTGCTGCCAACTGCTCTTCTACAACCTAAAACTAAATTCTTTGGAATACAGCATTCAACAGCCTTCTCAAAACAAAGGAGGAAAGAGGCAGAGATAAAAGAATGCCTTAGAAATAAGTCAACTTTTTCCACGGTGAATTGCAAGCAGGAGCGAGAGCATCAGACCCCCAAGCCCAACGCGGCTGTTTCCATATAGAAGAATCTCAGGCACACACCACATTACTGAGGAATAAATGCGTCCTTAGAACAGAATATAGAAACCAGAGTTAGAAATGCATATTCTGAAGGCACATCGCTGATATTTAAGCCCTATTCTAAAGAATATCATTTATACAATAAATCCTTCTTAAAGTCAGTTCATGATTGTGTTGGTGGTTTATATCAATATCAATATAACTGAGGTTTATAGGAAAGTAAGTATTACTTACTAGTTTATGTACTTCCCAAGGCCCATAAATATCTATGGGGAGAGCCTGGCCATTTGCCACCATGACTCATGGCGCCACCTAGTGACAGCTTCTCTGATTGCAGCCACTGAAAGTAGAAAGACTCAGCTCTCCCTTGCTTTATATCCCACACCCATAATGTTTCAACCAGAATCCATGGTCTGCATTTTATCTTGGAGTCTATATCAGAATTAATAACATCCGGGCAAAGATTGAAATATTCTCTCTCTCTGAGAGGGAGATGGAGAGAAAGATTCAGAGAGATTAGTGAAAGGCACATCTTTGCTGCTACTTTGAAGGCTAGTAGGATTTCAACCACTCGGAGGACAGTGCTCTACAAATTCAAATTTTACTGGTATGTCTTTTGAAGTGTATAAAAATGGACGAGAGAGGTTATGTTGCTTCCACTAGCTGTCGGCAAACGAGTGGTAACTGCCCACATCCACAAGCTGTCCCTATTGCTTTCCTGATGCCTCCACCGCCAGCTCCGAGAGGCTGACAAACAGGACCCTGCCAGGGTGTGGAAGAGCTCCATCCAAAGAGGGCAACCGGTCTCCCTTGCACACGAGGTGTTGAGGGAGGTCACCCTAGTCTTTGCACTGAACTTAACATGTTTCAGGTGCTCATATTCCCCACTGACCGGCCCTTCACTTCAAACGCACAACCATCTGGGCTACAGACACCCTTACTCTGCCTTGTTGACGCTTTTAACTCTCAAAATCATGCCCCCGTGATGCTTCACATCTCGTTCTACAGTACTCCCTCCACACTGAAGCTTGTGTTTCTGGAAATTAAAAATTGCCACAACTTCCAGAGAATCATCCAACAACATTCCTGGCTCTGGGTTTTGTTTTGTTTTTTGTTTTGTTTTGTTTTTGGTGTTTCACTTTTTCCATTCTTTTCAATAACTTGAAACACTCTTAAGCACACCACAACAAATATTTGGGTCACAGCTTGCTTTAATGATGTGCTTTCGAAACAGTGGATTTAATCCTGGATGCAGTTTTGATTGTTGTTTTCCTTTTGCGCTAAGAATCCGCAGGCATTTCTGCTGGGAGTGGCATCAGGACAGTAGGGCACCCCAGATTTCCCAAGGGCTCCCTTATCCTCAGCTCTGAGGGAGGCCCTTCCAGTACCCCCACCCGGCAGTCTTCAGTGTGTGTCTTAGACTCTCTCTGGGTGCGACAGTGGAGGAGAAGCGAGTACCGCTAGGGGGCGCCAAAGTGGCCCATATGTCCTCTGTCCGCCATTAATCCACTTCTCTATGGATGAAACCAGGTCCAAGGGGATGACTTTGAAGGGAGAAAAGGGGTCTCCCGGCAAGGCCATGGGGCCTGAAGGGCCTGGGGGAGACCTGGGTGCTTTGTCTTGGTAGCACTTGTGACAGAACAGAGAGGGGGCTAGGGATGGGCTGATGAGTGTACGTGAGCCTGCAACATTTCCCATGGGTCATGGGCTGGTGGAAAGAGATGCCCCACAAGTGGGTACAGTTAGCATAAGTTCTGGACTTAATTAGTCCAGATATCGAAGTTCCATAGAATACACTTACCAACAGAAAGAGAAGACACCCAGTTAACTTTGTTTTTTTTTAATAGGTATATTTTCATTTTAGGTTTTAAGTTTTAATTTAAATTTCACTGGTTACAGATGTGCACCTGTCCAACAATACATGAGGTGCCTGCTTTCCCACATCCACCACCAGGATAGTGGTTCTAGCCTTCTTTCTTTTTTTTTTTTTTAAGTTTGTTTATTTATTTTGAGAGAGCAAGAGAGCATGAGTGGGATAGGGGCAGAGAGGGAGACAGAAAGACTCCCTAGCAGGCTCCGCAATGTCAGCACAGAGCCTAATGCGGGGCTTGAACTCACCAACTATGAGATCATGAACTGAGCCAAAGTCAGACGCTTAACCAAGTGAGCCACCCAGATGCCCCAAGTTTGATTCTTAGATACACAACAAATACGCTTTTAGTATAAGGGTGCCCCATGCATTGAAAAGAAAAAAATATCTTTTTCACTTACTGTTATATTTTGCTAGAGTAATAACACTAAAGAAATCTGGGTGCTTCTATATCGGGGCCTGCTTGTGAACACTGGGGGCATTTTCCTGGCTTTCAAAACAAATTCGGCATTAGCAAGGCTCCCTCCTCAAGGGGTGAAAGCAGAAATCAGTCCCCATTTGTCTCTGAATGATGTCTATGGTCTATTCCCAGTGTCCCCAAAAGTCCACTTCTCTGCAGAACCAAATCTCTTTTTATCACAAACTGTGGAAGGATCATCTGTTTTCTCCCCCTCACCCAAGCCTCCAGGCACACCTCCCCTCATGGGGCTTTTCCTGTCACCAACTTTAAATATACACATGCCACACCCATGCATCACTGCCTTTCATCCCTCACACATGATAAGAGCTTAGGAACACGGACAACATGAATGTATTTTTTTTTTAATGTTTATTTATTTTTGAGAGAGCGCAAGCGAGCAGGGGAAGGGCAGAGAGAGGAGGAGGCAGAGAATCCAAAGCAGGCTCCATGCTGTCACTGCAAAGCCTATTGTGGGGCTCAAACTCATGAACCTCGAGATCATGACCTGAGCCAAAGTCAGACACTCAACCGACTGAACCACCCACGTGGCCCAACAATGTGAACATAATTAGTGCCACTGAGCTAGGCACTTAAAAGTGGTTATAATGATAGAATGCACGTTATATATGTTTTACCACAATTTTAGAAAAGAAAAAGTCAGAACTGGAGTTGTCTCACCAGAGGCTTGCTGACCATGCAGCCCAGCCTGCCATGCCCTGGCACCTACTGACTGCAAAACTCCATCAAAATGATGTCTGAGCTCACCTCCTATTCGCCTCCATGGCTCTTGACTTCACCTGTGCGCAAACCCAGTCTTTCATGCTCCCATGATGTGTCCCTTTGTATCTCTGTCCCCCACACAGGGACCCCCCTACCCACCTCCTGTCAAGAAAGCCCCACACCTCCAGGCCCCTCAGCCCCAATGTCCCACAGCAAACTCCTTCCCGAGCTCTCCTATGTTGACCAACTTGCAGGGGAGACTGGACCCATGATTCCTCCTGCTATTTATGAAATATTAGCAAAGCCTGATCCCTCAACAATTTCTTTTTTTTCCCCCCAAATGTCAAATTAGCTTCTCAGTAGCCAAACACAATAACGTGTCCTTATTCAACCTCAGACTCCCCTGACTTGCAGGTACAAATCTTTCTCACAACTCATGGTGCCCACAAAGTGCCCTTTTATCCTCCTGGCATTTCACGGCCGCCCTCTGCCAGGGTTTCCATGCCCTGCCCGCTCCCCCCCCCCTCCCGCTAGCTCGCAGCTCCCTGGGGCTGAGGGGAGCTGCCCAGTGAGCAGTTTGAGGTCCTGGGAGGCCACCAATGAGTCACTTGGCTCCTCTCCCAACCCGCATCGCTATACCACGAGCACTCCATGCACTTCTCAACAAGCTTATCTCCTCCTCTGCTTCACTTTCCCTGCTGTAGTCTCCCACCACACAAACCTCCCGCCAGAAAGCTCTATCAAGCTCTAGTGAACTGAATAGTGTCCCCCTCAGCCCCCACACAAATTTATGTCCAAGGTGTAGTTAAGGGGAGGGCCCAGATAAGATTATACTGGATTAGTGTGGGCCCTTAATCCCCTGAGAAGTCCTTAGAAGAAACAGAAAAGGACACAGGGACATAGAGAAGACGACGATGTGAAGATGGCGACAGAGACTGGAAGGATGCATCTGGAAGCCAAGGAATGACAAGTACTGCCAGCACTACCAGAAGCTCAGACAGAGTCGTGGAACAGGTTCTCCCTCAGGGCTCCAGAAGAAGCCAAACTGCTAACACCAACCTCTGGCTCTTTCCCTCGGCCTGTGCTCAGCCAGGTTGACCAGGAGTCTGTGCCTCTCACACGGGCAGTTCTTTTTCCCTGCAAGCTCATCTGCGCTCAAGACTGGTCACTGGCACACCCATAACAGAGGAGAAGTCTGGCAATGAAAGGCTGATAGCTCTTGCTAGCTCTTGAAATAGCTGGATGAAATCTCTCTAGAGGTCCCTGGTCTTTCCCCCATTCTCCTAAATTTGGTTAGGAAAGACAGCTCACTCTTTCTGCAGCCTCTATTGGCTTTTTATAGTTCAGGGAGAACAGGCAGCTTCAAATTTCCCCTATATCCTCAGATCCCCAAACACCAGCTTCCTCCAGCGAGATGAGCTGTCCTTGGGCCTCCAAACTGGGATCTGACAGCCTCTCTCTCCAGTAGATGGTTCCTCCCGTGGGGGACGGGCCCAGTTGAGCTCCTTCCTGATGTCACTCAAGAGTGACTTCAGCCGTGTTCCCACCCCATGGCCCTCTGGTGACAAGTCAAGGGTACTGAGCAGCTTGGGGTTGGAAACACTGAGTAAGAAAGAGTTCAGAAGACCAAGCTCTTGACCTTTGGCTCATACAAAACATGCCAGTCCAGAATACACAGTTGTGTACTGCATCCTAAAACTCTCTCACATCAGTATGAAGACTCATTTGCTCTCTGGATGAGAACAGACACTCTGGATCTCCATCATAACCAGACACAGCAAGGATGCATCTAGAACAGCTGCCACAATTTAGGCAAATAGCTTCCCACTCAAGATACCCAAGACCCAAGGCTGCTCATGCAAATAGTTTGAAATCAGTTGATGTCATTTAAAAAGGTTGCATTATACATGGACTGGTCAGTTCTAAGACAGATGCTGACCTTTGCTTTAGAAAATCTCCCTGTGCAGCACAGGGCAGGACCATGACCAGGGGGATTAAATCTGAGAAAATGGACCTTTATATTTAACCTTTAGTTTTTAACTCCAGCCAAACATTTCTGTCATTTAGAAAGGGTGATCAGCTTTTAGATAAGTTTTTTTTTTTCTTCAGCAGAGAACATATGTAGTTTCTCAAGCAATATCAAAAGCGATTAAAAATGTCTTAAAAAATGATGAGTTGGTTTTCATTGCATGAGTGGGTGGTGGTAGAATAATGCCAAATTCAACAGGCCAATACTCCATGAGCCCCAAGAAAGGCCTAGAAATCATAGGATCAGGGAACTTGTGGGAAGCCAGACAGAACTAGTCAGAGTGAATGGCTGAAATCCAGAAGCAATGCTGGGACCATTCTAGCTTCATGTGGGTAAAGTCACTCATGGAATCCTCTCTTGGATAAAACTTCTCTTTATATCAACACAATTAGGAGAAAATATATAATTATATGCTTGTATTTTCTTTTATCATAACCTACATAACCACCTTTACTGGAATCTTGATTTTTTATACGGATTTGAATTACTGTCAGTTGTGCCTAGCTTTCTGCCTGAAGAACTTGCTTTGGTATTTCTTCTAAGGAAGGTCAGCTAGCCTTCTGTTTTTTTCTTTTTACATCTGAGAAGGCCTTGATTTCTCTTTCATTTTTTAAAACCAACCTTATTCAGATATAATGCATACACCATAGAGCTCACCCACTGAAAATGTAGGACTCAATGGTTTTTAGAGTAGTCAGGGATCACCAAATCCTTCACCATAATCGATTTCCTAACATTTTTGTCACCCCAAAAAGAAACCCTGTATTCATTATCAGCCTGTTAAGGGATAAATTGTGCCTCCTCCCTCTGGGAAAAGGTATGTTGAAGGTGAATATTAGCCCGTCGTACCTGCGCTTATTTGAAAAATAAGACGTCTATAGACGTGATCAAGTTAAGACGAAGCCATGAAGGGGGCCCTAAAACATATGACTGGTATCCCTGAAGGAAAGATGGCATTTGGACACAGACATGCACAGAAGAGAATACCAAGGGAAGCCAGATATAGGGAAGATGAAGACAGAAACTGGAGTGATTGAAAGATCACCTGGGGCCAACAGAAGCTGGAAGAGGGAAGGAAGGATCCTCTCCTGGAGGCTTTGGAGGGAGCATGGCCTGCCAACATCCTGATTTGGGACATCTAGCCTCCAGAAGTGTGAGAATCAGCTTTTGTTTGAAGCCCCCCGGTCTATGGTATTTTGATAGGGCAACCCTAGGATAGGAAAGCAATACACAGTCACACCCCATTCCCGGTACACTCACCCAGCTCTAGGCAACCAACAGTACACTCATCTCTGCAGAGTTGCCTGTTCTGGAAATTGTATATAAATGGAACTATACAATATGCGGTCCTTTGTGACTCACTTCTTTTATTTAGCATAACGTTTTCAAGGTTCATCCTTGCTGTACTATGTATTGGTACTTCATTTCTTTTTATTGCCTAAAAACATTTCATTGTATAAATATGCTACTTTTATCCATCCATCAGTTGATGGACATCTGGATTTTTTTTTTTAAATCCTTTTTGGCTATCATGAATAATGCTGCTATGAGCATTCACATACAAGTTTTTGTGTGGGCATATAGTCTCATCTCCCTCGGATACATACCTGGGAGTCAAAGTCCTGGGTAAACTATGTTTAACTTTTTGAGGAATTATCAAACTGTTTTCCAAAGCAGGCACCTCATTTTTTTTTTATTTCCACCAGCAATATATGAGAGCTGCCTTCATTTTCCAAAGATTGCTTTGTTGGATATAGGATCTGGGGTTGACAGTTTTTCTCCTTTCAGCACTTTGCATGCATACAGCCTTCTGGACCCCTTAGGGGGAGAGCGATCTCAGGAAGACCATTATTGGCTCTTTTCAATCTGCCATTTTGTTTATTGCTACTGGTATCATCAAGCTACTAGCATGCCCTTAGTTGCTCACCACCAAGATCCCAAATGTTTTCCACAGTGACCTTAGGTGTAAACTCCATGCTGTGATCCAGGTCAAGGCACTCTTCTCTGACAGGAATGGCATTTTCACATCCTGTCCCTCCCTCAGGATAGAACCCCTGTGCCAGAGCTGGGGGTGGGGTCAATGGCCTGCTTCTCTTGGAGTGAAACTGCTCTTCAGGTGGGCACTGCATATTGAGAAGGGGAGTTAATAGTCCTTGGTCTTCTCTTCTTGGCCCTTTTGACATGGAACCTCTACCCTATAAGGAGGCTTGAGTGGGGCAATATAGGTCTATTTTTAGCCTGTCAAGACTGGGACTGAGGATCTGTTCCATGAGTAAGAGCTAAGCAGGGTAAGGAAGTCCAGACTTCTCAACCCATAATCTGACTGAGAGTGTGTTTCCACACCAGGGCTGGAGAGGATAAGATAAGTTGGCAGCCTCCCCCTCCCAGAGTTTAACTATAGCCCTCGACTAGGAGCTGGGAAGAGGAGACTAGGAGCTGTGGACCCCATCCTTTCAGCCACCCCACCCACCCTCCCCCGCCCTGGAATAGAGCCTCCATTACATGGAGCTAGGGAAAGGGGATGTGAGCATAGGGCATGCTTTAAATGCTACTAACTCTTGATGTTCTTAAGGGGATACAGATTTTCTTGAATAAATGTTTCTCCATTTGATGTATGCTGTTAGGACAACTTCTAGAGACTTTAGATGATTGTAATTTTCACCAATTACATGGTCTCACTGGAGAGAGGGTCTAGTAAGTTCCTCACACCACTACTCTGAAGGTCTGAAATCCTCTCTCATGTTCACATGTACAGAGGTAAATCACGTTCTTTCCAGCACCATTTAAAACACACTCCAAGATTTGAAGAGGCTATTCTTCCCTTGTACCATGCTTGCTAGGAGGGGGTAGACATGTCTAGAATTCAGCAGTATTTCAGGTGCTTCTCTTTTTGTAGGAACTGGGAAAGATGACTTTTTCTTAACCTTCTTGAAGCTGGGTATAACCCTGTGATATTCTTTGGCTAAAGAAATGTACTAAGTTTGTTACTTCCAAGAGGAATCCTTTGCTTGGAATTGTTTCATCACTGTCATATCCTTCTCTCTCTTCTCTTCTCTGCTGCAACAAACCGTGGAGTCTTGTGATGAGATGACATCATCATGAACTGGGGAAGCCTCTGTTACCCTCGGTCTTGAACGACAATCATGTGGAGCACAGCCTTCACTCCTCTGGTTGTACATGTGGTGTAAACAAGAAATAAATCTTCAATGTTCTAAGCCACTGAGGCTTGGGGATTGCTTGCTTCTGAAGTATATCCTAGCCTATTCTTATTGGTAAGACTGCTATTCCTTTTAAAGATCCCATCACATGTAATTTTTTTCTGAATTTCCAAAGATCCTGGTAAAAGTCAAATTCATCCCTTAGTAATATGTATAAGATCCAACTCCTTAGCAAGTCGACAATTTCTGTGTGCTGCTAATCTATTGGTCTCGGTTCCTTTGAGGACACTCTACCACCTCTCCTTCCCTCTCTTGTTGTATGCAACTCTACGAGACTCCCAACCCCATAAATGCCATCTGTTCTCTCCCTTCTTTGCATGGTACCACCATCCATCCTTCCAGACTCAGCATGTGCAGCTTGTGCCCTTTTCTAGGTACAGGGAAGGCTGGGAGGGGAAGGTGGGGTGAAAAGAAGGAATGGACAAGATACTGCATTCATATAGAAAATGTGAAACAGGGAGAGTCCACAAACAGTCTTAAAATGAACTGTGTTAAAAAGAGGAACTTCCCAAAAAATTGTTTACAAGTATTCGTCAAAATTTTATTGCAAACTCAGCAAGGAAAGACTGATGACAATGACGACGACGACAACACCAACAAAAACCGTCTGTTAAATTATTGAACAGTCTGTTAAATAATTAGGTTAGTCAGTCAGTGGGGTGGACAGCTCTAACTTCCCAGAAGTTCCTAATCATTTAGGAGTATCAGAAAATTGCCCAAGCATTTCATCAGGAATGCAAATTATTTCCCAGAAGGAGTTTGAGAATTACATCATGCAGAAAGTTTTGCTGTAGATCTGGTTTGGACAATTTTTCTTTCTCAGGAGGCTATAAAGAGACAGTCTTGGCTTGACTGGTTGTGGTCCACTCATCAGTTTCCTCTTTAGAATTAAAAAGCATTCCTGGATCTTGTTTTCATTCATTCAAACATTTATTGAATACCTGCCAGATAGCTAAATGCTCATGTTATAAAGATTGAAAGATAGTCTCTGCTCTTCAGGGAGTTCAATGCCTTTGGAGGGAGACAGACATGTCCATACATAATTAAGTAAACAAAACCATGCCTTGGTATGTTCAGGGGGCTAAGCTAACTATGCAGAGGAGTGAGTTTATTTAGACTCACAGTGATGGCAGGAAAAAGAAAGAGGCTTAAAGAAAAATCATCTCCATTATGGAAAAGAGCAAGGAGTCACTAAGGCATCCGGACAGTTTGAGAAGTAGAGAATGCTCAAGGGTACAGAATGAACATGGTAGGTTTGGGGTGTACAATAAGCCTGAGTGTGTGGGGAATGGGCAGATTTAATCTGGTAGGGGTAAGGACACTGGAACGAGTCCTGACGACATGGAGTAGACTCAAATCATACTAGGAAGGGAAGTGCCTGATCTCATAATTCTGGATAGTATCTTCAATGAGAACAGACTGAAAAGACAAAAATGTTAAGTCAGGAGATAAATACAGGTGACAATAATGCACATGTGAGAGATGACCAAAGTCTGATCCCATCAAATAGCAATGTCAACTGTACTGGCTACGAATGCTCTGTCATGGATTCAGTCGATGATCATTTCCTTGCAAAGAGCTTATAGGACACTAAGTTATACATGTGTGAAGAGGGCACCTGTTGGGATGAGCACTGGGTGTTGTATGGAAGCCAATTTGACAACAAATTATATTTTAAGAAAGTTATTCACACGTCTACACATAACTAAAATTGTTAAGGGAGTAAATAGCAAATGCCAAAGAAAGCCATAGCTAAAGTACTACGGGGTCTTAGAAAGTACATGAGATTACTACCAAGAAAGGTTTCAGAGAGAAGGAAGCATTTGAGATGAGTTCTAAGGGCACAATAGGATAAATGCAGAAGGTACTCAAGGCCAAAGAGACAAAGGAAGCAAAGATCTGGGAATAAGAAAGCAAAGGACAAAAATGGAAGAGGTTGTGGTTTGGCCTCAGCAAGACATTGGATGGAAAAGAAATGCTGGGGCCAATTCATAGAAACCTTTGCATGCAATGGAGTTTGAACAGAATTTTTCAAGTAACGGGGAGCCATTGTGGTTGTATAAGCAGGAAAGAGATATGATCATAACAATGCTTGAAGGCTAGTCAAGAAATTATTATTGATTGAATAAACAGATGGATAGAAGCTGCTCTAACAATCTGGGCCACTTTATATTGGGGGAGAGCCCTGAGAATGCAGGGAGAGGAAAGTATGAGTACATTTGACAGAAACCAAGCAGGTGGACTCAACATGACCCATTAAAGATGAGATAAAGGAGGCAAGGGATCAGAAGATGTCAACATTAAATAAATGTGGGAGCCAGACAAGAAGTAATAATGGCAACATCATGAGAAGTTGAAAATCTTAGAGGAAGAGCAGGCTGAGCAGGGGCAGTGGGGGGTCAGTTTGCTACAGACCGTTTGAGACTCTAGGGATGCATTTTAGGGGAGATGTTCAGAAGGGAAGATGAAAGCATAGGAGAAAAGCCAGGTTGGTCCTAATGGTGGCAAATCAATCACTCAAGTCACTGGCTATAGTCATACATGAGCTAGGATGCACTATCCACGAAGTCTGTGCACTGAACCACACCAGGTATTTGGAAAGGTAATAAATAGGTCTCTGTTCTCAAGTATAATAGAGGAGAAAATACACCACCAGAAAATTATTATGAGCAATTATAAACAAATACATAAAAGGTATGTGCCAAATGCATCAGTAAGATGGAGTCTATCAGAGTTATTTGCAGGTCTGCTTCTCCATGTAAATCACTCCATTAATAAAATTATTACTGGCCAATGGTACTAGAATTGGATTTGTCTTATTCTGGCTTTTGACAGAGTGCTGAATCGAGCAGTGGTTGTCCAAGTGGACTCAACTCCATATGGCTTAACATCAGCACTGCTGTCGAGCACTGCCCCTAAGTTATTTACAGATTAAAATACCCTTGCAAATCTGTGCACTAGAACTTACATTGATAACTTAAAAAGGGATAACAACGCATCAGTATTTTTCTGTTGTGAAAGGTTTCAAAATGTTATGGGAAGGTGTGTTGAGTGGAACCATGCTATTCCCAGTTTCACAAAGTTCTTCTCTGTTCATTGAATCTTCCATGGCATGGCCTCAACCATAGTGATGGAGGACTTCATTTCTGAGCCCTTACCTTCTAACAAAAAACTCTACTGGAGATACTGGCCAAGAAAACTAGGCAGTAAAACACACACACACACACACACACACACACACACACACACACACACACACACACACACAATAGAGGGGCGCCTGAATGGCTCAGTCAGTTAAGTGTCAAACTCTTGATTGATTTTGGCTCAGGTCATGATCTCATGACCCATGAGTTCAAGCCCTGCACTGGGCTCTGCACTCTCAGTGCCAGGGCATTCTCTCTCTCCCTCTCTCTCTGCCACACCCTCACTTGCATGCTCTCTTTCTCTCTCAAAATAAATAAATAAATTTAAAAAATAGAAAGCATCCAGTCTGAAAGGAGGAAGTAGAAGACATGATCTTGTATGTAGTAAACGCTAAGGAATATATTTTTTTTTAATTTTTTTTTTCAATGTTTATTTTTGGGACAGAGAGAGACAGAGCATGAACGGGGTAGGGGCAGAGAGAGAGGGAGACACAGAATCGGAAACAGGCTCCAGGCTCTGCGCCATCAGCCCAGAGTCTGACGCGGGGCTCGAACTCCCGGACCACGAGATCGTGACCTGGCTGAAGTCGGACGCTTAACCGACTGCGCCACCCAGGCGCCCCCACTAAGGAATATATTTAAAAATTATGAGAATACATAAGTTCAGCAAGGATGCAGGATACAAGATCAATATTTAAAAAATTAACTGTATTTTTATACATTAACAATCAACATTTCAAAAATAAAATTAGCAATTCCATTTGCAACAGCGTCAAAAAGAAAATACTTAATAATTTAATAAAAGTGCAAAATCTGTATGTCAAAAACTACAAAAGGTTGTTGGAAGAAATTAAAGACCTAAATGAATGGGAAGATATCTCATATTTATGGATCTGAAGACTTAATTTTTTTAAGATGACAATATTCTCCCAACTGATCTACATAGTCAATATGATCCCTACCAAAGTCCCCGCTGGCTTTGGTTTGTTTGTTTTTGAGTTTTTTTTTCCCCCACTGAAACTGACAAGCTAGTGCTAAAATTCATATACAAGTGAAAGAGACCCAGAATCACCAAAATAATCTTTAAAAAGAGCAATTCCTTATTTCAAAACTTACTGCAGAGCTACAGTCATCAAGATGGTGTGGTGTTACAAAGATAGAGAGTCCAGAGATAAATCATTATATTTAAAGTCAACTGATTTTGTTTTTGTTTTTTTACAAAGCTGCCAAGACAATTCAATGGTAAAAGAACAGTCTATTCAACAAATTGTGTTGGGACAACTGGATACTCACATGAACAGAATGAAGCTGGATCCTTATCTCACCCAATATACAAAAATTAACTCAAGATAGATCATCAACGTAGATGTAAGAGCTAAAACTATAAAACATTTAGAAGAAAGCATAGGAGTACATCTCTGTGACCTCCGATTAGGTAATGGATTCTGAGATATGACATGGAGAGCAGAGCAATAGAAAAAAATATAATAGGTAAATTGAATTACATAAAAATTAATTTTTTGTGCTTGAAAGGACACTATTGAGAAAGTGAAAAAAAAACTCACATAGTGGGATGAAATATTTTTAAATCATATGTTTGATGAGGGACTTCTACTCAGAATAAAGAACTCTTAACAGTTCAGTAATAAAAAGATGAGCAACTCAAAACGAACAAAGGATTTTAATAGACATTTCATCAGAGAAGATACACAAATAATTGATAAGCACATGAAAAGATGTTCAACATCATGAGCCATCAGGAAAATACAAATGAAAACCAAGGAAATACTGTTTATACCCATTAGGATTGGTACATTCAAAAAGACAGAAAATAACACATGTTGATAAGGATGTAGACAAATAGAAACTCTAATACATTACTGGTGGGATTAGAAAATCATTCAGCACTTTGAAAAACATCCTGGCATTCTCTCACCTAGTTAAACACAGAATTACTGTCTGACCCAGCAATTGCACTCCTAGGTACATACAAAAGAGCATATAAGATACACGCACACAAAATAATCTGTTCATGAATGTTCACTGCAGCACTATTCATAATAGCCAAGAAGTGGAAACAACCCAAATACACATCAATTGACAAATAGATAAACAAAATGTGGTATATCCATAGAACAGAATATTATTTGGCAATAAAAAAAAATAAGTACAGACACACGCTATAATATGGATAAATCTTAAAACCACTACAGTCACAAAAGGCCACATACTGTATGATTCCATCTTTTTTTTTTTTTAACGTTTATTTATTTTTGAGACAGAGAGAGACAGAGCATGAACGGGGGAGGGGCAGAGAGAGAGGGAGACACAGATCGGAAGCAGGCTCCAGGCTCTGAGCCATCAGCCCAGAGCCCAACGCGGGGCTCGAACTCACGGACCACGAGATCGTGACCTGAGCTGAAGTCGGACGCTTAACTGACTGAGCCACCCAGGCGCCCCTGTATGATTCCATCTCATATGAAATGTCCAAATAGTTAAAGCTATAGATACAGAAAGTGGATTAGTGGTTTTCTAGAACTGGCTGGGAAGTAGTGAGGGGAACAGGGTTTCTTTCATGGAGGACAACAATTTTCTAAAAAAAAACCCCATTTAATGATACACTTACTTTGGAGCGGTGAATTGCATGGTATATGAATTATAGTTTAATAAAGGTATAAAATTTGTAAGTAGTAGTTTAGAAAGAGGAGACAGAAGATAGAGAGGTCTGGAATTGGGAACATGGGAAAAGCGGTTGAAGCAATAATTCAGACTCATTCGAGAGAATGACATCATTCTTATGTACCTTCCTCCTTCTCGGCTGTTCAGCTCTAAATTCAGGGCATGGGTCAGAATGACTATTCTATTCCAAAATTCTCAAGGTGTGCTTCACACCAGCAGCATCTCTATCACCTGAGCACTTGTTTAGAAACAAAACAAATCAAATTCTCCTACCCCACCCCAATCTCCAAAATCAGAACGTGTAAGGGTAGGATCCAGCAATCTGTTATTACATGTGCCCCAGGTGATTCTGAAGTTTGAGGACTGCTGCTGTACTCCAAAGAGGTTGGAGTGACCTTGGCCTGGCAGCTGTTTGTTGATACAAGCCCAGAGGCAACAGAGAGACAACTTACCAGTTGCTTCCCATTCCTGAGTGATGGCAAATCACATCAAAATAATGGAAAAACAAAATAAGAACAGGGTCTGAACTGGAAGACAAAGTATTGATATAAACCCTCTTCTCCAACATCGTTGGAGGAGGAATTTGCTCACCTGATAGCTCTAGTCAGGTTTGGTTTTTATAAAAGATAACTAGAAACTTGTTGGTCTCAATGAAGAAATTTTGGTCACGAGGACCAGAATTTGGAAAGGCTTAAGTGGATTATAGTTCTTGCAATATTGAGGCTAAATGATAATACTTGTACCTAAGTATTTATTCACATTACCGAAAATGTATCCTGGGGCTGTGGGGCTCAGGAAAATGGTGGAGAAAAGCCAGGAGAATGGCTCTGATCCTTCAGTAAAAGGAAAAAATCTGGCCTTGGAGTTATGAGTGGTCTGACTCCAGGGGAAGTGGGAGCCAGCACACTTCTTTCCCTGTTAGCTCCCCTAACTCTCAACACACTTCATTTGTTCTCTAGCATCCTCAAAAGCTGAGGCAAGCAGCAGATGTGGGCACAAAATTAAAGGGACATAGCATGCTCTCAGGTCCCTTGTATGATGCCTGTGGGTCTCAGATTGTGTGTGCTTCCCTTATCCACTAGAAACACCTGGAGAAGGGATTTGCATGCACCCTGGAAGCAGCTGGGCACACTGGGCAGGAGATTCAGGGGTTCTGATTCAGGATCCAGCTAGGCATGTCCTGTTAGCCCCTTAAAATCCCAAGTGAGGCACTCTAGCTTGGATCTTTGAGAACTAAATCGGCTTAGCAGAAACACACATGACTAAAAACTGGGGAAAAGAGATGCTCCACCTTATGAGTAATTTGGGAAATGGGAATTCATATGGTAGTTTAGCTCAGAAGGATTTAAGCAGGGGAGGGAGTGGTCAAAATATTTTAGAAATGGAAGAATTTATAGCATCCAACATCTCAGGTGAATTATTCAGATTTGAGATTTTTAAAAATACTGAAATGACAAAATTTTACCAACAAAAACACCCGTCTTTGTACTTGAAAATAGCAGAGGTATCAGGATTCTGAAAACTGGCATTGCCACCTCTATAAATGAGGAGGAGGCCCTTTGAGAACAGGAAACGATGTCTTATTCTCTCCGGGTAACCAAAGAGCACAGCCTAAGAGCTGGTTCATGGTTTTTTGAATGAATGAAACCAGAATAATAATTCACACAGAGACTAATACATTTCACACAAAGAAGTATAGAGAATTTCCCATTTGGAGAGGAAACAGCCACATAAATGAAGAATATTTGTGTCAGAGAGACAGTGTAGAAAGTAGGTGAGCTAGACATCCTCTCAAATGGGTGTAGTAGTTTGCTTGCACTGCTGTAACAAAATATCACAGCCATAGTGGCATCAACAACAGAAATTTATTTTCTCACAGTTCTAGAGGTTGCAAGTCCAAGATCAAAATGTTGCCAAGTTTGCTTTCTCCTGAAGCCTTTCTTCTTGGCTTGCAGATGGCTGCCTGGTTACTGTGTCTTCACATGACCTACCCTCTGGGCACACACTCCTCATAACCCTTCTCCTTCTTATAAGGACACCAGTCATGTATCCCTTCTCCTTCTTATAAGAACACCAGTCATACTGGATTAGGTTTTCACCCTTATGACCTCATTTAGCTTTAAATACCTCTTTTTTAAAATATTTATTTTTGAGAGACAGAGAGACAGACAGACAGACAGACTGAGCATGAGCAGGGGAGGGGCGGAGAGAGAGGGAGACAGAATCTAAAGCAGGCTCTAGGCTCTGAGCTGTCAGCACAGAGCCTGATGGGGGGCTTGAACTCATGAATGGTGAGATCATAACCTGAGCCAAAGTCAGACATGTAACTGACTGAGCCACCCAGGCGCCCCTTAAATACCTCTTCAAAGGTCCTACCTCCAAATACAGTCACACTAAGGGTTAGGGCTTCAACATAAAGATTTTGAGATAATTCAGTTATGAATATGTTAAATTATGAATTCAGTCCAGAATACACACATGCCCTGTACATATGCCCTCTCCTAAAGTCTTACTAAAATGATAGAATTAAAAAAAAAAAAAGTCAACTCAAAGGGACAGAATGCATTGACGTTGTGGAGAGGCAACAAGAAAAATCATGGAAATGGGAAGCAGATGGCAAATGAGTAAGTGCTAAGCACTTAATAGTAGAAAAAGCCAAAACTTCCTGTCTTCTGTGGAGAAAGATAACTAAGAGCAGCTAGCTTATTTATACCTCAAAACACATCAGAAGCTCCTCAGAGGCCCAACATTTAAAAAGGAGGTGCCCAGGGTGCCTGGTTGGCTCAGTTGGTTGAGCTTCTGACTCTTGATTTCGGCTCAGGTCATTATTTTACAGTTTCGTGGGTGTGACCCTGTGTGGAGCTCTGCACTGACAGTGCAGAGTCTGCTTGAGATTCTCCCTCTCACTCTGCCCCGCCCCAACTTGTATTCTGTTTCTCTCAAAATACATGAATAAACTTTAAGAAAAAGGTTAAAAAGGAGGTGCCCTTAAAGGCAGTGGGTTAGCAGATGCAAAGTCTGTATGAGTAACAGTTGGGTTCCCCATCTTCCACAACCATTCTACCTTGCCAGAAATCTAGAGTTTTCTCCCTTAATCAGGGGACAGAGGGGCACCAAGTATAGTTTGGGGAGCAGGTGCATTTTGAAAACAGATAATTAGGTAAAAGGCTATGTACTGAGTGGTGAGCCCTCCAGCCTCATTCTCTTGCTTGAAATATGGCAGCCATACTTGAGATCCAAACATTCCCCCCCTGGGAAAACAGACCTTCCCTGAAAAAAAAAAAAAAAACCAGAATTATAGGCATTTGAAACTCCATAACAAAGCAGTGTACCATCTCATCACCCATCCATAACACAGAACCTTCTATGATCCTTTACAGTATCTCACCCTCAAAAAAGAACAGTCAGAGGTTAACAGTTAAAGACAATCTTCAACATAAAACAGAAAGATAAAAAGAGAAGGAAGTAACTTGGGAGAAAACAGAGACAGCATACAGAACAATTTTATAAAACCTTATAACAATATCTTTAGGAATAAATGAAAAATCGTTGAAGCAAGAACAGGGTGCTATAAAAAAGGAACAGTTGGCTAACAAGCATAAAATTTTAAAAAATTCAGTAGATAGGTGGGAAATAATTTCCAAATACAGAATAAAAGATAAAGATGTAGATATTAGAAGAAAATTAGAGAATCATCCACACATTCTAATATCTGGCTGACAAGACTTCAGAAAGCAACAACAGAAAAAATGGAGAGACTATTTCAAAGGAGTCTTGTATAAAAGTTCCCATAATAACATAATATGAAATAACATAATAAGTATGTTTATTTATAAACACATAAATTTTCTGAAAGCATTCCAGAGCTCCTAGCACAATGTATAGGAAATACCCACCTCAATAACAGAAAGAATAAAAAGATAAGAAATTCTTTGAGAAAGAAGATTATGTGCAAACAATCAAGAATCAGAATGGCATTGAATTTTCAAAAAAACAAATTCTGGCTAAAAGACCACAGAATAATGCCTTCAAAATCTGAAGTTGACTGTCAACCTGGAATTCAATACCCAAATACCAATCAAGCATAAAGGTAGAATAAAAACATTTAACATATTTAAAAATGGGGGGGAGGGAAGACCAAATTTCAGGCTCCTTTTCTTAGGATGCTATTGAAGGATGTGCTCCAGGAAAACAAGTAGCGAACCAAAAAGAAGAAATACCACCTGAAACGCAGGGGTTGCAAGATGGAAAGGGAAGTCTCATGATCAGAGTTGTGCAACTTACCATGAGAATTAATCAATCCATTTTGAGCAGGAGGATAAAGGGCTTCAAGTAAACTGTATCCAATGTAGGAAAATGGAATGAAAAATATAGTTTGTTTTATCACATTAAAAGGGATTTTGTAAGTTTGTCTAAAAGCTCACAAATGTACTAAGGATCGGCACATAAAATGATCTTTAAAAAATTTAAATGTGTTCAAAAAGAAAACGTAACCATGGTAAAAAAGAAAAAAAAAGTGGCTCCATTGTGAATAAGTGATAAATGATTTTACCACAAACTGTTATATAACCATAAAAGAAAGGTGTGTGTGTTGAGAATAGACAAATTGTTTCCATAACAGAAAGTAAATAAAAGTGTAAGATTAAATGTTCACAATACAGAGATAATTAACAAAAGAAATAGTTCAAACTTTGAAAATGATCATTTGTGGGTAGTTTGAATCAGATAAGGGCAGGGGACTGCTGTTTTCATTTTAAGTCTTGCAGTATACAATTTTAAAGATAGTATATACTTGGGGCGCCTGGGTGGCGCAGTTGGTTAGGTGTCCGACTTCAGCCAGGTCACGATCTCTCGCTCCGTGAGTTCGAGCCCCGCGTCGGGCTCTGGGCTGATGGCTCAGAGCCTGGAGCCTGTTTCCGATTCTGTGTCTCCCTCTCTCTCTGCCCCTCCCCTGTTCATGCTCTGTCTCTCTCTGTCCCAAAAATAAATAAACGTTGAAAAAAAAAATTAAAAAAAAAAAAATAAAGATAGTATATACTTGTGTTACTCCAATTAAAAAAAAGAAATACAAATACTTAAGCAGTTGAGAGAGCCTGAACTGCTCAGATACTGTGGTTAATTAAAAATTGTGGCAAGTAAGCAATTGCAGTATTAGCCATTTGTGAATTACTGAGTTTAAAACAGTTACAAGCACCTAACACTAAAGCCCTCCTGACTGTGACCTAATCTTTCTTTAGAGTTTCAGAAGGTGCATCCGGGTCTTACCATCTCACAGAATCATCATCACGAACATCACTGTGCTCAACAAACCAAGCAGGGCTCTGCAGCTCATTAATACAAAGCCAAAAAACCTAGCTAACATCATATTTGACACTAAGACCACTATGTAAAAGGGAATCGATAATTTGAAAGAATCAGAGAAAAAAGAAAAAGGCTTAAAGCATTTTATCTTAAAATATATTCTCCCAAACCTTCTACCAATCCTGCTTCTCTAAAGGAAAATTCCACCATCAAAAAGTGTTCGGGAAACACGGCAGAGTTTATTTCCAGACACTCGCAATGGCTGTTAGCGTATCAGGGCTGCCAACATGTCCTCAAAAAAGAAACCAGTTTTACTTTTTCTAGCACAGTATTTCTCAAAAACATGTGACCATTTTAGATTTAACATTTATTTTCATTCCACTTGAGGACCACGCTTTGGGAAATTCTGATTTAAAAGATCTGGTAACATCTACAAGAAAATATTGAACTTTCAATATTCACTTTCAAAGTGAAAGCCAAAGACAGAAGAAAGGGCTTTCAAATTTTTAGAGTTGTTTTTATAAATACTGGAGACTGTTGCATCACTTAGAAGAGAGAATACAAGGAAATGTGGCTCAGACTCAGTAGAGACTTAGGTTAGACCAAAGGAAGAATGATGTAAGATCTCAGGCTGCTACACAGTGAGTAGGCTGCTTTAGAGAGAAAAAACAAAACAAAACAAAAAGAAAAAACCCCCCTAAACCCTCCTGAAATGTGGAAATAGTTGCTCATTAGACAGGAACGAATTCTTCTCACCCATAGTAATGTAAAGATGTGGGGAGGTAATTTCTTGGCCAATTAGCCCTCTGGGCCGCAGTGACCAGATCCCTAGATATCATACAAACGAAAAACAAACTTCTTTCGTGTCAAGGGGTTGTTTGTTACAGCAGCTAATATTACTCTCCCTGACCATGTAGCAAATATGGCAACGGATTTTAACAAAGCACACATAAAGCCATTTATTATATTCTCTACAGTTTGCTATTTAGAATATTTTTGTAATAAGAAACCAGGATGCTCCATGCCTTTAGGCCCTCTGAGAAATCCACTAGATTATAGGTAGAAAAAAGAAAACAAATGGGAAGGGGTAAAGTATATACAAGAGGTTTCAACTGTTTTTTAATGTTGTATTTCTTTAAAAACAAGTTGCTCTGAGGGGCACCTGGGTGGTTCAGTTGGTTAAGTGGCTGACTTTGGCTCAGGTCATGATCTTGTGGTTCGTGAGTCCGAGCCCTGCATCAGGCTCTGTGCTGACAGCTCAGAGCCTGGAGCCTGCTTCAGATTCTGTGTCTCCCTCTCTCTCTGCCCCCTCCCCTGCTCACATTCTGTGTCTCTCAAAAATAAACTTTAAAAATTAAAAAAATAAAGTTGCTCTGAAATAATTTAGCCAAACATAAAAGAAAAGCTACTTGCTCTATTAAACAATTAAAAATCATAATCAGTCAGCTTTCATCCCAGAAAAGATAATGTTTCATGAAAGGGAGGGAGGATGTGCATGATACCAAGTTGACCCTGGACTTGTCGTGTAAGAACTAGATCCCAAAGCAAGCAAGAGTGATGCCCAGGACACCTCCTACACTGGGAGGTGCTCTGGAGGAGGTAGGAGATCTCATTCTTCTTGGAACCTTTTATTGTATCCTCTGAAGATGAGTAAACAGGGAAGGAATTTACTGTTTTTCCTTCCATTGGCAAATAATGACATTTCAAATCACGATAGTGGAAAAGTACCATTTTTGAAACAGTTGACTTTTAGGAAACTTTTATGTAATCATGCCTGCACGATCAAAGAATGAATGCTGGTTGGGTTACTTTCCTCCTTGATCCATCGAAATCTTCAGGATCAAGAGTCAAGTTGTCACAGGATATAATAGTGGTTCTCCAACCACTTGTCACTAAGTTCCTTCAAGAAGAGCTTTGCCTATAATGCCCTGCTTATTCAGAGCTCAGACTTATAAAAATTTGTAAAAATTTTAAAATTTATTTATTTAAAAATTGTTTTAAATGTTTATTTATTATTGAGAGAGAGGGAGAGAGGGAGACAGAGCGCTAGTGGGGGAAGGGCAGAGAAAGAGGGAGACACAGAATCCCAAGCAGGCTCCAGGCTCTGAGCTGTCAGCACAGAGCCTGATGTGGGGCTCAAACCCACGAATGCAAGATCACCACCTGAGCTGAAGGTGGACATTCAACCAACTCAGCCACCCAGGTGCCCCTCAGATTTATAAAATTTTAAGGACACTCTAACCCCTGACATGTTCCTAGCACCGTCTTTGGTCTGGCAATAGGAATGGCAGCAAAGGGGCTCTCCCATCTAAAAGAGCTTCAGTGCCTTTGACTACATCACTTCCTCCAACCTCGCTGCTGGTCCTGGGACAATGTTCTTAGGACACGTTCCCTCCATGATTACACATTTTATATTAACAGTCAGCCATAGTGACCCACTCAAGGAAGTAAAATTTGAAACTCTCAGAGCTCAAACTACTGAACAACTGGCTGCCACTTCTGGCCTCAAGACTCATTCTTCCATTTAGCAAACTGATGGATGATTCTCTGAGCAATTTCCAGGTTTGTGGGCCACCTAAAGCACAGAGTTAAACAAGACAGTGTAGTAGGAGAGTTGTGACCTGAGTCTGCCAAGGAAGAGGTAGTAATTTGTATAGCAGGAATTCATGGGCACATTCTTTTAGCCATAAAGGGGAATCAGATGTTTTCAGGGAGGAAGTGACATTTGAACTAGACCTTAGAGTTAACAATGAACCTGTATAGGAAAGGTCAAGGTTATTGATAATCAGTAAAGTGCTCACTGTGGGTTGGGATTGATCCATATTTTATGCCCCATTCGTGGTATGTATGCTTTATGTTTTTAATATGATATTTCAAGCAATCAGAAAGGTATAAAGAATAAAATAGCAAATGTTTTTTGTACTTGCTATCCTGTTTTGTCAAATTGTAATATGTTATGGTATTTGCTTTAGGTCTTAATATCACACAGAAGCCTCCTAGGGAGCCCTCCATTTCATATTCTTCTCTTTCTCTCCAAAAGTAACCCACCCACTTTTCTTATTTGGAATTTGTATCTCTTTGGCAAACACTGCTAATAGAATATTCATTCTTTCCCACAATCCTTAAAAACGTTCTCCACCTGGCACTCTGAGTGAGGTTGGCATGAATGATATAGCCTACTGACCTTGCCTCTAACTCCAGACCTTTCCAGTTGGCTTAGAACCTAAGAGGTGGAGGAAAGACCTAACTGGGTCAACCCTTTGGCTCCTCAATTGTCCAGAAGCTAGTCTGGGCCTGAAGTGGACACTCCAGAAATCACACATCGGGAGAGACAAAGACTACACTAGACTAACAGTCAGAAATGCTGGTTTCAAACCTTAGCTCCTCCAACTCCTAGCAATGTGACCATGGGCAGGACATTCAACCTCTCAGAGCTCATTTATTTATCTATAAAACAAAGGCACCACATACCTGAGCTGCCCAGCCCACCAAGGCTGTCTACCTTTAGCATGCCTCCTTGGCACCTTCAACTTGCCTCTATTGGAGCATTTCATAACTGTGTAATGATTATTGGCTCGCTTGCCTTCTCCAAACTATGAGCTTCTTGAGAAGAGGATCCGTGTGACTGACATGCAGTAGGTACTCAATACAAAGTGGATAATTTCAACTGCTCATAGATCTATTTATGGTCTGACCTATCTATACATGTATTTATGATCTATAGCGTGAACTACCAGGTGTAATTCTCATTTGGCAACACAAATGAGCATGACACTGGTTACATGGGGTGATGCTGGTTAACACTGATGCTTGGATTACTGTACCTGGCAATGTGCGTGTGATGGTGACCAACCTCTCGGCCTCTGAAGCTGGGCCATCTGGGGTCAAATACAGGAATTGCCACCAACTTGTTATGGCAAAACACTTAGCCTCTTGGCTTCTCAGTTCCTCATCTGCAAATTAGCCCACATGAACACAAGTTGGGCCAGGACAGGGATTTGGGTCTATTTTCATCACTAACCTAACACATACCTTGAATGGGGCCAGGCCCATTGTGGGAAGTCAATATACAGTATAGTTAGTGAACAAATAGCTTCTAGGACCCGCCTTCTAGGGTCACATAGAGATCACATGATTTAATGCGTGTGGAAGTGCCCAGCAGGATTTCTGGTGCATCATGAGCATGGAGCACACTTACACCTCTTTAAGATAAAGGTTTTGAGTAGTAGGGGCTCCTGGGTGGCTCAGTTGGTTAAGCATCTGACTTCGGCTCAGGTCATGATCTCACAGTTTGTGAATTCAAGCCCTGCATCTGGCTCTCTTGCTATCAGCATAGGGCCCACTTTGGATCCTCTGTCTCCCTCTCTCTCTGCCCCTCCCTGCTCACTCTCTTGCTCTCAAAAATAAACATTAAAAAACATTTGAATAATAGTTCATGGCTCTGAGAGAATGCCATAATAAGTCCTAATCGTGGTCTCATAGCCCCCAGATTCCCCTACACTGAGGGATGCTGTGAGCTTAGCTTTTCCCACAGCACAGTGACTGATCTCAGAGGCAATTATGGGCATCTCTGATCCTCCTGGCTTTGTGTGGGGCAGTTCCTAGGATGACAGAAGGAAAGACCACAGGCAGTGAGTGTGTATCTTTTTTTGCCCTCCTTCACCTCCACGTTCCTCTGCATTCTATCAAGCCTCCAGCACACAAGTATCCAGTAGACTAGATAATACATACAAAAATCCACAAGCTGGAGGTGTCTAGGTGGCTCAGTCTGTTGAGCATCCAACTTTGACTCAGGTCATGATCTTGCAGTTCATGAGTTTGAGTCCCGCATCTGGCTCTGTGCTGACAGCTCAAAGCCTGCAGCCTGCTTCGGATTCTGTGTCTCCCTCTATCTCTGCCCCTCCCCTGCTCGTGCTCTATCTCCCAAAAATGAATAAACGTTAAAAAATTTTTTTTTTTTTTTAATCCACAAGCTGGCAGAGAAATGCTAACAGCTGTGAGGAATTACATGAGTGGAATTTTCTGGCACTTTGGCCTGATGTGAGGGAGCAAATGTCAAGTATGTTCTAGATTGGAGAGGATAATAGGAAAAATGCTACTATGTGAGGGATTCCACAAACATACTGGAAACATGAGATGGTATTAAGGGAAGGGGGAGTAATTTAGCCAGGTGGCTAACCGGGGGCCTCTACCCTTGCCACCTTGAAGCATCCCCTTCAGGCTCCTGGTCTATTGAGTAACATTTGTATTTTTCCTGATTTTGAAAGCTCATTCCAGTTTGGTTTTTTTTTATAGTTATACAAGTTCATTTTTAGAATTCTGGAAAAGACCATAAGCATGATTCAGAAATATGAGCACTTTAGCACCAGAGATGTCCACTGTTAGTATTTTCAGAAGCCTCCTTCAGGTTTTCATAATTTATATGTTACTTAAAAAACAAAACAAACTCATGACCATAGTCCTAAGAACTGAGTATAGTGTTTTTTTCTATCTAGACTGTATACATCTGACCATGTTATTAAATAAATTTAAATTTTAAATGTTTTTAGTCTATTGAAAAGTGAGACATACATACAAAAAGGACCACATAACATACATGCACATAACAAGTATAAAAATAAAATTAATACCCTGGTGTATGGTTCTTAATGATTGCATGGTATTTAAATACAGAGATGTGACATAATTTAATCTTTCCCCTGTTAAATATCTAGGATCTAGAATCTTTGTGCAAATCTCTGGTTATCTCTTTAGGATGAATTTTTCGGAGTGAACTTATGGGGCTTAGGATATATAACCATTTAAAAAAATTTTTTTAAGTTTATTTTTGAGAGACAGAGAGAGAGCATGAGCACAGGAGGGGCAGAGAGAGAGGGAGACACAGAATCTGAAGCAGCCTCCAGGCTCTGAGCTGTCAGCACAGAGCCCGATGCGGGGCTCGAACCCACAAACTATGAGATCATGACCTGAGCCGAAGTCGGACGCTTACCCGACTGAGCCACCCAGGTGCCCCAATAACCATTTTTAAATTTAAATTTTTGACAGAATTATAGATTCACAGGCAGTTAAGAAAAATAATAACACAGAGGGACCCTGTGTACCCTTTACCCAGATTCCTCCAACAACCAGGATAGCAGCACTAATACAGTCAAGGTAGAACATTTCTACCATCACAAAGGTCCTTCATGTTGCCTTTTAGAACCACAAACACATTCCTCCCCTATTCCATCCATAACTCCCAGCAGCCATTCATCTGTTCTCCATTTCTATGAGTTTGTCATTTCAAGAATATTATATAAATGGAATCATATAGTATATAACCTCTTAGGATTGGCTTTATTCATTCAGCCTATCAATGGTTCATTCCTATTTATGGCTGAGTAGTATTGTGTGGTATGGATGCATCAGAGTTAACCATTCACCTGTGAGAAAAAAACATGGGTTCTTTCCAGTATGGGAGTCTTACAAATAAAGTGGCTATCAATATTTGTCTAAGCCACCAAGGCGCCCCAACATTTATCTATTTTTGAGACAGAGAGAGACACAGCATGAGCAGGGGAGGGACAGAGAGAGAGAGGAAGACACAGAATCCTAAGCAGGCTCCAGGCTCTGAGCTGTCAGCACAGAGCCCAGCGCGGGGCTTGAACTCATGAACTGTGAGATCATGACATCAGCCAAAGTCAGACACTTAACCCACTGAGCCACCCAGGTGCCCCCCTGTTTCCTCCTTTCTGTGGTAGAGCTTATCACTGAGTATTCCATTTTGGTTATTGTATTTGGTCATCCTGAAATTTCCATTTAGTTCTTTAAATCTTTTATTTTTGTTGTCGCAGTTGTGACTGTTTCCAGTGTGTTTGTAATTGCTCATTGCAAAACTCTGATCATGGCTGTTTTAAAATCTTTCCCTATAATACGAACATCTCAGTAATTTGCTCTTGGCATAGATTATCTTTTTCCATCAGTTTGAGATCATCCAGATACTTGGAATAATGAGTGATTTTTAATGAACCTGGAAATTTTTGGCTATTATATGATCTATCTCTGACTTTTGTTTCAACTGGCTTACCCTGCTCTGGCAACAGGTGGCCAGGGCTCCTTGATACTGCTGGGTGAGGACTGGAGTCCAAGCTTCCTCCTGACCTCTGCTGACACTTTGCCACTGGGAGAGGTAGGACAGCCTCATTTCTCCTCCCCATGTGATCTCCATCTATACCACCCACGCAGGGGTGATCTTTTTACTCTTTGTATCAACCATGCCTTTCTGATGCTTTGACCTCTTGGTGCCTTGTTGATCCTGGAGGCATGGCCTCCCCACCCTGGGCTAGCCAATTCCTAGAGACCATAAAACTCCCCAACAGGAGCACCTTCCATACACAAACGAAGCAATCCAGAGCCCAGATCCACAACCACCTCCTTTACTGGGCTCTTATACTCTGGGCCACTATTCTTCTGCCCTATTCCAGATATCAGACAACTCAGGACAAAGTCTGCTGAAACTATTCAAACTAGCCACTCCTAAGCCTGCTTACCTGGACTCACCTGCTCCTTCACATGGAAACCACAAGAAAGGCTCTTGCCCATGTTTTCTCCTGCTCCTTCTGCCTCCTGAGCCACTCTGGTGCTTCTCCATGTGGCCTTGCATAATGGGCGTGCCATGCCTCCTACTTCTAGGGAGCCGTCAGTATAAACTTCGCAATTCATGATAGTTATTTCCATATCTGCATGTTTTACCACACCTGATTAAAACAAATCTTGGATACCCTTAAAACACTGCTGGATAGCAAAGTCCCAACTTTCCACTCGGCTTCCTCTGACATCAACCCAGTGTAAGAAGGAGCTCTCCTCGTTACCTCCCTGTGGGGATTTAAGTCATGGCTTTCTCTGAACTGCCCCAGCAAGGGAGTTTGGGCATCCTGTTACAGCCTGGTGAGAGTGGACATGTAGTTCCCCACTGGGCCTTAGCTGGCATGGGTAGGATGAGCCACGGGTTTTTTTTTTTGTTTTTCATTTTGTTTTTAATTTATTTTTAATGTTTATTTTTGAGAGGGAGCGTGAAAGCAGGGGAGGGGCAGAGAGAGAAGGAGACACAGAATCTAAAGCAGGCTCCCGGCTCTGAGCTGTCAGCACAGAGCTCGACACAGGGCTCAAACTCACAGACCTCGAGATCATGACCTGAGCTGAAGTTAGACATTTAACCGACTGAGCCACCCAGGAGCCCCAAGCCCCAGGTTTTTAAAAATGTATCTGGCTGGAATAGAGTGGCCATTGCTTAGAAGTTTTCTGTCTTGCTAAGTTTGCCTTTTCCTGGTCCTTTGGCCAGAGAAAGCAGGGTTTTTTGTTTTTCTTTTTTGTTTGATCGTGTTCTGTTGCCAACTTACTGGTGTCTTCAACCTCAAGTCTGGAACATATGAGGCAACACGGAAACCCAAGAACTTCCCACTTGGTTTTTCCTTGGGTCCTCAGGTCCCTGCTGGTCTTCCTTTTCCTCTCCACCTTTCCAAGTTTTATGTTTGTTTCCTATATGACATCCAAGGCTTTTAGTTGTACTTAACAGGAGGACTAGGCAAAAGGACCTCTATTCCAACTTTCTGAAAGCAGAAGTCCTCCTTTCATTTTAAGGCACAAACATGGCAGCACCTGTGCTAAATGCCAGTCCTCCCAGCTTGACCAACTGTGCCCTTGAGATGTGAGGAAAACCAGCCCCTGTGGGTTGATCCTCAAGGAATTTTAGGAAGAGATGAAAATGCAAAAGGTAAGGGACTCAGAAAGGAGCACCTGACAAACCCTTTCCTACTTAACCAACCACTTCTATACAAGTGTCGGTGATTTCAAAAGCTTCAACTGCACTTCCCACAGAAATATAGAGAAACTTGCTAAATTGAAAAGAGTTCAGGAAATCCGTGCTTGTTTGCTTTTTTATGGAATATGTAATTGTAATGTCTCTCCCCATTTCCCTATTCCTCTGGACACAAGCTATGCGCCTGCCTAGATTCCCAAAAATGTTCTGTGGAAATATAACAAATACTTAACTTGACTGCATAAGCACACAAAGGTATTTCTGCCCCACACTGGCCAGAAGACCAGGATTCCAATGCAGAAGACAATGGAGGAGATGTGTATAAAAACAAGTACACAAAATGGCCTCCAGTAAGACCGTATCTACCTCTCAACTTCTTCTGGCCCCAAATCACCCATTCCAACAGGCTTCAACACCCACTTTTGTTAGGTTTCCATCTGAGAAGTGAAAATTTAAACAACTCCCATCACAGCCAACTTAAGCTCTGAGTAATGGAAACAAATCTTTTTCACCACCTTCCATCAGAAATTCTTTTCAAGCGCCCTTATAAACACTATCATTTTTTTAAAGCCTTAAATATTTGATCGCTTTTGCTCGAGACTATACAAACCAGATCTTCATTTCACAAGGCTTGCTCTCACGAGGAACCTGCTTCCCATAAGCCTTCAGCCCACAGGGCAACCTTGTTAAGACCACACAGAGCTCTCTTCCAAAGGCCAAGAGCCAGAAATGTTTAAAGAAGGAAAAGCTCCTCAGAAGACTCATTACCATGACCAAGTTTTCAGCATATTCCTAACCAAAAGAAACAGCTTTTGAAAGTATGATCTCCCCGCTTTTTTTTTTTTTTCAATTGAGAAACAAGTCCATATTCAACTCAACTGACTGTATCCTCTGTTGGAGAAGTCCATGACCCTGCTGGGCTATGGAGTTCTGGCTGGCTGGCCTACTTAAAATTCTTTTCAGCTTTGCCCTTGATCATTTGTACTCACCCTTGCCTGAGAGGACACAGAGTTAGACGTATGGATCCAAACAAGGGAATCTCAAGGGAAACTCTTGCCAACCAGGTGGGTTTCTGACGAATTGGTCATCAATAAATAACCCATGTTTGCTCTTATAAAGAACGAATCCAGCCAACGTACAGCTTAGTGGACAGACTAAATTTCCGAGCGTAAGTAGAACCAATCTGATGAATAAAAAATATTTACAGTAAAGATCTTTTGAAAGTATAGACTGAATAAGAAACTATTTTAATGTTTATATTTGCTATCTTTCAATCTCCTTAAATAAACTTGGCAAAGCCTCTCAGAATAACAGTATGAATAATCAAATTTGAATTACCCCAAAGCCAAGTCAAGCCATGGTCATCTTTCTCTCTTCCCAGTTATATTTTGCACAGAGCTCCAGACCAGGGCCCACAGTGCTGTGTTCTCAACTACGGTTTACATGCCTGATGCTCATCTCCAATTCCGACTCTTTTAAATTCTTCAAGGCAGGACTGAGTCGTAATTACTTGTACTCTGAGGACAAAACAGAGCACCTAAATAAAACTCGTGGATTGAATAAATGGGAGTCTGAATGAATGAATGAATGAATGACTGCTGAGGAACAAATTAGCAGATTTTATGCCACAGACTGTTTGCTAGTAAGAAATTTCCCTATGTGACACAGATTTTCCAATAGAGAGAAAGGACTATAGTTATAGCAAGACACCATCATTTTGGCAAATTTTTATACAAAACCTTTAAGCCCACAGCTCAACGATGAATGTATGGCAGGCTGACAAAACAAACTCCTTTTTTTTTTTCCCTTGGCCTTGGATGAAAACAGGTTAGACCAGCACTAAGAGAAATATAATGAGATGTTTAGAAAACATGTGATGTTACCATCTCTCCTGAAATTTAAAATTTTCTAGTAGCCATTAAAAATATAAAAAGAGGGGTGCCTGGTTGGCTTGGTCAGTTAAGCATCCAACTTCAGCTCAGATCATGATCTCGTGGTTTGTGGGTTTGAGCCGAGCATTGGGCTCTGTGTTGAGAGCTCAGAGCCTGGAGCCTGCTTTGGATTCTGTGTCTCCCTCTCTCTCTGCCCCTCTCCTGCTTGCACTGTCTGTCCCTCTCTCTCTCAAAAAAATAAACATTAAAAATTGTACAAGGGGTGCCTGGGTGGCTCAGTCGGTTGAGTGTCCGACTTGGGCTCAGGTCATGATCTCGCAGTTTGTGAGTTCAAGCCCTGCGTCAGGCTCTGTGCTGACAGCTCAGAGCCCAGAGCTTACTTCAGATTCTGTGTCTCCCTCTCTGCCCCTTCCCTGCTAATACTCTGTCTCTCTCTGCCTCTCAAAAATGAATAAATGTTAAAAAACATTGTACAAAAATATCTAAAAAGAAATAAGAAAAATTAATTTTAATATGTTTAAGCTTAATATATCCAAAACATCATTTCAACATATAAACAGTGTAAAAAATTGTTGTGATAACCGCCTGTACTTGTACCAGGTTTTTGAAACCCAGTGTGTTTTTTTTACTTAGCACACATCCTGCTTCAACCTAACCACAGCTGAAGGACTCACTGGCCACACAGGGCTAGTGGTCCACATAGGGAACAGCAAAGTTTGTGCTCACATCTGCAGCAGCTGCTTGTAGTTTGGGTTCCTAGTGTCATGAATATTTCTTCCACCTGCCTCCTAATTTACTAATCATCTTCATCTTAATCCTGACATTACCAGGGGCGCCTGGGTGGCGCAGTCGGTTAAGCGTCCGACTTCAGCCAGGTCACGATCTCGCGGTCCGTGAGTTCGAGCCCCGCATCAGGCTCTGGGCTGATGGCTCAGAGCCTGGAGCCTGTTTCTGATTCTGTGTCTCCCTCTCTCTCTGCCCCTCCCCTGTTCATGCTCTGTCTCTCTCTGTCCCAAAAATAAATAAACGCTGAAAAAAAAAATTATAAAAAAAAATAAAAAAATAAAAAAAAAAATCCTGACATTACCAGAGTCATTAGACTTGTGTCATTTCTTTTAAGTTCACCTGAAATCTTTTTCTGGAAATTTTGTATAGGGCACAAAATCTAAATGAAAGGAAAGCCACAGCAGGTTTTCTCCCCATGTCACAGGTGAAGTGCTGAAGCTCTGATCTTGAGGGGCCTCGAGTCACCCAGCTAGTCAGTCTCAGGTGGTAACTAAACACTAGGTCTTGGGGGGCACCGGGGTGGCTCAGTCGGTTAAGCGTCCGACTCTTGCTCAGGTCATGATCTCGTGGCTTGTGAGTTCCAGCCCCACATCGGGCTCTGTGCTGACAGCTGGGAGCCTGGAGCCTGCTTTGGATTCTGTGTCTCCCTCTCTTTGCCCCTTCCCCAGCTCACACTCTGTCTCTGTCTCTCTCTCAAAAATAAACAAACATTAAAAAAAAATTTTTTTTAAACTAGGTCTTGGGACACTTGCTCCAGAGTGTCTTTGTTTTTCTATCACCCTCTCCCATAGGAATCAGGATTTTTCATAGCAGGGAAAACAGCTTGTTCGGGAGTTAGTGGAGAAAAAGAACTCCTCGTTTCAGTATGCTTAGCCAATTCCTAATACAAAAGGCCAAGTGCCTGCTTGGGGTGAGAAAGAGGTTAGGTCTCCAAAGGAAGTCATTTCCCCAACTTGAAAGAGATACTTGGTTCTCTTCCAAAGGCAGGGGAACCTTTTTAAAATAAATCAATTCCTCATTTTAAGAACAACCATGTAGAGCTTGTGTGCTGGGATCAAATGCCACGTCCGAGAAAATGTCACCATCAAAGCCAAGTACAGCAACTGAACCTCCCCAAACAGGATAAAACCTTATCAGTAATTCATAAAAAACAGCTGTCTTTTGCTCTATTTTCACTGTATTATTACATATTAGTTTCTGTTGAAGTAAACAAAGCGTGTGTTCCAAAAGTCAGAAAACCAGATTCTTGTCTTTTTAAATGCTTCTTTTGACTCTTCTCTTCCCAACCCTTACCTCTTACACACCTCACCCTTATTTAGGGCCTTCAGTCACGTGAGAGTGTTAAATGTTGAAAAAGCTCTGCCTCATTCTCCCTCTTTTGCCCCCACCCTCTCTCCTCCCAACCTACCCCTCCCTCTCTCCTTCTCTCTTCCCCACCTACCCCCCACCTTTCTTCCTCTTTCTTTTATTCTCTGTTGTCATCACTACCAATACCACCATTATCACACTCCCACCCACCTCCCGCATTAAGAAAAAAAGAAAACAGGTCCAGAAAATGCACACAGCAATACTGAGAATCAGGAGATGTGAATTTTATTTAGTTTTTAAAATGATTTGTGGTATTGGGGCAGCACATCAAAAATTATGTTATTTACTGAAGGATGGAGGAAATGAGTAAATGTGTGGGTATTTTTGGGAACAAGAGCTGTCACTACTGGAGAAGAGCAATGAATATGGATTGCCGTGCAGTGGGGGAAAATGTGGTGTTGCATGTAAATTGGAGATTAATGATTAACAAGTCTGTGTATATTTTTAAGTGTGTGTATAAGCACATATGTGCATATTATTGTGTGTGTGGACATGTGTATATGTGACTATATGTTTGTTTTCCTAGCTCTGTCCACCGAAACGGGGAGAAGCACATGATAACCAAGTAGCAATGAGTCACACCTAGCATCCAGATCTTGCGTTATGACTACAATTCCCTGTAAATGGAACCTGGTCTCCTTGGAGAAAGAGCTGTGCGCAAGACTGGGATGCAGAAAGTGAGAGTTGACCGGAAATCTCTTGTGCCAAGGAGCAAATCAAACAAACAAACAAACAAACAAACAAATCCAAAACACTCAAAGAACAATGAGGGACAAGGAGCAGCATGAAGGGGCTACCAGTGGCCTATTTCTGGCATCAAGAGGAGTAATTATGACAATTCATTGAAGTAAAAATAAACAAGAATCTAATAAGAGGGTTTTTTAAAGTGGTAAAATATACATGCAATTTACCATCTTAACCGTTTTTCAATGTACAGTTTAGTGGTATTAAGTATATTATTGGACAACCGTCACCGTCTCCCGTCTACACAACATCTTCAATTTGCAAACTAAAACTCCATACCTATTAAACTCGAAGTCCCTACCCCCTCTCCCCCAAGGCTCCAGCAACCACCATTCTACTTTCTGTCTCTATGAATCTAACCACTCTAGGCACCTCATGTAAGCGGAATCATACAGTATTTGCCCTTTTGTGTCTGACTTATTTCACTTGGCATAAGGTCTTCCAGGTTCAACCACGCGGTAGCATGGGTCATTCCTTTTTAAATTTCTTTTTAATGCTTTTATTTATTTTTGAAGGAGAGAGAGAGAGACAGAGCATGAGCGGGGGAGGAACAGAGAGAGAGGGAGACACACAATCCGAAGCAGGCTCCAGGCTCTGAGCTGTCAGCACAGAGCCCGATGCAGGCCTCGAACCCACAAACTGTGAGATCATGATCTGAGCCGAAGCTTTACCAACTGAGCCACCCAGGTGCCCCAGCAAGGGTCATTCCTTTTTAAGGCTGGGTAACATTTTATCATATGTACATACCACGTTTTATTTAACCATTCATCTGTTGATAAACATGAGGGTTATTCTTGCCTTTTGACTATTGTAAATAATGTTATGAACATGAGCATATAAGTATCTGTTTGGGTCCCTACTTCCAAATCTTTTGGATGCATACCCAGAAGTAGAATTGCTGGATCAGAGGACTATTCTATGTTTAACTTTTTGAGGCCCAGAATATTTTTAAAAAGAGGAAGAAGAAATACTTTATGGAAAATTACCAGCTGCCTTGGAAACTCACTTTAAGACTCATGTTTAGTGCCAGGCTAGATTGACAAGAAACAGAACCCTACTGAGACTCTCTTTAGTCCTTGTAACTTGCCTTAGGCACATTATTTAACCTCTTTAGTCCTTGGTTCTCTGACCTTGAAAAAATCTGGGTTGACCTAGAAGGTACTTGAGGGTCCCATCAAGCTGTGAAATTCTATGACTCTATGATCATAATTCTTAAGCAGAACTCAGGATGAATCTCCCTTTGAATATATTCTTATTGAGGTGACATTTTAGGGCTTCTCTTCTCTTCACAGAACTTTACATGGAATGAGCGCCTTATTTTTTTTTATTTTAGAGACAGAATGCAAGTGAGGGAGAAGGGCAGAGGGAGAGAGAATCTTAAGCAGGTTCTGTGCTGAGTGTGATCCCACGTCCCTAGAATCATGACCTGAGCCAAAATCAAGAGTCGGATGCTCAACCAACTGAGCCACCCAGGCATCCCGTGAGCACCTTATTTTATTTTTTTATTTTTTTCAATATATGAAGTTTATTGTCAAATTGGTTTCCATACAACACCCAGTGCTCATCCCAAAAGGCATGAGCACCTTATTTTAATGTTGACCAAAAATCTTTAATCACATTTATACATATCAGCCTAAACATGGTGGAAACATTCCATGGCCCTTATGCCAAATCACACTTCCCTCAGATGGGTCCTATTGTACATTTAAGGTTTGGTTCCCAGTCTGTGGCCTCTGGGCATCTCACCAAGGAGCAAATCTCCATCTATGACCTAAGAAGCCCCTGGGACATCCAGGGAGACAGAGATGGAATGCTCCCTTTGGTCTATTCTATATCAAGCTCCTAGGATATAATTAGGAGGCAGCTCCCTTAACAGATGTGTAGGGAGTTAGGTTGGAAAGCATCCACAGAGAGAAAGGGGAAAAGAGTAAGGAGGCATGTTGTCTGGAGATTCTAAGATTCTAACATTATGTGATAAATGATGAAGCAATCCAGCTCTTGGAGAAAGGGAGATGCCCTCAGAACTAACCAAAGTAGGGGAGGGGCCAAACTGTCTCCATAGTAGAGCTGCCCAGTAGTGCTGAATCTCAGGCCCCTAAATCACAGGGCACATGACATTTTCTCATCTCAAAAAATTTAGTTCATTAAAAAAATTTTTTTTAATGTTTATTATTTATTTTTGAGACAGAGAGACACAGAGCACAAGCAGAGGAGGGTTAGGGAGAGAGACCCACACAGAATCCTAAGCAGGCTCCAGGCTCTGAGCTGTCAGCACAGAGCCCGACGCAGGGCCCAAACCCATGTAGTTCTTTTTTTAAGGCAAGAAGGAAAGAAGGGTAAAAGAACCTTCTTGCCAAAATGACCGTAATCTTATGAAATGCCAGAATGTCTACATTTTGCTATTCTCCGACTCTAAGACACATCCTCTATTCCTCCAGAGTGTGGAACTTAATGATAATCTAGTCTAGTTCCCTCATTTTACAAACAAGGAAGCGGATTCAGCAAGAGCCGGGAACGTACCCAAGTTATCCTGCTAACCAGCCACGGAGGCACGACCCCAATTCTTGCTTTGCTCCCCCGAACAGACTTTACTTTTAAACTCCAAGAACATCAAAGTGTTCTTAAGGTGGCACACAAAATGAAGACACACTGTTCATATGGGTCCCACCCACCAGTTCATTGAAAGGTGTTGGGCATCAGAGACCATTCTCAGTAAGACAGAGAACTTGGAGGTGCAAAACATGTTTGCTTTTCTGGGAGAAGGGGAGAAATCGTGTCCATGTCTCTCTTCTTTTTCCTCGTATGTTTTTTCCACCTAAAGTAAACCCAACTGAGGAGCAGGTCTGAGAGTCTGAACAGACTGAGGGTGGGGCAAGTTAATACCGTACTTGAGATATAATCCAGGCAGAACCCCAAAGTTAAAATGAGTCCCATTGACACTACTATCAGAACATATTCTCCAGGTTTTATCTGATCCTTCCTGACTCTCCAGCACTGGTTCAAGGGTCAATGTCATGCTCTGATTCTCTCCATTTTCAAAATAAATTTTAAGTCATCTCTGGCTTGTTTATGACTCTCCTCTAAGTTAACAAGAAAATTTTTAAATATTCTCCATGCAGCTGTTTCAAATCCACTTAAGTAAGCTCTTCAATCCTCAAACTTCATTCAGTGGATGCCCTAATCCTGATATTTCCGTTTTTTAATTGCATGACCCCTTCGTGTAAATATTGATAGAGATAATACTGACAGTTGTGTGAGCTAGTTGGATCCCAGCCAGGAAGAATGAAAATTAATGAAAGTGGCCAGGAATAGAGATTTTGAGACAGAGAACCCTCCACTCATATCCTTTATTGCTTTCATAATCAAAGCTTTAAATGATTACCCAAGACCTCCCACTGGACATGGCCTTCTATTACCTGTAGAGAGGCATGAAGCATTGTGGTTACCCACTTTACTTGGGAAGTAAAGTCACCTGGGTTCAGTTTCCAGCTCTGATATGTAATACCTGGGCAATGTTGGGGCAATTATTTAACCCCAATAAACCTCAGTTTCCATATCTCCAAAATGCAGCAACTGATAGTACCCACACTGAAGAACTGTTTAGGATGGAATGACACATTCTCAGTAAAGCCTGGCAGAGATTCATATATGTTTTGGCACCCAAAAGCATATACAGCCCCCACCCAGAAGGAGCCACCGAGCAGGAGAGGAAATGGCCTGTGATAAGTGTGATGGCACAGGTGACACATTCAACACTCTCCCTGTGGAGGCATGGGAGTTGAGTCCTACTCCTAACCCCTGCCCTTTCCTCTCTTCTGTGCTGTTAGAGACCTGCCTTGGGGGTGAAGCCTGGGGTCTTCCAGAACTAATGATGACTTCATGGGTGAATCTACCACATTCTGGGGTCAGGAGTAGAAAGCTCACACGATTCCTTCATGGGCCACATTCTCTATTCGCAGCTTTGGCACTAATACACGATACTGTAATCACCGTAAGCCTTACTTCTTTGTCTTATTTCTCAGTTACTTTAGAACTTGGTTGGTGAAAAGGATGTGATTTACGGAGTCTCTCTTCTAGCTCATAAGCAAGCCATCCTTCTCTATGGCACCATGTTTTGGACCCATTGGATTCCAAAACAGCCGCCTGGTGAGTCAGCTTGAAAAGAATCATTGCCACTGGCCTAACTTTCACAGGCAGAGTACATCTGCAGTTCACCAAACACATTTCAAGAGCTGCACTGGCCAATCCCAAGCTTCCTACACTGGATTATTGAGTCCTATGACTATGCAAGGCTTCTTGATTATCATGCAATTCAGAAGCAACATTTCCAAATGCCAAATATTTCTTTGGAAAAGAAAAACATGACCACATAGACTCTCAGTTTCATTTTTGCCCAGTATCACGATCCTAAAGCCAAGGAGGCAAAAAATGAGTCAGAGGAAAGAAGAGTCCAGTCATCCTCTGGGAAATTGTGGGTATCAGTCCTTGGACAAACCTCTAACCAAGTACTGAGTTTGTATTATCTTCACACAAGGTTTTAACATCACTCCACAATTAATGAGCCCAAAAGGGATGCAGAGATGAACAGAACATGATTCCCAATCTCAAAGAATCCTTAGTCTGAAGCAGAAGAGATGCATAATTAAAGAAGTATAATGTAGTATGGTAAATGTAAGGTATTATAGGTACACTGGAAAGAGTGCCTAACCCAAGGGAGAATTCTGCAAGAGGGAGGTTGCCAAAGTTGGATACAGTACCGGACGGCTTATTGAAGATGCCTAAATGAAGTTATCTATTTATGAGCGTAGAGGGAATTGCTGTCAAGATGTGCCAACAGGTGGAAAAAATTGGCAAAAATTGGCATGGGATACGCAGCAAACCGCAGTCGATTAGGGAAGACAGATAAGGCGGCAAAGTATCAGAGTCAAGTTCAGGAAAGGCCAAAATGTTACCCTAACATCACCTGCACGGGCTTATTAAAAAATCAGATTCCTTTGCTATAGTAATTAGTAGATAGGGTTTTGGCAATCGGCCAGCATCCTAGTCAGACACCGGAGCTAACGAGGCACATACAGACAGACATCGTCACGGGCCTTCATGAAGCTTCCATTCTGGACGAAGACAAGAAAGACGGCCAGGCAAGGAGAGAAAGGTAGAGTGGCGAGAAGAGTGTGTGTCAAGGCTAGGACTTGAAGGACTGTCGTCAATACCAGGCCAAAAGAGAGGAGGTCACTGTGATCGGGCCTGAATGAGCAAGCATCAGGGCAGCAGACATGTTGCTGCCATCAACAGCCATAATGCTAGTTTAAAAAAATAAGTAACAGTCTGGTCTGGGAGGCCCAGGTGGCTCAGTTGGTTAAGTGTCTAACTTCAGCACTCGGGTCATGATCTCACAGTTTGTGAGTTCGAGTCCCACTGTCGGGTTCTGTGCTGACAGCTCAGAGCCTGGAGCCTGTGTCTCCCTCTCTCTCTCTGCCCCTCCCCTGCTTGTGCTCTCTATCTCTCTCTCAAAAATGAATAAACATTATAATTTTTTTAAACATTTATTCATTATTGAGAGACAGAGAGAGACAGAGCACGAGCATGGGAGGGGCAGACAGAGGGGGAGACACAGAATCCAAAGCAGGCTCCAGGCTCTGAGCTGTCAGCACAGAGCCCGATGTGGGGCTCGAACCCATGAGCAGTGAGATCATGACGAGCCGAAGTAGGACACCCAACTGACTGAGCCACCCAGGAGCCCCAAACATTAAAAAAGATTTTTAAAAAAGTCTGCTCTGTTTTAATGGGTGGATTTTTTTAAACACTACAACTATGATGTAGTTGAAATTTCTGATGTCATCCACGTGGAATTTTAAAAAGCAGTTTTTTGTTTTGTTTTGGCACCATTTTTGAGAGCTGGAGGAAACAGACATGAACACAGCATTGCCTCTGAGGAGCTCAGAGTGAGCTGGGGGAGACAGCCCTGTAACAGCCTCACACCATGGGGACAGAGACATGCACTCATCAAGGCATGCGGCACATGCCCTGGGAATGTGGCGGAATCACTGAGGACTTAAAGGCCACTGGGAAACCTTCACTCAGGGGACTGTACTTCAAGGGAAACAGAGACCATTAAATCTTTGAAAACCTAGGATTCTAAACGAGTTGTCCCCATTTTCTCTTCTCTTGGGCCCAACTTTCACTGGAAGAGTATTTTTAGCTGGTGCCATTCATTTACTTCATAAAAAAAATATGCATCAGATGCCTACTCCTGCTGGGAGTTGGGTCCTTGCTCTGAGTTCCCTGGCTGGAAGGGACGAGTAGGCATTATCAGCTATTCACATTGAGTGGCAGAAATACCCGGAAGGAAGGAAGCAAAACTATCGCAAGCAGTTTTCCATAACGAAATTAAGGGAGGGCAATAGTGACTAGGGTCATTTCTAGCCAAATAGAAAAAATAAAAGCAAACCACTCCAGCTGCTGTAATGATGACCTGTCCCTTATAGATGAAAAGTTGGAGAGCATAATTCAAAAGGATAAGCTCTTGGTTTCCCTTAAAACAAAGCCCATTGTCTGGGGAGACTCAGACATTTGGACAACCAGAACCAGCCAGCTGCCTGGTCCAGCCTGGACTTTTCTCATTGAGTGAGGGAGTGAAGAAATCACCAGAACTAGCATCACTTGTTAGGGAAGATTCTTTCTCCAATCCTTTAAGCTTGTCATTACAAGAAAACTTTTTTTTTTTTTTTTTAAGGAATCAAGCAACTTAAAAGGTATTTCATGAATTCTGCCTCATCCTTCTGCCTATCTGACCCACAATTTATGTGAGGCATGTTCTTGCCAACAGATGTTCTCATGGTAATATGTAAGAGCTGCGGGACATGTGGATGCCAGCATATGCAGGAAGGAGGGCCATTCATTCATTTTCTTCCTTCAAAAATAAGGACTAAAAATGTAAAACTTGGTATTATCCTCAGGAAGGCAGTGAGAACCTATCTGCAAACCACACACATTCTGGAACATGGATTTCCTTATTTCAAGGCTGGTATATGTATCTTTCTGGTAATTTTTATTGTATCTGAAAAAAACTCCTATATTATATGAAATAAAACAGGCTATGTTGACACTGTATTCAGTGAGGATGCAAATAAAAACAAATGAAGGAGAAATGAGAACCAACCCCACAGAAATACAAAAGATTATAAAAGAGTATTATAGAATGTAATATACTAACAAATTGGACCACTTAGAAGAAATGAATAAATTTCTAAAAACAACTAACCTTCCAAAACTGAATCAGGAATAGAAAAATTTGAACAGAGTTATTCCTAGGAATAAAATTGAATCAGATATCAAAAAACTCCTAACAGAAGTCCAGGACCAGATGGCTTCATAGGTAAATTCCACCAAACATTTAAAGAAAAGTTAGTATTATTCTCAAACTATTCCAAAAAACAGAAGAGGAAGAAAAGCTTTCAAGTTCATCCTATTATTTGCATTACCCCAATACCAATACTAAATAAAGATACTACAAAAAAGGGAAAACTACAGATCAATGTCTCTGATGAACACAGGTATAAAAATCCTCCATGAAACACTAGCAAACAAAATCCAATAAAACATTTAAAAAAATCATCACCATGATCAAGTGGGATTTATTCCAGGGATGCAAGAATGGTACAATATTCACAAATCTATAGACACGATAGGGCATATTAACAGGGAAAAGGTTAAAAACCTTATGATCATCTTAATAGATGCAAAAAAGCATTTGACAAAGTACAACATCCATTCATGATAAAACGTTCAATAAAGTAGGGTTAGAGGGAACATATTTCAACATAATAAAAGGCCAAAGATAAAAAAGATCATACAGCTAAGATCATACTCAATGGTAAAAAACTGAGAGCTTTTCCCCTAAGGTTAGGAACAAGACAAGAATGTCGACTCTCACCACTTTTATTCAACATAGTATTGGAAGTTCTAGCCATAGTAACCAGACAAGGAAAAGAAATAAAATGAATCCAAATTGGTAAGGAAGAAGTATTTGTAGAAGACATGATACTATATACACAAAATCCTATAGGCTCCACCAAGAAACTACTAGAACTGATAAATGAATTCAGTAAAGTTGCAGGACACAAAATTAATATAGAGAAATCTGTTGCATTTCTATACACCAATAATATTAGAAGTAGCAGAAAGACAAATTAAGAAAACAATCCCATTTAGAATTGCACAAAACCAATAATATACCTAGGACTAAACTTAACCAAGGAGGTAAAAGACCTGTACTCTGAAAACTATAAAACATCGATGAAAGAAATAGAAGATGACACAAATGGAAAGACATCTCATGCTCATGGATTGGAAGAATAAATATTATTAAAATGTCCAAACTACCCAAAGCAATGTACAGATTTAACGTTATCCCTATCAAAATACCAACATTTTCCACAGAACTAGAACAAGTAATCCTATAATTTGTATGGAACCACAAAGGACCCCAAATAGCCAAAGCAATCTTGAAAAAAAAAAAACAAAGCTGGAGGTGTCACAATCCTAGATTTCAAGATATACTACAAAGCTACAGTAATCAAAACAGTATGATACAGACACCATGAAAGACACATAGATTAAGTGAACAGAACAGAGACCCCAGAAATATACCCATGCTTATGTGGTCAATTAATCTATGACAAAGAAGGGAAGAATGTACAACGGGGAAAAGACAGTCTGGTCTCTTCAAATGACTGAGAAAACTGAATAGCTATTGTGAAAAAAAAAACCAAAAAAACTGGACCACTTTCTAACACCCTACACAAAAATAAGCTCAAAATGGATTAAAGACCTATATGTGAGACCGGAAACCATAGAAGTCCTAGAAAAAAAAATGTAGGCAGTAATCTCTTTGACATCAGCCATTGTAACAGTTTTCTAGATATGTCTCCTCTGGCAAGGGAAACAAATATTAAACCACTGGAACTATATCAAAATAAAAGGCTTTTACACAGCAAAGAAAACGTCAACAAAACAAAAAGGCAGCTTACTGAATAGGAGAAGATATTCTTAAATGATGTATCTGATAAGGGGCTAATGCCCAAAATATATAAAGAACTAATACAACTCAATGCCAAGGAAACCCCAAATACTTCTATTTAAAAATGGCCAGAGGACCAGAAGAGACTTATTTCTAAACAAGACATACACAAAGAGGTCAACACACAGGGGAAAAGATGCCCAACATCACTAACCATCAAGGGAAATGCAAATCAAAACCAAGATTTCAGAATAGCTAAAATTAAACACACACACACACACACACACACACACACACACACACACACGAAATAACAAGTGTTGTTGAGGATGTAGAGAAAAAGGAACATTTATGTATTGTTGGTGAAGATGCAGATTAGCACAGCCACTGCGAAAAACAGGATGGAGATTCCTCAAAAAATTAAAAATAGAACTACCATATGATCTAGTAATTCCACTACTGGGTAGTTACCTAAAGAAAATAAAACACTGATTTGAAAGGATACATGCACCCCTATGTTTATTGCAGTGTTATTTATAAGAGCCAAGATAGGGAAGCAACCCGAGTGTCCACTAATAGATGAATGTGTAAGATGTCGTGCACGCGCACACACACACACACACACACACACACCCAAGAATATTACTCAGCCATTAAAAAGAATCAATGTTGCCATTTGCAACAACATGGACAACCTACAGGGTATAATGTTAAATGAAATAAGTCATTCAGCTAAAGACAAATACCTTATGATTTTTCTCTTATGTGGGATTTAACAAAATAAATGAACAAAGAAAAACAGACTCAAACACAGAGAATAAACTGGTGGTTGCCAGAGGGGAGGTGGCGGGGGTGGGGCAGGGATGGGTGAAATAAAGGAGATTCAAAATACATACATTTCCCTTTTTTAAAATTTATTTTGAGAGAGACAGAGACAGTGTGTGCAGGGGAAGGGGAGAGAAAGAGGGAAACGGAGAGAATCCCAAGCAGGATTCCATATCTTGGCTCTTGTAAATAATGCTGCAATAAACATAGGGGTGCATGTATCCTTTCAAATCAGTGTTACATTTTCTTTGGGTAAATACCCAGTAGTGGAATTACTGGATCATATGGTAATTCTATTTTTAATTTTTTGAGGAATCTCCATACTGTTTTTCACAGTGGCTGCACTAATCTGCATCTCTAGAGCACTGTCAGCACAGAGCCAGACACAGGGCTTGAACTCATGAAATTGTGAGATCGTGATCTGAACCCAAATCAAGAGTCTGATGCTTAACCAACTCCCGTTTACCTTGATGAGCACTGAGTAATGTACAGAAACACACTGTATACCTGAAACTAATATAACACTGAATGTTAATTATACCTCAAAAATAATTACACTTTGATGTAGAGTCTCATTAACCAGGAAGTTAGTAATAAGAGTAAAAGAAATAAGAATAAAAGTTTTTTTTTTTAATTTTGGTGAAAAAAGTAACATGTTGAAGACATAGCAGAATAGGATTTTTGCTTTTGAAGGTAGGTTACCCATATATTTTGTATTATCAGTAGGAGCCAACATTGCCCTCAGCTGAGGAAAAAAAGAAAAACACAGCTTTGGTGATGTGCCCAAAGCTATTAAGGATGTAAATGACAGGCAGGGCAGGAATTCAACTTTATGTCAGCTATTGTCTCATTCCAGTACACCAAGAGCTAACCTGACCTTGGAAAGAAAGACTTTTTTGTTTGGGGTAATTATTAACATTGTTAGGACTCTACACCCCAACTAATCCAAATCATAACGATCACAGTGATAATAAACCCTCAAGTGAAGCCTCCCCACAGCTCAACAGGGAAGACTCAACAGGAAAGGCATTCCATGTCAACACAAAGCACAGATACAAAGGGACAGGGCAGAAGTTCTGGTCCCTGGGGCAAAGGGGGAGCCACTGCCCAACCACAATGGTCTCCCACACATACCATCATTCAGCCAGTATAAAAGGGAGGAAACTCAGAGACACTTAAAATATAATCAGCATCATTCTTATCATCTTCAACCTTTTTGCAACTAAAGCCACCTCAATTATTTGAGTGATTTAAAAAACTCGAAGTTGGTTTCTCTAGTTTTTTTTTTTTTAAGTCCTCTAACCTTAATACATTATACACTCACACAAAAAAGCAAACAATTTCCTAACCAGACCCTGTACATGGCCAAGTTAAACGCACCACATATTTACTTCCAATCAAAGTGCCCAAATATTTTAGGATTTGATTTAGGCAAAACACAAAGTAATAGTAATGGCATGAAGCTATCTTACATTACTCTAGATCATTTTTAACTAAACCCAACAGAGTTTTAGGTGTCAAAAATCAAGAGCAAGTACATGATATGCAATGTCTCAAAGCTGCCTCAAAACTTCTGAGCTTCCAAAAAGAAGTGTCAATGAAAAAAAGAGAGGCAACTCTTCTGGCTTCCAAGGAACATGGTTTTTACTTTAAAAGTATGTTTATTGCTAAACACAGCTATGCACCTGCAGGCACACGTGCGCGCGCACACACACAAAACCTTTTAACAATTTGTTTCTGTTGGATTCATTACTGTATACCGTTTGAGGCCCCCTCCCCCCAACAAAAACTTTTAATAAAGAGAAGCAGCTTTCTAGAATGTTTTGCCTCGGATAATATGCAGAGTTTATTAACCAGTTAATAAGAAAATCTACGTCTAAATTAAAAAATACCAGATGAACATGCCTCCCTTGGCAGGACTCCAATAAAAAACCTTGGGCGGTGGGAATATATGCCTTGGCACATGTTTATGACATTCATTCATCAGTGGGGTAACTGGGCGTTCAGAGAAGGCAGGTCTGAGGGCACCACCATCACACCAGTCACCTCTACCATCAGAAAATGTGGATGTAGCATCACCGAAGATCATTCTAGATTTTATTAAAGAGTTTGATCATGAGGGTGTTTTACATGTTCCCCTTTATATTTTAGAATGACAACAAAGTTGGATGCAACTCAAAAGACTCCAGGAAAGGGGCGCCTGGGTGGCTCGGTCGGTTGAGCGTCCGACTTCGGCTCAGGTCACGATCTCACGGTCCGTGAGTTCAAGCCCTGCGTCGGGCTCTGGGCTGATGGCTCAGAGCCTGGAGCCTGCTTCCGATTCTGTGTCTCCCTCTCTCTCTGCCCCTCCCCCATTCATGCTCTGTCTCTCTCTGTCTCAAAAATAAATAAATGTTAAAAAAAAAAATTAAAAAAAAAAGACTCCAGGAAAATGTTTCACATATGTCGGATGGATGACGTTCGAATCGACTGATGATCACATTCGTTTTGGGGATTGTAACTTTGTTGACATTTACCCTTTCCACGAGATTTTAAGAAGCATTGCATGGGATGTGGTAGATTCACATCTTGCCTTGAGGTGGGGGAAGGAATGATTATTTCAATGGTCAAATCAATCTCATCACTCCTCATTGGCTCCAAACATTCCTCATCTTCCAATCCAGGCTGAATGGGTACTTGTGGGGTGGGCGGGGGGCGGGGGGTGTTGTGGTGGAGGGGGTGAGGGGAGGGTGGTCCCCTTGATGGTGATGAAGGAGAAACCCAGTTCTTACTCCATCTTATTCTTTCTTCTTTTCCAAACTCTTAACATTTCAAGTTCTGATGATAGCAATTTTCACACTAAAGTCAACATTGATTAATCAGAGAACAATTGGCATAAATGGAAAAACTCCAGCCCAAGATTTTGGTGGAGAGTTTCTTGTTGTTGTTGTGACACTAGCTAGAACTCCAAGTTCTTAGTAAGAAGAAAAATGTACCACACAATTTTTAATATCCAATGGACAAAGAAAGAAAGAGGCTGAATTTCACATTTGCCAGAGAACCAGCAACCCTGGGCTGCAGCCAAAATCTGAACATTGGCCTCCCTGTTCCCAGAAGCTCATGCAGAAGCTGACTTTTCAAACTGGATGAGGAAGTGGGACTGAAAAATATATTTAAACAGATGTTTTAAAAATTAGAAATTAAGAGGGTCTTAAAATACTTCAAGCTCTGAGAAACTCTTCTATAAAAAAAGTGACATAAATTTACCATTTTCATTTGACTGTGCCTGACTTCCTCACATGAGTCTTTAATAGATCCTTCTGGAACTTCATCCCTTTGCCTTCTGAGAATAAAGTTAAGCTGGAAGAGTTATATACAAAATGTAATGTCCTGTGACCTTGACCCATAAATACTACACTTCACTGCTTTAATGTGAAGTTGGATTTTTTTTATTTATTCAGAGAGAGAGAGAGAGCTCATGCAGGAGCATGCATGTGAGTGGGGGAGGGACAGAGAGAGAGCTAAGAGAAAGAATCCCAAGCAGGCTCCATGCTGTCAGAGCAGAGCCCGATGTGGGGCTCGATCCCATGAACTGTCAGATCATGACCTGAGCTGAAAGCAAGAGTTGGATGCTCAACCAACTGAGCCACCCAGGTGCCCCTGAAGCAGGATATTTGATATTTCAGTTGTATACCTGGTGAATTACCATGTCAATAAATACAAGTATCTTATTAATGATGAGTAAAAAGATTTAACCACTTAATTTCCTAGTGTAATATCTCCACTTACAACATTGCAAGGTATTTTTTACTACAAATGGCATCTATACCTTGGGCATAGTACCAACCTAACCATCATCCCTGATTCTTTATTGATCAAAAAAGAAATGATCATTTCTTTGTAACAACAGGAAACGGAGGATAAGAAAGCACTGGTGACAGAACCTCCGGAGATTAAGATACAGCTCCTTCTTCTCCCTTCACCCCACCCTTGGAAGATCCCAGTATGAGGTAGTGCGAGGCCCCTGCAAAATTCAAAGCAAACAAACACAGAGCCTGCCCTGAAATGAAATATGTCACCCGGAGATGCCACCATCACAAAACTCATCAAGGCAGCCCAGCTCAGCTGAACAAAACAAACATCCTCAGGGCTGGCCATTCAATTTACCTTTGGGTAGAGATTAATTGGGTAATTCCATGGAATAGATTACCAGAATTCTCCCTCCCCATTCTGGAAAGGTTGACAGGAAACCAGAACCCAGATTGAACACCTCAAATAATGTTAAGGTACTTATAGGAGCGGTTCTCAATTGTGGCTGCCTAATCAGAAGCACTGGGGAAGCTTCTAAAAGTCCATCTAGGGGTGCCTGGGTGGCTCAGTTGGTTGGGCGTTCGACCTCAGCACAGGTCATGATCTCACAACTCATGAGTTCAAGCCCTGCGTCGGGCTTTGCGCTGACAGCTCAGAGTTGGAGCCTCCTTCAGATTCTGTGTCTCCCTTTCTCTCTGTCCCTCCCCCACTCACACTCTCTCTCTCCCTCAAGAAAAAATAAACATTGAAAAAAAATTTTTTTAAGTTGCCACATTCCAACAACACTCAGTTCTGACTCTCTGGGGGTGGTACCCTAGCAGCAGCCCCCCCCCCCCCCCCCCCGCCAAGGGGATTGCAATGTACAGCCAAGACTGAGAAAGACTGTTTCCAACATCCTGAGAAACCTACAAGTCAGGAGAGGGGGATGTGGGTGCCCAAACTCAAGACACTGCAAGGAGCCAGTGACAAAGTCATCCTGCTACCCAAATGCAGGACCCGCAGACCTTCAAACAAAACTAGCAGAGGTCTTGTCAGGAAATTCAACACCCCTCCCCTGCTCCCAGTTCTGCCATTCAGCTGTGGTTGACAGGATGGCCCAAGCCCATCTTCTCAGCTGAACCTTGGAATTCAGCAAAAGTAATCATGGAACAGTAAGATGCTTTTTGAAGGGAATTTCAGACCTTAATTAGGTTCTCAGAGTGGATGGCAGGCAAAACAGACCTCTTGTTGCTTAATTATTAACTCTCCTTTTTAAGATGTTGTTTTTGTTTTGTGATGAGCCCTTGCAATTATCTGTGCATAATGACATGCAAATATGAGGTGACCCCAGTGTTGTGATGAACTCCCATAAGCAGGAAGGCAGGGTAGAAGCGAGAGTCAGCTGCCGAAGATCCTGAAGACCTTACTCTTTTCTCCAGGGATCAGCGACTATAGAGCAAAAAGGTTTTTGAGAAGCCAGGCAGAGTTCTCCTTTCCCCTTGGGAAACGCTCAATCTGCGTCATCCATGCAGATTCTGCAGAACCTTTAGAAGGATAAAAAGCAATGCATTTCTGCACTGCAGGACAGGCCTAGAATGAGAATGTCCCAAGCTGGACACACTACAAACAGCAAAAAAAAATATGAAGCTCTTCGGACTTCAGTGAAATCATCACTAGTAAACATGAATTAGAAGCAGACTCCAATTTGGGAGCCCTGCCACTGAGCAGTGTTTATTCAAGAAGCCATAACTTCTACTCTGTGCTCATATGACACTCCTGAGAGACATTCATGAAAGTTAAGGCTTACCAACACAGTGAGCAAACATCTGTGCATCATTTCTTTAAAAAAATAAAAGGTGAGGTATAAGAAAATAATCTTCCAGGCTATATATCTTTTTTTTTTTTTTTTTACATGTATTCATTATTGAGAGAGAGAGAGACAGAGCATGAGCAGGGGAGGGGCAGAGAGAGAGGGAGACACAGAATCCGAAGCAGGCTCCAGGCTTGTAGCGGTCAGCATAGAGCCTGACGTGGGGCTTGAACCTACGAACCGTGAGATCATGATGTGAGCCGAAGTTGGCCGCTTAACCGACTGAACCACTCAGGAACCCCCAGGCTACATATCTTAATTGAAAAACCATGTTGGCTAAAAACCAAAAGCTCAACTAAATTTCTGATAAATTTCCTTTCCTAAGGAGCCTGTCAAATAAATAGGCAAAGATTTTTAACAACCTAGCTGAGCAATAAAATCACTAACATTTAACATAAGACCCTCTAAAATCAGTTACTTCTCTTCTACATTTAAGAAAGTGCTTCCACCTCTGAAAAAAAACCAAGAAAATGTAATTAAATAGTCCATAATAAGAAGTGAGGAAAGGAGTGCATGTTTGTAAAACTCAAAGTTACTTAAGGTTTTATTCATCTCCCTCCTAATTAATCGTTTGTTTCAAGTGATGCAATGCTTGGTAGAGAAAACGTGTATCGTGCTTTTTTTAAAGTTTTATTTATTTTGAGACAGAGACAGTGAGAGTGGGGGAGGGGTAGAGCGAGAGGCAAACAGAGAATCCCAAGCTGGCTCTGAACCACAAGCATTCCAGAGCTGGATGCGGGCCTGGAAACCATGAAACTGTGAAATCATGACCTGAGCTGAAGTCAGATGCTTAATAGACTGAGCCACCCCGGTGACCCCATGCTTCTTTAAGTTATTTAATACTATGAACACTCATCATTTTATCATTTTGTGATCTGAGGATGGTACTTTGTGACAGTTTCTCATTTGGAATCAGGATTAGCCCACAGAAAAAAATTATCTGAAAAACAATGAAGGGATGAAAATGACCTTAACAAATAGAAGAAATAATGAGTCCACTTTTGGTTTTTGACACTGCCCCAATAATATTTCTGTATTGTATTTCTGTAGTGCCATTTCATTTGTAAAGCACTTCTTTTTGCTCATGTTGGCTTATGATGTAGAAACAGCATGTGTTGTCCACATTTAACATTTGGGGAAGTGCAAAACCAGGGAGGTTATATGGCTTCCCCTAAGACTGGGTGTGGAGAACCACAGAGTGTGGATGAAATCCACTTGTGGCCTGTTTTTGTACGGCCCATGGGTTAAGAATAGCATTTACATTTTGCAAATAGAGCTTCCAATGAGTCTATTCATTTGTTGACACCTCTCCTATGGGTGATTTTGCACAACAGCAGAGCAGGAAAGAGACTATATGGCCCGGAAAGCCAAAAATATTTACTTTCTGGCCCTTTACAGAAAGACTGCTGACTTCTGCCCCAGACCCACAGGGGAGCCATGAATAGAGCCCAGATTTTTGGGAACGAACCACCAATGTTGTTTCTACTCAATCTTATGCCTCTTTGTAAAGCCTGTGATTCATCCCAGGCATTTGTTTGAGGGATAAGAGGAAGTTTATGAAGCATAAATGTAGGTACTTGAAATAGAAAGAAGGCATTGAGAAGAGAGCCAGATGCAACAAATGAAAAGAAGATAGGAGAGGAATTTGGCCCCAGCATAGACCACATCCAGAACCTCACCTCATTTAGAGGATTTAAATGATGAGATTTGAAACCTTTTCAGTTGAGGTTGCGATTAGATTCAAGATTTTAAGTTCATGCTGGAATGGGTTCACTTTGGAGGGTATTGGAACAGGACGAATATATTTTGCATATGGGACTAACATGAATGGGGGGTGGGGCGCAGAGGGCAGACTGTACTGGGTTGAATAATATCCCCTTGAAATTCATGCAAATCCCAAACTTCTCAGAAAGCAACTTTATTCGGAAATCCTTGTAGGTGTAATCAAGTTCTGATCCTACTTGGGATGAGGGTGGGCCCTAATCCAATGACTGGTGTCCTTAGAAGAAAAGGGAAATTTGGACACAAAAAGGAGAACGCCATGAGAACAGATTCACACAGGGGAGAACCCTGTGTGAGGACAGGCAGGGACTGCAATGCCATGTTTACAAGCCCAAAGGGTTCCGAGGATATCCAGCACTGCCCAAAGCTAGGAGAGAAGCCTGAAACAAATGTTTCCTCAGAGCCTCCAGGTGGAACCAATCAATGACTTCAGACTTGTAGCCTCCAGAACCAAGAGAGAATGTATTTCTGTTTTAAGCCACCCTGTTTGAGGTACTTTGTTACAGCAGCCCTGGGAACCTAATGCAGATTAGTGGTCAAGTGGACACGGCCTTATGAGGAAGAATTAAGACCAAGAGAGAAAGAGGAAGTGGTCGAATGACAAACCCCATAAAAATGTTTTTGCTTAAAACATAAACCCCTTAGTACTTCTGGAAGACCTTGAGGGAAAACGACACAAAACCAAAATCCAGAGACGCTGATTTTCAACCTGATTGGGTTTTAAAAACACACGTCGCCGGGGCGCCTGGGTGGCGCAGTCGGTTGAGCGTCCGACTTCAGCCAGGTCACGATCTCGCGGTCCGTGAGTTCGAGCCCCGCGTCGGGCTCTGGGCTGATGGCTCGGAGCCTGGAGCCTGTTTCCGATTCTGTGTCTCCCTCTCTCTCTACCCCTCCCCCGTTCATGCTCTGTCTCTCTCTGTCCCAAAAATAAATAAACGTTGGAAAAAAAAAAAAAAACACGTCGCCAAGGCAAATAGAATGAACTTACACTTGAGCTTTTCCTTCCCAGTAGACCTGTTTACAAGTCCATCCCTTAAATTCCAGGCTTCCCCCATCACCCCACGATGAACGAGAAACAAAATGCATTTTCCAACAAAGGCAAATGGATTAACTAAAATCTTCACAAGGATGTTCCTGACATACTTCTTTTTTGAAATAATCCTAAATTTCCACAGGTGGCCTCATTTTCCAAATCCCTGGTACAGTGGATCCTTGAACGGCATCAGAGTTGGGACATCTACCCCTAAACAGTCAAAAACGTGCATATAACTTTTGACTTCCCCAAAACTTAACTACTAACAGACTGCTATTGACCAGAAGCCTTACTGATAACATAAGCAGTTGATGAACACATATTTTGTAGGTTAGGTGTGTTATACTCTGTATTCTTACAGGAAAGAAGCTAGAGGAAATGTGAGGAAAATCATAGGAGAAAATACATTTATAGTACTGTACTGTATTTATTGAAAATATCTCCATGTATACGGACTTGCGCTGTTTAAACCTGCGTTGTTCAAGGGTCAACTGGATAAGTGATTAAAAAATAATTCTGCACTTTCAATCAGATACAAAACCAGTGTATCATGGAATCATCACAGTCACCTCTAGAAGCTTCCAATGGCTCAGTGTGTAACCTCTTACACTGCTTGGCACCAGATACACTAAAGGCTAATTCTCCACCCCACCCCCACATACACACATTTTTCAGCACAACGTTCTTGAAGGTTGAAGCAAGATCCATTCCTTCATTTCTTCAAAAGTGCAAGGAAATGGTGGTAAAGACGTGAGGTTGCAGACATCATGTAAAGTCAAGTCAAAACTTGGGTGCATGCTATGTTCCTATGTAACTTGGTCACTGAGTGATAAAAATTTAGATTGATTGCTCTGAAACTCTTCGTATATCATGTATAAAATATACATGAATGTAGGTGCTACAAGTTTGTGATAAAGTTGTTGTTGGGGTCTATCCTAAAGCCTATGCAATGCTGGCATTGTAGCAGCTAAATTCTTTTTAGTAGACCCACAAAAGACTCATCTTAGAATATTCCTTTATCATGTCATGTTGTATCCTGGTATTAATTTTTTTATTTATTTCATTTCATTTCATTTAAGTAGGCTTCATACCCAGTATGGAGCCCAACCTGGGCCTTGAAATCATGACCTTAGATCAAGACCTGAACTGAGATCAAGAGTTCGACACTTGGGGGAAGAGGAAGATGGCGGCGTAGGAGGATGCTGGGCTCACCGCGCGTCCTGCTGATCACTTAGATTCCACCTACACCTGCCTAAATAACCCAGAAAACGGCCAGAGGATTAGCAGAACGGAGTCTCCGGAGCCAAGCACAGACGAGAGGCCCACGGAAGAGGGTAGGAAGGGCGGCGAGGCGGTGCGCGCTCCACGGACTGGCGGGAGGGAGCCGGGGCAAAGGGGCGGCTCGCCGGCCAAGCAGAGCCCCCGAGTCTGGCTGGCAAAAGCGGAGGGGCCTGACGGACTGTGTTCCGACAGCAAGCGCGACTTAGCGTCTGGGAGGTCATAAGTTAACAGCTCTGCTTGGAAAGCGGGAAGGCTGGAGGACAAAGGGAGGGAGAGCTGCTGAGCCCCCGGACAACAGAGCTCAGCTTGGCGGGGAACAAAGGCGCTCGCCAGCGCCATCTCCCCTGCCCATCCCCCAGCCAAAATCCCAAAGGAAACCAGTTCCTGCCAGGGAACTTGCTCGCTCGGCGCAAACACCCAACTCTGTGCTTCTGCGGAGCCAAACCTCCGGCAGCGGATCTGACTCCCTCCCGCTGCCACAGGGCCCCTCCTGAAGTGGATCACCTAAGGAGAAGCGAGCTAAGCCTGCCCCTCCTGCCCCCCGTGCACCTTGCCTACCCACCCCAGCTAATACGCCAGATCCCCAGCTCCACAAGCCTGGCAGTGTGCAAGTAGCCCAGACGGGCCACGCCACACCACAGTGAGTCCCCCCCCCCCCCCAGGAGAGGGGAAGAGAAGGCACACACAGTCTGGCTGTGGCCCCAGCGGTGGGCTGGGGGCAGACATCAGGACTGACTGCGGCCCCGCACACCAACTCCAGTTATACACCACAGCACAGGGGAAGTGCCCTGCAGGTCCTCACCACTCTAGGGACTATCCAAAATGACCAAACAGAAGAATTCCCCTCAGAAGAATCTCCAGGAAATAACAACAGCTAATGAACTGATCAAAAAGGATTTAAATAATGTAACAGAAAGTGAATTTAGAATAATAGTCATAAAATTAATCGCTGGGCTTGAAAACAGTATAGAGGACAGCAGAGAATCTCTTGCTACAGAGATCAAGGGACTAAGGAACAGTCACGAGGAGCTGAAAAGCGCTTTAAACGAAATGCAAAGCAAAATGGAAACCACGATGGCTCGGATTGAAGAGGCAGAGGAGAGAATAGGTGAACTAGAAGATAAAGTTATGGAAAAAGAGGAAGCTGAGAAAAAGAGAGATAAAAAAATCCAGGAGTATGAGGGGAAAATTAGAGAACTAAGTGATACATTAAAAAGAAATAATATACGCATAATTGGTATCCCAGAGGAGGAAGAGAGAGGGAAAGGTGCTGAAGGGGTACTTGAAGAAATAATAGCTGAGAAATTCCCTGAACTGGGGAAGGAAAAAGGCATTGAAATCCAAGAGGCACAGAGAACTCCCTTCAGACGTAACTTGAATAGATCCTCTGCACGACATATCATAGTGACACTGGCAAAATACAAGGATAAAGAGAAAATTCTGAAAGCAGCAAGGGGTAAATGTGCCCTCACATATAAAGGGAGACCTATAAGACTCGTGACTGATCTCTCTTTTGAAACTTGGCAGGCCAGAAAGGATTGGCACGAGATTTTCAGTATGCTACACAGCAAAAATATGCAGCCGAGAATCCTTTATCCAGCAAGTCTGTCATTTAGAATAGAAGGAGAAATAAAGGTCTTCCCAAACAAACAAAAACTGAAGGAATTTGTCACCACTAAACCAGCCCTACAAGAGATCCTAAGGGGGATCCTGTGAGACAAAGTACCAGAGACATCACTACAAGCATAAAACATACAGACATCACAATGACTCTAAACCCGTATCTTTCTATAATAACACTGAATGTAAATGGATTAAATGCGCCAACCAAAAGACATAGGGTATCAGAATGGATAAAAAAACAAGACCCATCTATTTGCTGTCTACAAGAGACTCATTTTAGACCTGAGGACACCTTTAGATTGAGAGTGAGGGGATGGAGAACTATTTATCATGCTACTGGAAGCCAAAAGAAAGCTGGAGTAGCCATACTTATATCAGACAAACTAGACTTTAAATTAAAGGCTGTAACAAGAGATGAAGAAGGGCATTACATAATCATTACAGGGTCTATCCATCAGGAAGAGCTAACAATTATAAATGTCTATGTGCCGAATACCAGAGCCCCCAAATATATAAAACAATTACTCACAAACATAAGCAACCTTATTGATAAGAATGTGGTAATTGCAGGGGACTTTAACACCCCACTTACAGAAATGGATAGATCATCTAGACACATGGTCAATAAAGAAACAAGGGCCCTGAATGAGACATTGGATCAGATGGACTTGACAGATATATTTAGAACTCTGCATCCCAAAGCAACAGAATATACTTTCTTCTCGAGTGCACATGGAACATTCTCCAAGATAGATCATATACTGGGTCACAAAACAGCCCTTCATAAGTTTACAAGAATTGAAATTATACCATGCATACTTTCAGACCACAATGCTATGAAGCTTGAAATCAACCACAGAAAAAAGTCTGGAAAACCTCCAAAAGCATGGAGGTTAAAGAACACCCTACTAACGAATGAGTGGGTCAACCAGACAATTAGAGAAGAAATTAAAAAATATATGGAAACAAACGAAAATGAAAATACAACAATCCAAACGCTCTGGGATGCAGCGAAGGCAGTCCTGAGAGGAAAATACATTGCAATCCAGGCCTATCTCAAGAAACAAGAAAAATCCCAAATACAAAATCTAACAGCACACCTAAAGGAAATAGAAGCAGAACAGCAAAGGCAGCCTAAACCCAGCAGAAGAAGAGAAATAATAAAGATCAGAGCAGAAATAAACAATATAGAATCTAAAAAAACTGTAGAGCAGATCAATGAAACCAAGAGTTGGTTTTTTGAAAAAATAAACAAAATTGACAAACCTCTAGCCAGGCTTCTCAAAAAGAAAAGGGAGATGACCCAAATAGATAAAATCATGAATGAAAATGGAATTATTACAACCAATTCCTCAGAGATACAAACAATTATCAGAGAATACTATGAAAAATTATATGCCAACAAATTGGACAACCTGGAAGAAATGGACAAATTCCTAAACACCCACACTCTTCCAAAACTCAATCAGGAGGAAATAGAAAGCTTGAACAGACCCATAACCAGCGAAGAAATTGAATCGGTTATCAAAAATCTCCCAACAAATAAGAGTCCAGGACCAGATGGCTTCCCAGGGGAGTTCTACCAGACGTTTAAAGCAGAGATAATACCTATCCTTCTCAAGCTATTCCAAGAAATAGAAAGGGAAGGAAAACTTCCAGACTCATTCTATGAAGCCAGTATTACTTTGATTCCTAAACCAGACAGAGACCCAGTAAAAAAAGAGAACTACCGGCCGATATCCCTGATGAATATGGATGCAAAAATTCTCAATAAGATACTAGCAAATCAAATTCAACGGCATATAAAAAAATTATTCACCATGATCAAGTGGGATTCATTCCTGGGATGCAGGGCTGGTTCAACATTCGCAAATCAATCAACGTGATACATCACATTAACAAAAAAAAAAGAGAAGAACCATATGATCCTGTCAATCGATGCAGAAAAGGCCTTTGACAAAATCCAGCACCCTTTCTTAATAAAAACCCTTGAGAAAGTCGGGATAGAAGGAACATACTTAAAGATCATAAAAGCCATTTATGAAAAGCCCACAGCTAACATCATTCTCAACGGGGAAAAACTGAGAGCTTTTTCCCTGAGATCAGGAACACGACAGGGATGCCCACTCTCACCGCTGTTGTTTAACATAGTGTTGGAAGTTCTAGCATCAGCAATCAGACAACAAAAGGAAATCAAAGGCATCAAAATTGGCAAAGATGAAGTCAAGCTTTCGCTTTTTGCAGATGACATGATATTATACATGGAAAATCCGATAGACTCCACCAAAAGTCTGCTAGAATTGTTACATGAATTCAGCAAAGTTGCAGGATACAAAATCAATGTACAGAAATCAGTTGCATTCTTATACACTAACAATGAAGCAACAGAAAGACAAATAAAGAAACTGATCCCATTCACAATTGCACCAAGGAGCATAAAATACCTAGGAATAAATCTAACCAAAGATGTAAAAGATCTGTATGCTGAAAACTATAGAAAGCTTATGAAGGAAATTGAAGAAGATTTAAAGAAATGGAAAGACATTCCCTGCTCATGGATTGGAAGAATAAATATTGTCAAAATGTCAATACTACCCAAAGCTATCTACACATTCAATGCAATCCCAATCAAAATTGCACCAGCATTCTTCTCGAAACTAGAACAAGCCATCCTAAAATTCATATGGAACCACAAAAGGCCCCGAATAGCCAAAGTAATTTTGAAGAAGAAGACCAAAGCAGGAGGCATCACAATCCCAGACTTTAGCCTCTACTACAAAGCTGTCATCATCAAGACAGCATGGTATTGGCACAAAAACAGACACATAGACCAATGGAATAGAATAGAAACCCCAGAACTAGACCCACAAATGTATGGCCAACTCATCTTTGACAAAGCAGGAAAGAACATCCAATGGAAAAAAGACAGCCTCTTTAACAAATGGTGCTGGAAGAACTGGACAGCAACATGCAGAAGGTTGAAACTAGACCACTTTCTCACACCATTCACAAAAATAAACTCAAAATGGATAAAGGACCTGAAGGTGAGACAGGAAACCATCAAAACCTTAGAGGAGAAAGCAGGAAAAGACCTCTCTGACCTCAGCCGTAGCAATCTCTTACTCGACACATCCCCAAAGGCAAGGGAATTAAAAGCAAAAGTGAATTACTGGGACCTTATGAAGATAAAAAGCTTCTGCACAGCAAAGGAAACAACCAACAAAACTAAAAGGCAACCAACGGAATGGGAAAAGATATTTGCAAATGACATATCGGACAAAGGGCTAGTATCCAAAATCTATAAAGAGCTCACCAAACTCCACACCCGAAAAACAAATAACCCAGTGAAGAAATGGGCAGAAAACATGAATAGACACTTCTCTAAAGAAGACATCCAGATGGCCAACAGGCACATGAAAAGATGTTCAGTGTCGCTCCTTATCAGGGAAACACAAATCAAAACCACACTCAGATATCACCTCACGCCAGTCAGAGCGGCCAAAATGAACAAATCAGGAGACTATAGATGCTGGAGAGGATGTGGAGACACGGGAACCCTCTTGCACTGTTGGTGGGAATGCAAATTGGTGCAGCCGCTCTGGAAAGCAGTGTGGAGGTTCCTCAGAAAATTAAAAATAGACCTACCCTATGACCCAGCAATAGCACTGCTAGGAATTTATCCAAGGGATACAGGAGTACTGATGCATAGGGGCACTTGTACCCCAATGTTTATAGCAGCACTCTCAACAATAGCCAAATTATGGAAAGAGCCTAAATGTCCATCAACTGATGAATGGATAAAGAAATTGTGGTTTATATACACAATGGAATACTACGTGGCAATGAGAAAAAATGAAATATGGCCTTTTGTAGCAACGTGGATGGAACTGGAGAGTGTGATGCTAAGTGAAATAAGCCATACAGAGAAAGACAGATACCATATGGTTTCACTCTTATGTGGATCCTGAGAAACTTAACAGAAACCCATGGGGGAGGGGAAGGAAAAAAAAAAAAAAAAAAGAGGTTAGAGTGGGAGAGAGCCAAAGCATAAGAGACTGTTAAAAACTGAGAACAAACTGAGGGTGGATGGGGGGTGGGAGGGAGGGGAGGGTGTGTGATGGGTATTGAGGAGGGCACCTTTTGGGATGAGCACTGGGTGTTGTATGGAAACCAATTTGACAATAAATTTCATATATTATAAAAGAAAAAAAAAAAAGAGTTGGACACTTAACCGCCTGAGCCACCTTGGCGTCTCCCTCAGTATCAACTATTTTAAATAAACTATTTCCTCTCTATTTTCTTAATGAACTCAGATATAGTATTTGGCAATAGATTTGCATTCCAACATACCATATACAATTTTATTTCCCTTGTCCTTCCACATTCCTGGTTATCTTATTTTCCTATGACTTTAAACTTAATTATATCTTAAATAACCAGTGGTGATAGCAAAAGTAAAGCCAGCTTGAAACTAGTACTTTATGAGAGCCCATTGCTAGTTGGGACGTAAGTATCACTCTCCTCAACCATTACCTAGCTCCTAAAATAAAGAAAGAAAACCCACCAATTGCTCTGAGTGGTCTGCAGATCATTTATGACCCTGCTTCCCATGACTGGGAATTCTGGGAAAGTTGGCCATTGTAAGCCCACGATCTCCACTGTGCCAATGAAGAAATTAATGGGTTACCTTTTCTCAGCACCTGAAAAAAGCAATGTTAATGCCCACCTTTCTGAATCCCAGCGCACTGGGGAGCACCACAGTACCTCCATGAGAGAACTCCTGCAGAAAGACAAGACTACAGAGCTAACTAAGTTCATCACACTCCTCTGAAGTTTGGGCCCCAGATCTTCTTTGGCCTCCAAAACCAAAGCACTCTATAAATCTTTTTGTCAAAAGATGTACATGCTCTCTAGAGAAGGAACGCATGCCTCCACAAATAGGGCCAACACCCCTGTGGCGCTTACCTTATTCTGCTCACACACGTACTGTATCCTCAGGGTGTCCATGGCTCTGATCATGGATTGCATGGCGGTGAATATGTTTTGGTAAACTAACTTCGTGAACCCCTTCCTGTCTTCATCGCTGTAGCCAGACCCATGGATGATTCTCATTTGCTTGATAAAGGTGCTTTTGCCACTTTCACCAGTTCCTGGTAAGACAACACAAGGGGAGAATGCAGTCAGCAGTCTTCAAAAGGAACACGCTAGGAAAGAGGGGACCTCCTGGCTGTGTTGGTATGTATTGTGATGAACAGGGTTGATTGGGTCAACTTGGAAGGGGCCTGCCAGTATCCTGCCAGTAATATGGTGTCAGTATCCTGACCCTAGGCAGAGGAGTCCCTATTCTGTACCCTGTGCTCCCACTCCTTCTCTCCCTCCCTCCCTCTCACACATGCGAGCATGCATGCGCGCGCGCACACACACACACACACACACACACACACACTTAAGGGTACGTGAGTGTCTCTGTTCCTTGGAGTAATTCTAACCATCAGCTCTTATAACCAGCATTGTTTAGGCCCCAGGAAACTGCTCCCCTACATCCCTTTTCCTAAGTTCCTTCTGATAACTGGCAACTGTGTCTGAAAGCCCCAAACGTCTAAGGGTTTCACTACCGCTAATACAGCAGCAGTGGTGATGGAGGCTGCATCAGTGCACGGGGAGGACCTCAGCAACAGGATCAAAGTCTTATTCACTCGTCAGTTCCTGCCTTTCAGATACGTGAGCACAAGTGATCCTTGCACAATCCAGCACCATCCCCGGTTGTGCCAAGTGACTGTATTCTGGCTACTCCTCCTATTCCAACTTGTTCAGGGCCTCCTCCAAACTCACAACACCTGCATGTGGCAGCAGAGGAACAGTTTACAGGATCAAACCATTCCTGCTGCTCTGAGATTTCCAGGCATAACATGTGGGACATAAGATGCCAGGACTCCACTTTTTAAAAAAAGTTTATTTATTTCAGAGAGAGAAAGTGTAAGTGTGAGGGGGCAGAGAGAGGAGGGAGAGAGAGAGAATCCCAAGTAGGCTCTATGCTGTGAATGGAGAGCCTGATGTGAGGCTTGAACTCACAAATTTTGAGATCATGACCAGAGCTGAGGTAGGACGATTAACCAACTCAGCCACCCAGGCACCTCAACCAGGACTCCACATTAACATTAGATTGAGATAATGCTTGACAAGACAATGACAGTTACAGTGTAAGTGATAAAGGTGGATATGATGCAATGAAAATATTTTCTAACATTTTCTGTGATAATTTATTGTACCTGAAACTAATATAATGTTACATGTCAATTATAGCTTAAAAAAAGATAATTTATTGTAGGAGATCCCATTACCATGTTTGGAACAAGTCATGTTATATTATACTCATGATTCATTTTCAAATCTCAGTATTGTTTTAAGAATTTTGTAACAATTCATGTCAATATGCCCCCAGCAGGGCAAAGTTTCTTCAAATTGAAGATTTATGAGAAGCTATCTCAGAACTAAAATGATTCAAGCCAAATTGTAACTTCAAATGGGTGAGTTGTGCTGTACTCAAATTATATTTTAACAAAGCTGTTGCAAAAAAAAAAGAAGTTGTCTGACTCAGTATTTCTGTCAAAAGAGCGCAAATTATATGAAAACCTTAATTAAAATATACTGATTTTTCCATAATGGCAGCAAAAAAATTGTGGCGTCATAAATGATTAATTATAAAATCTTTACTACTCATCCACATCTCATTGGCCCAACAGACTACCAGACAATGCAATTACAGACAAATTCATCCTCTGGAACTCTGCTAACACTTAGTCACATAAAAACCATAGTTGTACACATCTTTTTTGACATTTTAAAGACATGTTTGCCACGGTCAGAGGATAGAACATAGTGATAATAGTTTGTTAGCTTAATTATAACCTGCAACTATTTGGACTTATGGGATGTGGGTCTCTGTGATGTCTCTGCAAACATCAGGGCAGGGCCTAGCACAAGGGCCCTGAAAAACAGAGTCGCTCAAGTTTTCCACATGGATAGTTGAGATACAACTGTGAACATTTGTTAAGATTTTTCCTTCTAAGAAAACATGTTCCATCAGACTGACCTTTTCAAAACCCAAACCTACTCTTCTACCTCCCCACCCTCACTCAAGACTCTCAGTGGCATCCCACTCTGCTCAGAAAGAAAGACAAACTTCCTCACTCTGGCCCATAAGGCTGTGTGGTCTGGCCCCTTGGGTCTTCACCACCCTCTTCGTACAACACACATTCTCTCACCCTCTGCTCTCTGACACATTGGTCTTCTTGCTGCCTTTGCTCATGCTCTGCACATTCGTCCTGCTCACCTTGGCTCTTGGCCTGGCCTCCCTAATGAGGTCAAGTTCCCCGACTGTAAGTTCTCCAGGTACCAATCATAGCATGTGCTCCAGCCACACTTGTGCTCATTAATGCCGTTCTCCATTTGACATGTTTTCCCCTACCAGTCCGCACGTTCCATAAGGGGAGACAGGGGCCACCTTCCTTTTAACTCACATCATCTCCCCTTGTGCCAGGTGTTACTGTAGAGGCCACTTTTGGGCGACAGGCTTGAGCAACAGAACGTTGAACAGGGGAAGAGGGCCCACAGTGACCACTAGGCTGAATGGAGACAGACCCACCAGGTGCCCCACCTCAAAATATTCACAAGCCCTAATTGACCAATGGGCTACTTACAACCAGGCTTAATTACCATAAAAGGGAAAATTCATACATCCCCATACCTCCTCATCTTCTTCCTTTAGAAACAGCCCCCTCCCACTGCCTCATTGCAGATGGCCTCTCCTCTGTGGTCCTGCCCACCGCTCTCCTGCAATGTATTCAATAAACTGCTATCTCCTTTGTTCTGCCTTGGCTGAATCCTTTCACCGCCCACACCACCGGCTCCCACCTGATCGTCACCCTACATTTGGGAGTCCCCATTCGATATAGAGAGAGAAATCACAATAATGTCTGACACTTGGCACATACTTAATAAGCTTTTAAACTACTTTTTAAAATTGTGGTAAAATACACATACAGTTCACCATCTTCATTTTTTTTAATATATCAAGTTTATTTATTTTGAGAGAAAGAGAGAGAGTGAAGGAGGGGCAGAGAGAGAGAGAATCCCAAGCACACTCCATGCTGCTAATGCAGCCCTCTGACGTGGGGCTCAAATTCACAAACCGTGACATCACGACCTGAGCCAAAGTCAAGAGTCAGATGCTTAACCAATTGAGCCACCCAGGCATCCCAGGATTTCCTTCCTTTTATTAATTTTTTTAAATGTGTTTATTTTTGAGAGAGAGGGAGAGAGACAGAGTGCAAGCAGGGGCGGAGCAGAGAGAGAGAGGGAGACAGAATCTGAAGCAGGCTCCAGGCTCTGAGCTGTCAGTGCAGAGCCTGACATGGAGCTCGAGCTCACAAACCATGACAGAATGACCTGAGCCAAAATCGGTCCCTTAACTGACTGAGCCACCCAGGGGCCCCAGGATTTCCTTCCTTTTAAAGGCCTGAATAATACAGCAGTATTTGAGTACATGATAGTACTTAAGAGTATACCTAGTCTCAACTACCTGTAGTATCTACAACATGGGGAAAGAGAGGGGATTATCCCCTCTCAACTGCCCAGGGTACTATGTGAGTAGCAGTGCCGTCAACCACTGCAGGCAGCAGCACAACAAGTGGCCACGCAGGAGCCTTGTCCTGATTCTGTTACCCTTTCTGGATTACTCCTCCTTCCCAATAATGATGACTATTCGAGAAGTCACTGTGTAGCAGCTACTCTAGACAAACGACCCCCTATCTCTCACACAACCACCCTACAAGATGTGTGTAATCACAGGGCTTTATTCAGTCAGACTAATGACAGACTGTATGGTCAGGGAAGAAAGTCAGGGTCATGACCAAAAGGACTTCATTAGACTGGTCTAATGAAGACAAATCGGAAGCTCACAGCCACACTGAACTCTGAGCCCCAGCAGGACCACCATCTTGTAGACATACGGCTGGAGCACGAAGAACCTTCAGACAGGTGCATGTTCTCACAGGTAGCCTCACTGCTACCTCACTTCCACTTCCAGAGGCAGAAAGGTGGGTCAGAGATGAGGAAACTGGCTGCGAGTCAGGAAACCAGGCAAGGTGGGTGCCAGTACAGAGCTGGGCCCAGAAGCCAGGCGACAAATGCCTCAGCCTTCAGGTTCACCAAGGATACCACCTCTCCTGAAGGAATTGTTTTCCCCTCCATCCCCTCAACACTCAGGCCTGTCCCCTCAAAGCAATCTAAGCACCTGGAACACCCCAGTGGAGCACATCCCCTAATTGCAGACCTCTCGCTACTTAGTCACCTAAGGGTAAAGCTTGAGGGTCACTCATTTGGGTGCCAGGTACACTGATTGCTACATAGTTGGCTGTCAAAGGATGGCTAAATAAAGGTATGAAGAGAACAAACGTGAGAAGCCACAGTTTTATTCCATAGGTCTTATATCATGATCAATCACATAAAAATAAGATATGAATTTTCCAGAGGATTGCAGTGACACCAGCGGCCCCTGAAGCCACCATTTCATGATTACTCCTGGCTGCCCAGATCCCATACGATAACATGAGAACCTGTTGAAGACTCTCTATTGTCTGAATTTCATCCACTGTTCCAGATGACACAAGATCTCTGCTCTTACAGAATTCTGGGGTCCCTGAATCACCTTCTCACTAGGACACTGCCATGCATTCTTCTGTTCCACCCCCACAGGGTTGACCTCTGGTCCAGTGCTACCTTACCCCAAGCAAATACTAATCCTTCTGCATATTATACACCACAAAGCTGATGTGAAAGGAGAGATTATGTAACTATCTCAAGGCATAAACTGTGATTTTGGCCCTGAGACCAGAAAAATCACTCGAGACTCAGCCCAAACTTCTACCAAGGTAAAGATCCTTTTTAGCTTTACAGGCCATTCACTTACAAGAGGTTAAAGCCAACCTCACTACTAGTCCCAAAGATAGGAACATTTTTTTTTACAAGTCATTGCTTTTTGCTTTGGGACATGGAGCATTTCAAGAAGAAAATGTTAAAAATGATTTTAAAGGTTAATTGAAAAAGAAGATATAAATAGTGGCACCCAGGTGGCTCAGTCGGTTAAGTGTCCAACTTTGGCTCAGGTCACAATCTCACAGTTCATGAGATTGAGCCCCACAACGGGCTCTCTGCTATCAGCAAAGTGTGCTTCAGATCTGATGTACCCCCTCTCTCTTTGCCCCTCCCCAACTCATGCTGTCTCTCAAAAACAGACATCAAAAAATATTCACAAAAAGAAGACATAAACTCATTTGATGAATACCAATACCTTAATATATTCTTCAGTTCTATATTGTGGTTATTTGAAGAACAAAAAAACCAAACATGGAACAAAACAGGCTCGGTTAAAGGCAGAAAGAGAGATTGAAAGACACAGTCCCCTGGGGGCCGAGTCCAGAGAAGAGTGACTCAGGGTGGGAGGTGCACTGGATCTTATGTAAGGCACCGCACAACCCAGTTAGAACCTTCTATCTCTAAAAGGGAAACTGAAAATTATAAAGATTACATAGTTTTTTTAAATTTTTGTCCAAGGTCGAAATTTGTCCAAAGTCGCTCAGCTTGCAAGTGCTGGGTCTTGGGTCTAAATTCAGGTCTGTGCTGGTATGTGCACTTCCCATGTTAACACCATGTGCTAGTTTTACACTGAGCGTTTCCCCAAATAAATGGTCGAGTCACACCCTCCCATCTTTTTAAGCAGTCTTCATCTGGTACCGACATTGCAACACTTAGGACTTTATCTTTAATCCTTCAGAGCTCTGCTCTAAATGAGAGGTCTCCAGAAGCAGATGGGGGCAAGAGAGGGGCAAGGTGGGGGGAGGGGGCGCTTCTCTCTGCAATGACATCTGTGACCGTGACCAGAGGAACCAACAAACTCAAGCTAAGGATCTGAATTGAGCTTCCTCATCTGTTCTCAGCACAAACTCGACAACCATACACTGACTACGACTATCTATTCTATGCAAGTAAAGGAAAAAAATCTAAAGGAAATGATTTTTTAAATGAAAATTACTGGTGACTGGAGGATTAGGTGACTTAGCTTTACATACCCCACCCCCACCCCATCACGCTTTACAATGTGTGATTCGGTCAGGAGCGCAGTCTACTCTGCTTTGTTTCTTGTCTCTTTGTGAAGACTTTCTCCCAGGCTTGCCCACAAAATCCACAGATAGTGAAGACAACTTGAGCTCTCACCCTGGGGGCCTCTCACTCACAGGGAGGGCAAAGCCTTAGGTTAGAAGGTGCATTTTGGTGTCAGGTTACTGAGGGATTCAATCTGAGCAACAGGGGCCAGTCGGGGAGGGGGAGAGGTGGCGGGACAGGGAGTGGACCACAGACTGGCAGGACTTTCACTCCTGGACCCAACTCTGTTAAAACACCAGATGGGCAAAGGAATAAAATTACCATTCCATTTCCAGATTCTGTTCCAAGTATTAATAAAGGAAACGGCTCTTTGTCCCATTTAGTTTTTAGCTCAATGTTTTCATATTTGGGGGGAAAAACCCAACAATGGTTATAAGTACTTTTAAACTTGCATTAAGTTTGAGGTTCTTGCTTATCGTCATCCTCTTGCAACCGTCCTCTGTAATCAAATCGGCAGATAACTTGTCAGGAAAGCACTCTGGCCGGTAACAGATCCCCTGGAGGCCCAGTACCAGTTCTCTGCCCCCTTGCTCCCTGGCTCTGGGCAGGAGACCAAAATGCCTCTCAAGTAAGGCTCACACACTCCTCTGAGTCTCTCACTGTAAACCTCTGCCTGGGATCTCTGCCTCTCCCCAGCCCCTTAAATAGGAGTCATTTCCTTTCCCAGAATAGCCACTCAATAAGTAGTTAAAAATTGCACACACACAGCTTGCTACTCTAGCATACTTAACATAGACCACAGGCTTCTTGCTTTCTGTGGGTGAGGGGTATACATCTTTGACCTTGCAGGGCTACAGGCTGTTTTACACGACTCTTGTCCCTGGCATGTACTTAACCACTGTTTCCCAAGACCTTGTCATTTGTATGCCCATCTTGTGATGTTTTTTTTGTTTGCCATACTCATATGCCACCTGTATGATTTTAATATTTAGCAAAATTTTTTACTCAAATAAGCTTGTTATGAAAGGAAACATGGGTATTATAGGTGAAAAACCAGTATCATCTGCCATGATTAATCTAATTAAACGTATTAAAATAAAGTAAGACTTCAGCAATATTACAACTAAAAAAAAATCATGTCTACCACCAGTGATCAGGTATCATATTTTGATAAATAACAGACACAAATTACTGCCCTCTTTATGTGAAATTTACCCATTTACTTAAAGGAGCTTCCCCCTCTTTTTCTCTAGAGGCTTCTGGAATTCTCCCCATGAACCACATCCAGATACAAAAAAATTAAAAAAAACAAAACACTGAGAGTTAAAATTTATGTTACTGAAAAAGGGCCAACAAAATGTCTCAGCACTAAAACTCTAAACTTTTTCTCAGATTTGAGAAAGCAATGTGAGATTCAACTTTCAACTTATTGTTAAATACACAGAAAGGCTCACGGAGAAAAACGTTGCCTTTTAGGAGCCAAGAGGGAACAGAGGCCAAAGCAAAATAAATCTTTTGCAAGTGATAGACCAAGGACATCTGAACAGTACATCAATTGTTCTAAAGTTCACCTACAATCTTTTGCGAAGACAGCCTCCCCAAGAGCCAAAGCAAGGAGCTGATTAAGCTTCTCAGATAGGCAGAGCCGTCTCCAGCGTCCTGGGATGTTTTCTGAAACCATCTGTGAGAAGCCATTGTTTTTTGTTTTTTTTTTAGCTCAGCTTTACAAGAGGACAAACACAGAGCAAAAGTTTAAGTCAAAACATAAATGAAGACATGATTCTGGATGTTGATGTAAAGGATGGAGACCTACAGGCAGACAAGGGTGTGGACCTACCATGAAGACCGGCAGGCTGGCTCTGTGGGGCCTTAGTGCTCATGTTCCCTGACACCTCTGGAGCCTAAAACCCAGCACATAGGAAAAACCTAACTAATATTTGCAAACGGATATCTATTGACCAGGACAACCAGGATGGTCATGATCTCGGAAAGCAACAGGAAACAGGTTTGTCTAACCAAGAGAAGACTCAGGACTCGGTGGGTGAGTCTGGTGAGTAGACGAAGCAACCCCACACAGGGGCAGGCCTCCTGCCGATTGCCCTTTCCACCGGGCCACGCAAGACCCCGTGCCAGCCAGGCACGGAGGTTCAACTTCCATATCAGGGTTTCCTGGTAAAGGGATAAGTTAAAAAAAATTCTTTTCGTAAAATTTTTAAGCAGGAGCAGTTCTCAGCGGCAAGGAGGGCTGCCCCGGGAGAGTGCCTGGACTTGGGTGCACTGGCTCCTGTAACTCACCGGTGACCTTGGACAGCAGCCACCCCACACAGTAGGAATTTCCGCACCTGTGAGTGCTACAATCCTAGGGCTGGTTATTCTCAAGATACTGATGGAGGAGACAAGCTGGCTAATGTTGGGGGAAATTCCAAATGATTCCTTACTGCAGCACTGGAATGAATGTTTTTGCTCCCCCAAAATTCACATGTTGAAAACCTAATGCCCAAAGTGATGGTATTAAAAGGTCCTTTGGGATGGCGGGGGCGGGGTGCCTGGGTGGCTCAGTTGGTTCAGCATCCAACTCTTATGGCTCTTGATTTCGGCTCAGGTTAGGATCACACAGTTTGTGAGTTGGAGCCCCAGAGCCCCATGTTGGGCTCTGCACTGACAGTATGGAATCTGCTTGGGATCATCTCTCTCCCTCTCTCTATGCCCTTCCCCTTCTTTGCTCTCTATCTCTTTAAAAAAAAAATAGACTTGAAAAAAATAAATAAGGGGTGCCTGGGTGGCTCAGTCAGTTAAGCGTCCACCTTCAGCTCAGGTCATGATCTCACAGTTGGTGGGTTTTTACACCAAGTTCCAATTTAATTTCTGCATGAATAAAATCCCCACAGAAGCTCTGTTTTTCAATTTCTAGAGGGAAAACATTTTTTGAGTGCCATAAAGACTCACTTATTTAAGTCAGTCCTGTCTGTTTGTGCCCAGCCCCCATGTCACCAGCATAATCATGTCACCGGTCTCCAGCTTCTGTGCTTACAAACAGAGGGGGTGTGATCTTTCACCATGAAAGGAGGAGCAGTGTCCTAGGAACAGAGAACTGGAAACAATTGAAGACAGGGTTCACGGCTGCTCTCTCAACAGAAGAGGTGACTATGGGGCTCTTGAAACCAAAAAGGAGAAGCCACAAGAAATTAAGTGAAAAGGCTCAGTAAATAGTTTGAGATTTTTAAAAAACCTAATAATAAAACAATGGGGAATGACAAGATGCTGTATTAGATTTTATAGTCTTTCTGTTTCATTAACCTGCAAAATCATCTTCACTGACTAACCAAGAAGAACAAGAATTCCCAACAATTCCAATGGCAATTCCTGCCATTTTCTATCATCTTTGGGTGACATTCTGATGAAGAATGTATTCAGGTTTAAAACGATTTCTGAGTTCTTATATCAAAGCCAAGCCAAAAAGTCATGCTGACAATTTTAATTGTGAAGAATCGATTAATTTTTCTGATTTGAAATATCAAAAACAATGTCCTTCTCAGAGTTGTCATATGTGTATTTAAAAGTTCAACTGCAGTGGAACAATGAGGCTAATTTTTACTCTAAATTGAGTTATTTACCTATGCAACCAAATTTCTATAATTTGTTTTAAACGTGGTATTCTTTACAAATTCAATAAAATTTTTTTGAATTCTTAACTGCTTTATGTCAGGAAACAGTTGTCAATGATGGATGTGTCATTGACCTCTTGGATGTAGTCACATGATCCAGAGGTGTTTGTTACTTACCAAACATTATAACTGACCCTTCCATAAAGAGTTACACAGTTTTGAGAATTTTGCTCATTCTGTACCAATAGTCCATCTGTATCAGATTCTGAAAAAGTAACACAATATACACAATCTTAAAAATCAAATGCTCTATTTTGGAAAATGTCCTGGACATCAATTACTTTTCTAGAAATGGTTAAGCCATACCAAGGGAAGGGAGAAAACTACTCAAACTCTATAGCTGACAGCTAAAATATTAGCAATTTCATTAGAAGTACAACTCATTTCAGTTGGAAGCAGGGTTATGAGATCACTTTCTGCTCTATGATTCTGACTCATCATTGTTTTACTTTCCAAAAACACAAATGGTAAGCATTTTAATAAATGATTTTATAATCTTCCACTCTTCACCATTCCTGCTGAAAAGTTAACATTCCCCTCCCCACTTCTTACAGAAATGTTCACCAAGAAATAGTAACACCAGGGCACAGATAATGCTTTGACCTCTCAACCTTTGGAAGAATATGAGGAGTCATTTAAAAAAATTTTTTAATGTTTATTTTTGAGAGACAGAGTTCAAGTTGCCGAGGGGCAGACAGACAGGGAGACAGAATCTGAAGCAGGCTCCAGGCTCTGAGCTGTCAGCACAGAGCCAGATGCAGGGTTCAAACTCACAAACAGTGAGATCATGATCTGAGCTGAAGTCAGAGCTTACCAAACTAAGCCACCCAGGCATCCCTGAGGAGTATTTTTTTTTCCTTTTTCAAGTCTTTCTTTAAATTCAAGTTAGTTAACATACAGTGTAATATTAGTTTCAGGTGTAGAATTTTATTTATTTTTATGCTTATTTTTGAGAGACAGTCAGAGCACGAGCAGGGGAGGGGCAGAGAGAGAGGGGGACACAGAATCCGAAGCAGGCTCCAGGCCTTGAGCTGTCAGCACAGAGTCCGGCGTGGGGTTTGAACTCATGAAATGTGAGATCATGACCTGATCTGAAGTCAGATGCTTAACCAACTGAGCCACCCAGGTGCCCCGAGAGATTCAACAATTTCTTTAAAAAAACAAAAATTCTGTACATTTCTCAATGCTCATCACAACAAGTGCCCTCCTTAATCCGCATCATCTATTTCACCCATCCCGCTCCCTCCACCACTGCTCTGCTAACCACCAGTTTGTTCTCTATAGTCAGGAGGTCTGTTTTTTGGTTTACTTCTCTTCCCCCAACTCCACATTCATCTGTTTTGTTTCTTAAATTCTGCATGTAACTGAAATCATGTGATATTTGTCTTTCCATGAGGAATAATTGACACGCGAATGGTTAACACCATAGTGAGTCTTAAGGGAAAACTTGTTCTTGTTCAAGCTATCATCATCTGAAAGTTTGATTTTGCTCCTGTTGAAAAAGAAGAGGAGGAAGAGGACAGCAAAGGCAAAAATTATTTAAACGAAAATAAAGAAGCTCTCAGAAGAGGCCACGGATTTAAAATCCTTAAGCCTCAGTAAAAGCAGGCAAGGAGGCAGGGTAACTTTTAAAACGCGAAAGCATTTTGCTAAAACAACTCCCTGACTCTTCCTTTCACCCTCACCCCACCCCAAAGATAAATTTACATGGAAATAAATTAAGTGTTACTTAAACAAAAGTGCAGTTACACGTAGAATCATGTTAAGAATGAAAACTATAGGGGCGCCTGGGTGGCTCAGTTGGTTAAACATCCGACTCTTGATTTCAGCTCAGTTCATGATGTCATGGTTGGTGGGATTGAGCCCTGTGTTGTTGGGCTCTGTTTTCACAGCACGAAGCCCACTTGGGATTCTCTCTCTGCCCCTCTCCCGTGCGTGCACGTGCATGCGTGTGTGTGCACGCTCCCTCTCTCAAAAATAAGTAAATAACCTTAGAAAAAAGTCAGGCCATATCATTTTTGCCTGCCTTCCTCTCCCACAGTGGTCTGCCAACATATCCAACTCCTCTTGCAACATCACTTTTTTCCATGAATCCCCAGAATTCCCAGGTAGAAACACTCATTCTCTTCTTGTTATGACTATATTTTTACATACCACTATTGCTGCACTGATCATAATGTTTATATTGTTTTGTTAAAGTTTATTTATTTATTTTTGGGAGACAGAAGGACAGCACAATCCAGGAGGCGGGGGGGAGAGAGAGACAGGCAGACAGACAGACAGACACAGAATCAGAAGCAAGCTCCAGGCTCTGAGCTGGTAATGCTGAGCCTGATGCAGGGCTCAAACCCATGAACCATGAGATCATGACCTGAACCAAAGGGGGACATTTAACTGACTAAGCCATCCAGGCACCCCATGATGTTCACATCATGCTCACAGTTTTTGTCCTGACACTTGTGTCCTATGTAAAACAACCTCTTTCAGTGAAGTTACTTTATTAGGAGTAAATGTGAGTGACCAATTAAGATTCCACATCGATGTGGCAACATCATTTTAATTTTATCACCAACAACCCCAGAAGTTTAGTTTCAGGGGTCCCATCCCCATGAGATTTGGTCAAACAATTTCTCTTTTAATTTGAACATCTTTCAAGAAGGCATACATTCACTAGTTCAACAGAAACTCTCCCACATTCTATCCCTAGTCCCCACTGTCTTATCCCAGGTCCCACTACACATTTAAGGTACCTGCTGGAGCTCTGAAAATAGGAGTTTGCCAGCCCTGAACTCTGTGACCTCTCATACCCTATGGCCCTGAAACTAGCCCTCGTCACCCCAGCTACGACCATCACTTTACTCCATTTCACCCCAAATCCCCTCACTTGACAATTATGGGGCTAACCATTTTCCCTGGTTATTCGGTTGTTTTGTAATTATTCTCAGTTCAGCTTTTGTCTCCCCCACAACTAGATTAAAAATAGCTTTGTATTTTGTATCCTCCCACAGCACCTAGCCTAACCATCTGCACAGAACAGACATACACATGCACGCTGGCTAAAAACCAAAGGGCCAGCAAGACAACATCCTGCCATTATTCTCATCTTCCAGGACTTGACACAGTGCCACGCTTAGAGTTAGACAGAGACGCTCCCAACTTTAGACGACCTTGCCCTGAACCTCCTTCACCTCCTTACCCAATGTAATGGCAAGGCTATGGGACCAAGGGGACAGGCCACTTGTAGTCTATGTCCTCTCCCCAGCTTCACAGCCATGCTCCAGGTGCTTAAGATCCTAGAATTCCACTGGCCCTGGGCCCACTTCCATTGCCCATGTGGACCCTTCCCCAATCCATCCTCTTGAGCATGAACATGCCACTGGAATGCGCATCCCTAAACCTGAAGTACAGCTAAGGGACAGATGTTTTGAGGGGGTGTTGACAAAGCTTGGTGTGTTAGCCCGAGTGCATGTCAACCTTCTGCACTCTGTGTGGGGGTGGGGGTGAGGGTGGGGGTAGGGGTGGCAAGGAGACAACAGCTTGGCATCCAGCTTCCATGTGTATTCTCACCCGGGTCCAGCAAATGTTAAGTGGCTCAATATGCACTCAGGGTTGAAGAGGTAAATATTAATGGCAAAATTCTCTTATCTCTCACTTTTACCTAGGACATACTCTCCAGCCTCAGTGTATTTTGGCATAGATCTACTCATTAGAGAAATAACTGACTTTCAGTTATTTGCTGAAAGGACTATAGATTAAAATGAGTACTTGTTTTCACAGAGGGCTTCTAAGAACTGAAGAAAAAACTTCAAAAGCATGGAAGAATGGTACCTATTATTGGCTAAATATGCTAAGAGTCTTCTGACTTAGCCAGTGTTTCTGGACCAGCCACATTACCCAGGAAAATTGGGAATGATGTCACATGGTCACATTCAAATCAATATCCACTCTGAAATAACCATCACTACAGGGTACATCTAGGTTCCAAACGCATGCATTATCATAAAATACATTCAAGTTAGGCACTCCAGTGTGAAATCAATTTGACAATACTAATGAAAAATGCATTTAAAATATCTTTGAAGTAGCCATTAAATTGTACTTCATATATTTTCCTAGGATCCAACCATTATCTATACTTTGAAATCGAAACAGAATCTAATGGGAGATGGAAATGAGATGGTCTTGGCAGGATTTCACCCAAGTCAGATTGTCCACAGGAAAAACACGATTAGTTATAGGCTACAGTGTGCATATTAAAATGGTCATTTCCATATTCACTCTCATACACTGAAAAATTAGTTACCGTAGGTCTCAAGCTCAGATTTGAGATTTTCCCTTACTGGTTATGATACTGTAAGCCTAATTTGTGCTTTAAATCCTCTATGGAAATGCAATTCAGCTCTGATTTTCCTGATGAAACTGAGTATTTTCAAGCAGCCTGGTAGTCTTTGGCTGTCCCTGCCCCCACCTGAACATACACGAATGAATGCTTTTCCATTATAGACTTAAGGGGAAAAAATTCAATCTCCTTGGCAGATTAGCTAAGAATTTCCATTCAACTTTGTACAGAACTTACATGCCCACATATCAACAACCGAAACCAAAAATCCTTGGCTTATGTTTTCTGACACAGTTTGATGTACATTCTCTAGTTCTTTTCCTCCTCCCCCTCCTCATTCTTTCTCAGATTCTGGATCTTCTTGGGTTCCCAGAGGATACAATTTTCATTCATCCATCAATTTTTTATCATTTAAACTCTGTTCTGCAGATAAGCAGGGTTTTTCTTTATGTAGATTGTGACATCTGGTCAACCACCAGTTGACATAAACTCATCTTCTATCTACCCTATCCTGCCCCTTTCCCCCATGAAATACATCTGTGACAGATACAAGACTCATTAAGGGTACACAACAACTGGGATCTCATCAAAGACATACACATACACTCACTCACCCATCCTTTCGCATAACTTCAAGTCACCAGACCAACAGGTGTGGAAGCTGCCTATGGATTGAAGCTAAGCTCTCTTTACATGGAAACCTGCCCTGCTCCTAAAGTCAGGTCAAGTCCAGCCCAGGGAGGAAAAGTCATGGAAAAAATCCATTAAAAATGATTGTTTTCCTACTAGATCTTTGGGAACCAATTTATTTTTTAATTGCAGCTGTTAATTTTTTTTAACGTTTATTTATTTTGTTTATTTTGGGGGAGGGAGGTTTTTTAATGTTTATTATTTATTTTTGAGAAAGAGAGAGCATAAGCAGGGGAGGGGCAGAGATAGAGGGAGGGAGACACAGAATCTGAAGAAGGCTCCAGGCTCTGAGATGTCAGCACAGAGCCCAAAATGGGGTTCAAACTCACAACCCATGAGATCATGACCTGAGCCAAAGTCAGACACTTAACTGACTGAGCCAGACTTAACTACAATATTTATTTATTTTTGAGAGAGAGAGAGAGGGAGAGAGAGAGAGAGAGAGAGAACAAGTGGGGGACAGGCAGAGACAAAGGGGGACAGAGGATCTGAAGTGGGCTCTATGCTGATAGCAGAGATCCCCATGTGGGACAAACTCACAAACCTGGAGATCATTACCTGAGCCAAAATCAGATGCTTAACACACTGAGCCACTCAGACCCCCCTTAGAACCAATTTTTTAAAGGGGGCAGTGTGTGAATAGTGTGCTCTTCATTTTTCTTAAATGACAATCATTTTTATTCTTTTTGGCTTACTTGGTAAAAAAATACATGTAGTGGTTTTAGAATGACAGTATTTGCAATACAGCCTTAATATAAAGAATTTCAACTCAGGCAGCCAATCGTTTCCAAAAATTTCTAAGATAAAATACAAAGAATATACAATATCCAGATTCTGGGGGATTATTTATCTGCTGCTTTTGTTTGTTTTTGTGGGATTTTTGGTGGGTTTTTTTTTTTTTTTGGTTTGTTTGATGGGGAGTTTGGTCAACAGTGAGGAAAATGCAGAGGCCTTGAGAGACTAAGATGAGCAAATCTAAGAAAAAGATTTAAATATGAGAATAATGGTAGAAAAGATGCTTGGAGCATTTTTAGGTTTAAAGCCTTGGTTTGGGGCACCAAACAAAGAATTTATTAATGAGCTTTCCTAACTGGAGTTAGAGAATGATAAGCTCCTCTTGGTCCTGTATCTGAGGGATGTTACATGTTATACCTGCTGGTAAATTTGATGATTTTTCTTATGGTATATCTTTTATAATAATTACTTTCTATCCCTTTAAGAATTTCAAGCTCACCTCACCAAATATATATTCTGATAGAATAAAGGAATCAAATGCTATAAAAGACCCAGTTCATCCAGCAAGCAGAGGCAATTTATTCCAGAATCATCTACCGGTGAAGCCCTGGTTAGCTTTGATACCTCAGAGAAACAGGAGCAAATTAAAAATCATTATCATCTTGGGGCACCTGGGTGATTCAGGTGGTTGGGCATACAGCTCTTGATTTTGGCTCAGGTCATGATCTCATGGTTCCTAGGGTTGAGCCCCACATCAGGCTCTGTGCTGACAAGTGTGGAGCCTGCTTGGGATTCTCTCTCTCCCTCTCTCTCTGACCCTCCCCTGTTCATGCACGCGTACACACACACACACACACACACACACACACACACTCCCTCTCTCTCTCTCTCTCTCTCTCTCTCTCTCTCTCTCTCTCCCCCTCTCAAAAATAAACATGAAAAAAAATTAAATCATTACCATCCTACCTTAGGTTTTTTAAAATGTCTCAGACATTTTGCATTATTATAACCAAATCTAATTAGACCTGTTCAGCACCACAATTAAATGCCTCTAATCTGATCTCACCTGCTTTCCAACTAGTATCTAGCAATGGAAATCTTGGCAGATAATGGAACACTGTAATGTAGGCTGACAGGTAAAAGCAAAGGTAACTCAATCCAGGGGTTTCTTTTTATCTTTGCCTCTCTCTCTTTTTATTCCTTTCTTTCTTAGATTTCATTTAAATTCAAGTTGGTTAACACACAGTGAATCCAGAAAGGACCACTGCCATTTATCTAGCGGTGACATGATCTACTCTAAAGAAATGTGTGTCCCCAAAGGCTTCTCAAAATCCCAAACTAGGTTTTTGGAAGCTAACAACCCTCATACATCATTCAGAGAAGGTTCATAAATATTTATTATTAATGAAATGGTAAAACCTCAATTATCAATCTTGTTTTGTTTCTCCTCCTATCACCCAACTCTTGAATAAGACAAGCCTCCTTACACTTCACCTCTGCCTGAGACTATGCAAGAGACACACAGGGAGAAAGTGAGGAAAGGTTTGTTTACTGACAAACTCTGTGCCAGCCACCACACCTGCCATTCTCATAAATGGCATCTCAATAAATAGTGTTGCACCTAGATCTTAACCATCTGGGAAAAAGTCAGATTTGTATGGCACATCAAAATAAATCCCAGATGAGTTGAAGATTTATATGCACAAATAAAACACTCAATAATCAATAGACTTCAAGGAAGTAAAGGTGAATATTGGTCCAATGTTACATTGGAGAAATTCAGATTATTTTGGTGTAAACAAAATGCAAAATACACCATTTAAAAAAATGAAAAAAAAAAAAAAAAAACCAGACACCTTGCTAGGGAAAATCTACTCCAACATAACAAAGAATTTACAGTCTTCATTTATTTTTTTAAATTTTTTTTTTCAACGTTTATTTATTTTTGGGACAGAGAGAGACAGAGCATGAACCGGGGAGGGGCAGAGAGAGAGGGAGACACAGAATCGGAAACAGGCTCCAGGCTCCGAGCCATCAGCCCAGAGCCTGATGCGGGGCTCGAACTCACTGACCGCGAGATCGTGACCTGGCTGAAGTCGGACGCTTAACCGACTGCGCCACCCAGGCGCCCCTAGTCTTCATTTAAAGAGCAGATCAATTTTTAAAAGACAGTATCAACAGAGAAAACATGGAAAGTACAAAAAGGCAATTCACAAAAAGAAAATGCAAGGAGGCATATGAGAAATATTTGCCTTCACTATAATGAAAGAGCACAAATTAAAACCATGGGAGTATGAAGGACAGCCTACATCATCATTCAAAATGTGGTATTATGTTATGCAGAAATTCCAATTCTAGAATATGTAACCTAAAGAAATGGTTGGATGTGTAGCAAAGACATACATAACAGGACAGTGATTATGTTATACGTAACACCAAAAAAATAAATTTAAAAGATTGCACAGTGGTAGGAGATGAAATCAATCAATTACAGGGACACTACCCAATGGACATATCGTACAGCCAAGAAAATCAATGCAAATGAGTACTTACTGACATGGAACTATTCCTAGTTCAGTAAGTGAGAAAGTAATGCATAAAACCTACATTGCAAGGAGGGAGTATATTAAAGATTAAGAGGGCTCCCTCTGCTCAAATTCTAGGTCTGCCACTCACCAGCTGCCTAAACTTGAACCTCATTGCTCCCTCAGGAAAGTGGGAATGGGAATGGTAGGCACACTTAGACCAGTGCTTATTCCATAATAAATACTGAGTGTATTACCTTAAGGCAAAAGTTATCTGGATTATTTTTATGCTTACGTGTACACACATAAATACACATAGTTACCAGTGACAGTCACTGGGTAGTAAGCATACAGTGTTATTACTTACGCATATGCACAAAAAAGTAAACAAAATCCCATTCCCATTTGGTTATGAGCATATCACACACATTAAATGTCAAAGTGTAAACCTAAGAGTTTCTGCAGAAAAGTTTTAAAAAGCATTAGGATCAGTTTACTGTCAGGAAGAACAGGGATACAGTCTTTTTTTCCTCCGTATTCTCAGTGTGAGGGCTTCATAACCTGTCGGCTATTTGAATACTAAAGTTATCCATTTTATATGAACCTTAAAATGATATTAACTTTTAGTAAAAATTTCAGATCCCCAAGATAATTGGGTCAAAACATTCTCTGATAAGACTTGGCTTAAAGATCTACATTTCTTTTTTTTTTTTTTTTTTTAATGTTTGTTTATCTTTGACAGAGAGAGAGAGACAGAGCATGAGTGGGAGAGGGGCAGAGAGAGAGGGAGACACAGAATCTGAAGCAGGCTCCAGGCTCAGAGCTGTCAGCACAGAGACCGATGCGGGGCTCGAACCCACGGACGGTGAGATCATGACCTAAGCTGAAGTCAGACGCTCAACCGACTGAGCCACCCAGGTGCCCCAAAGATCTACATTTCTAAAATGAAGACTTGAGTTGCATAATATTTCTTCCTAAACCTGCAGAAAAATATGAGCTTTGTGCTCTCAATTGTTCACAGACACGTAAGCTTATTGCACTATGCTGGAGGCCAAACTGGGATCTCATTTCTACTTTGACAATTAAAGATAAAATCTTATACTCGAATTACATGTTTTTTGTGGGTGATTTTTCTTTTTTAAAATGCAAATGTAAAAGTGATACTTTTTGTCCATCTGACTAGCAAAAGTGAAACTCAGATAATAATTGAACACTGGTAAATGTATATGGAAGTTGAAATTTTCATGCATTGCTGTTGGGGACAATAAATTAGTACATATGCTCTGGAGAGACTTTGGCAACATTTATAAAATTAAAAATATGCCCTAATCTGGATTGCCCTTATATGATACTCTGGAATTATTATTTCATTTTCTTAGATGTGATCATTTTACTGTGGTTACATAAGGGAATGACCTGGCTATTTTAGAAGATCAATGATGGAATATTTAGGAGGAAGGTCTAAAACTTTAAAAGATTCAGTTAAAAAAAAACCCCAAAACTTCTTAACTTACCCATGTATGTATGTAGGTGGGTATGTATGCTCTATCTATATTTAAAAATGCCATAGACTGAATGATTGTGCCCTCCCTCAGAATTCCTAAGTTGAGACCTAATCCCCAAGGTGATGGTGTTAGGAGATGGGTCCTTTGGGAATTTCTTAGCTCATGAATAGGATTAGTGCCCTTGTAAAAGAGACTCCAGAGAGATCTATTCCCCGTTCTGCTATGTACGTACACAGCAAAAAGGCAGCTGTCTATGAACCATGAAGTGGGCCTGTCACCAGACACAGAATCTGCTGGCAATTAGATCTTGTACTTCCCAGCCTCCAGAACTAAGAGCAATAAATGTCTGATGTTTACAAGTCACCCAGTCTATGGTATTCTGTTACAGCAGCCTGAACATGCACGCACGCGAGCACACACACGCACACCTCTGAACTTGAGCATGCACGTGGACACAGAGATTGAGAGGAAGAGGGGGAAGAGGTGGGAGGAAGGAGAGAAAGCTTATATGGTGAAATTAAGTAACTGGAAAATTTAGGTAAAATGAAAGCAGTTGAGTATTATATGTTCTTTCAACTTTTCCACAGGTTTGAAAATTTCAAAACCAATGAGTTGAAGAAAAAATGTGGCACATCTTCACATGTACAAGGCAGCATGCACTACTGCACTGTTTGTAATTGCACAGGACTGAACATGGCCCCGGTGTAGGAACAAATGGGTATTTGTTGCAGGCAATGTTTTCCAGCAATGAAAAAGAGAGCACTGGACCTGGAGTATAGCTACATAGATAGATCTTATAAATCAGTGTTGAATCAAAGTTAAATAAATAAAAGCAGGTTACTAAACAAGGGTCACCTACTATATATTTTAGAGGTTCTATAAGCACACACAAACTGAGTTGTTTCATAGTTGCAAAGCTATAAAAAATACGGAGAATGGATTCAGAGAAGTCATGGTAGGCACCTGAAGGTGGATACTAATGAGGTGCATGTGGGGATCATGAAGAAAAGGGAGGGGCCATGAGACAGTTTATAGGTAATACTGATGAAAGCCATCCAATTCTGAGTATATCTGGGAAAGTTTACAGTATTTTATTTTTAGCTTAATGGATACAATGTTTTAGAAAGGAATAAAATGGATTCATTATACAACAGAATCATTTCAGGCTACCATCATGGCATCACAAATGCATCTCCATTTGTACATTTGCAAATCCCAGAGAGCCAAGCCTTCCTCCTCTTTACAACCCAGGCCCGTCACAACTGTGTGCCCTGAGCTCTCTCACTTGTGTTTTCTAACCAATCCCAGCTTTCACAAATCAGAAGCTTGCTTGGAAATTGCTTTGGGAGTAATTAACATGCCATACGCATGCCATGGGTTCCTTTTCTTTTTCATTATGGTAAGCTGAGACTCTTAAAGAGACTCATTAAGAGACTCTTAAATACAGAGAACAAACTGAGGGTTGATGGTGTGGGTGGAGGGGGGAATGGGTGATGGGCATTGAGGAGGGCACTTGTTGGGATGAGCACTGGGTGTTGCATGTAAGTGACGAATCACAGGAATCTACCCATGAAGCCAAGAGCACACTGTATACACTCTATGTTAGCCAACTTGACAATAAATTATACTAAAAAAAAAAAAAAAAAAAAAAAAAAAAAAGACAATAGCCCTCCTGAAACCCTTTCTTTTGACATGGGCTATTGTCAATGTAGAAATAAACCAATGGGGGTAGGGAGGCCCCTCTACTGCAGCCCTGCTCTGTGCCTGTTGGCGAGGAGGCATACAATAGATATGTGTACCAAATAAACAAATGAATGAATAAGTGAATGAGAAAGAAAGGAGACAGGAGAGGGTAAAAGGGAAGGAGAGAAAAATAGAAAGATCAAGAGGCAACTGATTTAGTGGGACTACGGTGAGTTAGCAAAGCCAGCCACATCTCCCAGATTTATTAAGCCCAAGAACGATTCTGGGCCCCTTGGGAAAATAACCATAATGTGGTATGTATCAACAAAATCACAGAGAAGTCAGAGAAGACCACCTTGCTATTTCTAGTGTTTTTTTTTTAATTTTTTTTTCAACCTTTATTTATTTTTGGGACAGAGAGAGACAGAACATGAACGGGGGAGGGGCAGAGAGAGAGGGAGACACAGAATCGGAAACAGGCTCCAGGCTCTGAGCCATCAGCCCAGAGCCCGACGCGGGGCTCGAACTCACGGACGGCGAGATCGTGACCTGGCTGAAGTTGGACGCTTAACCGACTGCGCCACCCAGGCGCCCCTAGTGTTTTTATGTTCTAGGGCAAGTACAGGCATTTTGCTCAGTGCTCTCTCTCTCCATAATTACTCAAACCATATATCATTAAGAACAAAATATTGGTTAGCAGGGAATATGAATGGCCCACATTTGGGAATCTTCTTGGCAAGGAATGAAACTGTCTTTTAAACGACTGATGAAAATATGATGGAAAAACAAGAGTAGGCCTGGATAAACACTATAAAGAAGGAAGCGAAGTTTAAAAACTGTTCCTCCCCCAGTGGAACAAGGAGTACAACGGTTCAAAGATGATTGTTTCATGGGAGACAATGGCGCCAGAGAAGGGTAGGTTACCTTTAGCTTCCATCACTAAACTAGACAATCCTTAATCAAGAATGAAGAGGAAAGAAAAAATATATGCTTTCCAAGAGAGGGTATCATTTCTAAAATGTTTTTACATTTGCGATTTATAACCCTATTTATGAGGAGAAACAGAAGGGACCTTAGGGATTATTTTCCCCAACTCCCACATTTTACCAATGAACTTGGAAAGCTCAAGGTATGGTAAAAATTTACATCCACAACCTAGGACTCCACCTCTACATTTTCTATTTTCTGCATGGTACCACTTCAGTTTTTCCTTCACCTTCTCCACCCATGGAAAACTATCTCAGTTTTCCAGTCTTCTGAGACTTCTCTTAGGAAACTTAATTAAAAAAAAATCTTAAGGATATTTGAATATAGATTGGACATTTCATAGTATGTTATTAATATTCTTAGATGGGATAATGGTATTTTATGTAGAAGAATGTTCTTAAGTATTAGAAGTGCCATGCCATAAAGTCTGCAGCTAACTTTTAAATGGTTCAGCAAAATGCCATATAGATAGGTAAACAAATATGGCAACATGTGTATAATAACAGTGTAGACGGAAGAAGAGGAGTTCATTATATGGCTTCAATTAATCTTTAAAATGTTTAATACAAATGAGGAAATAAAAATGTTTTTAAAAATAATCCTTTTAAAGCATTTTAAATTTTGAGTAATAGACTCCCTACAGCCACCCCGTAGGCCATAAGGTGCCTCAATGCAAAAGGGAAGGCTAACAAAGAGTAATTGGTAGTCTTTAGAAGGAGGGATTTTTTTCTAGCTATGGAGGAGACACGAGGGTTCAGTGTGCAAGCACTCATGGTGCTTGACCACCACATCTAGTAAGACACAGGGTGGCAAAGGGGCTGGGGACAGAGGAATATGGGATTTGAAAGCTCAGGGGAGTGGTTTCATTCAAGATCTTGGAGCCAAGGGGTGCCTGGGTGGCTCAGTCTTGAAACTGACTCTTGGTTTCAGCTTAGGTCATGATCAAACAGTTCCTGAGATTGAATTCTGCATAGGGATCTGTGCTGACAAAGTGGAGGCTGCTTGGAATTCTCTCTCTCCCTCTCTCTCTGATCCTTCCCCATGTGCATATTCTCTCTCAAACTAAACTTTTTTTTTTAGTTTTATTTTTTTAATTTACATCCAAATTAGTTAGCATATAATGCAACAATGATTTCAGGAGTAGATTCCTTAATGCCCCTTACCCATTTAGCCCATCCCCCCTCCCACACCCCCTCCAGTAACCCTGTTTGTTCTCCATATTTCTGGTTCTCTTATGTTTTGTTCCCCTCCCTGTTTTTTATATTACTTTTGTTCTTGTCCCTTATGTTCATCTCTGTCTCTTAAAGACCTCATGTGAGTGAAGTCATATGATATTTGCCTTTATCTAATTTTGCTTAGCATAACATCATCCAGTTCCATCCACCCAGGTGCAAATGGCAAGACTTCATTCTTTTTGATTGCCAAGTAATACTCCATTGTGTGTGTGTGTGTGTGTGTGTGTGTGTGTATGTGTGTATATATATGTATATATATATACACATATATATACATATATATACATATATTTATATATATATATATATACACACACATACCACATCTTCTTTATCCATTCATCCATCAATGGACATTTGGGATCTTTCCATACTTTGGCCATTGTTGATAGTGCTGCTATAAACATGGGGGTGCATATGTCCCTTTGAAACAGCACAGCTCTTTCCCTTGGATAAATACCTAGTAGTGCAATTGCTGGGTCGTAGGATAGTTCTATTTTTACTTTTTTGAGGAACCTCCATACTGTTTTCCAGAGTGGCTGCACCAGCTTGCATTGCCACCAACAATGCAAAAGAGATCCTCTTTCTCCACATCCTCGCCAACATCTGTTGTTTCTGAGTTGTTAATTGTTAGCCATTCTGACAGGTGTGAGATGGGATCTCATTGTGGTTTTGATTTGTATTTCCCTGATGATGAGTGATGTTGAGCATTTTTTCATGTGTCAGTTGGCCATCTGGATGTCTTCTTTGGAAAAGTGTCTATTCATGTCTTTTGCCCATTTCTTCACTGGATTATTTGTTTTTTGGGTGTTGAGTTTGCTAAGTTCTTTATAGGTTTTGGATACCAACCTTTTATCTGATATGTCATTTGCAAATTATCTTCACCGTCATCTGCCTTTTAGTTTTGCTGATTGTTTCCTTTGCTGTGCAGAAGCTTTTATTTTGATGAGGCCCCAGTAGTTCATTTTTGCTTTTGTTTCCCTTGCCTCCAGAGATGTGTTGAGTAAGAAGTTGCTGCAGCCAAGATCAAAGAGGTTTTTGCCTGCTTTCTTCTCGAGGATTTTGGTGGCTTCCTGTCTTACATTTAGGTCTTTCATCCATTTTGAGCTTATTTTTGTGTATGGTGTAAGAAAGTGGTCCAGGTTCATTCTTTTGTCTGTCGCTGTCCAGTTTTCCTAGCACCACTTGCTGAAGAGACTGTCTTTATTCCATTGCATATTCTTTCCTGTTTTGTCAAAGATTAGTTGGCCATATGTCTGTGGGTCCATTTCTGGGTTCTCTATTCTGTTCCATTGACCTGAGTGTCTGTTCTTGTGCCAGTGCCATATTGTCTTGATGATTACAGCTTTGTAGTACAGCTTGAAGTCTGCGATTGTGATGCCTCCTGCTTTGGTTTTCTTTTTCAAGATTGCTTTGGCTATTCGGGGTCTCTTCTGGTTCCATACAGATTTTAGTATTGTTTGTTCTAGCTCTGTGAAGAATGGTGTTATTTTGATAGGGATTGCATTGAATATGTAGATTGCTTTGGGCAGTATCGACATTTTAACAATATTTGTTCTTCCTACCCAGGTGCATGGAATCTTTTTCCAGATTTTTCACCTCTTTGGTTAGATTTATTCCTAGGTATTTTATGGTTTTTGGTGCAATTGTAAATGGGATCGATTCCTTGATTTCTCTTTCTGTTGCTTCATTGTTGGTGAATAGGAATGCAACCGATTTCTGTGCATTGATTTTATATCCTGCAACTTTGCTGAATTCATGAATCAGTTCTAGCAGTTTTTTGGTGGAATCTTCTGAGTTTTCCATATAAAGTATCATGTCATCTGCAAAGAGTGAAAATTTGACCTCCTTCTGGCCGGTTTGGATGCCTTTTAATTCTTTTTGTTGTCTGATTGCAGAGGCTAAGATTTCCAATACTATGTTGAATAACAGCGGTGAGAGTGGACATCCCTGTATTGTTCCTGACCTTAGGGGGAAAGCTCTGTTTTTCCCCATTGAGGATGATGTTAGCATTGGGTCATTCATATATGGCTTTTATGTTCTCGAGGTATGATCCTTCTATCCCTACTTTCTTGAGGGTTTTTATCAAGAAAGGATGCTGTATTTTGTCAAATGCTTTCTTTGCATCTAGTGAGAGGAACATAAGGTTCTTGTCCTTTCTTTTATTGATGTGATGAATCACATTAATTGTTTTGTGGATATTGAACCAGCCCTGCATCCCAGGTATAAATCCCACTTGGTCGTGGTGAGTATCTTTTTTAATGTATTGTCAGATCTGGTTGGCTAATATCTTGTTGAGGATTTTTGCATCCATGTTCATCAGGGAAATTGGTCTATAATTCTCCTTTTTAGTGGGGTCTCTGTCTGGTTTTGGAATCAAGGTAATGTTGGCCTCACAGAAAGAGTTTGGAAGTTTTCTTTCAGTGTCTATTTTTTGGAACAACTTCAAGAGAATAGGTGTTAACTCTTCCTTAAATGTTTGGTAGAATTCCCCTGGAACACCATCTGGCCCTGGACTCTTGTTTTCTGGGAGATTTTTGGTTACTAATTCGATTTCTTTACTGGATATGGGTCTGTTCAAATTTTCTATTTCTTCCTGTTTCAGTTTTGGTAGTGTATATGTTTCTAGGAAGTTGTCCATTTCTTCCAGATTGCCCATTTTATTGGTATATAAGTGCTCACAATATTGTCTTATTGTTTTTATTTCTGCTGTGTTGGTTGTGATCTCTCCTCTTTCATTCTTGATTTTATTTATTTGGGTTCTTTCCTTTTTCTTTTTGATCAAACTGGCTAGTGGTTTATCAATTTTGTTATTTCTTTCAAAGAACCGGCTTCTAGTTTCATTGATCTGTTCTACTGTTTTTTTTCCATTCAATAGCATTAACCTCTGCTCTAATCTTTATTATTTCCTGTCTTCTGCTGGTTTGGGGTTTTATTTGCTGTTCTTTTTCCAGCTCTTTAAGGCATAAGATTAGGTTGTATATCTGAGATCCTTGTTCCTTCTTTAGGAAGGCCTGGATTGCTATATACTTTCCTCATATGACTGCCTTTGCTGCGTCCCAGAGGTTTTGGGTTGTGGTGTTATTTTCATTGGCTTCCATGTTCTTTTGAATTATCTCTTTAACTTCTTGTTTGGCCCATTCATTCTTTAATAGGATGTTCTTTAGTCTCCAATTTTTTGTCACCTTTCCAAATTTTTTCTTGTGGTTGATTTTGAGTTTCACAGCATTGTGGTCTGAAAATATGTGCGGTATGATCTCCATCTTTTTGTACTTGCTGAGGGCTGATTTGTGTCCCAGTATGTGGTCTATTCTGGAGAACGTTCCATGTGCACTGGAGAAGAATGTATATTCCGCTGCTTTAGGATGAAATGTTCTGAATATATCTGTTAAGTCCATCTGGTCCAGTGTGTCATTCAAAGCCATTGTTTCCTTGTTGATTTTTTGATTAGATGATCTGTCCATTGCATCTGTCACACCGTTGCTGTGAGTGGGGTGTTGAAGTCTCCTACTATTATGGTATTACTATCAATGAGTTTATGTTTGTGATTAACTGATTTATATATTTGGGTGCTGCCACATTTGGTGCATAAATGTTTACAATTGTTAGGTCTTCTTGGTGGATAGACCCCTTAATCAAAATAAACAAACTTAAAAAAAAACAACAACTGTGGAGCTGGGTTTAGACAACAGAGTCCAGAGAGGACATGGTGAGGCCCAATAACAGGGACCATTTTCCTTGTCTTTATTAACACAACTTTCAACCCAGGTAGTACCCTTCCCATTCAAGTAGGACACTGGTCAGGCAGAATCTTGGAGTCTGAAACACTATATATAAAGGTGCATGCACCATACTGGAATGTTCCATAAGCTTTTCCATATTTAAGAGTAGGGATTTTTTATTTCAAACTTGCTATAATTTTCTAGCAATTGATTGTTACTTTCCAATAAGAGTGAACTGTGATTCTTTTTCTTCTAATAATAATCCTTTCTAAATCGTGTATTAGTGCTGAAATCTGCCCCCTCTCTCACGACCTTTGCCACTGTTTTTTCCAAATGCAATTTGGAAAATTGGCCCATTGCAAAGTCTTGGCAGGGATTGGTTGTTATAGAACTATTAGACATAGCAATACCTCCAGATTCCTTATTTCTTGAAATAAGGAAACACAAAATTCCTCATTTTTTTTCCTTCTGTAAAAGCCTTGAGTGGCAGAAAAGTAATCTTTAAAACATACCTAACCCTAGACACAACATTATTATACAACATATGGCAGTAACTGAGAATAAGTGACTCTTTTTCAGGTAGGTAAGACTGCTTCAGGTTTAGGAAATATATTGCTCCATTATTGGATTAACCTATCAATTTAAACATCATCTGATAAAATTCAATACCTGTGCCTGATTTTAGTAAACTGGGAATGAAAAGTGACTTTATTAACCTGTATCAGATATTATTCCTAACAGAAATACATTTAAAGCATCCCCACTATACTCAAGAGTGAAACATATCTGCCATTGCTGCTCCTATTCTATATTGTATTGGAGGTCCTAGCCAAAGAAATAAGACAAGAAAAAGAAATACACAGTATAAATATCGGATAGTCAGAGCTAAGATTGCTATTTGACTGCTTAGAAAATTCTAGAGTGATACTTCCAGCAAAATGGTAGACTGTATTGATGCAGATGGACACTATGCCACTACAAACAGAAAATCTGGATAAAATGTAAGCAGCAAAATTTTAAGTCCACAGCCAAGCCTTAAAGACAGAGCAATCATTCAGAACTACAAAGAACAGATTGTGCCCAGAGCCACCTCTGTGCTCAGATGCCTCATGTGATATAACCTATCAGGACTTCCAGAGGAAAGGATTTATGGGGTTCCCAAATAGTATATCTAAACCTAATGATAACAAAATCTTACCTATAAAGTATGTCTAGGGAGTAGTAGAAACCAGGTGAGGCTGTCCACTCAGAGTCAATAGGGAGAGCTTGCACCCAGATGTCTTTGCATACTACTCCTCCCATAAGAATAGGGGAGGGGAGGGGAGGCTGAGGTCTGCCTTCTATAGAAAGTCAGAAGTAGCTTATAAAAAGCAGAATATAGAAAATAATGATTTTTCCAACAAAGAGAGTCATTGCTTTTGTTTACCATTGTATTCTCGAGAAACAACTTCAAAGCATCTAACCCAGTGTTGTATCTCCCCTAGGAAGCACCATAGTGAAAACAGAAAAACTATCCTAAGCATCTGAGCAGATGGGGCTGAATATCCGCTCCATCCAGTGTTACTTGACTCTGTTCTTTCTCCTCCCTTTGAGCCTGATTTGAAGTCTGTAGCTCTTACCACCTCTCATGCATCAGAGGACAGATCTTTTCTCTGGATTCTTAGCTATGATTCCACAAATTCCTCTGAGCCTCAAGTCTTGTTATGTATAAGAAATTCAATTGTTTATCTCTATCAATTAACCATTTGAAACCCCAGTACTCAGAATGGGACACATCTTTCCAGAGGCTGTTTCTATGGGCTTCATCCTAAGCTCCATCTGCTACCAAGCAGCACAACTCCTGGGAAGACTCTGGCTTGGAAGTAGCTCACTATGCCCACCACCAAACCTGGGGAAGCACACAGACAGAAGGTCCAAATGATGGCCTCTGCTTCAAGAAATTTATTGTGAACTCAAGAGATGACAGACCACCAGAAACAGACCATAAGAGTGAAACAAAGGTCTGGTGGAGGCTGGAACAAAAAACTGGGCACTCTCTGGCCAGAGGGCAGAATGAAGAAGGGCAGTTGATCTGTATGCCAAGAGATAGGTAGCACTTTGATGGGTGGAAATGGAAGAGGAATGTGCTCCAAAGATGACTATGGCTTACAAAAAGGCATTTGAGTAACACAGTGTATGTCATGGAGTGATGGCAACCCTGTGTGTATAGGTCCCTCTGCATGCTTGTGTTGAGGGAAGAAATTCTTTTATCAAGCTCTGAGCTTGCTAAAGTCAAAGTGACTGATTCAACAAAACCATTTCCTTGGCCATTTTCCCCCATTGGAGCTTACCAAAAAAAAAAAAAAAAAAAAAAAAAAAAATGACAATAAAAGAAACTAACTCAGGGCACCTTGGTGGCTCAGTCGGTTAAGCATCTGACTTCACCTCAGGCCATGATCTCACGGTTCATGAGTTCAAGCCCCGCGTTGGGCTCTGTGCTGACAGCTCAGAGCCTGGAGCCTGCTTCAGATTCTGTGTCTCCCTCTCTCTCTGCCCTGCCTCCGCTCACACTCCGTGTCTCTCAAAAAATGAAAAAAAAAATGTTTAAACAAATTAAAAAAAGAAACAACCTCATATATGCAACTTGCCCCTCGAATTACTGAATATTACAGTGCAGCATAAATGGCCCTTCCAGCTCCTTCCTTTGGACAGTCATGGACTGATAGGTTTACATTTTCAGTGTCTGATTGTAAGCTGTTGAACTAATTCCACAAATGGAAAAATGCTTCCATCAGGTGGTGTTAAGTGTAGCCTTGTTATGTGACATAAACCATTGGGCTTAGACCAGACGATGATTCTTGCAACATATTACATCAGGGATGCTTGTATTCATGGCTGGGGAGCTTTAAATTATATTATGCTAGGGCTCACCCCTAGAAATTCCCAAGGTGATTCTATCACATCTTTATGGTTGACAATTACTAGGCTAGAGCTACAAACTTTTTAAACGTTTGTTGTTGTTTAACTTTCTGAGAGTAACAATAAGCTGCATTATATTTGATGAATATATGTATAAATCAGAATGGAGATAAACTATTTAGATAGAAACAGGTGCTTACTAGTCTTACCAACATAATTCACCGTGTTAGCATGCTACCCCCATTCTGACAGCTATTACAGCAGGAGGATCTACTCAGTCCTTCTCTAGCTGGAGTAGTACAAGCATCTCCAGAAAGACCTCTGCACACAGAGATACATCTCTCCCTTCGGTGAGGAGACACTATGTTTCCAATATCCCCAAGGTAACGAGCTGGGGCAGGGAGTTAATAAAGAAAAATATCATCCCAACAAAAGTTTCCTTAACTTTCTGGAAAAGAATAAACCCACTCTATCTGACATCCTGAGCTTAATTTTTCTAGCTGCCACATGGCTAAATGAAAAAAAGGTAAGCCACATTAAGCCCTTGTCAGAGAGCTTGCCTCGCTGGGATGGGAATTCTCAAATGTTTGGTCTTCCCTTCGAGAGCTTTCACTCTAAACACCAACCTACATTTTTAAAAATATTTTTATGCAGAGATTTCAACAAGCTTCATGCATCATCACCTTGTACCTTTTAAAATATATGGCATGGCCCATCCCCTCTAGGCCTCTGAGGACACCCTAAGTTGAGCAGGGCAATAAGGAGGGGTCGTTAAGCTAGCTCATCACACCTGGTCTCATCCATCCAAGTCTGTTTGGTCAGAATACCTTCCCAGAACAAACGAATGTGTCAAATTCCTCTGTAGGTGCCTAACAGAGGATAGAAGTCTTTTAAACAGGGGAGAACAGCGGGGCACCTGGGTGGCTCATTCCGTTGAGCCTCCGGACTTCAGCTCAGATCATGATCTCAAGGTCAGTGAGTTTGAGCCCTGCATCGGGCTCTGTGCTGATAGCTGGGAGCCTGGAACCTGCTTCAGATTCTGTGTCTCCCTTTCTCTCTCTGCTGCTCCCCTGCTCATGCTCTGTCTCAAAAATAAAAACATTAAAAAAAAAAATTAAAGAAGGGAGAACAGTAGTAGTGAATCAGGAAAAAACACCATAAAATGCCAAGCAAGTGGTATCAATATTTCATAGTCTAAAAATTGTCCATCAACAGATGAATGGATAAACAAAATGTGGCATATACACACAGTGGAATATCATTCAGTGTTAAAAAGGAAGGAAATTCACATTTAAGCCACAAAATGTCTGACCCTTAGAAACATCATGTTCAGTGAAATAAGCCAGGGCAAATATGCTTTCTCTTGCACAAGGTACCTAGCTAGAATAGGCAAAGATACAGAAAGTAAAATAAAGGTTCCCAGGGCGGGGGTGGGAGGGGGGGGAGTGTGGAGACAAGGGAACAGAGTTGTTTAACGGGTACACAGTTCCTCTTTGGAATGATGAAAAGTTCAGGAAATGCATAGGTGTGATGGATGTGCAGTAGTCTGAATGTACTTAGTGACTGAATTTTATGTTTGAAAAAGATTAAGACAAAAAGTTCAGGAAATGCATAGGTGTGATGGATGTGCAGTATTCTGAATGTACTTAGTGACTGAATTTTATGCTTGAAAAGGATTAAGACAGTAAATTTTGTCATGCATATTTCACCACAATAAAAAAGTATGTTTAACAATAAGTATCTTCTAACTCTGAGGACCATGCTTAGCATAAAACCCAGGAAGCTAGAATCTGATTACATTTTCCTTAGGCAGGCTAATTTATCACTACACTAACAAACTATCAAATCTAGATCTTACTTTCCTATTGCCCATTTTCCACCAATCATATGGGGCCTCACAGAGGGCCCTTCTTTCTTAGGAAAGCTCCCCTCTTTTGTTTTGCTTCACCTTTCTTTTGAGATAAAGCACAAGCAATATATGTACTGAATTTCTTTGGAGAGTTCCAAAGCCTGATGAATTACAAAGTTTCCAATCCATAGTCAAGTTATTACCCACATGAGTTACCCACATATATTTAAAACTGGTTCCCTGGAATCATCTTGTGAGTCTATAGAAGTTTCTGGAATAGCTACCTATGGGATTTCATTAGAAAACAGGAGTTGTTAAAAAAAAAAAATCATAGGGGCGCCTGGATGGCTCAGTCAGTTAAGTGTCCGACTTCAGCTCAGGTCATCATCTCATGGTTCACGGGTTTGAGCCTGAAATCAGGCTCTGTGCTGATAGCTCAGGGCCTGGAGCCTGCTTCAGTTTCTGTCTGTCTCTCTCTGTCCCTCCCCTGCTCATGCTTCGTCTCTCAAAAATGAATAAACATTTCTAAAAAGTTTTAAAAGTCATAGGTTAACACTATATATTCAGGAAACCCAGCAATCACTTGAATGAGATTCAGCAGCAGGATCTTGAATTCCAGTAACATGAATGACTTTATGCCAGAGTCCTGGCGACACACTATTTTTTTCTCTCAGGGACACTGTGTAAGTAGGCAAGACATAACCGTACATCATTTATGTGAGGCTGGGAAGTAGGGTGCTATCAAGAGTCACAGTGGAACAGGTAAGTGCTATGGGAAGGATGGAGAAAGGATGGAATCTCCATAATCCTAACAAGCGTGGAGTACCTAAAGCGAATAAGGAATGAGGTTCAAGGACACAGAGAGACAGAAAATAAAAGGATGATCACATATGAGGTAGGGGGAGGGCATAGAAGAGAGCCACCAAGCTAAAATAGGGGATTTGTTCTAAGAAGGACAAAATAACACGAAAAGTCAGGGGAGGGAGCTGAAACCAAATGGAAGAGGGAGTGGTGTTAATGACTGAAAATAGTCTACTTGTGGGTGGCAAAGGTCCCATGTACAGGAAGGTACCTGCTAAGTATTCACCTGGAAAATCTGTAACAATAAAAGCAGTATTCGCTTCATGCTTGATTCGAACTATATTTTCAACCGCTCTTGATATTAAAACCTAAAATTTTTTCAAGAGCGACTTTATGTTCATAATTTGTTTTATTTTTCAAAATAAAATTCTAATTAAGCCACCTGTCCTCTATTTACTGTGGATTTTGGGCCCCATTGTAAATGGTCTCAGTTAAAATGGACTTTTCCCTGAATTAATCATCTTATCAGGGGGCCTCCTATAGATCTTAACTAGTTTATTCCAGCCCCAGCCCAGAGTTCAATCCCAGTATCAGATTTCTGGGCCTCTGGGAGCAAACATGGGTATCTGTTCTCAAATATCTAACAACTTCAGAACCTGTATGAAACCAATCCAGTATTGGGGTTGTTCACACAAATTAAGCAGGAAGGGATTAAACTATCAAACTTCTCACCATGTGCTATTGCCCAGTGAACATAAACCCCCCTAAAACCAAATGAAGAGGAGATTCAAGGAGCTATAGAATGCTATGATCTCAACAATGGAACTTAATGTAGATCCTTTTTTCTCTTCAGATCTTACACTATATATTACCATTCGAAGGGAGGCAATGAATCTGTTTCCTTAGGATGTGAGTCTACTTGCGTGGTAACAAGCGTGTGTACCTTTAAACTCCAGGACAAATGAATGGAGCATTCAGTAAATCAGGCAATTTCTGGGTATTTTCAAAGCCTAGGAAAAAAACACATAATGGCCATACGTCTTGCCAAACACTGATTTGCTTCATTTCTAAGTGCAGAGGCGGCCACTGATGGGGAAATGTAAGAGAACTGCATTCCAAATCAATATTGACCCTGGATTGAATGTGAAATTTGCCTGATTCTCAAAGAAGCTTATCCTGTCAAGTGAAATTATGTTGGCTTCACCCCCAGAGAGCACTGACACTGTAATATTCATGCATTCAAGAACACTGCAATAAGAAAACCTTTTTTTTAATGAGATTTTTTTCCTATCAGTCTAATTGAAGTGGTGCTTTCTAAATACTAAGAATGATAAATCTTGTATTTTCAAATGGAGGCAATGAGCCCATGAATGTTAGTGAATATTTAATTTGAGTCCTTTTTTCTTGACGAGTTTGGCTAAAGATTTATCAATTTTGTTTATCTTTTCAAAGAAACCAGCTCCTGCTTTCAGCTCTACTGGTGGGTTTTTTTAAGTGTCTATTTCATTTATTTCTGTTCCAATCGTTATTATTATTTCCTTCCTACTGGCTTTGGGCTTCATTTGTTCCTCTCTTTCTAGCTCCATTAGATGTAAGCTTAGGTTGAGATTTTTATGGTTTCTTAAGGTAGGCCTGTATTGCTATAATCTTCTCTTTTAGAACAGCTTTTGCTGCATCCCAAAGATTTTGGATTATTGTGTTTCATTTTCACTTGTCTCCGTGTATTTTTTTTAACTTATTCTTTGACTTCTTGATTGACCCATTCATTGTTTAGTAGCATGTTATGTAGCCTCCATATATGTGTGTCTTTCCAGATTTTTTCTTGTGACTTCTCATTTCATACCACTGTGGTCAGAAAAGATGCATGATGAGATTTCCATTTCTTTGAATTTACTGAGACTTGTTTCTGGCTTCACATGTCATCTACCCTGAAGAATGCTCCAAATGCTCTTGAAAACAATGTATATTCTGTTGTTTTTGAGTGGAGTGTTCCGTATATGTCTGTTATGCCCATTTGATCTAACATGTAATTCAAAGTCACCATTTCCTTGTTGATTTTCTGTCTATTGATGTAAGTGGGATGTCTAAGTTCCCTATTATTATTGTATTACTGTCAATTTCTTCCTTTATGTCTGTTAAGCATTGCTTTATGTGTTTAGGTGCTATCATGTTGGGTGGATCATATTTACAATTGTTGTATCCTCTCGTTTTCCCTTTACCTTATATAGTGTCCTTCTTTCTGGCTCCAGTCTTTGTTTTGAAGTCTATTTTGACTGATGTAACTATTGTTACCCCAGCTTTTTTTTCCATTTGCATGGCAAATATTTTTTCCATCCCTTCACTTTGAATCTGCATGTGTCTTTGAGTCTGAAGTGAGTCTCCTATAGGCACCATATAAACGAGTCTTGCTATTTTATTCATTCAACAATCACTATTTGTCATTGATCGATAGATATATATAGACAGATTTTTTGACGTATGCTTCACACCCAGTGAGGAGCCCAACCTGGGACTTGAGCTCCTGACTGTGAGATCAAGACCTAAGCTGAGATTGGGGCTCCTGGGTGGCTCAATTGGTTATGCGTCTGACTTTGGTTCAGATCATGATCTCACAGCTTGTGAGTTTGAGCCCCATGTTGGGCTCTGTGCTGACAGCTCAGAGACTGGAACATGCTTCAGATTCTGTGTCTCCATCTCTCTCTGCCCCTCCCCTGCTCACATACATGCTGTCTCTCAAAAAATAAACATTAAAAAATATTTGAAAAAAAAACCAACAAAACCTGAGCCGAGATCATGTGTTGGACTCTTAACCTACTGAGCAACACGTGTGCCCAAGTCACCTTGTAGTTTTTGATTGGAGCATTTACTCCATTTATATTCAACGTAATTATCGATACGTATGTACTTATTGCCATTTTGTTACTTGTTTTACAATTGTTTTTGTAGTTCTGGTTTTTTTTTTTTTTCCTCTCTTGTTCTCTACCTTTGTTGTTTGACAGCTATCCTGAGTATTATGCTTGGATTCCTTTCAGTTTTGTTATCATTAGGTTCATTTATAACATCTGCATATAGCAGTCTATGTTAAATTGATAGTCACTTAAGCTGAACATTCTAAAAGCACTGAATTTTTACTCTTCCCCATCAATATTTTAAGTATATGTTGTCATACTTCACATCCTATTATTTTGTGAATCCTTTAACTGATTTCTCTAAATATAATTTTACTGTTTTTGTGCTATAACCTCCATACTGATTGTATAAGTGATTAATCTACTACCTTTATTCCATGTTTGCATTTACTGGTCTAATTTTTTCCTTTCCTAATTTTCTTACTCCTGATTATGTCCTTTTCTTATCAAAGAATTCCCTCTGACCTTTCTTCTAAGACTTATCAGTGAAAAACTCCTTTACCTTTTGTTTGGGAAACTAGCTCTTCTTCTATTTTGAAAGGCAACCTTCATACGTAGAGTATTCTTGGTTACAGGTTTTTTCCTTTCAATACTTGTCAAGTATCATGCCACTCTCTTCTGGCCTGCAAAGTTTCTACTGAACTATCAGCTGATAGCCTTACAGAATTTCCTTTGTATCTAACTGTTTTCTCTTGCTTTTAAAATTCTTTATCAATACTTTTAGCCATTTATTATGTATCTTGATGTGCACCTCGTTGGGTTAGTTTTACTGGGGGCTCTCTGCACTTCCTAGATCTTGATGTCCATTTCCTTCCCCAGATTAGTGAAGTTTTCTGCCCACCCCCCACTTCTCTGGGATCCTTATAATATGCATGTATTACACTTGATGTTTCTGGGTTCCCTTAACCTGTTCTTATTTTTTATTCTTCTTTTTTCAACTTGGTTGCTTTCTATTACCCTGTTTCCCAGATGGTCAATCCATTCTTCCACCTCATCTAGTCTACTATTAATTCCCTCTAGTGTATTTTTAATTAAAAAAATTGTTTTAACATTTATTTTTGAGAGAGATAGAGAGTGTACAAGTGGGGGAGGGACAGAGAGAGGGAGAGACAGAATCCAAAGCAGGCTCCAGGCTCTGAGCTGTCAGCACAGAGCCCAGTGCAGGGCTTGAACTCACAAACCCTGAGATCATGACCTGAGCTGAAGTCAGACACTTAACTGACTCAGTCACCGAGGGGCCCATAGTGTTTTTTTATTTTTAATTATTGAGTTCTTAATCTCTGGTTGGTTCTTTTTTATATTTTCTATTTCTTTGTTGGAGGTCCTCTTCTCTTTTCTCAAGTCCAGTAAGTGTTTTTATGACCATCACTTTGAATTCTGTATCAGGCATATTGCTCATCTCCACTTCATTTAGCTCTTTTTCAAGATTTTGTCTTATTCTTTCATTTAGGGCATATTCCTCTGTCTCCTCATTTTGCCTAACTCTTTGTTTATTTCTATTGGGAAAGTCTGCCATGTTTCCTAAATAGTAGTGGCCTTATGAAAAAGAAGTCCTGTTGTGTCCTGTAATATAATGCCCCCTGTTCACCAGAAGAAGCAGGCACTTCAGGGGTGTCCATGTGGGTTGTGTGCCCCCTACTTTTGTGGCTGAGTACCGTTTGCCTTTAGTCTAGTAGGCTGCAATAGCCCACTTTGCCTGTTGCAGGCCCACCAGCCTGGGTTCTGTGCTTTTAATGGGCCAGTCTGGGGCTGCTGTGGTCTTGTAGTTGGGTAGTGTCAGCAGTCAGACCACAGGTCTGCCCTGAGCCAGTCCATATGGGCTGCAGCCACACCAAACTGCAGGGCACCTTGTGTTGTGCCCTGAGAGGCTTTCACTGGTGCTTTCTAAACACTAGGATGGTGAATGTCATGTTTTCAAATGGGGACAATAAGCTCATGAATGTCAGTGAACAATTTAAGTCTATAATCCTTTCTTTTGGGAAATACCTAATTGACAATTTCCTATGGAGTGCAACTTTGGGGTCTTGCTGTCCAGTATGTTCATTTGTTAAAGTTTATCTAGAATTGTTTTAACAAAATACCAGCATTACTTTAACACACACTCTTTGGCCAAACTTATATGAAATTGGATGGTTGTGAATTAAGAGTCTTGTCAGGCATTGTTATTTACACAAAATGATATCAAACCCATCCATTTGTTCATTTGATCTACTTTATCTTTCTTAAATATTTATTTATTTATTTATTTATTTATTTATTTATTTATTTATTTAGAGGGAGCATGCATAAGTGGGAGTGGGGCCGAGAAAGAGAATCCCAAGCAGGCTCTGAGTGTCATCAGCACAGAGCCCTTAAGGGGCTCAAACCCACGAACCATGAGATCATGATCTGAGCCAAAATCAAGAGTTAGACACAATCAACTGAACCACCCAGGCACCCCTAATTTATCTTTAAAATATGGATCTGCCCTTATTCAACAAAAGAAAACCATGACCAGACAATGTGCCTCAAAAGTACTTTCTACCAGATCCTTATGAAATTTTTTTTTCTCTTGAAAAAATCTATGTTCACAGATGATGCTTTAAGGACACAAAGTTTACCCCTTCTGCCATATTTGTGGTTCTCAGTCCTGGCCACACTTTAAAATCATTTTATAAGTTTTAGAAGTCCGACCTTCAGGGATTTTTATTTAATTGGTTCAAAATGGGTGGCAGCAGGGTATTTTTAGAGAGCTCCCCTAGTGATTTTAAGGCACAACCCAGGAAGAAACCAGAACCACTGGCAACAAGAAACTGTGGGGATGATTAGACCTAGTGAGCTCACTTCTTAAAGCACATATTGCACAAGTTATACGTCAATATATTCCTCATTTTCAAAGTTAAAATATTTCACGGGGAACCTGGGTGGCCCAGTCGGTTAAGTATCCCACTCGATTTCAGTTCAGGTCATGATCTCATGGTTCATAAGTTCAAGCCCCACACAGGGCTTTGGGCTAACAGCATGGAATCTGCTTGGGATTCTCTCTTTCCCTCTCTCCCACTCATGTTTGTTTGCTCTTTTGCTCTCTCTCTCTCAAAATAAATAAGCTTTTATAAAAAAGAAAGTATGAAAAAAACAGGAAAATACTTTTGTGGCTCACACTATAGTTCTATTAAATGGCTCTGTTCCAAATGATGGGCATTTAGGATATTTGCATTCAGGTAACATTACAAAAAAGTACTCTGGTGGACATTCTTATCTATCAGTGGTTCTAAATGGTGGGGGGGGGGGATGGTGATTTTGCCCCAGGGGCAATTGGCAATGCCTGGATGCATTTGGGGTTGTCACAACTATGGATGCTACTAGCATCTAGTGAGTATAGGCAAGGGATTCTGCTAAACATTTCACAATACACAGAATAGCCCACACAGCAAGAATTATCTGGCCCCAAGTATCCACAGTGCTGAGGATGAGAAACTCAGTTATGTATGAATCCTTGTCCACCTATGACAGTGCTTCTCAAAGACAAATCATTTTTTTTTTAAGGTTTATTTTTGAGAGAGAGAGAGAGAGCAAGAGTGAGCGAGAGCAAGTGAGCACAAGCAGGGTAAGGGCAGAGAGAGAGGGAGACACAGAATCTGAAGCAGGCTCCAGGTTCTGAGCTGTCAGCACAGAGACCTACGCGGGGCTCAAACTCATGAACTGTGAGATCATGACCCCTGCCGAAGTCAGACACTAACCCAACTGAGCCACCCAGGTGCCCCTCACAGGCAAATCGTAAGTCATGGAATAGTCTGTGCTTTTGAGATGTTTACAAACACCAAAGCTGTCCTCCAGGATGAATATGCCAGCTTCTTCTCCCAGCAGAGCAGAAGGATATTCTAAACAGTCATTAAAGAACAAATAAATAAATCCAGCCTGGAAAAGTTCAAAAGGCTTCTGAGTTTCTAGTATCAACAGGAATGATCATGCAACTCTAAATCCCAGAGTTTCAATATTTGAAAAATTGTCTTCTTTGGTTTCAGAACATAATTCATTTGGGGTCTTTGCAATGTTAATATATAACTAACCTAACTAATATCTCTCCCTGCTTTTCAACTGTGGCCAAAATTAGCATCTTGGGAGAGTAAGCGGAGTGTCTTAAATACTGTGCCAATTTTCAAAAAATTACTTGTATTTCTCTTACACACAGACCCTAAAGCACTGTTTTCCCAGCAAATGCTGCCCTTGGAATGACCTTCATGTGTAGTAACTGATCATACAAGTCATGTGCCAGGGCCAGGTGTTTGTTCTCAAACACTATGTGTTTATTAGCTAGAGATGATCTTGACACATCAGCAAGTAGAAATACATTACAGATTTAAATCCATTATGCAAATTCAAAGGTAAAATTTATAGGAAATGCATTACTCCCCTATTTGCATTTTACCTAGTCTTTTTTAGGAAGCAAGATTATTTACCTTCACCAATTTTCAATTTCCATATTTACAAAAATGCAAATCATAGCCAACATGGTTCATGTTCCCAGTTTTTTCCATGACAAGTCAAATGTAAGGTATTCTACAGCCATAAAGTTTTTTAGCACTGTAACTCTTCTGAGGTTCCTCTGCTATGAACTCCTAATAAAGAGCTCATTTTAACTTTCTTCCCGGAGTGAAGTTGAATCATGCACTCACTCTCAGGAGAGCATGCAAAAGATGATGAGCCCTTGGAACAATCACAATTAGTTCTGATGAGTCACCATTTCTGCTCCCCCCCCCCCCACAACGTTTTAAAAATTATGTTTTGTGGGGTAGTTTCCAGAGTCCAAGTTTTCAAACCATGGCCACCAAGAGCTGTGATGACCTTCATCATGTCTTGGTCTCAACTGGTATTTACTGATTTTCCTATTTGGGGCTTAATAGATTCTAGATAACAAAAGAAAGAAGAAGGGGATTGGGAAGGGGAGGAGAAGAAAGAGGGAGATGAGAAAGAAAGAAAGGCTGTACTGCGAACCCCCAGGAAAGGGAATGGCCCCTCTTGTTCATCATTTTACCCACAGCTCTTAAGGCATGACGTGGCACATATAGTGTAACTGAAATACTTGATTAAAGAATGGGAGATGGAGTAAAATACTTACTGAGGTAAAAAAGCATACGAATTAGACCAAAACTTTGATTCAGAAGCATGAATGAGGACCCAGCAAGGCTGTGCACACTAGATAGGCTGGTGGGGGGTGGCAGAGCCTGCCTCAACAATCATCCTGAGGAAGAGATGCTGGCTGTGCCTTACTGGGGTCCACAAAGCTGGGAGGCTGGGTAGGAATGGTCAAGTCTCTAAGAATCTGTTGGGGAGGGAGGACCCATCTGTTGGGGAGCAGGGGGGACCCTCCCATGTTCTGTGCCTATTCATCCCTCCCTATAGGCTCTAACACAAACATGGCTGGCCCTAGCAAACTCCCTTTGGCAAGTCTGGTGGATGTAGCAAAGATGCAATTTAGGCAAAATTACCCTTCAGAAAATGCTTACGAGATTCCATTTGGAAGCTTCTGAAATAAACAGGGGTCTCTGCTACTTGACAGTTTCAATTGCAACTCCAAATTAGACAAATTTGCCAATGCCCAGGCAGATAGGGTCTTCTATTTAGCTTAGCTTTGATCACAGACCCAAAACCCAGAAGCTCACTCTTAGCCTACATTAGGGCTCTAACCCCCCAAATGAATTTTAAGTGGAATATACAGCCTCATGTAGCTCTCTGCCTCTTTTTTATAAATGGGGTGGAAAAACCTGTTTCTTCCCTGCAGAAGGTGGCTTGAACTTACTCTTGCTATTCACATCTTCTGAAACCGTTATCTGGCATGCCCTCTCCTTGCTCTTGGCCTCACAACTAACAAGAGAGACCAAGAGGACTGTAGTCCTGGTAGCATGATGGCATAGAGGTTATAAGCACTTGGGCCTTTAAGATAGCATAACTCACAAAGTCAAGTACACATTGCCAGATCCAACAAGGTGGAACATGCTGGTGTTTCAGTCACTCCTCTCCAGTGCTGGAGGTCCCAGAATTGCCCCCACCCAACAGGTTTCCTAAGCACCTGCTACAGGTCAGGTCCTGAGAGATTGCTGTGAACAAGATGACAGTCTGTGCTCCCCAGGAGCTTCAAGAATGGTGAGGCAGGGACAACTCAACAGGAGACCACTTCAGTGTATAGAAGAGGAGTCAATTCCCTGAGAAATTAAGGGTCAAAGCTCCCTTTGGGCTTGAGTTTCTCTGATGGGCCCAGTGGATTTGAAAAGTCTCTGTGTCTGGGTCCCTAACCCACAGGAAGAGTCATCTTCTGGGGAGAAATCTCTATTTTTCTTTACTTGTCTTGCACAGAGCAAAGTGTCCATATACTTTAGGACTGAGCTTTTTTTTTTTTTTTTTTTTAAGTTTTGTGGCCATCATGAGAACTGGCATTTTTTTTTTTAAGTTTATTTATTTATTTATTGTGACTGAGAGAACGTGTGTGTGAGCAGGGGAAGGGGCAGAGAGAGAGGGAGAGAGAGAATCCCAAGCAGGCTCCATGCACTATCAGCACAGAGCCTGATGCAGGGCTTGAACCCACGAACCATAAGATCATGACCTGAGCTGAAGTCAGATGCTTAACTAACTGAGCCATGCAGTTGCTCTAAGAATTTTACTGTGATAAGCTTTTGCTTTGTTGTTTGCTTGTTCTGGGGAAGTTGTTCATCTCTCTATGAAGTAGATAAATATATTTGCCCTTAATATGAAACCAATTTCCTCCCCCATTTTTATTTGAGAGAAAGAGAGACAGAGAGAGAGAGACTGCTCAAGCAGGATAGGGGCAGAGGGAAAAGTAAGCAAAGAATCTTAAACAGGTTCTATGCCCAGCACCAAACCTGACACAGGGCTCAATCCCACAATCCTAGAATCATGACCGGAGCAGAAATCAAGAGCCAGATGCCTAACTGACTGAGCCACCCAGGCATCTCAAATTTTTAATATCCCTGTTGAGATCTAATCTGCACACTGTAAAGTTTACCTATTTAATACGTATAATTGAGTGGTTTTTAATATATTTAGTACAGTATGAGTTGTACAATCACCATAATCTCATTTTAGAACATATTCATCATCCCCCCCCCAAAAACCTTGAACCTATTAACAGTGATTCCCCATATCCAACACCCCAGCCCAGGCAATCACTAAACAACTTAGTCTGTAGAGATTTGCCTATTTTTCACATCTCAGTGTGAGATCATGTAATATGTGGTCTTTTACAAGTGGAGTTTTCACTTAGCATCTTGTGTTTTGAGGTTCATCCATGGATAGCATGCTTCAGAACTTCATTCCTTTTTATTGCCAAATATTCTAGTGTATGGATAAACCACATTTTGTTCATCTATTCATCAGTTGATAGAACTTTGGGTCATTTCAACTTTCTGGCTATTAAGAAGAACATTCTTGTACAAGTTTTGTGTGGACATAGGTTTCATTTCTCTTGGATGAATACATAGGAGTAAATTTGCTAGATTATATGGTACTTCCATGTCTAACCTTTCGTGTAACTGTTAAAGTGTTTTCTAAAGTGTCTGCATCATTTTAAATTCCCACTAGCAATATCTCAAATTTTGATGTTTCTAAAATAAGTGTGTGATTTACAATTCATGTGCACATTTAATATAGTGGATCTCCTCTTTATATTCTTTAGTAGAGGCTTGTTATTAAATTAATGGACTATCTTAAATTAGCGCATCCTAGAATAACAGAACTATAGCGATAAGTTATTTACTGAGCCCTAACTAAGTACTAGGCACACTTTATTTAATGCTCAGGGAGTCTTAGAGATTTATTACCTTTCTTTATAGATGAGGAAATGGAGATTTAAAAAAAAAATAGGCTATCACCATATTGCCACCACCATTGCAAGGTGGCAGGATTAGCATTTGCATTTGGGTCGGTTTTCTGCCAAAGTCCAATTTTCTTCTCTATTTTCATGGTATTTTTTTTCATTTTTTCATTTTTATTTATTTTTGAAGGAGAGAAAGAGAGCACAAGCAGGGGAGAGGCAGAGAGAGAGATGGAGACACAAATGGAAGCAGTTTCCAGACTTTGAGCTGTCGGCACAGAGCCTGACACGGGGCTTGAACCACGAACCATGAGATCATCATCGGAACCCAAGTCAGACGGTTAACCGACTGAGCCACCCAGATGCCCCATTCATGGCATTTTTCTAAGACGAACAAGGGGTAATATGAGTTCTATGAGTTCATGAGTTCTATGAGTTCACAGTCAAAAAGAGTACTCTGGACGAGGCAGAGATTCATTTTGACAGAGGGGAATTGCCAGTATCTTGGGTTAAGTGGGACTGAAGGTAGGCCTTGTTGGGCACATACGGGTAGAGCATCTTAAATCAATACCCTAAGACTATTCTATCCCATATGGTAGCCACCAGCCACATGTGGCTATTGAGCACTTTTAATGTGGCCACTTGAAACCAGAAAGTGCTGTAAATATACACTGGACTTCAAAGACTTAGTACAAAAAAATAAAATCCCTCAATGTTTATTGAGTACATATTAAAATACTTTTTGTATACTGACTGAAATAAAATATATTATTGAAATTGAAGCTTAAGAACACACCCCCCCAAAAAATTCATTAAAATGCTGGATCAAATACAATACCCAGGTCACTGCCCTGCACATACAAGGATAGGAAATGGAATCATATGCAGATAAGTGACACTAGAAAAAGTCCTCCCAATGAAGGCAAGGAGATGAGCTTGGAAAAGAGAGGTCAGTGAAAAGATAAAGGAGCTAATGTAGGGTCTTGTAAAGGAAGAGCACCACAAAATTGGGAGATGAGGCTGCGTAGTAAGTCAAGACCGTGTCAAGGAGGGAGGGCCAATGGTGCCAAACGCTGAACACAAGCAGAAAAAAAAACAAAGATGATACAGTGCTTCTGCCATGGGGCTTAGGGTTACCCAAATCCTCAAAAACAGCAGTATCAGCACAGTGGCTAGAGCAGAAGAAAGCAAGGAGAACAAATGGATTGTTGGTCACCTCGATGGAGATGCAGGTTAAATGATCTCTTTTTAGCAACAACACCCATTTAGACAAAGTCAGAAGAGTGATTCTAAAGATCAAGGAAGGAAGAAGGATCAAAGCAGGAGAATTAGGGGATGATGACAATCTCAGATGGGCTCTTCTAAAGGTAAGGGCTACCGAGGTCCACCAGAGGTACAGAATGATACTCATTTAGGCAATGGGGCTATTTTGGAGTGGGGACACAGGTGGCTGAGGACATGTAAGAAGGTTTGGTGCTATTGCTTTTGGATTGAGAGAAAGGGATCCCCATGAATGGGGCTAAGTGGCAGGTAAGACTGGGCTGCCATCATACTCTCACAAAGTGCACCTAACACCCAGGTTTTCCAGAGGTACACAGGGCTGGGTGCAAAAGTGCCCACAGAATGAAGAAGTGAAGTCCCACTAAGAATTCAGAATGGGGACAAGTGAAAGCAAACCTAGATGGACAGACTGAGAGACTAGGCAGACACTGAAGCATAGAGATCAGACCCAGAAAATATAGCACACGGCAAAGGCCAATCTGTTCCATGTACATATCATGAGCCATTAACAGTCAAAAGAAAAAATACTCATTTTGCCACTTATATTTATACTCAATAGTCATTTGCATAAGCGGTAAGCATATGTCAACTTTTGAGGGGGAAAGACAGAGACCTAATACAAGTAAGATAGCAATTGTTGTCTTTCAACCCTTTTGCTTTTCAATTCCATCAGTCTTTCTGATATTCCACTAATATGCCAGGTTCTGGTAGTTGGGAATATGGAGAATATCTAAGAACAACAGAATGCAGAATGCACATTTTGTTTAGCCTGAAACAAAACTTTTATCCTGGGAATTCAAATTCCACAAGCTGAGACTTGTGTTTATAGACAAGCCAAGAAAATAGGTATTGATTTTTCCCTTCAGGGCATGGACAGAAGTCACCAGTCTTCGATTTTTTTTTTTTTTTTTTTTTTTTTTTTTTTTTTTTTTAGAATACCAAGCAGCCTTGGTCTTTTTTTTTTTTTTTTTTCAACGTTTATTCATTTTTGGGACAGAGAGACAGAGCATGAACGGGGGAGGGGCAGAGAGAGAGGGAGACACAGAATCTCCGAAACAGGCTCCAGGCTCCGAGCCATCAGCCCAGAGGCCGATGCGGGGCGCGAACTCGGGGACCGCGAGATCGTGACCTGGCTGAAGTCAGACGCCCAACCGACTGCGCCACCCAGGCGCCCCACCAGTCTTCGATTTTAATGCTAGGGTGCTGCATTATAGGAGAATGTGTTCCCATCTCAACCTGCTTCCTTATTTATACTATGAAAATGTTGGTCAATGCTGAGGAGCAATCAAAAGAGAATGGTGGGGAGACCAAAGTACTAAGGGGAAGCGCTGAGCAGTGTGAACTGGAAACCTGTGAAAGTAAGTTAAGCAGGAAAAAAAAAAGTCGTTTGAAAAACTACAATTGGTCTTCATTAGCAGTGGGTGGTTTGGGGTCAGCAAGTGATAAGGAATTGGAAAAGGGACAAAGTAACAAAAATGTTTCACCAAAAAAAAATATTAGGGGGAAGATCCAATTTGGGAGGGAGAAAAGATTATAAGATGTGTCTATGAAACTATTTAGAATGGGAAAGAAATCCAGACTAAACCTTACATCTTGGATCATGGACTAAGGATCATGGACTAAACCATATTGGATCACTCCTACCTTTTTATTTTTCTTTCCACCTCTTTCTAAGATGAAAACAAATATATACTCTTAGGTCTACCAAGTATGTAACTAGACTCTATTTCTAAGAATACCTCAAGAGGTATCTTAGAAGAGGCAGTTTTGTTTCAATATGTAATAAATTGATCTGTGACCCATGACTCACAGATTTTTTAAATGTTTATATCAAAATCACAATCTAATTAGAAATGGAAATTAACTAGCTACAATATCCAAATAATTTGAATTAGCCAAGGTAATTGAGTCTATCAAAGAAATTAAGTATCTTAAAGCAATAATTAGCCTAAAAGGTATCCCATGACTTGAAAATCTTGCAAAAACCTGCTATCTGTGTGTCTCCTGGGGAGTCTACACATTTTAAAACAAGGTCAGGCCAAATCCAATTACAAAAGTGAACACAGTATGCTTCTGAATGCTTTGGGGTCATAATTTAGCAAGCTATGGCAATAATTTGCTAAATGTTCCACTGATGGCTTCATGGAAATAGTATTGCAGATAGACAAGCACAACTCTATAGAACTAAGTGATTAGGAATTGCAGGTATAAACCACAAAGACACTGTTAGTGCTAAATAAATACTTAGTGATATTGTTTAAGCTAAAATTAGATTATAGTTTACTTTAATAGCCTGCTTGAAAATTACTTTTCTCAAATCTTGAAAACTTCCAGAGAATAATCTAAGTTTACTAAGTACAAAGGATGCTGGAGTTGCAAGAGAGGGGAGCACTGATGGTTAAGACCTAGGTTACAGCTCCGATTGGGATGTAATTGACCTATGCTCAAAGAAGTGAGTATTAATAAGCTGGCTCCACTTTTCAGGGCATCTGCAGGCTCTGTGATGGAGTGATCAAGAAATTGCGGAAGTCAAAGGATGAGCAATAGAATGAGGAAGATCTTTCATCAAAACCTCCAAGAGACTAAGATGCCTGACATCAGGTTAAGAACCATCATAGTTCAAAAATTATCAGTGGCCAAAAATGGGCTAAATAGCCCATTTTCACAGAGTACCATCTTCTATTATTTAATTATTATTTAATCACTAGACTTCTTGTGCCATTTAAATGCCACTTCTGGGGCGCCTGGGTGGCGCAGTCGGTTAAGCGTCCGACTTCAGCCAGGTCACGATCTCGCGGTTCGTGAGTTCGAGCCCCGCGTCGGGTTCTGGGCTGATGGCTCAGAGCCTGGAGCCTGTTTCCGATTCTGTGTCTCCCTCTCTCTCTGCCCCTCCCCCGTTCATGCTCTGTCTCTCTCTGTCCCAAAAATAAAAATAAAACGTTGATAAATGCCACTTCTGTTTCTTTGTTTTAACCTGTTTCTGCTTCTCTGTAGTTATTAGACCAGAAGTTGGGGAAATGTGGAGGTTGGCATGCTACTAGTTTAAGCTCAGGGAAGAAGGGAACCAGTAGGGAATGTAGCACACAATCAGTTCAGCAGAAGAGAAGACCTGGAAGGAACACAGGGGAGCAAGTTGCCACTGACTGTATCTAAGGGCGTGGCTTTATTATTTTTTTAACATGAAATTTATTGTCAAATTGGTTTCCATACAACACCCAGTGCTCATCCCAACAGGTGTCCTCCTCAATACCCATCACCTACCCTCCCCTCCTTCCTACCCCCCATCAACCCTCAGACTGTTCTCAGTTTTTAAGAGTCTTTTATGGTTTGGCTCCCTCCCTCTCTAACTTTTTTTTTTTCCCTTCCCCTCTCCCATGGTCTTCTGTTAAGTTTTTCAGGATCCACCTAAGAGTGAAAACATATGGTATCTGTCTTTCTCTGCATGACTTCTTTCACTTAGCATAAGACTCTCCAGTTCCATCCACGTTGCTACAAAAGGCCATATTTCATTCTTTCTCATTGAAGGGCATGGCTTTAAAACTAGTCTCAGCAACAGAAATGATCAAGCTTAAGAATATTCAAAGTATAAAGAAAAAGGCAAACTAAGGTAAAGAGAAATCATGATTTTCAGTGCCTTATTCATGATTTCAAGAAGTTGTTTGGTAATTCCAAGTGCACTGAAGGATTTTTTTCCCCAAGTTTCCATGAATCTGGAAAGGTGGTTAAATATACACATTAGTACAGCTAATAATGATTAATGGGAAAAATTTATACAATCTGGAATCTATATATTGTATATACTGTTTCTCCTCTTAATTTGAATAGATGGGAATATAGGGATTCTCATTAGCTCAAAATCTCAGGAATATTCATTCATCTTTGAATATCTCATTATATATAATTAACAACAGCCATCACACCAGTCAAGCTCTGACATATAATCTCAGTAGCTTTTCAGTCTATTCTCAATCTCATGCAGGCAGGCAGCCCTCCTCCATGTTGAAGCAACCTTATCTGCGACATGTGGTTGCAGCAATAAAGGGGAATTGGGCATGTATGGGAGTTCTATGTGCCTCATACAAGAAGAAACTCCATGCTCAGAATTACACAGCTCCAGTGTTACTGCAGATAAGACTGAAAACACAAGGGAGCATGTAGAGTATTTGGTAAACACTATTTGATGTCTGCCGAACACTCTCAACTTATTTAGAGTGAATAAACCAGAGATATACCCTATTGTGAAGGAAGGTAAAGGAAGCTGCTAAGGTAATTTTTAACTTCTCTAGAACATAGTTTGAAATCTCTAGTGTTAAAGACAGAAGATGATGTTTGTAAACAAGTTGGTAAGTTATGAATTCATACCTCATGCTCTTATCCAACATTTAGGGTTGGGTTTGGCGTAGGCAATGATCAGAAAGTAGCTTCGTTGATTGCAAATCTGGCTAGAGCCAAAATTTCCCAACTTTAAGTCCAATGTCATGCAAACTAGACATTGCTTCCTTCTAGAATGTAGGACTCCTATGAGATATCAAAGTGGCCTAAACATTCCACATGAAATAAAATTTTAATTCTAGATGTTACATTAGAGTAGTGTTTAATTAACCCTTATTATCTAGAATCACCTGGAGAACTATTTAAAACTACTGATGTTTGTGTCTTAACTCAGGCCAACTCAGCTACAATGTCCAGGGATGAGTACCAGCAATGATTTTTTTTTTAAGTCACCTGGATAATTCTAAGATGCAATTAAGTTTGAGAACCTCTATTTTAGAAGCAAACTTCAATCATCACCTAGCAATTACCAATTTATTGGTTGTAAGGCTGGAAAGCTTTAAGAATTAATGCTCGGGATCCACTCCACATATTGTAATTTAATTGGTTCAGGGTGGTGAGGGCTGGACTTTGGGATATTAAAAATTCTTCAGGTGATTTTAATGTGAAGTCAAGTATAAGAACTGCCATTTTATGGCAGCACAACTATCTCTCACCCCCTTGTCAGACCAGAGGTAACATGACTACAATTGGGGGAGGGGATGCAGCACTGAGTGGTGCTGTCCGTGGTGCTGAAATGTCAGTAAATTTTTATCATCGGGGTGATGAGCATTTACTAAGATGATAAAATCTTTCACGGTGGTATCTTTTTAACTGGAGATATATAAAACTTATGATAATCCAGGAACTGTTCTGTGGATTTTCAGTTTATATTTTGGCTTGTAAAGGGACAGAGATTGAGGAATATAGTGAGGGGTGGATGGGGAGTAGAGAATTAGGTTTCAAGAGGATTCTTTGCTGTTTGTCCAGAGATTACATAGGGCAAAGATTAAAGTAAGTATGACTGATGCTCTTGGAAAGTCCAAACACTTCTTTAGTTAGTAACAGTGTCTGAATATTGTTTCCACAGTGTAAACCAACAGAATTTTTAAAAATGAGATGCTTTACTTCCCATCTACAATTTGAATGCATGGATGCTTATAGTTTTCATTTTTCTGCTTAAGAGAGAAGTGACATTTTTAAAGAAATAGCCCATTTTCACAGAGTAACATCTTCATCTTATATTACTGAATCATATCACCACTGAATATTTCCAGTTTTTGAATTTGAGTAGTTTTTTTTAAGATAAATGAGATAACGTGATGTTATAAGACCAATAATTAGATATGACCTAACAGTTAATGTTTCCCACATTCTCTTCCACATTCTTTACTTCATTATCACAAGTGAGTTGTCCATTCAGTAATTTCTTCTATTCTCCATGGTCTAAAAGCCTATACTCATTCCCTCAAACTTTTATGGAGATGCAATGTATTCCATGACTCTATCAAGTAACAACTAGGTAATAAAAAGGCTAAAAAGGCTAAATGAATGTTTTAAGTGTTCTCAAATTTATGAACATTCTCAGAAATATAGAAAATGTTTTCCAGAGTAAATGATATCAAGAATAGGAGCCTGATGTAACCTAAACATGCCAAACATCTGAACACCACATTATCAGCAAATAGCTCCCAAACATATGTCTCTTCCTTGCTAAATTCTAGCATTTCCCATAAGGCATGTATGGGTATGCACAGAACTCTAATAATGCATGAGTATCTTTGGGACAATTATGTTCCTAGTCCTCTGCTAGCAATTGGAAAATAAGAGCTTTACGCTAGACATCAAGGCACTTGCTAATATGTAGATCCACAAGATGCTTAAAGAGTTAATGGGGAGAATAGTCCCTCATCTTAAAATTACTCAGAAACTCATTTTACTTATTACCAGACTGTATGAGTTTGGACACCTGCATTTACTGCCTCCTTCAGTCAGAATGAACAATTAATCCATACTTTCTTAAACACTCTGCACTTCAAAACAATCAGATAAATCCCATTTCCCATTAATCACAGTTCACAGCTTTGCCAATTTGGTTATCATAACAGTAAAACAGAGTACAGTTGTCAGGCCTTGACCACACCTTACCCTTCATATATTCAGACATTTAATGGGTGGGTCTGGTAGCCATGAGCCTTTTAGTGGATTTAAGTCAAGGTGCTTTGAAAAAAAATAACCAAGTCCAACCATCTTCCAGCGTTGGGACACCCTCCCACCAAGTCTGTCACCCATCAAATAAGACTTCTTTCTCTTTCCCAAAAGGGTTCTTAGGAGGGAGCTAGTTTACCATCAACACAATTAGAATCATTTTAGTATAGCCTCCTTAAACTTCTGATATTTCCTATCAAACTCTCTGGGAGCCTATTTATTGAAGACTTCCAAAGAGGGCTCTATAGAATCTAGAAGCAGAAAGACAGAAAAAGATTTTGAAAGAGTATTTCAGAATTGCTGGTAGCAGTATCAGGGCTCCAAGGGGCTGTTTTGATGGTAAATTCATTATTGCCTCAGGCTCTGATGGATCCCAGCACCCCAGTGACTGACTCTGCTACTTACACAGCTCTGAGTAAACTTGTTTTTCCCATAAAATGATCTCACAACTCTTGTTCTCCAAGGAGTTATGTCTTTTATGGAAGTAAAGATAGAAATCGTAAATACTCTCCTTTCACCATTAAGAGTTCTTATCACTGCAGTGTGAGGACACTCATCATCAGAGCCTACAAACAGGAGGCCAAGGGTGATTGAGTGAAATGACGAATGATCACAGCAACAAGATTAAGTCTTGTCTTGCTTTTATTGGAGGACCTTTGGGACTCTCCTGCATCAGTGGCTCTGTGGTTTCTATCTCTCACATAATTCTAGAAAACTGTATTATTATGTCTAGGATCAATGACAGTTTTATATCACTTGAAAAACTTGTTTAGAACTTATTCTACTCTGTGCTTCAAATATGACTCAACTGTTGGAATAGGAACAATGGGGAAACAGCAATCTATAAAGTGAAAAGAACAAGTTTGTTCTCATACTGCTACCATTTGGAGACACAGATTAACAGGGTTGCCTTAAACTTCATGAAATTTAAGAGGCACCAGGGTGGCTCAGTCGATTAATTGTCTGACTTTGGCTCAGGTCATGATCTCATGGCTCATGGGTTCAAGCCCCACGTAGCGCTCTATGCTGACAGCTCAGAGCCTGAGCTGCTTTGGATTCTCTGTCTGCCTCTCTATGCCCCTCCCCAACTTGTGTTCTCGCTCTCAAAAAATAAACATTAAAAAAAACTCATGAAGTTTAAAAAATTGAATGGAAGTGAAAAAATACATAACTTCATGGAAGTGCATCCAGACCCTCAGTTTAAGCCATGAGGACTATTCTTTCAATGCTGACCTCACTTAAAACCTTGCCCTCATACAATGTTTCCCATATTGGAATTTAGTTGAAACCCTCAAGCACCTCATTTCTGAACAAATTTTGTCCTTAGAAAGAAACACACTTCAAACACAGTAACACAGAGAGGATTTATAACCTGGAAAAGGAATGAACCAGTTGGGAGAGAGGGACAGAGACTATAAGTCCACCTAGAATACTCCAGTAAAACTGAAGATTGATCATTTTCATAAGTGATAAATCCTTCCAAGCTGACTCTCATCCAAAACATAGCCTCACGGGTCTATAGCGGGCTATGGCTGTCATCTCAGATTACAGGATGATGCAGACTATAATGTTTGAGGCACCTGCAAAGTCACTGCCTCTACCCTGTTCTCTGGTCATCTAGCCCTGGCAAATGCAGGAGATGGGGTGGGCAGGTCTCTGCCAGGGAACTCTGAGATGTGGGACATTAGTGGTATTCCTATGGCATTCCTATCAAACTGGGAGAGCAGACCATGTGGCTGGCCTTGTGTGGAGTCTGGGGATGTGAAGGTGTGTGGGAGGAGAAGGACCCACATTTACAGGGACCACATGAAACTTTGGTTATCTGCTATTCTGTGACAGGCTGAGGGAAGAAACCATAAAGCCTGCTGCCACTTTTAAGAAACATGTTTGGAATCCTATACACCCGAGTTAGTCATGTAACCTCTCGGCACTTATTTCTCCACATGCAAAAAATATAACAACAGTATGAAAGTCATGAGGTTGTTGTGAAGATAAAAGGAGTCCATATGCCCAAGAAAACTAACTGCTATCAAGTGTTTTCTGCCACAAAGGATGGCCCTGGATCCATATCCGAGTCCCACACAACTATAATGGGCAGACAAAAGGAAGGTCCACTTTCGGAGATTTAGTGCAAGTGACTTTGGTTTGGGTATTAACAAAAACCAACCAGATCAGATTCTCTTGTAAGAAATAAATGCTTAGGGCACCTGCGTGGCTCACTTGGTTAAGCGACTGACTTCAGTTCAGGTCATGATCTCACTGTTCATGAGTTTGAGCCCCACATCAGGCTCTCTGCTGTCCGCACAGAGCATACTTCTGATCCTCTATCCCCTCTCTCTGCCCCTCTCCCCTATGTGTGTGTGCACACATCCCCCCCCTCTCCCTCCGCCACCCCCCACCCCACCCCCCCCTCAAAAACAAACATTAAAAAAAAGAAATGCTTGATAACAAGTTAGGTCACTGCATTTGAATCTCAAGTGACAGGAAGCTCCTCTTCCCACAGTCTGGCCTACACATGGACTCTTTGAGCCCCAGAGTTCCTGAACTCCCAGAAAAAACAGACTTGATCCCAAATTCCTGTGGACCCTTGTTATAATCTCCCCATTACCCAACTTCATCTGTTGGTGCGCCTCCCCTACCACCTTAAATACAGGGAGACAGACCAAACTTAATACAGAGAGGAAAAGCTGGGACTCCAATCTTGACATCACCTAGAAACTTCTACTTGTGAAATACTAAATGCTACTATCATACACTCTGACCACAACTTCAGCTCAGCTCAGCTCCCGGAACTACTAAGCACCTTGACTTCCTCCAAGCTCTCCCTATTCCTTAAATTATTTTCCCTTGTTGCTTCATTTTCTTTTCTGCATAGATTGTGTGTTTCATCATTTCAACACTGTTTCCCTGGCATTTGACCGTCACTTCCCTGTGTTTGTCTGCCCAAGGCACCCAAAGCTTCTAAACCTGCACTGACTGTACTCCACACACAAAAAGGCTCTAAGAAATGACAGAATTCTTGAAATGTGTGCTGTTACTCAATTATAGCTTACAATTTCAGCAGGCCCTCAGAGCCATGCTTTCCCTCAATTTTGGTCAGTTCGCCCAACGTCATCACTACCCTCTTAAAATTTTACCAACCTTTCCCTCTCCTCCTCTGCTTTACACCCCAGTGAAGTACACCCTGGTTTAAGAGACACTGTCCACCAGGATAAAATCCAGTCCCCATCTGCCTCTCCTGAGACCCTATCCATCACCTTGGCCTTGAAGTTGGCCAACACTATGCTGATTTGTACATCTATCTTGCAGAAGCTGATCTAGACAGTCCACTGGACAAAGATTATCCAAATTTTCTTTTTTTTTTTTTTTTTAATTTTTTTTTTTCAACGTTTATTTATTTTTGGGACAGAGAGAGACAGAGCATGAACGGGGGAGGGGCAGAGAGAGAGGGAGACACAGAATCGGAAACAGGCTCCAGGCTCTGAGCCATCAGCCCAGAGCCTGACGCGGGGCTCAAACTCACGGACCGCGAGATCGTGACCTGGCTGAAGTCGGACGCTTAACCGACTGCGCCACCCAGGCGCCCCATCCAAATTTTCAAAAACAACAACCCGCTTTTCCCCCTCCTCTCAGTTACTACAAAGTGTGATCCTTCACTCTACTCTTTTTTTTTTTTTTAATTTTTTTTTTCAACGTTTTTATTTATTTTTGGGACAGAGAGAGACAGAGCATGAACGGGGGAGGGGCAGAGAGAGGGAGACACAGAATCGGAAACAGGCTCCAGGCTCTGAGCCATCAGCCCAGAGCCCGACGCGGGGCTCGAACTCACGGACCGCGAGATCGTGACCTGGCTGAAGTCGGACGCTTAACCGACTGCGCCACCCAGGCGCCCCTGATCCTTCACTCTACTCTTAAATATTTGACATCTTCTACATATTCTGGTTGTTGTGCAACATATCTATGGTTGCCATGGAATCTATGTATCTCTAATTGCCCTATGACGTTGGGCTCTGTAAGTCAGATGCCTGGTCTTGCTCATCTTTGAATTCTCAGGGCATTGAGCAGTCTCCAGGAGAGGTCCAAAACCTTGACTGTACTGACACAAACCCCAGTCTGGATGGAAGGGCTGAGTTCTCACACCTCCACCCAAGGCATGTTAAATCAGGTTCCACACCGATCTCTGCAGTGCCATTTGACATTTGTTTTGATTGAACTGCATACAGAAGGATGTGGAGCAATTTCCCAGCAACACTTGCTGGTTTAAGGCCTAGCTGTCTTGGGATAGGCAAAAGCTTCACCCCTCTCTAATTGGCCTAATTCTCAAACAAATTAAGAGACAGTCAAGCCTTTGTTTTGTGAATCTGCTCAGGAAATGGAGGCAAGGTCTTCAAGAATGAACTCAGGTTTGAGAGGATGGGAAAGAAAGAAAACAATCAAGGGAGGCAAGGAAAGCATCAAATTTACATCTGAGGTCATTAGCACTTCAGGCTGATTAATTGCAAACAGTTGGGAAACGGGCAGAGGCTCTGGCAGCCAAAAAAAAATACCATTGGGGGAATCTGGACTCCTCTGACTCCAGATTCCAAAACAAATGCTTTCTCTGTTTAAGTTCATGAAATTCCTGTAAGCATTTATTTGCAATTTTAATTGTTTTTGTTTTATCTTCTTGTTGGTGGAGGGGTTGGGGATTTTTTTTTAGAAGATCTTTCCAGATTAGTCCTATTGGGTTCCAACTGACCCATTTCTGAGTGTGGGTCTAGGCATGATGTTTAACGCCCCAACTACTGTGTCCAGTGTCTATAGGTTATGATGAGATCCCATTATCTCTTCTTCATGCCTTCAGCCCTCCACTGTCCCCTCCCTCCCCACCCCAAATCCTTGGCTGGCCCCTTAACTAGTGTTTTGAAATCTTTCCTGTGCGTACAAAATCTCCCTGAACTCTTGTTGAAATGCAGATTGTGACTCAGTAGGTCTGAGGTGAGGTTTAAGAGTTGGCATTTTTAACATCTTCCCAAGCAATGCCCACGCTGCCCTACAGACCACTGCTTGAGAGCAAAGCTCTAACCCTCTACCAGTGGACCCAAGAGGGTCATCCAGAAGACCAACAGGCAAGATGTTCCATTGATGCACAGGAAAAAAAAGTATTAAAATTAACATGAATGTTTCTATCTAAAAATTTTAAGTCTTTTTAAACTTTTTTAAATGTTTATTTATGGGAGAATGAGAGAGAAAGACAGAGTGCAAATGGGGGAGGAATAGAAAGGGGGAGACACAGAATCCAAAGGAGGTTCCAGGCTCTGAGCTGTCAGCACAGAGCCCAATGCGGGCTTGAACTCCCCAACAGTGAGCTCATGACCTGAGCTAAAGTTGGACACATAACCAACTGAGCACCCAGGCACCCCTAAAACTTTTAAGTCTTAAACACAGGTACTTTCACCTGTCTGATGACCTCCCATGAGGTTGAGTCAAAGGAATCCTGAGAAAAAGAGTAGAAATAAAATTCTGCATCTCAGAGGGGTTGACAAAGACAGACCTACATATTCATTGCCATTCAGCTTACTGCAATATGCTGAATTGCATGTCAGAGAGCTTATGGAATACATTATCTAGCTTCAATAAAACTCTCACAAAATGTAGAAGAGGTTTAAATAATGCCAAGAAACTGCTAATTAAAGATAACATTAAGCATCTATATCCGCCAACCGAAAAGTTGGCCCAGAAATCCAAAATTATAATGAAGATTATTTGGAATATGGATTTATGGTCATCTTTAACTACGACCTTGAGAGTACACTGCATCCAGAAGTAAAAGGAGAATATACATGTGATTTTTTAGTAATAATTCCTACTTTGAGGGATATATGTGCCCATGTGATTTTACACATGAGGTGCACAATCAAGCCTTGGAGACCACTGCTCTATCCTATTCTCTGCCCTCCATTCCACATGGAATAAACATCTTGGTGTTCTTTGGTCAACCCCTCTCCCCACACACCTAGTTTCTGGTGTTGTGACCTCCCTATCCTCCACTGCCACTAAGGGTTTCAGCTGAGGTCACAGGAGGAAAAGCAAGGGATCCCAAACTCCTATGCCTGCAACAGTCAAGGAGGGATCACAAAATCATAAGGAGGGAAGAGTGTAACAAAATGACAGCACAAATGTGACAGGCAGAGATTGACTCTAGGTCCCAGTACTGTAAAGGCAGTAGAGAGGAGTAGAGACCATGGCAGCAGAATGCTGGCCTTCCATTCTTTGCCTATGGGGACGTGCAGACTCAGTCTCAGATAATCTATTTCAAGGAAAACTTACATTTGAAATTTTCCTGGATATACAATGTTTAAACATGCTGTATACATGCATGCACATGCACGTGTGCACACACATACACACACACACACACACACACACAAACTTGCCAAGACTTCAAGCCACGTTTGGACGATGAGTCATCAGTGTGCTCTACCCACTGTATATAGAATACAACTTTTACCAGTAGCCACAAAATCATAATTAAGACAAAGAGCAAAAAAGGGAGAGCAAGGTTCAGGAGTCATGAAGCCAGAGTCAACACAAAGCTCAGTCCTGTGACAGGGAAGGAAAAGACAAAGAAAAGGCAGGGAGAAAGAAGATGAAGAAGCCAAGCTAATGAGAACAAAACAGCTAAAGGCACTGTTTGCTTCCTCCCTTTTTCCTCCTGGGGTCAATAATTAATCAATCTAGCTTCCCCAGAGTTGTGGGCCCACTGTGTACAGTCTTGAGAAAGTGACACATGCTAACGTCTAGGTCGCTTTTTTTCTGAGCAGCAAGACTACATTTCCCAGCATTCTCTGCAGTGGTTATGGCCATGTGAATGAGTTTTAGCCCATGGAAGGCAAGGAGTGATGTACAGAACAGCCAGGTGTGGTCTACGAACACCCATACACAACTCAGGCATGCAGGATCCTTTTTCCCACCCCTCTTCCTTAACTGCATGAGGAGGCAAAGGTCTGGAGGAAGGTGGAACACTATGGCCTAAGAAGCTGAACTCAGCTCTCACTACCACTGGCCCACCTGGATTGTGAGATAAGCAAGAAATACTTATATTTTATTGAACTACTGAGATTTGGGTCTTAATTCTCTCTGCTTTGAGTACATTTATCATGGTCTACCTCCTCTTGCCCAGTATCTTGCCTTCTTCAGTTGAACGTCCCATTTTCTCTTATCACTCCAGTGGAATGATTCCAATCTTCTGGCCTCTCCTCTCTGAAATGCTCTACTTGGCCTGTATGACTCTCAAAGTACAGAGCCCCAAGTGGAATTCCTCACTGAAGTAAGCTGTGCTCAGGGCAGAACAGAACAGGATCACCACCTCCCTGTTCTCAGATGGTATGCCTCTATTCATAGAGTCTATGATGTCTATTCACTAAACCTATGTGATTTTCTTTTTCCTTGTGCTTGCCTGGTGCTGCATCTTCCCCATTTTATAATTCCAGATTTATCTCCTTGGCTATCAAAGCTCTTAAAGTCTTTATCATATTAGGTTTGTTTTGTTATTCTGTAAAATGACCTTCTTTGGATGCCTATGTAGATCCCTTTTATTTTTTGCCTTTGCAGCTTCCATTTGCTCTTCTTCTGGTAGTAACACTTGTATTTTGATTACATGCAGTCTTAGTGGTCCTAGCAATCAAGGGAAGCTGCTTCCTTCTGACCTAGCAGTTGTATGTTATTCAAGCTCAACAGCAACTCTCCTCTTCTAAATCAGGGACACGAGAATTAAAGGCATATAGAATAGCTACATCTTAAAAGGAACGTCTCAAATGGATCAGCCATTAATTCCTGCTACCTGAATCCCAGAACATCTTTTCCACACTTAGTTGTTCAATTTTTCCTTCAACTCTGTGAATCCCTCTGCCTTCATTTTTTATTGCTGTTGTAACAAATTACCACAAACCTAGTGTCTTAAAACAACACAGAATGAGGTTCTAGCCTCCAAATATATATAAAAAAAATTCCTACAACTCAATAAAAACCCCAATTAAAAATGGGCAAAGGACTTAAGTATACCTTTCTACAAACAAGATATGCACATAAAAATGGACATTTAACATTATTAGTCATTAGGGAAATGCAAATGAAAACCACATTGACAATCCCATTAGAATAGCTAAAATTTTTTTAAAAAGGAAAATAATGTTAACAAGGATGTGGAGAAATTGAAACCCTCGTGTATTGCAGGTAGGAGTATAAAATGGTTCAGGTGCTAAGGACAACAGCTTGACGGTTGATCAAAAAGATAAACAGAGAGGGGTACCTGGGTGGCTCAGTCAGTTAAGCACCAGTTAAGCTCTTGATTTTGGCTCAGGTCACTATATCACAGCTCTGAGGCATGCTGAGCCTTGAGTTGGGCTCAGCATGAAGATTCTCTCTCTCCCCCTTTGCCCATCCCCTGGCTCAAGCACACACTCTCTAACAGTTAAACAGAGTTATCACAAGATCTAGCAATTTCACTCCTATGGGTATACCTAAAAATTTAAAAACAAGTGTTCATTGGAATGTGCACGTGCATATTTATAGCGGCACTGTTCACAACAGCCAGATGGTCCACACAGCCCAAATGGCCATCCAGAGACAAATGGATAAACAAACTGATGCAGACATACAATGAAGTGTTACTCAGCTGTAAAAAGGAATAAAGTACTGATATATGCTACAACATGGATGAACCTCAAAAACATTATGCTCATTGAAGGAAGCCAGACACAAAAGGTCACATAAATATATAATATACACAGAACACCTGGAACAGGTAAAATTATTCAGACAGAATACAGATTAGTGGTTACTGGGGAAAAGGGGGTTGAGGGATGGAAAGCAACTACCCGATAGCTCCAAAGCTTCCTTCTGGGGTGACGAAAATATTTTCAAGTCAGATAGTGATGGTTGCACAACTTTGTGAATGTACTGAATGCCACTGATATATTCACTTTAAGATGGTTAATTTTATGTTAGGCAGATTGCACCTCAGTGAACACATATGCATGTGCACACTCACTTATGATCTCACAGTTTAGGTCAGAAGTCCTAGAAATCAAGACCTGTCAAGGTCTGCATTTCTTCTGGAGGCTCTAGAATCCAGAAAAAGCTTGATTTTTTTTTTCCATCTTCTAGAGACCAACTTGTATTCTTTGACTTGTAATCTCCTCCAGTGATGGCAGCCCTCTCACCTCTGCTTCAGTCATCCTGCCTCATCAGACCCTGACCTTCTGGCCTCCCTCTTATAAAGACCCTGTTATAACACTGGACCGGTGTGGATAATCCACAATACTCTCCCCATTTCAAGATTCGTAATCCATCTGCCAAGTCTTTTTGGCCATATAAGGAAATATTCACCCGTTTCAGGATTAGGACATGGACATTTTGGAGAGGCCATTATTCCATCTAACATACCCCTTGTCCCTTCAATGAATTTTTTTTTCTTAAGTTAGAGAGTTTCTGTTGCTTATAACCACAGAATCCCAACCAATAAAATGCTTGTTATTTTTCAGCATTTCTTATTGAACGAACAGGGAATATGAAAGTAGCCAGCAGTGTCCAAGGACTTCTTGACCATACCTCAAAATGGCAGAGGAAATCTATAGGGACTTTATGTTTGGTACAGTGCTTTCCCAAGGACCAAGGAAGCCAGATAAGGAGATACCTAATAAGCAGCTAAGGACTGAATGAATACAAGGGGGAGGATAAAATTAGGCAGGTTTAACAAACACTTCATCAGAGGCCATAGAAGCAAGGATAAGACTGTACAGACAAGAGTCAGGCAACAAGACAAGATTTTCAATATAAAATCCAAGTTAGAGCACAGTTAAGCACATATAGCATGGAAGATACAACTCCCCCCCCCCCCCCCGCCCCGCCCCTTCCCTTAAGGGTAATACCCTCTTACTCTGAATTCTGAACCTGAATCACAGGTCGCCTCAGCCAGGAAGTCATTCTTCTGTCCCCAGACAGAATTAACAACTTTCTCTGCTCCACACCTATGTACTGAGCACTTACTGTGTTGCTCTCAACTCTCATCACCATGGCCATTTCTTCAAAGGAGGGAAGACACTTCAGACCTCTGAGCCACTGCCTGAAAGTGCCAGGAGACATAGTGGGGGTAGGGGTGGGGGATTCACATGCTAACTACAGGGAGAAAAGTCAAGTGCCAGCAGAGCCAAAAAAGGAGAGTTATTTTGTTTTAGATAGCACTTAAAGACATCTTCCTTTTCTTTTTCTACCGACTGGGATATATATATATATTTTAAATCAGACTTGGAATCATAGAACCTTCAGATGCCCCAGCAATCTCACTAACTTTTAGGACCAGTTTACCAAAACCTGGCATTGGTTTTCACAGAGCCAGGTCCCTGTTGTCCCAGTGAGCAAATCATCAATTGTGCAGAGTGTACCTTTGTTATAGGCCAGGCCACTTCATTTCCTTGAGACTTTTAAGAGCAAATCTATTTAACTACCTCTGCCTTAAACAAACTGTTAGTATTGCCAATTCATTTGACTTTGACCTAGAAATTTTATTCATGCAAAACAGAGTGAGCTAGGTTTTTATTAGGAAGTCAGGGTTCCTGGAAGGGCAAACAACACTCTTTGTTCCATGTATCTTCTTGGGGTTCAGGTATTACTGTGTTTCATTCTCAAAAGCCATAGCATGAGTCAGCTCTGCCTTTATAGATAAGTGTTTGTCGAAAGGGGAGGGGGTGTTTGTTCATCCAGGGTGGAGAAAGCTCGGAGGATGGCTGGATATTGCCTTTTTCCTCTCCCCTTGGTTATAACCTTTAGTTGGTAAACACTGGGTAACCCCTAGGTTACCTAAACTAACACTGATAGTTGGAATTAATTAAGTATGACCATCAGGGTTATTGCCTTCTGTACTGAGAAGGTAACTCCCTAAAATGATGCTCTGCAACTTACATCCTTTATAGCCAGGAAACATTGAGAGTAAAGTCATGCCCCTTTTCCCCAGAAAGGATAAGGAGACTAACGCCAAGGATATGAAAATTAGTATAGCGCCAGTTTTCAACTCAGCCAAACTTGCCATCATTTTCCTAACCCTTTATAGTCAATTCCTAAGTGATTTCTCCCTGTAAAATACAGTCTCTGGGCTCAGGCTTTGCACTGAGGGCAGCTGGTAGGACCACATTGTTGAAGGAGGGCAGATAAAATTCATAACAAAACCACATGACCTCAAGACATAGGTAGTAAGTATAATTTCATTTTATAGAAGGGCAATTTCACGCAAATATTTATTTTTGAGAGAAAGAGAGACAGAGCATGAGTGGGGGAGGGGCAGAGAGAGAGAGAGACACCCAGAATCTGAAGCAGGCTCCAGGCTCTGAGCTGTCAGCACAGAGCCCAATGCAGGGCTTGAACACACGAGCTATGAGATCATGACCTGAAGCCAGACGTTCAACTAACTAGCCACCCAGCTGCCCCAATTTCATGTTTCATTGTTTTTGTTTTGTTTTGTTTTGTTTTGTTTTTACATGCCATGGAGCTGCCTTCCTCTTTTCATCTCTGCCGGGAAGGGTCAGGGGATGGTGACCAGATGGCCTGCTTTTTCCATGGCAGCCCAAACTTCTATGTTCTGCCCTGCTATCCTCGAAGTCTCCTGACAGTTGTCTAAACATGTGAGCCAGTCTTTCCCTCAGAATGAGAGGCAGACATAGCACAGCACAGGGCAAGGGAAGAAACTTCTTCAAACATCCATACACTTATGGGGACAAGCAAAAGATATCCCTGGGTCATACTTTTAAAAAAAGATTATGCAGGAAGTCATTAGGAAGAGACTATTAGTTACCAAAACATACCCACACCCCCAATCAACACATGTTCAAACAAATTCTGAAATGTTAGTGGATCTCACACCTCATCTTATTGATTTTTCCATTTAGAAAACCACATGTCAAGCATACACCTAAGAATGATATCAGACCCATATTAAACCTATTTTTAAACACCCGACATCACTACTGACACAAATCAGGAGCACAGACAATATGCGAGACTGGACTTTCGTGTCAGAAAGTCCACATTCTTCCCAAAGGAATAGGGAGACATGGGTCACAACCTGGAAACAATCGGTAAACTTAGTCCTTGCCTGTTGAGCAACAGGTGACCCACAACAATGGTAACATGCTCTCAAGAGAGGAGCCTCATCCTCCAGGGAGGCAGACATCCCCTTATCAGGACAATCTCCCGCTATTCAAATGAAAAACCATACTGATCACACCCTTCCCCCTGCCAGGGCTCTACCTCCTACATCAAATTGCTACGTCCTATCAGCCCTGCTGGAGGAACTGAATGCTCCATCCTTGCTCTTGGATCGTTAAAGATCTGGTGAAGTTTATAGGAAGATAGTTAATAAGTTAAAAGAGAAATATATTTCTCTTTCTTAAATCTGAATCTATCAGAGAGGCTGACTATCCAAGCTTAGGGATCAAATATTCCCGGATTCAAATCCTGTCCCCTCCCTTCCTGGTTCTAAGATTTTAGAGGATCCCCCAAAGCCTCCATTTCTCAAGTGTTAAATAAACAGAATTAACACATACCTCTACCTTAGTGTGTTAGGATGAGTGCTATAACATGTATAAACCATGTGACATAGTGGTATGCCATCAAGTAGGATAGTGCCTAGCACTCTGATTTAATGCATCCCTTACAGTAGATTAGTTTATTCTTCCACCTGATAAATACACACCCTTGCTCAAAAATCTTCATTGGCTCTCTATTCTGATATAAGGTTCAAACTTCCTACTTGGCATTCAAGGTCCTCAGACCTGCTTTCCATATACATTCCCCACAAGGTCCTGCATATACTCAATGTTCCTGCTTTTTGTGAACCACCTAAGTTTCTTGTTTGCATCCAAAACTTTGCTCTCTGTGCCTAGGGTGCTAGACTCCATCCCCTAACGTTTAACTCCAGGGTTGTGAGCTAATGTGTAGGTGCACGGAACCATGTGGACGCATGCACGCATGCATGCTTACTCTCGCAGGATCTTAGCTTGCTTTTACTAGTTGTCAATGGGAACACCTCACCTCTAAGACTGCACTTCTACATCCTCATGAAATAAAGTATCTGGTGACTTTGGACCTTTATTTCCAAGTGGCAACCTCTGGCCTGGCTTGAGTGGTGGCCACCTCTTTGGGAGAGACAAAGTTTTTCCAGTTCACCCCAGTCGCTCTACTCCCTGTACTATTACACCTGCCTCACTTACTCACTAGTTTACCTGCCTGGTCCTCTGAAGGCTCTGGAGTTTGCCAACCCTCATGTACATCTTATCTGTCCTCAGCCCTCCAGGACTTCTTTCCTGATTCTTCTGTCTTCAAAATGATTTTTCTTTTTCATTTTCAGATCTCACAGCTGTATTTGCTAAGGTGCATGTCACTGCAGTATATTGGAACCGTTTTTGGTGTATTTTCGCTGTATTGCCCTTCCTCAAGTACAAGCCCCATGAGATGGAACCCGTGGCTGGACTGTGCCTGGCTTAGCACCAAATACAAGCAGGTATTGGATTAATCATTTTAAATGAACAAAAACCAGCTAAATTTAATCATAGGAAATTCACACATCACAAGGCATGCAGACTTTTTTCCCCTGGGCTGGGCTAAGTTTCCCATCAATTCCTCCTAGGAAAAATGAATAGGGGATGTCTGGGGGGCTCAGTCGGTTAAGGATCTGACTCTTGGTTTCGGCTCAGGTCATGATCTCATAGTTCATGGAATCGACCCCCTCAGCGGGCTCTGTGCTTACAGCATGGTGCCCGCTTGGGATTCTCTCTCCCTTTCTGCACCTTCCCCACTCATGCATGCACATTCTCAAAAATAAACTTTAAAAAAAAATAGTAAGAGCTGGCAGTGGGGAAGGAGAGGACAGGAAGAAGAAGAAGCCATACTTATAGGCCTGATATGTAGTTTTAAATTTTGTCCCAGATTCATTTGCAGGAAGCAATTCCTTCAACTGTTTCTTAGCAGCTGTGTTGCATCCCTGTGTCTGGCTAGCACTTCATTTTGTTCTCTGTGTTGTCACAGATACCATTCCTTCAGAATCGCACAAAAACCCTGAGCTATGGAGGCAGTGTTACTCCCTCTAGCTAGAGCTGGAAGCCCAAGCTGTACTTTGCAAGAACAAAACGTCCTCCCAAACAGCTCCCGACTTCTGAAGGCAGAAATCAAGTGCAGCCCTGCACAGGGCAGGGCAGAGCAGGGAGCACTCCGATATCCGATCTCCGAGCTGACGGTGGTATGTCCATCTACGGTGATCAAGGCTGTCACAACACATCCTGCCAACGTTCACAACCCCTCTCTTTTCTACAGATTCTCACTTCCAGCTACATCTTGGCAAAGCAGAGACAAGGGGGGTAAAAGACACATCCAGGCCAAAAAATGCACACTGTTTTCAAAACTCTCTTGGAAGTTTTTGTTTGCCGGGTTTTTTTTTTTTTTTCCTCTTCCCTCTTAGTGAGGCAATGCAAAGGTCTGAAAAAGCTGAAAGCACCTTGTATTATACTGTCGTTCACTGTTCAGACAAGACTTCCTAGAACCACTTCCATTTGCCGAACGCATCAGCATCTAAAAAGCTTGTTCACAGCAAGGCCTCATCTGCTGGAGGCTTCTCATCTGGGTGGTGGGGAGGGACCAGAATGCATCACTGCCAGGGATAAGGAAATAACTCAGCAGTAATGTGCTGGAACAGCAGGACTCAAGAAATCTGGCGGGGGTGGGTGGGTGGGGGAGGGGAACTGGTAGGGGTTTGCACCTGGGTGGCTCAGTTGCTTAAGAGACTGACTTTACTCTTGGTTTTGGCTCATCTCACGGTTTGTGGGTTCGAGCCCCGTGTCCAGCTCTATGCTGACAGCTTTGAGGCTGCATGGGATTCTCTCCCTCTCTGACCCTCTCCCCATTTCACACTCTCTCTCAAAATAAACTTTTTTAAAAAATTTAAAAAAAGGCTCAGGGAACAGAAACTGAGTTTAGAGATTGGGAAAGGCCCATTTCTGAAATCTGGGTTTCTGTTTTTCCAGATATTCAGTTATTCTAGTCCAAGATAGAGATTACGTCCACTCTGCTGAGTCAGGGTCAGAGTTTCCAAAGTACAACGTCACTCCCCAGGCTTCCCTACCACAGCTCAGAGCAGTGGACAGAAAAGGTAGGTCTCCATAGATCACACTCCTGCTCTGCCCTCTAGCTGGCCCTAAATAGGTTAACAACTAAAATCAGAATGGTCTTACACCCACAGTTTCAGGTGTCCTTGGATAGGCTTCTAAGTCCTGAACAACCTTAGAGGACACCAAAGCCAAGGACCCCATCAGTTGTGGTGAAATGTTCTTCTTCCTTAACCTCCCCATTTTGATAAGGATCCCAGGAAGGCTTTGAAAAGTTAATACTTTGGTGTCTTTGAAAGGGAAAAGAAATTGAAGGACTCTGTGATCATGAGAAACCTTCTCCTGAGTTATAACTGAATTTGTCACTAGGAACCGTTGCTTAAGAAGTAAGACCCCGGACTTGACCTTGACCCTGGCAAGCTTGCTCAAGTTTTAGGGTCTTCCCCACATGTGTGGGAGAGCAGGCTGTACTTATCAAGTCCCTGCCCACTGCCAACAACTGTTTTTGCTTAAATCAAGAAGACACTGTGCTATCAAGAATACTGAAGGCCCCTGGAAACAAAGGGACCAGCAGATTGTGTGGAATTGTGGAGAATTAAACTGACCTTCACTGTTGCCACTCCTCAGAATCTCTACCACTCTTCAATGTCCAGCTCGAATGCCACCTTTTACAAGAGATCTTCTCTGACAAATTCCCAACAACCACAACACCTCACACCCCTCGCTGGGCACAAGGCACGCCCTGTGATATAGCCATTCGCCAGGCCTCACGCTCCCATGGGGCTATTGGCTACTGTTTCCGCATCTTTTATGTTTGCATTCTCCACACCACTTGGCATGAACCCCAAGTACACAGCGGATGCTTAATGAATATTTGCTCAATTCATGTCTGGATTTATTCCTTGGCTTAGCTCGGTAAGGATTCGAGGAGCTAAATGGATGGATTACAGATGGGAATGTGCCTTCTCTACCCCAAATGGGGGCTGTCACAGTTTCATGAGCACAGGGGAGGATTCTCAGTGACAAATGCCTTCACTGTTTCTTCCTTTTTATTTATATTAATGATAACTACCATTCATTGAGGCCTTTCCATGGATACCGTCCTAAGGGTAATACACACACACACTCCACCCAGCTTCAAGAGGAGGAAACCGGCAGCTATTTAACTTCTCTGGGCCTGTGATCCCACGGTGAGAAGGAGTAGCAGTGGGATTTGGCCTCAGAGCCCCCGCTTTTAGGCAGCCTGTCAGTCCATCATCGTACTCCTTTCCAAACCGTTGTGTACAAAGTGAAATACTGATGGTGTGATTAGAGAACACGGTGCTTCTCATTTCCTTTTCACTTCCTGCGGCTCTCAACTCACCCACGCTAGCACTTGAAAGGCATGTGAGTGTGAGGAAGTCAATCTGGACAGCACCACAGACAGGAAATGGATTTCGCTACGGCAAAATTCCAATTGCAACCATTTTGACAAGAGGAAGACAGGAAAGCAGCACTCAAGGCTTTTGGGGAGGTTTTCAAGACAAGCACCTCTTCATGGACCCAGCCTGATTTGTTTTTGAAACAAAGACAAGCTAGGAGTCCTTTGGTAGACTGCCCAAGCACAGGGATAGGTTTCTCTTCCAGGACAAGGAGACTGGAAATGGCAGGCTGGGACTCTCTCGGACTTGGAGGGATCAAGTTGTTCCGAGTCCATGGACACATCACGAAATGCACCTGAAGGTTTCCAGCACCACAAACGTTTCTCAACAGAAAAATGCAAAGCCACTCACGTTTTCCTATGCTCGGACATGCTTCTTTCCTAATGCCAGCGACACCTAAGCTCTATGTCTACAGATGGGGTCCCTAAACAAATGTTATTGACTGTACCAAATACAACATCAATGTTGGAATTTAAAAATATAATTTTCTAAATGACTGAACAAATTAAGTCACATTCATTAAGTGAATGGTAAAACCTTCAAAGGACAACAGTGTTTGACAATTATTTCTTTGTTTCTGTCCAAGGGACTAGTTGTACATAACATACTATTGCACAACAGCTATTTGTTGACAGTTTTCATCTAGCGTTAGCAACAGAAACCTGAGAAGTCATAAAAGTCCCTTTTTAACCCAGGTTCTTGCTCCCCCCTCAGTGTCCTCCCCCAGCATCCCATAACCATGCTTCAGATACGGTTGTGATGTATCATAGATGAAATGCTCCTTGGAATATTCAGGTGCACATATAAGGGGAAAGAAACAGGAATGAGGGAGTCAACAGACCCTCAAATAATCACAATGGAGGGGAAAAAAAGTATTTGGCCATTTTATGATCTTCTTCCCAGCTTTGAATTTCAAGCCTGGGTGAATTTGTTCAAAGATGACTTTATAGCTATTGGCTGCGCTCCAGACTGACCACATTATTCAGGACCTACCTTGACGAATCACAACTTCCCTGACACACTCAAGTTCCTCTTGGTCGCATCCAGGTCCCTTCTAAAGATGTGGCATTTGTCCCACAGGAAACCCTGTGGGTCTCACAGTCTGAACTCCTTAGCAGGTGGCAGAACAAGGTTCACAGAAATGGCTCATCAAATGGACCTGACCGGCATAAGATAACTTCCAAGATGAAGCAGAGGTTTGCTAACAAAACCAGCAGTACCGTACACAGTCGTGTTGACAAACCTGACAACCAGCTTCTGCCTCAATTCAAGATTCTCTTGGGGCCCCTGGGTGGCTGAGTCGGTTAAGCATCTGACTTTGGCTCAGGTCATGACCTCATGGCTAGTGGATTCGAGCCCCACGTCGGGGTTGGTGATGACAGCTTGGAGCCTGGGGCCTGCTTTGGATTCTAGGTCTCCCTCTCTCTACTCCTCCCCTGCTCACACGTTGTCTCCCTCCCTCCCTCTCTCAAAAATAATATTAAAAAAATAAAATAAAAGATTCTCCTTCTGATCCATCTTCTTCAGCCAGTTTTCAAATACTGGTCTAGCCTGGTGTTCATGTTCAGTGTTATTAGCAGAAGCTTTCCAAGCATACAGAAAAGTAAGATTTGATAGAAATCTCCCTTTTAACTTTCTCCAACTTTTTTTTATTAAAAAAAAAACTTTTTGGGGCGCCTGGGTAGCTCAGTCGGTTAAGCCTCCGACTTCAGCTTGGGTCATGATCTCATGGTCTGTGAGTTCGAACCCCACATCGGGCTCTGTGCGGACAACTCAGAGCCTGATGCCTGCTTCGGATTCTTTGTCTCCTTCTCTCTCTGCCCCTCCCCTGCTCATACTCTATTTTTGAGAGAGAGACAAACATAAAAAAAAATTTTTTTTTGAACAGAGAGAACCACTTTCCTTTTGTGTTTACTAAAATCTGACCAGTGTATTATAGCCCACTAAGTGCAAGTACTTAGTAAGCAATATAAGAAATATGCAAATAGATTCACACACCAACAAGTACCAGCAATCAGAGAAGGAGGGAAGTCAGTCAGTTGAGAGCATCAGGAATTCTCAGAGAAACTGACATCAGAGTTAAGCCTTGCAAAAAGGAATAGAATTTTTTTGTTTTGTTTTTTACCAGATGTAAAGTCCGGAAGCAGTATTCTAAACAATGGCAATAACACTGGCAACGTAACAGCATGCTTGGAAAAGCCATTGCTATTAAGATCTTGGTTTGAAGTTATTCACTGTCTGATTAGGTCATGTGGTAAAATGAAGGCCCTAGAAGCAAAAGCCACACAACAGGGAAGCGTTGAGTAGGGGGAAAGGAGAAAGGCTAAACCCTGGAGCAAATACCGAGCACCAAGGGTGGAAAATGAGGGCTGAATCTGGCCCAATACATTAGCTCTGAGAGGCAACGTTTTCCTACTTCCCACAAAGACACTACATCTATTATGTATGTAGAATATAGGCTAAATGCAGCTCTGTTGGTAAACAAAATTTGGTCACCATGCAGAAAACAGCTGAGTGGGGACAAACGCAACCAGTTTTGTAATTTAGATATGCCCCGTCCTGAGGGCACAGCATCGTCTAACCCTCGGGCCCCAAGATCATGTCCTGAGCAGAAGTCTGACACTTAACTGAGCCACCCAGGCCCCCATCTCCTTATTTTTAATTAAGATCCATCTGTAACTAGACCTGAATGTCCCTGTTTGGGGGTACTTTCCACAGCTCTCTACTTAAAAAAGTTTTTTTGCAGGTCCAGATTTCTTGAGGTCCAAACATTTTATCTACCTAATGAGTAAAGGAAGAGAGCAGAGTTCAAGCATATCCTTTCCATCCTTGTGATTCAAACCAGGAAAACTTAGTGATCGTCAAATTCTTATTCTGGCAACAGAGCTCAAGCATGCTTACCAAAAGTAGAGATTTTGTCAGTAAAGCTCTTTTTGTTTTTTGTTTTAAACTCTATTTTCTTTGGACAGTTTGGAAGCAATTTATTTCTCCTTCACTACCCACTGGAGTACACAGGTATGTGTGAGGGTTCTCAACACAACTGGGAAATTTGTGGCCTCCATTTTCTCCTTCCTGGGCCCCAAATGTGCAAACTCTGCTTTTCACATGGCAACCTGAATTGCTCGAACATTCCCATGCAGTTGCGCTTGGGACACGCAGGGTTCTCTGGGAGAACCAGAGCATGGAAAAGAACATGAGTGATGAGGAGATCTAGGGATTTGGGGCAAAAGAATGAAGTCAAAGGAAGAATCTTTTTTACTCAAGATTAATCAGTCACTAATATCAGTGTTCACAGACAGAACATTTATTCTGATAGGATAAATAGCATTAGATTAAAACTCTCTGGCCATACATACTGTTTTAGGAATTAAGGTTTCCAATATTTTCAAATAGGGGAAATGACACATTCCTGTAACAAAGTGGATTTATTCTACATAAATACATCATTCTTCAGAGTAGATAGCTCTACAAAATGAGGAAATAGGCTGAAACTTAAGTGAATTTATGCAGAGCAATTAAAGAAAACTTCCTGATTAGTCCTTAAAACCTACTCAATCTTGTTAGTAGCCTATGGGATCTCTCTTGGCAACAGAATCCAAAAGCCACCTTATGGACCGAGGACAACATAGGTGTTGAGCAGTTGAAGGTGGTGTATATACACCTGGTAGAACCCCCTGGCACCTGCTTCCTGGTTGGTAGCATTAAGCTCATGAGAGGATATTAATCGTCTCAACCTCTCCACTCTTGGTAACAAGGCTTCACTTCAATAGTTTCCAGAGCCACCAATGTGCCTGCTTTTTCCCCAAAACTCATCTATCAGCGGTTGTAAACTGATGGTCAGGCAATTAAACCTAACCTAAGGAAGGATTTTGCTCTGTGTTTTGCAATTACAGGATTCCAAGCATCTTTAAACAGGCTCTATGCTCTCTGGCATGCCTTAGTCACCAGTGTTCCTCATCGTCCTCACGCATACACCTTCCCTGTCTGGTCTTATTTATGTTTGAGTTTTGCCTCTCATCCCATTAATGATATTGACTGAGCAATAAATGAGCACTGCATTTGATTACCATCTTCCATAAAGCCTGCATCATGCTCATGCTCTTTATACTTCACTGATGTTCAAGTTTCCATCTTTTAGAAAGACACCATAACCCCCATCCATGCCAATTTCCTGAATCTCTCCACACTATAAATATTGTTCCAAGGTGGACAAAACTGACGGTAGTAACTCACCATTCTCTGACCTCATAGCAGGTGCAACTAAATGCCACTAAGTTTTCATGAATGGTGTAAAACAGAATCTTACCATCAATCAATCAACCAATACTGTGCTTTGTGTGTTATGCTGTCCACTAGGATGTAACCACTAGCCCTTAGAGTCAATTTCTGGGATAGACCTGGTTTACAACATCAGTGTTCCATCCGCTTCCATTCTTCCCAGCTGCAACATTCTCCTTTCCTCTCCCACATGTCACATGTGGACCACAGCCATTCTGCACTCCACCTACAGGAAAACTTTATTCCCCTGGTCATTCTCCTTCCCTTTTTCTCTTATAACCTTTGTGGTTATGGTTTCTTCCTTCTCATTCTAGCTAGACACAGAACTTTCCCAACTTAACAAACTTGATCAGGCTGTCAATTGTACAGGGCTTCATGCAGAGAGGGCTCTGTGCTTGATTTAATGCTCTGTTGTTGCCATCTTGCAATCTCTAATTTTTGGAGAGGATGTGACAGTTTCATTTTTCACCGGCCCACCAATTATGTAGCCACTCCCGAATATTATTTAACCTGGCACCCAACTCATAAACGCCCTACATGCAATGGATTTGATTTCCTCACTGCCAGCTATTTATTGCCTTCTTTAAAGTAGGGCAAACATCTGGTCACACCAGACTCCAGACAAATCAATGGTTGTCAAAGTTTGACCCAGTCAGCAGGCTCATACTGAAGTAACATGGGCATGGTTAGATTCTTCTCCCAAGAACAATTACATTTATATTAAAACCAGACATCACTTCCTCCTGTTAACTAAAGCAATGTCCTTCCTCCTAGCTATTCCACTGTGATGGTTCATGTGTGGAAAATGACAAGTTGGTGTGGGATCTAACATTTGGGTCTGGTGACTGTAATTATCTAAGAGCCATTGATGCAGACCCCAAACCACACCTACCTGTTTATCAGGAATGACCCCAGAATCCTATAGTCCTGATGGAAACAGGAGGAGCTCCAGTGCTAGCTTGGGTCTATGCTTATTCAATCGGGGAAGAACAACCTAAGGGCAGCTGGGTACACAAAGTCACAGACAAAATGTCACCATCACTCACCATAATTCATCTAGAAATTTTTTTTTAATGTTAATTTTTGAGAGAGAGGGAGACAGAGCATGAGCAGGGGAGGGGCAGAGAGGGAAACACAGAATCCAAAGCAGGCTCCAGGATCTGAGCTGTCAGCACAGAGCTGGACACGGGGCTCAAACTCAAGAACCATGAGATCATGACCTGAGCCGAAGTTGGACGCTTAACCAACTGAGCTACCCTGGCGCCCCTGTAATGTAATCTTTAATGTAGAAATAAGTATTTCAGAGCATCATATAAACTCCCCATTAATTTTCATGAACGTGAGATTTCAGATATATTTCCTGCTGACACACGGTTGCTTGAGCTTATGTCCAGGATGCATCCTTTATTCTCCCCTGCTGTTAAGGATACTCTGATGAACAAGTTTGAGATATTCAGTTCTGCTATGCCCAAAACTAGAGCAATGACAAGCTCTCACAGGAGGACAGTCCGTGATTTGTATTTAGAAGAAATCACCTATCTGGTGGAAAAAGAGGTTCCCAAAACCAATTAAAGTGACGACTTCAAAAGTTCAAGCTGAGCCACTCTCATTTTGGTAAAACCCTAGGTAGAAGTGCAAAGTCAGCCAAGGAGAGCGGGATTTTGAGCGGATGCTATTCCTTACACACATCATCACTAAGGTGAATCTGGTCACACGGGCAACAGGACTGGCCAATTACTCTCTCAAGTCCACGTTGCCATGGATATGGTCTGAAAACATGGCATGATCAACTTCACCTGGCTTCTCTCTCATCACTCACCACCTGGTAGTCCTGCTGGCCTACATTTCAGTTCTTATCAAGGAAGCAGAAGAACATGAAGCAAAAACACATAATACAGAGCTCCAAATTCCAGGATCAAGTCATGGCTCCACCATTGGTTAAAGGTGCCTGAGTTTTGGGGCACCTGGGTAGCTCAGTCAGTTGAATGTCTGATTTCAGCTCAGGTCATGATCTCATGGTCTGTGCTGACAGCTCAGAGCCCAGAGCCTGCTTCGGATTCTGTGTCTCCCTCTCTCTGCCCCTCCCCAACTCACACTCTGTCTCTCAATATTAAACAAACACCAAACATTTTTAAAAGGTGTCTGAGTTTCTGCAAAAGGAACATACAAATAATACCTGACTGCCTATTGGATCATTATAAGGATCAAACTAAAGAGAGGAAATCACTATGTGAACTGTAGGATGGTAACCATTATTTTTTCTACCCTCATTGATTTCAGCATTGCCCAACAGTCCAACTTAATAAAAATTGGTCTATAACCCTATAAAAACCACCTAAATACCTCACCGTTCATTTTTAACTAAAATATTTACTATTTTTTTTAATGTTTATTTGAGATACAGGGGAGGGGGAGGGGGAGGGAATGCACACATGTAGGGGAAAGGCAGGCAGGCAGAGAGAGAGAGGGAGGAGACCCCCCAAGCAGTCTGAGTTGTCAGCAGAGCCTGAGCTGGGGCTCGGTCCCACATATCATGAGATTATGACCTGAACCAAAATCAAGAGTCTGACACTCAATGGAGACAGCCACCCAGGTGCCCCAAATTAAAATATTTAAATATGCAAGACCAACTGGGCTAACATGACTAAGGGAACCAGTGCTCCATTTTGTTCACATATTTGTCAAATTTTCTACAATAAAGAGTCTATCTGCATCTCAGCTATGTTAACTGAAAAGATTACCAATCCTAGGATGGAAAGATGGCCACAAGAGACTCCTTACTTCAACTTTAAGTGCTTGGACGAAGATGTTGATACACAGAAGACTTCACAGCCACTCCAGATTTTTAAAAGCTTGGGTCCCTGCCCTTCCATGAAAAAAGCTTTCCTTCCACAACTTCCAGAGATTAGGCTTAAAAAATAAATAGCCCTGGTAAACAAGAATGATTGGCTTCAATTATAAGCTGCAAATGCCCAGCAACGGAGTCTTCCCTTCATGCAGGGAAGCCAGCAGGTGCATGGGAAAGTATGTTCCAAAGTTCTGGTAAGGGAAAGAATGAGCAGAAGGTGAAAAGGTCAAGGAAGAAGAGGCTGGAAACCCCAGAGAAACTTCTCTCAGGCTAAGTCAAAGAGGAAGAATAACCTAGCACACAGCTTTACAACTAGCTCGTGTTTCAGGAACTGGACCTCTGTACTCTGAGGCATAGTAAACCCCCATCGTCTCTTCACTGGACTAGCAGACACCTTCCCACACTACAGTCACTGTCAGGATTTTCTTTTTTCTCCCCATCCCATGAAGAAGAATCTGAGCAAGAATGTCTACTTGGCATGATCGTCAGGGATGGATGTGGAACCTACATTGCACACGGCACAAAGAAATGCTCCATAAACATTTGTGGAATTTTCCCAGAGGTTAGTTTCTGTTTTCTGGTGACATGTTGCATATAGCTTTGAGTCATGGAGAAGGCTCCAAGAACAATCACTGCATCAGCATTGCCATGAGATTTGCTGTTTGTTTCTGTCCTCTACCATGGATGAGGATGAAATAGGGATGACAAAGGCCCATCCAATGAGAAAAGAGGGCAGGATGATGGGGCAGAAACCACAATGGACTGGAAGCCAAGGAACCTTGGTTCTAGTTCTGAGTCTTTATGAATTATGAAGTTTCCTCTTTGGGTGCTGGTTACCTCAATTTGAGATAATCAAGTTCAACTATATGATTTCTAAGTTCCTCCCGTGTTCTCAGATCCTATTATAAGCAGTATTACCTTTCCATTCCAGAAACAAAACTTGGTAAAAGACTATCCAGGACTATGCAATGGCAAAGAGCAATTTTATTTTTTTGAGCAAGAAGACAGACAGAGTGGGAGCCAGGGAGGGTGAGAGAGAGAGAGAGAGGGAGAGAGGAATGGAAGGAGAGAGGGAGAATCCCAAGCAAACTCCACCCAGTCAGTGCACAGAACCTGATGCAGTGCTCAAACTCCTAAAACTGTGCGATCATGACCTGAGCTGAAACCAAGAATCGGACGCTTAACCAACTGAGCCACCCAGGTGCCCCAGCAAAGAACAATTTCTGATAAGTGTAATATACTGAGACACCTCTCCTTTTCCCTTTAACAGAAGAGGTAGCAGGCAGAAAGCCTAATGAACTAGATTCTTCTAGCAAGATGAACTAGATCCTAAGGTGGGCAGCCATGAAATCTAGCAGAAACATTTTAAGTGCTTTATTATTCTCCCCAAAGAAGGAAAACTATTCTCTTTTAGGATCTCGACCCAGAACAAGGCATCTAATTATTCTCAAAAAAGTACCAGCAATTATTTTTTTCTAAGAAAAAAAACTCCTATCCTAAAGAAAATTCAAAGAAGTAATTTTCCAATTACTATGACTAAAAAAAAATAAGATTCCTTTTTAATAAATCTTTTTAGTCCAAGTATGTACAAATCTCTTTCAAGTCAAGCAACATCTCTCCCTACAAACCCATTAAGGTGGTTGTTATTTTTGGAGCTAGTTAATGGATATTGTCCTGTGATTATACAAAACCAGAAACTCAACCTATTGGATTATTTCTTCATTAATATGTACAGCTTCCTTCTTTTTAAAAGTTTAGTGGCCATTACCATTAAAACGAGTGTATAATGAATATCAAAACTGAGATCCATTTTCGGATGCTGTGTCTTCTGCATATTGGTATACCCAGTGTGTCTTAGCAAAGGCTCAAAAGAGAATTGTTGCATGAACGCTGCCATGAAATGGGCTATAAAGAGCTTAATTAGTTGCAGCTCATGGAAGAATTCTTTTCTGGGTAGATGCGCAAGAACAAAGTGCTGTATGGCTCCAAAACTTCATCCGAAGCTTTTTGTTTTCCAACGAGTATCTGGGTCCTTGCAAAATTCTTATGTTAAATCCCTAAACCTTAGTAGGATAACATTAGGAGGTGGGGGCTTTGGGAGTTAATTTGGTTTATATGAGGTCATAGGGGTAAAGTACCCATGATGGGATGAGTGCCCTTCTAAGAAGATGGAGAGACAGAAGAGCTTCCTTTCTCTACCACATCAGGATACATCCACAAAGTGGCCATCCCTAAGTCAGGAAGATGGCTCTCACCAGAACTCAACCATGATGGCACCATGATCTTGGGTCCCTGCCTCCAGAACTGAACAATAAATGTCAGCTGTTTTAAGTCACCCAGTCTGTGCTATTTTGTTACAGCAGCTCAAGCTAAGACACCTCCCCTTCCTTATCTCTATAAGGAAACTTGGGAAAACAACGAATTTGCATAAAATGATTTGAGGTTCTATGGAGCTTCATCAATCTATTATAATAAAAGAATGAACAGATTACCACATAAATAGAGTAAGAGAATTTCAAGTTAGTCACTGGCTCATACACACCAGAGATAACAAGGGACATGCTGAAAAGGCACGAGTAAGAAACCAGAGTAAGTGAAATTCCAGGGGGGGAAAACCCCACTGTTAATCAATGAACAGGGAAGGTGGCTTGCGGAAAACACTCTTTAAGGCAGATGACTCAAGTACGCATGAATGGGAGTTGGGATGGCTTAGTCAAAGTTCTAGAGGAAGGCATGCTGGGTCCAACCCATTCAGGTATGCCTTAGGCAGCTTAACATCATCTGTGCCTCATAAAGAATGGCTATGAAACCAGAAGTTAGTTTCCTAAGGAGACCAACTCCCAAGACCTTCACCAACATTTCTGACTGCCCAGTATCCCTTCAATGCATACATGCTGCTCTCTATTCGTTTCTTAGGGCCGCCATAACAAAATATCACAGATTAGGGAGCTTAACCAAAAGAAATTTCTATTTCTGGAGGCTGGGAAGTCCAAGATCAAGGTGCTGATCACTGCTATTCCTGTGAAGAGCTTTCTTCCTAGCTTGTAGATGGCTACCTTCTCAAGATGTCCTCAGACAATGGGGGGGAGAGAGAGACAGGCGGGGGCAGACAAAGAGCACAGCTGCACAAGCTCTCTGGTGTCTCTTCATGAGAGCACTCATCTGACTGGAGTAGAGCCCCACTCTCATAACCACATCTGACTGTATCTGCCTCCTCAAGGCTTATCTTCAAATATATCACATTAAGGATTAAGTCTTCATCCTATGAATCTAGGAGGGACACAACCATTCAGTCCAAAACATGCTCCTCTACACTCACCAACCAAAGCTAAATAAGCCATTCATTCAATAATGCCAACATCTGTAAGAGTTTGATTAAATACAGGTAAACTACCTCTGTTATATATTTTTGTTATGTTCTAGACTAGAGCAGAGAAAAACAAGAATCATCTATTTTAACAATTTGTGAGATAAAAGATCAGACTCTTGGGGGCACCTAGGTGACTCTGTTGGTTAAGCGTCCAACACCCGGCTTAGGTCATGATTTCACGGTCTGAGTTCAAGCCCCGCATCGGGCTCTGCATTGACAAGTCAGAACCTGAAGTCTGCTTTGGATTCTGTGTCTCCTTCTCTCTCTGCTTCTACCCCACTCGTACTCTGTCTCCCTCTCTCTCAAAAATAAATAAAGATTAAAAAAAAAATTAAAAAGACTGGACTCTTACTTGTGATGGAGCAGAGAGGATTTAACATATTAATGCCCCGGGGTGCCTGGGTGGCTCAAGCAATTGAGCATCCAACTTCGACTCAGGTCATCATCTCATGGTTTTTGAGTTCGAGCCCCACATCGGGCTCTGTGCTGACAACTCAGAGCCTGGAGCATGTTTCAGATTCTGTGTCTCCCTCTCTCTCTGCCCCTCCCCAACTCATGCTTTGTCTCTCTCCCCCCACCCCTCTCTCTCAAAAATAAATTTTAAAAGTTTAAAAACATTAAAAAAAAACATATTAATGCCCTTATTTTCCCCCATCTCACTTGTATTAAAAAGGGTTCTGGTTTCAATCAAGGTTGTCCCTCTCCCCTTGAGGATGATTTTGCCCTTGTCAAACTGGGCTTTTAACAATGTTATATCAAGATAGAGGAGGAGGAATGAGAAGTGGTAAAGAAACACTAAGACTGTACCACATAGCTTATGGCTTTAATCCAGCTACATTTGTTTTAGCCAGTCTTATTCTCAATAGTTTTCGAGTTGCCTTAAAAGCAAAGTAAGATGATGGCTGTCAAGAACTAAGAAAGATCTTGAGCACCAAAGTGGCTCAGTGGGTTAAGCCTTCAACTCTTGGTTTTAGCTCAGGTCATGATCTCATGGTTCGTGGGTCTGAGCCACACATTAGGCTCTGCGCTGACAGTGCAAGGCCTGCTTGGGAGTCTGTCTGTCTGTCTCTCTCTCTCTCTCTCTCTCTCTCTGCCTCTCTGGCTCCTGCTCTAAATAAATACAACATAAAAATAAATAAGAAAGATCTGAGATCTGACTCTAACAAGTTAGCTGCCACAGTTTTCATGCACAATGGCAGAAGACATGAGACTCCAGGGTCCAAGACAATGAACTTTATTGCTCATAATATAGAAAGAACCATGAGCATCGGCAAATTTTTATCAGTTCTTCTGCCTCCAAAGTCCCAAGAAGCCCATGTGAACAGGACCAGATGGATGCCTGAAAGCTCTGTGGCTGCATTATAGGAAAATCCTGGGCTTAGGAAACTTAAATTCTATATAGTGGGCAATAAGACAACCTGTTGTTTTTATCTGGAGAAAGACACTTTATCTTTCAGACTGTTTATTATACCAACATCCTTGAAAATAAAGTACTGGCAAAAGGCTATCAGTAGCTCGCTTACAAGACATGCAGAATCATGAGAGGTCCATGGGAAATTGCCTCCCAACTCTGGCCAGTGAGGTGGAAAGGAGAGATTTCAGACAATGAATATCCCTTGACTTTACCCTCCATTTGTACTGCACTCTCTCCAGCCCTTTTCTTACATGTCACTCCCAAGAAAAAAGGAAGAGGCAAAGCAAGGCAACACAAGTGAGAATTCATTATTCTGCTGGTGGTGGATTTGGGTAACTTGTCTTTCTTCTTGCACCCAACACAGCCTGATGTTCAAGCTAAAAATGAGATGATGATATTCTGGGTGACCCAAACAGCATCTAGCCATTTGGACTTCTACAATGAGCTGCTATTATGTTCACAAATGTACTCAGAATGCTCTCATGATCTAGAATTTTCTAAATTTCAAGTGCCCCAACAAGGTACTAAGGACCCATATCAACACACAACTGAAAAAAAAAGAAAAACTAAAGAGGAAACATAGTAGTGCCAATGAAAATATAAACAAAAAAGCTACTGAATGCTTATTTAAAATCAGAAGCAGGGCACCTGGGTGGTTCAGTCGGCTGAACGTCCGACTGTGGCTCAGGTTATGATCTCGCAATTCATTGGTTCGAGCCCTGCAATGGGCTCTGTGCTGACAGCTCAGAGCCTGGAGCCTGCTTCAGATTCTTTGTCTCCCTCTTTCTCCACTCCTCCCCTGCTCACACGCTGTCTCTTTCTCAAAAATAAAGATTTAAAAAAAAATTTTTAAGTATAAGCTATGTGAAAGACCTATATGTTAATCTTACTTGATTTTACAAATAAGGAAATAATGGACTCCTAAAAAAATTAAGTCACTCACCAAGGGTCATATAGACAGAAAGTAACAGATGGAATATAGACACCAAAGACTGAGCTCTGATAAAATCTACTATTTTGTCTCTGAAAAAAAATTAAAAAAATAAGATCACACCCATCTACAGAAGCAAAAGCAAAATCCTCCCCCAAGACCATAGCTAGCAGGTAGCCAAGATGACACAACTATGGAAAAGGTTTTCCCCCCAAGATCATGTTCCAGATCATTTCTACCAACCCAGAAAGGTAGGCAGCTCCAAATAACCTGTATCTAGCAAGGCCAAAAGCTTCCCTGCAAGATCTTGTGCTCTTTGAGTCTATAACCAGGCCAAATATGTAATAAAAAACACAAAAACAAAAACCAAGTGCAAACAAATACAAAGACACACAGGCAAAACAAAGTAAGACAAACACTCATTCATGGGCTTGTAGAACATGAACTGGCCTCAGGAAAATTCCATTATAGTTCGGTATGTGCTAACCATTTGCCACTGAATTGCTCCATATGCTTCCCCCCTACCCCAGTCTTCCCCTAGAACAAAGCAGGATCATGAAGAACGTGAATCCAGTTGGGAAAGGGGCTCCTGGCTGGCTCAACTGATTAAGCATTCCATTCTGGATTTCAGGTCAGGTCTTCACCTCATGGCTAGTGAGATCGAGCCCCATGTTGGGCTATGTGCTCATAATGTGGGGCTTGCTTGGGATTCTCTCTCCCTCACTCTCTGCCCCTCCCCTGGTTCGCACAATCTATCAAAATGAGTAAAATTCGGGGTGCCTGGGTGGCTTAGTTGGTTAAGTATCCTATTTCAGCTCAGGTCATGATCTCGCAGTTGACGAGTTCAAGCTGTGTGTCAGGCTCTGTGCTGACAGTTCAGAGCCTGGAGCCTGCTTCAGATTCCGTGTCTCCCTTTCTCTCTGTCCCTTCCCTGCTCATGCTCTCTCTCAAAAATAAACATTAAAAAAATTTTTTTAAGTAAACTAAAAAAAAAAACAATTTTAATCCAGTTGGAAAACATGTTGGAGATGACAGCATCATTTTCATTAAAGATTAACAGCTGTTCCTCCCACAGTATAAGGGAAGAAACAGCAGCTAACAGCACAGTCAGTGAGGGGAGCAGAGGGGTTATTGTTGAACTTGTTTAAAAATAGACCAGTAGAGAAGGCAAGGTTCTGTTGCAGCAACGAATAAAACCCAAGATCTTGGTGACTTAACATAGCAAAAACTTATTTTTCACTCCCATATATCAAGCCCAATGTCCCTGTTCGTAGTTGGGCAGCTTTCCTCCCAAGTGATGACTCAAACCACCGGACAGTGTGAATCTTGTAGCATTGCTCTCTTTAGCTAATGGACTCAAATGTGACTACACAAAAAGATTAAGAGGACTGTGACTAGGGGATTTATTATGGGCTACATATTTTTTATTGCCAAAGAGGTGGTACTTCCCTAGGTAGAAAGGGAAGACTGTAAGTAATTTTCTGAAGATCGATTTCCCTTTAATGGCTTAAAAACCATTTTATCCTGATGTACCAATTAATAAATGGAAATGGTACACATCACCTGCTCCCACATTCCAATGACCAACACTAGACACATGTCCCATCCATGTCACTGTGGCTGTTATACAGTCAGCCAAACCGCCCTGGCTCCTCCATTCTTGGGGTGTCTGGGTCCAAATCTCCTATCTTGGTGTTTTCTCTAAACCCTGGTGCCCCGTGAGCCTCAATTTTGACAGTGTGTCACATTCAAATAACCACTAATGAGTCAACTAATGTGGATTTAATTCTCCAATTCCATCCCAATGTTTACAAAATGCCAACAGGGAGGTGAATTCTTAACTTTCAGAATGTACTCTCAGAATGATCGCTCTTCATCACTGTTACTTTTAGTATTTTCCACAATCAGAAAAATGTTCCTTGACACTTTCCTAGTCTCAACACCCCATCCAGAGAAGCCCTCCTGACTTGGCTTTTCCCTGTCTTTCCTCTCCCCCACTTCAGTTCTGTATTACCAATCAACTTGGCCTTCCTCACCTCTCCTTAGCATTCTCGCTGCACCATCCACTACCTGGATTTTACAGATCCAGAGCCTATCAGCTGATCTAATCAAAAAGAATATAGTCCTCGGGGCGCCTGGGTGGCGCAGTCGGTTAGGCGTCCGACTTCAGCCAGGTCACGATCTCGCGGTCCGGGAGTTCGAGCCCCGCATCAGGCTCTGGGCTGATGGCTCAGAGCCTGGAGCCTGTTTCCGATTCTGTGTCTCCCTCTCTCTCTGCCCCTCCCCCGTTCATGCTCTGTCTCTCTCTGTCCCAAAAATGAATAAACGTTGAAAAAAAAAAAAAAAAGAATATAGTCCTCAAAGAGGAAGATGGGTGTGATAGATTGCAAATACTCTCAAATGTAAATGCCAAAAGTATGTAAAGCAACAGAAGCCAGCCTGCCTCCTAAAGGGTTATAGACTTGGAAAGACCAAGGGGTTTAAAAGTCTAGTTTAACCAAAAATCCACTTACATTTGTCTATCTTTTCTCTGTACATGCAGTTCTTGGCATAGAGAAAGTTCTCAACTGCCAGTGGAATAAAGTTCTCAAATTGTTGAAACAGATGTGCCAAGAACACTATCATAGAACCTTTATACAGTAAGAAATGTGACTGGCCACATGATTCCTTCAACTTTTCAGAGAATAAATTCTCCCAGTGCCTCTCATCAATTATCCCCAACTGAGAGGTAAGAGAAAATGTTTTTTAAGCCATTGAAGAGAAATCAGTCAGAAGGGACATTTATTTACAGTCTAGAACATCAGAAGTGCCTCCTCTCTTTTTCTACTCAAGTACCATGGATATGTCAAGATCTTGATCAGTTCTTCCCACCTCCGGCCCAAAGCCTTGGGAAACAGCACATTCTGCTCTGCCCTCACCAGGCAATCGGAAAGTGTTTCATCCTGCAGTACATCACTACTCCATGTTTGTGTCCCCTCTCCAAGAGGATGGGACCCTCTGTTAGAGCAGAATGGACAAGCAGGAACTGAGTTCACTCCCCTCACCCCATGTCACAAGGCTTTTTATCCCTTCACCAACCTCTTTATCATCATATACAGTCTGTACTGAGAATATCCCATCTCAGCGTTGGTGGTTGAAAATGAAATACATGGAATTATACAGATATTTGCATATTATATTTATGTTACATTTAAGTGTAGTTGTTTAAATAATGACTCAAGAATTTTACCAGGCCCAAGACTTCACTATGAATTCAAGCTTTCAAGGTAGTACAGAATCATCAGTTCTTTGGGGGTTCTTTTCATCTTTTATCAGAGAAAGCCCAAAGTACAAGAGAGAACATGGAGTCAAAGGGAGCAAGCAAGCTCTTTTGTTTTGTTATAGTAAATCAAGTATTTCCTCAGTCTTGGAGCCACAGTTTATGGTATAAACATGGTATGAAGGAATAAAGGCTCGGTCTGAAATTTCATAGTTCTTGGTCACAGAGTAATACAGGGAGTCTTCAGTCTGCAATATTTATGCCAGGATACAAGTAATCTAAGCATGTAAGGCCTTGTCAACTTCACTACTAGATCAAATATGTGCGGTGTTCACAGAATAAAGTAAAAGGAAACATAATTCATGCAAGAGATGAAGGATTTCAACACCTCAGATATTTTCAAAGTGACCGGTTCATGAAGGTGATTCTTTCCCATTCCAATGGTTTGGTCATGGCCCACTTAGGGTAGAACCATAGGTAATACTCAAAACGTTAGTGATGCATATGGCACAGTATGAGCACTGACCAATCAGAACAGTTGCTGTTCCACCTAAGTGGGTGGAATGGGGCCAAGCAAGTTAACTGCAGTGTGAGGCATTACTTAGTAGAGAGAGGTCTAGAGTGTTCCAGAGATGAGGCCCTGATGACTAGGTTGATAGCCTCAGGGGAAAGGGTGCTGTGGCTGATGGCTATTTACCAATTAGCATAAGAATAGGTCAGTGTTTAACCCCTACTATAGGTGTGCTCATGCTCACCAGCTCATTACCAGCACTGGTTCCAGCTCTTTCTCAAGCCCAGAGCCAAAACCTTCTAACACTAGAGGGAAAACATTTCTTTAGGTCATGATTCCTAGCCCTAACACTTCTATCATTATCCAAAACCAAGTGTCATAAAGGCCTCATCTTTATCCTGGAGAAAACAAAGTCAGTACCCAGATGAAACCACAGCAAAGTCTTCTCTCTGAATGCTTAAGATAAAGACATAAACCTCTCTACCCCAATTTCAATCCTGCTGTCTAAATTCATATAAACCTATCTCAAAAAGTCTAAAAATAGAACAGTTGATTCCCTATCCCCTTAACCCCTTGTTGCTGCCAAACCCATTTTTCCCCTCACTATCACCATCTGGGTAAATGGAACCACCTTTGACCCAGTCATTCAAGCCAAAAACCCAGGGGCCATTTGGATTCTGTCCTTGCATACCCCTGGGCCATCTACCAATACATCCAATCAAGTCTACCTTCAACACATATATGCAACCTAACCAACTCAGTCAACCTCCCTAACTCCCATACTATTCCAAGTCACCATGAAAAGTCACCTAGACTATCCTGTGGTATCCTGATTGGTCAGAGTGGGAGCAGGAAGACCAAATAATCTTTTAAAATCTAAATCCAAGTTAGTTAACATATAGTCTAATAATGGATTCAGGAGAATTTAGTGATTCATATAACACCCGGTGCTCATCCCAACAACTGCCCTCCTTAATGCCCCTCACCCATTTAGCCCATCCCCCCACCCAACACCCCCCCCCCCCCAGCAACCCTCAAGTTTGTTCACTGTATTTAAGAGTCTCTTATGGTTTGCCTTCCTCTTTTTATCTTATTTTCCCTTCCCTTCCCCTATGTTCATCTGTTTGGTTTCTTTGATTCCACACGAGTGAAATCATATTGTATTTTTCTCTGATGTCAGAATAGCAGAATACATTCTAGTTCCATCCATGTTGTTGCTGCAAATGGCAAAATTTCATTCCTTTTGATTGCCAAGTAATATTCCATTGTGTATATGTTACATATATACATATATATAATTGTATATACATACACACCACCTCTTCTTTATCCATTCATCAGTCAATGGACATTTGGGCTCTTTCCATAATTTGGCTATTGTTCATAGTGCTGGTATAAACATTGGGGAGCATGTGCCCCTTTGAATCAACATTTTTGTATCCTGTGAATAAATACCTAGCAGTGCAGTAACTGGGTTGTAGGGTAGCCCTATTTTTAATTTTTTGAGGAACCCCCATACTATCTTCCAGAGAGACTGCACCAGTTTGCATTCCCACCAGCAGTGCAAAAGAGATCCCCTTTCCCTGCATCCTTGCCAACATCTGTTGTTGCCCGAGTTGTTCATTATAGCCACTCTGATGGGTATGAGGGATTATCTCATTGTGGTTTTGACTTTCACTTCCCTGATGAGTGATGTTGAGCATCTTTTCATGTGTCTGTTGGCCATCTGGATGTCTTTTGACCAAACACTGACTATTCTCTGTCCACCAGTCAGAGTTTTTTTCATAAAAACAAGCCAATCAACCTCTCTCTGCCAACCTTGGTTCTCTCTGGGCCTTCTATTGCACTTAAAATGAAATCCAAACTCCTACTTCCCCAACTATGCTTCCTGTCACCTCCTCGCTCAAATCAGCACAATGCCTTTAGTTCTTCGTCAACACCACGGAGTCTCTTCCACCTCGGGCTGTTTCCCAGCTTAGACTCCTGTATCCCTCCCTGGCATACACTTTCCCAGGTCTTCATGAAGGTTGTCCCTTCTCTCAACCACATCCAACTTCAAGAGTCACCTCCTCAGAGAAGTCTTCCTGTTGAAACCAGACCTACCAACCCCCTGGGTCTTCAGTTTCTCCTCTATAACCCCTTACTCTACTTTTCCTTCTGGTACTTAACCTAAAACCATCCACACATCCATTTATTGTCTCACTTCAGTTTAAGTATCATAAAGGCAGAGGCCATGAATTGTTCTCTTCTGAATCCCAGAGATCTACAACAGGACCTGACCCATAGTAAGCTCTTGGGTATTTGTGGAATCATTTTTTTAACCCACTAGAGCACAGTCACTTTCTGAAAGTCCTTACTCGATGTGTCTCTTGACATTATACTGCCTCTGTGATGCTTCAAAAATCATTTCACTGTTGAATTTTCATCTTAGAGTGCATTCTCCATGCTACTTAAGCAGAGAAGAAGTAATGTCATGGTAAACCATTAAGGGGTACAGGTACTTCTCATTATAGATTTCTGGAACTTCAGAGCTGATATTTTAGATATCATCCATCACTGTGGTCTCATTTTTATGGTAGCTCTCAAGGGTTCAGAGCTGTGACTCTAGCTACATAGGGTCAGTGAACACTTCAAATAGACATACTCTGAACCAAGATGTGCTTAAGTGTAAAACCCACATCAGATTTCATAGATTTAAAGTGTAAAAATGTAAGATCCCAATTCTAAATATTATTGATCATGTTGAATAATTATATTGATATATTGGGCTAAATAGAATTATTAAAATCAATTTCACCAGTTTCTTTTTATGTTTTTTAAATAGGACTATTTCAAAGTTTGAGGTTACATATGTGGCTCACACTTCCAGCAAATATTCCATTTCCATTGAATAGCACTGGTTCAGTGAGGTTGAAGGACTTACCCAAGGACACACTGTATGTAATGGAAGACAGACGACCACACACCAGAACCCTTCCTCCATTCAGACTTCTAATGCCCAATCCAGCTACGGATGCACTACAATGAGGGTTTTTGTTTTGTTTTTTTTTGTGAGGGTTTTTTGTTTGTTTGTTTTTACAAGAAAGAGCACACACACGTAAGCAGTTCACAAGCAGAGGAGGAGCAGAGGGAGAGACTCTTAAGCAAGCTCCATGCTTAGCATGGAGCCCGATGCCAGCTCAATCTCTTGACCATGAGATCATGACCTGAGTGAAAAATCAAGTCGGACACTTAAGTGACTGAGTCATCCAGGTGCTTCTATAGTGAGTTCTTTACCAGGGGCAGTGGGGAAGAGTGGTAGGTTCTAGGAATTCCTTAACTACCTGGGTCAGTCAAATCCCAGCCCCACACTTAGTGGCTTCAGGCAGCTCATTCAGTCTTTCTTTACCTCGTTTTCCTAAGATAGAAAAAAGTTTATTCCATACGTCACTAACTTGCAAAGATGAAATGCATTAGTAGATATAGAACACTGACTATATGCCAGATACAATTCTAAGGGATTTTTAAATTTACTATTTATACATTATTCTTATTATTATTCAGGTGCTTATCTGTTTTAAAATAAATTGAAGGCTGGAAGGGTTCTGGCTAGTGACAAATAGTGTTAGTTTTGGAGTCATCTTTATGTCAATAGATATTTCTACCATCAGAAGTTCCAGATTACCAATGCAATACATTTCTGTCCCTGACAAACCTGTTCTAATACACTAAGATTCCTGCACATGTAAAGTCTCATGTTACATGAAAATTCAAACACAATTAGAGAACAAAGGAATATGAAGAACTCTTTCTGTCATCTATCACCAAGGCAAACAGCAACCAGATACTATTTCTTCATTTGTGGAGGCACGCTACACACACACACACACACACACACACACACACACACACACAGTCATGTCTATCCTGAGTCATCAAGGTAACTAACGCTTATGCTATGAATGAAGAATCACCATGGCAACTCAGAGCTAGAAGAATTTATAAACCGCTCAATCCAGGCTGCATGTTTTATGGATGAGGAGCCTCTATGATTTTGTGACTTGCCCAAGGTCACACTACAAATTAGAAGCCAAACTGGGATTCATACCAAAGGTTTTTGGCAATTTACCCACAAAGCTTTAGACAACATCCAGCTTTTTTAAAGAGTATTAAGGGGAAAAGCAATTCATTAAACAGGCAATGCAGTAAGTATAATAAGGAATGTTTAGAATTCTGGAAAAAACACAAATTAGAAATTATTTCTAATTATAGCTTGAGAGATGTAATCTAAATTAAGGTACTGAGTTTTCACCATCATAATGAATGCAAAACCCTTCGTTTTGGCCAACATGACTCTCCTTGAAGAGGAAGAGGACTTTAAACAGAAATTGAGACACTCAAGATAAAAACTTTGAACAAATAAATATACTTTCCTTGGATAAAAAGCTTTCTGGCCATTTTCTGGTTTGTACCAAGACACAATTCCATCATAGACAGAAGTGGTTTAATTCTAATAGCAAATTCAAACTGCCTTGTAAGTGCTAATCGATTTCAAATTATCTGGGGTGGTAGGCGTACATCTGTCTCGTCACACGCCCACACACATACAATAAATTTGTTTCATTGGGGCCATTCCCAATTGGTAGACATTACCTTTAGTGTCCAGTCCTACCCTGTAGAACTTGGGTCAAATAAACCATAGCTTCCCTCCTCATTTTCTCTGCCTGTCCATCCTCCAATTCTAACACCAATTTGCAAGGAAGAAAAAACTTGCTCATTACCTTAAATGAATGGTAATTTGAAAATGGTCATAGAAAGTTTGAGCAGTTTTTTCATGCATGAGCTACGTATAGATAGCCCCCCAATTCCATAGTGACAAATACAAAGAGAGAGAAGTTATTAAAAGGAGTGAGTCAATCAACTTTTAGACGTTTTAGAAGCAGCATTTAAACCCAAGTACTTGATGTGAAGGTTTGCAGCTAGTGGAGTTTTTGCTAGTTCATGATTTGTGATTAGAACTTCATATTTAGTTCACTCCATTTCATCTTGTGTTTTTTTAAAATCAATAAATGGCCTAAAGTTTCCACAGAAAGGGGGAAAAAACGTGCCAGCAGTGTTAGACTGATGTGTTTAAACTCAGCATATCCAAAAGCAGAATACAGACAAGCATTAAGACATGACCTCATCTCTCTCATCTCCTGGGTCTGTGATCTGAATTTTTCTTCTTTCAAGTTCAGGGACAGTAAAAGAAATGATGGTCTCGAGACAGAAGAACTTAGAAAGTACAGCATCTCTTCAACAAAGGAGCAACTGGGTGGCTCAGTTGGTTAAGCATCCAACTCTCAGTTTTGGCTCAGGTCATGATCTCATGATATCTTGAGTTAGAGACCCACATCAGGCTCTGTACTGACAGAGAGGAACCTGCTTGGAATTCTCTCTCCCCTCCCCCCCACTGTGTCCTTGTTTCTCTTGAAAGGAAAGGAGGAAAAGAGAAAGGAGGAAAAGAGAAAGGAGGAAAGGAGCAAAGAAAAAAAAGCAAAGAAAGCAAAGAAAAAAAGCAAAGAAAAAAGCAAAGAAAAAAGCAAAGAAAAAAGCAAAGAAAAAAGCAAAGAAAAAAGCAAAGAAAAAAGCAAAGAAAGAGAAACAAAAGAAAAAGAAAAGAAAGGAGTCTCTTCAATACAAATCAGGGGGTGAAGAAACTAGTTGTCATTGTAGGTGAGAGGGCATACAGAATCCAGTGAATTAAGATTAGGGAAGTAAGGGGCGCCTGGGTGGCACAGTCGGTTAAGCGTCCGACTTCAGCCAGGTCACCATCTCGCGCTCCGTGAGTTCGAGCCCCGCGTCAGGCTCTGGGCTGATGGCTCAGAGCCTGGAGCCTGCTTCGGATTCTGTGTCTCCCTCTCTCTCTGCCCCTCCCCCGTTCATGCTCTGTCTCTCTCTGTCCCAAAAATAAATAAACGTTGAAAAAAAAAAAAAAGATTAGGGAAGTAAGATATACATATATATATATATATATATATATATTTTTTTTTTTTTTTTACAATAGTAAAGTTGGAATATAGGAGGAAGTGCTGCTTTGGTTTGGGGTAGGAGTGGGGGGGGGGGGGGAAGCCTGGGCTTGAAAAACCATCTTCTCAGTCTGAGATTGTAAATCTCTTCTTGGTTGGGTTGAGCTTTGCAAGCCCTGTATGAATAAGTCAACCAAACATATAGTACTTCTACTCAATTTCAAGAGTAAATATGGAAGCCAGGAGTCAGGACTGAGTTTTGTGTTATTGAAGGCATTCAATCTGTTATGAAATAATCTATTAGAGTTGTGATAAATTTACAAGAGTTAAAAGTATAAATGATTATTTCATTTAGAAATAGTATTTTATTACATTTATAGATCATATATTGAATGTTAAGAGTAGGATTACCTCTACTTTAGAGGTACCTCTACCTCTACTTTAGGTAGGATTACCTCTACTTAGAGGTAGAATTTAACCTCTAACTTTAAAGATCTACTGGCACATCTTAAATGTTTAGCTCTTATTTGCCCCCTTTTTTAAAAAAATTTTTTTTTCAACGTTTATTTATTTTTGGGACAGAGAGAGACAGAGCATGAACGGGGGAGGGGCAGAGAGAGAGGGAGACACAGAATCGGAAACAGGCTCCAGGCTCTGAGCCATCAGCCCAGAGCCTGATGCGGGGCTCGAACTCACGGACCGCGAGATCGTGACCTGGCTGAAGTCGGACGCTTAACCGACTGCGCCACCCAGGCGCCCCTTAGTTGCCCCCTTTGTCAGAAGCTTGAAATATATGATCCTCAGGTTTTTAAATGTATAAATAGGTTTTAAAACATTTAAAGGAAATTTAATCGCTTAATTCCCTGTGAGTTAACTTAGTAGGTTACCAACCCAAAGAATTAAGTGAAATGCATGATTATTTTTATACAAAAAATTATTAGACTTTTAAAAATTAAAATGAACAATTACATGCTTAGGAAAGCCAGGTTTTTTTATATTTTTCAGTTTTCATAAACTCCCTATCAATTACAACCAGCAGCTTCAAATGTTTATTTGCTCACAGAAAAGCCCCTGACATCTGACAACTCAGTTGCAGAAAATCCTGGCAAGTCTGTCACAGATCAGTACAATATTCATGACAGAGAATGAGAGCCCCAGATACAGTGCTGCCCACCAGCTGGCCCATATCATTATCACCTTAGATCCGCGCCCCCCCCCCCCCCCCACACACACACACTACATTCCGGTTTCTGTGCCTTAGAATTGCAAGTGACTGGGGGAAAAACTTCCAGATCGATCATGGAGAATGCAAATGGTAACTGCAGAACAGAATGTCTAGTATTGTATTAGCCAGGATACCAGTTTAGCAGCTATTACAAGAGTCCTGTCATTCCTAGCTCAGGGCTAATATGGAAGTTTCAGGGTTTTAGGGACATTTTCTACCCTCTTAACTTTTTCTTCCTTAACACCCAACTTCCATCTCATGGTAAAAGATGTTGCTCTAGCTCCTTCCAACATTAGCATCGTTCTACACAAGGGAAGAAAGGCTCCTTTAAGGTCACAACTCAAAATTGCCTGTATGACCACAGTTTACATCTCATGGGCTATAACTTAGCCACATGACCACACCTAACAGCAGGCAAGCCAAGAAACAACAGTCTTTACCTGGGTGTCCATGGCCCTGATAAAACTTCTCGTATTACAGAAGGAGGAAAAACACACATTCAGAAAACTGCTAGCGGCCTCTGCTACAAATATTCCACTTTTCAAGTTGGTAACAAAAATTCAACTCAGTAAATTTCAAAGATCTAATTGGTTTTATTAACCAACTCATGAACTGAATAGCATCACATCTAATAAATAGAACAAAGTTCCAAAGGGCTACATAAAAGGTTTTTAAAAGGTAGAAAGTGAGGGAAAAGGAAATTATTAGCAAAGAATCTGTTGTTTTAGGCAAACTTGCCTAAAAGGGGAATGGAAGGGGTCGATCAGTACATTTCCCAGCGCTGACCAGGAAATTCTCGCGTTAACCAACACAGACTGGTTAAAGGTTACGGATCTAGAGGTACTGAAACTGCAATTAGGTTAGGTATTAAGTCTTGGTTTACAGACTTGGGGCCTTAACCTAAGTGACGTCATTTTGGGCCTGTGGTTTTCTTTTTAAGAGAGTAAAAAAAAATATTTTTTTTTAATATTGACAGTATCCACTTCTGTGCATAAATCTAAAAGCTTAAGAAACAAGTAAGATGCATGCATAGATCATTTGTTCCAGAACGTCAGCTCACAGTCCAATGTCAATACGTAATGAAGCTCATTCGTCTAAAAGTAAAAGTTTAAAACGGACCAATAGTCATAGGCTTATTCCATATAAAATGCTATCTTCGGGGCGCCTGGGTGGCTCAGTCCGTTAAGCGTCCGACTTCAGCTCAGGTCATGATCTCACAGTTCGTGAGTTAAAGCCCCATGTGGGGCTCTGTGCTGACAGCTCAGAGCCTGGAACCTGCTTCAGATTCTGTGTCTCTTTCTCGCTCTCTGCCCCTCACCCACTTGGGCTCTGTCTCTCTCTCTCAAAAATAAATAAATGTAAAAAAAAAATTAGAACACTATCTTCTACTAAGAATAAGCCTTTTCCACTTTTTGTGGTAAAATAGCCCTTTTTTTTTTTTTTTTTTTTTTACGTGAGAATGTTGATACCACATGGCTAATTATTTGTTTTGTTTAGCAAATGTTTCTGGAACACCCGGGCACTATACGAAATGCTGAAGATTCACTGATTCCGGTAGTCCCTACACCCCACAAAATTTAGAGACTATAAGGAAAGACCCATTGTAAATACACTATCAGAGACAGTTTCAAACCAGGATGAGCATGATTTTAAAAAAGAAACACGGAGGAGGTCTGAAAGATGGCAGAATAGGAGAATCCTGACCTTACCTCATCCCAAGGACACTTTAAGACAACAGCTCCATTCGTACAACTAATTCTGAAAACAGCCGGAAGACTGGCAGAACAGACCTTCCACAGTTAATTGTGGAGACGAGGCCACACTGAAGAGAATAGGAGGGGCAGAGACTCTGCTGGGAACTAAACCCCCAGTTAGACGGATTACAAGTGCGAGGGTCATTTCAAGTACGGACAAGGGAGAGGATCAGGCCCACCCCAGGCACCCCATGCACAGCAGACACACACTGGGAAGGCAAATCCCCCTAACATTTGGCTTCGAAAACCTGTGGGATTTAACTCTGTGAGCTTTTAAAAACCAGTGGGGCTTAACTTCAGGTACTTTTAAAATCAGCGTGTTTAGCTCCAGGAGAGCCAGAGGGCAATCAGAAACTGGGTCCCTGCCCTTAAAGAACCAGCATAATAAGTAACTCTGCTGAGACACAGCTCACAAGCCACAGTTTGAAAAGTGCCTGGGGTATATGTGAAGGAGATTTGTTCACTAACCTCAGAATGTGCCCCAGAGGTGCAGAGATCCTCAAGAGACTTCTCTAAGAACAAAAAGTGCTGGTGGGCACCCTTTCCCTTCCCCTCCCCAAGCCTAAACAGCTCGACACTTGCAGGAACCAGCATAAACACTCTCCGCGCATCTTGCTCAGACGGTGTGCTTGGTCCCGCATTCCTCTGCAGCCCTGACCATCCAACCTCACCACCCCCCCCAACTGTCACGCATTCCCCCAAAGCAGCTCCTACCCCAATATACCTCGCAAACAGCCCTGGAAGGGACTGCCACCACTCCCAAGTGCCTACCACCCTACGGGGACAGGGACATAACCATACACCAACATGCCAGCAGTTCCAGCAGCCAAACCTTTTAGCTGGCAGTGCGGGGAGAGTGCCCCATGCACTGGGATGGTAGGACTCCATCCCAGGCTAATATCTGGGATGACTGCCATGCCACCACCAACTCAAGTAGCTCCGGGGGCCGCACACAGAGTACCCTACCATCCAGTGTGCACACAACAGATGGAGAATGCGGGCAGGTAGCCCAATTGCCAACACCACTGGCCTGCAGGCCTAAAATAGCCAAAGACAGGCTCCTCCAAGCACAGACACCAAACCTGCCTGGTGCATGCAGAGCAGGCCAAGCAGGTCACTGCTGCGGACCAGACCAAAGGCAAACACTGCTCAGCCACAACAGCAGAGTGCCCACAACCCACACAGCAGACAGCCCTGGAGCACGTGGTTCTGGTGACCAGGGCACCCTGCACACAGGGCACCACAGGACCTCTTGAATCATAAGGCTGCTACTTTCAAGATCTGTAGATGTTGCTGACCTTCGTAACACATAGCAATAAACACAGAGACAAAATCAGGAGACAGAGGAATATGTACCCAATAAAGAATAGGATAAAAGAAGCCTAGCAAAAGAGCTGAATGAAACAAAGGTAAGTAATATGCCTGATTTTAAAAAGTCAGAGTCATGCTTATAAAGACACTCACTGGACTTAAGAGTGGAGGATCTCAGTGAGGTTTCCCTTTTTTTTTTTTTTATTCATTATTATTATTATTTTTAATTTACATCCAAGTTAGTTAGCATATAGTGCAATAGTGATTTCAGGGGTAGATTTAGCCCATCCCTCCTCCCACAACCCCTCCAGTAACCCTGTTTGTTCTCCATATTTAAGGAGTCTGTTCTGTTTTGTCCCCCTCCTTGTTTTTATAATATTTTTGCTTCTCCTCCCTTATGTTCAACTGTTTTGTCTCTTAAAGTCCTCATAGGAGTTAAGTCATATGATTTCTGTCTTTCTCTAATTTCACTTAGCATAATACCCTCTAGTTCCAACCACATAGTTGCAAACGGCAAGATTTCATTCTCTTTGATTGCCCAGTAATCTTCCATTGTACATATATACACAACACATCTTTATCCATTTATCCATCAATGGACATTTGGGATCTTTCCATACTTTGGCTATTGTTGGTAGTGCTGCTATAAACACTAGGGTTCATGTGCCCCTCTGAAATAGCATACCTATATCCCTTGGGTAAATACCTAGTAGTGCAATTGCTGGGTCGTAGGATAGTTCTATTTTTACCTTTATTTATTTATTTATTTATTTATTTATTTATTTATTTATTTATTTATTTATTTATTTTATTATATGAAATTTATTGTCAAATTGGTTTCCATACAACACCCAGTGCTCATCCCAAAAGGTGCCCTCCTCAATACCCATCACCCACCCTCTCCTCCCTCCCACCCCCCATCAACCCTCAGTTTGTTCTCAGTTTTTAACAGTCTCCCATGCTTTGGCTCTCTCCCACTCTAACCTTTTTTTTTTTTTTTTTCTTTTTTCCTCCCCCTCCCCCATGGGTTCCTGCCAAGTTTCTCAGGATCCACATAAGAGTGAAACCATATGGTATCTGTCTTTCTCTGTATGGCTTATTTCACTTAGCATCACACTCTCCAGTTCCATCCACGTTGCTACAAAAGGCCATATTTCATTTTTTCTCATTGCCACATAGTATTCCATTGTGTATATAAACCACAATTTCTTTATCCATTCATCAGTTGATGGACATTTAGGCTCTTTCCATAATTTGGCTATTGTTGAGAGTGCTGCTATGAACATTGGGGTACAAGTGCCCCTATGTATCCCTTGGATAAATTCCTAGCAGTGCTATTGCTGGGTCATAGGGTAGGTCTATTTTTAATTTTCTGAGGAACCTCCACACTGCTTTCCAGAGCAGCTGCACCAATTTGCATTCCCACCAACAGTGCAAGAGGGTTCCCGTTTCTCCACATCCTCTCCAGCATCTATAGTCTCCTGGTTTGTTCATTTTGGCCACTCTGACTGGCGTGAGGTGACACCTGAGTGTGGTTTTGATTTGTATTTCCCTGATAAGGAGCGACGCTGAGCATCTTTTCATGTGCCTGTTGGCCATCCGGATGTCTTCTTTAGAGAAGTGTCTATTCATGTTTTCTGCCCATTTCTTCACTGGGTTATTTGTTTTTCGGGTGTGGAGTTTGGTGAGCTCTTTATAGATTTTGGATACTAGCCCTTTGTCCGATATGTCCTTTGCAAATATCTTTTCCCATTCCGTTGGTTGCCTTTTAGTTTTGTTGGTTGTTTCCTTTGCTGTGCAGAAGCTTTTTTATCTTCATAAGGTCCCAGTAATTCACTTTTGCTTTTAATTCCCTTGCCTTTGGGGATGTGTCGAGTAAGAGATTGCTACGGCTGAGGTCAGAGAGGTCTTTTCCTGCTTTCTCCTCTAAGGTTTTGATGGTTTCCTGTCTCACATTCAGGTCCTTTATCCACTTTGAGTTTATTTTTGTGAATGGTGTGAGAAAGTGGTCTAGTTTCAACCTTCTGCATGTTGCTGTCCAGTTCTCCCAGCACCATTTGTTAAAGAGGCTGTCTTTTTTCCATTGGATATTCTTTCCTGCTTTGTCAAAGATGAGTTGGCCATACGTTTGTGGGTCTAGTTCTGGGGTTTCTATTCTATTCCATTGGTCTATGTGTCTGTTTTTGTGCCACTATTTTTACCTTCTTGAGGAACCTCCATACTGTTTTCCAGAGTGGCTGTACCAGTTTGCATTCCCACTAGCAGTGCAAAAGAGATACTCTTTCTCCACAGCTTCACCAGCATCTGTTGTTGCCAGAGTTGTTAATGTTAGCCATTCTGACAGGTGTGAGGTGGGATCTCATTGTGGTTTTTATTTCTATTTCCCTGGTGATGAGTGATGTTGAGCATCTTTTCATGTATTAGCTGGCCATCTGGATGTCTTCTTTCAAGAAGTGTCTGTTCAGGTCTTTTGCCCATTTCTTCACTGTAATATTTGGTTTTTGGGTGTTGAATTTTGTTAAGTTCTTTATAGATTTTGGGTACTAACCCTTTACTTATTATGTCATTTGCAGATATCTTCTCCCATTCCATTGGTTGCCTTTTAGTTTTGCTGATTGTTTCCTTCGCTGTGCAGAAGCTTTTTATTTTGATGAGGTCCCAGTAGTTCATTTTTGCTTTTGTTTCCCTTTCCTCCGGAGACGTGTTGAGTAAGAAGTTGCTGCGGGCAAGATCAATGAGGTTTTTGCCTCCTTTGTCCTCGAGGATTTTGATGGCTTCCTGTCTCACATTGAGGTCTTTCACCCATTTTGAGTTTATTTTTGTGTATGGTGTAAGAAAGTGGTCCAGGTTCATTCTTCTGCATGTCGCTGTCCAGTTTTCCCAGCACCACTTGCTGAAGAGACTGTCTTTATTCTATTGGATATTCTTTCCTGTTTTGTCAAAGATTAGTTGGCCATACTTTGTGGGTCCATTTCTGGGTTCTCTATTCTGTTCCATTAATCTGAGTGTCTGTTTTTATGCCAGTATCAGTGAGGTTTTCAACTCAACTTCAAAGTTAAAAAAAAAAAAGGGGGGGGTGGCACCTGGGGCACCTGGGTGGCTCAGTCAGTTAAGCATCCAACTTTGGCTCAGATTACAGTCTCACATTTCATGGGTTTAAGCCCCACATCAGGCTCTGTGCTGACAGCTCAGAGAGTGGAGTCTGCTTCAAATTCTTGATTTCCCTCTCTGCCTCTCCCCAGCTTGTGCTCCCTCTCAAAAATAAATAAAAACATTAAAAAAAAAAAAAAAAAAAGGAACCAGTCGGAGATGAAGAACTTAGTAACTGAAATTTTAAAATACACTAGAGGGAATCGTAAGCACATTAGAAGATGCAGAAGAATGGATCAGCAATTTGGAAGACAGGGTAATGGAACACTAGCCTAACAGCCAAAAATAAATAAATAAATAATAGGAATCCATTAAGGCAACTCAGCAACATCGAGAATAATATTTGCATTATAGAGATCCCAAAAGGAGAAGAGAGAAAAAGGAGCAGAAAATGTATTTAAAGAATAGCTAAAAATATCCATAATTTAGGCAACAAAACAGGCATCCAGATCCAGGAAGCACAGAAAGCCTTTAATATTAATCCAAGGAGATGCACACCAATACATGTAGTAATTAAAATTGCAAGAAGTAATGATCAATAGAATTTGAGTAGCAGCAAAAGCAAACAGTTACATACAAGGGAAACCCCCTACAGCTCTCAGCATATTAACCAGCAGAAATTCTGTAGGCCAGAAGGGAGTAGCAGGATATATTCAAAGTGCTGAAAGGAAAAAAACTGCATCCAAGAAAACTTTATCTGGCAAGGCTCTCATTTACAATAGAAGGACAGCAAGAGTTTCCCAGCCAAACAAAAGGTAAAAGAGTTCAACACCAATAAACCAGACTTTTAAGAAATTAAAAATTTTTTTAAATATATATTTTTTTTAGGCAGACAGATGGAGGGGGTGGGGCAGAGAAGGAGAAGAAGACAGAATCTGAAGCAGGCTCCAGGCTCTGAGCTGTCCACACAGAGCCCAATGCAGGGCTCAAACTCACAAACCATGAGATTATGACCTGAGCCAAAATCAGACGCTCAGCTAACTGAGCCAGCCAGGTGTCCCAGGACTTTTAAGAAGTTTTAAAGGAAACCCTTTAAGTGGAAAGAAAAGGCCATAAGAGGAAGTAGGAAAATCATGAAAAAAATATTTCACAAGTAAAGGCAAACATGATAAAGGTAGATTAATCACTTATAAAACCAGTATTGAGTTTAACTCAGAAGCATTAAAAATCAATTCTGTCTACAAAAATCGGTCAAGGGACTCACAAAATAAAAGGACGTAAAAATAGGACAAACAGCAAACAGGGCAAGGGAGTAAAGATTTCAGCGCTTCAGTGCTTTCAGAATGGGTTCAAATTTAAGTGACCATCAGCTATCAACTGCTGTATCTGAAGATGTTATGTATGACTCCAACAGTAACCACAAGTGAGAAACCTGTAATACATACATGAAAAAATAAAGAGTAATGAATTCAAAGCTAACACTAAAGACAATCATCAAACCACAAAGGAAGAGAGCAAGAGAAGAAAGGAACTACAAAAACAACCACAAAACAAGTATGTAACAAAATAGAAGTACATGTCTATCAATAATGAATTTTAAATGTAAATGGACTCAATGCTCCCATCAAAAAATATAAGGTGACTGAATGGATAAGAAAGCAAGGCTCATTTATATGCTACTCACAGGAGACTCACTTCAGACCTAAAGACACATGCAGATTCAAACTGAAGAGATAGAAAAACATTTATCATGCAAATGAAAACAAGAAAGCTGGGTAACAATACTTTGACAAAACAGGCTTTAAAACAAAGACTGTAGCCAGAAGCAGAGAGGATACTACATAATGATAAAAGGAAAAACCCAACAAAAGAGTGTAACAATTTTAAGTATCTATGCACCCAATATGGGAGGTACCTAGCATTGGTGGTATAGTGGTGAGCATAGCTGCCTTCCAGTATCACAACACCTAAACACATAAAGCAATTATTAGCAGACAAAAAGCAAGTTATCAACAGTTATACAATAATAGAGGACTTTAATACCCTAACATCAATGGACAGACCATCCAGACATAAGATCAACAAGTAAACAGTACTTTTGAATGACACATTAGACCAGATGGACGTAACAGATCTATACACAACAATCCATCTAAAAATAACAGAATATACATTCTTTTGAAATGCAAATGAAACACTCCCCAGGATAGATTATGTTAGGCCACAGAACAAGTTTCAACAAATTCAACAAGATTGAAATCTTATCGTGCATCTTTTCCAACCACAAAAGGTATGAAACTACAAGTCAATTATAAGAAAAAAATCTCCAAAGAACACAAGTACATGGAGTCTAAATAACATTCTACTGAACAATGAATGGGTAAACCAAGAAATCGAAGAGAAAAAAGATACATAGAGACTAATGAAAATGAAAACACAACAGTCTAAATCTGGGATGCAACAAAAGAAGTTCTAGAGGGAAGTTTTTAACAATACAGGTCTACCTCAAGAAACAAGAAAAATCTCAAAAAACCCAGAATGGGCTATGGAAGAATTTTCTGGGGGAACTTAATTTGGATCAGAGTCAGAGAAGGCTTCCAGGAGGAAGAGATATTTAAGAAGCATTCTGAAAATAAGTAGAAGTTAGCTGGAAGACTTTTAGGTATTCATGTTGGAAGCAGATAGATCAGCATGAGCAGAGGCCTAAGGAGGATGAGTTTGGCCCAATGAATTTCCTAAAAGAAAGCCCTACAGCTAAGAATGAGTGATCACAGGGAATAATGGCACAGAGGTGGGAAGGGACAGGATAGACGTCTCACACACCATGCACAGATTTTAGATTTGCATCCAAGGGCAACGAGAAGACCCTAAAAAGATTTTGAGCAGGAAAACAGCAATCCAATTTCCATTTTTACAAGGTCATTCTGACTGCAGTGTGGAGAATGGACTCTAGGGACAGGTTAGTGAATTCAGAGGAGAGATAGGACAAAAAGAATTCTAAGAAACAGGTACAGTAGAGATTTGGCCTCCTGGAGTAGATTTTTGGTGAAACATTGGCTCTGGGAAACAGGAGCAAGACTGTGATTAAGAACCAGGGCTCTAGGGGTGCCTGGGTGGCTCAGTCGGTTGAGCGTCTGACTTCGGTTCAGGTCATGATCTCATGATTTGTGAGTTCGAGCCCCGCGTCGGGCTCTATGCTGACAGCTAGGAGCCTGGAGCCTGCTTCGGATTCTGTGTCTCCTCCTCTCTCCACCCCTCCCCTGCTCATGCTCTGTGTCTCAATAATAAATGTTAAAAAAAATTTTTAAAAGTTAAACAAAACAAAAAAAACCAGGGCTCTAGAGTCAGATTGCCTGGATTCAAAATTCTGCCCTGGCTGGCAACCTCTCTTTAGGGCCTCAGTTCCCTCATCTGTAGAATGGAAAGGATAATACTAAGTGTACCTCAAATGATGAGGAATAAATGAGATCATTCAAGTGCCCAGACGGAGAATTGGATGGATAAATGTTACTGTTTTATTATTCTAATTTCCATTTCTAGTGTTAAGTGTAGCAGAAAATTCAACACTCTGTGGATTCTGTCTTGAGCACCTCAGTGGCCAGTGGTCCCAATAATGGAGATAAAGATAGGTAGAATTGGATCAATCAGGGACAGAAGGGAAGACCTTTCAGTTTTGTTCAAGCAGTTCCATTTTTGGTATGTTAAGAAATGAGTTGTTGGGGCGCCTGGGTGGCGCAGTCGGTTAAGCGTCCGACTTCAGCCAGGTCACGATCTAGCAGTCCGTGAGTTCGAGCCCTGCGTCGGGCTCTGGGCTGATGGCTCGGAGCCTGGAGCCTGTTTCCGATTCTGTGTCTCCCTCTCTCTCTGCCCCTCCCCCGTTCACGCTCTGTCTCTCTCTGTCCCAAAAATAAATAAACGTTGAAAAAAAAATTTAAAAAAAAAAAAAGAAAGAAATGAGTTGTTAACTCTGTCTGATGTCACTTTTTAAATGGTTTTGTAGATGAATATGCTATAGTATTTTTAACACTCTCAAACATGGCAAGTTTTTTCGTGAATAGTACTATTCTGTTAACCTTCTCCAATTTTTTACAACCAACTCAAAATCCTAAAATCTACAAGCCACTGATTTTAATAACACCGATTACAAAGATTTACATCAACAAATACAAATATACATGGAGTACATCATGTTTGTCACTTTAAACATCCCCACTCTGTGCAATAGAAGATGATGATTTCTATTAGCTGCACAGAAAAAGGTCAATTTCCTACGAAATTTGATCAGGCTATGGTATGGCTCCAAACTCACAAAACTAGGTCTCACGCTGCACAACATTTAGGTCTTAATAATGACTGATTCTCTTTTTAGATCTTCCAAATTTCTTATCCATAAAATTAAGTAGGAGATGAGCCTCTAAAATCATGAGGCCTAACTCCTTAATTTTTATAGAGACAGACCTACCACAAATTTAGGAAAGTTACATGAAAAAGATGAGGAGTTAGAATTTTTTTCAAATTATTTCAGAACGAAGCAATAAAGACTAACGAATTTCTCAACTATGATTCCAGTTACGTATCAAAATCTTATGTATGATTATTAGGAAAACTCTTTATGGAAATACAAGGAATTTATTTTCCAGGTAGCATTTCACTTCTACGACCTGGGCTCAATTTTCATATTCTGACACCACTAATCTAGGCATAAACATTCAACAGAAATAGGTAGCTAACATATTGGACATGTTAAAAAAAAAATCACTTCTGAAATTATCTACACCTTGCTTTTCTGGAAGACCCAACCCATGACAGTCTTCCTTTCATGAATGTTCCTAAAGTAGCTCAAACAATAGAGACCTCTAGCTTCTATATGGAATTCTTGATACTAACCATCTGCTAGTTCATGGAGACAAAGAGACACACATATTCATTCAGCCAATATTTAAGCTAAGGTCTATCCTCAGCAGGGCAGGGGTGGGGGCTGAGGTCAGTAAGTGGTGAACAAAACCCTCAAGGAGTTCAAGGTCTCATATAAAACTCTTCCCAGACTCAAGCATTTGCCTGGACGTGGCCCATCCACCATCACTCAGACACTGTCACCACAGTTGGTTGCTCCCATTTTTTTCTTAACCTTCTTTATATAGAACAGCCCCACTAATCCAGGAAACAGTTTTTTTCAAGTTTTACTTGAAATAGAGCCCAGTAGACTGATGGCAATACACAGAGGTTTCTTTTCTAATTTCAGCACTTAAACTGGTTTCATGAAATTCTATTCTATGTCAATAATTGGAGTAGTTTCGCTTATTTTAAATTTGTACTATCTGGGAGCCAGCGGGGTCAGGGGCAGGGGATGAATACCTTGATTCCAAGTTTTATTGCCACAGAAATTAACATTTTTAAGGTCGAGATGCTTTTGCATTGATGTGAGCATTTATTAAGGTGTTTGCTTTCCTGAAAACCTGTTTTCAAATCAATAGCATGTCTTACAAGCAATGTTGCCTTAGAAACGAAGAAATCCAACAAGAGGACTCAGACTGACTTCATGAAAAAAAAAAAAAAAAAAAGGAGTTGGCAATGAATACTGGACTCCCAGTCTTGGCTTACTGCCAATTAGTTACCAGTTACTGAGCCCCATGACATATGCCAAGCCCCTTCACTCCTCTGGACCTTCTCTACTCCATTCACAAAATCAAAGTTTGCACTTTCTTAAACTCTGTGATAAGAGAGGAGCTTAAGTTTTTCCATTCAGTTGCATGCTGATACACTTATGAGATACAATTCTATATAAATTAGACAATGATGTTGCACATGATTTATCACCTTTGTTAATTGGATATTGCTTAGTAATGCAATTAGCTTGTATTTCCCTATTACATAGTAGCCAAACAGAAGTATTCGGGGAATGAGTTACTCAAAATGAAGGTGTTATTCACAGCAGATTCAAGAGAGCAGTAGCATGGCTAATCCACCTGTGGGTCATTGACAATGAGCCAACAATACAGAATACACCGTTCAGGCAAAATAATCAAAGATAAAGGTTTTCTCTTCCTATTCATTTTTTAAGACTACAAAGTAGAACTCATCCATTACTTAACATTTTTTTTTAATTTTTTTTTTTCAACGTTTATTTATTTTTTTTGGGACAGAGAGAGACAGAGCATGAACGGGGGAGGGGCAGAGAGGGAGACACAGAATCGGAAACAGGCTCCAGGCTCTGAGCCATCAGCCCAGAGCCCGACGCGGGGCTCGAACTCACGGACCGCGAGATCATGACCTGGCTGAAGTCGGACGCCCAACCGACTGTGCCACCCAGGCGCCCCACTTAACATTTTTTTTAAGACAAAGTTTATCATCCTTTATTTCCCTTGGATGGAAATACCAGCCAATGTTCCATGTGATTTTTCAAAGAGAAGACGGATATATGGCAGCTCTTACTAGAATAGGCTTCCTGTACACCACTTTCCGTGACACAAAGTAACTACTTAATGGTTATTAGCCATAAGGCCACTGCAGTTTATAGAAACATAGATTTTGGAGTAGTATATAAAAGTACAGGAGTGCATACAAATGCGAACACTTGTTTTTATAAGGACTCTTACTGAGGTAAATGTAAATATGTGCTTTCTCTTTGCTTACCAACCAGGCACATGGGGACAAATGCTAAATATCCCTACTAATTACCTAGCTCAGACTCTAAACATCCTTCATAAAGTTGAGGAGAGAGAGGTTTATTCGATTGCAAGCAACAAATCATTCCCTAGGCAGGTCAGTCCTGGGGACCTCCTGGATATTTGCTGAAAAATAAGGTTATCGGCCTTAGACCCTAGAGGTACGGTAAGAGGCTGCCCAGTCCTTAAGGCCAGACCAATCCTGTTCTCACATCTGAGCATGTATCAGGATCATCTGGAGGGATTAATACACAGATTGTGGGGCCGTTACTGAAGTTGATCAGAGGACCACAATGGAGACTCCGAGTTCGCATTTCTCATGAGTTTTCAGGAGGTGCTGAAAACAGGAGCACAGGTGTGTGCTCCTGGAAACAGACTTTGAGAACCACTGGTATAAAATATTTGCTAACAGAATTGGAAAGATATCAAGGGTCACCTGACCCACACCTTTCATTTTACTGTTGAGGACCCTGAGGTTGAGAGGTAATGTCTTCTTCATGGTTACACATCCCATACTCAGAGACACCCCCTCCCACCAAAAAAAAAAAAAAAAAAAAAAAAAGAAAGAAAAAAAGCAATTCAAGTTTCCAAAGTCTTAAGACACTGCTCATTTCATAGTTTTAAGTTATGGCAACTTATCAGGAGCCTGTTCTCTTAGAAGAGTCATCTGCAGAGCCTCCTTGCTGTTGACCCTCCTATCCACCCATCCTTCCAAGAACTGCATGTCAGTTCTACCAGTGACCTTGTAGTGGTAGGCAAGTGGCCTCAGCCCAGACAGGGTGCTCACAGCCCAACGGGAACTACTTGCCTAGATTTTAAACCCAGGAAGCATGGCTCCAGAAAACATGTCCTTACCATCATGCCATGCTGCCTGCCCTCCCCCAGTTCCCCGGCAGCTGAGCACAAACAGATGGCCTGAGATTTTGCAAGGTGACACACGAGACAGGAAGTGGTCACAGATGATTTGCAGCACTGCTGTGAAGTGTCCACTGCAGCCTCAACTGCCACCCGGGTGGAATCGTCCCTGGCTGTGTGCTTGGCAGTGTAGGCTGCTACCAGTGTCAAAACTCCCTTGGATCGTGCCCTTTGGCTGAGCCTGCTCTCCAATTCCCATCGGTCCTGTGAGTTTCCTGCTTTCCCTCCAATAAATCATTCTTCTACTTAAACGGTCTGCAACCAAGAACACTGGCTGACAGGACAACCCATTAATTTACCCATCAGCAGAGAGCCAATTGATCCTAATCAAAATCAGGGCTCCCACAAAGCCTCCTGCAGTGCCTTCCACCTTCAGAGCCCTTGGATTTCTGCTGGTACCCTTCGATTCCTTCCACAGTTTTTGCAGCAAGGGCTGCTTGACCCCCAGGGAGCCCCACCCCAGGCCATCAGCACTCAGATCACAGAGCACATCTTGATTTATAGCAACCACCCAGAAACGATTGACCCAGGAATGCGCCCTAATGCCGCACCAAGACTTGAGGTTCTCACAGGGGCAAGTAAGGCTCAGAGAGCTGTCAAGCTTGGAAGGCAATGGACCAACCCATGCTGATTGCTGTGTCCCCGAGAAGGGCCCCAGAAATGCCCTGCTACTGGTTCTTTCCCAGTCTTTATTATTCAAATCTTTCCATTTCATGAAAAGTCCTGGTGAGAATTCTCCCACTCAAGTCCCCTTTTTGCCTGGATTTCAATTTTTGTCTTTAGTAATACCTTTGCTACAGACTCACTAAAAACCCCTCTCTGCCTTCTCAATCTAGCTACCCTCCTCCCTGCAACCCCACACATGGGGGTTCTTACGACAAAACTTCTGTCATTCAAGTACAACTGGAAGAGAAAAAGGTTTTATTGACCACAAGGCATCTTTTAAGGGAAAAAAGAAAAAAAAAAAAAAAAAACAACACCTTGTGGGGTAAGGCTTTTTTTTTTTTTTTTAACATTGCTTTTTTCACCCAACTCTACTGTCAAGTTTTTCCCTTCTTTATCTGCTCACAGCATTACAGCCTTAAGATGTTCATCCTCTAACTCCATGCCTTTAGGAATGGGATTCTTCAGATATGTAGATAATGGTGAGTGATGTGAATTGGGAACCCGCTAGCTTTGTTTCTAGTGCCCTCAACATCTGAAAAGACAAAGTACCGTTCTCCACCCAAAGTAATTGAGTCCCTGTAGAGTAATGGCTGAATACCCAACTGGGAAGGTCGTCAACTGGAGGTCCAGGCTCCTCTTTATGCCAGAGATTATGAGTTGGGGGGTGGGGGGTGGAAACCATGATGGGCCACGTTGCAGCAACGTAAGAACCAGCTTGAAGGTGGTCTCATTGCACAAATTGGGTACAATCTGAGTGTCAAAATAATTAAGTACAGTAATGAAGTAAAAACCAGTGAGGGATTCAGGAGTATGTATTAATAATGAATAGGGACAAAAGGAAGGCTTTTACAGTAACACATGCGGTGCCAACTGGTCAACGTGGAGAGAGTGCTGGATTTGGAAAATCATTTTGCAGCCATCGTGGTGTATACATCGTGGTGTATACAGGGATATATGGTGAGGAGCAGGATATTTGCCTGGCCTTAAGAAGTGTCTCCCCGCAAAACTGGTAGACAATAGACCATGTGCAACATCTTGAAAAAGTGACTGAATGTAACATCACCGTGGGGCAGATGGAGATGGTGTGCTTCCACCGAGGACCTTCAGAGAACACAACATCACATATCCAGAGTTCCATACTGGATATAAATTATACCTCAGTATAGCTTATTTGAAAAGGTACAAAAAGTACCTTTCATAGTCCATGGTTTGAAAAGGTTCTGCATTAGTTTAGAGGCAAAAGGAATACTCTGCTTGTATCCATGATACAGCAGTCCCCTGAAGACCTCTGAAGAGACCATCTCTACCCACAATGGACAAAAGCCAGAGATAAAGTCACACGGTCCTCCGTTCTGAAGCACATTACGGGACAAAAAAAAAACTAAGCATTTTTACAGTAACATCTATTTAGCAGTTTAGAGAATATTCATGTAAAGGGCTAAAATAAAATACAAAAACTGAACGAAATCTTGCCTCCAAGGACCCCTTCGTATCATCCCACAACCTAAGAACACTGTTACTTTTCTCCAAAGTTTCTCTTCATAGTGGGGAGAAGTTTCTATGTGTCCTGCACAAGTCCACACATGGGCAGCCATCAGTACCTTAACCACCCAGTTTCTTACGGCCCTATCCACATGATCCCCCCCCCCCCCCGCCAGAAGATCCCCCTTCATGCACTGCCTGAACCACCTTTTATTCTCTATTAAGCATTTGACAATCCTCCCAACAGTTACTTGCAAACTAACACCTCCAACTTAGCACTTACAAATGATCTCCAGCATGTGGGAAAAGTGTTGGTTTGAACCAAGAGAAGAGTAAGGAACATGGGCATACTTAACCATTTCACTCCTTTGCTTCTTCCGAGCCAGAAAAGTCACTTTCTACTGAGACAACCACCCTCCCTCCACCCTTTCCTCTAACAGACTTCCAGCCTATGAACGTGATCATTAGTCTCAAGATGATATTTTGTTATAACCAATGCAATAAAATTTTAGGGGACTCAGATTTTCACCCATTTTGGCGTAAGTATGAAGGTAGACCCTGAAATCAGCTTATGGTTCAGAAAGTAAGGGAAACTCAAAGCCAAACATTACCGTGAAAGCACTACCAGGACATTTTAGGTCAACTGCTATGCAACCTGCAACCGATCGACTAAAATAGAGAGTAACACCTCACTGGTGGCAAAAAAATGCTCAAAAATGGAGTGAAGGCAGCAGAAATTTAACCACTGCCAGACAAACCCAAGAGAAGTTAGTCTACGGCTAAGAAAGGGTACAGCCAGGGTTTGAACCCAGGTGGTCTGGCCTCAGCACTTAGATTTGCAGTCCCTATGCCAGTCTAAGTTGAATACCAATTCCCCAGCACACATGCCTCCCAGACAGTTCCCACACGAAGGTCTACATCCAAAATTGAGTGTTTCCAGAGACTGACGGCTTAAGTCTTAACAATTTACTAAGCCTCGTCTAATATTTAAAAAAAAAAAAAATCAATAAAAGATCCCATTTCTCCCCCTTAATTGCCATTGTCCAGACACTTTCTTCCTGTACTGAGTAGTACTCATCAAGATTCTTACTAGAACTCGTTTCAGTCCTTTTATCTGAAGAGCTGATAAGGAATCTCTCCTACTAAACTCAACCATATTCTTTATTCCCCCATCTCCTTCAGCTAAGAGTGTTACACTGACATTTCACAATTACTAGCCCTAACCAGACAGCAGCTTTTAGCTTTCCTGGCTGACAGGAATCTAGGCTTTTATTATAAATGCAAACAGGATACGGCTCTATTGAATGCACTTCGGAAACCTCCTCAAATCATTTTGTTGAAAAAGCATGCTTCCTTGTCACTGAGTTGGTGGCTTTTCAGGTCATTCCATACTCCACACAGGGTCCTCCACTCCCATTAGCAAAGTGGGGTTTTCACCTGAGGCATCTGAGGCGTGGGTTATGTAATGGTGCCATTAAAGAGACTCCGATCAATTCTTCAAACTGCACAGAGACAAATCAACATACAACAGGTCCTGATTCCTGTATTTTTTTAAAAGCTTTTTTAAAGTTTGTTGTGTGTGTGCACGCATGAGTGTGTGTGTGTGAGAGAGAGAGACACAGACACAAACACAGAGACACACAGACACACACACACACACACACAGAGACAGAGAGACAGAGACAGACACACACTGAGAGACACTGAGAGACAGAATCCCACACAGACTCTGAACGGTGATCATGGAGCCCAACCCAGGGGTCCATCTCACGAACTGAGATCATGACCTGCGCTGAAATCAAGAGTTGTACGCTTAACCAGCTGAGCCACCCAGGCGCCCCAAATTTCTGTATCTATGAAGTCCTTTCCTCCTCCTGGATCTGTGGAGTCATTTCCTCCTCAATACCTGAGGCTCCTGCCCAGGCCTGAAGTCGATACGGACTAAAAGCTTTCTCCATTTTGATGTAACTAGACCAACTTTTCTTTCCTTGAAGCTTTCCAGGAGGGTGACTCCTTGTATTCAAAATTAATAAACTGGTGGGAGAGAGGATTCCTGTCTGAAAGGGATGAAATGGAAGAAATGCAAGTGTGCCCTGCTCCCTGGAAGAAACCAGAGGTTTTGAAGTCCCTCCTTGGGGTTCCTGACGGCTCTATGTGGTTTGGAAACTATTTCTAGTGGTTTCTAAGTAACTAGCACGGAGCCAATATGCTAGTCACAGCTGGACACAATGAAAACGGGGATCTTGAGAGGTCAGGCAGTGCCTGGAGGGTGCAGGAAGACTGGGGCAAAGGCGCGGGGGAGGCAAAGAAGATATTCTAGTCACTAGTATTAAACTTGACCTCCAGGGCAAACAACTTCCCTACAATATTTTTACCCCAGTTTGAGTGCAAACGCAAGCATCTTACTACACCTCCCCCCCAAAAAAAACAAACACCAGGCTTGATGCCAATTCAGTATGGCTCAGTGTACCGCTCAAATCTTCACAGGAAACTCCTGGTATGTTCCAGACACTGTGCTTCATACACTGACACAAATCAACATACTTCACACTACGAGAGACGGTTCAGACTTCCCTTGAAAAGAAGCTTGCGGCCGAAACCAGGTGAGCCCCTATCAGTCTGTGGGGCCTGAGGCAAGGGTACAAATGGAGGCCCAAGTAATTACTTTAAAGAGGTCATCAAGCTAGCCAACTGTCACACAATCCTCCTCCCTTAACAAATGGAGCTTTTTAACAACCTGAAAGGCCAGGTACTATTTACAATTGCAGATCCCTGGGAGTTCCCAGCCAGACATGAAACAGCCCTGCCAATGGACACAAGCTCTTCCCTCCCCCACCCAGGCTCCCTCTCCCCCCAGGGAGGCCTGGTGAGGGGGGTGGGGCACACCTGTAGACCCTCAACCCACATTTCCAAGCTCTTCCATCACCCCAGCACATCTGCCCTTGGGCATTCCTTAGGGATGGGATCTGCCCCCCCACACTTGGGGAGGCCGTGGAAGCTGGCTTGGTGCCTTTGGGCACGGAATTCCGATGTGAGTGGGGAGGGGGGTGGCAACGAGTATCCTGGGGGGACAGCCCCCTCCATGGGCAGACACCAAGCCCACTGGGGAGGGGTACACCCTAGTGAAGGCCAGACACCCCTACATAAACTCTCTGAACTCCAGGGAGTAAGAGCAAAAGGCTTCCTTTGCCCAGGCCCGAAGGCGACACGGACTAAAAGCTTTCTCCATTTTATTGTAACTAGACCAACTTTTCTTTTCTTGAAGCTTTCCCACAGGGTCACTCCTTGTATTCAAACATCAACTGGTGTGAGAGGGTTCCTGTCTGGAAGGGATGAAAGAATCGAAATGCTTCCAACTCTCTAGAAAGATCTCACGGCTACTATCATCCTCTCAAAGAAAATGTCAATACTCCTTAAGCAGCCAACGGAATGCACAGGGTTCTAGAACTAAAATCAGAAAAGGTGGGCTCCACAAATTGGGCAAACCTTAGCATTTTCTTTGTTTTTGAAAGAACCAGAGGAGTAACTAGGCACTGCAGCTGGGGCAGCCCATTCCAAACTCTAGGAAGGGGCGCAGGCTGAGTGAAACCCAACAAGGGAGGTCTGGGCCTGCTGCGTGCAAACAGGCCTGGCCAAAGGGAGTCACCGAAGGGAGGCAATTGTCATCACAGTAGGGTGAGTGGCTAGAGCCTGCACATCACCCCCGTTACTGACCTGGTATCTGCTTTGTCTTTTCTCAAAGCAAGTTTACCAATTTTCCGGGCCTCCATAGTTAATTCTCCGGGATGGGGATGTTATTACCCGCCCGCATTATGGCCCAGTGTCGCGGTGACAACTTAGCACAGTCCGCACTCGGTGAGCACTCACTCACCCGTACTTAAAACCGGGAGCACAGCGGCCAGAGCGGAACCCAAAGCGGTACAGGAGGCAGTTCCCCACCACCTACCCCGACATCCAAGAAAAGGCTCTGAAGCAGCTGTGCGCGCCGGGGGCAGCAGAGTGGGGTGAAGGCAGTGTTAGGGAGGGGGGCAAACAAGGCAAACCCTGGTCAAATGCTAGGTCTCACCCGTTTTGGGGTAGGGAAAGGGTGCCTTTGAAAGTCGCCCAACTGGAGGTGCGAAGGACAGGTGCCGAAGGCCCCCAGGGGCCGGCCACCGAGCCCCCCCACCCCGGGGTGGGGGCGGGCAGGAAGGAGCCACGCTGCACCCCTCTGGCTCCAGGCCCGGAGGGGATCTGAGAGAGGGGAGCAGCCGGGAGGGAGGGAGGAAAACGCTCGGCGAGTGGGGGTCCGGGAGTCGCAGTCACTCACCCAACAGCAGCAGCTTGAACTCGCGGCGCGCGTCCTTCTTGTCCCGGCGAAGCTGCCGCTCGATTTCGGCGCTGATGCGCTGCGACTCCTTCTCCTCCGCGGACAGGCAGCAGCAGCCGGCCATGGCGCGCGCTGCACCCGACGGCGCGACGCGGTCCCGAGAGCCCCGATTCTCCGCCGGCCGCTCGCCCGGCCGAGCCGCGACAGGCACCCGGGTTCGGAGAGAAAAGGACGAGACCTCTTTGACTTAGGGGAGTACGAGGCCTGGCCTTCGGAGGCTCAGTCCGCTCCTCGAGGGTCGATGCCGAGGCGGGGGCGAATTCGGAGCGCCAGGAACTTGAGGGGATCCCCGCAGCTCCGGGCGCACCAGCCCCACACTCGTCCCGGGGGAGGAGGAGGGCTCGCACCCGGAAGATGCGCGCGCCCCTTAGCCCAGGAGGCGGACACCAGGTCCGGGGGCGCAGACCGCGCGGGAAAAGTTGGGGCGTCGGTGCCCGGGGGGGGGGGGGGGGGGAGGGGGGAGAGAGCGGGATCTCCGCGTCCCGGTAGGGTCCCAGGCAGGCGACAGGCACGGCGTCGGTTGGAGGCAAAGGGCCTAGCTCGCCCTTGCCTGGAAAGTTCTGAAAGTGACCGCAGATTAAGACCGAGCTCAAGGGTTTCTGCTGGCGCTGGTGGCTCTAAGTGGCAGAAGGAGGCGGAGCGTCTCGGACCTGCAGCCCTGGCGCCCGCCCCAGTAGGCCTTCGGGGCACGCCAAGCCGTAGGCGCCTGGGGGGCGAGAGGAACCAGTCACGAGCTGGGGCGCACGGGCCGGGCGTCTGGGGTTCCTGGGAGCAGCTCCCACACCTGCCTCGGTGGCCGTGAAGTCCTTGCACCCGGAGGGCCGCCTGCCGAGGTTGCGGGAACCAGCGCGCTCCGGCCTGGGGGCCCTGCTTCTTACCCAGATCCGGGTTCTGACAGGTGAGCGCGTTTCGCCCGCTTCAGCCTCAACTCCCCCCAGCTGCAGGAAGAGGAGAACCGAGCCGGGCGTCCGCCTCGGGAAGCCTCGCGCCCGGGGCGAGGTTGAACTCTTCACCCCTAAGTTGAGGGTTGCACACCAGCGACACGACCACACACCCTTCGTTTCCTAGACGGGCTCCTTCCGCTTCCCGGACGCCTCAGCCCGGCTCAGGTTTGGCCTGAGCGCTTGGTCAGCTGGGCAGCCTGCCAGCAAGGTGCGGCTGGGCCTGACCCCGAGGGCACTGCGCTCAGCGAGGCAGCTGCCTCTGGGTTCGGTTAAATAGGAGGCCGCCAGAGCGGAGAGTAAACATCCTTCCGGCCCCTTCCTAGGGCACCTGATGAGGAGGGCTGGGGATGGGGAAAATGGAAAACGGCTGGCTACTTTGCATTTTATGACGGGAAAGACTCCTGCTTTGTTAGAGAGGGCTCACACGTTTGCAGCAGCCCCCGGCGTGTTCGTGCCCCAGCCTTGAAGCCTGACAGCCTCTGCCTTGCAAAGGTGTGTCTGCGGCTGCATTGGCCCAGCTCCCGGGACGTCGGAGTCATGTTTGAGCTGCATTAATAAAAACTTACAAATTGAACAGCATCTCTTTGTACTCAATCGGTGCAACAGAACGCGTATTACGACATCTGATTTTTGTCTTCGGTCTGGATAGCTTTTGAGGCAGAGCGCAGAGGGGCCCGCGGAAAAAGCAGAAGCGGGAAGGTGTAGGGAGGGGATCCTGTCCCTGCTCGTCATGTAAACACTTTATGGCTTTAGGCAATTAGTTAATGCCGCCTCTATTAAAAGCGGGCATAAGTGCCTTTCAAATGTGTGGCATATATTCAATCAATTCACATTGAGGAACATGCTGAGTGGAAGAGTGGTGTTTGTCATTATATAAGAAACTTGGCATTGCGATGCTATCTGGCTTCAAGGTCTTATTATTTATTTTACAGTTTAGGGAATGGAAATGAATCAGGCATTAAAAATGAATGTGCTTACATTCTTAAATGCACCCTTCTTTCCTTGCAGGCCTGAACTGACCGTAACAGTTGACCCCCTACAGGCAAAATCCTGGACATTTCTCATCTGATCCTTGGCCAGTTCATCACACTTCTCTCCCTTAGCTCTTACAGACAGATTTACACTTTGAGGATAAGACTGCTTGAGAAGCCAAGATCATCATAATTGTTAATATTTTTCAATGAGTACAATCATTAGTACTTTAAAAGATTAAAGTGACTTAACTAGGCAAATTTGAACCCCAAGTTAGCTGGAATAACTGACCTGTGGACCCAATGTTGCCAAGATTCCAAAAAAGATATGAAATATATTGCTCATGGCACATCTGAAAAACTTTCCTGGACTGGTCAGCTTGGCAGTATCAGAAAGCTTAAATGTGTCCACCCTCTTTGACCAAACTAGTTATTCTCCCCTTGAGAAATAATCAGAGAGAAGTCATGATTTATGTATGAAGGTGTCTATTTCTAATAACAACAATAACCTCAAACAACCTAAATGCTCAGCAACAGGAAATAGGTCAAATAAATGACGGTATATACATATAATGATATATTACAACAGTTATTAAGTGTGTGAATATGTAACATGTGAATAGCAATTAAAGATTGGGGGGGGCAATCTCAAAATATATTGACTGAAAAAGGCAAGATACAAAAATATAAACAGTATGATAGAAATTTTGTAATAGGAATACATGTACACAACTTTAAGAGACTAAAGGGGCATCTACCAACAAGGTCAGTCTCTGAGTCATCACTTTTTGGTTGACTTTAATTCTCTAATGTAAAGTTGTAAAATTGGTTGATTTTAGTTCTCTGATGTAAGGTTGTCTAGGCCCCCCCTTTCCTCAACTGTAAAACAAGAGAGGTGAACCAGAATAAGCTCCAAGGTATCTCCCAACTCTGACATTCAGTTATTTCTTTGGTGATTTTCACACTTAGAAAGTAGTATTAAAAATAATCATAAAACAGGGTTCCTGGATGGCTCAGTCGGTTAAGCGTCAGGCTCTTGATTTTGACTCAGATCATGATTTCACGGTTGTGAGATCAAGCCACGCAGTGAGCCCTGCACCAGACTCCACGGTCGGCAGGAGATTCTCTCCCTCCCTCTCCCTCTGTCCCTTCCGTGCTTGCACACACATTCTTTCTCGAGGAAAAAAAAAGTCACAGGGGCACCTGACAGGTTGAGTCAGTTAAGCATCCGACTCTTGGTTTTGGCTCAGGTCGTGATCTCACACGTTCATGGGCTCAAGCCCCACATCTGGCTCCTCCCTGGTGGAGCCTGCTTGGGATTCTGTCTCTCCTTCTCTCTCTCTGCCCCTCCCCCAATCATGTTCACACACTCTCTCTCTTTCTGTCAAAAATAAATAAGTAAACAAAAAATTCATAAACCTAAATTTGTCACTGAGAACTATAAAAGGATACCGCAAGACAATTATTTTTATGTCTATTTTTTATTAATGTCTCTATTTTTGTTATCTTTCGGATCTAGGGGAGGGATGAGAATAATTTTAAGTTATTAAATCATTTGCAACATTATTCCAGGAAGAGGTAGTTTGGAAAAGAGGCCTCAGTAAAAGAGCATATTTGTTTTCCTGGATTATTCCCAAAGTATCGCAAGCCCAACCCATCCCTCTTGAAGATCAGAGCACAGCGTGATATGAGTTTCAACTACCTGGCAACTGTTGGGTATGTAGACGAACTATGTGTCTGGGAGTCCTCTGAATGTCCATTGAGTCCACACCACGCCCTGTACCTGGGCCGTTCCGGGTACCATTCCAGACTTCAGATAGGCTATAGTCTGGTAGAAAGGAGTTAAGCTGGAGACCCTGAAACCTGAACCCATCCCTCGGTGCTTCCTCCCAGAGGGAAGACGATGAGGGCATGGAGTCCCTGGGTGGCTCTCCACAGCCCACAGATGTGCAGAGCAGGCCCCTCAGCTAACCTCTGGCTTCAGCTGAGCCTTATTCATTCATCTCCCATCCCTTTCCTGGAACTCCAGACAAACATAACTACAAGTTCTCCCCACCTCCGTGTCTTGACACCTGCAGGAACGCCCACTCTCTCCCGGGCAAAGTTTGGTACTTTCTTTCCCAAGTGCATCTTTTTGGAGAAACCGTCTCCACCCCTTGTCAATTGGACCCTTCTTTCTCTGCTGTCTAAACACTGTATACGTTCCTCTCTTCAACTTCTCGCTCTATTACACCTGTTTGATTTTTCTCCAGATCAGTTACTTGCAGGTAGAGTTTCTTGTTCATCCTTGTATTTCTCAACTTATAAAATTTAGCTGACTGAATAGAGTTGAAATTAGAAAGAATTTGCCTGAGATAAGAAAAAGAAACTACAAGAGAGAAAAGAAAGCTCTTGTGGTGAAAGACAGTGAAAAACCAAGAAGCAAACCCACAAGAATCAATGTACGATTTAAGAAACGCTTGTGTATATAAACTGCCCCCAACTTGCCTCCTTAGAAGGAATGACTGCCCTGTTTCTAATTCAGAACTCCAAGGAAATGTGTAAATAGAGGGTTGGAAAAATGCTGTTTCTGTGACAAATGTAGCATCTTAGAATTTTAACAGATAACGTGGAGGGAAAATATGACCTCGATGTTCACGAGACGAAAACAGCACCAATACTAACACACCTATGCTGTTCTGTAGCATTGTTTCCCAAACTACAGTTGTGACCCTTCCCTGGGTTATGACCTACATTTATTTTTTAAAGGAAAAGAATAGAATAGAAATAGAAAATATGCGTCTGCTTGTTATGGTGGCATCAGACTTCTGTTTTTCGGTTGTGTTCGTAAGTATGAACTCCTAGCAGACCAGTTATCAATAGGATTTTCTTGTCCGTGTCCCAGATGGGTGGGTCCAAATGATTCCCAATTCATTGTTCAGAGTTCCTAATTTTTCATTCAGTTTTCTGAGCCCAGAGTGTTCTCTATAGTTTAAGGCTTTCTTCTCCTTCTCCACTTTGCCCCTACCCCACCCATTCATCTCCAGTTTCAGATGAGAATGATAGGTAAGAATCAATGGAGTCATGATAATTATTTGGACAAATGGGTAATGACAGTAGCTGGTGCCTGGGTGTACTCAACATCATGTTTCTAAGGCAGCCAACGTGTCAACATGTTGCCCCAAAATGTTCTCTGCCTGAACACTAGAAACTGTTTATTATGTAACTTCTACGGAAAAGGGTAGAATTAGTGACAAGGAAATCTGGCTTCAAACCAATGACCATAAGTGGGTATGAATCACTATTGTTTCTGTTTTTTTTTTCTTTAGGCTTATTTATTTATTTTGACAGAGAGGCATGAGAGGGGAGGGGTAGAGAGAAGAAGGAAGAGAGAATCCCAAGCAGGCTCCATGCTACCAGCACAGATCCCAGGCAGGGGCCCAAACTCACAAACCGTGAGATCATGACATGAGCCAAAATCCAGAGTCGGATGCTTAACCCACTGAGCCACCCCGGTGCTCCTTTTGTTTGGTTTTCAATATGACTTTTGATATGGCAGTTAAGGATCTCAAGAATTTATGGAGTAAAAATCTTTAAGATGAGAAGTTCAGAGATTTTTATTTTGCTTGTTTTTCCTTTTCTCTGAAATGCTCCCTTCCCTTTGTAGCACTCTCCTCCTGAGTGAACCAATGTTAACAACCTACTATGTTTTCTTCTCTATTTTTTATTCTCTTATAATCGTACATAAGCATAAAAATACTCGTTGACATGTGTAAACATTCACAGGGGGAGTTTGGCATCATTACTTTAAACATGAGACCACGTTACATGGACTCTGTATTTTGTGTTTCTCATCCAACGATACCTTGAGTATCGTTTACCTGAGTAAACTCTTATTCAGTCCTTCATACATTCATACATTGCATTCTATCATTTGAAAGGACCATATTTTATTCAGCTTTTCCCCTTTGAAGGGCATTGGTTTTTATTTCTAATTTTTGGCTACTAAAAAAGAAAGCTATAACAGCATGTTTGTATATAAATCCCTGTGTTGGTGCTTTTATTTCCATGGGATAGATTCCCAGGGAAAAGACTGCTGACTTGAAGGATATATACATTTTTCATTTTTAATAGATGTAGCCAGATTCCTTTCCAAAACGACTACAGCAATTCATATTTCTGCCAAAAATAGGAGTATCCATGTCTCTACCAGCAATAAATATTGTCACTCATTAATTTTTGGCAGCTTAAAAGGATTCAAATAATAATAAAATGTTGCTTTCTTTGTGTTTCCCTGAATACCCATGAATTTGTATATGTCTTCCTAGCTTGTTAGCATTTGTGTTTGCTACCGTGTGAGTTTTCTGTTTACGTCTTCTGCTCATTTTTTTAAATTGGGTCATTTGTCTTTCTGTTGACAATCTGGAAGATTATATATCTTCAATATTACCTGTCAACTTTTTGTCATCTGAATTACAAATTTTCAAACATATTGTTTGTCCTTTATCATTTTAAATGGAATCTTTTGCCACAGAAAAGATTGTATTTTTACATATCCAAATATTTTCTTCCCGCGTCGTTTCTGGGGTTCCAGTCTTTGTAAGAAGGTCTCCTCATTTCTAGATGGTACATGCAGTATCTTAGGTTTTCTTTCAAGCGATTTTATTATTTCGTTTTTAACATTTAAATATTTAATCCATCCGGTATTTACTTTTGTAAAATGTGTAAGATAGGAGACTAATTTTATTTTCTTTCGGATGGATAGCCAGTTATACCAACATCATTTACTGAACACTCCATCCTTCTCCCAGTGAATTAAATTCCAATCTTTGTAGGACATTCTCATATTGACTGAAATTCATTTCTTTGAGTCTGTACTCTTTCAGTGGTCTGCTTATTCCTATATCAATCTTGATATGATGACAGGTGCTCTATGCCATATTTCGATATCTAATAGGACATATCACCTTGGCATTGTCAAACTCTTCTTAGTTGCATTCAACTATTCTTCTGTAAGAAGTCTAATATCGTTTGCCAGTGACTTTCCCCCTGAACTTCCAAGCTTACCCTTAATCCTAACTTCAGCCGCCTTCTTGACATACTGGCTTGGGTACTCGAGGGATCTCAAATTAATCAGTCCAAAACAAAGTCCCGAATTTGTTTTCCAAAACTTATCTCCCTGCTATCTCTTCCATCTCAGCACTACCAAATATCCAACTGACTGCCTCTTTAAAACAAGAGCTTTACTCTTGGTCTTCTTGTTTTCATTCTTCACCCTCTGAAGTCACTTACCAAAGGATAAGACAGACAGAATGAGCTTTTAGAGTCCTAAAACATATCCCATCATCCCCTAGATTAAAATCCTCCAATGAATTCCAATCAGAGTTTATTTTTTTTTTTCAACGTTTATTTATTTTTGGGACAGAGAGAGACAGAGCATGAACGGGGGAGGGGCAGAGAGAGAGGGAGACACAGAATCGGAAACAGGCTCCAGGCTCTGAGCCATCAGCCCAGAGCCCGACGCGGGGCTCGAACTCACGGACCGCGAGATCGTGACCTGGCTGAAGTCGGACGCTTCACCGACTGTGCCACCCAGGCGCCGCTCCAATCAGAGTTTAAAATAAAATCTTGTTAGGGGCGCCTGGGTGGGTCAGTCGGTGAAGCGTCCGACTTCAGCTGAGGTCATGATCTCACGGCTCCTGAGTTTGAGCCCGGCGATGGGCTCTGTGCTGACAGCTCGGAGCCTGGAGCCTGCTTCTGAGTCTGTCTCCCTCTCTCTCTGCCCCTCCTCTGTTCACACTTCGTGTGTGTGTGTGTGTGTGTGTGTGTGTGTCTCAAAAATGAATAAACGTTAAAAAAATTTTAAATAAAACCTTGTTCTACACCATGAAGACCTACGTGATAGGGCCATTACCTACCTCTCTAACTTTATTTCCTAATATCCCCCCTCTTGTTCAAATATACTTCAGTCACACCTATACCTTTTTTTCTTTGAACATACCCCAGGGGCTTTGCACTATCGTCTCTCCCAGCTGAGTTATGGTCCTCCAGATCGTGAAATATCTGGCTTCTATTTGGCAAGTAGGTTTCAACTTTCTACTAATTGCAGAATTCCCTGGCCACTTAGCCTAATGTAGCCACTCCTCCCTGCCCCGTCCACTTGATGTCATCACACTCTTGTATTTTCATTGTGGCATTTGTCACCACCTGATTTCCCCTGTTTCCTTCTTTATTTGTTTATCATCTTCTCCCACCAGAAAATGAAAGTAAGCTCCATGACGGGAGAGAGTCATCCCTGTCTTATTCGCCACTGTGTCCTAGGGCCTAGATTAGGGGAAGCCACGTCATCTTAAAATGGTACCACTGAACTCTGTTCAGAGCCCACTCTCGACATTAAAGTTAAGTCTTGGAAAAGTCAGCAATATGGGATTTGTGATTTTATATTTGCCTGTTTTATACTACATTATGTAATAGCAAGTAAAACAAAACACCCCCGAGGACCCTTGATTTGTAGAGATAGGATTCAGCTTGTGTTTTCAGTGCTAATTGCAAGCCCCAGAGCCCCAGTGTAAGTGGACAAGTTAAAACGGAATGTATCGAATTTTAGGACTGGGATGTTCAGGGATGATCTTGGTTTTAAACTCTGCTAAATCTCGGTGCCAGAGTGATGTCACAAGGAAGACATGTCATGTTTAATAAGTATTTGTTGAATGAATAAATGAATGAATGAATGAATGAATGAATGAATATCACCTATGTCACTGAATTGTTGTGAGGATTCGAAGAGGTAATATATACAAAGACTTTGGCTCCTCCCCTGGAACTAGTAAGCACTCATTAGGAGTAGATTGTATTATTTTTTTTATTAATATCATCATCATCAAAGACTTCACTTTTAACATATCAAATGCATTCACGATTACTCTAGTACCATGAGGATAAGGAAGACTTTGCATTCTGCGCAGTCATTTGGAATGATTCTGACTGTCTGGGAGCAACAGCAGACAGGAATCATGTTGCAAAGCTTCCCAGCAGAGGCAGAGAAGTAGACAAACACCCTGCATGGCTTATTTGGTCCAGATAGGAATTTAACCATTGAGTCCTCTTGAAAATAAATGTTGATTTTATTATTTTTTTAATTTTTAAAAATGTTTGTGTATTTATTTTGAGAGGGAAAGAGAGCACGCACACCCAAGTTGGGGAGAGGAAGAAAAAGAGAGAGGAAAAGAGAGAATCCCAAGCAGGCTCCTTGCTGTCAGCGCAGAGCCTGACACAGGGCTTGAACTCAACAAACAGTGAGATCATGACCTGAGCCAAAATCCAGAGTTTGATACTTAACCGACTGAGCTACTCAGGAAGCACCCCCCCCCCGGAAAATGTTGATTTTAAATATCTGAATCAAATATGGAATTTTTAAAGGCCATCATGAATGCTCCAAATTCTTCTGTGCTAAACATTAGGTACATTTAGTATTTTTCTTCATGATTTTAAAATTTGTAAACTTGGTCAATACCAGTTAGAAATGTAGATTTGAAGGAAAAAAATATGCAGTGCCTTCTATCTGCTTAAATGCCTGAGTCACATCTTGATAAATGGAAAATAAATGGAAGTCCATCCACTCCATTTTTAATGTCATTGTGGTGGATTAAACATGGCCAGGAACTTTGGGAAACAGCTTCCATCAAGAGGTGAGGCATAAGTTCCCTGCTCTTAACGCCAGACAAGCTATGTGGCTGTTTGGACTAATGGATTGTGATGGGTAGCAAATTCCATTTCCCATCTCTTGAATCACTCATTCCCGGTGCCCTAAGCTGCCTCATAACAATCTGGAGAAATCACCTGAAGAGACCTGAGATAACATGGCTGAGCACCTCTCTCCTGTCAAGGTGCTAGGGATGTGAGTCAAGTTATCCAGGCTCTCCAGCCCAGCCCAACTGGATACCACTATGCAACCCCTGTCAATACCACATAGACAGAAGAGCTACTAGCCAAGTCTGCTCTAACCGCTGGTCCACAGATCTTGACAGAAAATAAAATGGCAGTTGTTTCAAGTGACTAAGTTTTGAGGTAGTTTACTAAGCAGCCATGGGTAACCTGAACCCTCTAGCAATATTTATGTAGTGCAACAGTTAGTAATCTGATAAATCAGGTTACTTCTGAGCTGCTACATGGCCAAGAGAACACGCCAAAACTCACCACTGGAAGCTCCTTGATGTAGGTTGGACATCACAAATAGAGTAGTTTGGTGGCCAGGGAAAGCTAAGTTATAACAATTTCCACTTTGTGGAGAGTTTATCTTTCTTTTGAGCACCGAGAATATGCAGGCACTGTTGTGTTAGCGAGAGTGTGGAGGACCCAGCACATCCAAGCAACCCAAAGAAATTTGATACTCATATTCATACACTGACCTTTTGAACACCTGCTATGTATGAAGCACTAGAATAGTGACAACTGTGAAAAGCAAGACTTACCCTTATGGATCTCACAATCTACTGAAAAATATTCAGAATGATTTGCTAATGATACTGGAGGACACAGCTGCAGTGGAAAGAGAAGGTTACATCATCCTAAAATTGTACTACCGAACTCCATCCAAATCCCATTTAACCATAAAGTTAAGTTTTAGGAAAATCAGCAAATTGCAGTATATATATCTATATATCTATATCTATATCTATATCTATATCTATATCTATATCTATATCTATATCTTTATCTATATATGTTTTGTGATTTTATATTTGTTTGTCTTATACTACGTTGTAGGATACCAAGGAAAACAAGATACCCCTGAGGACCCTTGATTTGTGGAGATAGAACCCTGCCAGTGTGTGTCAGGACATGGTGGTTGTAAGCAACAGAGATCTGGTATGAACTGACAAGGTAAAAATGGCAGTGACCAGCCCTTAAGACTCAGAAGTTCAGGGATTATCTTGGTTTTAGGCTCTGCTGGATCCAGATGCTTAGATGTCATAAGGAAGCCATTTCTCTGCATGTTTTTGGCTAGAATTTTCCTCTGAACTCCACTCTCAGGTAGGCCTCTCTCAGCATGGTGGCAAGATGACCACTAGAAGAAACTCCACGCTTACCCATATTTACTGGCAACCTCAGTAGAAAGAGAACTCCCGCTTCCCAGTATTCCAGCAAAAATTCCAAAGTTGAGTGTGATTAACTGAGCTTGAACCAACTGCCCCTCCCTGAACCGATTCAATATGCCCCAAGGAACAGCATACTCTGATTGACCAGGCCAAGAGCACGATTCACACTTCCAGGGAAAAATTAATTTTATTAACATATTGTATTGGGGCACCTGGGTGGCTCAGTCGTTAAGCGTCCGACTTCGGCTCGGGTCATGAACCTGTGGTTCATGGGTTCAAGCCCCGCATCAGGCTCTATGCTGACAGCTCAGAGCCTGGAGCCCGCTTCAGATTCTGTGTCTCCTTCTCTCTCTACCCCTCCCCCACTTGTGCTCTGTCTCTCTATCAAAAATAAATAAACATTTATATATATTTTTTTTATTTAACCCAATATATTCAAAATATTATCATTAGTTCAATATTAAAATTACTATTGATTTTTAAATTCATATTAAGCTAGAGTTTGCAGTATGGATTTTATACTTACAGCTATCTCCATTTGGACTAGCCACGTTTTACGTATTTGACAGCCACTAGCTGTATTGGACTGGACAATTCTAAAGATTTATTGTGGTGTAAGAGGAATGGAATAGAATGGGATAGAATATTTTAAAAAAGGCAACCTGGAACATGTAAGGAAAGAAAAGCTGTGTTCCGGTGGCTCTGGATTCCAGTAGAAACATATCTGAAAGTTGGCATGTCTTCTCCAGAGAGGTACAGAGTTAGGCAAAGGAGCAGGAAAGTCCTTAAGGCAGGGCTGTGGGGACTTAGTAGAGAACACCAGGATGGAATCAGCTCTTCAAATCAGAGAAAGGAATCTGGGCATCTCAGTGAATGTCACAGAGAAGAGATACCTTGGCCCAGGATTGGTTGAGAGGAAGACATCATGGTGGAAGCCAGTTTGGACAGATGACAACCTCAGACCAGACCAGCCTCTGAACACCACCCTCTTCCTCCCTTTGGAACTTAGAGTAAAGGAAAGACAGGAGACCATGAACTGACTGAGAAAGATCTAATTTGACTAAGCTTACCTTGCATTAACTGGTTTGTGGAGGGAGTCTCAAGAAAGAAGTTAAGTTTGGGGGCAACTGGGTGGCTCCATCGGTTAAGCATCCGACTCTTGATTTTGGCTCTGGTCAAGATCTCATGATGGTTTGTGAGATGGAGCCATGCATCGGGATCTGTGCTGATAGTGTGGAGCCTGCGTGGGATTCTCTCTCCCTCTCTCTCTCTCTCTCTCTCTCTCTGCCCCTCCTCTGATCGCACTAGCTCACTCTCTCTCTCTCAAAATAAATAAATAAATATTAAAAAAAAATAAATTTAGTTTGGATATAAAAAATGAAGTCAGGGGCGCCTGAGTAGCGCAGTCGGTTAAGCGTCCGACTTCAGCCAGGTCACGATCTCGCGGTCCTTGAGTTCGAGCCCCGCATCGGGCTCTGGGCTGATGGCTCAGAGCCTGGAGCCTGTTTCCGATTCTGTGTCTCCCTCTCTCTCTGCCCCTCCCCCGTTCATGCTCTGTCTCTCTCTGTCCCAAAAATAAATAAACGTTGAAAAAAAAATTTAATAAAAAAAAAATAAAGTTATATACCTTGCATATCTGAGGTTACTGGTCTGAAAATATCGCTCCCAAAAGTCTCAAAAACCCTGTGTGCCTGGCAATGGAGCCAGAGTCCTTTTCCCCTGCAGGCAGGGAATTTGGGCAGTCATTCTAAACTGACCCGCAGATTTTGCACACACACGCACACACACACGCACACACACACACGCAAAGGGATATTTGGCAATATCTGAACAGCTTTGGGTGTCACAACTAGGGAGGAGATGGCTATTGTGGGTGGAGGCCAGAAGTGCCACTAAACATCCTTTAGTAATGCCCAGGTCAGCCCCCACAACAGAGGATCATCCAGCTCAAAACAGCAGTGGCGACTACACTCGTGGTGAGCGCTAAGTAAGGAATTGTCGAATCGATATATTGCACACCTGAAACTAATATACTATCGTATGTCAACGATACCTCAATAGTAATAACAATATTAATAATAACAAATGTCAGTAGTGCCAAGTGTGAGCAACCCTGGATTAAGCCAGTTGAAGATTCTTGAGAAGCGTCCAGAGAGGAAACGCCAGTTCTTCTCTTCTGCGTTGGAGTCAGCCTGTCGTAAAGGGAAGGCAGCCCTGGGGCTGCCCATATTGTAGTTTCCATGTCGCTGAGGTAACCGATTCCTGTGTCACTGTAGCAAGTCTGTGAATGAACAATAGGGTGAGGCCCAGAGGCTGGGGCCCCCAAGTGTCTTCCGTTTTCCTCCCTCCCTCCCCTTCTTCCCTATTCTCTCTCCAAATAGTCCCATCAGAGGCAGTCTTCCCCTGGCTGAGGTGGGGCTGAGGCAGATGACGGAGGGGTAGGTGTCTGCAAAGCCTTTTCATCCCTGTGTCCTCCGAGCTCAGCCAGAGGCGGAGACCCGCCCTGAAGACCCCAGCTGCCCTGTATCCCTTCCCAGGGGCACCTGGCACCCAGGAGGCAGCTGTGGAGAATGAGAAACCAGTCTGGGCAGTTTTTCTCACTCTGAGCCTTTGTTCACACTTCATTCTCCTCTAGAACAGAGCTTCTCCAATATTGTGGGGCTGCTTAAAGCACAGATTCCTGGCCTGGCTTCCAGAGTCAGAATCAGCGGGTCTGGGGGCCGGGGTGTCCCAACATGTCCCAGGGTGCCCGGAATTTTCCATTGTAGCACTGGAAGCCCTGCCTCCCTGGCAAAGCTGGATGGTTGGTCACCCTAGGTAGGGCCCAAGATTTTGCATTTCTTTTTTTTTTTAATGTTTATTTTTGAGACAGAGAGAGACAGAGCATGAATGGGGGAGGGGCAGAGAGAGAGGGAGACACAGAATCCGAAGCAGACTCCAGGCTCTGAGCCATCAGCCCAGAGCCGATGCGGGGCTCGAACTCACAAACCGCGAGATCATGACCTGAGCTGAAGTCGGACGCTCAACCGACTGAGCCACCCAGGCGCCCCAAGATTTTGCATTTCTAACAGTCTCCCAAGTGATGCTAATGCTGCCGTCAGGTACCCTCACTCTGAACTACAAAGCTGTCCCACTGCTCCCCGCCTGTGAATCTTACTCGTGCTCCCAGGCCGAGAGAAGATTAAACCAGCTTCAGAAAGGGTTACCCATAGTGCCTGCTCCCCACCCCACCCCCAACACTGTGGCAATCACGGTAACACCTCACACTGCAAGGTGATATGATGTACTTGGTGGGGGAGGGGGGTTCTGCTCACATACTTCAAGATGCCCACAGAGCAAGAATCATATTTTCGTATCCTACCTCTTGCCATGGGAATACATCCATGGTACCAAGCACATAAGAAATTTGCTGAATGAACAAGGCTAACATTTATTGAGTGCCTACCAGACACCATGACTTTGCTAAACATTTTATAGAATTAAACTCACGTCATTCTGTGTGGCAGATACTATTCCCCCCCATTTCACAGTTGAGGAAACTGAGGTTTGGAAAATTTACATGACATGTTCACAGAACCAGAAAATGACAGAACTGAATTTTAACCCCACTGTGATAGCAGAGCCCTACTCTTACCCATTTACGCTCTGGTACCTACCATGAACAAATAAAGATATATTTCATTGCATAATGGGGTCCAGGAATCATTACTATTTATTTAGAATATACTTCAGGTTTGGGGCACCTGGGTGGCTCAGTCGGTTGAGCGTCCGACTTCAGCTCAGGTCATGATCTCACGGTCCGTGAGTTCGAGCCCCGCGTCGGGCTCTGTGCTGACAGCTCAGAGCCTGGAGTCTGCTTCGGATTCTGTGTCTCCCTCTCTCTCTGCCCCTAACCCACTCGCGTTCTGTCTCTGTCTCCCTCAAAAATAAATAATAAACAGTAAAAAAATTAAAAAATATATATACTTCAGGGTTTTTTTGTTGGAGTCCGTGTGTCTGAACTGTTTGTGTGTTCTCTGACTCTGCACTGAACACTGATTTGCCACTATTTGTAGCGAGATTTCAGTCCAAGAAAAAAATAGGAGGAGATATTCTGGGTGAAAGACATGTTTGCTCAGCTCTTGTCCACCATTCAGTGAAAATCCAGTCCCACCCATGTGGATTACAAAGGGACTAATGTTGCTTCTGGATCCACGGGGGAGCACAGGACCCAGGCCTGGTATTTCAGAGCATTCCATCTCCTTACCCACAGGTAGGTTTGGTTTAGAGGTGGCCGCATGACCCACACCTACTCACTGAGAACACTCCATCCTTTAACCACAGAGACTGGTTGCAATATGTTAAACTAATCATTCCTGAAACTTCCCCAAGCCGTCTGAAAGTCTGTGTTCCCCTTGCTGTAAAATAATAGGTTTGAAAATATGAAAAACCTTTGGGCTTCTGGTAGCCATCTGTGCAAAGATGTGGAGCATCTTTACATGATTATGACACCAATATGGATAGAATCTGAGCCATGAGATAAAGAAAAAGAGAATTATCCTCCCATGCTTTGAACCCCTGAATCCAGATTCCCAGTTACTTGAGCCAATCAATTTCCTTGTTTGTATAAGCCAGTGTAGATTGGGTTTCCATCATTTGCAACCCTAAGAATCGTGGCTAACGTACCTTATTCATGAGAAATGAGAAGACAGGTGTTAGCAGGTGGGAAATATCAAATACCTTGGTCTCCAATAATGATTATTTTACAATGTCCTAATATTTTAATACCTCCTTTATTACCTCTAGTAAGAAAGACCAATGGGAAGTGGCCATCAGATTCTTCCTCCTTTGTTGTAAAAATAAGCTGAATATGGACCAGAGAGTAGTCAATATAAACGAGCAAATAGGTCTTTTTAGAGTTGGCATGGAGGGGCGCCTGGGTGGCTCAGTTGGTTAAGCGTCCGACTTCGGCTCAGGTCACGATCTCGCGGTATGTGAGTTCAAGCCCCGCGTCGGGTTCTGTGCTGACTGCTCAGAGCCTGGAGCCTGTTTCAGATTCTGTGTCTCCCTCTCTCTCTGACCCTCCCCCGTTCATGCTCTGTCTCTCTCTGTCTCAAAAATAAATAAATGTTAAAAAAAAAAAATTTAGAGTTGGCATGGAAATCGTGATTTGGTTCAGCATTTTGCATAACTTCCTTTATTGATTGTTTCTTTAGTTACTAATTAACGATCTGTGGCCAGATAGGTTTTTTTTTTTAATGCATTCCTTAGTAAACTTTTTAAATTTATTTTTTTTAGTGTTTATTTTTGAGAGAGAGAGAGAAAGAGAGAGAGAGACAAAGAGAGAGTGCGAGTGGGAACGGGGAAGAGAGAGACAGGGAGACAGAATCTGAAGCAGGCTCCAGGCTCTGAGCTGTCAGCACAGACCCTGATTCAGGGCTTGAACTCATGGACTTCGAGATCATGACCTGAGCCGAAGTTGGATGCTTAACCGACTGAGCCACCCAGGAGCCCCCTTAGTAAACTTTTTAGGTGCAGCAAATTTACAAAATTTTCTGAAAATGTAGAAGCATGTTTATCCGTTAAACTTTTTCTGAACTAGTCTTTACAACAAACTTTGTCTTTAATATGTTATCAGTTGATTATTAAAAGCCAACTTCTCAGAAATGACTGCAGGTATATCAAGATTACTTAGTTGAATCTGAAGAAATAAAAGGAATGAGGGTATTGCTAATAAGGTTAGTCAGTTCAGCACTTGCACGGTAGAATTTAGAGAGCAAAAGAATCCTGGTAAAGAATTGATTATATAATCGAATTAAAAAACTTCTCTTCAATCTGAGTGTGTTTTGTTCCTGTTTGGATGAAGTGTGGCGTGGTTCTTCTCTGGCCATTGTCTTTATTTTCTTTGGATCTTTATTCATGGTATGTGCCATGTATTGCCTAGGACCCCGAAGTTGCTAAGTGTCTTACAAGGAACTAGCTCCCAACGACCTGCTTACCAGTGCAAACACGTTGGACAGGTTTAGTGACCCCACTGTGCACATAAGTCGCTGAACCTGCCAAGCACAGGCTCTTCTCCAGTGGTATGCTACCAAGCCCAGGGTGACTTCTGATTTCACATCCTAAATTTTGCTTCCAGGCTATCTTGCAAACTACCCTGGCAAAAGGCTGTCAGTCAATTTATGCCCTCTTTCCTTCTTTCACAAATGTTCACTGGGGGGTCTCTGGCTGGGGTCATAGAAATGAGTAAGACTCTGTCTCTTTCTTGATGGAACTTTCAGTCCTTTCAGGGAGATGGGGCTACCAATGCATGTACGATGTACCTTGAATGTGACCATGGGTTCTGAGACGATGGAGGAGGGGAGCTCCTCGAAACAGATAATATTTTCTCTCTTACATATATTTTCTTGATGAGTATGCCAGTGTGTAACCCCTTCCTTAGAAATGGCCCTTTCTCAGAATACTAAATAAAAGGAAACATCAACTCTTAGCTCTGTGTACTGTGGTGCTCTATAACTGTAATACGACTAACATTTTCCTTACTTTTTCTTTAAAAATGTTTTGGACGCCTGGGCGGCTCAGTCGGTTGAGCATTATCTCAGAGTTTGTGGGTTTGAGCCCTGAATCGGGCTCTGTGCTGACTGCTTTGGATTATGTGTGTGTCTCTCTCCCTCTTTCTCTCTCAAAAACAAATAAACATTAAAAATTTTTTAAAAAGTGTTTCAAATGTATAGAAAAGTTGAAAGAATGATACAATGATCACCTATTAACTCTTTACCTAGATTTCGCTGTTCATTTCCCTTCACGTTTGTTTTACCTTCTCTTGAGGTCTCTCAAAATATATATTTGCTGAACCATTTGAAAGCTGCAGACATAGCACTTCTGCCCTAAAAAATTTAACAAATGTTGCCTAAGAATAAGGATATTCTCTTACAACAACCCAATATGATTAACCACAGTTAAGAAATTTAACAATTCGATTATATACCATACAATCCATAGTCAGATTTAGCCAGTTGTCCCAAGAATATCTTTTATAGTTGTTTATTTTTTTTTAAAACTCGAGTATATGAATGAGGGTTTTTTCTTCTTTGTCTCTAATCTAGAACAGTCCTCTTGCCTCGTGTTGTTTTTCATGTTCTTGAATGTTGGACAAGTTCAGCCCACTTGTAGAATAAGGCATACATTCAATTTATTTGATGATTTCTTCACTATTTGATTCTAGTTTAAAAATATGGGCAAGAAAACTACAGGTCACTTGAGTAGTTCTTATTTTGTCATATGTAGGCTTGTTGTGGAAATATTATTTAAATTTTAAAGTCAGACATTGGGGTACCTGGATGGCTCAGTCGGTTGGGTGTCCGACTTCAGTTCATGATCTCGCAGGTTCAGAGTTCAAGCCCCGCATTGGGCTCTGTGCTGACAGCTCGGAGTCTGGAGCCTGCTTTGGATTCTGTGTCTCCCTCTTTCTCTGCCCTCCTGGGCTCTCACTCTGTCTCCCTCTGTCTCTCAAAAATAAATAAACATTAAAAAAAATTTTTTTTAAACTCAGACATTAAAACAAATCCAAAACCAGAAAATAGTTGATTTCTAATTGATGGGAGGATCCACTTGTTTAAGACCTTACTATTCAAAGTGCAGTGAGCAGACCTTCTAAAAAATTCGAAATACTAGACCCCTACGCAGATTTGTTCAATCAAAATCTGCATTTTTTTTCAACGTTTATTTATTTTTAGGACAGAGAGAGACAGAGCATGAACAGGGGAGGGGCAGAGAGAGAGGGAGACACAGAATCGGAAGCAGGCTCCAGGCTCTGAGCCATCAGCCCAGAGCCCGACGCGGGGCTCGAACTCACGGACCGCGAGATCGTGACCTGGCTGAAGTCGGACGCTTAACCGACTGCGCCACCCAGGCGCCCCCAAAATCTGCATTTTAACAATACTCCCAGGTGATTCGTGTAAATCTTAAAATTTGAGAAGTACCGACCGGTTCAGGACATGGACTGGAGGACAAACTTCTGACACTGGGTTTTGCAAATCAAAGGACTATCTGTGGCTGAGCTTCTTAGGACATAATATCCATTTCCTCATTTTCGTGACCAACAGGGAGATTTTTTACCTAGCTAAAAAAAAATTTCTCTCTCTCTTGAAGTTAGAAGTTGCCACGTGAGACAGTTCTGGCCAGTAAGATGGAGAAGAAAGTCATGAGTTGGGGTGGGAGGAGATTTCAGAAAAAAGCACACACATTATGCCCTTTCCCTTCTTCCTTCCTGGGACATGGATTTGAAGGTGGAGGTGGAGACGCTGTTTGTGACAGCGAGACATCAAACCACATGCTGAGGTTGGCTGTGTAGACGGTGCCCCAGAGCCCTCTGAACCGCCTACCTCCACGCCTCTTTCATGCAGGTAAAAGGAAGCCTCTGGTTTAAGTGGCTGTTCAGTTGAGTTTCCTGTTACTCAGGTCAAACTCGGTCCCTGGTATGCACCGTTCAAAGGATCTCTTGACAGAGATTTGGGAGGAACTTCCGGTATAGAGCCCTACGTATGGAGGGAGGAAGAGACTTTTCTTGGCTTTTTGTATCATTGATGATTTGGTCCATTAAGAGAGAATGAAATGTGAAGTGTATTCCTTTCCCACTTAGGAACAGGGACAGCTGGACCTCCTCCAGAGGATTGTCTAAGGGAGACAGATCCCGCTGTAAGAGCACTGTCATTTAAATTCTTGGACGCGCAGGAGGCAGTAATGCACCCGATGGCCTGCATGTGTAGACTATCTCCTTTTAATGAAAAGGGGTGAACAAAGACTCGCCTTAGGCTGCAAATGTTTTTTTCTTCTTATATGACAGTAATGCCAGTCTCCTTTGTGGCTCACTATCTCTGTTAACTTCTTTAGACTTCACCAACAAAAGGAAATGTATGTGTGTGTGCGTGTGTGTGCATGTGCACGATATGGCACATAGATTTCCAGATGATTATGCATCTTGTTCTAAAAACAATCTGCCATGCTTCTTACATTCAGTTTTCATCACATTAGGACTCAGCTTTGCACTGAAAAATTTTTAATCTTCAGCCCTGGGCTTTTTCTCAGCTAGGTATAATTTATTCTTGCTTTGATATAATAAATTCTCACTCATCTTTGAAACTCCTCTCCTACCCCATAATATATTGGTAAGTGCCCCATACTCTGTAGAAGAGTTAAGTATTTACTGAATAAACCTATTTGTGAAACATTTATTAAGCGATCTGCTTGCATACAGCACCTGGCTACAGGGGTTGACAAACTTTTCCGGAAGGGCCAAATAGTAATTTTTCTGGGCTTTATGAGGCAAGAGGCAAAAATGTTTATATCATGTAGACACTTATATAACCATTTAAAATGCAACCATTTAAAAATATAACAAGTGCCCTCACTTCACACCATATACAAAATTTAAGTCAAAATGAATCAAAGACTTAAATGTAAGAGCTAAAACTATAAAACCTTTAGAAGAAAACTTAGAAGTACCTCTTCATGACCTTGGATTAGGCGATGGCCTCTTGTATATAAGACCAAAAGCAAGTGCAACAAAAGAAAAAAATAAGTAAATTGGGAGGGGGAGGAAAGAAAAAAAAATAGATAAATTGGATTTCACCAAATTGAAATTTTTAATTCATCAAAGGAAACTATTAAGAAAGCAAAAAGCAACCTACAGAATGAGAGAAAATATTTGCACATCCTGTATCTGATAAGGGTTTAAAATCTAGAATAAAGACCTCCTGGAAGTCAACAACAAAAAGACAGCCGAATCAAAATGTTTAAATGGGCAAAGCACTTGAATAGAAATCTCTCTAAAGGTATACACATGACCCATAAGCACATGGAAAGATGCTCATCGTCATTAGTCATCAGGGAAACGCAAACCAAAACCACCTTTATCACTTCACATCTACAAGAATAGGTATAATGTTTTTAAAAAAGAAAATAAGTTTTGGTGCGGACATGGAACAATCAGAACCCTCGTGCACTGCTGGGGGGATGGGGGGATGTAAAATGGCACAGCTGCCGTGGAAAACAGGCTGGCTGTTCCTCACAATGATAAACTTAGAATCGCCTTAAGGCCCAGTGACTCCCTGCCCCAACCTGCAGCCCAGGAGTCTTTGACTGGCAGTGAGTACGATTCAAAGTTCTTCAGGTTCAACATCTCCTTTTGATTCTCAAAACACCTGAGGTTGGTGGCAGAGGGAGGCCTGGAGCCAGACCTCCTGCATCCCTACTGGGCACGCTTTGGTAGCGTTCCCCAGCCTCATGGAGGGGGCTGCTCCATGCAACCTCAGACTCAGCTGGAGGAACAAATGTGTCAGGCCTTGGCCAAAGTCAAGGACGCTCCCGATGCTCGTAGGAGTTTCTTCGTGATGCAGCCAAATGCTGAGGCCTGAAGCCAGAGAAAATAAATGAACAAGGAAAGGCTGTTATGCATTAATGTGATCAAACCTCATGATTTATTTGCTTAATGGTTACTGAAAAAGAATAAGACTTTTAACCATTCCCTTCTTCTCACATTTTGTGTCTATCCTTTTAAATTCAACCAGTGTGATACGCTAACAGAGAATCCTTTTTGATTTCCTTTTGCTACTATTTATGTAAACATAAATCAAGAATGAGCCATGACATCAGTCACAAAAGACCGTATACTGTATGATTCCATTTGTACAAAAGGCCCAGAATAGGCAAATCCAGAAAGACAAAGTAGCTTAGTGCTTGCCAGGGGCCAGAGAGAGGGAGAAAGGAGAGTGACAGCCGCTAGGTACAGGTTTCTTTTGGAGGTTATAAAATGTTCCAAAATGGGATTATTGTAATGATTGCACAACTATGTAAGTATACTAAAACCCACTGAATTGTGTATTTAAAACAATGGATTTTATGCCTTATAAATTATATCTCTATAAAGCTATTTAAAGAAAACTCATAAAGGGACGCCTGGGTGGCTCAGTCGGTTAAGCATTTGACTTGGGCTCGGGTCATGATCTCATGGTTTGGGGGTTTGAGCCCTGTGTTGGGCTTTGTGCTGACAGCTCAGAGCCTGGAGCCTGCTTCGGATTCTGGCTCTCCTTCTCTCTCTGTCCCTCCCCCACTTGTGCTCTGTTACTCTCTGTCTCTTAAAAATAAATAAACATTTAAGAAAAAGTTTAAAGAAAACTCATAAGAACCACTACTGTTCCGTCTCATAACTCTACCTTCTAATGTTTATGGAAAACACAAGTAACTTTTATTTAATATCAACAACGTGTCAGCCACTATATTATTTAATTATCCCAACAATGCTATTAGGTAAGCATTATTATTATCCCATAGTGGCGATAAAGAAACCAAGGCTTCAAGAGATGATGTCATTTGTTCAGTGTTACATAGCTACCTTAGAGGCTGCATAGCTAGGAATCAAATCCAGATCCATCTGATTGCAAAGCTCTGAGCTTCACATTTCGGTTTGTGCTTTGGTTACTTGTTTTGTCGTTGTTATGGTATATATGGTCAAAACTGTCTATTGAACAGCAGGCAGATCCTTCCTGGTTTCTGAAATATCCTGAAACACCTGTCTCAATGAGGTAGTCATTCATCACGTCTCCTGTGACCACTTTATCAAAGGCTCTCTTTGTGGGTGGCAGGATGGCTAGATCATTTCACTAGACTCTAAGGGGGATAAAATGACACAGCCTCTCCTGAATCCACCAGTTCTGTTAAAACACTGAGTTCAGTTGTCTAAGGTTGTTATCGGAAAGCCCGCCTGTGGCCTTGTGGGTCTGTCTGTGCTCAGCTCTGGGCACCCCCGTTTGGATAACATTGTGCCCTCAAGGTCTTTTTTGAGCTGGACACTTTGTCCAGCCTCCGTTTCAGTTGAAAACCCTCAAGATTTCCCTGTGTTTCAAAGATTAGCTGCTTTGGAAATCACTAGAGAGTTTCTCCTACAGTGTACAATTTAAATGTGCTGCTTCTCTTTTTCTTTCTGCAAAATCTAGTTGGATTTACAGGATGTCAGAGGCTCTGCTTGGCAGAATGTAAAGTCTCTTAAAAAGCCCCGTATTTGGAGCTTGCAGCATTCTCTCTCCTCTCTCTCTCCCTTTAGCAGATTTCCAATTGTGCTTCCTCGATGGATTTCAGCTGGTCCTTTCTCCCTGTTGTATAAACTTGAGGATGATTGTTTGGAGTATCCTTCAAACCATTCTTCCTTGAACTTCAACCACCAAACACTGCTTATGCACCAGAAACTCTAACTGTAATTCTTTGCCAGAGTTTAGAAATACCACGTGACACTTTTTTGCACTGGCATTTCCGTTCTTGTCTATAGATTTTCAGACATTTAGAAGCCCCTTTCTTCCTGTCTATGCACTGGAATCTCTTTGCCCGCCTCATTGCTGGTCAGTAATCCAGCTTGTTTTCTCACTGAGAAAGAGAGAGAGAGAAAGAGAGAGAAGTGAGCTAGGGAAAAATGGGTTTGAACCCAGAAACTCAGGAACTTGTTTAAAAAAGAAAGCTAAAGGGTCCCTGGGTGGCTCAGTTGGTTAAGCATCTGGCTCATTTTTTTTTTCTTCTTAATTTTAGAGAGAGAGAGCAGCACGAGTGGGGGAGAGGGGCAGAGGGAGGAAGAGAGAGAATCCTAAACGGGTTCCATGCTCAGCACAGAGCCTGACACGGGGCTTGATCCCAGGACCCTGGGATTATGACCTGAGTTGAAGTCACGAGTCAGATGCTTAACTGACTGAGCCACCAGGGGCCCGAAGTGTCAGAATCTTGATCTCAGCTCAGGTCATGATCTCCTGGTTTGTGAGACTGAGCCCTGAGTTGGGCTCTGCGCTGACGGGGCAGAGCCTGCTGGGGATTCTCTCTGTCTCTCCCTGGCTCACTCTCTCTCAAAATAAATAAATCAACTTTAAAGAAATTTAATAAGAAATTCACACTATTGACGGGGTCTGGAAAGAGAGAGTCAGCCAGTGTCCACCAAAGGGGAAACTTTAAAAAAAAATTTTTTTTAACGTTATTTATTTTTGAGACAGAGAGAGACAGAGCATGAACAGGGGAGGAGCAGAGAGAGAGGGAGACACAGAATCCGAAACAGGCTCCAGGCTCTGAGCTGTCAGCACAGAGCCCGACGCGGGACTCGAACTCACGGACCGCGAGATCATGACCTGAGCCGAAGTCAGACGCTTAACCGACCAAGCCACCCAGGCGCCCCAAAAGGGGAAACTTTTTAAGAGCAAGCCAATCCAGTGGCTGCTGAATAAAGAATCCTCATTGCAAGCACCAGCTGCTAAGCCAAAGATTGGAAGACTGGTGTGTGTTGGGGAGAGGGGCAGTGTGATTCTGGGGCTGGAATTCGTTCGATACATTTGTTATTGTTGAATAGTCGCGCCGCCCCCCATGTGCTGACAATCCCCATCTATTATGTCTAATGAATTTATGCACACTTCTACTTGCTCTCCTTTATTCCCTAGCGTGTTTCTGTGTGAGCACGACTTCTTGAAAAATGGCAACACATTTAACAGACTCTATGCTGTTTATCCCCGGGGATTACGTTTTGATGTGTTAAATGAAGACTGTTTCTGATGTATATGAACAGGTATAAGAGTACAGACCCCTTTTACTTCAGGGAGTGAAAGTCATTTACAAACTGACAGTGGAGAAATCCTGAGAACAGAGTATTTCAAACAGACTTCCCACACAATTGCTATTCTATATATCTTCTCTTGGCACTGAGTAAATATCTTAAATTGCCGGTTGTTCACTGAGGCTGACAATAAATTCAAGCAGAAATGTATTTAATATCCCCATAGAATTTTGGTGAAAGTGACTTTTGCTTCCGTGCTATCCCCACAAAACCAAACTTGGTAGTGTAATGCTGTTATTTCCTTTCCTATCACAGAAACCAAAGTCATTGTCCAATAAAAGAGACTGGGAGAGAAATTATAGGAGAGTTATGAAATTACTGAAGGACATAGCACTTTTGTTTTAGAGATGAAGAAACTGAAGCCAAGAGAGGCAAAGTGACTTGACTAAGGTCTTACCGGTCAAGTGTGTCTGTGGAGGAGGTATTGTATTCATTGGATGGGGAAACTGATCACCAGATTCTCATATGGAACTATCTTGGTCTTTTCTGCCATGTGAAGCAGATCAACGCTCACACCAACAGATGCATGTGTCCATGTAGGGCTTGGAAAATGTGTTAAATGCTCACAGTAAGAAAGGGAGAACTGAGGAAGAAGTCATGGCAATACTCCCAGAGAGGCAGAGAGGGAATAGGAAGCAAGTCAGATGGATGCCAACGAGGTCTCTTGGATCCCACACCGCAAAACAGCGATCACTCAAAAGATGTTAAAACAAAGAGGGCTTCTTGTCAATGGCTTCCAACCTCGCTTGCACTTTAGAATCACCCGAGGGGCTTCTAAAAACCAGATGCCCAGGCTACACCCTAAAACAGCTTAGTGTTTTCAAGGTGGTCCCAGTACATATGTAAATTTGAGATCAGCTGCTCTAGATAAATCTAGCTCTAGCCGTAGGCCCGTTGAAGAAGTGACGGAACTAGCTTACCCCCAAATACTTGAGGCTGACATTCTGCTTTCCTTTCTCAAGTTCCTCAGTCTTACACTGCTGATGTTCTTTGTTACTAGGAATATGGAGATCTATTGGACGCATGCTGAGTTTGAGCCACCCAAGTGTTGATCACCTTTATTTTTGTTCCAATTAACTACTGGAAATGCCCTCAAAACTTTGTGGTTTAAAACAGCAGTGAGGGGGGCGCCTGGGTGACTCAGTCGGTTAAGCGTCTGACTTCAGCCAGGTCACGATCTCGCGGTCCGTGAGTTCGAGCCCCGGGTCGGGCTCTGGGCTGATGGCTCAGAGCCTGGAGCCTGTTTCTGATTCTGTGTCTCCCTCTCTCTCTACCCCTCCCCTGTTCATGCTCTGTCTCTCTCTGTCTCAAAAATAAATAAACATTAAAAAAAATTTAAAAAAAAAACAGCAATGAGGATTATTTCTCAAAATTCTTCGGATTGAGGGGGTGATTCCTCGGCTGACTTTGGTTCACTCACACACTTACATTCAGCTTGAGGGTTTGGCCTGACAGACAAAAGACAGCCTCACTCACATCTACAGTTGGTCTTGGCTGGCCCCCCTGGATTCCTCACATGGATGTCCAGGTCAGCATTCTGAAAGAATAAAGTAGAACTGCACGTTCTCTTAAGGACAAGCCCTGGAGATCACATCCGCTGCATTTTTTTCAAAGATTTATTTATTTATTTAGGTTTAAATGTTTATTTTTGAGAGAGGGCAAGAAGGAGAGGGGCAGAGAGAGAGGGAGACAGAGGATCCAAAGCGGGCTCCACGCGGACAGCAGAGAGCCTGATATGGGGCTCAAACCCACGATCTGTGCAATCATGATCAGAGCAGAAGTCAGACACTCTAGCACTGAGCCACCCAGGTGCCCCTATTTATTTACGTTTTAAGGAAACTACACCCAACGTACAGGATCTGGAGTCGGATGCTCTACTGCCAGAGCCAGCCAGCTGCCCCACATCTGCTGCATCTTATGGTCAAAACAAGTATGGTGGCCAAGAGAATGTATCTCAAGGACCTCCACTACAGGCAATGTAATTGACAGAGGGCCCCAGCCAATGTGCTTTGAAATCCATTGCTCAGTATGCACAGAGGCCATGGGCTGGATATTAAAGTCAGAGGCCATGGGCTGGATATTAAAGTTTCAGGCCTGTTCCTGGAAGACATGGGACTGGGTTTTTTGTGGGTTTTTTTTTTTTTTTTTTTTTTTGGCCAATTTTGCCTCAAACATTCCCCAAAGGCTTTGCTGAAATTTTCTTAAACACTTTTATCCAATCTTCTCTCCCCTTTCTCCTTCACTCGGGATCAGACTTACATCAAAGTCACTCTCTCCCTAGTGAAGGTCAACTTTCTCTTCCTAATTTCTTTCACACAGGTGCTTCTCCTAATAAGGTCCTTGCCTTGTCTTCTGCTTCTCAGAGGATCTGAATTAACCCACCAACTTCAATACCAGCCCAGACTCAAGGAGGGGAAATAGACTCCACCTCTTGATGGGAGGAGTATGAGAAAATTGTTCCCACCATTTCTTTTTAGAGAGTGAGAGCGAGCACGTGCACATGTGCACAGGTGAGAGGCAGAGAGAGAGAGGGAGAGAGAGAATCTTAAGCAGGCTCCATGCCCAGTGCAAAGCCCAGCACTGGGCTTGACCTCACAACCATGAGATCATGACCTGAGCCAAAATCAAGAGTTGGTTCGGGCACCTGGGTGGCTCAGTTGGTTTAGCATCCAACTGTTGATTTTGGCGCGGGTCGAGATCTCACAGTTTGTGAAATTGAACCCTGTGTCAGGCTCTGCAGTGACAGTGTGGAGCTTGCTTGGGATTCTCTGTCTCCCCCTCTCTCTCCTTCTCTCTTTGCCCCTGCTGTGCTTACGCACCCTCTCTCTCTCAAAATAAATTTTAAAAAATCAACAGTTGGTTGCTTAACTAACTGAGCCACTCAAGTGCCCCTGTTCCCACCATTTTTGAAAAGCAATCTATCATGATTTCCCCATGAGGAATGCCTCCTTCCTCCCTCTCTACATAGGTGCTTTGGAGATGGTTCTACTCTCAGCCCCATCGTGGCCATATGGCGTCAAAGACATAGTTATTAGGAGGTGAGGTCTTTGGGAGGTAATTAGGTTCAAATGAAGTCATGAGGGTGGAGCCCCCATGATCCAATTGGTGCCTTTATAAGGAAAGAAACTAGCGCTCTCTCTCCATAGTGTAAAGACAATGAGAAGCTAGCTGTCTGCAAACTAGTGAGCATGATCTCACCGGACACCAGGTATTAAATCTACCGGCACGTTGATCTCGGTTTTCCAAGCCTCCAGAACTGTGAGAAGTAAGTTTTTGTTGTTTAAGCCACCCAGTCCATGGCTTTTTTGCTATTTTGCTTGAGCTGAGACAGAAAGTAAAATCTCTTTAAATATTTGTATTTTGATTACATGTTGAGATGTTTTGGCTATATTGGCCTAGAAAAAGTACAGTTATAAATTGATTTCACCTTTGCTAACTAGAAACTATAAAGGCTCAAAGTTGTGACTTGCTTAGTATTTATTGGATAGCACTGTCTTTAAATATCAAAAATTTCTGAGAAATTCAATCAATATTTTTAAGTAAAACATTTATTTTTGAAATAATGGTAGGTTCGCATGCAGTTGTTAGACTTAAAACAGAGATCTCTTGTACGCTTTACTCAGTTTTCTCTGATGACAACTCTTGTCAATTTGTAGTATAGTATCACAACTAGGATGTTGACATTGCTACAGTGAAGATAGAAAACATTCCTGGCACCACATGTTGCCTTTTGTTGTTGTTTTTAGAGAAAGAGAAGAGTGGGAGAGAGGGCTGGGAGTGAGAGAGAGAGAGAGAGAGAGAGAGAGAGAGAGAGAGAGGAAGAATCCTAAGCAGGTCCACTCTAGGTGTGGCTCAATCCCACAACCCTGGAATCCATGACCTGAGCTGAAATCAAGAGTCTGACGCTCAGTTGGCTGAGCCACCCAGGTGCCCCTGCTTTTCTATAATCGTATCCACTACTCTGCGTCAACTCTTGGTAACCTCTGGAAACCACAACACTGTTCTTCACTTCTATAAATTAGTCTTTTCAAGAACATTATATAAATGAAATTCTGTGGGTAACCTTTTGGGGTTGGCTTTTATCACTTAGCATAATTCCCCAAGGATTCATCCAGTTTATTGGGTATTTCAACAATTGTGTCCTTTGTATTGCTGAGTAGTTGTTTTGTGCCTGTTACAGCTTATCCACCTGAATGGTATCCTATGGCTAGAAATGCTTGGGGCACTCACCTGAGCCTCATGACTTGACTACAGACATTTCCACTTCGCAAACCAACATTAGTACTGGACTGACCCTTATGACTGCTCCTATAATTCCAAGACCCCCTTTAGCAATAACCGTTAGGATATTTTGAAGAAAAAAAGAGTGTACTACTTACAACCCTGGCACATACAAGGCACACCAGGATATACACCTTGAAGTTGCTGGGAGAGAGAGAAAGTATGCGTGAGCCTGGAGCTCTGCTTTTATTGAGGTCCAGGGTAGAGACCTAGGGTTTCACCATTTCACTCTTGATTGGTGAATGTAAAATGGAAGAGTGGCAACTTGAAGCGTGTGAAGAGAAAAACCAAGTAGCCCGGATGGTCCCTTCTGGAAATCAACCAGATATCTGAAACAAAGCAGCCTCAGTGGGGGAAGGTAGCCCAGCTTTTTAACTGGCTCAACCACTGGCAGTGTGTTCATTTCAGAGAGCAGATACCGAAATGGATGCCTCAGCAATCAAAGCCTCAATCAGGTGCTTGCATTACAAGAAGAAAAGCCAACTGTCAGGGCTTAAACTGCAGTAGTATTTCCTGGTATGGGTGTACCATTGTTTAACCGTTCATGAGAGAAGACAGCTAGGTTGTTTCCCCTTTGGGGCTATTAAAATAAAGCTGCTATAAACATTCATGTACTGGTTTTGATGTGAATCTAAGTTTTCACTTCTCTGGGATAAATGCCCAGGAGTGCAATTTCTGGGTCGTTTGGTTGTTCCACATTAAATTTTTAAGAAACTATCAAACTGTCTTCCGGAGTGGCTGTACCATTTAACGTTCTCATCAACAGTGTATGGATGATTCAGTTCCTCCACGTTTTCCCCAGAATTTTGTGTCGTGACTGTATTTTACTTTAGCCATTCTGATGGCTGCATAGTGACCTCTCATTGTGGCTTTGCTTAGCACTTCGCTAATGACTAATGATCTAGAACATCTTTTCGTGTGTTTATTTTCCACCTATGTATCTTTTTTGGTGAGCTATCTCTTTATGACTTTTCTAATGGGAGTCTTTGCTTTGTTACTTTTGAGTTTTTAATTCTGTCATTCTAGATACTAGTGTTTCATCACATACGTGATTTGCAAAAAGTTTCTCCCAGTTTTTTTATCCTCTTAACTGGGTCTTTCTAAAAGCAAAAGTTAAAAAAAAAAAAATATATTGTTCAGTATTTTTTTAATTGAAGTATAGTTGACACACAAGGTTGAGTTTTTTCAGCTTACAACATAGTGACTCAACAATTCTGTATGTTATGCTGTGCTCACCACAAGAATGGCCACCAGCTGTCACCATACAAGTTTTACCATACCATTGACTGTATTCCCTACACTGTACCTTTCATCCCTGTGATTTACTCCAAACTGGAAACCTGTACCTCCCGCTCTCCTTTATTTTTGTCCATCCCTCTTTGGCAACCATTAGTTTGTTCTCTGTATTTATGGGTCTATTTCTGCATTTGTTTTGGTTTTTTGGATTCCACGTATAAGTGAAATCCTATAGTATTTGTCTTTCTCTGGCTTATTTCACTTAGCATAATACCCCCTGGGTCCATTAACATTGTCGAAAATGGCAACATCTCATCCTTTTTTTTACGGATGAGTAATGCTCCATTGTATATATACCACATCTTTTTTATACATTTGTCAATAGATGGCCATTTGGGTTGCCTTTATTTTGGTTATTGTAAATAATGCTGTGATAAAGCTAGGGGCAAATATATTCTTTGTAATTCATGTTTTGGATTTGGGAGGAAATACCCAGTAGTGGAATTACTGGGTAATATGGTATTTCTATTTTAAATTTTTTTTTTTAGAAAACTTGACACTGTTTTCCACAGTGGCTGTACCAACTTACATTCCTCACCAACACTTAACTTCTTCTTGATTCTAGTCATTTTGACAGGTGCAGGGTAATATTGTGGTTTTGATTTGCATTTTTTGGATTCATGATGTTGAGCATCCTTGCATGTATCTGTTGGTCATCTGTATGTCTCTAGAAAAAATGTCTGCTCAGGTCCTCTGTCCATTTTTAATTGGATTATCTGTTTTGTTTTATTTTTTTAAGGTTATTTATTTATTTGTAATCTCCACACACAATGTGGGACTCAAACTTAAGACCCCGAGATCAAGGGTCACATGCTCTTCCGACTGAGCCAGTCAGATACCCCAGATTATTATCCTTTTCTTTTTGATTCTTTTCTTTTCTTTTTTGGTGTTGAGTTGTATAAGCTCTTTATATTTTTTGGTATTAACCCCTTATTGGGTATAACATTTACAAATACCTTCTCCATTCAGTAAATTGTTGCCTTGTCATTTTGTTGATAGTTTGCTGTGCAAAAGCTTTTTGGTTTGGTGTACTCCTAATAGGTTATTTTTGTTCTTGTGTTTCTTGCAAGAGGAGACCTATCCAGAAAAATGTTGCTTTGGCTGATGTCAAAAGAATTACTGCCTGTATTTTCTTCTATGAGTTTTATGGCCTAAGGTCTCACATTGAGGTTTTTAATCTATTTTGAGCTTTTTGTGTACTGTGTTAGAAAGTGGTCCGGTTTCATTCTTTTCCAGGTAGCCTCTAGTTTTCCCAGCACCATTTATTGACGAGAATGTGTTCTCCCCATTGTATATTCTTAACTCCCTTGTCATAGATTAATTCACCATATAAGCATGGGTTTAGTTCTGGGCTCTCTATTCTGATCCATGGAGATATGTGTCTGTTTTTGTGCTGTACCATACTGTTTTGATTACTACAGCTTAGTAGTGTAGCTTGAAATCTGTGATTTTAATAACTCCAGATCTGTTTTTTTAATTAAAAAAACATTTTTAGCATATATTCATTTTTGACAGGCAGAGCATGAGTGGGGGAGGGGCAGAGAGAGGGAGACACAGAATCTAAAGCAGGTTCCAGGCTCCAAGCTGCAACACAGGGCCTGATGAAGGGCTCAAACTCAAAGAACAGGAGATCATGACCTGAGCTGAAGTCAGAGTTTTACCTGACTGAGCCACCCAGGTGCCACACAGCTTTGTTCTTCTTAAGATAGCTTTGGTCTTTCATGGTTTCATTCAAATTTTAGTATTATAGTTCTGTGAAAAATGCTGTTAATATCTTGATAGGGATTGCACTGAATCTGTAGTTTGCTTTGGATAGTATGGGTGTTTTAACAATATGAATTCCTCCAATCTATGAGCATGGGATATCTTTCCATTTGTTTTGTTTTCAATTTCTTTCACTGGTGTTTTAGAATTTTCATAATACAGGTCTTTCATCAGCTTGGTTAAGATTATTCCTAGGTATTGTGTTCTTTTTGGTACAACTGCAAATGGAATTGTTTTCCTAATTTCTCTTTCTGCTACTTTATAATTAGTGTGTAGAAACACAACAGATTTATATATATTAAACATTTTTTAATATTAAAGATTTAAAATTTTACTTAGCCTAATTTATCAGGTTTTTTTTTTTTTTCTTTTAGGAAATTTTGGTTTTGGTGTCAATCCCAAGAAATCTTCACCTAATTAAAAATTTTCTTAAATGTTTATTTATTTTTGAGAGCGAGAGACAGAGAACAAATGTTTGAGGGTAGAGAGTGAGGGAGACACAGAATCAGAAGCAGGCTCCAGGCTCTGAGCTGTCAGCACAGAGCCCGACGAGGGGCTCAAACTCTGGAACCACGAGATAATGACCTGAGCTGAAGTTGGATGCTTAATCGACTGAGCCACCCAGGTGCCCCTTTACCTAACTCTAGATCCCAAAGATTCTCTCCTATCTCTTTCTAAAGACCTTAGAGTTTTATATTTTACACTTAAGTTTGTGATTCACTTTTGAGTTAATTTTTGTATGAGGAGATTTATAGATGGAAGTTCATTTTTCTTTTTTTTTTAACCTATGAGTGTCCAGTCACTTCAGCACTGTTAGGTAAAAATGCTGTCTCTTCTCCATTGAATTGCTTTTATACCTTTGTCAAAAACCAGTTGGACATATTTGCATGAGTCTATTTCTGGGCTCTCTAATGTGTTTCATTGATCTATGTGTCTTTTCACTTTACCAATACCTCACAATCCTGGTTATTTAGCTCCATAATGTGCCTTGAAATCTTTTTTTTTTTAATTTTTTTTAAATGTTTGTTTATTTTTGACAGAGGGAAAGAGAGCATGAGTGGGGGAGGGACAGAGATAGAGGGAGACACAGAATCTGAAGCAGTCTCCAGGCTCTGAGCTGTCAGCACAGAGTCCTACATGGTGTTTCACCCCATGAACTGTGAGATCATGACCTGAGCCCAAGTCAGACACTTAACTGACTGAGCCACCCAGGCGCTCCTGTCTTGAAATCTTTTAGACTGACTTTGTTCACTTTATTTTTCTTTTTCAAAACTGTTTAAGCTATTCTGTTTTCTTTGCCATTCTATCATCCACATAGAATAATCTTGTTTATATATAATATATATATATATATATATATACATACACATACACACACCCCTTGGGATGTTGATAGGAGTTCTGTTAAATCTGTATATCTACTTGGGGAGAGTTGACATTTTTACTGTGTGAAGTCTTCAAATCCATGAACACGGTACGTCTCTCTGTTGATCTTCTTGGATTTCTTTTTCATTGTTTTGTAGTATTCATCATACAGTTTCAAAAAACATTTTGTTAAATTTACACCTAAGTATTTTTTTTTTAGCAATTGTAATTGGTATTAAAGTTTTAATTTTCGGCGTCCATTACTAGTAGGTAGAAATATAATTGATTTCTGTATGTTTGTCTTGTATCCTACAACTTTGATGAACTGACTTATTAGATCCAGGAGATTTTTGTAGATTCTTTGAGATTTTCAAATAAGCAGTCATGTCATTTGTTAATAGACTGTTTTTTAATTTTTTTTAATGTTTTTGTTTATTTTTGAGACAGATACAGACAGAGCATGAGCAGGGGAGGGGCAGAGAGAGAGGGAGACACAGAATCCAAAGCAGGCTCTAGGCTCTGAGCTGTCAGCACAGAGCCTGACGCGGGGCTTAAACTCACAGACGGTGAGATCATGACCTGAGCTGAAGTCCAACGCTTAACCAACTAAGCCACCCAGGCGCCCTGGTAGGAAGACTTTTTGATGTGTAGAGCTTCACTTTGTTTTGCATTGCATCAGCTAGATTTTCCAGTATTATGGGAAAGAAGAGCAGTAAGAATGGACATCCTTGCCTTTTTTCCAATCTTAGAAAAAAAAAGTATAATGTTATTTGTAGGTTTTTTGAAGACTTCATGAAGTTGAGAAAGTCCTCCTCTATTTCTATTTTATGAGAGCGTTCATCAGGAATGAGGATTGCATTCTGTCAAATGCTTTTTTTTTTCTTTTTTTTCACTGATGGTTAAAACTATGTCATTTTCCCTTTTTAACCTGAAAATACATTTTTCCCCCAAATAATAATCTAGTTTTGTATTCCTGGAGTAAACCCCACTGGATCATAGTGCATGATTGTTTTTATATATCGTTGAATTCTTTGGTATTTTATCTGTTGCTGAATGCTATTTTGTCAAGGAATTTTGCCTCTAAATCTTGATGAATTGAATGTTTGTGTTACCTCTCCTCAAATCCCCCTGTTGAGGTCCCAGCCCCCATTGAGGTAGTATTCGGAGATGGGGCTTTGGGGGACTATGTTACAGTTAAATTAACCCAGGAAGGTGGAGTCTTTGTGATGGCATTAGTGGCCTTAAAAGAAGGAGAAAGAGATTTTCCTCTCTACTTCTGTCTCTCTCTCTTCATATGCAAACATAGAGAAAAGGTCATGTAAGGACATTAAAAAAAAAAAAAAAAAAAAAAAAAAAAAAAGAGCTACCTGTAAGCCTGGAAGAGAGCTTTCACTAGAAACCAAATTGGTTGGCACTTGGATTTAGACTTTTCTGTCCTCAGAACTATGAGAAATAGATCTGTTGTTGAAGCCACCCAGTCTATGGTATTTTATTATGGCAGCCTGATCAGGTTGAAACCTATATTCATGAAGGATTTGGTCTGTCGTTTTTCTTTGTTTCTTTGTTTCTTTCTTTCTTTTTTTTTTTTTTTTTTTTGCTGTCTTTGATTTTAGTATCAAGGTAATATTCCTTGATAAAGTGAATCGGGGAGTATTCCCTCCTCTTCTAATTTTTCAAAGAGACTGTGTAGAGCTGGGATATTTCTTCTTCGAACATACAGAATTGTCCAGTAAATACAGTCTGGGCCCGGGGATTTCTTTTCAGAGTTCTTAGGATACAAATGCAATTTCCTTAATAGTTAATTTTAATAGCTCCTTATCTATTTAATCTTGAGTGAGTTATGGTAGATTGTATTTTCTGAGGAAGTGCTCCATCTTAAGTAAAATGTCCATTTTATGGGGCGCCTGGGTGGCTCAGCTTAGCATCTGACTCTTGATCTCAGTTTAGGTCTTGATCTCAGGGTTGTGGGTTCAGACCCCCAGTTGGGCTCCATGCTGGATATGGAGTATACTTAAAAAAAATATATATATAAAAGTCAATTTTATGTGTATAGTATTGTTCATGATATTCTTTTATTATATTTTGATATCTGTAGTGATACCCCTGTTTCCTTCCTGATACTGGTAATCTGTATCTTTTTTTTTTTTTTTCTTCCTCTTTTGGTCTTGATAATAGCTTGTTGATGTACTTGGTCTTTTCACAGAACCATCTTTGTTTTAGTGATTTTTTTCTCCTTTTTTTTTTTTTTAAGTTTAATTACTTCTGCTCTTATTTCCTTTCTTCTGCTTGCTTTGTTTACTTTGCTCCTTTTTTCCCATTGGTTCTTGAGATAAAGCTTAAATGCGTGGCTTGAAACTTGTCCTGTTTTTAATGTACACATTTAACGTTAAGCATTTTGCTCTCTGAGGGGCGCCTGGGTGGCTCAGCCAGTTAAGCTGAGACTTTGGCTCAGGTCATGATTTCATGATTTGTGAGTTCGAGCCCCGCGTCGGGCTCTGTGCTGACAGCTTGGAGCCTGGAGCCTGCTTCAGATTCTGTCTTCCTCTCTCTCTGCCCCTCTCCTGCTCATGATCTGTCTCTCAAAAATAAATAAAAACTAAAAAAAAAAAAAAAAAAAGAATTTTCTCTCCAAATCCATAGTTTGATAGATCATAGTTTCATGTTCATTCAGTTTGATGTATTTTGAAATTTTGAGCTTTTCTTTTTGAATTATGGTAATTTCCAAGTGTTGGGAGAGTTTTTGGTTTCCTTTCTGTTACTAATGGCTTCATTCTACTTATTTTTTCTGGGGAGGGGATAGAGGGCAGAGAGGGAGGGAGGGAGGGAGAGAGAATTTTAAGCAGGATCCATGCTCAGCATGGAGCCCAACTCGGTGCTCAATCCAATGATCTTGGGATCATGACCTAAGCCAAAACTGAACAACCCAGGTGCCCCTTAACTTGGTTTTGATTTATGGTCTGAGAATGTACACTGTATGATTTCATTCTCTTAAAATTGTTCAGATTTATTTTATGGCTCAGGGTGTGTGTGTGTGTGTGTGTGTGTGTGTGTGTGTGTGTGTATACACTTTGGGAGCACCTGGAAATAATGAGTATTCTGCTACTGTTGGGGATAATGTTCAATCAATGTTAAGAACCTGTTTGGTCTTGAATTCTTGGATATCCTTGCTGATTTTTCTGCCCAGTTTTCCTTTCATTTAGTGAGAAAGGTGTTAATGTCCCCAACTCTACTGGATTTGCCATTTCTCCTTTCTCTCTAGTTTTTGCTTCACACATTTTAAAGCTCTGTTTGGTGCATACAATTTAGGATTGCTGTGTCTTCTTGGTGGATTGACCCTTTTAGCATTATGTGATATCTCTGGTAATTTTCTTTGCTCCAACATTTACTTTATCTAATTAACATAGTTACTTTTGCTTTCCTTTGATTGAATTTATCATGATCTATAATTTTCTATCACTTCACTTTCAATTTGAATCTGCACATTTGTAATGTATGCTGAACTTCTTCAATCTGTATGTTTTCAAATTGGGGAAATTTTAATCCTCCTTTCTTGGAGACTTTTTTCAGTCTCAAATGAATGTTAGATCTTTTGTGATATTCCTGCAGATCCTGCAGGCTCTCTTTTTGTTTTTCCCAGTTTATTTTTGTTATGTAGATTGGTTATTGTTCTATCCTTCAGCTGATGGAGTTCCTCCTCCACTGTCCCCTTCATTCCGCTGTTGAGTTCATCCACTGAGTTTTTGTTAACTTTTATTCTTTTTCTGTTTTTCTTTTTCTGTTTTTCTTTTTCTGTTTTTCTTTTTCTGTTTTTCTTTTTCTGTTTTTCTTTTTCTGTTTTTCTTTTTCTGTTTTTCTTTTTCTGTTTTTCTTTTTCTGTTTTTCTTTTTCTGTTTTTCTTTTTCTGTTTTTCTTTTTCTGTTTTTCTTTTTCTGTTTTTCTTTTTCTGTTTTTCTGTTTTTCTGTTTTTCTGTTTTTCTGTTTTTCTTTTTTCCTTTTTTCCTTTTTTCCTTTTTTCCTTTTTTCCTTTTTTCCTTTTTTCCTTTTTTCCTTTTTTCCTTTTTTCCTTTTTTCCTTTTTTCCTTTTTTCCTTTTTTTCTTTTTTCCTTTTTTCCTTTTTTTCTTTTTTCCTTTTTTCCTTTTTTTCTTTTTTCCTTTTTTCTTTTTTCCTTTTTTTCTTTTTTCCTTTTTCTTTTTTCCTTTTTTTCTTTCTCTCTTTTTCTCTTTTTCTCTTCTTTTTTTCTCTTTCTCTTTTTTCTTTCTCTTTTTTCTCTTTCTCTTTTTTCTTTCTCTTTTTTCTCTTTTCTTTCCCTTCTTTTCTTTTTCTTCCTTTTTCTAGTAATCTCTACACACAATGTAGGGCTCAAACTCAAAACCCTGAGATCAAGAGTTGCATGCTTTTCTGACTGGGCCAGCCAGGCACCCTGAGTTTTTAAATTTGATTTACCATATTTTTTAGTTGTAAAGTTTTTATTCTTCTTTATATTTTCTATTTCTTTACTGTGGCATTTAATTTTTTTTTAATATTTCACTTTTTTCAAGCAAGTTTATAATTGCTCATGTGAGCATTTTTATGATGGCTCCTTTAACATTTTTGTCAAATAATTCCAGTATCTTTTTTATCATGATCTGTTGATTGTCCTCTTTGATTTATTTGAGATCTTCCTAGTTCTTAGCATGACAAATGATTTTCAAGCAAAACCTGGACATTTTATATTATGAAACTTAGACCCAATTAAAATAGGTTTAAATAAGAATCAGGCACCACTCCTGTGTGAGAAGGTACAGGTAGAAGTTCAGGTTCTCCACTAATCCTGCATTGATGCCAAAAGATGGAGGGTCCTCTTGACTGTTGTGCAAAGATAGAAATTTTGGTTCCCCGTGTGGTGGTTAGTGACATCTGGATGGTTGTAGCCTCATTGCTATTGGACAAAACAAAGTATGAAGTCTCTAGCATGTTTCCTGATACCAGCTCAGCAGGGACAGGAAGAGTTATTTTGTGGAAGTCCAAGCTGTCCATGTGCTCTCTACTGGAACCATAGGGATTGGAGGGGGCTTATGAGCCAGTGGGGATGACTGTCCTCAGGCCCTATTTGGCTTCTTTGACACCACCTTTATAGGTGTTTTGGGGTGCCTCATTACAGCTTCATGAGGGTGGGAATCTGGGTTCCTCACTTAACATTTGCTGGATAAGATGGGAGCAGGCCCACAATTTGTCCGGGATATTTGGTTGCAGTAGAAGAGTCGTTGTCTAAAAGTTTGCTGTCTTGCTAGACTGACCTTTCCCTGGCTAGAAAGAGTACACTGTTGGAGGGGGTGAGGACTTTTTTTTGGTCTGTACACATTGGTGTTTCTGGGTTATCACCTTCTTCACTTCTAAACTGGGGATATATGAAGCAAAAAGAAAGCCAGAGAATTCACCACTGCATCATTCTTCAGGTCCTGAAGTGTAGCCAGGCTGGCTTCTTTTCTCTACCTTTCAGATTCTGAAGTTTATTTTATAATGTAAGGTTGTTTTGCTTTTTTTTTTTTTAAGTTGTACTTGATGAGAAGAAGAGTGAAAATGTTTATTCTACCTTCTCTGAGGCCAAAGCCCAATAAAGTCAATTTTGATCAAATTTCAAGTATGCTTTTTAAATTCTACTTGGGTTATTGAGGACAGACATTTTTGTCAATGTATTCTTAACTCTTCTGTTACCTTAAAACAGTATCATGAAGATCATCTACATTCTTCTCGAATACTTCTGATTCTCCTGATTATGGATTACCTCGGTTATGAAGCTGATTGTCTTGGCTCCAATATATTAATTGTAATTGATCATCGAGAGTTCATGAGCATGGTGTAATCAGAAGAAAGCCCCATTCATGGCCCCATTCAGTTGTTTGTATATAAATTAGAGTCAGTAGGATTCAGAACTCTAAGAATTCAAGCTTTGCTTCCTTTGTGATTTCTTTTTTGGCTTCAGAGCTATCTTTTTTCTTTCAAAATTAAGACTACATTCTGTATAGCTGAGTTTGCCAGAGATGTGACTTCCGTCTGTACATCATGATGTATATCACAGGATTTGTACCAGCTTAGATGGCAGAGAAAAGTGATATATGCCACAAGATCCATGCCCAATGCTCACAAGGATGCTTGATTTAGCCCAAAGGGTCTATTTTTATTATGTGTGGACTGAAAGGATCACAGTATTCCCTAAAGTTATCTAAATACAGCAGAATTGGTTATAAAAAGAAATTTTAACCACAAGTTCATTTAATCACTTTAAATTTTGCCACAGTAGAGAGGCTTATAACTTTGAAGTTACAATCTCTGTGAAACAAATACGGGAAGGGATTTGTTTAGGATGGGAAACATAAATCTACATCCAGGTCCCAGGTTCCCCATTACTCTGGGTGCTCACAGCTCAAAAAATCCTCTGTGCCAATGGGGTCCTTTGTCCATAGTGGCTGAATTCCATTAGAAAAGAGAGAAGTTAGAATGAGGAGTGGCCCCTTGCCATCATCATATATTTTTCTATATTCCTGACTCCTCTTTTGTCCCAGCTTCCATATGCCCCCAGGATTATGCTCAGTTTGGGAAGCTGATATTTGAGTTGCATATGTTGAACACATGTGCAGTACAAAATTTACAATAATAAAAGTCTGACTTCCTCCTCAGTACGAAGCTAGCAGAAATAATGAAGAAAGTTGGTTGATGAGGCTAAGATTTCTTTCTTAAAGAGCTGAATTGTTGGCTATGTCAACTGGGGGAATGGTCTAAGATGACTATGTTGAATATTTTGTGTTCGAGATAACTCATTTGAAGAGACAAAACAGAATACAAGCAATCTGAGAGGAAGGTATTAATTCTGTTATTCACTTTTGTTTGATAAATATGAGGAAGGAAGGAGTTCTAAGAGCAGCTTATAGGTTTAGTCAAGAGCGAGGCCTCCATCACAACGGGACAGTGAGCCAATAAGAAATCAGTGTGCACTTAGTCTGGTTGGTATTACATCATCTCTCAAATGCATGAATGCTTAAAGAACGTGCTTCACATAGTTTGCTTTCCATATCATTTTATTTTCCAAAAACCTATCTCTTGGAGAATTCATGGCTTCCAACTTTTACTTGTGGAAAGTCTTGATATATTTACCAACCACTACTCCATCTGTGGAAGATTCAGACTAAGGCACAATTCCTGCTCTCAAAAGTCCTTACTGGCACTATGACCTGTGACCTCAAGGATGGAATGATGTACTCTCAGGCCAGCCACCCAGTTGCACATTGGTCTACCTGGACTAGGAGAAAGGAGGGAGATTCTCAGTAGAGTGCTTGGGAAGTGTCTCAAGGCACTTTTGATTGTGAGCCTTCAGGTTGAAAGAACATCTGGCTAAAAGAATTTCAAGGTTGGGGCCCAGTAGGGGGCAAAAAGAGCTGAGAAGGTTGTGTTGATGCCTCTGAACCTGGATGTTTTCTTAAACAGTTAACTCCTGGTTGACTGTCTTGCTATAAGCTTATCTAGAGGCTCTAAGAGGTACTTGCTATGTGACAACTTTTTGACTGATGGGTACCATCTCTCTTCTGAGAGGATTCTCACCGGTTGGTATTTTCATGCTCTAGGCAATCATGCTGCTATACAGGGCTTTTTGATCTTACATTAGTTTCCAATTGCTGCTGTAACAAATGAGCACAAATATGTCTACTGCACGTCTCACTGGGCTGAAATGTAAGCATTACATCTTAATCACTGGGCTATATTCCATTCTGGAGACTCTAGGGGAAATCTGTGTTTTTGCCTTTTCCAGTTTCTAGAATTGCCGGTGTTGTTGGGTTCATGGTCCCTTCCGAGCTTCAAAGCCTGCAAGGGCCAGTTAAGTTATTCTTAAATAACTGCAACACTGACTTTTTTGTCTGCTGCTTCCACTTTGAAGGATCCTAGTCATCAAATCGAGCCTACACAGATAATCCAAGAGAATCTCCCCATATTTAGGCCTTCTCATCAGTCTTAACTTTGTAACATTTTCCCATTGCACATTACATAACCTAGCCCTAGGTACTAATGATAAGGATGTAGACTTCTTTGGGGTACCATCTTAGTCATTGTGAAACCTCCCACAGCCCCCCATTGGAAGCTTTTGTCCTCAAAGCTAAGTAGTTTATAGGTGTGTTACCACCTGTTGTCACAGAAGTTCTGAGACACCTTTCTGAGGGGCCCAAAACACCTCTTTAACATTGTCGGAACCTGTTGTTTGACTTGCACTGTGGAAGGAATTCCTTCCAGTGGAATGTACAGTTTGATTTCTGAGACTTGACAAGCTGGGTATAAGATATCACCCAAGTCCCACTCCACCTCCGAAAAGAGGTTAGCACTGCTGTGAGTGAAGAGAATCAGAAAAGAGGAACTGAACATCTGTTTATGAAGGCCTCCCATTTATCTAAGTGTGTGCATTTATTTAGTCGATGAGCATTTATCAAGTGCCTGCCATATGGCCAAGAAATGTGCTAGATACCAGAAATGTATTGTTGAGCAAAAAAAAAAAGGGCTGTTCAAGTACCTTGCAGTCTAGTAAGAGAAAAATCTTAATCACACAGTCATGATGCTAAATGTAAGGCTTGTGCTGACCTACTATGATGGACAGTATATGGCACCACAGTATCTCATGGCAAGGGGATTACAGCTACACAGAGAGCCCAGGAAAGGCTTCCCTGAGGATGGGAAATCTATGAATTGAGCTCAGAGTGAGGAGTTACTTTGGAGTTAATTTGCTGATGCAAGTAAGAGCCTTCTCAGAAGGGACTAGCATGTGCAAAGGTCTTATAACAGGGGGACATGGTGAGTAGCAGGGATATAAAAAAGGCTAATAGAGCAGGAGCACTGAGATACCAGGCAAGCTTGCTTCTACTTGAGCCTGGCCACGGAGGCTTTAAGGGCTTTGTCTTTATCCTAAGAAGACTCTAAAGTTGTAAGTTGAGCCAGGGGGTGGGGAAGAGGGTTGTGTTATATGTGTATTGAAAATATCCCTGGCTGCTTTGAAGAAAACAGATTTTACAGGGCCACTTAATTGATGGTAGTTCAACACATATAAGTTAGGAGGTTATTGCCATAGTATAAATGATTAATCTTGGCATCTTGAACCAGAACAGTGGTGATAGACAGATGTGCACTAAAGAAATGTTTGGCAGGTAAAACGATGATGATATGATGATGGATTAGATTTGGTTAGTGTCGGAGAGGAATAAGGAATACCAGGCAGAAGAACAAGAATAAATTTTGTACCTGTTGACTTTGGACTTGCATCCACTAGTGTGTCATGCAGGCAGTTAAATGAGAGTCTGGAGTGTAGCTTACAGATACTAATTTAGGAACCATTGGCACCTAGGTGGCGATTAAATGTCTCTCCTGAGAGAATGGAAAGAAGGGGTACCCCAGAGTTCCCCAGCATTTAATGGTTGGGTGAACCTGAGAGGAAAACCAAAGGCTAAGGAGACAATAGAAGCAGAGTTTATAACAGAAGTGTTGAAATAAAATCCCTTTTTAAAAATTTAAATCCAAGTTAATTAACATATAGTGTAATAATGATTTCAGGAATTTAGTGATTCATCACTTACATATAACACCTAGTGCTCATCCCCAAAGTACCCTCCTTAACGTCCATCACCCATTTAGCCCATTCCCCCACGCTATACCCCCCATCAACCCTCAGTTTGTTCTCTGTAGTGAAGAGTCTCTTATGGTTGGCCTTCCTCCCTTTTGATCTTATTTTTCCTTCTCTTCCCCTATGTTCATCTGTTTTGTTTCTTAAATTCCACATATGAATGAAATCATATATTTTTCTTAGCATAATACACTCTAGTTCCATCCCCATTGTTGCAAATAGCAAGATTGCATTATTTTTGATCACTAAGTAATATCCCATTGTATATATGCAGTCTTTGGCATTAATGCTTCTGAAATGGGAGATAAGGTCTGACGAATGTCTTCTGGGTTTAGGGAAATAGTGATTATTACTGAGTTTGGTGAGCATTGCTTTAAAGCACCGACAGAGTAGAGAAGCAGCACCAGAGGAGGCTGAGGAGTAAGGAAAAGCCAGGAATAAAATAAAGGATATTAACAATTCTTTAGAGTGATTGTTGTTGTATGGTGGTGTTGGTGGTGGGGGGGTGCTGGGATGATTAGAAGAGAATGAGGGGTTAAATGTGAACTAGGTTAAGTTGCTGATGGTGTTAGGCAGCCTTCTAGATCTTTGACTGACTTTCTGTTTATTTCTTCCACCCGTTACTGGGAGAGGCTTGTTAATCAACACTTAGGTCTATTGATTTTTTTCAATTCTGTTGGGTTTTGCTTTGTGTGATAGAAGCCGTTTATAGGTGCACATGTGTTTAGAGTCTTCTGGATAAATGAACTTCTTTGCCATTATAAAATAGTCTTCTTGCTATCTGGTAATATTCCTGAAGTCTACGTGTTCAGCTGTTAATACAGACAGGTTTTTATTACTTACATGAGAAATGTTTGCCCATCTGTTTCCTTTAGATAGACTTTATTGGGGTGTTTGGGTGACTCAGTGGGTTGAGGGCCCGACTCTTGATTTCAGCTCTGGTCACAATCCTAGGGTTATGGGATTGAGCCTTGCTGAGTGTGGAGCCTGCTTAAGTTTCTCTCTCCCTCTGCCCTTCTCCCCTGCTCATGTTCTCTCTCTCTCTCTACCTCTCAAAATTAATTAATTAATTAAACTTATTTTTTAGGGCAGTTTTCAGGTTGACAGCAAAACTGAGAAGATACAGACACTTCCCATATACTTGATGTCCCCACACATGCACAGCCTTCCTCATTATCAGTGTTCTCCCCTGGAGAGGTGCATTTACTGCACTTGATGAACATGCATTAATACATTATTATCACTCAAAGTTGACAGTTCACCTTAGGGTTCACTCTTGGCATATTATACCCTATGGGTTTTGACAAATGTATAATGATCCATATCTATGACTATGGTATCTATTGCACAGAATAGTTTCATTGCCTTAAAAATCCCCTTTGCTCTAGTTATTCATCCATCCCTACTCTCTACCCCCTGGCAACTACTGAGCTTTTTAGTGTCTCCATAGTATTACCTTCTCCAGAATTACTCCTGTTGGAATCATACAGTATGTAGCCTTTTCAGACTGGCTTCTTTCGTTTAGTAACATGAATTTAAAATTGCTCCGTATTTTTGCATGACTTGGTCACTACTTTTTTTTTTTTTAGGTTTTATTTTATTTTTGAGACAGAGACAGAGCATGAGTGGGGGAGGGTTAGAGAGAGAGGGAGACACAGAATCCGAAGCAGGCTCCAGGCTCTGAGCTGTCAGTGCAGAGCCCGACGCAGGGCTGGAACTCACAGACGGTGAGATCGTGACCTGGGCCGAAGTCGGAAGCTCAACCAACTGAGCCACCCAGGCTCCCCGGTCACTTCTTAATAGTGCTCAGTAATATTGCATTGGCTGCATATACCGCAGTTGATGCTTTCACTCACTGAGGGACATCTTGGCTCCTTCCAAATTTTGGCTATTATGAAGAAACTTTTATAGACATCCGTGTGCATGTTTTTGTGGGAACGTAAGTTTTCAATTTCTTTGTGTAAATCCTAAGGAGTGCAATTGCTGGATCTCATGTAATTGTCTGTTAAGTTTTATAAGAAACTGCCAAACGATCTTCCAAAATGGCTATACCACTTTGCATTCCCATCAGCAATGAATAACCGTTCCTGTAGCTGCACATTTTTATAAGCATTTGATGTCTGTGTTCTGGATTTTGGCCATCCAAACAGGTGTCGAGTGGTATCTCATTGTTTTTAATTTACATTTTCTTAATGACCTATGATGTGAAACATCTTTTCCTATGATTATTTGCCATCAGTTGATCTTCTTTGGTGAGGTGACTGTTGCCATCTTTGGCATGTTTTTTAAACTGGATTAGTTGTCTTACTGTTGTATTCTGAGAATTTTTTATTTTGCATAACAGTTCTTTTTTTTATGTTTATTATTTTTGGGGGGGGGGAAGAGCAGAGAAAGAAGAAGGGGGAGAATCCCAAGTAGGCCCCACACTGCCAGTGCAGAGCCTCTTGGGGGCTCGATCCCATGAACTGGGAGATCATGACCTGAGCGGAAACCAAGAGTTGGATGCTTAACCGACTGAGCCACCCAGGTGCCTCTGGATAGCCGTTCGTTATTGGATGTGTCTTTTGCAAAGATTTCTTCCCAGCCTGATGCTTCTCATTCTCCTGGCAGTGTTTGTTTTGTTTTTGTTTTTGTTTTTGCTTTTGTTTTGTTTTTCGTTTGTTTGTTTTTGCACAATAGAAGTTCTTAATTTTATATGAAGTTCACCTTTTTCAATTATTTCTTTCATGGATCTTGCCTTTGGTATTAGACCTAAAAAATCCTCATTATAACCAAGATTTTTTTCCTGTTATCTTCTAGGAACTTACAGTTGGTCATTTTTCATTTGGGTCTCTGATCCACTTTAATTTTTGTGAAGGGCATAACGTCTGTATTCAGGTTCATTTCTTTGCATATGGATCTAGTTGTTCTTGCATGATTGGTTGAAAAGACTGTCTCTTCTCCATTGTATTGCCTTTGCTCCCTCATCAAAGATCTATCAGCGGTGTTTGTGCAGGTCTATTTCTGGGCTCTGTGTTCTGTTCCATTGATCCATTTGTCTATTTTTTCACCAAAACCACACTGCCTTGATTATTGAAGCTTTATAGTAAGTCTTAGAGTCAGGGGGTGTCACACTCCAACTTTGTTCTTCCCTTTTGATACTGTGTTGGCTCTTCTGGGTCTTTTCATCTCCATATAAACTTGAGAATCTCTTCGTAGATAACACAGTAACTTGCTGTGGGTTTGATTTAAGATTGCATTGAATCTGTAGATGAACTTGGGAAGAATTCGTATCTTAACAGTATTGAGCGTTTGTATCCACAAATAGGAAATATTTCTCCATTTATTTAGTTCCTTAAAAAATATTCCTGATTCTTCCTTCCCATACCTTGCATCAGTGCGGTCATTAATTTTGCTTATACATAAGCAAATATATACATACATAATTGAATTGGTTTTGCTATTATTTTGAACTGTTATCTTTTAGGTCAGTTTACAGCAACAAAAAAAAGGTTTTATTTGCTGTCCGGAGTCTCATGCTCTTGCTCTGTGCAGCTCTGAGTTTTTGAGCTATGTAATTTTCTTTCCTTAGGAACTTCTAGAAGCTGCTCTTGAAGGTCAGACCTAGAGGTGACAACCTGCTGCAGTATTTGTTTGAGAAAGTCTTTAACTCTACTAGACTTTTGGAGGATAATCGCACAGGATACAGATCTCTAAGTTGGTGGTATTTTTCCCTCCCAACACTTTAAATATTTCATGCGTGCTTTTCTTCTTGGCATGGCTTCTGAGAAGAAACTGGATGTGATTCTTTGCTTCTCTTTAGGTAAGGTGTTTTTTTCCCTCTGGCTGCTTTTAAGAATTTTTTCTTCATCTTTGATATGTTGCAATTTAAGTATATTGTGCTTGCTGGATGGAGTCTTTGGTGTGTTGGTCATGTTCTGAGCTTCTTGGATTCTGGCTTCATGGCTGACATTAATTTGAGGAAATTCGTCGTCATTATTCTGTCAAATACTTTTGTTCCTTTCTGTATTCTTCTGATACTGCACATACTCCCATTATGTGTATGTTATACCATAGTCCTTGGATATTCTGTTGAGTATTTTTCCCAGTATTTTTTCTCTTTGTTGTTTGGTTTTGGAAGTTTTTTCCGAGGTATTATCAAAGTCAGCACTTCCTTCCTCAGCTATGTCCATTCTACTAATCAAAGGCATTCTTCATTTCTGCTAGTTTTATTATCTCTAGCTTCTCTTGTTGGTTCTTTGCTAGAATTTCCATCTCTCTGCTTCCATTGTCCATCTTGTATACTGTCTACTTATCCATTAGACTCCTTAGCATATAGGTCATGGTTGATTGACATTTCTAGTCTGAAAACCACAATGTACCTGCCATATGAAAGTCTGGTTCTTTTTTTTAATTTTTTTTTAATGTTTTTTTTTGAGAGAGAGAGAGAGGGAGGGAGAACACATGCGCACAAGTGGTGCAGGGGCAGAAAGAGACAGAGACACAGAATCAGAGGCAGCGTCCAGGCTCTGAGCTGTCAGCGCAGAGCCTGATATAGGGCTCGAACTCACGAACTGTGAGATCATAATCTGAGCCAAAGTCAGACACTTAACCAACTGAGCCACCCAGGCGCCCCTATGCCAGTCTGGTTTTGATGCTTGTTTTGTCTATTCAAACTGTGTGTGTGTGTGTGTGTGTGTGCGCGCGCGCGCGTGCGTGTGCACATACGTGTGTGTGTGCATGTGTGTGTGTCTTAAAACTTCTTGTTGAAAGCCGGATATGATGTACTGAGTGAAAGGAGCTCTGGTAAATAAGCCTTTAGTAATGTGATGAGGGAAGAGAAACGTTGTATAATCCTATGATTAGGTCTTAGTCTTATGGTGAGCTTCTGTCTTTGCACCTGAAATGTGAAATTGACAAGTGGTTCCCCATTTTTTCACTGTTTTAGGTGGGGCTGGATGGAGTTGTAGTTGTGTATTTCCCCCAGGTCAGTTAGGCTCTCAAAAAAAAAAAAAAAACAAACCCATAGTATCAGTGTCAGTAAAGTAATTTTTCTTTAGGGCAGGCTATTTTAGTACAAAATATTCCAGTGTGTTTTTAGTTAGTCTTCCTCTGCCCCTGCTTGAAACCAGAGGGGCCTTTTGTCCTCTAATCCTTACTGTGAGAACTTGCTGGAACTCTAGGAAGTAAAACACAAAGTTTGGGGTCCTTCTCCCCAGAATTTTTAATTAACAAATGTGTCCACATTGCTTATCAGTAATTTATTTGATTTACATTCGAGGTTTTTCTACCTTGGTACTGGTCCCCACAGGGGCTTCTGTTGACAGGTTTCTGTTCCAGTAAGGATTCTCTTCTTCTCCAGTTTTGGGGGCAGCGTTTTGCCCCGTGACCTCACTTCCCTCATGGATCTAAGATGAGTTGATATTTCAGTTTGTTCAGCTTTTTACTTGTTTTTAGGATGGAGTGGCAACTTCAAGACTCCTTACATGTTGAGGTAAAGACTGAAATTTCCTCTTGTACCATATTTGTGCATTTATGTTGATAGTGTTTTTCTTGTAAATAGCATTTATTTACTGTTGCGTTTTTAATTCTTCTAATCCATGCCTTTATTTTGAGTATTACTCATTTACATTTAATGTAATTATGATAGGCTTAGGTTTAAATCTACCATCTTGCCCAACTGAGTGGCTCAATTGGGTGTTCGACTCCCGCTCGGGTCATGATCTCACAGTTTGTGGGTTTGAGCCCTGCTCAGGCTCTGTGCTGGTGGCTTGGAGCCTGGAGCCTGCATCGGATTCTATGTCTCCCTCTCTCTCTGCCCCTCCCCTGCTCGTGCTTGTTCTCTCTGACAAAAATAAACATTAAAAAAAAATTAAATCTACCATCTTGCTATTTTTTTAACTGAAACTATGTGTTCTTTATTTCTCTTTTCTGCCTTCTTTGGGATTAATAGAGTGTTAGTGTTTAACTAAGTTAGTATTAGTGACTAACACTAATAGAGTGTTAGTCATTTTTCCTAGCTTATAAACTATACCTCTTTGTTTAGTTTTGTAGTGGTTGCTGTAGGGTTTACAATACCAATCTTTAACTTCTCACAGTTTATCTTCATATAATACAAACTGCTTTCGCTTTTAAGAACCTTAAATAGACTTCCATTTCCTTCTCCTATATTTCTGCCATTGCTGTCATACCTTTTACTTCTACATGTGTTATAAACTCTACAGTGTATTAATATTTCTGCCTTCAACAGTTATTTTTCATTTTAGAGAGAGAACACGTGAGTGGAGGAGAAGGGCAGAGGGGGAAAGAGAATCTTAAGCAGGCTCTACACTCTCACTAGAACCCAACACAAGGCTGGATCTCCCATTCCTGGGATAATGACCTGAGCCTAAATCAAGAGTCAGATACTCAACTGACTGAGCCAGCTAGGCAGCCCAATAGTTAATTTTTTTTTTTTTTTATGAAACAAATAAGGAAAAAAAAATGTAAGGTTTATTCACATTCACCACTATGAGTTGTCTTCTGTCTGTGAGAAAGTGATCCAAGTGTTCATCTGATACACTGTTTTTTGTCTGAAGAAATTCCTTTAATGTTTATTATAGTGTAAGTCTATTTGTAGCACATTCTCTTGGCATTTTTTTTTCTTCAAAAAGGTATGTATCTTTAATTTCGGAAGGATTTGTCCTCCTGCTAGATGTAGATATCTAGGCTGACATTCTTCCTCCCCACCTCCCCCCCCACCCCCTTCAAGTACGTTAAACACAGCATTCCCTTGTCATAATAGTTACAGATAAGACATTTCTGTTCATTTTTATCTTGGTTCCTCTGGATATGGAGTGTCTTATTTCTCTGGCTACTTTTAAACACCCCCCCCCCCCACCGCGTCGTATCATTGGTTTCCAGTAACTTGATTATGATGGGACTGAGTGTGGTTTTGTATTTATTATCGTTAGGTTTGTTGAATTTTAAATATGTGGGTTTACAGTGTTCATAAAATTCCAAAGTTTTTTTTTTTTTTTTTCCCATTACTTGTCCTTATTTTCTTGTCCTATCCTCTTTTCTCTGCACTCCCCTCTCAATACTGGGAGTACATTTACATCCATTTGCTCTAAATATCATAAGTGAATTTTTAATTTCAGGTATTTTTTAATTTCAGGTATCCAGTTTCATGTAATTTCTTTTCATGTCTTCCATGTTTTCCACATTACTTAACGTTTTTTCATTGATGTATAATTGACATGCAAAATTATATCATTTTCAGGTGCACATTATGATTCAATATTTGTATATATCGCAAAATAATCACCACAAGTCTAGTTAATGTCTGTCAATGTACATAGCTATAGAATTTTTCTTGTGATGAGAACTTTTAAGATCGACTTTTAGCAACTTTCAAATACACAATATAGTATTAGCTATAGCTGTCAAGCTGTACGTTATATTCCTATAACTTACTTTATAACAGGAAGTTTGTACCTTTGTTATACTACTCTTGTGGGGGGGAAAAGTGCCATTGGGATTTTGATGAGGATTGCACTGAATCTGTAGATTGTGTTGGGTAGTGGGAACATTTTAACAGCATTAATTCTTCCAGTTTATGAACACAAAATATTTTGTCTTGCGTTTCTCTCATTAATCTCTTAAAACTTTCAGTGTACAGGTATTTTATCTCCCTGGTTAAATTTATTCCTAGGTATTTTATTCATAGGTAGATTCTTTTTGATGGAATTGTAAATGGAATTGTTAATTTTTCAGAAAGTTTATTACTAATTTATAGAAATCCAACGGATTTCTGTATATTTTTGTATCCTGCAAATGAACTAAATTCATTTATTAGTTTTAGCAGTTTGGGTGTATTTTTTATATATAATATTATGTCCTCTGCAAATAGTGAGAGTTTTACTTCTTTCTGATTTGGATGCCTTTTATTTCTTGCCTAACTGCTTTGGCTAGGACTTATAATACTACATTGAACAGAAGTGGTGAGGATGGGTATGTATATCTTGTGTATAGTCTAAAAGAAAAAGCTTTAAGCTTTTCACTGCTAAGTAAGATGTTAGCTGTGGACTTGTCCTATATGACATTTATTATGTTGAGGTAAGTTCCCTCCATACTCAGTTTGTTGAGAGTTTTTATCATAAATGGATGTTGAATTTGGTCAAAAGCTTTTTTCTGCATCTACTGAAGTAATAATGATTTTTATTTTTTAAACGTGGTTTATCCTGTTTATTTGCAGATGTTGAACCCTCCCTGCACCTACTCGATCATGGTGTATGCTACTTTAATGTACTGTTGAATTAAATTTGCTTATATTTTATTGAGGATTTTAGCATTTGTGTTCATTGGGGTTAATGTCCTGTAGTTTTCTCCTCCTGTAGTGTCCTTCTCTGGTTTTGAGGTCAGGGTAATGCTGGTCTGGCAAAATGAGTTGGGAAGGATTCCTTCCTCTTGTATTTTTAGGAAGAGTTTGAAAACGATTGGAGTTCTGTAAATGTTTGGTAGAACTCACCAGTGAAACTGTCTGGTCTTGGACTTTTGTTTGAATCAGTAATCAAAAACCTTCCATTTCCTTGACAGTCCTCAGTATGTTGAGATTTCGTTATTTCTTCATAATTGAGTTTTAGAAGGGTACACGTCTCTAGGATTTCAGCCATTTCTCATAAGTTGTCCAATTTGTTGGCATATAATTTTAATTGTTGTCTCTTGGAATCCTTTGTTTCTGGGTTAACAGTTGTAGTGTCTCCTCTTTCACTTCTGATTTTGATTCCTTTCTCTCTTATTTTTTGCTTAGTGAACCCAGTGAAAGTTTTGTCAATCTTGTCTTTGAAAGTATTGGCTCTTAATTTCACTGATCTTTTCTATTGTCGTTTCAGTTTTTTATTTAATTACTTTGACTCTGATCTTTGTTATTGTTCTACTGTGAGCTTTATCTGTTCCTCTTCCTCGAGTTCTTGAGTGAAGGTGTTGGAAAGCTTGTTATTTTTGGAGTTGGTATTCTTTTGCTGTGAATTTCCACTTCCCAATGCTTGAGCTGCATCCCATAAATTTGAGTATGTTGAATTTGCATTTAAATTTTTCCTGAGGTATTTCTAAAAATTCTTATTAAATTCATTGACCCGATGGTTGTTCTGTAGCATGTTGTTTAATCTTCATGTTTGTGACTTTTTTCCTTTTTTGATTTTCTTGATTTATAGTTTTCTACCACTGTTAAGTAGAAGATGGTTGATAAAGTTTGAGTATTCTTAAATTTTTTTTTTTTTTCAACGTTTATTTATTTTTGGGACAGAGAGAGACAGAGTATGAACGGGGGAGGGGCAGAGAGAGAGGGAGACACAGAATCGGAAACAGGCTCCAGGCTCTGAGCCATCAGCCCAGAGCCCGACGCGGGGCTCGAACTCACGGACCGCGAGATCGTGACCTGGCTGAAGTCGGATGCTTAACCAACTGCGCCACCCAGGCGCCCCAAGTTTCAGTATTCTTAAATTCAAGACTTATTTCGTGGCCTGACATATGATCTATCCTGCAAAATCCTCTGTATGCACTTGAAGAATGTGATGACGTTTATATTGAAATCCATGAGCATATTTATAATAGCTATCCTAAAGTTCTCATATGCTCATTTCATCTTATCTGTCATTTCTAGGTTTATTTCCAATGATTTTTTTTTTCTTCTTCCTGGTTACAGGTTGCATTTCCTGCTTGTTCACCTCTATACTAACTTTAAACTGGATTATTGGACAGCATGTATTTTTAGTTGTTGTTGAGTGCTAGATTTACTGTATTTCTTTCAGGAGTATTGGACTTTGCCCTAGCAGTCTGTTAAGTTATTTGTGGATCACCTTAATCCTTCTGAGGTTCATTTAGCAGTTGCTGTGGTTGTTTTAGAGTAGTCCTTATTTTAGACTTAATTGAACAGTATTTCTAAGGTATTTTGAATGAACTCCCCCCCCCCCCCCCACCCCGGGTGGTTGGAGCTCAAGTATGTCCCCACTCTGGGTGAACTCTGGGAATGGTTCAGCTTCAAGTTTCCTGGTTATTTGCTTGGCGTCAAGCCCTTTCCCTCTACACACATATGCTTTTGTATTAAGCAACAGTCCCATGGCCCAGGGACCTTTATGCAGATTTCTGGAACCCTGTCTTTGTGGCACTCCTGTCACGCTGGTAGTATGTACCAGAAATTCCAGCTGCCTCAGCCTTTCTGAACCATAACCTTTTCGCTCTATTTAGGATTCTCTTGCCTTTATTTTGCCTTTATCCTGAGGAGGAAATACTCCTCAGGAAGTATTTCCAGGAGGAAAGCCAAGGTAATCGTGGGACTCGTCTGATTCGTTTTCTTTGTGAGGGATCACAGTTCTACACTGTCAGTTACTGTCTGAAAACTTTTCGGTTTTCTGGCTGTTGACACTGGAAAGGTAAAGCTGATACCACTTCACCACAGCCAGACTCCTCTTTATGCTTTTTACCTATTTTCATCCTGGGTAGAATTCTAGGTTGGTAGTTACTCAATTTTTTCCCAGCACTTCTAAGAAATTGTTCCACTGCCTTCTGGATTTAATTGTTTCTGTTGAGGAGTCAGCTGTGAATTTAATTATTGATTTTTTTTTTTTAAGGTAATTCTGTTTCCATTTTTCCCATTAGCTGCTTTCACTGTTAATTTGTCAACGCATTTACTGTATGTCTAGGCATATTCTTATTTTTGTTTATCTTTCTTGGGGATCACTGAACCTCTTGAATTTATAGCTTGAATGCATTTTATCAGTTTGGATAAGTTTTCTACATTTTTGTCTTTAAAAAATTGCTTCTTTATGATTCTTTATCTCTGCTTCTTCTGGGAGTCCAAACACAGCTATTATACCTTCTCACTGAAATTTGTATGTCCCTTACCCTGTCTATTGTCCATTCTCTTTTTTCTTACCCCACTTTATCCTCATGATGTCCTCCATAATCCATTCTCAAGATCTCTGTTTGTCTCTTCAGCTATCTATAATCTGCAAATAAATGGCATCCTGAGTTCTTAATTTAGGTTATATATTTTTTCTTTCCTTGAATGTTCATTAGTCCAGACGTCTTCCAAAATTTGCTCTTTCTCTTGTCTCATTAAACAAGATTTTTTTTAATGTTGACTTATTTCTGACAGAGAGAAAGAGTGTGAGCAGGGGAGGGGCAGAGAGGGAGACACAGAATCTGAAGTAGGCTCCTCCAGGCTCTGAGCTGTCAGCACAGAGCCTGACCTGGGGCTCAAACCCACAAAGGGTGATCATGACCTGAGTCAAGGTGAGACACTTAGGCGACTTACGCGACTGAGCCACCCAGGTACCCCTCTCTTAAATAATTTTAAGCTTTCATTTTGAAGCTGAACTTGAGGCCTATCTATTTCTGGTCCATCATCACTCTTAGGCTTTAGTCCTTTTATTCCCATCCCAAGGTGAGGTGGTTCACCTGGACCACACTGCCTAGTAGGCACTGCATTCTAATACTTGTTCTAATTGTAAAATACTAACAAAAATGTGCACTGATTCTCACCTTCTCCTCTTTGCTATCTGTAACTGATAAATGCTGCTACAGGAAGAGTGGACCTAAACACTGGACTCCTTGTCCGGGCTCTTGTCTTTCTCTAAAACATGGTCCAGTCATTATTCACTATCTTGTCAGCTTGTCTGTGCCTTTAGGCAACTTTTTAATATTTTATCCAACTTTCTTACATGCCCTTGTTGGGGTAATTGTTCTGAATGATCTAGTCGGCTGTAACAAGAAAGCTCTCAGAGGCCAAGTTGAGGTTGAATTTATAGTGGAACTAATCTCTGGTCATACTTTCCAGCTTCCTTTGGTGCTGGCATGGAGAAATCGGTTGGTTTCATGTATGCAATCAATAAACATGGTTTGGGATAGGGCAAGTGTAGAGTGTTTACAAGTTTATTTAGTTCAGGGTATGAAATCTAGGCTAGATAAGAAGGAAAGTGGAGAACACAGAGGAAGGTGAATTGGGAGAAGTAAAGTGATGAACAGTCCAAAGAAAATCTTTAGAGTTCAGGTGTTGAGTGGAAATCATTGAATAAACTATTAGGAAGATGAAATTGCACCCAGATGTTGGAGTTAGTGCTTTGGAGGCAGAGAAGTTAAAATTCAAAAAGTGGTCATGGAAGTGGGTGGCTAGAGGGGTGTAGAAAAGTAGATCACTGAAGAGGGAGAGATCAAAGTCCAGGCTGTCATGCTTTAGATTCTGTCTCCCTCTCTCTCTCTCTCTTTCTCTCTCTCTCTCTCTGCCTCTCCCCCACTCACACTCTGTCTCAAGAATAAATTAACATTAAAAAAAAAAAAACCCACAAAGTCTAGGCTGCCAAATGGGCTTTCCACATAGATGCTGAAACCACCCAGGGTAACATCAAGGGAGGTTTAATAGATGGTAACAACAAGGAGGGAACTGGGCATATTTGTTTTCCAGATCATGGATGAGGGTCTTGCAAAGGGTTTGTGAATTTCTTCATTCTCTTTAATGGTCTAATCCTGTCATCTGATGTGGTTCATGTTTTCCTGCTAGAAGAGTTAAACATATTATATATATGAATTAACTCTATAAACGTACACTCATGATGCAAGACCCTGCGTGACTGACCCAACTTCCATTTCTGATTTTTTTAGTTGGTCTCTTCATAGAGTTTGTCATATGATACAGATGACAATAAACATGTTATGGTGTATGTGGAAAAGCTCTTGGTTTCCTGACACAGGTTACATCACCTTTTTCTTCAATCTTCCCTTGATGATGGTTGGAACTGCAACAGCCATGTTGTGACCATGAGGAAATGGCCTTAAGACCTTAGAGAAATCAGCCCTTTTTAAATTAATTCATCAAAAAGGAAGTCGTACTTCAGACTTTAAAAAAAAATTTTTTTGCTTATTTATTTTTGAGACAGCATGAGCGGGGGCGGAGGGCAGAGAGAAAGGGAGACTCAGAATCCGAGGCAGGGTCCAGGCTCTGAGCCATGAGCACAGAGCTCGACATGGGGCTCAAACTCGCCAACCTCGAGATCATGACCTGAACCGAAGTCGGATGCTCAGGTGCCCCACTCCAGACTTCTTGATAAGTCAAGAAAGAGGAGTAGAAATCTATCTGCTTAAATCACTTTACCAGACTTCAGTCTCACACACAAAAAAATTTTTTTGTTAATACAATTTGTCAAATTGGTTTCCATAAAACACCCAGTGCTCATCCCAACAGTTGCCCTCCTCAATGCCCATCACCCACTTTCCCTTCTCTCCCACCCCCCCATCCGCCCTCAGTTTGTTCTCTGTATTTACAAGTCTCCCATGGTTTGCCTCCCTCCCTCTCTGTAACTTTTTCCCCCCTTCCCCCAGGGTCTTCTGTTAAGTTTCTCAAAATCCACATATGAGTGGAAACATATGGTATCTGTTCTTCTCTGACTCACTTATTTCGCTCAGCATAATATCCTCCAGTTCTATCCATGTGCCGCACATGGCAGGATTTCATTCTTTCTCTCAAAAACCTTTTAAAATATATAGTAAACAGTCAAACAAGCTTAAATATATGAGATGATATTAGTGAGTAGGCCTCTTCTGATGGTCAAAAGTGTATCCCCCAGTCCGTACCACCCTGTTGAGCCCCAGACTTCCCCCAAATCAAGCAAGAGTGCAAACAGATTTCAGGTCAATACTCGGGATTAAAACCATAGGGATTGGTCATTTTCTCCGTAGTTGATCCCATGGGTGGTAGTCCATATTTGGTGGATTATGTGTTACAGAACCTATGGTGCTCACAATCCAATTTATCCCTAACACTAGCATTTAACACCAGCAGATTCACAAGTGTGTTTATTGGGAAAAATCCCATTTAATACACTTCACTCTAAAAGGATATGAAAAAGGGAAAACATCTTTTGATTCTTCAGGGATTCTGTGGGTACCCGCAGACCAGGTAATCCTGGAAGTATTTGAGTTTATCTTGGAAAGGCTAGTGCATAATGATAAATGGAAGGGTAAGGAGCTGGGAAGAGGTCTCAAACTGTCATTTGAATAACTGAGATGGGGGCATGCTTCTAAAATAAATGAGTAAGGGAGAAGAAATGAGAAATTAGACATATTTCTGGTGGGTAAATGAAACGTGACAAGTCAATCTTCTTAAGAGATTTTCTTGAATCTCCTATTTAGAACCATTAAATTAGTCTTTTGGTGCCTAATTCCACAAACACAGTCAATTTATTTTACCCTAATTTTTTACTTTGTGAGTTTACTTTAAGTTTAGCCCCAATTCCAGACACATGGGTACATATTCTTAGATATGTTTGAGGATTTTTTTTTCTTAAATATATTAAGCCATCACTGAATTTCATTGTTGTTTATTTCTTTGTGGAAGTACTTTGTCACTCTGATAGAATTATGCCCAGCAAAGGTGTTTTAAATAAAAGAAATTTGGCCTTAAGAAATTACTTGGAATCCTCACAGGGCCTTCTAAAAAGATAACAGCATCCGAGTTTGAATACAGTTTTATTGAGCTATAGACCATCACAAAATATACAGGCACATAACCCTTACTCGAAAGCTCATTCCTTCACAAACTAATGAGATTGCTAAATATAGTAAGTACATTTGAACCCACTAGAACAGATATTCAGACATTGGCACTAACACGATGTTGTACAAGTTTTTGCACTAGCAGAGAGGCTCATTCTAAAGTCCTGTTGCATCAAGATTTGAAACCTAGCTTCCTTTATTTTTTCTAAGCATACACTTCAACCAACAGTCAAATTAGACTTACTTTTTAAAAGAAGGCAGATACTCTTTCAGAACATGGCCTAAATGATGTTCCTCTACTTTCGTAATAGTTTTCAATATATGTTCCTTCTTCTGTTCCTCCCAACAATTAAATGTCACCATATGTGCCAATTCTCTCATGGAATATTCTCTCTTCTTTCCTCTCTGCTAGTGATGATGTCAGCACCATCCACTGGGAGGGGAGGGAGCAAGACAAAACTGAATGTGTGTCCAAGGGGACAGCCAGCCTCACACGCTTGTGGAATCAGTCAGGGCTGGTGTGGGGGGCCCATCCTGGAGCCAGAGGCTGGAGTTAGGCAGGTGGAGGAAAGGAGGGGAGAAACCATCTAAACAGAAGGACAGTAAGATTGAAGTGTTTGCATCAATTTTCTTCAATAACCGAAACTGATTTTTTTTTTCAAAAATTTTAAAACCTTTATTCATTTTTGAGAAGGAGACAAAGCACGAATGGGGGAGGAGGGGAGAGCGAGAGAGGGCGACGCAGAATCCGAAACAGGATCCAGGCTCTGAGCTGTCAGCATAGAGCCCGATGTGGGGCTTGAGCCCACGAACCATGAGATCATGACCGGAGCTGAAGTCGGACACTTGAACCGACTGAGCCCCTGAAATTGGTTATTTTTAAAGATGCTGTAGTGGTAGCTTCCAGGAAGAGGTGGAATTTTTCTTCATAAATTCATCATTGTTGTGTCTAGTCTCGTACTGTGGGGCCTGTGTAACAACTTGATTTCATGCCGGGGTTCCAGGTACTAATCTGGGACCTCTGCTCACAGCTGTAGTTGCATTGAAGGCAAAGTACTGAAGCTTGGTTGTGATGGGTCTGGGCAAGTCCCCAGGACTGCTTCCCCATATGTGAAGGTCATCCCTTGATGGGCTTACTGCCTTACCTGGGATTTCCCTCAAAGCAGACCCGTGTAAAGAATTTTGGTGCAAGTCGTTTATGAGCTGACCCCAGAAAGCATGGTGAGAGTTTGAAAGTAACACTGGAGAAGGAGAAAAGCCAATAAAGCGTGCGCGAATGAGCAGGCTCTGTCGGCAGGAAGAGGGGCCTGCTGGGGACCCTCTGAGATAGTGTGTGGAACAAGCCTACGGTTTGACCAGGGAGGGCCAGGGGCCATAGTATGTGTCTGCCAACCCTTGTTCCTCACTGGCTGAGCATCCCTCCTGAGGCATTGATGGACTTTGGGTTTCTGGTTTATGGCCAGAGAAAGCTGGAAGGATGCAGGCAACTCCTGGCCTGAAAAAGAAGTGTCTGCAGTAACCATTGTGTGGACCAGGGAGCCCCCAGTCAACTGGAGTACAGTGACACAAGAGGGTAGCCCCACACGTTGGGGACTGGAGTCTGTGGTTCCCCATGGGCATTTGTGTGGCGTAGGCCTGGGGTCTGGGAATTAATCACCCTTCCTGGGAAGTGAGCAATGTGCACAGCGAAGCCCTAACTCAGGAATGGAAATGACCTCGAACAGTGGTTATGCACCTAAATCATGCAGCCCTGGCTTTGGGAAGTTACATAAGATTTTGTCCAGCTTCCACAACTTTCTGGAGGCCCTTCCTCCCTGTCTCAGTTGAAAATATAGCCCCTGATTGTTCAGACACATCGAAGCCCCAGCCTGGGTTCATCTGCCCTTTTAAAAAACATGTATAACTTGCCATATTTAGGTGTTCTTTCCTACATGGAGCAGAGCTCTTTTAAGATAGCACCTGGAAAGGCTGGCAAGAAATTAAAAAAAAGTTTTTTTTAATGTTTATTTTGAGAGAGAGAGAGACAGAGTGTGAGCAGGGAAGGGGCAGAGAGAGAGGGAGACACAGAATCCGAAGCAGGCTCCAGGCTCTGAGCTGTCAGCACAGAGCCTGATGCAGGGCTCGAACCCACGAACTGTGAGATCATGACCTGAGCTGAAGTTGGACGCTTAACCGACTGAGCCACCCAGCCGTCCCTAGAGAAAAACTTCTTAAAGAAAATGCTAGCTGTGGATTTTCGGATTTTTGTCTGGATCATGTCCATGTGAAGAATGATTTTCTGTGAATTAAATGCGTCGGGGGCGCCTGGGTGGCTCGGTCGGTTAAGCATCCAACTCTTGGTATCGGCTCAGGTCCTAATCCCGTGGTTGTGAGATCCAGCCCCACGTTGGGCTCCATGTCAGGTGTGGAGCCTGCTTAAGGTTCTCTCTCTCCCTCTCTCTCTCTCTCTCAAAAAAAAATGCTTCTAATAACCAAGGGATAAGCTAGTCCGTGTACTCCTGCCTGTAAAAACTACACACCTTCCTGATCAAACCATTTTTTACGTTCTGTGTGTATATCCACATTACAGAATCGTTTTTAAAGATTGAGGATTAATCCAGTTACTCAACTGAAATTGTGTGCGAGCTTTTTGTCCTTGTTCAGCAATAACTGAGCTGCTTGGAGACGCCGCAACACTTCTTACACGTGCACACACACTCACACTCCCCAAGTGTCAGGTGGATCTGATGTCCCAATTCCTTTTGAGTTGACAGTACTTGATATCTCTGGCCAAGTTGCCATTTGTGACCCCGTGGTGAGCACCGTGCTCTTCAGTAATTAGCTACAGGTCCCAAGAGGAGGGCATTCATATGCTGCGCGGGTGCCATAAGCCAGCTAGGTCTATACCCCTGCCCTTCTCTCCAGGTGGAAAGAAAGGTGGTCTCCTCAGGGGCCTGAGGGTGGTTTGCAGGACCAGCCTGAGAGAGGCCACTGTTAGGATCTCTCCCCACCTGAATTCAGCTGCCCTCACAAATCAGTGGCTTAAAACTGGCTGTGGCGGACATTTATTCACACCATGGAAATGAGCAGACCCCGCAGAGGCGTCCCACACTTCTGCCTCCTCTGCCCCCGTTGTTAACCATTTACCAGGATATGACTGGAGTGGGCCCTTTGCTGTTGCACAAGAAGCAGCAGACCCCTTCTGCATAATCATTGCTGCTACACAGTCCTTGATGTGGGCCCTGCCCCTCAGGTGTGCCCCAGCTGGTGCCTTGACCGGACAGTCTGTGGCAGGCAGACCCCGGACGGCACGGCGTCCCAGGTAAGGCACGCCCCAGGGTAAACACAAACATGGCCTTGTCAGCAACGTTAGCCTCTCAGCAGCTGGGTCTACAGGCTGGAATTGCCATTTGCAGACACGTAGTGTTGGCCAAGCTTCGTTTGTCAGTATGTCTTTTATCCGTCCTCTTATTTCCAAAGAGCCTTGAAATATTCACCGTACAAGTATGTTGGGTAACCTGGGAACAGTGACAGTCCCCAGGTCCCTTTCCGTAGTCCACCTCCATGGGATAGCCTCCACTAAGCTGTGATGCCACCTTCTCCAGGGCGGGAGGGCCCAAACTGGGCTGTGGAAGGCCAGCACTGAGGAGATCCCACCATCAGCTTTTTGTTACCAGGGTTTGGTTGAATTACCGTCCTAATTAAAGAGGGTAGGTTGCCTTACTTTACCCATAAGCCTATGGGACAGGAAAATGGTCTGGCCTTTGCCTCCTTGAAGAAAACAGGGAGAGAGAAAAGCGACACAGATCAGCTTTCAAGTCCGGAGGCATAAGAATTCAGAGAAAACAGAATCTTTTCAGAACTCCGTGTGCATCTTAGATTTTAAAGAGACCTACATTTTATAACCCAAGGCCTTGTTTTACAGGGATTTAAGGTGCTCCCTTAAGTAGACTGCATGGAGTTCCTTGTCCATTTTTAATTTAGCCTTGACAGTGAAACAAAGGAGGAGTGGTAATGCCTAGATAACTGAACAGCCAGAAACCTACCCTTAACCGTAGCCTTCTACTTTCTGACCGCGATCCACCTTTCAATAAGGGCTTAAATACAGCATAACTTAGGAACGTGGTAAGAACCCAAAATTAGACACCAAAAGAAAGCAAGATACTGACTCCTTTATCATCAGAAATTGCTCTTGTTTACGGACAAATGAACCATGGCTGTTCTGTAGCATTAGTTTCCACGCTCCACTTTTTTGCTGTGGTTTAATTGGTTTCTTAAGAGGCAGTAGTCTATCCCAATTGAAGAGTAAAATGGCAGGGGAGATGAGGAACAAGACAGAGACCCTTTCAGACCAACGACTTTGCTATCGTTTCTAAAAGGCTAGGACCGAAAACCTCTAAGTAGGCTGCGTCGAGAGTCCAAGGTCAAGTTAAAATAGTTGGCTCAAATAAGGTTGAGCGAGTTCATTTTTTCTGTGGGTTATGGGTTTTCAAGAGGATGCTGCAGATGGACATAGGTCCCAGAGGCCACAGAGTGGGGGGATGATGGAGGCTGCCTGACACCTCACTTCCTCGGGGCGGTGGGGGGTGGGGGGGGGAGTTGTAGGGACTGATCACTCCAGGCCTGTACTCACTGAGAGTCCTCAGTCACACTATCCTTTACTAGTAAGATCCAGGGGTGCCTGGGTGGCTCAGTCAGTTAAGCATCCAACTTCAGCTCAGGTCATGATCTCGGGGTTTGTGGGTCAAATCCCGCATCGGGCTTGGTGATGGCACCTGAGCCTGGAGTTGCTTCGGATTCTGTGTCTCCCTCTCTGCCCCTCTCCTGCTCACACTCAGTCTCTCCTTGTCTCAAAAACAAACATTAAATTAAAAAAAAAAAAGATGCCCAAATTAAAAAAAAAAAAAAAAACCCAGGGAGGGGACACCGACTACCAGAAATGGTCTCTAAAGCATGCAAGAACAGGAGAGCCTCACCCAAAGGCTTTTAAGTCAAAGTTATACTTTCTAAAGTATTTGAAAGGACAAGTATGCCAAAAAAAGCCCAGAAAATTCTGTAAAGGCTGGGCCGCTAGTTGGGAAAGACCTGGTTGTGAGTAGCAGAAACAAGTTTTGATTTGGTTAGGGTTCTACATCCCTGCATATGCACCGATTTTCTAGAAAACCCTTTGCTATCCTCACCATCATTTTAACTTCACAAAGTTAAAAACTTGGCTTTAGCTGATCTCTAAAAAGCCTCAGGGATAAATAAACGTTGAAAAAAAAAATTAAAAAAAAAATTTAAAAAGCCTCAGGGTTTTTTTTTTTTTGTTTTTTTTTTCTAAGAGTCACAGCCCTAAAGGACACCTACACCAGGTCCTTTTTCCCATGTGGAGTGGACCTGTTCACTCTGGTTGCTCAAACAGGGAGGCTCTGACCAAGCATTTGCCTCTTTCAGCCAGTCGATCTTTCCTAATTCAAAGACTGCCTCGGGTTGAACACAGGCAGCTCTTTGTAAGTCTTCACTGAGCAGCCATTAAATTGTGTATCTACAAGGTTTTTGCCACCTAAATTAGGTCAAGTTAAAAAAAAAAAAAAAGAAAAATGCTGTCAGTAGGACTATTTCCACTGAAGGAGAATAAAATCTGATTATATACAGAAGGGAAAACACTTTCTGTGTGTTTGCATAGAAATTATTAAACCTGGACAAGGCATATGTAGTATAAAGTGTTTTAGGAAAGGAAAAACTTAGTCTAAAACTCCCTAGAATACAAAACATTCTAGAAGAGGCTTAGGCAACTTCAAGAGAAGCAAAACTCAAGAATGAATACTGTAGTACAAAATTATGGCCAAAAATACTGTATTTTTAACCAGCAAGATCATTGGGGCATTATTATACAACATTAGGTGTTTTTTGCAAAACTAGTTCCCATCCCCAAACAATAGACAATACATGCATTTGAATGACATTTTAAGAACAGTAAATAGGATTCTTTTAAATACTGCAAGTTAAAAATGTTTTCTGACAAAACTCCCTAAATACATAGGTCTAGTAAGGGTTTCCAACATGATGACAGGTGAGGAATCCAGCAAGAAGTTGTATTTAGAGTACTTTGAGGAAAAGAAATCTACCAAAAACATGTGTTTAAATCAAAGTAACCTGAACGTTACACAGCAATTTCCATCTCTTTCTAAACTGGACAATATTCTAGTGAAGAATATTTTCTTCCCTGTTTTTTTTTTTTTTCCTACCTATCAAAGCTTACATGAAAGTCAGAATTGCTTTATCGAAGTAAGATCCAATTTTGCCCAATAGGTGTTTTTGAAACGTGTAAATGTCATTTACTATTGGGTTGGAATCCTATGGAGAAATGGAAGATACGTGATAAGGGAGGTAAGAAGGAAATTAATGTTTGAGCACCTACTATGTGCTGGGTGTGTATGCATACTTTGAACAGATGATTCTAGAGGCAAGAGTATTATTGAAAGGTCATTGGAAGTTGGGAAGACAGCAATGAATGGGTTGTTACTCTGTGAGGAAAAACAAATGACAAGTTTAGACTCTGTACTAAGTATTTACTAAACAGCAGGTGTCTGGCTCGAAGAATTTCTAACTAATCACATACAACTAAGCCATTTCTTGTCCTAATTTGGTGGAACCAAAATGAAACCCCAAACACGTAGTTACCAGGACAGACCTATTAACGCTACATATGCTGGAAATATGTGGAGACAGATAAACAGACACTATTGAAAGTTTTAATTTTTGTGTGTTTCTAACCAAAGACAGATCTTTGGAAGAACATAGTAATGAATACCAAGCACACCTTGTTTGTGTCAATTGAGATGTTGTCAATTACCAATTAAGTGGTTTTAAACCCTTATTTAATTTTAAGAAGAGGAGCAATATACATTACAATACTTGGGTACACTTTATTTTTATATGGGTTAACATTCTTCTATATTTCATTTCATTCATTTTTTTGAAAAACTGAAAACAAAGGGAAATTGAGGGTAATTTGAAGGTTATTTCCAACCAATATCTGAGTCTTGCAGTATCTCATTATACAGCCCTTTCTTCCCATTATTTTTTTTGCAAATAAGTCGTTTGACCCAAATCCAGCATAAATAGCTTTTTACCAATTCCTAACTTAAGACAACTAACATTTACAATCATGTGGCAGTATAAATTTTAAAATTACAGTTCATACACCTTGACAATCAAGATAGTCTAAAGTACAAAAAGTAAATTGTCCTTTAGCTGAATTACCTTTTTGTAATAGGCTTGCTAGTTAATCCACAAAAAAAAAAAAAATACAAGTTTCAGGTGTTCTTTGAATACCTTTTGTAGATGTCATATGCTAGTAAACAACAAATGCAGGTTCCTAAGATTTTTTTTTTCCCCCAAGTCTATTCATGACATTCAACAGAGCTCTTTGTATGAAAATGTTTTTTTAAAAAAACAAAAACTTCGAGGGGATTTATTGACTTCTGAATGGGTGTGTTATTTCCCTTTGTTTCAAGAGATGAGGCACAAACTTCTGGATTTAAGCTCTGTAAGGCATAGTACAAACCTCCAATTTACAAATGAGGAATTCTCTGTGGGTTTGGAACTGCCATGTCACGCAAAAAAAGGGAAAAATTATCTGTAAACTGGTACACTGCAATGTGGTGAGTCATGAAATGGCTGCTTGCCTTGGTATGCTGAAGAAAGGTTTTTGTGGTTTGTGTTTTTGAATAAGACATGCCCAAGTCACCAAAAACTGGCCACAGGCCTCCATTACCTGGAGCATCAATGGCAGGAGACAAGTGGCACACGCTTCTAACGCTTGCAATCACAATATAATAGAAAGCATGAGTAAACTTTTTTTTTTTATACAAAACTGAAAAGAATCCCTTCCCACCCCTAGCCCCTTCAATAAAACCCCAAAGAAACAGAAAAAAAAATCCTTTAGCTCCGATTGACTAGTGTGGATACAATTAGGTTTCCATGCATCACTGCAGCGAGGGTGATCAATTTCTTCCTTTCTCAAGAGAAAGGGATCTTGTCATGCACCCTCCGGCAAACAGCGAAGCCACCAACCTCAATTCTGCATAGCAATTCCATTCCAATTTCATAAAGACAAATAGAACAATCTTTCCCTGTTTGCTCAACTTCTTCGAGCTTTGAGATCATGTTTAATTGACTACATCTACTATAGCTCTATTAAATAGAATATCTTGATTCCCTAAAACTGTAACACTTAGGATCTTGTGATGAGGTTTTCTCTATACACACTGTAGGCCTTCAAATGTTATTGTTGACTTTTTTCTTCTTTCTTTTCTTTTTTACTTTTTTCTTTTGTTTCTTTTTCCTTTTTTTCTTTTTTTTTTCTTTTTTTTTTTTTTTTTTTGTTTTGTTTTTTTGTTTTTTTGTTTTTTTGCTGCACCAAATTTAAGATTGCCCTTTCAGGCAAGCAGTGGTCTCTAGCTGTTAAAACATTTCCTTAGTGGATCACAATAGCTTCTAAAACTGCCTTTCTAATAAAGGCCATCAGAGAGGTAATACTAAACTGTGCATTTGCCAAATAAGAATATGAATCGTATAAAAGCTCATATTCCAATCCTAGGTCAAATGGCAAAAGTTCTACAAAGTTGGTTTCCATGTTTGTATAAAAGCTCCGACTGATTTTTATGTATTTTGCTATGAAATTACCTTTGGGTCTTATCAGTACACCTCTACTCAGGAATGTGCAAATGATTTTATACAGCACGATGCTAGTACCGCTCTGTACGATAGTAAGGTTTTTTTTTTTTTCTTTTCTAAATGGAAAAAAAAAATATCCCTAGTCAGAAATAAACTGACAAATTTACATTCTCCTCTCTTAAAAAAGTAAATAAAATAACATTATTCAAAATGTGAATTAGCTATAAGACATACACTTACATAGATACATATCGATACAGCACATTCAATCTGCCAAAAAAAAAAATTAACGATTACAAAGCCCGTATGGATGCGGCAATAGCAAGAGGTGTATGTACAATGACTAGAGCGTTCAGAATTGCACTAGACCTACAGGCAGTCTGGTTCTCAATTAAATTAGAGCTGCTTTCCGAGCAAAGTGAAAAAGTAACTTGTGGTGTTTGTGGCCGGGAAAGGAAGGAGAACATCCCACTACTGCTTAGTAACCCTGGTTCTCCTCTAGTAAGCCATTCATTTTCTCTTGCCTTCATTGTTCCCCAAGAGTTGACAGATAGGGAAGTTTGGACTTGTGCCAGAGAGTACGATACTTAAAATAAGACCAGTGTCGCGGCCTAATTCTTACTCCCCAGCAGGTTTAAAATAATCTTTATTTCCTTAAATCGTATGTCAACTCAAGCTGCTGGACCGAAGCTCATCAATACAGGTGCTGTTTTGTTTTCTGGGTTTTTTTTTTTTTTTTTTTTGCATTTGTTGAAAAATTGCACATTGAGAACTCCAATGATCTCTCCTAAGAGGTTTAGTTACACAAATGCATGTTCTATAAAACACCGGGGTTAACTCTTAAGGAAGTCTTGTGGACCTAACTCAAATTCAACTTAATCGGTCACCGGTTTAAAAAGTTCACAAAGGTGGTAAACCAGCAGTAACCTCGGATTTTGCAAATTAAAGGTGTCCGAATACTCGAATAACGTCCTTGGCAGACCTACTTGACCTTAAAGAAAACACAAAGGGTAAGACCGGCTTTAAAGGGAGAGACAGAAGCAGATTTCATGTTCTATCACAGAAGACACTATTTTACATTGCTGATTTGGACACTCAACACGAAACGCACACTAAATGTGATCTCGAGGGCAGAGAAAAGAATGGACCATGCCAGTCAAATTGGCAGTTACCTATTCTTGGGCAACTGGTGTTTCAGGTGGATTCTCAGCCAATTATTTAGGCCTCACACTCTTACCCTCTTCCATTTGTGAGATACTGGCTTTTACCTCTGAAATTTTTACGACTTTACTTTTACAAAAAAGCCAGCTTTGGCAACACATACCCATAATAAATTATGGCCCAAACACTAAGGGGGGAAAAAAAGGATGAAAATTTGAACCAAGGTGGGGAAAAATGAACAACCTAAGAAACAGGTTCTGGATAGCAGCCATTGGGGGTAATGTAGTGTCTGTTGGGCATATACATATATATAGAAAATGGTTTTTTTTGTTTTTTGTTTTTTTTTGGCATCTGCAATTTAAAGAGAGGGTAAAAAAAAAAAAAGGAAGGGTGGAAGGACCATGGCACATGGCGTTAAAAAAAAACAAAACTGTGGTCTCTGTTCTTGCCTTACTGTCTGTGCATATTTCTCTCAGCAACCAAGCTATGGCTGAAGGTAGGAATCCAAAAGAAACGACCTTTCACTGTAAGACGGGCATCCACCCTCCTAGCCCAAAGTGAGGCAAGATCATGTACTGATATAAAAACAACTCTATATGTGTATCCAGAGCAATACATTGAAAACCACAGTATTAATACTTAGAATCCTTCAGCAACACTACAAACCGTTTAACTTAAGCTCATGCCGATGGCTTAAATCAAATGGCGCTGTCCTGTCGTTGGAGAGAAAAACTTGACCAAGAATGGAACTAGGATAAAGGCCGTTGTGACCCAGGGAAAATCAGGATGAGGGCAGGGGGTGAGGAAAAGGGCAATCAGCTTTGTTTTCCTCAATAGAAAAGAAAAAGAGAAAGAAACCACTCTTATCTGGGTGAGTGCATGACTGAGAATTGAAAATACATTGAGTCACAAGGTTTTTGCCTAAAAAAAAGACAGCGAGGAAATGTGCTGGGACCGTACTTCAGCATCCTGTTTTTCCTCTGAAGAGTTTAAATAAAATCATAATATTTACTACAAACCCTGTGGACACATTCACACAGAGTCCAGGACGGCAATAAATTAGTATTATGCAAATGGTTTTCCACAGAAATCCAGTCCCTCTTGTACAGCTTCAACAGCCCACCGGGGAAGGGACGGGCGGGACTGAGGAGGCACAATTAGACCAGATTGTACTCCTTCAGGTTCAACTGGAGGATGGTGTCCTTGACGGCGGCAAAGACAAAGCGGATGTTCTCGGTATCTGTGGCGCATGTGAAGTGGGAGTAGATAATTTTGTCACTGTCAGGGTTCAGGTCCACGAACATCTTCAGGATGAATTCTCGAGCTGCCTGGGCATCTCTCTGGGGTCCTGTTGGTCAAGGGAAGAAAGGGACGATTTGTCAGCGGATCTGTGTGTGCCTATAAGCAGTAAGTGTTCACTGGGTCGGTAACAATGCCATGGAGAGGACGCTTGCACTGCAGATTTGATCCGTTATAACCATCTTCCCCAACTCGAGTAGGCGCAACTGTTCCTCTTTGGCATGTTATCTGACCATCCATTCGTCTGCCTGTCCGTCCACCCACCCACCCACAAGGTGTGGTTAGGTGAAAAGAGGCATATGGATAGAGCTGCCTTAGGCTCTCCTGTCAATCTGCCTCCCACGGGCCCCTCGCCCCTGCTGTGGATCTTTTTACATTCTCCAGACTGAAATCTGTTTCAGAATAGTTCCTGGGGCACCTGGGTGGCTCAGTTGGTTGAGCAGCAGACTCTTGGTTTCAGGTCATGAGCTCCAAGCTGACAGTGGGGGGCCTACCTGGGATTCTCTCTCTGCCCCATCCCTGTTCATGCTCACTAGCTCGCTCTCTCTCTCAAAATAAATTTGAAAAAAAAAATCTTATGTCAGGTCCACCTTCAATTGTGCTCTGCTACCTAGCTTCTAGATCGCTGGTGTTTCCGGGCAAACTACATTTACATAGTGTTCGATTCACTATGTGTGATGATAAGAGAAAGACTGGTGTATGTTTCCTTAGCTTTATTTGGGGTGTCTTCCAGGCTGAACACTCTTCTAGGTGTCTTAAAACAGGACTGCAATGTATTTACCAGGGTATAGTAAAAGTTTAGCTTAAAATTTTGCAATAAGGGGTGCCTGCGTGGCTTAGTCAGTTAAGCATTCGATTTTGGCTCAGGTCATGATCTCGTGGTTTGTGAGTTCGAGCCCCACGTCAGGCTCTGTGCTGTTAGCTTGGAACCGGGAGCCTGCTTCATATTCTGTGTGTGTGTGTCTCTCTCTGCCCCTTCCCTGCTCGTTCTCTCTCAAAAATAAACATTAAAGTCTTTAAATTAAAAAAAAAATTTTTTTTTCAACGTTTATTTATTTTTGGGACAGAGAGAGACAGAGCATGAACGGGGGAGGGGCAGAGAGAGAGGGAGACACAGAATCAGAAACAGGCTCCAGGCTCTGAGCCATCAGCCCAGAGCCTGACGCGGGGCTCGAACTCACGGACCGCGAGATCGTGACCTGGCTGAAGTCGGACGCTTAACCGACTGCGCCACCCAGGCGCCCCTAAAGTCTTTAAATTTTTAAAGTTCATTTATTTTGAGAGAGACAGACCCAGTGAGAATGGGGGAAGGAGAGAGAGAGAGAATCCCAAGCAGGCTCCACACTGGCAGCGCAGAGCCTGATGCGGGGCTCGAACCCACAAAACAGTGAGATCATGACCCGAGCAGAGGTCTGCTCAACCGACTGAGCCACTCAGGAGCCCCAAACATTAAAATCTCAAAAAAAAAAAAAAAAAAAAAAGTAAAATTTTGCAATGCATTCTTAGATAGGGTGCCAACATCATAGGCGACAAAAGAAAAATTGGACCTTATCAAAATTTAAAAGTTTTGGGCATCAAAGGACACCATCAAGACAGGGAAGAGACCACCTACAGAATGGGTGAAAATACTGGCCAAACACATAGCTCATAAGAGGTTAACCTCCAGAAAATAGAACTCCTATAACTCAGCAACAAAGACAATCTGAATAAAAAATGGGCAAAAGGGCCTGAATAGACATTTCTCCAAAGATATATAGCTGGCCAATGAGCACAGACAGGCTCAACATTCTTAATCATCGGGGAAACGCAAATCAAAACCACTGTGAGCTGTTATTTCACATCTGCCAGAATGGCTATAATAAAAAGAAAAAAAAAAAAAAAAGGATACAGTATGGGCAAGGATGTTGAAAAATCTCAACGCTTGTGCATTGTTGGTGGGAACATACAATGGTGTAGCTGCTGTGGAAAACAGGTGGGTAGTTCCTTCCAAAGCTAAACATAGATGACCAAATGGCCGGCAATTGTATTCCTAGGTATATATATCCAAAGGAATCAAAAGCAAGGACTCTGGGGCGCCTCGGTGGCTCAGTCGGTTGGGCCTCCGACTTTGATTTTGGCTTAGGTCGTGATCTCACAGTTTGGGAGATCGAGCCCCTAGTGTCACTGTGCTACAGTGCATAGAGCCTGCCTCAGCTTCTCTTTCCCTGCCCCTCCCCTGCTTGTGCTCTCTAAATAAACTTAAAAAAAAAGGGGGGGGGGATCCTACTAGTTACTTAAACAATGAATTTCACTGTCGTATTATTCATAAGAACCAAAAGGTGGAAAGGACCCAAGTGTCCATCAACAGAGGACAGAAAGGAATGGATAAACCAGAGGTCGGAGACACACAAGGGGATGTTACTCATCCATGGACAAGTTAGGATGGATGCCACAACACCCATGAACCTTCAAAACATGATGTTAAGTAAAATAAGCCAGACCAAAGAACACATCTTAGATGACTGCACCTGTAGGAGGTACCCAGAAGAGGCAAATTTATAGAGACAAAGTAGATTAGAGGTTGGCTGGGGTGAGGGGGAAGTGAGTGAGTGCTTCAGGGTCACAGAATTTCTGTTTGGGGTGAGGAAAAAGTTTTGGGAATAGTGATGGTGCACAGCATTGTGAACGTAATTGTCACTCAACTACATGCTTTAAGATGATTAAGATGACACATTTTAATGTGTAAGTTATGGTAAAATGTACTTCAAAAAGCCCTGAATTGTAGCTTTAAATGGGTAAATTACATGGTATGTGAATTATAGGTCAAAGCGGTTTTAAAAACTTAATAGATCCTGACAAATATATTAATTTAAAATTTATTGTTAATTAGGTGTGGCGTCTTAACGTTACTATCGAGTACCGAGTCTCCATCTTAGTCTTTGAGGCCCATCTATGTACATTTCCCCCCTCTTTTCCATCCTAAGAAAGAAGAAGTTCCTGCTATAGCCTTCTCCTCTACTTCCTTCTGACAGGACCATCTCAAGATCCACAGCCTCCATTTTTTCTGTCAAGATTCTTGTTATCTACTGGTTGGGATAAAGAAATCTTGGAACACTATACTGAGGGCCTGACTACTGCTTCCAACAAAATGCATCGTGAATTTTAGACGGCCAACTTGAAGCCTTTTCAAAATGACCTGATTGCAAATTGGGGATTACCCCTATGAGTTTATATCTAACCCTGCCAGAAGGAGGAGAGAAAGAGCCATGAAGACAAATGGGTTATTCCCACTTGAACAATGACCACAAAAGTCATGTTTGCATTTTTGACTTCAGTGACCAGAATTGAAATTTTTGTCAGCAATTAAGAAGGCTGGCATCGTAATCAAAGTGCCATAATAATACTATGATTATAATGTCCTGTTTTTCTCAATGTACTATTAAGTTATTAATTCCATAGCAGTAATAGAAAATATTTAGAACTAGGACTAATAGACTGTTGGGGTTGGAGAAGCTTCCCATATAAAGGAATCCCAGCTTTCTGGTTTGTGAAGGAAGTTCCCTTTGGTTTTGTATATCTATCCTATTTGAGAAAAAAGGGGCTATTTTTTTTAAGCCCTCAGAACCAGACTCAAGTTCAGTGAAGATCACTTGCAGTGTGTTAAGTTTTTAAGCATAAATTAAATTATTTGAATAAACACAAACTACAAAGAAATCCTTACAGACATCCTAGCACGCAGAGTACCAGAGTCTCTCTGAGCAATTCTGCAATTCACGTCCATGTGGAAACGGTAATTTCTCTTTCTGAAGAGAAATACAGAAATGGCACTCATTATGATTAAGACCTTGGAAGTGCAGAAATGTGGAAGTGTGAAGTTCATAATACTATAAACATGTTTGTTATAAAAACAGCACTGCAGAGTAGGCCTAGAATTTTTTTCAGTTGTAGCTCATCTTACAAGGGCTTTGTATGCAATGACAGCTGTGTTTGCTTTGTGAATAAGTGTCTTTTTTTTTTTTTCTTTTCTTTTTCCATGGCTAAGTCGCCTGTGTGCCTTACGTGCACGTTGGGGGAGGTTAACAGTAAAAACCGTGTTCACGGTTTAAAACCTTGCTTCGCAAGGAGGGCACGTGGGAAGGAAAATGCTTACCGTGATGGAGGAACCCAGGGAAATTTACTGGATGGAGAGGAGATAGGTAAAGAGAGGAGGATGATGTGGCAAAGAGGAAAAAAAAATTATCCCAAACAGCTGTTGCAGAAAAAAAGTCTTGTGCTGCAGAAAAATCAAACCCACATGTGGCATGCTGTGGGCGCTGTGCTGAGCAGTTAAGCCTTGGTGGCTTTGCTCTGTGGGGTAGGCTGTGCTGTGTTTATCCCCTGCCGTCCTGTATGCAAGCACATCAGGTTTGCAGGTGGCCATGCATGGGGTGGGGTGTCATTTCTTACCTGCTGATTCTCATTGGATTACGAGAAAAATTAAGAGAGTCTCTTCTAGGGGCGTCAGGCAAACGTGTGTTAAAGTGTAACCAGATGCTTCGTGCCCATCTGATTCAGGTAGACCTAGTGGTTAAACACTAGTCTGTTGTTGTTGGAGACCAGGTTAGCTACGTGTTAAGTTTCCTTCCTTTCTTCTTCTTTTTTAAATGTTGGTTTATTTTTGAAAGAGACAGAGAGAGAGACGGAGACACAGAATCTGAAGCAGCCTGTCAGGCACAAAACCTGATGCGGGGCTCAAACTCACGAATGGTGAGATTGTGACCTGAGCCACCCAGGCAGCTCAAGTTTCCTTCCTTCTATAGTTTCCTCAGGAACAGTGAGGGATAGGGTCGATGAAATTTGTAACAGTGCCAACTAGTGGCAAATGAAAAGGAGTAAAAATGAAAACACTGTTAAAGGCTAGCAAAGTATTTGTTTTTAAAGGCACAATAAAGCACAGTAAAGTACTTGGATAGGGGACAGGAACACACTGCTAACAAACTAGACAGAGGACTGTATCTAATACCTGGTAACATCCCCAAAGTTTCTATTTCACGCACCAACCTTTAGAATCTTACACACATTTGAGAAGGGAAATTCAGTTCACCAAAGACGCAACCTTGCCCACTCTGTGAGCCAGCACCGTATCCAATGCATGTGGGATGAAAACATGAGTAAAACTCCATCCTTGATGTGCTTGTATCTTCTCAGAAAGCTATAAAGCCAAACTGAATTACTCGTGTTTTGAAGAAATCACCTTTCTGAGGGAGCTTTTAGAAGTACAGAAACAATGTTGAACTGATATCCACTGTAGATCCTATGTCGATAACATAATTTAAAAAATGGCAGGGGGTGGGGGGGGCTGGGCGCCTGGGTGGCTCAGTTGGTTAAGTGCCCGACTTTGGCTCAGGGCATCATCGCACGGTTTATGAGTTTGAACCCCACACAGGGCTCTCTGCTGGCAGTGCAGAGTCCACTTCGGATCCACTGTCTTCCGTATCCCACTAAGTGACTTATATATGGTTCTATTCAATTATTTACTATGAAAAAGAAATTGAGTCGTTGAATAGACATGTCCAAACCTACAATGCAAGTGGCAGAGCCGGAACTCTGTGACACTCAAAGCTGTCCTCTTAACTACTATTCATGTAGATCTGGGTTTGTCACACTTTCTCTGTAATGCACCAGAGAGTTTGGTTCTGGTCCAATATGGTGACATAGGAAGACCCTAAACTCACCTCCTCTGGGACACGTGTTATCTGCACCTACTGATAGAGCAAATCTTCTTGAAGAACTGAGGATTGACTGAACAGCTTCTGCACAACCAAAGATGGAGAGACCACACAGAGAATGGCAAGAGAGATGGAGACACGGTAACGAGGGGGATGGCCCCCCACAACGCTACCAACTGCACTGGGGAGGGGATAGTACTGAGGGGCTCTGGGCAGACCTGTCTATAGGCCCAGAAAACAAGCCGTGGGTCAAAAGGGTAACTAGAATGTAAAGGGACCAGCCCTAGAACCTGCCAAAAGACGGGGGTGCTGCTGGCACTCTCTCCTGGTCACAGGGGCTGGGGAGTACCGCAGTTGATGTGGCCTCCACCATGACAGGAGTAGCGTGTGGCTGCCATGGCTGGCCTGCTGCCTCAGGGAGGCCTGGGCCCCTAGCCCATACCAGCCCCAACTGTCCCACCTGGGTGGCCCCAGCACCAAGCACACGGGCACATCCCTGGTCAATGCTCACTAGAGTTTTAGCCAGCACACCAAGAGGACACAAGAAGCACATCAGAACACTCCAGGTTCCAACCACTTTGGCTATAGCAGCCCTGCCAGGGCACCACGCTCTGGAGCCCTCTGGGAAGTACCCTGGAATGCCTTGAGACCTGTACCCTCTCGTGGCTCCGGCCATTGGGCCCTCTGTGCTGACTACCCTGGGACACTCTGGCTTGTACCGACTTGAACTTCAACCGTCCTCCCAGGGCGCCCTCTGAGTGGAGAGCCCTGGAACCACTCCTGTGTTGACAGCCCCAGGGCCCCAGGACCCCTGGCTTGAACCTATTTCCTCTTCAGTTGTCTTGCCTTCAGATTTAACTGTCCTGCCAAGGCACCCTCTGTGTGGAAAGCCCTGGGATCCCCCAGCTTGCACTCATTTCAGCTTTAACTGTTCTGCTACGGTGCTGCCTGTATGGAGAGGCCGGCTATACCACCAGGGCAACCCCAGCATGAGGTGCTCTGGAATCCCCAGCTCATGCCACCCAGAGCTCCTTCCAAAGTCAGCAGGCACACACAGTCTACACAGGGGACGACCACGTACAAGACTATTCCATCTACTGTCGCTGTTCCGCCTACTTCATGGAAACAGACAAAGAAAGTCAAACACAAAGAGGAGACAGAAGAATATGCTCCGAACAAAAGAACAAGACAAAAGCTAAGGAAAAGACCTAAAGAGAAATCAAGATGAACACTAGGCCTGATAAAGAGTTTAAAGTAACGGTCATAGTGCTCGCTTTGGCAGCACATATACTAAAGTAAGTGTCATAGATGCTGCAGAGGATGTGGAGAAACAGGAACCCTCTCGCACTGTTGGTGGGAATGCAAACTGGTGCAGCCATTCTGGAAAACAGTGTGGAGGTTCCTTAAAAAATTAAAAATAGATCTACCCTATGACCCAGCAGTAGCACTGCTAGAAACTAACCCAAGGGATACAGGAGTGCTGATACATAGGGGCACTCGTACCGCAACGTTTATAGCAGCAATTTCAACAATAGCCAAATTATGGAATGAGCCTAAATGTCCATCAACTGATGAATGGATAAAGAAATTGTGGTTTATATACACAATGGAATACTACGTGGCAAGGAGAAAGAAGGAAATCTGGCCTTCTGTAGCAACGTGGACGGGACTGGAGAGTGTTATGCTAAGTGAAATAAGTCATACAGAGACAGACAGCTACCATATGTTTTCACTCTTATGTGGATCCTGAGAAACTTAAGACCATGGGGAGGGGAAGGGGAAAAAAAAAGTTAGGGAGGGAGGCAAACCATAAGAGATTCTTAAAAACTGAGAATAAACTGAGGGTTGATGGGGTGGGGGGGAAGTGGGTGATGGGCACTGGGTGTTGTATGGAAACTAAGTTGACAGTAAATTTCATATTAAAAATGAAAAAAAATAAAGTAAGCATCATAAACATGCTCACTGCCTTGGACAGAAGACTGGAAGAACTCAGAGCTTTAACAAGAGGAACTATTTTAAAAAAACCAACCAGAATTGGAGAATACAATAACAAAAGCGAAAAATACACTAGAGGGAATCAATAGTAAATACGTGTATGCAGAAAAGCAAATTAGTGATGAGGAAGACATGGTGATGGTAAGCACTAACAGGATAGGTTAAAGGATCTCTTGGACAACATCAACAGACTGCTATATACTTAGGGTGTTATATGAATCCTGTAACTGCACGCCCAAAGCCTATAATATAGATACACAAAAAATAAAAAGAAAGCCAAGCATAACACTACCGAGAGTCATCACAAGAGAGCAAGAGCAGAAGAAAGGAACAGAGAAGAATTACAAAAACAACCAAACAAAACAATTAACAAAATGGCAAGAAGTACCTACCTATCAACAATTATTTTAAATATAAATGGTCTAAATTCTCCATCAAAAGACATAGGGTGGCGGAACGGAGGAAAAAAAAAAACACGACCCCTCTAAATGCTGCCTACAAGAGACTCACATCAGACCTAAAGACACATACAGACTGAATGTAAACGGCTGGATAAAGATACTCCATACAAATGAAAGTTAAAAAAAAAAAAAAGCTAGAGTACCAATACATATATCAGACAAAAAATACATTTTAAAACAAAGGCTGTAACAAGAGACAAAGAGAGCATTATATAATGATAAAGGGGTTAACCCATCAAGAGGACAAAAAAAATTGTAAATATTTATGCACCCAACACTGGAGCACCTAAATACAGAAAGCAAATATTAATGACACAAAGAGAGAAACTGACAGTAATAAAATGATACTAAGGGACTCTGAAACCCATGTACATCAATGAATACACAATCCAGGCAGAAAATCAATAAGGAGACCATGTCTTTGAATGACCTATTAGACCAGATATAGAAATTCTATCCAAAACCAACAAAATGCACATGGGACATTCTTCAGGAGACAAGTCTCAATAAATTTAAGAAGATTAGAATCATATCATGCATCTTTTCTGACCAGAATGGTATGAAACTAGAAATCAATAGTAAGAAAAAAACTGGAAAAAACATAAACACACAGAGGCTGAACAACATGGTACTAAATAACCCATGGGCCAACAAAGAAATCCAAGAGCAAATTAAAAAATACATGGAGACAAATGAAAATGAAAACACAAAGTTCCAAAATCTTTGATATGCAGCAGTTCTAAGAGTGAAATTTGTAATGATACAGACATACCTCAAGAAACAAAAATCTCAAACAATCTGACATTATACCTACAGGAACTAGAAAAAGAACAAAAAAGCCTGAGATTAGAAGGAAGGACATAATAAACATCAGATCAGAAATAAATGAAATAGAGACTAAAAAAATAAACAAAATTGATAAACCTTTAGTCAAACTCATCTAGAAATAAAGAGAAGTAACAACCAACCACAGAAATACAAGGGAATGTAAGAGACTACTACAAAAAATTATATGTCAATAAACTGGACAATCTAGAATAGATCAATTTTTAAAAACATACAATCTTCCAAAACTGAATCAGGATGAAATAGAAAATCTGAACAGCTCAATTGCTAGTAACAGAATGGAACTGGTAATCAAATAAGTCCCAACAAACAAAAGTCCAGGTGGTTTCACAGGTGAATTCCACCAAACATTTAAAAAAGAATTAGTATCTATTCTGAATTGACTATATCCATCTGTTACAAAAATCAGAGAGGAAGGAAAGCTTCCAGATACATTCTACAAGGTCAGCATTACCCTCCTACCCAAACCAGTTACAGACACTACAAAAACAAAAAACAAACCCAAAAAACCCTACAGGCCAATCTCTCTGATGAACTTAAATGCAACAATCAGCAAAATATTAGCGAACCACTTTGAATAATACACCAAAAGGATCATTCACCATGGTCACATGGGATTCATTCCAGGGATCCAAAGGTGGTTCAATATTCACAATCAATGTGATACATCCCATTAACAAAATGAAAGATAAAAACTATATGATCATCTAAAGAGATGCATCAAAAGCATTTGACAACATTCAACATCTGTTCATGATGAAAATCCTCAACAAAGTTACCTTAGAGGGAACATACCTCGACATAATAAAGGCCACATAAGAAAAACCCACAGCTAGTGTCATACTCAATAGGGAAAAATATTTTCCCGAAGATCGGGATGTCCACTCTCACTACTTTCATTCAATACAGTACTCCAAGTACTAGACACAGTAATCAGACGAGAAAAAAGAATAAAAGGCATGCAAACTGGTAAGGAAGAAGTTAAACTGTCACTATGTGTACACTGTATTTTTTAATAAAACCTTTATTGTTTTCATTTTTAGAAACAGCAAGAGTATATGCATGGGAGAGGGGCAGAGGGAGAGAGAGAGTCCCAAGCTCAGATTCTCAGGACTCAGGGCTCGATCCCACGACCCTGGGATCATGACTTGTGCTAAAACAAGAGTCAGTCGCTTAACCAGGTGCTCCTATACACTGTATTTCTTTACAGAGAAAACCCCAAAGACTTTACAAAAAACTACTAGAAGTCATAAGTAAAGTTTCAGGATACAAAATTAATACACAAAAGTTAGTTGCGTTTCTATACACTAATGACGTAGTAGCAGAAAGTGAAATGAAGAAAACAATCCTATTGACAGTTGAGCCCCAAATAAGAAAATACCCAGGAATAAAATGAACCAAGAAGGTGAAAGATCTGTACTCTGAAAACTATAAAACTGATGAAACAAACTGAAGATCACACAAACAAATGAAAAATTTTCCATGCCTATGGATTGGAAAAATTAGTATCATAAAAACATCCATACTACCCAGAGCAATCGACAGATTCCAGAAAATCCCTATCATAATACCAAGAGCATTTTTCACGGAAATAGTACAACCAAGCCTAAAATTTGTATGGAACCACAAAAGACCCTGAATAGCCAAAGCAATCGTGAGGAACAAGAACAAAGCTGCAGGTATCACAATCCCAAATTTCAAGATCTACTACAAAACTGTAGTAATCACGGGGCGCCTGGGTGGCTCAGTCGGTTGAGCTTCCGACTTCGGCCCAGGTCACGATCTCACCGGCTTTGAGTTGAGCCCTGCGTCGGGCTCTGTACTGACAGCTCAGAGCCTGGAGCCTGCTTCGGATTCTGTGTCTCCCTCTCTCTCTAACCTTCCTCCGCTCATGCTCTGTCTCTCTCTGTCTCAAAAATAAAATAAAACACTAAAAAAAAAAAATTAAAAAAAAACTGTAGTAATCACAACACTATGGTACTAGCACAAAATCATATACATAGATCAATGGAATGGAGAGCCCAGAAATAAACCCATGCTTATATGATCAATTATTCTATGATGGAGGGGGCAAGAATACACAATGTGGAGAAGATAGTCTCTTTAATGAATGGTGCTGGGAAAACTGGACAGCTACATGAAAAATAATGAAACTGGACCACTTTCTTCCATCACATACAAAAATAAACTCAAAATGGATTGAAGACCTAAATGTGAGACCTAAAACCATAAAACAAATGATACGTTTGATAGGAGTTGAATATCCAAAATATATAAAGAACTTACACGACTCAACACTAACAACACAGTTAATCTGATTAAAAATGGACAGAGGACCCGAATAGACATTTTTCCAACAGGTACATAAAAATTAAAACCACACCAAGATATCACCTCACACTAGTCACAATGGGTAAAAAAAAAAAAAAAAAAAACCCAAGGAACAAGTGTTGGCGAAGATGTGGAGAAAAAGGAACCCTTGTGCTCTGTTGGTGGGAATACAGACTGGTGTAACCACTGTGGAAAACAGTATGGAAACTCCTCAAAAAAATTAAAAATAGAATTACCATATGATCCATAATCCTGGCAAAAGTGAAAACAATGTGAAGACACACATGCACACCTATGTTTATAGCAGTATTGTTTACAATAGCCAAGATACAGAAGGAATGCAAGTTTCCATCAATAGACAAATGGATAAGGGAGATGTGTGTGTGTGTGTGTGTACAGAGGAATACTATGCAGCCATAATAAAAGATGAGACATAATAAAAGACAAATGGATACACACACACACACACACACACACACACACACACAGGAATACTATGCAGCCATAATAAAAGATGAGACATAATAAAAGACAAATGGATACACACACCCACCCACCCACCCCCCCCCACACACAGAGGAATATTATGCAGCCATAATAAAAGATGAGACAGTGCCATTGAGACAACATGGACGGACCTAGAGAGTATAATGCTAAGTGATGTAAGTCAGAGACAGACAAATAGTATATGATTTAACTTGTATGGAATCTAAAAAACAAAACAAATGAATAAACAAAAGGGAGAAACAGACCCATAAATACCAAAAACTGATGGCTGCCAGACAGCAGGCAGATGGGGGAGGTGGGGAAAATGACAAAAGGGGGGTGGGTGATTCAGGCTTCTAGCTGTGGAATGAGGTCCAGGGATCACAGGCGCAGCAAAGGGAACACAGTCAATGGTAGGGAAATACAGTCACCAATGCTGTATGGGGACAGATGGCAGCCACACTTGTGAGCACAGCACAACATACAGACTTGTCCAATCACTATGTTGTACACCTGAAACTAATGTAACGTTATGTGTCAACTATACTTCAATTAAAAGAGGGCCAGAGAGTAAATATTTTAGGTTTTGTGGACGAGTCTGTCACAGCTACTCAATTCTGCTGTTAAAAGCATAAAAACTGTGTGTAAATGAACAGGGTGTGGCTGTTTCAATAAAACTTTCTTTATAAAAACAGGTGGCAGGCCACAGTTTGCCACTCTTCATCTAGACTCCAGTATGTATGGGGAGATGTGTGTGTACCCTGTCATAAAAGCTCTTTCGGGTGGTGGCTGTGACTCTTTGACTTGTTTCAGAGTGGCTTGGTGTGGATGCATTTTGTTACCGGTCAACAAGTATTTCTCGGAATGGCTGGGTGTCCTATCTAGTCATTGACGATTTCACACTCTAGCTGGGTAGGCAAGATCTGTTTATAAGGAGTGCTTATAAGTAAGGAAATAATGCAAAGCCATTGGTGTACTGATGTGGGTGTTATGGATTCTAAGCACTACAGGAAGAGTTCAAGGGGTCGGTGCCATCCCGAAGGATGATAGGATTGCATCAGGCCATGCAGCACCTTCCCCCCTCCCCCAAATAAATATTTGCTAACACTCGCCATGTGTCAGGTATCATGCTAAAATGTCGTACATATGTTATCTCTGTCAGAGCCTGTAAGACGACTGCATGAGTTTGGTCCTACCGTTCAGAGAAATTAAGTGACTTCATCATGGTTCTAGCAATACGAGGTGTCAAAACTTGGATGCCAACCTGGGTAGAGTGATTTCAGAGCATGGGTTCTTGTCACAAAACTGTGTTCTCTTTCCATAGAGAGGCAAGAGCCAGCTGTTGCCGAAAGAAAGAGCCAACTGTAATGATTGATACATGACTGGTCAAAACTGTGGGGCTGTTCCCTCTTCTGATACACTTATTTCAAAACATGTAAGTTGCTTTCTTTGGCTATAACTTTCAGCATTGTCAGGGAATTGAAACATTTCAGGTGGTTACGGGGCAAGGCCAACAATAATTTGTACTTCATCAATCACACATGCACAAGGCAGCAACAGTAAGCTGCTGCGTCAGCTCTTGCATTGCTTGGGGGGCAAGACGGATCCCCAGCTACTGGGCTGGCTGAAGAGCACTGACTTACCATCATATTCTGGGAAGTAGTCAACTAGGTGGGAATACATAATTTTCTCCTCTAGAAGATCTTTCTTGTTTAAGAATAGAATAACCGAGGAGTTCTGGAACCAGGGATATGTGATAATTGTTCTAAAGAGTGCTTTGCTTTCCTCCATTCGGTTCTGAAAAAAAAAAAAACCATCAGAAAAACAAGGCATGAATTATGTGATTACTCAATCTGTGAAGTGTTTGTTTTGGAACTCCAACGCATCTTCTGTACGCATTCAACTCTTGTAGCCTAGGGCTGGACTGTAGTTGCTGTTATCAGGATTTACATGCAAAAGGTTCATGCCTTGCGTTGGCTCCTTTATTAAGTAAACTCTCTGGTTGACCAGCAGGTGACCAGCTCTTCCTCCCAGAGACACACTCACCTCTAAGTCATTCCCCCCCTCCTCCCCCCCAGGTCACAGACAAAGGCAGATTCGGGAGGTCCTCCTTTCTCTAGGGATATAAAAGCCTTGGTGTATGAGAACACTTCTTCCTGGACACACAGGTGATTCTTTCCAGCCCTCTGATTTAGTGCTACGTGTGATGACCGAGTTTCTGGCAATGAAAACACCTGCCTGGGGTCGAGCCTCCCTCCACTGCTCACGGGGGGTGAAAATGCCCTCTAAGTCACCCAGCGACCTATCGGTGCCTGGTGGTTTAAACCAAAGCATCCTATTCCCATGGCAGCCAGCTTGGTTCAGTCCCACATCACTTGGAACTACTTGTCTCTGCTTTACGGTCATGAATTTACCTAAGCAGTTCAATGGGTCCCATCAACCCCAGGACTTTTTCTGGGAGCTCTGGAAGAGAGCGCCTTGATTTCATGGATGATAACTCAGGTAGCCTCAGGAATTTCGAGCAACCGTCTTGAAACAGAAAAAGAAACCAGGTCCTGCTCACCTGGTTTTAACTCCTTGGTCAAACCATGCCTGAACTTGGTTCTGCCTCTGGATTTTCAGTAACATCAGCCAATTAGTATCCTTTGGTTTTTAAGCTAGTTCGAGCTGTGTTTTTTTGGTATATAAAATACTTCCAGTGAATATATCTGGATATACCACCCTCCCAAATTTCTAAAAGGAGATGAATGAACAAATATTTCAGGGCTGACCATGAAGACTAGGAGTTCAAGCTGTTAGTATTTTCTCCTCAGAGTCTGCCTTCCTGATGTAGAAGGTTCCCTAAGTTTCCGAGCGCAGGGTTACAAAGGCCAAGCACACTCTTCTGCATAACCCTTTGACTGTAGTTCCAGGAAATCTCCAGGAAACCCGGCTCACCAAGGAAAATTTTCTAGATCCTGAATGTGCCTTGCTCTTTCCTTCTGTCAAGTGCACCAATTCAAATCAAGTTGGAAAGACATGCTTTGCCAAAACAGATCTTTACCAACTCTTGTAAACCCCACGATCGCCAATTTCTTCAACCTTTAAACTTCATGCCTATTGAAATATTTAAATACTGATGCCCCACGGGTCTGATACAATGAAAGATGACTTCATGGCTCAAAGGGCAATGTTTATTTCACTACATACATTTCCCTTTTATATAAGTTACATACATGTTTTCTAAAAGTAGTATTTTTCTATCTATATGCCTTTTACTGATTATCATCACTGGTGGTAAAATTTAAAACCCTGGGAACAGTATTTACTGAGAAATGGTATCTCGGAGCCTGGGATTTTATAGGCTGAAAATTTCAGGACTGATGAATAGCAAAGGCCCTAATAAGAACTGAAAGAATTTTTTTAAAAACCTAAAGAAGATTAATTAAATAGTGACATCTGTGATGCAAGAGTTACCTTTTTTTTTTTTTTTCCCTTAGAGCTAGAGAAAATCTAGAAAGGTATACTGTGGTCCTTACAGAAGCCCTGTTTACAAGGTGGGTATGTGCACACTGGCATCAACCAGTGAGTCTCCATTAGAAATAGTTCTTATAGTTAGCATTCTCTAGGAGGGAGGGGATGGAATCCCCAGGGACAGGCTCTCTTTGGACCTTTCTGGTTGGAATCCTTCAAAGGCAAGGGGCTAGATGCTTTGAGAAGACAGGAAAAGGGAGGAGCGGTCCAGGGATCTAAGAGTTTCAAGACTGAACTGGCTGGAGCTCCCAGGCTCTGGGCGGAGACTGCTGGGAGGGGACCCTGCACCGGCCTGCAGGATGGCGGCCAGGATAGTGGACCCAGCCCAGCGCCATGTTCCAGAGATGCCTTGCCTAGGTGGTCGTTCCTGTGCCCGGTGCAGCTGCACTCAGGGCCACTCTGGAAGCAGGGCCACTGATCGGGCTGCTTCCCTGAAGCTTTGCCTGTGCGTGCAGCTGGGGGCTGCTCTTTGCTACTTGGCTGGAGCTTCGGATTCAGGGAAAAGCTGCAGACCCAACCAAGTGGGCAGCTGACCAGCAGCGTCAGTAACACTGTACCTTTGACTCGGGTCTACAAACTCCATCTCAGCACGGGCCCCGGGAATCTGTGTTAACTCAGCCTCTGTGTGCAGGCTCAGCTTTGCGAAGCATGGGGCTGCAGAAAGCGCCTTCACCTTGATGTATGTTACCAACAACCAGGGGACCCTGTTCAAACGTGGATTCTGGGGGCGCCTTTGTGGCTCGGTCCATTAAGCACTGGACGTCGGCTCAGGCCCTGATCTTACGGTTCATGAGATTGAGCCCCATGTTGGGCTCTGCGCTGACAACGCTGAGCCTGCTTGGGATTCTAGCTCTCTGCTCCTCCCCCACTGGCACTTTCTCTCTCTCAAAATAAATAAACTTAAAAACCAACAAACGTGGATTCTGATTCAGCACAGGGTGCGGCCTGAGGTTTTGCGTTTGCAGCAAGCTGCCAGGGGAGGCTGCTGGGATATGCACAGCACGCTGCTGGGGCTGCAAGGTGCAGAGGGCTTACAGAGGCAGGACAGCACCAGATTCCATTCTTGCAGCGAGAAGGGCAAGTCCTGTGATGAAAACCTAACCACGCCACCTTCATTCTTTTTATTCTTCCCAGTTAAGATCCGGACTTCAAGCAGTAAGTTGCTTTTCGTTCCATGGTGAAAATTCCTTATCTTCCCCCCTCCTCCGTGCCATGGGGGGGGGGGGGGGCGGGGGTGGATATCTACAAATCTACACATCAAAGCCCCTGGACTAAATCCTAAATGAACTAAACGAGATTTGCATACATCCATGCTTCACAAGGCAGTGGAACCTGCAGAAGATGAGGCCTCATCCACTTTGTTCTGTGAACTGCAACCTGGGAGGGGACAGTGTGGGCCAAGAGGCTCGGTGGCACTAACTTTTTCGTGATTTGCCCGGGCCTGGGGTTGCAAGGAGGAAAACAAACCAGCAATGTGGGAGGCCTGGGCAAGGCCGACAGGGAGAAACAGTGCGGTTTTGTTCACCTCTTAAGATGTGTTTGAAGGCAGTCTTAGGGGATGTACACGTCACACTCCCCTACTCTTGGGGTCTTAACCAGCTGAGTCAAAAGGGACACTAGTAAAGGTTTTACTGTTCCAAACATGGGGCTCCTTGCTAACGGGGTGGGCCTGGCCTAGGCCTAAGACCGAAAAAGACTCTGGACTTCTGGTCACCCCCACCCACTACTCCAAAGCTGAAAGCAAGTGTCCTTCCCAGTGAAGTGTAACCTGATGCAGGTGACAAAGCTGGAATGCAGGGAGCAAAGAGCAATGGGCCCGCCAGGTCCTGCCTGGTCTCTGCAGCCCCACGGGGATGGGAAGAGACACCTGGGGACAGGCAATGAGTGCGCTCAGTGGCCAGTTGGTCTCTGTGCAGTCGCCCTGACCAAAGTAAGTGTGGCCCAGACCACACGTGATATAGCGTCAAAGCGTTTCTCCAAAATTCAGATATCGGAACCCTAACCCCTGATGTGACGGTTTTAGGAGGTGGAGCCTTTTGGAGCTGATTAGGTCACGAGAACTCAACTCTTGAGAATGCAATCAATGCCCTCGGAAAAGTAAAATCCTCACCCCTAATGTGATGATGTTAGGATGTGGGGCCAACAGGAGGCGAGTGGGATCAGTGCCCCTATAAGAGAGATGCTGGGGAGCTCCCTCACCCCTCTTGCCCTGTGAGGACACAGGGAGAAGACAGTCCTCTGTTAACCAGGGAGCAGGCCCTCACCAGACACCACAACTGCTCTCGCTTTGATCTTGGACCTCCCGGCCTCCGGGACTGATATAAACGGTGGTTGTTTATAAGCCATCCACCTGTGGTGTTTTGTTACAGAAGCCCAAAAGAGCTAAGACAATGCCGACTGGGTGAGTTACTATTTCCCCCCTCCCTGCCCCCTCCAGGCTGGCACCCATCCAGGGGCGGAGTCTTTTTTTTTTTTTTTAACGTTTTTTATTTTTGAGACAGAGAGACAGAGCATGAACGAGGGTGGGGGCAGAGAGAGAGGGAGACACAGAATCCGAAGCAGGCTCCAGGCTCTGAGCCATTAGCCCAGAGTCCGACATGGGGCTCGAACTCACAGACCGTGAGATCGTGACCTGAGTTGAAGTCGGATGCTTAACTGACTGAGCCACCCAGGCGCCCCTGGAGTCTTAAACTGAAAAGCACTCACCCCTACCTGGGGCCTGGGAGGACAGGCTACCGGATCCCCGCTTTGTAATCACAGGCAGAAAAGTGTGACCGCTGAGTGTCTTCTCTGCAAGATCATCCGAAAAAACCCTGTTCAAACCACCAGCCAGGGGTCTTACAAGCCCAATCTTCAGTACTTCCAAGTGATCCTCGAGAACCCCAATCTCCAGAAAATGCTGCTGTTTTATGCAACCCCCCTGTTAACACAGGACTAACGCTGCCTCCAGGGAAAGGCCCTGAGGTCCTCATTCCGGCATTCACCACTTAGCACAGCCTGACCCTGCCGCTCATCTTCTGTCTGAACTGCTACGTGAGTCCTCTTCTCCACAAAACCGGGCTCCACGTCACAGCGGTCACACAAGGGTGGCTGACCTGTGGCCGGTAATGCAGTCCTCACTCGTAATCCTTCAAGGCCCAGATCAACAGGACTTCCCCCAAGAAATCCTTCCTGAGCTCCCCTGCCCCCTTGGATTGGCCTGCCACCCTCACCCCTGCACACACAATTCCTGGACACACACAGCATTTGCTAGAAGCTGGGAATGAAGGGGTGTTGGAGGGTGTACAAAGAGAGGAGGGATGGTGCGCGCGTGCTTACAGGTCCAAGGGATGGGCCCGGAAGAGTGGTAAACGCAAGAGGTTAGGGTCACACGAGAAGGAAAGGTCTGGAGGAGCAAGACTTAAAAGTAAAGGCAGTTTTGAGTGGAATCTAGATGAAGGAGAGATTACTAGGAGGAAAGGGGAACAAAAGCAAAGCCCAGGAGAATTTGAACCCACCACCCTTGGAGAAGAGATTTGTGGGATTTCTGTAGGGAATACTTCACCAGAGCTTCCGATCTCTGTAACTTGGGCATGAAGAAGATTCTCCTCCTTGAGAATGTGAAAAATGTGTCCTCCTTGTTTGTATCTTAGGGTGGGGGCTGGGACGTTCCAAACACGCCAAGTTCTGTGAAGGACACGTGTGCCTGAGCCTCTGTCGCTCCTAAAACAACCTGCTGGGTCTGCAGTCCTGCTTGTTTTCTGTGTTGGCAGGTAGTAAAGTCCAACGGGAAACCCCAGCAGACAACTTAAGTGCAGCTTACCGAGATGCAGTTATTTGCCTGGAGGTAGGAGTCACTGATTTCCTTCTGGCTCAAGGACAAACCTCCCTTCCACTGAGGAAAAGGCCGGATCCAGGGGATGCGGCCCAAGAACCCAACTGGAAGCTGGCTTTCTTCGGGCTATGACCTGGCCCAAATCTCCGCATGAACAACTACCAGTGGGCCTGAAGGGACAAGATTTCACATCTGTAGCCTTTGCGGTCCTGCTGCCCATGGAGAGCGGACGTTCTCTCAGTGGGCTATTGCTCTCCTCGCTTCCCATCTGCCCAGCTGGCATCTCCCTTTGGCAAAAGTCAGCATCACACCAGAGGTCTGAACGCCCATTTCTAGAATGTCTGCAACTCCTGATTACCTGGCCAACACATCCATCTTCTTCCCACAAGATTCACTTATGTTTAAGACCCTTAACTCTTGCCCATGATACAAGCCATCCGCCCGCCTGCCTCTCCCTGCTGGTAGTTTTCCCTCTTACCAATGGGTTGATAAACCACATTGATTTATATTCCCCATACAATCTAGAACACAGATTTTAAATGCAAAACTAAATCACTGAAGACGTAAACCTGCAGACTGTCAAACTGCCACTGAGGGATGCTAGTCACCCATCAGTTCTCTCACCTGGCCCCCGAGGTTCCGTGTACCCTGCAGAAATGGGGAGGAACTCTCCAGGGCCCAGAGGAGCCCTTTGGTATCAGAGATACAGACGATCTGAGTGATCCACAAACACACTAATAAACGCCAGAAACTGGTCAGGTGACTATGATTCTGTGTTCATAACTTGTGTGCCCACTTCTGTGGTCCTTGAGCTTTCTGTGAAAAAGGCCAAAGCCAGACACTCGGCTTACAGGAGTGAGGCACAGATCTACAGAGCATGAAGATGTCTGCAATGTAACTGATTGTTCAGCTAAGGTGGGGGCGGGGGCCACACATTTATTGTGCTTCACAATATTTTTAAACCCGGATGTGCAGAGTTACAGGTTCAGACATCTGCTGGCCACACACCTACACTCCACTGTCACGCCCAGGAGCTCACGGGGCTTCTTTCCGTCTACTGGCACATGTTGGAACATGTGGAGCCCAGGGACCCTACCCTGGGGATCTTCTGACTGGCACCGTTTCTGCTTCTGAAATTGATCTGGAAAGGAGATCGTCAAAATGTAGGACTTTGTGCTTCAGGAATTCATACAATACTACGTTTTAAATATGGTTCTTCACTTTGAATTGCTCTGACGAGCGTCACTGTTTCTTCTCAGATGTAACTCATTTGAGAGTAAATTAGCCTTATTAAAGGTCACTATTTTAAACAAAACTAGTTTTAACATGATCCATGATAATGTAAAATGTGAATTAAAACAATCATTTGGAGCTTATCAAATATTGCACCCCTCCCCTTTTTTTAAACAATGAATACTCTGAAAGATTAACGTCTTTAACAAGGAATTAGGAAGTGTTCTGTCAGGTATTTCATTGATACGTGTCAACTGGGTGTATACATGCAACAACTCAAAAGACAGGGACTCCAAAGCCTTATGAAAAAACATCTGCAAGCTGGTCCTCTGCATATTTCTTTCCTCCCTCGGTGACTGAGGAAAAAGCTTGGTAGTTTGACTTTGTACCTGCAGCAGGATCATGTTGTTAGGTGTCCTATCTGATGTCGGTGCTACGAGAATTCAAAACACATTCTGTGCCAAGCTCCTGTTGTGGGGTGGGGGGTGAGGAGGGAAGGGCCAGAGCTGTGGGCTGGACACCTCAGTTTGAAACATGGCTCTGCCTCCAATACTGGTATGACCTTGGACAACTGACTGGACCTCAGTTTCCTTGTTATCTCCCAACGTTTGAGAGGACAGAAGGAGACAATGCGTGCCAAGTGCTTAGCTGTGACCCCGGCACACAATAGCTTGCAACGACGGCCACTATCAGAGACGGCAAAATTGCTACATAGGAACCTCTTGGGAAGGCGATTCGCTTACCTCAAATCCTTGGTCAAACTGTAAATCCACTGAAATCCTTCTATTCCCTGGAATTGCACGAAGTTATTCTAACCATGCTTTCAAATCCAGAAAAATGTGGTTTATAAGAAACTGAAAAATCATTCAGGTTTCTGCCAACTGCTCACTTAGAGAATGTTTCTTCCTAACATTGTCCATACGTTAAAGGGGGAGTATCTTCAAAATGTTGAAAAATGTTCAATACCCTCAACCCCACCGCAAACCAAGAAAATGGATACAACATATAAACAGAACAGTTGGAATGACAAATAATTAAAGTCAGCGCCTGGCCTTCCTACTTCTGCTATCTAAATCAGATGACAGGAATAGAAATAATAAGGATACTAAGCACAGCCGGACAGATGTAACTTCCTCCATAATTTTCTTAGTCTTTGCAAATCTTTGCAAGTGATTATTTGAGATCCACTTCTGGCATACTCTCCAGGCTGGAAGACAGATCCTGAAGGTTTTAATATTGTAATTTGTGCCTGTGAGTCAAAGTAGTCTACCGCACAGGATGTTTAGAGAAGCAAAGAAAGAGAGTGCATTTGCTTGGCACCTCCTGGGCTGAGGTTTCCAGGTGATTAGATGGAGCTTGTGAATGAAGTGAAGTGATGGAAACCAGAGTGGGTGAAAGAGAGGGCAGAAAGAGACTCTGGAGGGAACGGTCAAGAGGCAGTCACACTCTCAGACTAAAGAGAACCGTAGGCAAAAGCAAACATGACAAATGTTTAACCCCTCTGATGTGGAAGCCCATGGTCCTAGACACTGAGAAAAGATAAGAAAGTTCATCTAGTGACCAAGTAGCAAAGACTATTCCTTGCAAAGAATATTTTACAGCACGTTGATCTTTCTACTTATAATTACACTATGCTCCATTACCCTACTAATGTTATGCTTACGTGCCAGTGAGCCAATGTCTATTCTTGATTTATACACATAAATCCCTTCTCTTGTAATACCCCTCACTGACTGACGATTTCAATATTTAATGCCTTGAGTATTCACGTCATTGACTTTTCAATTCATTGACCTTCCTCCTATCTTTCTTGTACTCCATCCACACGCAATAGCCTGTGTCACTGTCTTGGTGTGGTTCCACGAGCAAGTCAGGAGAGATCACCAACTCCTTGCTCTCTGACATGATATCTCATGGCCAAAAGCAGCTGTCCTCCCATGCTTCTTAAAAACTGCTCTATTATACCACAAACTTACATCACATAGGCTGTCACTTTCATTGTGACTCCTTGCCCCCTAAGTATCAAGGCACCAGATAATCTCCCTTAGCTGGTTCGTTGGGCATTTCTTCTGGCTTAAATCTCATGAAGATACGTAACTCCCACATTTCAAACTTGCTTAAGCTGATGACTGTCATTTCTTTGTTTTCACTAGAGCTAACTGGAAAAGACTTACAAATTTTTGCATAATTAAGATACAGATTTACTTGCAGAGTATAGACAGAACAATAACTTATTCAGCATTCCAACTTATCGTTAACTCCTTGGGTTATGTCCCCATTCACATAAAATATTTCAGCAACAACCAACTTGGTGGCCATGCACTGGGGCAGCCATCGAAAGAGCCCAGGCAACAACCAGACAGACCTACAGAATGTGGCTGACACTTGAGTGGCTGGACTCTAACCCTGCACCCTCGTGGATCCATCAGCATGTGTCAAGAATTCAGAGGCACAACCCGACTGAATGCGCCTATGTTCACACTTCATCAAGGTCATTGTGTGTGTAGAAACAGCTCATTTACTGAAGGTCCACTTGGTACTTCTTTGCTAGATTTAGCCGGAAGCAGATACAAACTGAAAATGGAAACCAAGAAGAAAATACAGATGATTTCCAGAGACACTAATGATTCTTCTTTTCTTTGTGCATCACTGGTAAGACACAGTGAGTTTTTCATGTTGGCTCCAGAGCACAGGTTAAGACCAAAAGACTCCATTTGTAACCCACTTGTGTGGAACTGTAAAGCACGGCAGAGGAAATGCTGGTAAGGGAATTCTGAATTATGGGTGTGTGCAAACTTTTCCAAGACTGAATACCAATTCCATGGTGCCCCATTCCCTAAGGACCCAAGTTTCTGAAATTCTGATCTGACCTGAATGTTAACAGCAGCAACAGAAATAACTCTAGAGAGAAAATTTTAGTTGGCTTTCTCCAGGCTATCCTTGTACTTATTTTCCACACTTAAAAAAATTTTTTTTAAATGTTTATTCATTTTCGAGAGACAGAGTGTGAGTGGGGGAGGCGAAGAGAGAGAGGGAGACACAGAATCTGAAGCAGGTTCCAGGCTCTGCGGTGTCAGAGCCTGAAGCAGGGCTTGAACCCATGAACTGTAAGATCATGACCTGAGCCAAAGTTGGACGCTTAACCGACCAAGCCCCCCAGGTGCCCCCGTTTTCAATACTTAAAAAAAAGTATTTAAAATAAGGCCCAGTGATTTATTTTCCATTATAAAATTAATATGGTCATGGCAGAAAATTAAAAAACTAAAAGAACAGGAAAAAGGAAGAAATTCCATGGTTGAAATGCCCACTGAAAGCTTTTTTTTTCCTTCTAATTTTAACTTTTTCCAGTCTTTGAACTATGCAGCTTTAGGGGTTATTTTGTATCAGTGCTGTCTAAACGAACTTTTTGAGATAACGGAAGGTCATTTTTGGACCTGCACTATGCGATTTAGAAGCCACCACTGACATGTCGCCACTGAGCACTTGAAGGGTGGCTGATGCGATGGAGGACATAATTTTTAAATCTTATTTAAAAATTAGTCACGTGAGACCTGTGGCTACTATATTACACAGTGCAATTTTAAAAGACTATGATTAGGGACACCTGGGGACTCAGTCCCTCTCCTCTCTCTCTCTCCCTCTCTCCTTCAGTTAAGCGTCCTACTCTTGCTCTTAGCTCAGGTCCTGATCTCAGGGTCATGAGTTCAAGCCCCATGTTGGGCTCCAGGCTGAGTGTGGAGCCTACTTAACAAACAAACAAGGGGCGCCTGGGTGGCTCAGGTCATGATCTCACGGTCCGTGAGTTCGAGCCCGGCGTCGGGCTCTGTGCTGACAGCTCGGAGCCTGGAGCCTGTTTCGGATTCTGTGTCTTCCTCTCTCTCTCTGACCCTCCCCTGTTCATGCTCTGTCTCTCTCTGTCTCAAATATAAATAAACATTAAAAAGAAAAAAACAAATAACTGTGATTATTTTGTATATAAAATATATCCTATATTTTGCTTTCAACATTATATCCTACACATTTTTCTGTGTTTTAAAATTCGTATTTAAATAGCTTCATAAAGTTACAGTGAGCTTTACCAAATCCCTACTGTAAAACACTCTGCTTGCACTAATATAAATAACATTATAATTTACAACTTTGTATACAGATTTTCATAGTGATAATTTTCTTTATTAACAGCATATCAAAGTACATTATAAAATTTGAGGTTCTTGGTGACAGATGATCAAATAGATTTCTACAGAGGGTGAATGAACTTAGGCACCCTGTCGTAGGGTATGAATTCATTTTACTATTCCCTCTCAAGAAGAGAGTTCTATCCTTTCAAAATCTTTTTTGTGTCAAATTCCACATGGCATGAAAGGACACATCAAATGACAGGGTGAAAAAAATGACAACTCAATGTCTTGCTTTGAATTTCTTTGAATATCAGTGAGGTAGAACATTTTCCAGTAGATTTACTCACTGGAAGTATTTTCCCTTTTGGTGAATTGTCTGCTCACGTCTTTGCTAATGAAAACTGCTCGTTTTTTGCTCTGAATGTTTAGTTATGGGTTTGTATAAACCCTTTACATAATGAAGTTATTAACCATTTGAATTTTTCCCAATTTTTGTCACTTTGAATGTTGAGGGTCTGAAAGAGGTTTTCTGGAGCATGTTTGAAATCCGATTAAAATGCTCTGATATTTCTAACTTAATAAAACAGTTCTACTTTATTACAAATTCCCACCGGGTCTCTTGTCCTTAAGGCCAACTCGGTTTTCTATGCTAGCCAGCTTGGCGAACTTAAGTCATAGCTCAACCCGAACTAGTCTTTTGCCAACTGTTCTAGAGGTGTCACAAAGAGCAAAGTGTGTCTGAATGTCAGCTTTTTTTGCGCTTGCCCACTTTCTGATTCTACAGTTGATGTGAATGGTAACTTGGCCAAACTGCTGGAGACGGTGGATAAAGAGAAACAGAAACAGGCTATGGGGATGCAGGGGTAAGAGACCAAAAAGGAAACCGGCTCAGATGATACAACTCAGCTTGGAAACCCTGAATAGCCTAAAAAGGTCTGAGGGAGATTTGACCCATCTACACAAATCAATTACATACACATCCGTACATCAGACTGAATCTGGGCAAAATTCCTGGTGTATCAGTCATGCCAGGAAAGTCTGTCTAGAGAAAACAGGGATAAAATAAAAGAATCTAAACCAATTTGGTAAAATATTTTCTTTAGTGCCTCAAAATGTTTTTATAGATGGGTCAGTTTGGCCCAGAAACATGTTGTTGCCTAATTCTTTGGCAAATACAACAGGGTGACATTGATGCTAAGAGAAGAATTTGGTTTGTCGTGTGACCTAAGAGATAAGCTCGAAGGACTTGTGCGGACTGCATTTTTGAGCCCTTCTCAATGGGGTACCGCTTGACCTGGCCTCTTTGTGATCACATACACTCCGAAGTTTGTGTCACAACTCTTGGTCCCCACCCTTCAGATTCTCCTTCTACCCTTCAGAGAATGCAGGACTATGGCTAGAATTTCCACTGAGAGTGATTAGACAGTGGGTAAAAATGGAGAATTAAGATAGGGAATCAGAGTAAGTTTGGAACTGAAGGACAACAGTAAACAGAAGAATTGGTCATATGACAAGAAAATTAAGGAGAGAGGATGTGTAAGCTGATGGCATAACAGTTTTCCACAAGGAATGTATAAAACACTCTGAGGGGCACCTGGGTAGCTCAGTCGGTTGAACATTCGACTCTTGACTTTGGCTCAGGTCATGATCTCATGGTTCATGGGTTTGAGCCCTGTGTCGGGCTATGCACTAACAGTGCGGGGCCTGCTTGGAATTCTCTCTCCTCCTCTCAAAAACAAACAAACAAACAAACAAACAAAGAAATATCAAATTATTTTTTTAAAAGCCATTCTGAAAATAAGCCCCTTGTGAAATGAGTTAGGTCCATTATATTCCTAAGGTCATTTTACATTTTCAAACCATAAATGATTTGTCATGCAATTAATAGTTTTTTTTTTTTAGTATGACTTTGAGGGATAATATATGATGACTGTTTTCAGACTCTGACATGGGTTTTTGGTTATGAGTGATATTGTTTATTTTACTTAACATTTAATACTTTTCATGAAAATAACATTTGTTTAGTACAAATATAAGTCAGCCATTTTCAAAGCACTTTAGCGTAGAGAAGGGTGGGCAAGCTTTTCAGTACAGGGCTGGATAGTAAATATTTTAGGCTTTGCGGGCCACAAGGTCGCAGATGCAACTGTTCAACTCTGCCAACATAGCAGGAAAGCGTTTATAGACAATACGTAAATGCAGGAGTGTGGCCAGGTTCCGACAAAACTTTGTCTTGGACGTGAAAATGTGAATTTCACAAAATTTTCAAGTGTCAAGAAACATCATTCTTGATTTTTTTTTTCGATCGCTTAAAAAATATAAAAGCCAATCTTTGCTTTTGTACACCACAAGTGTACAAGTGGTACAGTACAGACAGGGAGCTCAATTTGGCCTGTGGGCTGTTGTCTGCTGATCTTTAGTGTAGAACAGCATTTAATTCTTTTTTTAAATTTTTATTAAAAAAAACTTTTTTTAACGTTTATTTATTATTGAGAGACAGAGGGACACAGAGCATGAGCAGAGGAGGGGTAGAGAGAGGCAGAGACACAGAATCTGAAATGGGCTCCAGGCTCTGAGCCGTCAACACAGAGCCCGACGCGGGGCTCGAACTCATGGACCGCGAGATCATGACCTGAACCGAAGTCGGTCACCCAACCAACTGAGCCACCCAGGTGCCCCGAACAGCACTTAATTCTTAAACCAAATCTGAGCAGCAGATACTGTTGCGATTCCTATTTCCTAGGTGAGGAGGCTGATAAAAAGGAAGTTAACACAGCTAGTACGTACTTAAAAAACTATCACAGCTATGGGAATTATTAGTAACATTCCAAATATGTAAGTTTGAGTATATTTACTTACAATTTATGTTCAAGGAATTGATCATGTATGATGTAAAGCACACGTATGTGGAAATAAAAGCAAAACTAAGGTTTCTCCCTATAAATCTGTTAATATCTTTGAGACTAATTTCTCCCCCTCCCCCACCTAACTTGTTTCTCTAATTCTTAGATACTGCGTTTCTCAATTCATTTTCCTTATTTAAGGACAGAGCATCATCCTTTCAGAGCACAGAGAATGAAACACAGAGAATGAAACATAAGAAAAAGAACGTCTTTATTCGCTTGCTTAATTTCTCGTGTGAGGGCTACTTAATTTTTAGCAGATCTATTTACCCAGATGTTGCACACATGTAAAAATGCTTTTCCAGATGTTTAAATACCATACAGCTGGTATTTTAAACCAATAACATTCTTGTGAAACAGTCCTCATTTGTAGATGAAGATCTGGTTTTCATGCTACTTTAAGTTGCTTACAAAATAGTTCTACAAATATTCTTCATTAATAAGATACCAATAATAACCTGTGTGTAGATTCCTGTGTCCTTGCTCTTATTATGTATTCCTCCAGATGACTGACAACGTAGAGGGAGGGGAGAGAAAATGAACATGAAACACTCAAACAACTTGGCGGTGGTTTATGTATTACTGAAAGGTATGATTATGGGATTTGGGGGTAAAATTCTGTTGTTTGCATGAACTGTAGTCTTCAATGTTTATTTGATCCTTGTTCTATCACCAGTGGTTCTATTTACAGTGCATACTCGAACAAGGTCCTGGCACTTTTTAAAAGCAACGTTTACTTCTGCTTAAAAAAAATCAGTATTCACATCCTGAACGATTTACTGGTGGGTACAAGAAATTCACCCTAATACATGTGGGGTGGCTCAAAAGATCCGTCCTTGGAACACCATAAAGTGCTCAATTATGCTTTATAATAACAAGCTTTGAAAAACAATAGGTGTCCACCATACCCCGTTTTTTAAACCCCCAGCATTTTGTATCATGTGCAGTGCCAGTAATAGGGAAGGTGCATAGAGTATTACAAATTATCTTTTCAACAAAAAAAGCGTTCACTACACCAATGAAAACCTGAGGATGGGTTGTAAAGTGTCAGGATAGAAAGCTTCAATATTTTACTCTAAAGGAGACTTTTCTTCTCATTTGCTCTTTATCCTGATAAAAAACTTGCTGAATGATTTTAAAACATTTTTGATGAAATGTTTTTATGAAACACTTGCAATATGGCCTCATTGCTAAATTGGGCAGGCAGACAAAAAATAACAATAGAGTATCAATGTCCCACTTTGTACAGAAAAATACATTCCAGGTATCATGAAGTAAGTAAAATAACTCTTCTGAAGCTAATAACCAAGTAAGATCAGAGACATGTCCAACACAAACACCTTTAGATACTACTGAAACATTAAACTCACACAAAACCAGGTTATTCTACAGTGAAAGAAAGGAGGTGTTTGGGATGGGATGGAAGGCTAAATTAGTATCACGAAGAAAGCAGACAACTTTGAAAGACCCGAGGAAAGACCTGGAAAGAGCAGCACATGAGCAAACACCAGTCATTCACATGGGAAAATCCATGCCTGTGGTCACAGACACACAATCACTAGACTCTCTCACTGTGTTACCACGGAGACTCAGCCGGAGAGGCCTTATGCTTGGCACACAGCCTTGAAAGCATGCATCTGGTTTCAAATCTCCGAGGTGAAGTAACTCTTCAGGTATCCAGACAATATAAATGTGTTAGAAAATTTATAAACTCCCAGGTACGAGTGTGCTGGAAACAACAATATTTGAGTACAGGTAAAAGGAAACGGGATCAGGACTACTTCTGTTGTTGAACTGGACCGGATAAGGTGAAAAGGATACCACAGATCTCGAAAGTTCCAGAAGCAGAGTGAGGCAGTAAGAGTTCCACCATTAGGGAGGGATGTGAGCTGCAGGTTTATGGCCGATGTCCGCTGTGGCTGATCATCTTTTCCAACTGATTAGAAGCTGTGCTATCCCTTTAAGAAACTGTGCTATCACCCTTAAGAAGGTGCTAGCACCTTTCTTAAGTCTTGTAAGTTTATAACCTCTGAGAAGAGCATCTGGAATTGGCCAGTCCGTCCCCTCCACCCTACCACCATTTTCATCTTGAAAACTGAATACCAGATTAAAGAACTGCTGCTCCTGGTCTAACCCTGAACTACCCAGTGGAGGTTCAGAAACTAAGAGGGGAAGGAATTTAGGGTGACAGTGACCGTGTGCTCCTGATAACCGTGATAACAGAAAGGAGTGCATGCAGGTCTTCTAAATATATATTTCCACTGACTCTGGAAATGTAATTTCGTAACAATTAGGATCAGGGTGCAAGGTGGAAATCACATATAGTCTAAATTACCCTTAAAAGTGTCTTTTGAAGATATCCACTGGTGGCCAACATTTTGCCCCGCCATATGTCTGATCCAGACCGCTTTTTCCTTGGTGGTAGGAAAGGTCATGGTTCATTTGGTGAGTACTGGATGAAGCTGGGTTTGGGTTTGGGTTTGCAAGAGGGGCCTAGGTGAACAAAGAATTAGTATCCCTCAACACCAGGTTCACATTCGGCACTGTAAGCACTTACACTAGCTGAGACACGCAGGAACTGAGGCTGATTAACTTTCTCTGACTCAATGTTATTTCACTGCATGCTGTCACTAGAGAAAAGGCACCCCAGAGCCTTTTGCATCACTAATCTCTTCTTTCTTTTCTCTCTTCATACTTTTTCTCCTTTTTTTGGCTGGGCATCTAGGAGCGCATTTTCATAAATCCACTTCTCACGTGGCTTTACTATGTAATTCCATAGCACCTATCCGTACAGGTGACACAGACCATAAAAGATTGATACAGTCTCAAAGATATGGTTTGGACCAATAAATCTAATGTTGAGGAAAGTAAAAAAAAAAAAAAAATTCAAAATGCTTGGGGCTGCAAAGGAAGCTTTGCCATGGTTTAAACTTTTGAAGAGAGAAAAACAGGGGCAGGGAGGGGGGGAAATGTGAAGAAAATCACATAATCAAGGACAACCAGGTAATATAAGCACTTGTAAGAATTACCATCATGTTCTATGCTTAGTAGGTGTCAAAAGTTGTTATTTAAAAAAATTTCTTTTTAAGTTTATTTATTTTGAGGAGACATAGTGTGAGTAGGGGAGGGCAGAAAGAGAGGGAGAGAGAGAGAGAATCCCAAGCAGGCTCCACATGGCCAGCGCAGAGCCTGATGCAGGGCTTGAACTCACAAAACCATGAGATCATGACCTGAGCTGAAACTGAGAGTCGAATGCTTAACCAACTGAGTCACCCAGGTGCCCCTCAAAAGTTGTTATTTTATTTTTTAAATGTTTATTTTTGAAAGAGCGAGACAGAGCACGAGCAGGGGAGGGGAAAACAGAGGGAGACACAGAATCCGAAGGAGGCTCCAGGTTCCAAGCTGCCAGCACAGAGCCTGATGTGGGGCTCAAACCCACGAACCAGGAGATCATGACCTGAGCTGAAGTAGGATGCTTAACTGACTGAGCCACCAGGCACCCCAAAAGTTGTTATTTTAAATAAATGAGGGTAAAAACTAGAAATGACTCAGAACTTCTGAAAAATGCCGAGACCAACCTGGCTGTGAGAGAAATTTTCAGAAACTTCGAGGAAAAGACCCATCTTCTTCATTCTGGTCCCTGAGACCCCAAAAGAATGAAGCCACAATAACAAAATCTAATGAAGAAACTGGGAAACAACTCCACAGATGTGGAAGAATATCTGCCAAATATGTGATAAGTGCACTTCTCTGAAAGGGAGCTGGAAGCATTATTTCAACCAGGCTCAGCTGTGTGTGTGCAAATGTATGATCCGGAGATGTTCAGGTGATAACCTTTCACTCTGCACATGGAGGACTGGACCTGTGAACTGGTCCTGGGAGAGGAATAGGAAGAGTCCAGTGAAAGTCTAGTCACATAAGTCATGGTTGCATGGGAAGCAGTCATGATGAGCGGAACAGCTGGATTATGCCATCTCTATGCTCTCCAAAACCCAACTCTAACCCAGAGAACTGCCTGGAGAGGAGGCAGAGAGAGGAGGCAGTTTAGTGCCTCACTGCTGTAAAGTACCTAGGATACCAAACCTTTCAAGAAAATTCCTGTATGAAAAACAAACCTAAGCAAACAAACAGGAAAGGGGTAGGGTGGGGAGAGAGAAGGAAAACAAATCCAAGGAAAGAGATCAATGCAGAAAACTAAAAATACTTCAAAAACAAAAACAAATCCTCAGAAATATATCCCTGAAACAAAAACAGGATACTGACCTAAAAAAAAAAGGGAACATTTGGAGAAGAGAAAGAGCTCTTAGGAATTTCAAAAAAGAAAATTTATGAAAACCAAAAACCAAATAAACAAAAAGATAAGTTTGGAGGGCAGCTCTAGGAAATTTGTCGGGAAATAAAGAGAATGGAAGATTAGAGAAAAGTTCAGTAAAGTGAAAAAAATATCAGTCAAGATTTCCATTTCTCCATTTCTCTTCTAGAAAAGAAATTATAGTAAGAGAAAACAAATAAAATGAAAGGAGCAAATTTTCAAATGAATAATAAAACTTCCTGTAACTAAATCTTTAGGTTAAGCAGCTCCAAGGGCAGGGGTAGAGATCATCAAAATAGATTCTTCCTTAAATTTGAGACTATGCAGGATAAATAAAGATTCTAAAACTTTCTATTGAAAATAGATCACATGGATTTTTGAAGGAGCCACGGATTTTGAAAGGAAATAATGGCAGACATTCTGTTTTCAGAATGGTTTATAATCTAAGAATTCTATACCCAGCCAAAGTATCAATCAACTTCAAGGGCAGAATATGTGCATTTTAGACATGGATAGAATTTTAAAACTATGTCCCTTTGACCTTTACTCAGAAAGCTATAGGAGGTTATGCTCCAGTAACATAATGAAGAAAGCCAAGAAAGAAGACTATTGGATCCAGAAACAGGCAATTCAACATAGGAAAAAAGTTAAGGGAGCTCCCAGGATGCCAAATATGTAAGATGCAAGAGAACCACCAGTCCTGGTTAGAAAAGGAAGACAAAGGGATTCTAGGAGGAGAGCTTCAATTAAAAAAAAAAAAAAGAAAAGAAAAAAGGAATTGATATATTATCTGATATGCTGACCGTATCTTATAAAATTTCACAGATCTGTTGATGACTTAGAAAAGAATCAGCTAGTGATACACGTACACACAAGAAAAGAAAAGAAGAGAAAAGAAGAGAAGAGAAGAGAAGAGAAGAGAAGAGAAGAGAAGAGAAGAGAAGAGAAGAGAAAAGAAAATAGGAAAAGGAAAAGAAAAAGAGAAAAAGAAGGCAATTATGAATTCTGGGGCGGGGGGTGGGGGAGGGAGTTGACCAAAAAATGACTGAAATCTCAGTTTAGTACTTAGCTCATCAATGAACTACATTTATATTGTCTCATATTGTAAACACTGAATTATAAAAAAATTGTGATATAACCATGTTGAAAGTAAAGGAGAAGAAGTGGGTGGGAGTGTTAAAAACATATAATCTTTATTCACCATAAAAGAACAAGATATAGTAGTATAAATACAAGGTTTAGAGATATGAAGAAAATAATGGAGACCAAGAGATAAAAGTTGAGGACAGTATCTCTGGTAATAGGGCTGTGGAGAAGTGGCAGTTGAGAAAGTGCTATTTAAAAAATTATAGAGTAGCTCTCCCCAACACCTTATTCATGGGGGATATGTTCCAAGACCCACAGTGAATGTCTGAAACCACAGACAGTACTGAGCCTTGTACTGTCTAATAACTAATAATAAATAACAATAATTAACAATAACAATAACTAATAATAAAATAGAACAATTCTAACAATATACTATAAAAGAGTTATGTGAATGTGGTCTTTCTCTCTCTCAAAATATTCCACTGTACTCTATGCACTGTTCTTGTGATGATGTGAGCAATAAAATGCCTATGTGATGAGAGGAAGGAGGTGAATGACATAGGCACTGTGACATAGCGTCAGGCCACTACTGACCTTCTGACCATGTGTCAGAAGGAGGATCACCTGCTTCCGAACCGCAGTTGACTGCAGGGAACTGAAACCACAGAAGGTGAAACCGCAGATGGGGGTAAGGGGCAACTATTAGAAGTCTTTGGTTATTCAGCTTTCTAGACCATTATTTGGTTTAAAAAATACAAATTAACTTAAAAAATTTATTAGTTTCATGTGCAAAAAATAAAGATCTGGGAAGATACACAAAAAACTGCTGGCAGGAGTGAACCTAAATTTGGGGGATGGAGAAGGCAGAGTGAACACTAAAAGAATTTTTACTCCCTTCTGGAGTCTTCTAATATTTAACATTTTTAATAATAAATATGTATTACCTTGACTATTAAAATGATAAAATTTGACTAATATATTTTTAAAAATTGACAATATATTTCGTATTAAAAAAGTAATATGGTATAATATATAAAAGATAATTATAGTCATATATTATAATTATACTATATCAGATATAATTATATTTTATAACTTATTAAAATATAATTTTATAATATAATCCAAAGGCAAGACATCCAAGGAAAAGGGAAGTCCATTGCTGGGAATGACGCAGGGTGCTATGTCGGATGTCACACAGAAAGCCAGAACCTTTTAGCTCCTACTCTGTTCCTGAAGATTCTGTCAGGGAGAAGAACTTCATATTGAAGAAGGCAAGAGAAGATCACTAAGAAGAAACTAAGACTGGTATGGAGATGATTGTAAGAGACCACCCTAATGCATTGCTCTGAGATCAAGTCTCTTTAGCTGGAGACGTGACATGCTAAGGCAATACATCAATCTGGTTTTAGTTACCACCTTTTTGGTGAACATTACACAATGAGCAAGGCCAGAAGGGAATGGGTCCAAGGACCCTTAATTCTGATGGAGAACGGGGATGGGAACGGGACGGTGCGTGGCAGGAAGGTTGCTGCACACTGGATTTTCAGATAACCTTCGGTATTCTCAGGGCAACACGAAGGCTCCATGCACCCGTCCACAGCACCTCCCAGACAACTGCATGGGAGGTGAGAAGCAACGGGGGAGCAGCTTCCTTGGCTCTATGAATGGAGCTCCTAACTTGTGCAATGGAACTTATTTACTGAGCATGAGCTCTGCACCAGCCAGCCCACGTGTTACCTCGATCAATTCACAAAGCCTTGTGACATGAAGCATTCATTTTCCCCAGAGTGCAGATGAAGAGATCGGAGGCTCTATTTTGAACTTCCCGGCCTACCAAGGCCCTACTTTTTCTACTGAGCCATGTTGGATGATAGCCACTGGTCAGGACTTTTTTTTTTTTAAGTATCCTCATTCAAAGTAAGCAACACGTTTAAGGTATCTATTCACATCCCTCACGTTTCCACCACGCAAGACAATGTGGGATGGAGACGGGTGGTGAGGAAGGCTTCGTTCTCAGCCTCGTCCCCAAGGCCACTTCCGGGGAGGACTTTCTGCCTCTCTAGGCTCCAAATTCCTCACCCAAAGGAAATCGGACATTCTATTGACTCTGACTAACAGAGTCAATATTTTCAGGTATTGTTTTTTAAAGGCTTACTTAGCTATTCACCTGTTTAAAAATCTACATCCCGGGGCACTTCAAACAGCATCTTTTGTAGAAAGCTGTCATTTCAAGGTGTGGAAAAGCTGAGCCCTAGGCAGTGAAAGTACACTTAATGACTGAGCCTCACCTAAAATGCCCTGGAAAGATCAAAGGATTCATTCCAGTTCTGGGAAAAGGAAGTAGATGTTCCTAGCACATGCTCCTCCGACACTCCCAATTAACTTTTCAGGACAAGCATAAAATGCTTTGTAGAGCCTAATGCTTTAAGTAGGCATGGCCGTAAATGTGAGGCATAAATTGCCTCCCATTGAACAACCATGGAGGGTGACAGGAGTGGGTCAGTCTCAAACAACGGTCCAGCTCAGTAGTAAAATCCATTAACTCTAGGCCTGGGGCAGCTTTGAAAGCACTGGGTAATGGGAAAAGTTACTTGACGCTTCTTTGTTGAAATTCCCAACCCTCCCTAGTTCTAGAGAGGAAATGTCAACTGCTCTTGTCAAAAAGAATATGGCAATGGGGCACCTGGGTGGCTCAGTCACTGGGGCATCCGACTTTTCATTTTGGTTCAAGTCATGTTCTTATGGTTTGTGTGTTAAGGCCCTTTGTCAGGCTCTGTGCTCACAGCGTGGAGCCTGCTTGGGATTCTGTCTCTCCCTCTCTCTCTGCCCCTCCCCGTGCACACGCACACACACACTGTCTCTCAAAATACATACATAAACGTTAAAAAAATTTTTTTTAACTCTTAAAAGAAGAATACGGAAATCAGTGGCACAGCACACACATGACAAATTAGTAAGTTCCAAAGTAAACATAAGTGACAAGTGTTTAATAAGTGGATTTTGGCTCATTGGGGTGGAAGTCCTCCCAGGTACCCCTCCCCCCAACCCGAGCCAGTCCAAGGTGCTGTATCAGGACTGCTCCTGTTATTACAGTCAGATTCCACCAGTTGAAAAAAGTTGAGCCCAGGGATCGAGTGACTCTTGAGGATAGGCCGGGGGTAGGGTTAGGAGGAGATTTGAGAGAAGAGCATGTCTCCTGTTTGGTCCCTGGCTTCTGACTTTTCCAAAGGGTGACTGTCTCCAACACTCTAGCTTCTCTGTTCTGTATGTCACAGCCTCAGCATTTGGGAAGGACACGGGGTCTTCACTTCCACTCTGTCCCTGGGCTCTCAACACTCACGTGACTTTGACATTTTCTCTCCCACCCCCAGGCTAGGGTGCCTTCCTACTTGGAGCCCAGTCACCATATCATGAGACAAGTTCCAGCCCCTTCTGGGGGAAGAGGCTGGACCGTGCAGAAGCAATGAGCTAATGCCAATAAGCCCTCCTAAAGTAAGGGCTCTTGGACATTCACCCCAAAGTACCCTTTCTTATAACTCCCCTCGGCAAGCAACAGAGCGTTTGCAAAGAAAACAGGCTGAAAGCTTTAAATATATTAGCAGGTCCTTCTCATCCTTCCTTTTCCTTTTATCTAAGAGTTTCAGGAATGTGTATGGATGGGAAGAAGTTTCTGGTGAGAACAAAGGCACCTTACAAGTATTTATTTACATAAATGACATGCTAAATGTGGATCATTTTTCTCTAATCACTAATGCTGTTGATGTAATTCCATTTACGTCGTATACACAGCTCAAAGAAATAAATTGGCATTTCTATAAAATAAAAAACTACTAATCACAACCCACACACAGCAATCCAGTAACACACAGAGCCGAAATTAAAGTTTCTGAAACATTGTCTTTCCTTATTATGTGCAATGTACTCTATTCTACTCCCTGTATCTTCCCTACGCTGCTCCAGCCACTCATATTTTTAAAAACATACATTGAACAAGGGCGATTAAATTGATACTATGACCCAGTAATAGGTCTTGATGTGCTAAAGAAAAATACTGTGGATAGTTTGTATTTCTTCATAAATGTACACCATTTTCTCCTTAATCATATATAGCAAATCGAACAAATATTTTACAAGATTGGGCCCAAGAGCCTCTGTAGCCAAAAGGATATCTGATTAGTCACATCTAGTGCATCTTTAAAAAATGTTATCTCCAGGGGTGCCTGGGTGGCTCAGTTGGTTAAGTGTCCAACTTCAGCTCAGGTCATGATCTCGTGGATTGTGAGTTTGAACCCTGCGTCGGGCTCTGTGCTGACAGCTCAGAGCCTGGAGCCTACTTTGGATTCTGTGCTTCCCCCCCGCCCCCCGCCCCGTCCCGGTCTCTTCCCACCTTGCGCTCTGTCCCCCCTGCTCTCAAAAATAAACAAACATTCAAAATTTTTTTTAAAGTTATCTTCAATGAAAATCACCTTGACACGTATTTTCCTTCTATAATTGGAAGTTAATACTAAAGAAGAAATACCACTATTCCTTTGCATCAATATGGAAAGATTTCTAATGCATGGGCCAACATTCCATTATACTGACCCTTGTATTTGTCATAGGATTATCAAGAACAGATGTTATGGACAATTTTTCTTAAATGCAAAATATGAAAAACAAGTAAGCAAGCAAACAAACTTGCCTCTTCCCAGTGGCTGTAATCCTAATGCACTTTTCCTTAATGAGCAAATATATAGATGGGGCCTTATTAAGAACATTTTAAATATAAGAAGATTCTTGTGACAGTATAATCCCATTAGTAATTACCAGGTTATTGTCAGCACGGAACTAAGAAAGAAAACGAATCAGTCAGGGTCATTTGCAAGTATAGAGGCTGACCCCACGCACTCTATCTTTCCTCCAGCCAAATGGAGTGGCTCAACCTTCCCTGAAGATGCCTATATTTTTTGGTTTAATGCTTTCCTTTATTTCCACCATTCTCTGATTGGAGCATTTTTAATCCTTATGTTCTATTTTTGAAAATTGGCCTATTTCAAGTCTCAACTTAAAAGCCACCTTTTCTTTGTTTTTTTTAATTAAAAAAAATTTTTTAATGTTTATTTTTTAGAGAGAGAGATTGGGGGAGAGAGAGAACAGGGGAGGAGCAGAAAGAGAGGGAGACAGAGGACCCAAAGTGAGCTCCAGACTGACAGCAGACAGCCCAACGTGGGACTCGAACCCACGAACTGTGAGATCATGACCTGAACTGATGTCAGACTCTTAACTGACGGAGCCACCCAGGTGCCCCAAGAGTCACCTCTTTGGTGAAGCCTCCCCAGTCACTGAGATGGGAAAAAAAAAATCTCTGAAATCATGCATGGTTAACAATCATCTATGACATAATGATATCCTGCTTTGGATTCTGTGTCTCCATCTGTCTCTCTCTGTCCCTCTTCACCTCATGTTCTGTTTCTCTCTCTCTCTCAAAAATAAACATTAAAAAAAAAATTTTTTTTAATGTTATCTCCATTTAAAATGGATCCCCCCTTGGGGCACCTGGGTGGCGCAGTCGGTTAAGCGTCCGACTTCAGCCAGGTCATGATCTCCCGGTCCGTGAGTTCGAGCCCCGCGTCGGGCTCTGGGCTGATGGCTCAGAGCCTGGAGCCTGTTTCGGATTCTGTGTCTCCCTCTCTCTCTGCCCCTCCCCCGTTCATGCTCTGACTCTCTCTGTCCCAAAAATAAATAAAAAAAAACGTTGAAAAAAAAATAAAAAAAAATAAATAAAAGAAAATGGATCCCTCCTTGAGTTTACATTTATTTGTGTAAATGTTATAGACTGTATGATCTACAGACTATAGAGCTGTATATTGTATACAATATATACTGTATGATCTACATTGTAGATACTATGACAGATACAAACCCTGATTGTGAACTTCTTGGAGGATAAAGGCTCTGTCTTACTTACACCTATAATCTCTCAACATCCAGACATCACTCTGTCATGGCAAGTGATCAGGAAATATTTATTGGGTGAGCGAACATTTTGAACAAGGACGAACACAGACATATATCTAAAATGGTAGAGGTAATGCTACTCCCTAAAGTGATTTAAATACATGCCAAATTGTGAGTCTAATAAAGGGAGACCAGTACTGCTTTGCCTTTCCAAGCTCTTACTCCTTTACAAATCCTTTCTCCCTTCATAGTCTGAATAGCATGTGACATGTGGAGTCAGTGGAATCCAATTCAGCAATCAGAGGTGATTAAGGGAGCTATTAAGCATCTGTTTTCCATATCATGTTAGGCAAGGCAATCAGTAATAGCCAGTCTTTTCCCCCAATACCCCTGACTTTGGAAGAGTTTGTCCAGCTTTCTTTGTGGCCTTGACTTGCTCAGGTTGGCAATGATTCCACAAGTTCTCTGGAGATATTGCCAAAAGAACAGAAATATTCCAGAGTGGGCTGATTGGCTTCCCTGGTGGTACAGTAGGCCTGAACCAGTCCCATACTGAAAACTAACTCTAGGTGAGCCTGGATTTTAAGATGGGCACTTTATGATGGTTGAATGGGTTTCATAAAGCCCAGAAAAGACACGACACGAGTAACTGTGGTTGGCCTACAAGTAAGGAGAAATTTTATAATGGGGGTGGGTGGGGGATCCAGGGGGGTGGAGAGCAGCGACCTCACTCGGAGCAATGCTGGGCACCCTGTGGATACCCAGAGTCAGAATCTGTATCCGAGTCCATGGCTCCCCCTTCTCCTTAGTGATAAACAAGGAAGACCTTCCACTTTCTGTAATTTCAGTTTGATGACTGTTGCCAGGATAACTAGGAAATGAGGCAAGGAACAGAGACCTCCAGAGAGAGAGAGAGAGAGAGAGAAACTGGGCCACCAAAGTGATCCATTACATTAATTCTAACAGAAACTGTGGCCGGGGAATGTAAAAATGAATCTGAAACGAGGTGCCACCGTCCTGAAATACGATGGCTGCAGGTACACTGTGCCCGTGTTCAGGCCACGGGAGAAACTCCTACATCAAAAAGGTGCCAATGCTTCCCTTGGCCGTGGGTAACTAAATCACTTTGTCTAAGTCTTATCGTGCACACAGTGGGGAGGAAAACCTCATTTAAAAAAGTCTGTAGTCATTGGCGAATTAATCACTTTGGCAAGTGTTTCCCTTTGTAGTCAAATTGCCAACAGAGAATAAAACAAACATGGTGCAGGCAAAATTTCGATTACTATCCCTCAGCAAACATGGCAGGAGCATTCAAAAATACTAAAGAAATCTGGAACAAATCTGACATGAAGCAACAGTGGCAGTGGCTCATTTATTTGGAGCCTTAACAGCAAGTGGCTCTGTATGATATCAAGGGGTGTCTCATTGGTGGGTTGCAGTACATTGCACAGGGCAGGTGGAGTCGACACTCAATAGATGTTTGCTAAATGGAACTTCCAAGCTGAGAGAAGCTTCCACAGGACTGATCTGATGGGTGCTTTACGCTCCCACTCAAGCATTAAGGAATAGGCAGCAAGCCAACACTGACTTCACCCAGACCTGATCTCCTGGTTATAGGAGACCCAACCGCAACCTGCAGAGGATAAAGAACTTGCTCCAAAACCCACAAGGCGCTTCTGGTGACGCCAAGGGTAGATGGAGTTTTCTCACCCTTTCGCATCCAGTCCAAGGCTCTTTGTTTCCTTGTTCAGCTATAAGGAACTGTGTCTGCTGTTACAACCTCGTAATCCGGAAGTATTTGTGCAAACTTTCTGGGTTTCTACAGAAGGTATCCTGCCTATGAATTTTGTCTTCCTTTCTCCCAAGTGATTTTAAATTGAGGGTGATTTCAAAATTAGCATTCTTAGAGATGGGAATGGAGTTGTTGTCACTGAAGATTTTTTTCAAAAACAGGTAGTAGAGAATTTAAGCCCAGTTTTGAAGTCACAATGCTCAGACACATATTTGAGAGACGTTCCTCAGTGTGATCATTGGGAGGAGGTATACATTTTATATATTTTATACAAATATGTAAATATATATAAAATATAAATAAAACATAAATATAAATATATAATATAATATATATTATATATACATATTATATATGATATATATGATATATTATATATATGATATATATATGATATATTATATATATGATATATATATGATATATTATACACACACACACACACACACACACACACACACACAAAAGATATCTGAGAAAGGTTTTCAGAGTAAGACAGGAGACAGCTGCAGAAGGCACATCTTGGTATTCACTTTTACCAGAGTCTAACATGTGCTCCTGGCTTTAAGATGATAAGCAGCCCCCTTGTCAAACAGTCATGCTTGCGTTGCCTATGGATGGTTCTGGGGATACCACTGCTTTCAGAATGAGAAGGGCTATGATTAAAAGTTTGTCTTTAATTAGAGAGAGCAAATAAGTTTTCACAGATGAAAAGATGCCTGAAATCAGACTCTGTTATAAATATAAAACTGTTTGGGACGATTCTTGGGAACGTGGTGACAGGAGTGGGAAGGTACAGGGAGAGGAAGTATAGTCTGAGAATTGAAACAATACTCATGATGTAGGTAAAACGACCTTTTTTCCCTAGAATTGTCTACAAATACCAATTTGGTGTGTATCTGATGATCACGTTTATTATTCTATAGCATGCTTCCTAGGACTATTGTAGAATATAAATAATAGGAAAGGCAATGGGTATTGTCCCCTGAAAAACCAATGCACATGAATTAATTAAAAAGTTCATGAGCCAGTGGGATATTTAACAATGTTAAATTACTCTGTGTACTTAGCAAATGCAACAACAATTTCCTACTCTCAAACAGTAAGAGCCAAATCTCCCAGAACTCTCCTGTCATAATGGTATCCTTATCAAATCACTTTCCTTTCTTTGTGTGTTGGGACTGATTTCACAAGGCCAAAGTCAAGGAAAACAATTTCTCTTGAAAGCAAAATCTCAGTCTTCTCCCCATAAGCCTTGATGAGTAGAGTGCTGGGAAATAACACTGGAGGAGATGGAGGCCAAATGAAATCTTCGGAGAAACAGTCAAAAGCATTCAGAGTCCCTCTGAACCGGTTTTTGTGGGGACGGTGGCCTTGTCCCTACCTGTCATCAGGGGTCAGCCCGGGTGTGCTTCCTCAGCACTGTGTGCCTCCCGACAGGGTTACATGTCTTTGGTTCCTGCTCCCTTAGCTCCCTTGGCACCCTGCTCCCTTAGCAGTAAGCATGTACTTACTGCCATGGAAATGCTTTACTCTCACCCTGCACCATCGCTGCCTGCTTCCTTCGGGGTCTCCTCCACTGGGCTGGGAGCTTCGTAAGGACAAGGGGAGGTAGAGCATCCTAAGGATCTACCACAGTTCCTGGGTCACTCTAAAAATATCTCTTGGCAAAATAAATTGCCATTTTATATGTATTAACTCATTTAACATTCATAACACATTCCCAAATCCTCACAATTTTATTTTAATGACCCCAGTGGGGGCGGAGGGAAGAGCACTGACTGTGTTGCAGAATTCCCTTTGTTCCGCCATACTATATTCCCGAGTCCCGGCCCTGGATATAGTCATAGGACCTCGATGGCAGATACAACATGGTCCTGGGCAGTGGGTATGTCACAACCAGGTAAGAGATGCTTTTTGCTATACATGTGTCCAGCACAGGACATGGGGACTGCAGGAGCCCCTAACAGGAAAGACAATTCCAAGACCTGCCAAGTATGCCAAAAGTCAGGAAACTTATGTCAAGGGCATACTGCAACCGGGATGAAACCAAGTGGTACGGTCACAGGATTCTGAGAAGCTGTAACTGCAGACAGTAATCTGACCAGGAGCCTGGTGTGCCCCTGGGGCAGCGGCTATTCAGTGTCCATCCGAATGGGTTTCTCCCTTTTCCAAAAACAGTACAGTTGTAGCCACAGCAACGACTTCCCTGCTAGACTCCATGTCCAAGTGCATCTTGAAGTTGTACGTGACCATGTGACTGAGTCCTTCCAAATAAAACACGAACAAAATGACGTGTTCTGCTCCATGTCTGGGCCTCAAAAGAGCAGGCGTGACGCCACCACGTCGCCCTCCACTTTCTGCTCACTGAAACCGGATATGGCAGTGACCCAGCTCAACTGCCCGCCTGAGAACCGTGCCCTCGGGAATGCAGATGCGAAGACTTGAAGGAGCCTGGGCTCCCGACTCATCAGGAGGAGCAGGTCTGCTCTGCAGCACTGGATTGCTTCCTTACAAGAGGAATGAACGAACGTGTCTATGCTTTGAGCTGCTGCATTTCAGGGCTCTTTGTCAAGAGCAGCTGAGCCAACTCAATTCTCTAAGGAGGAATGGGAATTAGGAGCAGATAAATGGTGGTGGCCTCGTTTCCCCTGCACATTTCTGAGCTTCAACTTTCCTTATCTGTGAAACGAGAAGGGTAACTAAAATCCTTTCTGGCCCTGAAGTTCTATGATTCATTGGCATTCTCATTCCCGTGAGACCTATCCAGTCCCATCCTAACAGAAGCACTCTGTTCCCTCAAGTTTGCTTTCACTGTGCCTTGTCAAAGCCTGCTCCATAGCTTTCATTTACCCTGATAACAGCTCGTTATCTCCACTTGGAGCTTGTGCCATTTACTGAGGATCGAAACCTTAAATTAAAGGATTGAGCTCATGTGTGACAGTTCAGGTGCCGATCGGGGTTGATGACATTTTGGAAAGGCAAAGACTTTCCATGAAATTATTCCTGTGAAATGGAACCTTCAAGTTAAGCTCTGCTTGTATCAGAACATAAACATGCTGGAAATTTGTTGTAACTGTCTTCCAATGGAAGGCAATCTGTCCCCACAAGTACTACAAACGACACCTCATTTATCTTTTTAAAACCGGCAAAAGAACCATCCTCAAGGACCTCTGATCACACAATAATTGCTCCCACTTCTGGCTGCCTCAATATTTACCCTTCGCCAGACCTGCAAATAATTACCAACTTTCTGCCACGTTAAAAAATCTCTTCCTCCCTTTTCCACAATTTCTCTGACATCCACTGCCATTTTTCTCTCCCTTTCTGCCTCCTCTCCAGCTCATAAATACTTTCTGTGAGAAAAAGAACCGCTAAACTGACTTTCACATTTGTATCACTTAGAGCCTGGTATCTGCTCTAATGGCTCAGGTCCCCAGTTCTTCCCAGCAGAGAAATGACTCACTATGATATTTTCTACCACTCCTGCTAAGCCAGGAGCTATCACCATCAAGCTCTCATTGGGTCTTGAGTGTCAACTTGCATCAGGACCATATGAACCACAGCTGCACTTCCGGTTTCCAATAGCTGGGTGATTCCACTAGCAACATAAATGTTCTCCAATTTCACTATCTGCACACAAACTGCCCACTGGCAGATCAGCTGTTTTTTCAACTTGGACAGTCGACTATCGAGCTCCGGGAACATTTGAAAACCCTTATTTGGAAATTGAAGAAGATAAAAAAAAAAAAAACAAAACAGAAAAACATTCTGTGCTCATGGATTGGGAGAATAAATATTAAAATGTCAATACTACCCAAAGCAATCTACACATTCAATGCAATCCCGATAAAAATTGCACCAACATTCTTCTCGAAGCTAGAACGAGCAATCCTAAAATTTGTATGGAACCACAAAAGACCCTGAATAGCCAAAGTAATTTCGAAGAAGACCAAAGTGGGAGGCATCACAATCCCAGGCTTTAGCCTCTACTACAAAGCTGTAATCATCAAGACAGCATGGTATTGCCACAAAAACAGACACAGAGACCAATGGAATAGAACAGAGACTCCAGAATTGGATCCACAGAAGTATGGCCAACTAATCTTTGACAAAGAAGGAAAGAATATCCAGTGGAAAAAAGACAGTCTCTTTAACAAATGGTGCTGGGAGAACTGGACAGCAACATGCAGAAGAATGAAACTAGACCCCTTTCTTACACCATTCACAAAAATAAACTCAAAATGGATAAAGGGCCTGAATGTGAGACAGGAAACCATCAAAACCCTAGAGGAGAAAGTAGGAAAAAACCTCTCTGACCTCAGCCGCAGCAATTTCTTACTTGACACATCTCCAAAGGCAAGGGAATTAAAAGCAACGATGAACTATTGGGACCTCATGAAGATAAAAAGCTTCTGCACTGCAAAGGACACAATCAACAAAACTAAAAGGCAACCAACGGAATGGGAAAAGATATTTGCAAATGACATATCGGATAAAAGGATAGTATCCAAAAGCTGTAAAGAACTCACCAAACTCCACACCTGAGAAACAAATAATCCAGTGAAGAAATGGGCAGAAAACATGAATAGACTTCTCTAAAGAAGACATCCAGATGGCCAACAGGCACATGAAAAGATGCTCAACATCACTCCTCATCAGGGAAATACAAATCAAAACCACACTGAGATACCACCTCATGCCAGTCAGAGTGGCTAAAATGAACAAATCAGGAGACTGTAGATGCTGTCGAGGATGTGGAGAAACGGGAACCCTCTTGCACTGTTGGTGGGAATGCAAACTGGTGCAGCCGCTCTGGAAAACAGTGTGGAGGTTCCTCAAAAAATTAAAAATAGATCTACCCTATGACCCAGCAATAGCACTGCTAGGAATTTACTCAAGGGATACAGGAGTGCTGATGCATAGGGGCACTTGTACCCCAATGTTTACAGCAGCATTTTCAACAACAGCCAAATTATGGAATGAGCCTAAATGTCCATCAACTGATGAATGGATAAAGAAATTGTGGTTTATATACACAATGGAATGCTACGTGGCAATGAGAAAGAAGGAAATCTGGCCTTTTGTAGCAACGTGGATGGAACTGGAGAGTGTGATGCTAAGTGAAATAAGCCATACAGAGAAAGAGAGATACCATATGTTTTCACTCTTATGTGGATCCTGAGAAACTTAACAGAAGACCATAGGGAGGGGAAGGGGATAAAAAAAGTTAGAGAGGGAGGGAGGCAAACCATAAGAGACTCTTAAAAACTGAGAATAAACTGAGGATTGATGGGGGGGAGGGGGAAGTGGGAGATGGGCACTGAGGAGGGCACCTGTTGGGATGAGCACTGGGTGTTGTATGAAAACCAATCTGACAATAAATTTTATATTAAAAAAAAAGAAAGAAAACCCTTATTTGGTTTCTAGCAATCAACACGTAGCTCCCCAACATAGAAAAATCATGCACATTGGAAGTCCTTTGAAATTTTCTAAGCCTGCCAAACCCAACTATGCCACTGAAAGCTAAAAGCAAAATTCTAAAAGATACAAATATCAATCATCCCAACTGTAATATTTCTTGATTAAGGGGTCTGTCTAAACGTATATAAATTTAAGCCAAGTCAAAGAAAAGTTTATCTGGAAACCTTAAGTACAAAGGAGTATTTCCCTCCAGCAGGTGCAGGGTGATGGTGTGGGGCATTTTTAAGTATTTGTGTGCATGGCCATGCAAAGACATTTGCCCTACATTTGTTTTCAGAATTTAATTTTTACCCATTTTCAACGTATTCTTTCCTCAAATGACCCTTTCCTCTAATACAGGTTGCATACATTGTTGATGCCATTTTCCTTAAAGTTACTCAGCATAGGATTAACATATGAGTTAAAGCGATAACTGAATTAAAAGCCCCCAACAGCATTATAAATGCTCTAGACCACAACGTCGAGGGGTATATTCCAGAAACATAATAAGAAAGTATAGATATATATTTAGACAAATGTTCCATATGACATATCTGTGTTTTAATGGCTCCTATATATCAAAGTGCTAATTCCTCAACTAAACCGCTAATTTATAAAGTGAAAATTACATGTACATGATAACAAAATTTTAACACCAAAAAATATGCAAAGAAAAATAGAAGTTCCTTCCACCTGAGATCCATGTTACTGCCCCATACTCCTGTATAATACTCCTGTATTATTTCAGAAAAATGTTATGCACATATGTATAATTTGAATGTATGTATAAATAAGGTTTAGATAAATGGAAATATACTTTATGCATTGTCTATGCTTTCCCCCTTTTTTTTTCACTTAATAATATGCTTTTGAGACAATGCTATGTCGGCACAGGTAAATCTAGTTCATATGTTTTGTAAAGCGCTTGGATAATTTTCTGGGCACCTGGGTAGCTCAACTGGTTAAGCGTCTGACTTCAGCTCAGGTCATGATCTCATGGTTCATGGGTTCGAGCCCCGTGTCGGGCTCTGTGCTGACAGCTTAGAGCCTGGGGCCTGCTTTGGATTCTGTGTCTCCCTCTCCACTATCCCTCCATTGCTCACACTCTGTCTCTCTCTCTCAAATATGAATAAGAATGTTAAAAAATAAATAAATGAAACATAAAGGGCTTCGATAATTTCCTGAATTAGTCATCTTGACATGCATTTAGGTTTTCCACAGTCTTTTCTCATCTCTGCACTTTAGTTTTTGTGCAAATGTGCACAAATAAACTGTTGCAGCAAAGGACATGTATATTTTAAACGTTGAAAGACACCTAAAATTGCTTTCAGAGGACTGATGTGTAATTAATTTAAAAACAAATCATCTTGTTTGTAAAGCTACAAACAGCCCATTAAAATAAAAATACAGATAAAAATAAATGGACTTGACAGAGTGTCCTTAGGATATATAACAATTTGGATATGTCCAAAACCTTTAAGACATACTTTGTTGGCAGAATTCTGTGGAATTCACAGAAGTATGAAAATACACATTTCAGACTTTGTAGATCAATGTTAGCAACATAAACTTAGCATTCAAAACAATATCATGCAAATGTTATCATTTTTTTTTTTGGAAGTTTATTTTGAGAGAGAGCTTGAGTGTGAGCAGCGGAGGGGCAGAGAGAGAGAATCCCAAGCAGGCTCCATACTGTCAGCGCAGAGCCCGATGTGGGGCTCAAACTCATAAACTGTGAGATCCTGACCTGAGTTAAAATCAAGAGTTGGACACTTAACCCATGGAGCCACCGAGGTGTCCCCAAATTTTATCAAGACTGAGCTGAACCTAATGCTATTAGGAACAGAACAAAAAAAAACCCATAATTTTATAGCTCTCTAATATCTTTAAAAAATTTAGTGAGTCTTTATTTTTTGGCTTTTCAATTCATCGTTGGAAAACATCTGGATGTGGAGTGAACACGACGATCCAAAATCTTTTTAAAAATATTTCTGTTCAATCCTAGCAAAAGTAAACTCTCTTAGGCATTTTTCAAAAAACAAAAATGGGATAGTCCCTAGTCAATAGGTTCTGAGATAATATGTTTTTCTACCTGTATGTCAAATATTTAAAAAGCTGTGTTCAGCCCAGTTTCCTAATCAACAGCTGCAGGACGTGGCTATAATTACTGCTCTCTCTACTCCAGACCATGAGGCGGGTCTACGGAAGAGTGCAGAGGCTGCACAACTGATGGTCCCTGCTTCAATGTGTAACCCAGAAAACCACTCCCTTAACCCCAGGACAACTTGCGGCAAGGCCAGACAATGACACAGATATTTTTTAACACCTGGAACAATGAAACAAAGGAAAAGGAGCTGGCTGGAAAAATTCTTAACTGCAAAACAAAAAATGCAAAACAAAGCTCAAGACTGCAACGTGTGTACAGAATAAGGGCATCCTTATTCTGCACAAGGGTGCAGGCTTTTTGCCTCACTTTGCTTTCTAGAACTATAATGTTCTGTGATAATAATATTCTGTGTGTAAAGCCATTTAAATTGTTTGGCACCACCCTTGTTTTCGATGAGGCAATGATCTTGCCTTTTGTGATTTTGCTACTTGTATTTTTCAGGAAGGTAATTCTGACTTTGGTGAGGGATTACGGTATTGTGATAGATCAAAGGTGAAGATATCATTTATATTCATTACATGGGTAAATAAAAACTGTTACTCTGAATATTATTGAGCTGTACAAACATAATGTCGAAAACGTCCTGTCTGGTGGGATGATTCTGTAAACAGACAGAGAGTGAAAAGCAAAGCATGCTGGTAATGCAGCAGCAACTGACTTAGGGAAGAGGCAGGTGAGAAACTGTGTGTGAAAATCTGTAAATGATTAGCAGCCTTGAGCGCCTCAAGCAGCTCTGGGAAGCCTACATAAATGTTCCACATAAATGCTATTTATGTGCTTTCTGCAATACATTGCTATCAAATAGCCTTATTTCGTTAGTGGTTCCATTTAAATCACAGGCTCCTATATCATTGGTAACGTCTAGAACCAACAGTAGTCAAAGTGAAAGTTAACAAAAAGTTTAAAAATGGTTAGCTGGTGCCCAGATTTCACCCAATGCCACGAGAAATGGTAAAGAGGAACTTCCACATTGTATGGTCAAAAAAGAAATACAAAGTTAGGCTGCCAAACAAGAAGGCACGTTTTTACGAGCAAAGGGAAAAACAGCGGGGTGGGGACAGAGAGACAAACCAAAATCAGGCTCTTAACTGTACAGAACAAACTGATGGTCAGCAGAGGGGCTGGGCTGGGGGATGGGTGAAACAGGCAATGGGGACTAAGGAGAGCACTTGTGATGAGCACTGGGCGTTATATGGAACTGATGAATCACCATATTGTCCACCTGAGACTAATATTCCACTGTATGTTAATGAACTGGAATTTAAGTAAAAACTTAAAAGAAAAAAAGTTTAAGTTGCAGAACTATCAGGCTTCCAGTCTCAGAGTTCCTGTCTCAGACTACATTTTTACATAATACAGGGTTTGAAGTCCATCTGCATACATTTAACACAATCTCTTAATGAAACGGCAAGGGAACCAAGACTTGGATATTAAGTGATTTCCCCAAGATTAATAGGTAAATTAGTGGAATTTTGCTTCCACAGAAGCAATCTTGCTCACATCTGCAATTTTCTTTACTCGTGGAGAAAGTGGCACTAACTGGGGCGTTAGCATACCAGGACATTCTGGGAAGACTCTTTAATAGTAAGTAGAAGCGGCATGGGGACTTAGATTAAGTACCTGCAGGGAAGCCTGGCTCCATCAGTAACTAGCAATATGACCTTGAGCAAGTCACTTAAACTCACTGGATCCCAATTTTCTAATTTTAAAGGGAGAAGGTTGAAACAGATCAACTCTAACCTTCACTGCTAACATTTTATAAATCTGATACGTGTGTCCAAGTTACATAAATACCATTGTTTTTGTGAAGCAACAAGTCTTTTGTCAGGACAACTTTGGAATTTACCTTCAGCTTTATTCCGAAGTTAGAGTACCACCTAGTGGACATTTTGCTGACTTGACTGGCCGTGAGTAATAAAAACGTCAGTTTACGAAGTGTTAGAATTGTTTATCTATTGAAACAAACAAACAAACAAACAAACAGAGGACGTCCAAAGGTCATACATAGTAACTATCGTCGACTTTTTGAGAATCTTTTTACCACTAACGTGATTGAATGCCGTTATTTGGTATTACTAGAAAAGCAATGACTTCAAGCAATTGAAATCATCTACAGATTGGGAGAAAATATTTGCAAATATTTATCTTGTAAGGGCTTCATACCCAGACCTCATAAATGATTCTTACAACTTAGTAACAACAAAGAACTTAATTCAAAAAGGGGTAAAGGAATTGAAGACATTTCTCCATAAAAGATATACAAATGGGTAGTAAATACAAGAAAACATGTTCCACGTCACTAATCATCAGGGAAATCAAAACCGCGATGAGATATCACTTCATATCCATTAGGATGGCAATTATAAAACACGTGTGAAAAACCAGAACATACTAAAAGTTGTGGGCAAGTATGTGGAGAGATTCAAACCCTTGTTTGCTGGTGAGGATGTAAAAGGTACAGCCACTATGAAAAACAGTAAGCAGTTCCTCCAAACAATTAAAAACAGAATTACCAAATAATCCAGCAAACCTATTTCTGAGTGAAAGAAAGAACTGAAAGCAGGAACCCAAAAGAACTGAAAGCAGGAATTTGAACCAGAATTTATACACCCATTTTCACAAGCAGTGTTATTTAAAGAGCCAGAAGGCAAAAGCAACCCAAGTGTCCATTGATGGATGAACGAGGAAACGAAATGTGGTATCCGCCTACAAGGAATATCATTCAGTCTTAAAGAGAAAGGAGATTATGACACATAATGTAACACGGATGAACACTGAAGACATGCTAAATAAAATAAACCAGTCATAAAAGGACAAATACTCTATGATTCCACTTACACGAGGAACCTAGAGCAGTCGAGTTCACAGAGACAGAAAGTTGAAGGATGGTTGTTTGGGGAGGGGAAGGGCAGAGTGGGGAGTTAATGCTTAATGGGTTCAGAGTTGCAAAGATGGGCTCAGAGTTCAGCTTGCAAAGGTGAAAAAATTCTGGAGATGGATGGCGGTGATGGCTGCACGAGAACATGGATGTTCTTAATACCGCTGAACTGTGTGCTTAGAAACAGTGAGTTTCATGTATATCTCACTAGAGTAAAAGAGAACTGATATCAGTGTGAAGTGGAAAATAACTCTCTTTTTGGAGAAAAACTCTTCATTTCCTTAAAACTTAAAAAAAAAAAAAACTTCTTGGTTCTGATGAAGAGCTCACATGTGATAAATAATGCAACAAGTCCAATGACATCCCGGGAAGAGTGAATTGTTCTTGATAACTGTTGAAACGCTTTCAAAAGGGGAATGTGTACTTTCAAAAGGGGAATCCAGGAGTAAGAAAATAAACACCATTGTCTCTTGTGATATTTGACTAATAAATAATGCACATTTGATGAGACTTCTGGGTGTTTCTGGTTTTCTTTGAGCTTGATCCAGAAGGGAGAGGTGCTAAACTTGAAAATGTTCACTCCATTCCAGACTGGGCTCAACGCCTGGGGAGATCAGACAGCGGTGTTCAGATGCCTGGAGTGCTGGCCATGCAATTTTGCTGCCACAGTCTGTAGCCCAAGAGCGGGTGTAAGCTAGTGACAGCTGGAGCTGCCTGTGCTGGAGGGGACCCTCACTCTGTTAAGAATGACTGGCTCTGAGCAATCGCCCTTTGCTCTTGTTTTCAATGAGGTAATTGTGCGGAGCCCCTGCGGGGAGGGGGGGGGGCTACAAAAGGTACGACTGTCCCTGGCAACAATGAATTAAGTTGCTTTTAGGTTTTAGTAAGCCCTTTCCAGAGGCTTTCCCTTCAGAAATACTCTCTGTGCTCCCGTATTTCATCTACCTTTACAAAATCTACCTTTGGAAAAGAGAGAGCGGGCAAACGAAATTACCCTAATAAAGAAGTGTCAGGGGAAGCCTAATGTGCATTGGCATTTTAACAGGGTGTGACACAAGGCAAACCTACGAACCTCTAGCTTCAGAATTCCTGGCGGTCAATGAGCTGGCGACGGGAAAAATGGGCGGAAGGTATGGTGGTCCTCTGTGTTGGTCTAAAGCAAGGATTTTCAACCTTGGTACTACTGCCCTTTGGGGCAGGCTGATTCTTCACTGGGGGTGGGGGGAGGCTGTCCCGTGCATACAGAGTCCCTAACCTCTCTCATGGGATGCCAGTAACACCCCTCCAGTTGTGAGACCTCCAAATGGCTCCAAACATTGGCAAATGTTTCCTGGGGGCGGGGGTGGGGGGAGTGGGGGGCGGGAAGTTTCTCGCCAGCCTTGTTAAGAACCACTGCTCTAAACACAACCATGTAGGTGGTCAGCTGCTCTGTCAACATGCATCACCAGCTCTTCTTGCCAAGGAGCTTATAATCTCACTAAGGAATTCAGATCTACACTGAAACTGTTAGCAAATGGTACAAGCCAGGATACGAGACTAAGTGCTCGAAAGTGCAAACAGTGACAGGAGCTCTTGTCAGATTTCCGTAAGAAGCTTCCAGTGCAATTTGATAAAATGGAATAAGAATATTAATATCTAAAGGGAAGTCCCCCTTCTTCTTTAAGATGACTGCTGGAAAGAGAAGGAACACTAAGAGATCTCAGATGGGTACGTTTTCACAGGATTTCCTGTGTGAAACCTTTTACCATCTCTCTCTCTCCTCAGCCTATCCTGACATCTAATCAAGACTGTTGCATCTTGAAGTCAGGGTTTCCCCTCCCCACTTGCTCCTTCATCGAAGAAATAAGCCCTAAAATATCTTCCAAATGTGGGGAATTTGTAGAGTTTTAGTGTTTTAAGGTTGTAGCTTTTATACTGTAAGCCCCAGGTAAGGAGCAAATTTCCAAGATGGAATATTTTCAGAATCCTGGATAAGGAATCATCATCAGCATTATAATACTCACTTTTATAGCATTTACTGTGTGTCAGAGACTGTCCTAAATACTTTATATACGGGAAGTCACTGAATCCTTACAATAACTCTAATACTGCTGAAGAATGCATTGTTCTTATCCCTACTTAACAGCTAAGCAGACGGAGGCCTTGAGAGCCCCGTGGTCAAACAATGAGAAAGCAGCAGACCTGGGATCTCAATCCTCTTTAGAATTCTAAGCCAAGCTCTTTTGGCTAAAATTGCTAATGGAAAGTTAACTCTGAATAATCCTGGATACTCAAATCTCTTTAGCCTCGATTGTACAAGATACCGAACTAGATGGTTCATAGAGATCCTTCCAGTACCTAGCTCATGAAAGGTGCCCAATAAATATTTAGCCCTGGAAATTTCTGCCGTGAGATTCAACTCAGGAACAAGGATGTCCCCACCTTAGCTTGATATTTGAAGCAAGGTGTTGCAGAACAAACACCGAGCTTGGAACTTAAAAGACGGGAGGTCACAGGCTTTCCCCTCCCCATACGAGATGCATTTCCTCTTCAGCCTCCCCCTAAGACAAGAGACTGGTTAACACTAATGGCCAGCAGAAGAGCAGTAAAAATTTTTTCTTTGAGGCTTTCCTTTATTTCAAGAAGTTTGTCTTTAAGATATCCCTCGGGACTTGTGGTTAAGGAGTCCGTTCTACAGATTCTACGTTGAGCACAGCTACACCACTCAGGAGTCTACATCAACCTGTGGATTCTGAAACCCATGGGGACTTCAGTTAGCAGCAGTCTCTGACTGGCTACTGAAGGCATGACAGGTCACTCCAAAGCCCCTGGTATCGGCATCACCGAGAATTCTTCTGTTATAACCTTAGCGATGGTTTGGTAACACGCTGAGTGGAGAGTCTGGTTCAACAGTAAAATTCTGAGGAACCCACCGTGATGACAGCAAGGTCGAATGGGAGAGCTAACCCGGAGAATCCCTTACCCCTGACAGTGATGTGCAGGCACTGAGGAAACAAGGACCTGTGTCTCCCTGGAGCACAGAGAGTGAAGTTAAGCCTTTGCTCCTTGAACTTCACGGGAGTAGCACCCTGTATGAAACAGCAAGGCAGTTGTTGTGCAACACAAATCTGCATAACAATGTAGAAGGGGGCATGGCTGCTGGAGAAGGGAAACAGGAATTATAAACCTCCCTCAACACTCACGTAGCTTTGCATCCCAGGCAGGCAGGAGGTTTGATAAGAATGCATGGGTTTCTTATCTACTGGGACTGTGATACTCATTCAAAAGAACAACACAGATTAAAGTAATTCCAACAAGAATTGCCCTTCTCTCTCAGCATTAAAGATACAGAAACAATCTTAACGGAGACTGTGCACTTGGGTAATCAAACAGCAACAAGCACCGTTTCTCCTCATGGCGGTGCGTACCTCTTCATGGGGCTGACTGAGTAGCAAAGTGACGGGCACCATTTGAGAAATTTCAGGTTAGTTTTGGAATTTAGCATGTGGTTTGGGACATGAAGTATTCGGGGTCAATTTCAATGTTTAAAGTGATACAGATCATATCAGAGCAGGCTTACTATTTATCTGTAGTTTTTTTTTTTTTTTTTTTCAACGTTTATTTATTTTTGGGACAGAGAGAGAGCATGAACAGGGGAGGGGCAGAGAGAGAGGGAGACACAGAATCGGAAACAGGCTCCAGGCTCTGAGCCATCAGCCCAGAGCCTGACGCGGGGCTCGAACTCACGGACCGCGAGATCGTGACCTGGCTGAAGTCGGACGCTTAACCGACTGCGCCACCCAGGAGCCCCTGTAGTTTTTTTTTTAAAAGACACTCTGTGGATGAGAAAAAAAAGGAGGAGGATGTCTACAGATGAACGCTCATTCACTGTCTGATAATGCACAGAATGATTTTTATCCGTTAGACATTGGCTCATTTGTGTGCTAAGTGCCTGGAGGGTCTGTTGGAAAGGCAGGTAAATGATTCACTTCTCATCCCAAGACTCACACAAAACAACAAAAAAACCCCACAATCTCAACTGAAACAAGAGACCTGGGCCTGCCAGACTCAACACACACACACACACACACACACACACACACAAAACAGGGAGCTTAGCATCAGTGTCAACAACAGGCCTTTGTCAAAAGGCCTTGTTTTTTCATTACTGTCTTTCCCTGTGAATCAGCCGGATGGCTCAGACCGCCCGAAAACCCAGCTCAGCTCCAACATCTTAGCAACTTTTTCTCTTGGTCTGACAAGTCCCACAGCAAGACCTCCCTACCCACTGGGAGAGGAACAGAACAGTGTCGAGCTGCTGATGGTTTTAGTGAATCTAAATTAAGACACAACAAAACAAAAGATTATATATGTTTTGTCCCTGTGCCAAAGGAACTCTTCCTGAGCACCAGGCCATTTGGAAATGGGATCACAAAAGCATAAATCACAAAGAAAAACCTGCTTGAAAACTTCTATTTTCCAGGGGATGAAAAATAAAACATTATTTCAGCCAGTTCATCCATAGTTTTTAATTAGTTGGGTATTTGCGGGGGGGGGGGGGCGCGCGGGGGAATGCACGCGAGTCTAGCCATTAACTCAGTTCAAAGGACAACTCTGAGACGGGAAGAAAGTGCTGGCGAATGAACACTGTATGTTAGAAACTCAGTTTAATGAATACATAACCTAAGTGGAAGCACTTTTAAATTCGATGCTGTCTCTTCCCTTTTAGTAAGCTGACAGCCTATTTAAGGGATGCGGGGGCAGTGCAGGGATGGGGAGAAATGGGGCATACATTAAACATAAGTTTGTGGTGCCACGACTTCAATAATTAGTATTTGACCGTCCTCATTGGGCATGTCAGCCTGGCACTGTTGAGGAAGTGAGGCAGGAAATCAGCTGCTAATTACAGTATGTATTTAACATGCTGCAAATTAATCAGGAAGAGCACGTTCAGTGTCATTTTTTTTTTTTAAGAGACTTAAAGCAAAGAGGCAGCAGGTGAAATGAAGTTTAACAGAGAATTTAAGATATGTATTCGAATCTCCTGGAAGCATCATGTGTCCCACAAGCATAGGTGAGATCGAAGGGTGTCCACAAGTCTCTAGGAGCAGGCAAAATGATTCTAACCACTCACTCCTCAGTTTAGCGGAAAGGACTGGCTACATAATTCACAGGACACGGCACAAAATGAAAATGCAAGGCCACAGTTCAAAACTTAAGATGGGCATTAAACCAAGTGCGGCGTCCCGTGTGACTGCACCTGGCACACCTGTGAAGCCAGGCCTGCTGACAAAAGAGACTTCGTATGTCACACCATACAAATTGGGTGGAGTTTATGGCTGCAGCAGCCATTTCTGATAATTACTTCTATCTTAAATTCAGTCACAGAAGAGGGGGGAAAACTGTCCCTAGGCTCCCCAAACAAAACCAGAACAAAAACCCAACCCTGATGACGGGGAGGCTGGGGACTAACTATTTCCGGTCTGCAGCTGGGTGCTATTTCACACTCACTGTTCCTCCCAATGCCTAGAATGGAATGGAGAATAAGAGTGCAGTACCCAGGGACTACCTGCCCATTAATAACAGTCATTTACCAGTGAAAGCATTGTGTAGTGCATACTTGGAGGCTTTTTAAAAAAAAATGTTTATTTATTGTTGAGAGAGAGTGCGAGCGGGGAAGGGGCAGAGGGAGAGGGAGAATCCCAAGCAGGCTCCACACTATCAGCATGGAGCCTGACAGCGGGTCGGGGTGGAGGGGGGAGACTCGAACCCATGAACCATGAGATCATGACCTGAGCCCAAGTCAGATGCTCAAGTGGCTGAGCCAACCAGGCGCTCCAACTTAGAGCCTTTTAAAAACGCAATACACACGGACAAATATATTTCATATCATACTTCGTCCAAATGCACATGTGCGGTGCATGCATGCAAACAATGGAAACGAGAGTTTCATGAAACGGTAATTCCCCTGACTGTGATGCCCTTCAATATCTTCTATTCAGTGTCATTTAAATCTATTTTATTTACTTTTTTGAAGATGCAGCTCATGACGCACCACCTGGAATTCACAACCCAATAATGGTTCTAACTTAGTGATATGTTGAAACCCACAATTTGAAATCACCATTATACCAGCTAGTGTTTTTCTCTGTGAGGCGTGTTCTCCTTCCTGCCCTCCAGTCTTCTGGAAACACCATCTGCCCCTGACCACCGGGTCAATGTTAACTTATACTGAGACAGCCAACACGCTATCTATCCTTCTCCCCTGAAATCTTCAATTTGCGTAAGAAGCGGAAACTCCTTTTTCTCTTGGGTTGCTAAGATGGGAAGAAGGGGTTCAGGTCTGTTTGACCACAGAAGGAGATGCCCAACCAAATCCCTGGTTCAAGAAGCCTCTAAGACACTTTCTGGGGTGCATGACCTACTATGTGCTTGAGTTAGTTTGCAAGCATTTTTGTCTTTTTCCAGCACAAAGTCATGGCTAATACAAACACTATGATAAACAAAACATGTAAACAGGTCACAAATGTGTTATGAATAGGAGTGGCAGTATTTGTTTTAATGTTTTATTTATTTTTGAGAGAGAGAGAGGGAGACACAGAATTCAAAGCAGGCTCCAGGCTCTGAGCTATCAGCACAGAGCCAGACATGGGGCTGGAACTCACCAACCATGAGATCATGACCTGAGCCAAAGTAGGATGTTTAACTGACTGAGCCACCCAGGCACCCCAGGAGTAGCTACATTTTAAAAGCCATATTGATTTCAGTTCCCTTTTTTGCATTTTAAACCTTTTCCTTCTATTATTCTGAAAGGATTTTCCCCCCAAATTTTTATTTAAATTCAGTTAGTTAACGTATAGTGTAACATTTGTTTCAGGACTAGAATTTAGTGATTTATCACTTACATATAACACCCAGTGCTCATCATAACAAGTGCCCTCCTTAATATCCATTGCCCATCTAGCCCATCCCCACCCACCTCCCTCCAGTAACCCTCAATTTGTTCTCTGTATTTAAGAGTCTCTTATGGTTTGCTGAAAGGAATTTTCTTAAACAAAAGGCTTCCTTGTTTTTTAGCATTTGCACAAATAATAGTTTTCCCCCTATTTTATCCTATTGAACAAATACTAGTTAGGCTATAAGGCATAAATGTCACATCAAAGGGTTCTCTTGAAGAAGACTGAATTAGCCACAGATGATATAGTTTAGAAATGAAAGTTCCCAAAGCATTTCCTTCACCATTAAAATAATTGATAACATGAACTATCACTTACTGAATGTCGATGTACTCCAGCAAGTTTAGACATTACCTATTTCATTTTTTTTTAACGTTTTTTCATTTTTGAGAGAATGAGAGAGAGCAGAGGAGGGTCAGAGAGAGGGAGACACAGGATCAGAAGCAGGCTCCAGGCTCTGAGCTGTCAGCACAGAGTCTGATGCGGGGCTCGAACTTCTAAGCGTCAGATCATGACCTGAGCCGAAGCTGGACGCTTAACTGACTGAGCCACCCAGGCACCCTGTAGACACTACCTATTTTAATAATCCTCATGACACTCTGAGACAAATAATATTCTTATTGTGTATAGTGAAAGGGAGACACAGGGCTATTAACTTCTTCCAGATTATTCAGTTTGAAACTGGGTAGAGCTGGATTCAAACCAGGACAATCTGACTCTTTCTACTTCCCTAATGCTTGTTTAGGCATTGCCTTGGAGCTGTACATCACACAGTTGCCCATGTCCCTTAAAAGCAATCCCTGTTCTCTTATTCCTTTTTTATTTTTTTTTTTATTTATTTATTTTTTCAACGTTTATTTATTTTTGGGACAGAGAGAGACAGAGCATGAACGGGGGAGGGGCAGAGAGAGAGGGAGACACAGAATCGGAAACAGGCTCCAGGCTCCGAGCCATCAGCCCAGAGCCCGACGCAGGGCTCGAACTCACGGACCGCGAGATCGTGACCTGGCTGAAGTCGGACGCTTAACCGACTGCGCCACCCAGGCGCCCCTCTTATTCCTTTTTTAAAGTGACGATTCCCGTTACATGGATTGGCAATTCAAAAAATATATAGCATTTATTCATTTCTTCATAGATTCATGTGCGAAAACATGTTGGAAACGGCACTACAGCAGATTTAACTGAGGCAGCAGAGGATACAAAGAGAAGGGTGGTTATTTATGCCCTCGAATCTTGCTCTGTTCTCTCGGAAGAAAACGTCATGTGATCCGGACGTCCCATGAGCTATGAGCTATGGGAGCCTGGTGTTTCATCACATGTGCTAATTTTCTACAGAGTAACAACGCCACCGATAAGGATCTTAGGCTTTATAAAATGCAGATTTTCTACCAAAAGACAAACTCTTCTCTTTTTTTAAAAAAAAGGGAGAATCAGATGGTACTGAAGAAAGACCCCAGCTGGTTAAATTTGGCCACCAGAGTGGTCCAGACTCCTCTGGCTTTGAGCCCACAGCATTTGACTCTCAACAATGTAGAGCTTTCATTTACTTTGAGCTTTTAACCCTCTGCATTTGCTCCATCCAAGATGAACAAACAAGTGTTGAAATAAATCCTGGCCTCATAAAACTGTCTCCCTTATTTCAATGAACTACTTAATTTGTATTATTTCCAATGGCTGTCTCACTTTTCAAGATAGTTTCAGCAAACGGACAGAAAATGGATGTTTTCTAATATGGCTAAGCTGCTTTGACTAGTCATTTGTACCGATTTCTTTATTTACTTGTATCCTCGTCTTATCCTCCTGAAAGCAATTAGGAAAAGAGAAAGATGCCCAAGGTTTATTTTTATTTAAGCAGACTTTAGTTGATAAACATTCTAAAAAGATTTCTTAATTTGATTTTAAAAAATGTATCATTTCTTTAACTTATATGGCATATATGTTTATGAAAAACATTACAAATGCACACAAGACGAATGAAACATAAAAACAAAGTTGCCATTCAGAGATAATCCCTAATGGCTGCAGTTTAACTAACCTTCCATTTTTGTATGTGCCAGTAATAAATATCCCTATTATAGGTCTTTAAAAATTAGACATGTGCTCTCTATTTTGAAATCATTTATTTACATCAATATATAAGGAGGCACTTTCTACCTAATATTAATTATACACCCCCATTATCATTTTTAGTTTATAAATAGCATTTTATTTTCTAGACATACAAGTTCCCCCACTATCCACAAGTTCACTTTATGCCACTTTGTTTTTATGACGGGCTATGTTTGTACCTGTTTTTGCTAACCAAAAGAAATCAGAAGAGGGCTTTTGCTTTTATGAAATTACAGTCGCTTCTTTGCTTTATGCCATTCTGGCTTATGAAAGGTTTTGGAAAAGGCAAGGGTATTCTTTCAATGAGTCACAATGGCTTACTGATGACTCTAAAATTTTGGCCCCTGAGGTCAACCAGTGGAAGCTTATTAGACTCTCTGGCTTCTGCGCTCTTAGATCACCGATTAGCCTTACGTTACTCAGTGGCTGAACCGGGGGGAGTATGTGCGACTGCAAATATATCTCGTTGTTTCTACACTGATGTTTCTGGAGAGGGGGAACAAAGGGCTAACATTCTCTAATTAGGTAGCCTGCTGGCTACATAATTTTAAGAACGCCACTCAGGGGCGCCCGGGTGGCTCAGTCAGTTAAGTGTGGGACTCCTGATTTCGGCTCAGGTCATGATCTCACAGTTGGTGGGTTCGAGCCCCGCATAAGGCTCTGCGCTGTTAGTGCTTGGGATTCTGTCTCTACCTCTTTCTGCCTCTCCCTCGCTCTCTTTCTCTTGCTCTCTCAAAATGAATAAAGAACCTTAAAAAAATTAGTTGCTTTCAATTATTCACAACTATACACAATGTTGTGATGGGCTATTCTCTACATATCACTGGGACTCATAATCAATTAAACAATTAGAACAAATCCCTAGAAGTATAGTTACTGGATCAAAGGGTATAACCTTTGATTTTACAAATTACCATAATAGTGGCACATTGTGCAATTTATCCTCCTTCCTGCAGTGTATGAGTATCTACTTTTTTACACCCTCTTTCTTTCGAATCTTTGCTATTCTAAGAGGTGAAAAAGCACTTTCAGACATCAACTGTGCTTCTATGCTTATAGAATGGTCAGACTTATCTTTAAAATTCAATTTAGAGAAGTATAGATGGATGATGCAGCGAGACCTCCCCAAATCCACCCTTCCACAAAAGTAATGACGAAACTGGCAAAAAATGGTCAACATCAGCTTTTTCAGAACTCCAGAAATTAACCGAAGACTTGCAACAATCTGAAGAACATTTGTTCAAGAGAAATAGCTAATGTGGGTGAGAACAGTGAGTTTTGGGGCATTTAACTTGCACTATTTCCATCCCCCTTTCCCAGCTCTGCAACAGCCTTGACAACCAATTGTCTTCCAGCCCTGGCGGCTGTGAAAATCAGCAGTAAAAATATTCAATATTCAATATTCAATAGGCAGAGATCAGCAGAATGGATTGAAAGAAGAAAACAAATTATGATCTAACTACATTCTGGCTACAAGAAACCCACTTGAGACTCAAAGACAAAATGGATTGAACGTCCAAAGATAGAAAAAGACACAAGGGGCACCTGGCAGGCTCAGTGGGCAGAGCTTGAGACTCTTGATCTCGGGGTTGTGAGTTCGAGCCCCACGTTTGGTGTAGAGATTATTTAAATAAATAAAACTAAAAAAAAAAAAAAAGAAAGAAAAAAAAGAGAAAACACATGTGCAAGAGTAACCAAAAGAAGAGCTGGGTGACTATACTAATATTAGACAAAGTAAACAAAATTTGTTACTAGAGACAGAGGTATTTTATAATGAAGAAGGTTAAATCCATCAAGAAAGTCTAATAATTACAAACATATGCACTGAAAAATAGAGACCCAAAATACATGAAGCAAAAACCTAACAAAATCGAAGGGAGAAGTAAACAAATGAACAGCTCAAGATTTTCAATACTGGGTGGAACACCCAGCTAGAACAACAAATAAAAAGATTTGAAAAACACTATAAACCAACTAGACCTAATGCATATTAATAGCTACTTGACCCAAAACTAGCAGAATTCACATTCTTCTCAAGTGTTCAGACAGCAATACTCTTCAAAGTGATATACATATTAAACAGCATCCCTGCTAAATCCCAGTTATTTTTATTTATTTATTTTTTGCTGGGGTTTGCAAGAATGGACAAGGTGATCCTGAAATTTACACAGAAATGCAAGGGGTCCAGAGAAGTCAAAACGATCTTGCAAGAGAAGCACAAAGGTGAAGGACTCACACTTTCCAATTTCAAAACTTACTACAGAGCTACAATAATCAAGACATTGTGACACTGGCTTCATGACAGACATACACATCAATGAAACAGAATTAAGACTCCAGAAATAAATCCTTATGTTTATGGTCAATTGATTTCTGATGAGGGTGCCAAGAAAATTCAAGGGGAAAGAATAATCTTTCAGTAAGTGATGTTGGGACAACAGAACATCCACATGCAAAAAATTTTAAAAAATACATAAATAAAGTTGGGCCTTTACCTTATATTGTATACAGAACCTAACTCAAACTAAGTCACTAACCAAAATGCAAGAGCTAAAACCCACAAAACTCCTAGAAGAAAACATAGGTGTAAATAGCCATAGCCCTACATTAGGCACATTTCTTAGGTACAACATCTACAGCATAAGCAGCCAAAGAAAAAGTAGATGGATTGGACTTCATCAAAATTAAAAACCTTTGTGTATCAAAGGATACTTTCAAGAAAGTGAAAAGACAACCCACGGAATAGGAGACTACTATTTGTGAATCATATTTCTGAAGAGCCTAGTGTCGATTTTTATAAAGAACGTTTGCCATCACCAATACAAAGGGAAATAAGCCTATTAATATAAGAAAAGATTTTAATAGACATTTCTCAAAAGAAGATATACAAGCGGCGGTAAGCAAATGCAAACATCATTAGTCATTGGAGCAATCAAAACCACAATGAGATACCATTCGACAACCACTAGGAAGGCTAAAACAAAAAGAGCAGACAATAACAAGTGTTGGTTAGATATGGAGAAAGTGGGACCCTAATATATTACTGGTCGGGTTGCTAGATGGTGCAGCCACGTTGAAAACGGTTTTGCGGTTCCTCAAAATGTAATCATCGACTTACCAAATGATAGAAATTTTACTTCCAGGAATAGCCAAGAGAAGGCAAAATACACGTCCACAGAAAAAACTGTCCGTGAATGTTCACAGCAGCATTATTTGTAATAGAGCTCAAAAGTCTGATCATCCCAAGTATCCATCAACTGATTGACAGATAAATGAAATATGGTATATCCATACAATGAAATATTATGTGTCAATAAAAAGGAAGCACTAAAATGTGCTACCACATGGATGAACACAAAAGCCTACATATTATATGATTTCACGTATATGAATTGTTCAAAAGAGGCAAATCCATAGAGATTGTAAAGTAAATTAGCAGCTGCTGAGGGTGGGAGAGGGAAGGTGTCCTAAATTAGAGAGGAGTGACTTTCTGTTTCCAGTCTGTCTTGTAGGGAGCTTAGAAGTCATCACTCCGTCCTAACTGGTAAAAAGGTGAACAAAATGAAAAATTAGTAACTCTTAGATCCATCAGAGATGTGAAGACATAGGGCAAAGTGTTGTCCCCCAAATTGGAGAGGCAGACATGTGAATACAGAGAATCGCAACATACTGGAACAGAAACCATGAGAAAAAACTTCCAAAGGAACCAGTGCTGTGGTAAGAAAACCTAAATTCTATCTGGCAAATTGCTGGAGGCTCAGCATGGGCAAGTCTGAAAACTCAAAACTCTGGGGCCACATGGTCATAAGAGAATGGAAAAGGAACCATTATGAAATACACCTGAGCATTCCGTTCTTCCTAATGAGGGCTGGTCTTAAGAGAAATTATTTTACCAGAGTATAAACTATCGGGGTTTTATCAGAGCCTAACTTCTGGCTGGGATAACAAAGAAAAAAAGAGAGAACCCCAATTACTAGTATCAGAAACAAAAGAAGAGCTCACCACAGAGCTCGTGGACATTAAAAGGATAATAAAGGAATACTCTTAATAATTCTATGCCCACAAATTTGATTACCTACACGAAATGGACCAATTCCTTGAAGGATACAATCTGTCCAAAGCTCACACAAAAAGAAATACAAAAACTGAACAGGCCTATATCTAGTAAAGAAATTGAATCAATAATTAATGACCTCCCCATCAGAAAGCAGGCCTGGAAGGGTTCACTTGTGAATTCTACCAAACACTTAAGGAAGAAATTATACCAGTTATCTATAGTCTCGTCTCTTCCAGGAGACAGAAGCAGAGGGATCCATGGTAACTTATTCTATGAGACACCATTTTCCTAGTATCAAAAGCAGACAAATACATTACAAGAAAATAAGACTACAGAATACAAAGACAAGCTCCAGACTGGGAAAAAGTATTTGCAAATGATATACCCGATAAAGGATTGTTATCCAAAATACATAAGAACTCTTAAAATTCAACGATAAGAAAACTGAGAACTGGATTTAAAAATGGGCCAAATACTTGAACAGACAACTCACCAAAGAAGATATGCAAATAACAAACATACGAAAAAAAAAAAAATGCTTGCAACATGACATTAGAGACATGCAAATGAAAACCACAAAGAGGTATCACTATATGCCTGTAAGAATGGCCCAAATCTGGAACACTGACAACACCAAATGCTGATGAGGGTGCGGGGCAATGGGAGTTTTCATTCATTGCTGGTGGGGATGCAAAATGGCACAGGAACTTTGGAGGACAATTTAACAGTTTCCTACGAAACTTAACATACTCTCGTACGATCCAGCCATCACACTCGTTGGCATTCACCCAGAGGAGATGAAAACTTACGTCCATATAAAAAACTGCATATGGGTAATAACAACACTTTTATTCAAAGTTGGCCAAACCTGGAAGCAACCAAGATGTCCTTCAGTAGGTGCACAGATTAACAAAATGTGGTCCATCCAGACAACGAAGTATTATTTAGTACTAAAAAGAAACAAGCTATCAAGCCGTAAAAGGCATAGATAAATCTTAAATGCATATCACTAAGTGAAAGAAGCCAATCTGAAAAGGCTACATACTGTCTGATTCCAACTCTATGACATTCTGGAAAAGGCAAAACTCTGGAGGCAGTAAAAAAATCAGTGATTGCCAGAGTGGAGGAGAGAGGGATGGGGGAGGGATGAATAGACAGAGCACAGAAGATTTCAGGGTAGTGAAGCCATCCTGTATGATACTGTAATGGTAAATACATGTCATTCATTATACATTTGTCAAAATCCATAGAATGTACAACAATCCACAGAAAGAGTGAAGCCTGAAGTAAACTGACTTTGAGTGACAATCACATGTCAATACAGGATCACGGGTTGTAACAAAGGTACCAAATGTGACAAATAAGTAGAACAAATCCCCTGGTAGGGGATGTTGATAAATGGAGCAGGCTATGCATGCATGAGGGAAGGGGTCCCATGGGAAATCTGCCACTCAATTTTGGGGTGAACCTAAAACTGCTCTAAAAAAAATACAGTCTATTCACATAAAAAAAACAATTGGATAGCGGTGCTATTTGTATAGTCCTATGAATATACTAAAGTCCACTGAAGCATAAACTTTAAAAGGGTGAATGTGATGGTGTATGAATTACATCTCAATAAGCTGTTAATAAAAAAAACTTCCATCTAAGCTTTTCTATCTTCTATATGGCTAAATCTTCTGTCACTACCGACACTGCTCCTGAAATACTCTTTCGTTCCCAAGTTAGTAACAACCTGTTCAGCTCACTTCCTGCATATACAGTCTGCCCAGTGCGGTCCCTGATCTGCTGCTGCCACCGCCTGCCTGCCTGCCTCCTGCTCCGTCCCCACCTCTTATGAAAACACAGCCTTTTCTGTGACTCACCAGACCGAAAGGCAGGACATTGGCACTTCCGGTTTGCTTCTTGCATAACCGCTTTATTTCAGCAAAAAGCACTTCTGACTTTAAGGAAAAAAAAAAAAAAAACCTTCTTGATGACAAAAAGAACAATACGTCAGGAATCTATACAAATTACAAACTTATAAAGGACAGGATACTGAAATCTCAAAACATCAAAAACAGAAGCGTGGAATTAAGAAAATAGACAAGTTTACAACCAAAGTAGGAGGTTTAAAAATAACTCCGTCAGTGAGGGGGGAAAACTCCACATGCTGCTTTTCAGATGGCGTTATTTTTTTTTTCCCCAAAAAGGAGAGAGGACATTTTTTTCCTTTTTTTATTCTTTTTAGGGATTCATTTCTATATACTTTTATGAGCCAACCATGCCATATAAACATTTTTATGATGGAGAATTGGCAGGGTATCTCGATATACAGTATATAATATCATTTTTATTTTACATATATTATATATTTTTATTATGCTAATCTAAAAGAAACATACACCTTAAAATAAAAGTTTAGTATATTTCAGTTTTCTCCAATGTTCCCAAAGTACATAAAGGGGTAATTCTACCCAAGTGCTTTTACTATCAAGCAAAAATTACATACTAGTGGTTTTTTTATGCTTATAATGTTAAAATGCTGGTGTTAATATTTGTATTCTATTTGTAAATGTAATTAGAATGAACAAAAAAGGTAAAATTATATAAGTAATATAATTCAAAACCAATAAATTTATAGCAAATCTCATACTAAAATATCCATCTTCAAAATATAAATGCTATGCACTACAATTGGGGGAAGGATTCCTTAAGAAGTACATATAAAGGTCAGAGTTTAAAAGACCACTTAATTGGCCACATCAAAAGATATCATTTAAGGTGGTAAAAAAAAAAGCAAGTCATGGACTGGCAGAAGTTTTTTGCGGAGTTTCTATCAAGAATATGCAAAGACATCTAAACTAATGATTCTTTTTCTTAAACACAGACCAACAAAAACTGATCATGGAATTACATCAGCACTTCAAGATAGAGGATATCCAATGGTAAAGAAATATACGAAGTACTCAGTCTTGGGGTGTCTGGGCACAGTCAGTTAAGTGCCCTACTCTCAACCTCGGCTTAGGTCATGATCTCACAGTTCATGAGTTTGAACCCCATATCAGGCTCTGCACTGATGGCGTGGAGACTGCTTGAGATTCTTTCTCTCCTTCTCTCTGCCCCTCCCCTACTTGTGCTTGCACTCTCTCTCTCTCTCCCTCTCTCATAATAAATAAACTAAAAAAAAAAAAAAAGTACTCGATCTCATCATAATCAGAGAAATGCAAACTCCCACCACAAAGAGATGCTACGACATACCCAATAGAATGGCTGAAACTTAAAAGCTGACCATATCTAAGTTGGTAAGAATATGGACCAAAGAGAACACATATACACTGGTGGTGGAAGTGTGAACTGTTTCCAGAGTTCAGACTGGCAGTTGTAGTGCGTTGAAGAGTGAGCCCCAAAAAGGCATGTCCATACGCTATCCTCCAGAACCTGTGAATGTGACGCGATTTGGAAAAAATGTCCTCCAAATGTAATTTAGTTAAGGAGCTTGAGATGACATCCTCCTGGATCACCTGGGTTTACCCTAAATCCAACAAGTGTCCTCCCTCATAAGAGACAGCAGACAAGAAGACACGGACACAGAGGAGGAGACTGTGGGAAGACAGAGGAAGAGACCGGGGCTATGTAACTACAAGGAATGCTAACAGAAGTAGGAATAGGAGGAAAAAGGGGAGATTCTCTTCAATAGCATTCAGATGGAGCATGGCGCTGCTGATACCTTGATTTCAGACTCTGAGCCTCCGGAACTGCAGGAACAAATTCCTATTGTTGTAACCCACCAAGTCTAGGATTGGACACAGGCAGTATTCACCACAGTCGAACATACACGTTCACTGTGAATCATCAATCCTATTCCTACTCGACAGAAAACCAGGCACATGTATTCAGTCAAAATACGTTAAAATAATATTCATAGCAGCATTATTCACAACAGTTGCAAAGAGAAAACCATTCAGATATCCATCAAAAATAGGATGGATAGGGGCGCCTGGGTGGCTCAGTTGGTTAAGCATCCGACTTCGGCTCAGGTCATGATCTCACGGTCCGTGAGTTCGAGCCCCGCGTCGGGCTCTGTGCTGCCAGCTCAGAGCCTGGAGCCTGTTTCAGATTCTGTGTCTCCCTCTCTCTGACCCTCCCCCATTCATGCTCGGTCTCTCTCTGTCTCAAAAATAAATAAACATTAAAAAAAAAATTAAAAAAAATAGGATGGATAAATTGTTTAAAATTTAGGATGGATAGTCACTTAATTGAATTTAAATGAATGATATAAAGTAATAAAAATGAAAAACTACAGTGACACACAACATGAATTTATCTAATAAACACTATTTTGAACACAAGTTGACACAAAAGGATGCATTTAATTTCAATTTATATTAAGTTCAACAGAGGCAAAACAATGGTATTACAAGTCAAGATAATAGTTACCCTTGGGGGAGAGGGGGTGAGGTTGTGATTGGAAAGGGGCACAAGGGAGCTTCTGGGGTACTAATAATATCCGTCTCTTGTGGTGGATAGTAATTACATGGATGTGTTCACTCTGTGATAATTCCTCAAACTGAACACTTATAATTTATAGCTTGTTATATATATGTATACATCATCAAAATAATATTAAAAACAATTTAAAAAATAACTCAGTAATTAATGAAACGTACAAGAAATTACTAAGGACTTAGAAGATCTGGATAACTCAACTAACAAGTTTGTTCTAATAGGTGTAACGTAGAACCTTGTCCCCAAAAATATGAAATCACAATTTCAAGCACATGTGGAACATTTATAGAAACTGACCACATACAACAACACAAGCAGTGTTTTCAATGATAAATGGTGAGCTATACAAACCATGTCATGTTTATGGATGGTAAAATTTAATACTGTAAAGTTGAAAGAAAGACCAACCTCAAATTTATCTATGTATTTATTCAAATTCAAATCAGCTTTGTTTTCTGGAATTTGATGACCTGAAGTTAAAATTTACAAGGGAGAGTAAAGGATCAAGAACTAGCCAAGAAAATTCTGAAGAACAAGAAGGTAGGCGAATTTGATGCACTTGATATCAAGATTATGCTAAAAGTAGTGACTTGATACATTTTATGTTGGTGCAGGAGCAGTAAACAGATCAACCAAGCAGAGAACCCAGAGAAAGACACACATATGTAGTAAAACTTGACATGTGTCCCAGGTACCATTGATATCAATGGGAAGGAAGACAACCAGAAGGTTAACAAAATAATAAACATACCCACTTAAAGGCCTCAGAGAGCTGAAAAGCAGGGAAGAATTACCAGGGCAATATCTGGGGAAGGAAAGGTCTAGAGAAGTGGGCACAGGATTTGGGGCCTCTTTCCCCGGGGGTAACCGCTGAATCTGGAGGTAGCAGCTGAGAGCCCGAGGGAAATGGGCTCTATTGTAGTGAATCACCACCGCTTTGCACCCAAAGTGAGGGTGTGCTCACGGAAACCTGCGTATGCAGGGACTACAGCCCAGCTCTTTGGCCACCAGAAGACCTAAAGCGAAAACACTGGCAAATAACAGAAGCTTCAGACACTGCTGATGGGAGTGTGAAATGGTGCATTCACTTTGGAAAATACTTTTACCTTAACTACTGAAGTTAAAGATATGTATTGCCTATGTGCCTGCAATTCTTTTGCTAGGTATATAGCCAATAGAAATGTGTGCCCATGTACATCCAGAGATACGTGTCTGAATATTCACAGTAACATTATTTGTAATAACCGCATACTGGAAACACACACACACAAATCTATAAACAGTAGAATGGAGAAACAAATGGTGGTATTTTCATGCAATAAATATATATGGCAATGAATGAATTACAAATGAATAAATCATACAAAATGTATGCACCTTATAAGCATAATCTTGAGCAAAAGAAGCTAGGCACAAAAGTTTATATCAAAGTTCAAAAACATACCGTTTGATTCCCTTTGAATAAAAGTTAAAACACAAGGAAAAACGAAACTACAGGATTCAAGGATACATGTTTAAGTATTAAAACTAAAGAGAACAGCCAGGAAGGGGTTCCCTTAAAGAACAGTGGCCAACTGCTTGGGGAGGGGCACCAGAAGAGCTTCAGTAGTCTTGGCAATGTTCTGTTTCTTGACAAGGGTGCGGGACACACAGATACTTTGTGGTAACTCTGTGCTGTGTATTTTGAATTTGTGTACTCTTCTTTATATGTATGTATATATTTCACAGTTAAAAAGAAAACGGTAGGGGCGCTTGGGTGGCTCAGTTGGTTAAGCATCTGACCTCGGGTCAGGTCATGATCTCAAGGCTGTGCTGACAGCTCAGAGCACGGAGGCTGCTTCAGAGTCTGTGTCTCTCCCTCTGCCCCTCCCCTGCTCACACCGAGTCTCTCTCTCTTTCAAAAATAAATAAAGAAACATTAATAAAAAATAAAAAGGTAAGGTGGATGATGGATTTACCATTCAACAAACGGTATTGGGTCAATTGAACAGATATATAGCAAGAAAATATGAAATCCTTATCTGTCATACTCAAAAATCAATTATAGGTGTATAGAAAACCTATGAAAAAGCAAAACCTTGTAACTTTTAATAGGTACTAAGGGATAGGTCTTCATATTCCCGAAGAAAATACAGTAATACAACCAATAAAGGAAATGAGTGAGCTGACTACATTAAGATGAAAACTCTTCCATAAGCAACAAGCAAAAAAGGCAACCCATGCACTGAGAGGTAATTTTTAACTGGCAAACAATAATCAGAATGAGTTTAAAAGGTGTATATATTAGTGTGCCTGAGCATCCAACTCTTGATTTTGGCTCAGGTCATGATCCCAGGACGGTGGGACTGAGCCCCACATTGGGCTCCACGCTGAGCATGGAGACTGCTTAAGATTCTCTCTTCTCTCTCCCCCTCTCCCCTTCTTGCATGCCCTCTCTTTCTCTCTCTAAAATAATAAAAATAAATAAAGACAACTCCACTGGGGGTTGGAATGAGGGGGAGACAAGATGAGGGTGGGAAAAGGTAACCCACACTGAAAGCCACCTGCTGGCTGAAAGTGTGTGAAACACAGTAGGGCCTGTGCACGCAACGGAACTAGATGGCGGTCTAAATAAGTGAATTAAAGCCACATGTAGCAACATAAAAAAAATAAATCTCAAGAACAATGCTGATGGAATAAAACCCACAATGTAAAATCATCTAAATAAAATTAATCATGAATATTAAGCATCCAATATTACATATTGCTTATTGACATATACATATGTAGTAAAAATGTGAAAAAAATATGCACAGGAATGATATATGCCAACTTGAGGCCAGTAACTTCTGGGGAGGGAGAGAAATCAATCCAAGAAGGTTATACAAAGTCTTTAAATGCATCTGTATCATTTTATTTCTGTGAAGATAAAGATTTAAAGCAAGTAAGTTCTCTAGAATTTTATGCTCTCCCGGATCACTGAAGTCATTTCTAGAATACCAAGCAGCCTTGGTCTTTTTTTTTTTTTTCAACGTTTATTCATTTTTGGGACAGAGAGAGACAGAGCATGAACGGGGGAGGGGCAGAGAGAGAGGGAGACACAGAATCTCGGAAACAGGCTCCAGGCTCTGAGCCATCAGCCCAGAGCCTGATGCGGGGCTCGAACTCACGGACCGCGAGATCGTGACCTGGCTGAAGTCGGACGCTTAACCGACTGCGCCACCCAGGCGCCCCTGAAGTCATTTCTAAAAACAAACCAACTCCACTTCCTTAGCTCTTCTCGCTTTTATTCTTACATCGAGCTATGGGTTTAGACCACGTGGCACTGGCCCATGACAAACTTTGATGTTAAGGCACCACTTTACACGGACAGAAGCTTAAGGGACAGCCCTAGGAATGCTTAATATTTGCTTTCCTGGGGGCATGTTATTGTGGATATAACTTACTCCCTCCCACAGCATCTCTTTGTGAAGGTACAGGATTAGCTCAGTACCAGAAGCAGCTAACTCATTTTAAAGATAAATGAATCTTCTAGCAGGCCACAATTACCTCCTTTTCTTGGTTGCTAAGAGATGCTTAACTACATTTGTGAACTGCTGCTAAGAGAGGTACCTGGTTCTGCGATTTGTATTTCAATTCTTAATCTCACCCTCCAATCCTTACTGTCCTTTCATACAGACTTTTCAGGTGATTTACTTTATCCTCCTGTGTGTGCGTATTTGTAGACACATGCATGCTAATGGACAGCCATAAGGGGAAACTGTCATAAGTTTTATTGTATTAAAATTTATGACTTCATCAAAAGACACAATTAAGAGAATAGATGGCAAGCTGCAAAGCAGATGTTGGCAGTACGTACAACAAAAGGCTCACATCCACAGAATGTAAGGAACTCCTAAAAAGCAGCAGGAAAATGATAGATAATCCAAATGAAAAATGGACAGAGATGTTATAAATGACAGAGCTAAAATTCCAACCTGATCTTACTTTATTTTAAAACAATTATTGTTTCGCTTATTATTTGTTAACACTCTCCCGAGCCACATCATCAATCACTGTTTACCCCAGGGTCATGGTAGAAAATCTTCCAAATTATTTTCTTTTTTGAGGGCGGGGTTAATAACCTTCCCTATAATAATTGTATGTATATCATTCTAGAGATCAGATTATACTAAATACACTCATCAGCAACCTGCCTTTTTCATATAATTCATCCTATAAAAAATATTGCATTGATTATACCAGTATGGCTTCAATGAAGAATTTGAAAGATTTCCAATATACAGACACACGAGTAGTGTCCACATGTGGCTGGTTTGCCACACGCTTACCAGCAGGAAGTACATGTCCCTGGTTCAAACTCATAAATGGTGATCAGAAAACTTCCTCCAAGCTTCCTTCAAGTCGTACGAGCAAAGAAGTTGAGGAGTATAATAATATGGAAACAGAAAGCCTGAAGGATGAAAGGGGTGAGGGAAGGGGTTTCAAAAAGGAACAAGTGGCTAAAAATGAACAAAGGAATGTGGAAAAGGGAAGAAGAGTTAAATATAAAAAAAAAAAAAAAAAGTAGGACGTCTTTCAGGAAGAGCCTTGTTAATCAGGCCATGAATCTGAGCCAAGTATACCAAAGTCTGAGGAGCAAGATCAAGTTTCTGATTTCATAATTTAAGATCAATACAGGATGTGAGAGCCAACCCAACTGAGAGCGGGTATCATAACTCAGCTCTTACTTTTAACTACTTCTAAGTTTCCTATAGGTCTTCCCTTTGAGGTGCAATTTCTTTTCCCAAGTTTTAGTCATTTTCCCTGCCAATGCTGAATTTTATATGAACCAAATCCCCAAAACTCACTTGGGAGTTTTTGGAACAGAACAAAGTCCAGGTTTCACACCGTTAAAGAAAATGTTCAGGCCGTGGGTTGTAGCTGAATGACTTCAAAGGGGCTTCATTTTAAAACCTAAGAGAAGAGAAATATTTCCGGGTTCGAGAATAAATGTTTAGGGAAAGCATTGCTGGGGAATCTATCTTGGTTCAAAGGAGCGCTTGGGGTGTGGGATCTACCTTGGTATTGTATCAAAACTGAAGCTTAATGGGTTGTGACCATTTCAAAATTTAATTTAATTTAATTTAAGTTAGAATGGCACATTCAAAAAGAAAAGTGGAGGAGAAAAAAGCTGGACAGTCTAGGAACCATGGCCTGTAAGACGGCCCCCGAGTCAAAGTCTGAGAAATTATCATCGTATTTGTGCTGAGATATTCATGTAACAGAAAACGAGAAAAATAAAGACTAAAAGAGAGAGTGTGGATACATGTTGATAAGCTTAAATGTGTTATGGGAATGCTTCCTGTGGGCTGCGGGCTCTCACGGGAGCTTAAATAATGTAGGCACCGAAGGATTACAGTAGAGCAGCTGGCTCGTGCTGATGTGTTATCACAGGGAGAAGAAGACAGTAAAGACGATATGCAAATCTACGTGGCCCTGCAACCCTGCTCGATCTCACTCACTATTGGGTGATGTGTGTCCCCCTCTGGAGGAAAAAAATAATAATAACAAAATTAATTCCCCAAGCTCCAGGAAGGCTGAGAATCTGGAAAGACGAAAGCACATCTGCATAAAAACTTGAAGACTGATACCAAAAGTCTTAGAAACATGAAAAGCAACAGCAATAATCCAAAGTACTTTCAGCTGGTTTTGCCTGCGGCCCGCACTGCCTTTTCCAGAGTTCTCCAGGACCAGAGGGGAGGCTGACAGTACCCATTTCCAGGTGTTTCTCGCACATATGTACCAAAGGAGGTACCACAAGGTCTGCTTTGGATTAAAGTTATGGACACCAGATTTCAAAACCAAGAACAAAATGTTTCAGGAGTTCATTTCAGTTTTGTCTCACCAAAACCAGAGGATTTGGGGAAAGGAGAATGCTATAGTTCTGAATTCCCTTAATGATTTAAGGAAGTGGAGAGCCAAAGGCATTTTCATATATTAGTCCCCCCCACCACCAAAAAAGACTGTGACTACATCCTGACAGTAAAAAATATTTTTGACAGTGTTCCCTAATTACCAACAGTGATGCCTGTGGCAAGCAGGAAGTAATTAATGAGCGGCATTGCTCTTATTATGCTTAAGATCATCTGCAGTATTACCAACAGACTTGACTTAAGGTCTGAGAAAAGAGCACCATGAAATGGCTTTGATCTCATAGAATTACAAGGTAGGCTTTAAAAATATTCCCAAGTGGGGCGCCTGCGTGCCTGACTGGGTTAGGCTTCTGACTTCGGCTCAGGTCATGGTCTCACGGTTTGTGAGTTCAAGCCCCACGTCCGGCTCTGTACTGACAGCTCCAAGCCTGGAGCCTGCTTCGGAATTGGTGTCTCCGTCTCTCTCTGCACCCCCCACCCCCCACCTTTCATGCTCGGTCTGTCTCTCTCTCAAAAATAAATAAACATGTTAAAAAATTTATTTTAATAGTCACAAGTGATCAGGGAGTCCTAAAGAAAAAATAATAGATTTATTATCTTAATTTGTAGCATAATGCATCACCAAGGAATAAATGAAACTGGCAAAATATTTTTAGATGCATGTAATGCCTGTACATTGAATGGCAAGTTACTGTGGAGAATTTAGTTATGGTACCTGATCATCAAAACAATGTCATCTTATTCTAAAATTAATATAATATACTTTTACACAAAAACTAGATATCCATGAGCAATGTCAGGTAAAAACTAGGATAAATAATCTGTAATGTCCAAATAATTGAAGAACTGAATTTATGTGGTAGAATCAGGTGATGACCTACCTAAGGAACTGAGGTTAAACTGATAAGCATTAAATCACTATATATATATATATATATATATATATATATATATATGTATATGTCTTTACAGGTACAATGTACTTGCCTTGTATAAAATGTGGATAAAAAATGTGTACTGATAAACATTTCCATTTCTCTAGCTAAAATGTAAACAGTGACATAAGAAATAAAACTATGTGTGCTTCTACATCTTCCGTGTAGTTGACAAATTTTTTTTTACTGGACAGCAAACTAGAGAGATCACGTCCCATATAACGAAGGCCTTCCTCTCCTCTTACTCTCTACCCAACAAAAGCACATCTCTTTTATGAGGCCCTTCTGGGCAAAGTTCATTTTGTTTTTCATTTTTCGTATCTCTTTAGATGCCCAGTACCTAGCACATAGTAGATAAGCCCTCAAAACATTTTCTATCTTGATTCAACATTCGAAGAAATCAGAAAAGCTGTCTTATTCTGTTCCCAACTATGATATGCACTACATTCAAAATACTATATCCAAAGATTAAGGAACAACAACTGAACACAGATATGAAGACAGAAATACATATAGAGAGATTATAGCTAAAATTCTGATGGTAATTGCTTACCTTAAATCTTGGGAACTGACTGCCTTGTATTTTAGCTTGCTTGTCAGGCACTTTTATGGTAGCTACAGAGGGCAAGTGGCTGATAAAACATTCTTAAAAAGTTACTTGAGGGGCGCCTGGGTGGCGCAGTCGGTTAAGCGTCCGACTTCAGCCAGGTCACGATCTCGCGGTCCATGAGTTCGAGCCCCGCGTCAGGCTCTGGGCTGATGGTTCAGAGCCTGGAGCCTGTTTCTGATTCTGTGTCTCCCTCTCTCTCTGCCCCTCCCCCGTTCATGCTCTGTCTCTCTCTGTCCCAAAAATAAAAATAAACGTTGAAAAAAAAAAAAATTAAAAAAAAAAAAAAAGTTACTTGATTCAAAAGCCCATAAACTTGTAACCCTGAAAAGATTCTGAAATGCATGAATAGGTGAATAGGTAACTCAGCTCTATATGGGATATTGGTTCCTGAACTTTTTTGTTTTTTATTTTTTGTGGAGGAAGGGAGGGAGGGAGGTTGGGCGGCGGTGGGGGGGAGGGAGGATCTTAAGCGGGCTCCACACGCAGCATGGAGCCTGACACAGGGCTGGATCCCACGACCCTGGGATCATGAGCTGAGTGGAAATCGAGTCGGACGCTCAACTGACTAAGCCACCCAGGCGTCCCTCCTGAACTCTTTATCAATCCTACATGCAAAAGAAATGCTATAAAGGACTGCATATTTATTTTGATACAGATATTAATGCTTCTAGAAAAATAAAATATTTAAAAGGACCAGAAGCCAACATTCTTCTTTACCAAAAAATGTATAGTATGGAAAGTGTATTTTAATATGTCAGATTGTGTTTTAATCAGCTAGTGGAGATATCTCACTTCCTTCTCTTTGTTTTTTATCCTATCAGAAGGATATTTAATATTTACTGTTGGCAGGTCTGCAATGTCTGCCTCTAACAGGATGTCAGGAATCTTTTCCATTCCCCCAACACACACACGCTGAACTCCCGCTCGAAGTGAGTTTTCTATGCCCCTGCATTATTCTCCATAGTCAATTCTGACTCATCAAGACTTTATCATCCTCAAAATCCGTATTTATACCTGTTAGGATTTCATGTAATGGGGAGAAGATTATAAATACTGAATCAGTTCTCCACACAAGCATATCAAGGGTATTTTTCCAATCATTCACTGCTTAGCAGAGATAGAATTATGCCACAGTCTATAGAATTCTGTAAGAGCCGAAGGGCCTCGTCACTGAGACACTTCTTGGCTCCACAATGAACTGATTCAGAACCCAGCTGCAAAGTCACTCACATGTGCCAAGAGAGGTTTTGAGTACTCTTTGGGGCCCACCCAACACCCAAACAATGATTTAAACAAAACGAAAACAAAACAAAACAGGCTGACTGGCTCCAACACTCCCAGCTCCATCCTGTAGGAAGAGTAGGAAAAGGGCTAGAAAAAGATGTGAGGGTTAGCCTAGGGATTTCCATGTTATTTTCATTTTCTGAGGGTTAAAAGTATAAAATAGGGTCAAATTAAGCCTGAACACACGGGCCTGCTCACACATCTGACAAAAGAGTTTACCGTTCTCATTACACCATGTGCTACCACAGGGTTATTTTTATTATTTAAAAAATCCCCAACCCAGTAGTCAAAATGCAGTGAAATAAGTTTACCCCATGCTCCACACCCTGCATCCTCTTATTTGTATCAGATATTAAAATGATAATCCATTGTCTGTCCAAAGAGCACTCACCTCATTGTCCGACTCCACGAGAACTTGATCATATTCACTAAGCGCTACTAGAAACATGATAGAGGTGACATTTTCAAAGCAGTGTATCCATTTTCTTCTCTCTGACCTCTGGCCCCCTACATCGACCATTCTGTAAGGTTAACAATATTTATATTAATAGCATATAAAGAAAACAATTCAACATAAATATAGCTCTACTTATACTCTTAGGAAAAAAACACTCTCTAAAAGAGAATGGTCATCCAAGTCAATTCAATTACTTATTAAACATCTACTAATTTTCTGTTACCTAACAGTCAAAGTCAAGACATTCCGGGTAATAAGCCGCTGTGGCTACAAGAAAGTTATCTGATGTGTATGAAAATGATAACTTTGCAAAAAATCCGGGACTGAAGTCAAGCAAAATGGTGTTTTACCTAATCGTGCACAGAAGAGTCAGGAACAAAATATGGTTTGTGGTAAGCTATAAGGGCAAGTACTGACTTCAGTTTCTTTTTCTGTGAAGTGAGAATGAAGATCCTGTGTATTTCTCAAGGACACTAGAAAGGACTGTAAATACATTTAAAAGATACAAGATGCTATGTATTTCAATATGGGTGTGTGTGATGCTTCAACTAAATGCAAACAGGACCCCACTGATACTTTATCCAAAGGGTATTGTGACTTGCTTTCTCCTTCCAATATTGGCAATTATTTGGGACAAGTCCAGTCATGTTGGGTAACATGACTCAACTGGCCTTATGCACAAACCAACTTGTTAACCTGCTACAAGTCAGGTGTATAAAATGTCAAGACGCTGTAAGAGGCATCATTCGAGCTCTTTCAAGGATGTGTTTTTAACACAACTGTGTGCTAGTTACTAGTTAGGAACCACCAACGACATCAATTAATTTGAGTTTTAATGTTCATATGAAAATATCAAGCAATACTTGGTACTGAATCCAAGTTGCTTCAAACTGTTCAATCCGTATCTCAACTAACACGTGCACCACATTTGTGGGATAAAATGCTATCAGAGAATGAAAGCTGTAGGTACACAAGTTTGAGAGTAGGGCTCTTTGAGCATTTCTTAAAAACTGCAGTTATTCCTGGTGTCTCTCTGCCTCCAAGCATTAAACATAAACTAAGAAATCGAGGATCGTCTAGGGACTGCTTCTAAAAGTTCTCTAAGGCAAAGAAGAGATATTTAAGGGGCAAAACAATGGATTCAGGGAGACCTATAAACTATGGACATCAAAACTAAAATTCTTAAGTTTTTAGAAATATTAAATTCTAGCTCTTTCCCCATGCCAAACAAACAATTCACTACTCACTCACATGAAATCCTCATTCTATAAAACCCTGTCACTCTGAGCCCTGTAAGATGCTTCTGATGGTGGCAGGGAATTACTCTTCTTGGCCATTACTTTTACTGTGGTGGCCAAAAACGTCCTCTACAGCTAGTGTACGTGGTGTAATAAAAACGAGATGCTTCAGAATTCACTAATAATTATAAAACAATGAGGAGATGAAAATCTCTACGAAATGCCCTACATTTTCTGAAAGTATCCTGTCGTACAGTTATAAGAGGAAAGAAATTTGGGTGTTCCCCATGAAAGATCTTTAAACGCTATGAACTCAAAGCTTAAGTGATCCAGAATGCTGGAACTATAAGGAATGCTGGCGATCATCTAATGCAACCATTTTAGAGATGAAAAAAAGGAGGCTCAGAAATATTTCCAAAACATCACCCCCTTTACGGATATGTCTATGAGTGTGGCATTTGGCGGTCAGGCATAACTGTAGGGCAGAGACTGATTCGACTAAAGTCCAGAGTATTTTGTCAGGGAATGACAGACAGCCTGCTCATCTGAACCACTGTGGAGTCACACGGGTCACATTAACTCCTATTTCACACCCCTGTAGCATATGTAGTTGTCTTCAATGGCATAGGCTCCCCCAAAGAACTCAACTCTCTGTGCTCAAAGACATATTCACACGGTTTCATTTCTCAAAGCACAATGTGGTTTGTATTCTAACTAAAAGTACAACCGAGTGATTAAATGAAAGCATATTATTTTTCTCTTAAAAAAAAATTAGAACACTTCTGAAGTATTACCCACACAGAACAGTAACAGAATTTTTCATTCTTTTTTCCTACATACATTTAGGCTGGGCTAACCAATCCATTTTCAAAATGACAAATTCTGAAATTTTTCAAGCAAGTTATTTTAGGGATATGAAACACCCCGTATTGTTATTGCAACTGAAGAATTTTGCATTGGTACCAGCACGCTTGGGAAACAACACGAAAGCTTGTGACAGCATATAGTTTCTATTATTAGTAGGGTCATAAGATCATTCATGTATTATACAAATCTAAAAATCTATCCTCACAGTTAAAAACGATTCTCAAAGAGTAATAGGATCAATGTTTAAGTGACTGATTTTGTTCAACCCCCAGCAAACTAAGATTTCATTGATTTCTTTGTGATCGAATTTGAAATGAGAAACCTGCCCACACACCTTTCCTCTACTTCCTCTTTCTGGAACACGTTATTTTATTTGTGTGTCTAATGATAATAATTGGTATAAAGGTGATATTGTTTCAAAGTCTACAACGGATTTCAGTATTTGTAGAGTTCACCAAATGTACTCAAGGCATAGGAGCTGGAAGGTGGGTTTTATGGACTCATTTACTACCTGAAAATGACACTTTGTAAGTCAAAGGGGTATTCGATGATCCCTGTGGTGGGGACTCGAACTCTAAGCACATCTTGTTGCGTAGGCAGGTAGGCGGGGTCGGCAACACGGTCCAAGTCATTAAGATAGCTGGAGGAGGGAAGACACAATGAGAAGGTTAGGACACCATCAGGCCAAATCTGCCTATGGAAATGGAAGGGCAAAAACAAATCCTAACAGGTAGAGAAGAGAAAGAAAAATTTCATCAAGTGACAGAGAAATCTGGAAAGTTGAAAGGTAAAGTCAACCTTCCATTAGTCACAGCAAGGTTACCCATCTATGGATTACTTGCTTCACAGGCTTTCTGATGCCTTCTCTTACTATCAGAACCCATACAAAAAGTAGAGGGGGGAAAAGAAAAGAAATTCAATGAGCCTTCTACCTTCTACTTGTTTAGCAGGTTTGATGGGTAAAGCAGGAGGTTAAAGCAAATAGTTTTTGAATTACTTACATAAATTTTATTTGTCTAGTTGTATAAACAAACAGATAACAGTTACATATGAGGTCAGGATTATTCATATATAAGACTTGCTTGGCCCTGGAGAGGATGGGCACAGATATGGTTTCAAGCATATATATTTATATTTTTATTTTTATTTTTATAATATATATATATATATATATATATATATATATATATATATTTATTTATTTATTTATTTTGGCCTTTTTGCAGAACATCAGTCTTTTCCTGGAATGTATTTCCTCATTCCCCTAAGAGAGGACAGCAGCATACCATGTCTTAAATTCTGTCCAAAGCTGAAGTCATATGTAATTAATGTGAAGCCACAAGATTTGAGATTTCTGGTTACTCAGGTAACAATGTCTAAGGTCAGATATTTCCAGTGTTCAGAGTCATCACACCTAAGCTTTAAATTTATCTGCTTATATGATACTTCTCCATTCCTTAAAAAAAAAAAAAAAAGGCTTTTCATTTTGAAATAATTTTAGACCTACAAGAAGTCACAAAATTATCACAGAAAATTCCCCCTGTACCCTTCACCCAGCTTTCCCCAATAATAACTTACATAATGACAACATACTATCAAAACCAGAAAACTGATATCCATCCAATACTATTAACTTAACTACAGACCTTACTTAGATTTCACCAATTCTTTCTTTTTTTCTTTCTTTTAAGTAGGCTCCACACCCAGGGTAGAGCCCAACGCGGGGTTTGAACTCATGACACTGTGATCAAGACATGAGCTGAGATCAAGAGTCAGACGCTTAACTGAATCAGCCACCCAGGCAACCCCTAGATTTCACCAGTTCTTAAACACACACATTTTTGGGGGGGAAGTGTATAGTTCTATGACATTTTATCACATGTAGAGATTCGTACAATCCCCAACACAATCAGGATACAGAATTGTTCTGCCAACCGCAAAGCAAGTGTCCTGTGTGTTACCTCTCCTAAGTCTGGCAACCACACATATGTTCTCCATCAGAGTAATTTTGTCACTTGAAAAATTTTATGTTCCATTTACTTTTCGTTCTCTCAAGTTGCAAAAAAAAAAAATATTTTGCAACTCTGAGAATGACATGATTTGATATAATTAACAGCCAACTGGTGAAAAGGACTGGTCTGCATGGCACCCTAATGATTTCAAAGACTTGCTACTCTCCTTGGCCCTGGAAAGGATGGATGGGCACAGATACGGTTTCAAGCACGTAACTACACAAGTGTAGACACACAGTAACTCACAAGTAAACAAGATTTAAAGAACAGATTGCCCCATTCACTGAATGAGAAGGGATTACAATCATAACACCTTTACGCCCACAAACAAGACAGTAAGTTATGATATACAAAACATGAGATGTCTGGTGCAGAGTGTGTTATAAATCACCAAGTGCACACTCAGTTCACATGTCCTATGTAGGGGAAGGATTCTGTCTCACACATCGCTATACCTGCCTTAGTGCCTAAAAGAGTGCCTGGCAGATAGTCTTATATGAATATTTTTGGGATGGATAGATGGTTTTCCTCTGCTGGTATTTAGTTTTACCATTATTTAAATACCACTGTTACCAGTGGTGTTTCCATATTAATTATATTATTGAATTTGAAACTGCTTGTTGACAAGAAATATTCCATTAATTCGCCAAGATCGATGCATCATTAAAAATAGTAGAGCTGAGAGACTTCAACAAGGAAATAAAAGAACTGCTTTTTTGGAGGCATATCAATGGTTTGAGACAAAAAAGGATCATCTTGGAAATTCCTAATGCAAAGCAACTAAGTAATTAGTATTCTAGTGACCTTACCCACAACATATCAATGATTCTCTAGCTGGCAATTAGCTCTCTACTGACTGATAGAAACCAGCCTCACATCTTCAATTATTATAAAAATGGCCGGAGGATGAAGACAGGAAGGCTGAGACAATACTGGTGTGGGGGACAGGGAGAAAAATGGACAGGATCCAGAAATTTAGTCAGTATCTTGGCATGGCCTTGGAGGTATCTGATGGGGTTAACAAGCCATGTTTTGGAAGCTGGTTTATATCTCATTCTACAGATAAACCGGCTCATCACACTATAAATGCAAAATCAGTTGGCTAGTCAGTAGAGCTGGAGTTTTCTGATTTACCAACCACATGACTTGAAAAACTTGAATGTACATTCTGAAACCCACAAGACCGTCATTTATTTAATTACCGTCTATAAAAATCAATTCAGAGAAATCAGAGAACTTCTAATTTACATTGGCAAGCTGGCTCAGAAATATGCTACCCAATAAAATATTTCTACTCACTTAATACAACTCACAGAGGTCAAATGGAGGGTGGCTAATTCTTGTACATAAGGTACTGTCATGTCCCCGCAGTAAAGAGAAATCATGGCTTTCTGATTCTCAAAGTACTAAACGGGCTACTCGTTGCCACTCCACTTTTAAACACAAATATGTATTTGCACAGGAGAATTTAAAGTATCATCACATGAAGTGGGAAATTATCTATCACACTGCACATGATGGGGCAAAGACAGAATCAGGGTACTATTCCGCAACCAAAAAAGGCACGTAAAAGGACTTACTGACTGCCCTAAAAATATTGCCCATGGGGTGTCTCTGTGAACCAACGGCACTACTAAAACACTAGCTGAGTATCTAAAGCATTCATACTTGCAAGAGTACTTTTCCTTCTTTATCTTTCTTTTGCTCCTTTTCTCTTTTTTTATAAAGGTTTATTTATTTTTGAGAGAGGACCCACGAGCTGGGGAGAGGCATGGGGGGGGGGGGGGGACAGAGGATCTGAGGCAGGCTCTGTGCTGACGGCAGCGAGAGCCCAATGCAGGGGCTTGAACGCATGAACCCGAGATCATGACCTGAGCCGAAGTCGGACGCTCAACCGACTGAGCCACCCAGGCGCCCCTCTTTTGCTCCTTTTCACTGTCAGTATAGTTCACAGAAAGTAACAACCACCTCATAACAAACTTAGACTGAGCACTTACTTGCTGCTTGCCACACTGGGTTCCGTCTGTTCACTGCCCAGGTGGCAAGAGCGAGGAAATAACTACTGAAGATGCTCCATACATTTCTGACTAAATAAACTGCACTTCTCGCTTGACATTCTTTTGGCTTTGCCTCCGTTGGGTGGTGGAGAAGGACTGAAGATGCGTTGTGGACAGTGAAACAGGCAAAATATGTATGCGACCAAGACCCGCAGTTTCCAGGGCGCCTGGATGGCTCAGTCCGTTAAATGTCTGACTCTTTTTTTTCTATTTTTTTATTAAAAAAATTTTTTTAATGTTTATTTCTGAGACAGAGAGAGACAGAGCATGAGTGGGGGAGGGGCAGAGAGAGAGGGAGACACAGAATCCGAAACGGGCTCCAGGCTCTGAGCTGTCAGCACAGAGCCCGACGCGGGGCTCGAACTCACAGACTGTGAGATCATGACCTGAGCCGAAGCTGGACACTTAACCGACTGAGCCACCCAGGCGCCCCCAAATGTCCGACTCTTGATTTCAGCTCAGGTCATGATCTCTCTTGGGATTCTCTGTCTCCCTCTCTCTGTGTGCCTCCCCTGCTCTCTCTCTCAAAATAAATAAACATAAAAAAAAAAAAAAAAAGACCTGCAGTTTTCACGGCCAGGAGTGGGCCAATGAGGAGAGCTTGCTCCTGTGTAAGCCCCACCCATGTGCCCCCTTGGCTCTGGGCTCACAGCACTTTCTGCATTTCACGTCCGCTTAGGGGAAAAAGCCACTCTGTTCCTTTAGAAATGGGGTTACAGAGCAGAAGGGACTAGCACATCCTCATGTGTTGATTCTTGACACATTGTGAGGGAAGGTAATAGAAGAGTCTCTGAACTGAACTGTGCTTTACATCGAAGCATCTCATTTTCTGAAGAAACACTTGGGTGGAATATGCCGGTTGGGCAGGGGGAGGGGGGTGCGGGGGAAGAGGTTCATGGTGGATTATTCCATTCATTTAACCTTTTACAAAGAAACACTGAGGTCTGAACAAATTTATATTGCAGAGTAAATTCAGAAAGTTAATTATAGCTATAATTTGTTTTGTAGGAATGATTCTGAGAGGCTGCTGAGGTCATTCTCAGGGTGTTGCTATGGTAACAGGCACAAGGTACATTTCCAAGGCAATGTATGTGTAACAAGTGGCTGGCAGGAGCTCTCTCCTGATGTCAGGGAGACAGATCTCCCATGGTATACATGGGACTTCTTTAACTGTCTAGGAGACAAGACATATGCAAGAGTGCTAGAAAATGGGAGGTTTAGTTGATAAAACTCACCTTACTCCCATCCATCCACCCAATAACTTGTCATCGCTTTGAGATATTTCTAATTGATAACTTGGTAAGTGATTAAAAAAAAAAAAAAGTCCCCACTATTTTTCCACGTGTGTTTGTCCCGTCAGGGTTCTCACACTCAGTGCGATCAGGGACCATGACTACCTTTGTTCGTGTCTGGTCACCAACGCTTAGTCGAAGGACTAGACACAGCAGCAGGTGCTCAACAGGTGACAAACTGAAACAATTTGGTGGAAAATGCTGTAGTGGTTAGAACAGCAAGTTACACCTTTTAGGAGAAAACACAGGAGTAAGGGGGTTGTTAGCTACCTGTGTAATTACCTGGCTGGGATATTACTCGCCTGCATTATGCAAGAACTAAATTTTGAATTTAAATGCCTCTGACGAATGTAGAGACAAGACAGAAAGGAAAGGCATCATCTATTTAATTTCATTCAGCAGCGGTACTTCCCTGCTCCTCTCTAGGTCCTGGCCAGAGAACGATATAATTTGTGTATCTGCTTTATGCTTGTCAATATCAAGCTTTCAGGCCTTGGAATTCCCTCTAACCCTGGGCAAATGGAGGGAGTGGTACTTTACAGACAGAAGATTCTCACACACTCCCCTTAATGGTAGAAACGGGTTTCTGATGGTTTTCAGTGAAAAACAAGGCAATAAGAAAACTCATGTAGTAAAATTTCAATAGTTTGTTTCCCACCATGAGAAAAATGCAGGGTCATCTAGAAATCACTGATACATTTTGACCATGACATTCTCATAGGTGCTAAGGCCAGGAGATTCCCAGGACATAATCCCTGCCTTCAAGAAGTTTACCGACTTGTGTCAAGAAAAGGGCTATACGAAGAGGCAAAATGGTGAAGTTTATTAGGGATAGAATGAACATTCACATATTTTGGACAGAGTCATTTTCTGGGAACTTGTTTGAACTGTCTCTAATCCTTGGTGATTATCCACAAAGCACCCTTCTGTAGTATGAGTGATTTGATTAAGGAAATCATGCCCATTAGTTTATCATCACACCTTGTAGCTGCTAAATTCTTTATATATTTAACTTCAGGGTCACCTCTGGCTACAAAAAAAATAAGAAATTCAGAAATAGGATGTAATTACTTTAAATGATTAAACATATAGGAGAAAAGCTTAACTGTCCCTAAAATAAAAGCTCCAATCAAAATAATTATGGCATTTTCTCTCTTGAATGTTTTTTTTAAAAAAAAATGCCAATTATTCCTCTTTTTTGACAATAGGTTGTCAATAACAGTTTTGAGTTCACCTTCCCATTTAATTTATGCTCCAATCTGACATGTAATGAGAGCCTGTTTTTGACAGAAACATCTTTTTAAAATCGAAGAGAAAAAAACCCACCACCTATGACTGGAAGGGTAATTGAAAAGAAATTAGAAATTAAGTGGCTTTTTTTAAAGGCAAGAAACATGAATAAAATTCAGAGATGACTCAGCAGGTAAACTATATCACATTACAGCTGTGGTTAAAAAAAAAAAAATGTAGTAAGTTATAGGCATACAACCCTCAGCAATTACACCAAAAGGGGGAATACCTGTGGGTGGTAAGTGAAAAAAGAAATCTCTGACATTTGGTATAAATCCAACCAAACATAGTAAGATAGATGAATAGCTCCTCGGAGTAGTTAACCTGCTATGGGCTGGTGCTGCGCATATGTGCCCGCATCCTTCAATTCCCGTGGAAGGGCCTGCTCTCAACAGGCTGCATTTATGACAGATTTGCAGCTCAAGTCAGACATTAAAAGGAAGTTCTGGCACAGAAAATGGCTCTGGGTAGAATTTCACATTTTTAATTATTGAAAAGAAGGTTAGAAAAACTAGGTCGGCTTCATCAAAAAACCTAAGAAGGCCTCATTGTAAGAGGAACAGTCTGAGGGGAGTTCAAAGCTAGATCACGCCAGGAGATCTTCTTTGACACTGTCCAAAGCAGCTGAAGCTAAGGAGACAACCAGGAACACGTGATTCCCGTACAGGTACCATGTGACCACAGGGGCTCGAAGGCAAAAAATAAAAAAGACAGAGCGAACGTTCAAAGAACAACATGGAGGGAAGTAACAGTTTTGCGAAACTGCCAGTCGCTGGGGGCAGTGAAGTACAGGGTCTGGTGCCCAACCTTCTGCATCTGGCAGGTCTTGTTGCAGAAAGGAACCTGCCTGGTCATCTGGTTAGGCTGGTTAGCTGCACAGGATTACTCATTATGCAAACGCTCCCATCCCGTGAAGAGCTCATTTTGTGGGGGGCAAACCAACTTTCCTCCTTCATTTTTAACACCTGGCACACCATGATCAGCGTTCAAGGAAGGGCAGCATGTATCACGGGGAGTTGGGTCCTAAGAAGTTATTTGTTTTCAGTACAAAATTACAGATTTAAAACAAAGATCACCCAGTGGTAGCAAGTAGGTGATATCCTTATGGTTTATGAAAACAACTCAAGGGAGAATATTCTGGGGGATAAAAGAGAAGTCTGAGAAATCATGCATTTCAATTATCCTTGGCCAAAGAACTAAACCGACTCAGGAAAGCAGATTTGGAAAAGTAAATTAAGTGTCTCATAAAAAGATCCTATCGCTGCATCTGTTAAATAGTTTCAGGTTCTTAGGAATCTTATATATGGTTAGTTGATACGAATGCTTCAAATAAAGAACCCATCGATGTCAAATGGAAAATGGGCTAGGCAACTTGTGCGTCTGCTTGGGTCATGGAGATAGATTTTTCAGTCTGTTGCTCAAACAAATAAGTCGATCTTATAATTAAAAGCAAAAGCAAAATGAGAAAAGAGAGGCAAAAAGAAAGAGAAAAGGGAAGGAAGAGGCCTTTTTCAATTTGCTGGTCTGGCTTTCTGCTTTGTTAATTTATTTGCCTTTTACGTGGTAACTTTCAAAGCTGCTAATTCTGACAAAATTTTTACACTTCTAAAACATATCAAGAGGGGCGCCTGGGAGGCTCAGTTAAGCATCGGACTCCTGCTTTTGGCTCAGGTCATGATCTCACCATTCGTGGGATCAAGCCCCGCATCAGGCTCTGTGCTGACAGCGCAGAGCCTGCTTGGGATTCTCTCCTTCTCCCCGTCTCTCTCAAGATAAATAAATAAATATGAAAAAAAGTAAAACAAAGCAATTCAAGAAACATTAAAAAACTGCTTTTTATCCTTGCCTGCTTGTCCTGAAATGTAACGATAGTGCTTAATTCAGTTAATTTACACAAACTTATTGAAAATCTGTTATATGTTAAAGCTAATGCACTCTGTGTGTGTCAGAGGGAGGGGGGCTGGCACAGGGAGCTGGTACAAAATACTTAAGATATATATATCCTTTGCCTTGAGGGACAGGAGGCTACCTGGGAAGCTAAGATAGCACAGATGAATCAATTAAGAAATAATTAAGTGCCAAATTGTGAGCTGCTAACTATGAAGGCAATAAGGAAGGAGAGATGATTATGAACTGTAGTCACTAGAGAATAGTGTGGAGGAGATGTGGGGGATGAGTTACACTGAGCAGACAAAATGAGATTTGGGTAGGCAGAAACGAAAAGAAAGATGGGAAGAAATTAGGAAAACCCAGAAGTTACTTACTTTCTTACTCTTCAGTCATTCATCCAATTACTTTCTCCGAAAGTCTACACTGAAAGCTAGGTACTGTGCAAACATGGAGTGCCAACCATAAAATTAAAAAAAAAAAAAAAAAAAGATGTGAGTCCTGTCCTCAAGGAGCTTGTAGTCTGGCAATGGAGATGAATGTGCTTTAAGTAATTACACTGCAAGGCAGGGGCACCTGGGTGGCTCAGTCGGTTGGGCGTCCGACTTCAGCTCAGGTCATGACCTCACAGTCTGTGAGTTCGAGCCCTGCGTCGGGCTCTGTGCTGACAGCTCAAAACCTGGAGCCTGCTTCGGATTCTGCGTCCCCCTCTCTCTCTGCTCCTCCCCTGCTCATGCTCTGTCTCTCTCTGTCTCAAAAATAAATAAACATTAAAAAAATGTTAAATAACTAGAGGCTCCAGTGGTTGTAGGCAAGCGTCAGCCATGAGAAAAAACACTACTGATTAAAGTAGGTATCTCAGTGTCACGTCCCCTTAACTTGGTTGGATGTTGGTTCTGTAAGATCAGAACTTTCATTCTGATGAGGATGATCAGGTCTGAGGAGCTGGTCATAGTAAACTAATTGCACTAATTACAGATCAAAATTCAACTCATTACTTTAAATCAAGATGCCATAGTGATAATGAAGCATCAGGGTCATCCAGTCAGAGTTAAAAGACTGCTTGGCAGGCAGGAGTCAAAATAAAGGGACCCAAATGACCTAAAGGGTTACATGGAGAGAGCAAGGTTCCAAAGCTTACTTGTGACTGAAGCGAGAGTTGTCTTCTGCTCAGGTACCTGTTCTATTACAAAAGGCTGTCAATTCTACCCTTGGATCCACTGATGGTTAAACCTATCACACTCTCCTTAACCAGCTGTTCCAGGTACGACAATGGGCAAAAGGCAAGACGTGTAAGACACAATCCTGGCTCTCAGAGTCAAATCAACTCAATGAACATTTCTGGTCATTCATAGCATCTTTGGTACTAGACGCTGTTTACATGGCATTGTAGAGGTACTGACAGGGAATATGACACGGGGTTCTCCGATGCCCACTTCCTATCAAATTTTGTTGTGCAAAGCAGCACTTACTGAGTACTGCGGAAGGAATACAAGCCATCCATTCTCTCAGTATTCTGAAATTTAGCTTTGGGTTAATTCAGAGGACAGGGGCCCTAAGGTAAGTTCTATCTGAATGCAAGTGAACGCAGAATACCAGGTGCCTGTAAACATTCAGTCTTCTCTAAGAGATATCTGCCATTTGAGTTGTGGGGGGAGAGGGGGGCAGGCGGTGGTAAAAATCGGACAGTAAATATTCTAGGCTTTGTGGGCCATACAGTCTCTGTTGCAACTATTTAACTCTGCCAATGGGCGCAAAACCAGCTATAGGTAATACATAAGCAAATGAGCGTGGTTGTGTTCCAATAAAACTTTATTTATAAAAAAAAAAAACCAGGCAGCAGGCTGAATTTGGCCTGTGGGTTTGCCAATCCCTGTTCGGGAGTAACAACATTCCTGGTTTCAACTGGGGACAGTGCCGTCCTGGGGAGACTGTGGAGAAGAGGCCGAACTACAGAAGCTGAAGACGCTGTGCCAAAGCGTGAGCGGGCAGCAAGCTGACAATATGAAGCATGTCACTCGCACCCGCTATGCCCTTTAGGCAGGGTGAATGAATGGCAGACAGGTGCCCTTTCCCTATTACATCGCAGTAATGAAGGTTAGAGTGTAAAGCATACCCAAGTCTTATCTTAGCATCTCTGAAGTGCCAAGGGTTCTAAAAAACGAATAATAAAGACCCGCATCTTAGAATCATCAGTTCACTGTGGAAGACAAAAATTTTGTTTGTTTTGTTTGTTTTATTCTTGCAAAAGGTTATTAGGAGATACGGCTCATTAGATGACAAAACAGAACAAAAATAGAAGTAAATATGTCACTCAAGTGAAAAAAAAAATGACATACTATTGTTGGTCTTTTCAAAAAGAGCAAACATATTCAATATCCATGCCTTCTTCTGGGCTCAAGATGACATTTTTAGTAATTTAACCATGTAGAGAATAATCTTTGTTCATTCCATTCTCAGGTAAATTTGGGGGTGCCAGGTTTTCACTTGACTGCATAGGATAATGGTTTCTCAGATAAAGGCAGTCTACTGTAATAGATCACAGGATTTCAGAATTTAGAAGGCAATTTAGAGATTACAGATCACACACCAGAGTCTGGAGCAAGTGGGGTTTACTTTGTCAAAACCCCAGAGGTGATGAGTGGCAGAGGGAACTCCATCAAAGACTAGACCTTGACCCAACGTTCTCTCGACAAGACGATAATCTTGTCTGTCTCCAAAAGCCTGCAGTAGGTTTACACTTCCTTTTTATCAGCAGATGAAGAGTAAAGTCAGGATGGCTCCAAGCGTCAAAGGAAACACACCCTAGAGTTAACTATTTTGCTCATCAGTCAGGAACTTTTTACCAAGGTATCTCTTCAAAAGAATTCAGCCCTAAATCAGGTGGATATACTGAGTCTACCTCTGAAATTCCTATTGCATTTTGAGCTCAACATTCAAATTCCTTGCACGTTTTTTTTTAAATTTTGTTTTATTTTAATGTTTATTTATTTTTGAAACAGAGAGAGACAGAGCATGAACAGGGGAGGGGCAGAGAGAGAGGGAGACACAGAATCTGAAACAGGCTCCAGGCTCTGAGCTGGCAGCACAGAGCCCAACGCGGGGCTCGAACTCACGGACCGCGAGATCATGACCTGAGCCGAAGCCGGACGCTTAACAGACTGAGCCACCCAGGTGCCCCTCCTTACACATTTTTAAATTAAGTTAAAAATTTAGGCATGAGGTTAAAAGTAAGCTCCAACAGTGACTTACGCCCAAAAGCCAATTTACGTATGTGTTTTGGATTTACAGAAAATTTCAAGAAGGTGTCTGATCTGCTGAGCTCCTTGGAGGGAACTTCAGGAAAGGTGAGATTAGGGATTATTTGGTCTCTTGAGGTGAACACAGAGCAGTCTTTGCCAAAAGCCTGCAGTGTGAGGACTTCTCTCACTACATGCCAATGTGATGGAGATTTAGTACTGTAGGCAGTGAACTCATTTGACCTGATGCCTCAGTATATTAAAAAAAGATGGTTAACCCCAGAAAAAAAAAAAAAAAAGAGTAAACCTACAGCCATCTGTTTATTGTGCTCTTTATCTAAAGACATTCAAAGCCCTCAGGCTTTTTTTTTAATCAATAACAAAAAAGTTAATAAGAAAATTCACAAAACTCTCCAGCATCTTAGAGTGCTATTTATTCTTTTGATCAATAAAATTAGAAGGATATACTAAATGAAAGTCAATTGCAAACTTATCCAAAACTGCTTATCCATCTCCTAGACTTTCCCATTTCCTTGCTCCTGGGCTGCCTGCCCACTGTTTATTATGATCAGTAAGTTGGCTAACCAAAGCAGAAAGAGGGAAGCTCAAATGACTTTGTTGTAGCTTTCTTACTGGCTCTAGTTTAACTCCAATAAAAAGTTAATGGATAGAGTATGGGGGGAAAGGGTTAAGACGTGAGGCTATAATACGAGGCGCCTGGGTGGCTCAGTCGGTTAAGTGTGTGACTTTGGCTCAGGTCATGATCGCACAGTTTGTGGGTTTGAGCCCCGCACTGGGCTTTCTGCTGTCAGAGGGCCTGCTTCAGATCCTCGGTCTCCTTCTCTCTCTTCCCCTCTCTCACCTCCCCCCAGCCCCCCGTCTCTCAAAAATAAATAAACACAAAAAAAATTATTTTAAAAAAAGACTAGAGGCTAAAATAAAGAAATAATAATTCTGAATTATCCGTGACTTAGAACATCTTCCACGGTGTATGAATAATTGACATGTTGTTAAACTGGGTAGATTTTCTGGATGATAATCAAAACCCTGCTGGGTTTATTCTCCAGTAAACTCTACATAATTTTCCTTCTTGACCTCATATGTATGGAACTACCTATAGGCAACATTTATAAAGATTAATGAACAATTCGCATCTTCTATGGTGAGTGATTTATCTCATCATAGACATTTATCTATTAATCTATCATCTATTCATCTAACTATAGTCGATTTTCTATCTCTCTCTCAACCATTCATCCTCTGTAAAGCTGTATTTCACAGTGATTAAGATCTGGGGCTTTAGAAGAAGAAAAGTGATTTTGACTCCTACTCCTACTCTTACTAACTGTATGACTTTAACCAAGCTACTCAACCTCTCTGACAACCGGTTTCCTCTACTGTTTGATGGGGATGATAGGAAATATCTACCACTTTAGGCGGCTTTGAGGATTAAATGAAATAATGCATGTGGAATCTAACATATAGTAAGAATCTAACTACACACAGTACAGAAGTACACAATCTAACATAGAGTAAGTGTTCAGCAAACGGGAGTTACGATGATAACAGGACTTTCCAGAACTCAGACCTTCAAAAATAGCAGAAGAGAAAGAAAAAACAACTTTGAATGCTTTCACGGCTCTGACTTCACAGTTCATCTACAATGGCACCTACATCATGACCGCACCTACATCATGGCCAATGAAATAGTGGAAAATTACCCATCTATTATTTCATGGGACGATCATCTGTGAAGGTCAAACATGAGCAGGCTCTGAGGAGAGAGACACTTTAGTAAACACGGTAACAGGTACGAAAGAGATGTGCAAAGTACTAACCCACAGGACACAGTGACTCACTATCTTTGGTGTTGGGCAACACTTTCAGAGAACAGACCACTGACCAGGGTCTGGAAGGATGAAAAGGAGCTCACCGTGTAGGAAAGAATAAGGACATGCTTGGCCTCTGCTCTCAGTACTCCTGGCATGTGGCCGGCAAGACTCTTGCCATCAGCAGGGTCCTGGAGACAACAGCTGTCACGCTGCCAACTCTGAGCAGATGTGCGTGGCCCTGATTCTCACACTGCTAGAGATGACATCTGTATGTGTCACCTGAATCTAAACTGAAGAACCACAAGTGGAGACACTGCTCGAGAGAAGTGGTCCTGAGCTCTGGAAGAGTTCCGGAAGGTGATGATATTGTTTAAGAAATCACGTCCAGAACACCAGTGAGGTGTTGTTTAATTGTAAAGATAGAACAATGCAGAAAAACCTTTAAGAAGTATAGGAGGGAGATACAAATACTAAAAATACACCAGTCGGGGGCACACAAAAATGTCAGAAAAGAGGTAACAGCTATCTGGAATACAGAGTCAAGAATTATTTTGAATTATTTCTATTTCATAGTTATTCTGTGAAAATGAAGTCAGTACTGGGAATCAACGGTGCTCAAGATATGGGGCCCCCATCGTTTTGAGTGTTCTTCCTGCGGTTCCCAGAGCATCCGCTCGGGCTACACACACGTGAAATGAAGCAGCAGGTGGGTGAATCCCGAAAGCCACAGGTCCTATCTTGGTGGTGGGAGGGCTTTCCTAGCTGAGGGAAAGGAAAAGTGCCCGAGCCTAACTGGGGAAGAAAAAGGGGTCTCTAATACTCACGGCTCCTGACACGGTGGGATTAAAGGCCGGCCAGCCAAGCTGTTGGCCACCGCTCTATAAAGAGGACTAACTCATCTTGGGAAGAGACCAGAAACACGGGGCCAGCTAACTCAGGTTTCCACATACAACTCCTTACATAACTGGTAGGAATACCCTGGTTCTACTTCCCTTGAAGTAAACAGTCTTCTAGTGAAAATAAAGAGGGGAGGGGAAACCCCAAACAAAATACAAAACGCCTCCCTAGGTTTCATGTAGCTAAACTGACCAAATGTTCCTGCTTAACCAGGATTCCCAGGTTATGCCTTTTATTTCAGCCTATAAACAGCAACCCCTTCCTTCTCAAAATGTCCTCACTGGAATGGTAAGCTGTATGGTCACCATCTATTTAGTCTATAGAACAAGTTACTGTAACAAAAAGATGGAAACATATACTTTTTAGTAGAAAATTTGTTAAAAGATAATCAAATAGCACCAGCCAAGGAAACAGCCTTGTATTTCACAGAAGAATACCAATGTGGACCAAATGATTAAAGTAGAAAATGTACTCTTTTACAAATCCTAAGGGAAGCATTAAATCACACAAGACTTATCAAATGGAATGGAAGCCATTAAGTGAAGAGTTGATGGGGAACCAGAGATCACCCAGTGACAAAATAACACCACACAGATTGCTTTTGGTGGCAAAAGGAAAAACAGAACTTTATAAGGGAGGGCGTCAGCGCCCTAATACCGTGGGGAGCCTTAGCTGCGCCCATGATGGGCAAACAACATCTCTTAAAATGCAATTTACTCACAATTAGCTTGAATCGAATCAAGTCTTTAAATGTAATTTCCAGCTTACAGTAAATTCAAGAGAGCAAGTTAATTCATACTACATAAGGCAATCAGGCTAATCTCTTCAACATGCCAGTGAAATGCATACAGGCCTCTACTAGATCACGAGAGCCTAAGGGACATATAAACCAATGCAACGTGTAGTCCTAAAACCGACATACTCTATAGGATATCTTGGAAGAATTTGGGAAGTGGGACTGTGAACTGGGTATAATGACAAAAAGGACTGACGATTAATTTTAGGTGTAATACAGTATTATTTACTATGTGGGGAAACGTCCTATTTTTTTTTTTTTAAAGAGATAGATCCTGAAATGTGGGTATGTAAGGATCTGTGATAATATACTTTCTTACTTCTGCACACAAATATCGTTAAAAAAGAATTAGGTGTATGTGCATACACATAAACCCACATCTATCTATCTATCTATCTATCTATCTATCTATCTATCTATCTATGTATATAGTTCAGAAAATCAGCTTCTCCACATCGCCATTAGGGGAAAATAGAACTGTTCAAAGAATAATCATTTGAAGGAATTTAGATCAGCCTGCCCCAGCTGCCCCCACATGTCTGTCTGACTCCAGCATAAGGGATGTGTCCAAAGGCATGTTTCTATGGTTCACACAGCCTATACAACAGGATTCTCAGACAGTGGCTTTCCCAAAATCACAGTGCTAACAGGAGGTTCAAGAAATGGTCTTAAATAGCTCTTTCCTTAAAATAGCAGATGTTGCCATGTCCTCTTATTGTACTAACTAACGGGCACCTGTCTAGAAATCCACAAATCTAAGCTAAGGAATGTCACCAGACACGTGTAGAGCCTTGTCTCAAGAATATACGCGCAGCAGCTGATACAGGTGTCCTCGGTGCACACAGGAAATCACTCTATTCCTAGAGCAGAGGCAAAAATCATTTCCTAAGGGGGAACCCCGACCTTGGTAAGCACATAATCACTTGACACTGCTTCTCTGATGCCCTAATGGCAAGACCTCTCTGTAGGGAGAAAAGTTACACATGGGTAAAGACTAGAACAGGTGAGAAGGGGGAGAGACGGGATTTATGATAAAAGTTAACAGATCGGGGTTAGATGCGATGAGAGACTGGAGGATTTATTAGTAAAAAGAACTTGGTAACGGGGGATTCATTCCTTACTAAGGGTCAGGAGAGGCATCACGGCAGCACAGTGAGAAGTGGAGAGGAGTGACGGGAGAACTCGAGAATGACAGATGAGGATGGAGGGGAAGCAAGCAGATAGGAGGAGACATACTGAGCAGGAACAGGGAACAAGGGATAAAACACAACAGCACCATGGGGAGATAGATGAAATCTGAAATGGCAAAGCAAACATAAGGACAGAGGGGGCAGGAAGTAAGAGAAAGACAGCTGGTCAAAGGTTGAGGGGGCAGAATTTGGAAGAGACAAGAGCTGACTGCATCTCTCATCTCTGCACTCACAGAAACTTACACAGTAAAGGTTCCGGAGGGAGGGCAGGAGGGAGGGACGAGGGGCGAAGGCAGGCAGGCAGGCAGCGAGTGGAAGAGAAGCGACAGAAGGGCAGTGACATGAAGGTGTGGAAGAAGGGAAGAGAAAATAAGGAACGAGGAAAGCACACGTTCCACAGGCACACCAGGGGATTAACTCTAGTTAAAACACGACAGACATGGGGATCATGAGCCTTCTATGCCACGTTCTAGAATTACGTAATGCAAATTTACCATAGGAATACAAGCACTGCTGTGACCAGGCCACATTTCCGTGGCTGACCTGAATCGTAACTGATCTTACGCAAATGCCTAGAATCAAAGTCGACACGTGATCTCCTATATTGAGAAAACAGAACTGATCAGCTCTTGGATCTTCCCGGCACCACGTGTGATGCCAACCAGCCTCTGGGGCTCCTCATTTTCCCCAGGGTCCTGCTCTCATCCAGGGGGTCACTTCATATGAACTGGCCTGAGGCTGTGGACTTTTTTCCATCCATTCCTCTGTCCGCCCGGAACCAACACCAAGAAGCGAAGCCTGGGTTAACATAATTAATGTAGACAGAAATCTGGCTAAATACTACAGAAAGTCCATTTTTCAGGCGCCTGATTATCTAGATTGCTGACTACATTGATTACATTAATCCAACAATTGCCAGATCTTCACTTTCTTTCTGTTGGGCGAGATTTAATCTAGAGAACTAACAAATCTCTCTAGGATGCAAATCTCTCCCAGGACACGTGACTTTGATTGACAGCTCACCAAATAATTTTGGAATGCATGCAAAATTAGACTCACACGCAATTTTCATGCAAAGGCAAACCTGTCCATCAACATAACAGTGGCTCCCCGAAAGCAGTCAAGGTTCTGTGTCTGGAAACTAGAAACTAGGAAGTGTGATGTGTGAGAAGACATAATCGAGAGTATTTGTTTGGGGTTTTTCATGTGTGTACGTGTTTTCTGGCACATGACAAAAGGATCAGAAATTTGTATGAAAAGTTATCATTACAGGATTTCAAATCACAATGCAGTATGTGTTTGAGTATTGCTGGTCTGCAATTTGGTGGAAGCAATGGGTGGGTAAATTCAGATTCCTTGAGTTTTCAGTTTGCTTTTCAAATGGAAAACAGTACAAGAAATACTCTCTCTGACTCACGATGCCAGTCTGTCCCTTAGAAGAGTCTAAATGTATGAGGTTGGCACAGGTTTAACGTCTGTACTTCCTAACTGGAGTTTGAGGCAGATACCGAATACAAGTGCAAGAATACAGAAGTTATCACTGCAGAGCACACGAAACTAAAGAGAAAGATCCAAGGGGCCTCCTTGATGAATACTCACTATTTGGTAGAGTCAGACAACTGATATTCTCGTCGTCTATCATAGCATTCCTGGATTCCAGGATCATTCCATAAACTCTTTATTGCATCTACGTATGGATTCTCAAAAGCAGACACCTTCTCCACATCGACTTCTCGAACTAATTGTGCATGAGCCTGTTGAAAACAAACAAATACAGCAGTTTTAATCTCTCTGTCACTGAAAACTGCCTTTGGTTTGCACGTCACACTGTGCACAACTGAGGTTTTCCTTCATGTGCTCATTTTCAAACTGGTTTATCAAAAAGTAATGCTTCATTTCTTTTTTCCTTACAGAGAATCCAGTCCCAAATCTTTCCCTCTACAGTAAACCTGGAGGCTACATAATGTTGATTAGAGGAAAACAGTGTTCAGCTTCCCATCAGAACAATGAGGGTGTCATGCTACACATATGATCATTTCTGGTGATTATCATAATCCTAAAGCAAAGAACAGGAATAATTATGCCCTCTGTATTTACAGTTCATTATAATCAAACAATAATACACTCAGCCCTTGAGTTTACGTCTTAGCATAAACTTAATCAGACTCTTCAGCTAATCAGGTTTAATTTCTATCATTCCCTTTCAAGATAGGATATAAAACCCCCAGAAGAACAATTATTATCAACGATTTAATGTGAAACACAGTAACCATTCCCCCTCCATTCCAACACACCTTGACTTCCAGAATCTTTATTTCATACATGCCTTATCAACATTATCAGATTGAGAATTCTATTCAACTTTTTAACAAGGAAAAAGGACTTTGTTATTTTCATTACAACATTTAGTAGGAAAAAGGTAAGGAGATTTTAAAAAGGTTTTTGAGGGGCGCCTAGGTGGCTCAGTCGGTTAGGCATCCGGACTTCAGCTCAGGTCATGATCTTGCTATTCGTAAGCTCCAGCTGTCAGCATAGAGCCCGGCTCGGATCCTCTGTCCCCCGCCCCCCACCCCTGCTGCCAGCCCCTCCTCCATTCTCTCTCTCTCTCTTCCAAAAATAAATAAAAGCATTTAAATAAAAAAAAAATGTTTTCTGTCAAAAATGACTAATGGCTTAGTCGATTGGGCTTCCAACTTCGGCTCAGGTCCTGATCTCATGGTCCGTGAGTTCAAGCCCCGCATCAGGCTCTGTGCAAACAGCCCAGAGCCTGGGGCCTGCTTTGGATTCTGCGTCTCCCTCTCTCTGTCCCTCCCTGCTCACGCTCTCTCTCTTCTCTCTCTCAAAAATAAATAATAAAATCTTAACAAAAATAAAACAAAAAATGTTTTCAATAAGAGTGAAATCAAAATGTGGTACAATCAACCCAGAATATACCACTGCCTAAAATCCCTGTCAAAATAAAAACCCTGCTCACATCCATCCACCCATATATATATATATATATATATATATATATATATTCATTTAATTACATTATATCAATATATGTATATAAATTATACATACATATAAATATAACTGCCTTGGAGACTGGAGGTAGGTAGCTGATAGTACATTTACACTCTTACTTGCAGAAATACAAACTTTCAAACTAGGTTAGTGGATGGCTTATCATGATCACACGGTGACCTAATTATTCATTTCAAAGGGTTTTAAGCAGATGGAGTTTTAATACATTTCAAAAAAAATCAGTTTAATCCATGTGAGACCCTGTCTGGTTCCCCAACTTTACCTACCTTCCCTTGCAAGTGGGAAGGGCCCCATATCATTAGATTAACCTGGACTTAAGTAAGGTTTTAAGAAGCCTAAAATGACAAGACTGAAGAAATCACCTTTCTTGTTAGTTCTGTTCCGACCTTGACAGATCTAGTAACCGAGAAGTTCTAGCTCTGCTCTGGACCCCAGTCTTGGAAAAGAGATCCCTGTAGTTGCTTTTGTACCTAGTCCCTGTCCAGGCGATCTGTTCTGTTATCCCAGCAGCGAGCGATCTTGCCAGCCTGGAGTCCTGTTCCTCAGTTCTACTCCCGGCGAGCCTTCCTTAGTCACAGGTCCTGCCCAGCAAGTATGTCTCATACCTCTCCAGGGAGATCTACAGTCAGGTTTCAACCCTTGCCTCTGCCTGTGCTCACTGCAAGTTCAAACTCAGTGTCCGGAGATGGGACAATGATCACATCCTTGGTATAATCTTAAATTAGAACCCCTACAGCTACATCTGCATTACAGGGTTCTCTGGAGGATTCTGGGGATCTTGTGGGGCAGCTGGGTGCAGAAGCAGGGATCTACAACATGGCTTCCTGCTGGATATACTCTAAAGACAGGGTTTTCAATCTGACTCTACTCTTCATCTGCTGATAAAAAGGAAGTGTAAACCTACTGCAGGCTTTTGGAGACAGACAAGATTATCATGGGTAATTTCCTTAACCCTGGGTAAGTTCCTTAACCTTTCCACCTTTTATTTCTGGTGGGGAACATATACTGTCCCACCAGCCTCATGTTGTTTTGTGTTGTGTTCTAGTACTATAGCTCAGTGATTCTCAGAAGCTGGTCCGCACACCATCAGCGTTCCGTGGGAATTTGAACGAAATCCAAATCCTCTGATCCTCAAACCTTGTGAATCTGAAACTCTGGAAATGAGGCTCAACAATCTGTCTTAAGATTCTGATGCATGCAAAAGTTTGAGGGCCACTGCAGACTATAAAGCTCGCAGATGCTAGTTGTTCTGATCATAATTAATTGCCTTGCTGGCCAGGAATTGTTACGGGAAGCTAAAGAGAAGAGGCTCACAGAGGCAACAATCATTCCAAAGCAGATGTCACTGACAGATGGTCTTAAGGGCCAGAAAGCCAGGGAAATGACTCAATGGGCCGGATACAGGCAATAGGGAGTAATGGGAACTGCGGCACAAATATATTCCCTAATTAAAGAAGGCAGCTGCTCCTTACCTCCAACGAATTGTTGCCATTGGCAAGGTTGGCCCATTGTTGCCTGATCTTTCAATTTTTCAAGGAAGCCAAAAAAAAAAAAAAAAAAAAAAAATCTAGGCTTTTCTGTGAAATAGCCCTAATTTTAGGTCTTGGCAACACTATACAAGATAAATAAAACATATCTGTGACTGAGCTACATCAGGGGACATTCAACTGCAACATATGTTCCAAGAGATGCTCTTCTGGGTGGCTCAGTTGGTTAAGCATTCCGACTTGAGCTCAGCTCATGATCTCACAGTTCACCAGTTCGAGCCCCACATTGGGCTCTGTGCTGACAGCTCAGAGCCTGGAACGTGCTTCGGATTCTGTGCCTCCCTCTCTCTATGCCCCTCCCCCACTTGCACGCTCTCTGACTCGCTCTCCCTCTCTCTCTCTCTCTCTCTCTCTCCCCCCCCCTCTCTCAAAAATAAATAAGCATTAAAAAAAAAAAGATGCTTTTTCATTGGCTTCCCTGATAAGCTTGACCACTAACACTGTCCTGCACAGAATCTAAAACACAGTAGTTGGTTACTGGTTAACACATGCTAATGAGTAGGTAATTTTCAGTATTTTTCTACAATAATATTTAGACAAACGTTTATATATCCATAGGGAGAAATGGTTGGGACCAAACTCTGAATGGGGTAAAAGCTACATGGTAACACAAGTTAGCATACGTACTATTTCTTCAATGCCCTTGATACTCACTATACTGGGCCAGTCTTGTCATTTGGAAGAAGTTCTGTTTCGGCATCTAGAGAAGTTAGCTTCTGTCAGAGAAAAGACCTTCAACACACCAGCCACTTTTCACTATTATGATTAAATGTTTACTGGACCCCAATGGAAAGCTAGGTAATAGAGCAATTAGAGAACCAGATGTAATTCTTTCAGGGGGTGGAAGGATATGGTTCATACAGATGGCAGCCCAACAAAGCACAGGGTTATGAGCTCCAGGAGTAGGAACGAGAGGGAATATTTGCATGTCCATCCTTAATTTCAGCGGACTGTAAGGGCATTAAAAAAAAAAAAGACCACATTCTCAACAGTGTATAGTTGTGACTTTCCACAAGAGCCTGCTGCTGTAAAATGACACCGTTTTCTATTGCCAGACCTGTCATTTCTTATCTCAGGCTACCTCTGCTTGCTTTCACTCACCATTGGAATGCCTTCCCTCTTCCTCTCTTTAGCTCTTGTTCCAGGGCTGTATCCTATGCTGCCTCTCCCCCCGGAAGTTATTTCCATTTGCTTCGCCTCCAAAAAAGTTATCTTTGCATCCTTTGCACCACGGAACTTCTATATTTTGCTTTATGTCAATAGTTACGTTCTTGACTTATCCCCCTTCTAGACTATACAATGAGGGGATGGGCTGTAGCTTATTGACTCTAATTTCTTTGGGGGCCCATACAACAAATATGTGTCTAATTTAAGTGCGCTTAAAAAATACACAGAAACACAATGCCAGGTCCTACAGGTCGAAGTCAGTTTCTCAAGGAAATCTATTACCCATTACTACTCTCATACAAGGGCACAATCCTCAGCAACGCTTATCGGGGTGGCTGGTGCACATCTATTTGTGTGATATTTGTTAGTATCTTCCTCTCCGTTCACAGAAGAAGTTGCGAGATACGCGCAACACTGCTCAGGACCTGGCAGAGTCCCTGTCACATGGGAGATGCTCAATACAAATTTACTGAATGAAGGATACAAGGAAGGAAGAGTAAAAACTGCACCATCTTGCAACCAGGACATCTACCTTCCAGTCCTGGCTTTACCCATAACGCTAACTGGCCATGACCCTTAGGAGAAAGCCCAGTTCTTTCTTTTAGAACTTCATTTTCCTTGTCTATAACATGATGCCACTAGACCAAATCAAGGACTCATCTGGCCACAAGTAATATGATTACAAACATAGAGGACATGCATCTAGGATGCATACAGCACCCAGAAGCATGTCATACCATGTACTGAAACAACATTTCACTATTTCCAACCAGCGCCTCAGGAACAGAACACAGTAAGTCTGTACACGTGTAATGCTACATAAGGACTGAGCAAATAGAACTCACCACCGACAGAGGAGATGAAATGTGATGTCGGAGAGAAGACAGGATTTAGCTGTCAGGTGGAGATAAAGACACACGATGCTTCCAGGGAGGAGGAAGAAATGAACAAAGGCTCAGGACAAAATCAACATGGCACTCTCTCTTAACTGTGAAAACACCAGTCTAGCAAGGAAGTTTCATGCTGACTCTTAATTCAAACTAACCTCCCCCTCTGAGAAAGTTCCAATACTAGTCTCAACTATGAATCCTAACTCAGAAGTCAACGTGTACCATCTATGAAAGAATATCACTCTCAAAAAACACAGGTCACCACTTGGCTTTGACCCATATCAGAATCTCGAAGTCACCTTTACTGTCTCTTAGACTTCATTGTTTAATTCCACCCTTGCTGTTTGGGAAAATGACATCCAAATATAATCAACCGTAATTTGCATTTATGTAAGGACGTTCTCTGAAGTTCCGTAAGTTATTTAAAAGTATGACAGCATTTTACAAAATACACACAGAATCTTAAAACTGCTTCTATAAATGTCCCCAGTGAAAGTAAATCCTCTCAATTTCCTTTGTAAAAAATATTCTGGATGCGTTAATAATATTCTTTTGCTATGTGAGAATAGGAACTCTATTTGTTTTCTTCTATTTGTCCAAATGTCCAATGTGAATAATAGTGAAAATCACAAGCAATCACGCAAAATTAAATAATTATAAATGAAAAAGCCTAACTATGATGAAAAGGAAAGAATTCATTTCTAATAATATAAATAACAATTACAGAGGGCTACTGCGCTCGTTTGGAACTCTGTACACAATAAACAGGTAGGAGTTCATCAAGCAGAATGTAAAATACACTTCTATTTCATTTCAAATTACAGTGGAACACACTGGAAATATTTAATGATGAATGCTCGCTTTCAGTGTTCTTAGCCAGCTGGTGGCCAGCCTTAGCGGAACTCTGTGAAGACGAAGTAGCTCCTCTTAGGAACTCTGGCAGAATTCTAGGGAAAGACCACATGGAAACCACAAGATGTGCCAATGTGGTAATGTCTTGTTTTCACGACTCGGTGGTCATAAAATTCAGGTAAATCTTGGACGTGTTGATATTAACATGGTGGCTTCGGCAAAGGGAAGGAGGAACTGAGTCCCCACCAACGTGGGTCTTGCCCTGCCCACAAAAGGCCAAGCCTTCGGATGACATAAAAAGGACCTTATAATCACTTTGGAAGGATTTTCAAAAACCCATTAACAGCTCGGGGGTGGCTTTAGGCTAGAATGTCGCACTTATTCCGGTTCCTACAACCCAGAAGTAGAAAACCAAATGGTAACTTCCACATTTGTGGAAGCTCTCAGACACAACATTCAGCAGCTCATTAGGGCTGCTCTGTTTGAAAGGGCGCCCAACACAAGCAAAAGACCTCTGAATTAGAGTCTGAAACACTGTCAGAGTCTGTTTTAATTCTGAACCAAGGCTCAAATCATCTCATTTTTGTTTTTCCTTGGTGCGTATTTCCATTTTCACATTTGACTCTAAAAAACAAAACAAAACAAAACAAAACAAAAACCTGCAGACTCCTAAATAAAGTGTGGGGGGAAAACATCCCATGCTTTGTGTTTTATTTTCTTTTGTTCTAAGGAAGCACAGAGTAAAATACGGGACCCTGGGATGAGATTGCTGTGTTGTGAGCCCACCTTCACCCTGCGTGAACAGAGGGGACCCTGGGCACGCTATTTAACACTTTTAAACCTCTGGTTCCCAATCTGTCAAATGAGGGTAGAAATAGAACTTACCTTAGAAGGCTTAAGAGGCAGAATGCACCTAAAATACGTAAAGGCAGAGCCTAACACCTAAAGCTACCAGTTACGGAAAAAGCAAAAGAAAAGGAAAAATAGCACAGAACACATAAACCACGCTGCACGCACCTACTAGCTTCTGTGACGTTGGGCAAGTCACCCAAGCCTTACTTTGCTCATAATAATATTGAGGTCTTAATAGTATTCTGGAGGTCATACTGAATCCTGGATCTCTGAGTCCTCAAATTGGTAAACACCTCTCAGCATAACATTTCCTACAGAAAACTTGGATGACAGCTATCATTTCTTAGACCACTTCACCTTCTCTGACTTCATCACAACTTAAAGAGCTGACCTTCATTAAGGTGCATTGCACACAGGCCACAGTTGTGGTGGATGAATCTTTTTATGACCATTACCGCATAAATGACAAAGGACAGCAAAGTCACACCGAGCTCCTGCCGGCTGGGTTCACGTGGCAAATGACTCACTCCCACAGAAGAGCCTCTCCACACTTAGGATTCAACTCGTTGCTCAACAAAATTACAAATTACTACATGATGCAAACTTGTTTTTTTTTTTTTTTTTTTTTTTGAGAGAAAGAGCAAGCTTGAGTGGGGGAGAGGCAGAGAGAGCAAGAGAGAGAATCTCACGCAGGCCCTGAGCTATCAGCATGGAGCCCAACGTGGGGTTTGATCCCACAAACCATGAGATCGTGACCTGAGCCGAAATCAAGAGTCGGACGCTCAACCGACTGGGCCACCCAGGTGCCCCCGTGACACAGCCTTTTGAGGTCCCTGACGAAGATCATACATCCTGTGTGCGGAATCCTTCAGAGCTAGGAATCTACTGATTTTCCTTTGCTAAGCACCCACGTTCCTCTTCGCACCAGTATCATATGGAGACTACTGAATTTTTCACTGAGTAATCCAGAGAACCAGAGTGGAAGGAGGAAGAATTTTAATTTTGAGACCAAACCAGACTTCAGTCTTAATTCTCACACACCAGCCCTGTGTCTTTAGGCCAGTCACTCACGCTTCCTGAGTCTCAGTATTCCCATCTAGAAGATGGGAAAATAACTCATTGTAGGACTGTTAGGAAATGTAAAATGCCTAAAAAAAAAAAAAAAAAAAAAAAAAAAAAAAAATATATATATATATATATATAATTACTGTGAAATATTGTGGTATCTCAAAATTACCATAAATAAATAATTGCCATCCGTAATTATTTCAACAAACATTTACCTATCATCTGTCAGGCAATGCACTGGACACTGACAAAGCAGAGAATCTGTGTGAAATAAAATGTTCCAAATAATAAAATACTAGACAAGAAAGTTTATTAGACTGTCACATATTATTCTACTTTCATTAAGACTTTACAAATTGATTATCCCATTATTATTATTATTTAATGTTTATTTATTTTTGAGAAAGGGAGAGGGGCAGAGAGACAGAGTGAGAGAGCGAGAGAGAATCTGAAGCAGGCTCTGTGCTGCCAGCAAAGAGCAGGATGTGGGGCTCGAACTCACAAACCGTGAGATCACGACCTGAGCCGAAGTCCGATGCTTAGCCAACTGGGCTCCCTTGGCCCCCCTATTATCCCATTATTGAACTTGTTCTTTTATCACAGATTTTTATTTTTAGTCTCTATTACCGTGTTCACCAAGGCAATCAATGACTATAAGGCATGCTGCCTTTCCTAAAACACATTTGCTGGAAATGTATTTCTCCCTTTGATTTTGCTTCACTAATGGCTCTATCTGCCTATTCTAAAATACAATGAATTCCTTCTTGGTGGAGGAAATACGTCTTGTTTAAAATATTCTTTTTTCTTTTAAAGGACTCAATCTCTTTCTTGGTTCTACCACCATAAATTCCGTATAAATATTCTTCTGTTGAGTTCTCTGCTTATCATTTTCCTTTTTCATGTCTGTCTGCCATGTCCTAATTACCATTATCAATGACACTGTAGGTCAGATGCTTGATGCAGCATGACATAATATATATGAATCAGTCCAAAGAGAGTGTTGACTGATTAATTACATGGTTCCATTACAAAGAATTTTGCTCTCAGTTCTGTAAAATCTTAGGATGCGATATTAAAATTGTGCACAGCTGAAATGTCACTTCATGATTATGATGGTAATGTCACAGTATGAATGTGACACACCTACACGTCACGAATACTGTGAAAGCCGGCTTATTTTCCAAGAGTTTGCATAAAGTAATAGTGATAAAGAAGAAATTAGAAAGGGAGATTCTTAAGATGTGCATATTTATAAAAAATAATGAGGTAAACTTTTCAGGCTACTTTCAAAGAATATTCAAGGAGCATTAGGTACTTTGGGTTTTAATGGCTATTTGAAAAAAATGGGTTCTAAGATCAAAGGCAGATAACCGTGGAGAATGAGGGTTACAAAAAGTTAAACGGATGTCTGTACTGAAGAACTCAGAACTGTTAATAAGGTCATGGTGCCAGAAACCCATGAGCACAGGCCAGGGTTGGAGACACTACTGCACCTCCCAGACCTGCCTGGCCACGGTGGCTTGTCCCTTCTCAGGTCAGTTGATAGGACGCTGTTCTCAGGGATCACCTTCTGAGGAACTGTGTAGAGACTGCGACTTCCAACAGACAGGGGTTGATTTTATACAAGCGAAACAACCAACAGATGGATTCTCCCCTATTCTGGCATAATAGGTAAATGCTTGCTTTAGGGATTCATAGCATCTTCATTTTTGAGATCACATTATGTCTGTGGCTCATTTCCTCATATAATGTCTCAGAAGAAACCTAATCATTTTAGCTCTTTGCAATGTCTGTGCTCCTACAATCTTATTAGCCAGAGGACTAAGCTGCTGCTGGCTTGGGATTTTATTTTGTTTCACAACAGGAGGAACAGATAAAGAAGCTTCCCCTGCTTGGCTTGGTAGAATTTCGAACAAAGCTGCAAGAAATTAAAAGAACAAGCTCCTTAATGAAGCATTCCCAGATGTTCCCGGCGATGCCAGAGTCCATCCCAGCGGGTGTAATCTTTCTGGGACATTCCCTGTGAAACCTGCCCTTTATGGCTTCAGAAAGTGTGCTCAGAACCGAAAGTGAAAGGCTCCCAGTCCCAGGATCTTGGGCAAAGGAGGGAGTCTTTTAGAACACTTGTTTCAGTACCTCTTCGACTCAGCAGGAAACTGTGCCAACACTAGGAATGGAAAAATGAACGGACAGCAGCACTGCCTCCAATGAAAGACAGTAATGACACATTATAACCTGAGTAGGAAGAAATAAGAGAAGTCACATCTCATTAGGTATTTGTGTGTGTGTGTGTGGGGGGGGTTTGACAGGGGCAGGTGTTAAATATTAAGTTCTATAATTTGTCACTTAGATTAAGAACCCAAATTTCAGGGGCGCCAGGGTGGCTCAGTCGGTTGAGCATCCGACTCTTGATTTTGGCTCAGTTCATGATCTCGTGGTTGTAGGGTCAAGCTGCGCGCTAAGCGCAGAGCCTGTTTGGGATTCTCCCTCTCTCTCTCTCTCTCTCTGCCCTTTCCCCACTCATGGTCTCTCTGTCTCTCTCAAAAAGAAATAAATAAACTAAAAAAAACACAAATTTCAGGAAGATTATGGATAAGAATTGTAAAAAGGTACTCGGACAAGTAGTGAGAAACTGGTCATCTTCCAGTGGGAAATAATGCTAGAGTTCACAGCCTACACACTGACACTTTCAACTATGAAAAGGGCTACGGAAAGTAATGCTATATAGCTTTCAAATATTTTTTTATTGACCAACAAATCAGTTTGACTAACATTAGTATTATCAAAATGTTTTCAAATATAAAATTCTTTCTAAAAAATAAAACTTTCAAGTTTCCATGTAGATTAAAGTAAAAAAAAAGTGAGAAGGAATTTTCTTGGTACATTCATGTATTTCAGTCATGTTCTTGGCCATATTTGTTCTGACATCATGTCCCTGACATTTTTTCAGAAGATTATATTTTTTCAATATGGATATATTATATAATAAGCTATTTCATATCATTACCCACAATATTTTCCAAAATCGCACTAGCTGTTTCAGGTTAATAAATTTGAAATTGTTAACATTTTCAATGGGTCCTTCTCTATAGACCGTTTTTTATTTTGGAAATATTCTCTTTTTGCACGGCTGAAATATCTGGTAAGCCCGGAACAAATTCTGCTACATGGAAGGTCCTGTTAACTGTTTTATTTTTCAACTCGAAATACATAAGTATTTCAGTCCCAATATTTCCATAGAGCTATCTTTTTGTATTAGTGTAGAATATTATCCTATCACAAATACTTTGGGAGACAAAAGTCATTCTTAATAGATTATCACAACTTGTTTGGACATAATTGACTTATTTGTGAGTCATAACTAATTCCAAACACATTCTGCTCCGTAGGCTTCTTAATTTAATAAATGTTTTACCATGATACTGTGCTCCATCAAGAACTATATTCATCTCCTTATCACTAAATACTTTTACTTTCAACAATTTTTAAAGAGGCAAAAACATTTACAATATTATCCCAAATAATGCCAAGATATTTCACTTTATCAGAATGAACGTTCAAAAACTTCACGTTGCCTCCCTGAATTAAAGGGAGGAAAAAAAATCAAACCATTAATTATTTGCAAAGATTTTCTTCTGCTGAGTTTCACAGAATAGTTCCTTTTTTCAATTTTTTTGTACATGCCTAAGAAAACTTGGAATAAAAAAATGAGCTAAATTAACATGGATCACTTGATCTAAGTGAAAAGTCATGTTTCCCAGAGTAACATAAAAATGCATTTTCTGCAGCTGCCCATGCTAAAATGTCATTTTGGGTACAATACTTTGAAAATAACAGCTGATTTTAGAAGTAGATGTTGATACTTTTTCAGCAGAAACATGTGTTTTGAGTTTTGTGTGGTTGATGACATCATGATGGCCACCATGGTAGATGCTAAATACTGATAAACAATTTTGTACAAGTTACAAATTACTGTTAACCCTCTTGAGAAACAAAAATTCAGTATTTAATTTTGTGTTAAACATACACTTTCGGTTTTTTTTAAGATTACGGCCAAAAAGATTTATTCTAAAAATAAAAGGATTATCCAACAATAAAACTAAGAGTAACAGATTTACACCAAACTATAAATGAGAAAGAAAAAAACAAACAAACATTGAAGCAAAAGCTTTCAGACCACCATGGCAAGAATGCTTGGCCTTAACTTTCCACATAGTTCAATTATATGGAATATAATTTCCCAATGACCCTGCTCACTGGAGGTCTGGTGTCCTCATGGCAGATAGACCAGCACACGGCATGATTAGCTAATAACAACCAACAGATGGTAAAGGCAACAGCACCCTCCAGACTGGAAGGAGTTGGCTGTCCCCACTCATTCTTGTCCAAGCTTACTCCATATTAGCGCCGAGTGCCCACAGGCTGTCTTTGAAAGGGAGATGCAGTTACATTGCATCTGGAAGGATTTGGAACAAAGTTGGAACATCTTTCGGATTTAACCAAGTGTTAAAGTGAGAAATCTGTTCAACTGCATGAACAGAATCTGGAAATACAAAATGAAAATCTATCAAATCCATCCTGGTTTATTTTAATAATAAGAATGCTTACTTAAAAATCCTAAACTGCAGGGATGCTGGGCCAACAGGTGTAACCTTCAAGTATCTCAAGCAAACCAGGACTCTGGATCAGGCTATGCATGGAGAAGACTGAGGCCAGGGGAGTCAAGAAGATGAGAGGTAAGCTGATGGACTGCAGACGTACTTGTCTAGCACAATTTTTGTAAAGGGCTCAACATCTAAAATTGAGAAGCTTCCATTAAACAAACAAACAAACAAACAAACAAACAAACAAACAAACAAACGGATTTCCTACTTCTCTTGATAAACTGGAAGAGACTGAACGACACTGAGCCCATCTTCCAAGAGGACAAGAAGCTATAAACAGGTAGGCTACCATCTACTACTCACTACTGCCAACGATAATAGGAGAGTGCATAATTCTTCAGAAGAGTGAAGAATAGTTTATGTCCGATAATGCCGAAGTTAATTATGTTGTGACAAAGAACAGACCTGGCTGTCTTCACATTACCTGTGTGACCCTGAAGTCATCTGACTTCGGGCCCATCCCCTTACCCCCTGTAGAAACTGTGTGATGCTCCTTCTGCATATGATCAGGAGGCTTGTGCACTCTGCATAAGAGGAAACAAGAATTACACTGAATCCAACTCCCACCAGTGAGCATTTACTCAGAGTCCTCATCAGGATCCATTAAAAATGTTGTGCAGCTGGGCTCTTTCCGTGTTTCCCCTTATCCGCCCCTTAATTTACTTCCTAGAGCTGAACTTTGAATGCTCTTGTTCTGAGTTCCAATCCACCCAGGTCTAACGGAGGGGACCAGGGCATGTGTTAGGAAAGGAATGGTAGTACAAGGTTTGGGTTATTAGGGCAGTCACGACCATCTCAAGGTATAATGTGCAGTGGCCAAGAGCCTGTGGCTTTGGGGGCAAACACTGAGCTTCTCCCCTGTTGCCAGTGACTTGCTTTCGGGCCTGTCCAAGGCTCAATTTCCTTAGCCCTAAAGTGAGGATGTCATAACGTCATCATGATACTGTCATAAGCTTAAGTGTAATACTCTTCATAAAACAGCAAAGTAACACATACACACTAATGGTTCAGGAAACAGAAGCAACCTTTAGTTTGTACTTCCGGTACAATCCAAGGGGAATGATGGCAACATATCCTCAGTCCTTTTTTTTTTTTTTTTGCACTCAGTGAAGTCTTTAGGAGGTTTCAAAATTTAGGAATCTGCTCCAAAAATTCAAAATAGCTTCTATGGTTCCTACCAACATGTTATATAGCACTGTCAGCTTTAAATCTTAAGGACGTGCTGTTTTGTACTCTCACTTAAATAATGGATTATATACAATAACTATAGTGACCACTGGTGATTATTATACAGTTACAATTTTTTTCCAACTAAAGCATGTTGCCTTTAGTTAACATAAACAATTTGTTTTCTCCACAGGTAAGCCTAAAACTCATGCTGCATTCACCTCAGTGTGAGTTTTCAAAACAAGCAAAGACCACAACCTGACAAAAAACCTTTTCGAAGACAGACACCCAAACAGACGTGCATGAAGACTTTACCAAATAAGATATATCCAGATGCACTCTTCCCATTGAATTCTCGTAAGCTTCCCATGAAAAGCTAAAGTGGTCCGTGATGTAGCACGGGTCATTAAATAGAACCAAATCAAATCCATCTTAATGTAACTCAAAAGGTCTCTACGATTTGCGTTGCTTTTTCAGGAAGATAAAAATGCATATTGCTTCTCTTATGTGTTCTTAGCTATATGTCTATTTTTGAAAAGCTCTCATGTAATTTCTAAGTTTAGGACCTACTTCCTCTTTTACTGTGCCGTCTGAGCTAGCGTCCGTCTCTGGTAACGTTTGGATCCTCACTCCAAAGAACCTATTTAGACGGACGCTCACAAGGAAGATAACCTTCCCCGAACCTCTTCTGTCCTTGTGGAGGGTAGAAGACGACCGCCCTCCTCCAGTCTACAGCTTCTGGGGCACCACCCACATAGATTTTAAGTATTTTAAATTTTTTTTTTCAACTTTTATTTATTTTTGGGACAGAGAGAGACAGAGCATGAACGGGGGAGGGGCAGAGAGAGAGGGAGACACAGAATCGGAAACAGGCTCCAGGCTCTGAGCCATCAGCCCAGAGCCCGACGCAGGGCTCGAACTCACGGACCGCGAGATCGTGACCTGGCTGAAGTCGGACGCTTAACCGACTGCGCCACCCAGGCGCCCTGAATTTAAGTATTTTAAAATCCCCTTTACTTGGTGGTAGGAACAAGCAACCTTTCTAGAGTTTCAACATCTTTGGTTAAAAAAGTCTCTTGCTAGGAAAAGGAGTTAAAGGAAGAGGTTCATTTCTTTTAGCCTAAGGCAGAAGACTGCTGGGAGAGAAAACAAAAAGGAGGAGCAGTAAAAGGGGTTGGCGTGGTGAAAGAAGTTTAAACAGTGGTGCACATACAGACAGAATCATTTATCAATCAATCCAAATCATTTATCTGGGTGAACGATCAGGTAATTGATCTTCTTATTTTCCACTCATTACTATCAGATTTAAGAAGGACAGATGAGATTATACAGAAATTAAAAAAAAAAAAAAATTGGGTGTGAAGGGGGAACTTCAAGCAATATATTCAACATTTCAAAGAGAAACATCCTGAAGTGTGCAGCCAGTGAACGTAGTGCTGGAGTCTTGATGTTTAGGAAGGAAATCATTAGTCACCCCTAGCAGCAGCCCTTAAGTAAAAAGCTAACGTACAGATCTGGTGAAGAAAGGATATGTTGTGGGGTCTCAGTCTTCCACGAGCCCTATTCATCTTCTCATTCAAGCCTTTCCTAACGATTATCTTCTCGGGGCATTTGCAGACTTCATAAAACATTCATGGGACACCAAGCTCTCTACCTGCCTGGCACTTCTTTTGAACTGTTCCACGTTTGTACACATAGAATTTCCAGAAATGCTGCAAAGGACTTTAGGACAGGAACTGTCTACTATTTCCCACATTGTAGCATGATCCTAGGGCCAGTCAGTATGTATTCCGCCAGTGGAACGGAACTGTCTTCATTCTGATATATCTGTCCAGAAATACAATCTGATAAGACTGAGGATAAGAAGAAATAATGACCAGTACTGGACAGAGAAAGCAGTCCTGTCCAGGACACTGGGAGGTCTGGCTGGGCCTCTGGTATGATCTTGGACTAGACTCTTAGCCTGTACAGAAGTGTTGACTTCTGTAACTAAGCTCTTGGATTCGAGAATGGTAGAGATGCCTTGCTCTTATGATTACACATTCAGACCTAAGCTGGGTGAAATTAAAATATTTACCCAGTGGTATGGCCTGGGTCACTGGTCAAACAGAAAAGAGCTGGACTCTGAACTTCCCTTGGCATGTCTCATAACACCCTTTTGGCTGATGGATCACAAAGGGGCCAAAAGTGTCCCAGAGTAGGACCAGGGCTGCTGGGGTCACTCAGAGAACTTAGGGCAGCAGCTGTAACATAATTTAAAAGATTTTAACACTGGTACAGTGTTATCAATGGGTAAGGGCTGAATACCAGCTCAGCCTATAAGAGCTTTGAGTCATAAATATATTAATTTTACTCCAGAAGTTATTCTTATCTGATAGTGCAGGATGGCTTACAGAACTGACAAAAAAAGACACAAACACAGAAATTACCACCAATTCTATCAATAACGTATTTTTTTTTATTCCACTCCCGCCCATACTTCCAACTCAACCTTTTTTGAAGTAACTATTCTACGTAACTCCTGGCTTCTCCACAATAACATTAGTTCATTTTGCAATGAAGAGTCCAAACCATATTATGTTCCTTGCTTTTTTCAATAAATAAAGCATAAAGGCCAAGAACAGACCTGACTACGGCCTTGGTTTTACGGGATTAGGAAAGTGCTATTTTTTGTTCACAGTAAAATTCCCTGTGACATGCGCAGCAATGACACTCCCATCGAGAAGCTTGCGGCCCCTCTGGACTCAGATGCAGCTTGTGGCATGCCAGCAGCCTTAAGAGCCCAGGAGGATGAAAAAGAGACCAGTGGGGAGGGCTGACATAATCCTTCTACTTAGCACTTGGCTGAACATTAGAATCACCTGTGGAGCTTAAAAAAACTCTCAAGTCTAGGTCCCACCCTTGGAGATTCTGATTTAATTGGCCTGGGATGTGGCCAAGGTTTTTAAATTCTCCGTACGTTGTTGAATGCATAGCCAGAGTTGAGAATGGTGGAAATGATGCTCTCCAAGGTAGGGGCACATAACCATCCATGGAGGGGGGCAGAAAGAAACTTTCAAAGCTCATGTGTTACATCTTAAAAAAGAGAGAGAGAGAGACTTTCACTGTATTTAATGTATGGAGTAACAATGGCACCTGCACCTATCAGAGAGACAGCCACATGTGGTGACCAGGAGTCCTGAGGGGCCCCCACTCTGTCAGTTGTTGCAAAATATCTCCATTAATGTGTCTCCAGATAGGTAACTTACAGATTCTATTACCTTAAAGATTAGAATCCTGACAACACTTTATAATGAGACGGGGGATAATCAGAAACATTTTGAGCCACTAGAGGTTTCCTAATTATGTGATGGCAAACTACTTAGAAAATTGTCAAACTTAAAGATGAGCTGCACATTTTTCTTTTACAGAATGACAAGCGTTCCAAATACGCTGACCTTTCTTTTGTCAGGACCAGGGGCTGAAGCAGCAGCCTATTTGGCTGACACTTTTATAAAAATAAATATATTTAATCTCTCTCTTCAAGGCCAAAGAGCATTTTAACAACGAATGAGAGAGAAATTGCCAGGAAATGTGTGCTGTGGAAAGTGCATTTCGAAAATGGGTATTTGGAAATGTTTTCATCGTGATGGGATTGTGCTGTCAGCACCAATGTAAGATGTGACACTAGAAAAAGACCATTATGTATAAGCTTGAAAAGTTGGGAAAAAATATATCCAGAGATAAGAGTTTAGGTGAGGTTTTAAACTCATTTGTTAAAAATGAATCATGTAAACTTGACACCTTTGGATTAGTTTGAAAGAGCAGCTGACTGATACCAGCAAAGATGGAAATTTACTAGCAAAGTTTCAATAAGAAACTTCTGTATAGGTGGTCCGTGGGATCGAAATGAGCATGATGATTTACCAGATACAACCAATGACACAGTTCCATTTACAGCCACATAGCTCGTGTGAGATATTAAAATTAAGTAATGAATGAAACTGTATTTAGAACCAGACTACCCAATCACTGTCACACAGAACCAAATTTAAAAAAATCATTAAATGTTTTATATCACAGAGGATTCAACAATTTTATCAAGTATAATGTCATGCAAAGTAAAATAATTTTTATCGATGGGGAGCATGAACAAGAAAGTCTGGACCATACTCTTGTCTGACAGACTACCCTGTGCATTCAGTTGGCCATTCCAAAATCAGAGATGTGTAGTGAGGGGAGAAGAAGCTTGCCCTGCACACCGTGGTTATCACGGGTTGGTCATGTGCAAGACAAAGGTGAGGGAAAAGATGAGGAATTCTGTCCCTCAAGAGTGAGCTGTGAAGAAACTTCTGGAACTCTGCTAGAGATTGGTTTGGAGATCAAGTAGGCAAGTGCGTATTTCACCAGTTCAGGGAACCTAGGGAGCTTCATATTTTTATTGTCCCAATGTCTCATATGATAATTTTATATGGGGATGCTTAAGAGATGCTGTGAACAAAAGCCAATTATTTTTTGGTTAAAAAACTGTAACTGGTCTGCAGTTTATCAGTAAGATCTGCTTCCACTAAGGCAACATAAAATCATTATAATTGATAATGCGTTCTGATATCTACAATGGTCAGCCAGTGGGAAGTGGAAAAATTATTAATTAGGATCAGTGAATTATAAAAAGCCTCTGCTAAATATAGTGCAGTGGAAAACTACGAGACAGTGTTCTAAGCCCAGAAGACACCCACTTTCAATGTGTTAGAATCCTCTGTTTGACACTCCATGTATTAATATTTGGTTTAGCTGGTAGAATCACTAAATATCCTGATCTTAATATTATGGTGACAGTAAAAATGCTCAGGTGATGTAAGGGAAACTGGTATACAGAAATCATATCATATATGATCCTAGAAACACAGTCTATGCTTTTGTGAAATCTTACTCTTAAAAGCTAATCTTTAAAGCATGGATTAGCTATTGGCAATTCTTCTTCATAAACATTTTGATGTATTCATGTACCTCCCCTTTGGTTTCCTCACAGCCTCAGGGTCTCATGTGACCTAAACTACTTGTATGCAACTGCTCTCACTCACTCGCCTCTCAGAATGCATTAACTGGCAGAAGAATCTTCCCCTGGCTCAGGATCACGTGCTTCTCTCACCTGAGGTGCCCCCGCCCTGGCTAACTGAGGATATAGCACATGTAGGTCAAAGACATCCTTTGCAGAGATTTAAACCCATCCCACCCCCGCCCCCCCAGGCAGCATTTAGAGCACTTCCCCCCACCCCCTTCCACTGATTAGTTTTCAATATGGGATACAAAAACTTGAATTGCAGTAACACAAAATCCCCTGCTTCTTAATGTTCTCCCCACAGTGCCCGTCACATACAACCGTTCTACTCATTTTATTGAAGTGTCTTGTGTGCCCTGCTTGTTAGTTCGTAACGGAGAGGACTATAAAAGGAATGAAGTAAATCCAGGCTAGGCTTCACCGACCAAAATGTCTCTCCTTAAACTCAGGTGCCCAAGGCTCACTTGTTCCCAAGTTATTTGTTGTGAATGTTATGATAGAGACTAGCTATCCAGCTCTGCAGAGCCACCCATGCCTCCCTTGGGTGCTGCACAAGGGGTGCAAAGAAACACACATGGCTCACCTGGAAGAGGATTCAGCAGGTGGCACCTGGAATCCGAGGCTAAGGCAACAAGATATGCTCTCTGGGTAGGTGAGAAACCACAATATCCATAAAGTTAATACTGAAATACATATTTAGAAAAGCACCAAGGAAATCCCTGGAAACATAATCCTGGGAGTACTCCAATCTGTGATAAAGGGTATCACGGTTCCCCCTCCTTATTCAGGTTAACAGAAATCCTATTTCCCCGTCTTTCTCTACTATTTTTCCTCCCATTTAATTCCTCCCACCATTCCTATGGTATGATGTATGAATTACTCTATTTAAAATCTAATTACCTTCTCTGTGCACAGCACTGTGACAGGCGCTTTAGGAGACACATAGAGGCTAATGGTTACAGAGATCATTATGAAGACAAGTAAGAAAAGGTAAGAAGCTGGGGGCCGAGAAAGGGGACCAAGAAGGGTTCAGTGAAAGGAATCTCCCAAATGAACATGCCGGGAATACATGCAGATCCTCTGGAGCTGTTCAGCACGTCCATCCCCACACTGAAGTCTGTGACGCACCAGGAAAGGAAGCTGAGTGAGCACGGTCACCTTGGACAGTTGGTCAGGTTATTCACTGCACAAGACCCTAAGCCGAGGGAGCAGTGGGAACCAAAAGCCCGCCCACATGCTACTGGCCAGGCACAGTGTCCCCTCATAGGAAGGCTTCCTGCTCAGATAGCACACGCCTGCAGGAAAGGCACTAACTGTACCAGCCCACAGATATTTCTCTTTGCTTCTGAGTAGCGTTTACAGCACAATTTAGCGACATGATTTAACAGCTAATTATATACGGTCTCGTGCCATTCTTGCTTTATTTTATATTTTAAATATCATCTCCCTAGCTAGACTTTCCCTGAGTAGCAGTATGTCTCTCCCTTGGGCGGTTCAATTCCCTAATGGGCCTTCCTTAGTTGGATGGAAATGTCTGTGTTTCACATACCCAACTGGATCAGAAGTACAAAGTAAACAGCTAGTGCAGTGGTACCCAGCCACTTCAGGTTGACAACTCCCCAGGCCATGTGGTTAAAAACTGCTCGTGGCTTTCTAGGGTTTTCTGGTTCGTACCTCTGGGCTTGGCCATGAATAGACATGAAACCATTCCTGAAAAGACAAATGTATATCCTGGGCTTCAAGATTAGTGTCCACTTCCTCAGATGCTCCTGAAGAAAAACTGGAAATTGAGAAGTGTTTGTGAGAATGTCTTTCATGGGACATTAGCAATGGTTCTGGACAGCAGGAATCCCAAGGAAGCTCCACTTCCTCTTTAGGCAGCGAGTCTGGTCAGACCTATTTTTAATCCTGCATTTTATTGCTAGGCAGGCAATTTGCTCAATAAGGCAAATCGCAAACTTTTTATGTAAATCCTACAGTTGCCACTCCTTCTTTTATAGAAATAGGCTATACCCAAAGAGAAGCTGATCCAATAGTTAAAGTATGAAAGACTTGGCTGTTCTAGAAAAAATATTTTCTTCCAACATCTAGGCAAAGACGGTTTCCAAAATTCCTAGAGTCAGAGAAAATTAAAACCACATGGCCAATGGCGTTGAATATTGTGGTGTTTCTTTTCACATAGAGAAAAAGATTTTAAACTATGCAATAATACATTTAGAACTTAGGTACTGGGTATCAGTGAGTATTAACTGTTTTGAAAGTGAGCGTCAGGATTCATCAGTAATAATAATACTCGCACAAGGCTGACTTAGTGTCACCCGGTAACTACAGTTATTGTACTCTTCAGCGGCTGAACTAGCGAGAGCAGTTTGAGATTTTCGTCTTTGTCCTTCGATGCAGAGCAGAGCTCAGTTACAGTATTTCCCACTTTTTCATCTTTGCGCCCCCGTAGTTTACAACCATTTCGGGACACCCTGGCCATTGAGATGTTATGACATACCTTATGAACTGCTAAATAAAAGTGGGATGTGGCTTTTTTATCCATTTGTTTAAGGTTTGTGATTTTTAGCAGAGATGATTTTATACCTTTAGGCCAAATACAGTTAAGATCCCAGAGCTTGGAGGATTTGGGGCAAAGAATTTTCTAAATTAAGAACTGTCCTTTCAAATATACTGTGACTCCACCCCATTTTTTTTTTTTTTTTTAACAGAACACTGTGGAGATCTACATTGTTAGCCGAATCTAATGCACCACATTCTGCAACTCCGGTTGATTTTAGGAAGAATTGCAAGCCTTCCTTTGAGAAGAAAGCCTGGCCCGCATTTGTTTAAAATGTCCTGAAGCAACTGGATTCCTGGCAGTGATGCCGGCAGGACAAGGAAACTTCTGCAGGTCTTGGAAAGGTAGTGACTTCTGAGATTTGGTACTAGGAACAGGGTTGCAACGGCCAAGAATTCATGCCCAACCTCCAATCTGCTTTTTTTTTTTTTTTTTTTTAATCAAGTAGGGGGATGGGAATAATGAAGGTCTATTTTCAGGTCCTTGAATTGAGGGTTTTGTTTTTTTTTTTTAACATTTCTTTCTTTTTGAGAGAGACAGCACGAGCAGAGGAGGGGCAGAGAGAGAGGGAGACAATCTGAAACAGGCTCCATGCAGTCAGCACAGAGCCCCACATGGGGCTCAAACCCACAAACCGTGAGATCATGACCTGAGCTGACGTTGGATGCTTAACTGACTCAGCCGCCCAGGTGCCCCTTGAATGGGTTTTAACAGACCTAGACAGGCAAGTTGTGTCATGGTATTGCTTATTTGAGTACCAAGATAACACATTATTCGGTGATGAAATTCTTTCTCAGTCGTTAAGATTAAACTCCACTAAAAACAAAAACAAACAACATATTTACATACTCCTTACTAACTCTTCAGACTAGAAGCGACGAGTGAGGAAATAAAATCTAATGCTTTAAGCTGTAATGATTTACAATACTGATATAGGACATTCTGAACTAAAGTAGAGAAAAATTTTATGTAGTCTAAAATTACATAAAACCACATAAAGAATGGAAAAATGGCTATCTCTGAGCACTTATCGTGCTAGGGAGGCACAGTTCTCCACGGTTTATATAGAGTATGCATTTAATCTTTACAACCACAGAAGGTAGGTACTATTCTTAGCCACATTTATTGGGAGGTGTTGAGGGGAATGGTCATTAACTTGCCCAAAGTCACTCAAGCTTATAAATGGCAAAGTTAAGATTCAACCCAGTAAGCCTGGCTCCAGAATGGCGGTGTCCTAATGATAGATACACTAATAATGGAAACATGAGTGAAAGTTACTTGTCTATATAATTTAGATAAAGAAGCTGAAGATAGTAATTCTAGGTTACTGGTAGAGTGGGAATGTTCCAAAAGTGACTGCAAAATAGGCTTCCTGATAACATGATTTTAAGGTATTAAGAAATAAAAGAGGGGCACCTCGGTGGCTCAGTCAGTTAAGTGCCCGACTTTGGTTCAGGTCATCATCTCACGGTTCCTGGGATCCTGGGTTCGAGACCCACATCGGGCTCTCTGCACACACAGCCTGATTCGGATCCTCTGTCTCTCTGTCTCCCTGTTTCCCCTTCTCTCAAAAAATAAATAAACATTAAAAAAAATAATAATAAAATAAAATAAAATAAAATAAAATAAAGGAAAAAACACCCTGAGATCTGAATATTCAGTATCGTAAACTCACAGCCCACCCAAATAACCAACCTAAGCAGCTACATTTGAAGAACCGTGATTGAAGATGAGGGATTGGATGGAATCTTACTCCATCAGGTGGAGTAAGAATTAGGCGTGCAAATCTCCTCCTATATTTTCCCTTTAGTTAGCCTCATTTTATGACCCCCATGACTGATCAGAGGTCCCCTGGAGCTCTCAAAGCTGACTCCAAGAAAATCCAATACCTTTTCAGATGTCCCATGACTAAGCTACTTTGTTAAATTCTTGAAATTAGAGGGGATAAGAAAGTAGCAGGACTTTTTTTTTTTTTTTTAACAGTGAGCTTCCGTGTCTAAAAACATGGATATGCTCAGATAGGTTCCTTAGAGCAGCCACCACTGTTTAGGCAATGTTGGTCTGTTTGAAATAATCAGTTCTATTTCTTCTTTTAAATTGTACACCAAACCTGTAGACAGGTTTGAACCTCAAGCCAGGTTCAAGGGGGGAAAGTCTTTTTGTTCTTAGTCTTCTCCATAATAATCAGCAATGCCAGAAGGTACTAGAGTGGTGTCTCTAAAGTAAGGCAAGAACTCAACAAAGCTTCTCAACACACCAGACGGCAGGGAATACCAGGGAATACAGTACTCATCGACCAGTCTTGAAATAACAACACCAATGAACTCTAAGAGGTTTAAATTCAGTCAACTTGAGGAAAGAACTAGTAGGAAATCCTGTATCTATTAAGCCGACAACTAAAATTGAATTGTGAACTTGATGTTTACAGAACAGAGTATGAACAGTATTCATCTTGACAATGTAAAAATAATGCTAAACCATCACCTATTGAAAGGCAGGTGAAGGAGAAGTAGCAGATAAATGTTTTCTGTAATCCCCATTTTTTGTGAGTTTTGTTTTATTTTTCAAATAACCTTTACATCCAATGTGGGGCCTGAATTCATGATTGTGAGGTCGAGAGTCGCATGCCCTACTGAGTCAGCTGGGCACCTCATTTTCTAATTTCTAAATCTTTCATGGCAGTGAGTACACAGATGAGGCCTACCTTAAGTGTCCAGTTCTTAAAACTCGAATGCTTTCAAAATTATGTTTCCTATGATCTTCTACTTTTAGTTGTAGGAGGAACTATCAGCAACTAATTTCCTGGGGCTTGGGGCACCTGGGTGGCTCAACCAGTTAAGTGTCCGACTCTTGATTTCAGCTCAGGTCATGATCTCACAGTCGTGAGACTGAGCCCCAGGTCAGGCTCTGTGCTGATAGTGTGGAGCCTGCTTGGGATTCTCTCTCTCCTTCTCTGCCCCTCGCCTGCTCTTGTTTTCGTTCTCTCCCAAAATAAGTAAACATTAAAAAAAATAATTAATGTCCTTAGTGAAGAAATAGGATCTGAAATTCAGTTACTTCTTTTCAGTGTCTTAAAGTCTTTCTACTGGTTCTTAGTTCAAGTAAAATTAAGTTAAATAATCATATATATATATATAATATTTGTATATAAGAACATAGTAAGTTCATCAGCGTTTCTCCATATCCACTGGGAATGGTGTTCACCAGATGCTGACAACAGCTGTTTCTCAGGGGTGGGATACTGAGGGACTTTTTGAAGTTGTTTCTTCATAACAACCGACTTAAAAAGCAGTGTATCACTTTTTCAAAAAACAAATAATATTGTCATTATAAAAGAAGAAGCATCAAAATGATTTCAAATCCACTAATTGGCATGAAACAATGCTAAAAATATATACTGGCATCAAAAGGAAGACTGGAAAATAGTAAAATGCCATTTTTATTTTTTTTTAATCTCCAGAAGAAATACAACATATTAGAGGATGATTATACCCAGTGTAATCCTGAGTTTAATTTTTAAATTGATGTTTAGCAGTATTTTCTGATTTGTCTTCAAAGAACAGCTTTGCTTATGTATATTTAATATAAATAAATGTACACATTCAAAATAAAACCCTGACAATTTTTACTGGGGCACAGCTGAGATTTTTAATGAAAATGCTGAAGAGAAGATTTCTGGACATTTGTGACGCTAATGAGAAGGAAAAAAAAACCTATTGTGAAGGAAAGCTTTCCTTTCTGAGAGCTCTTTTTAAGAGATGTAGGCTGAACTTCCACGGCCCCTTCTTTACAACCGTCTTTGGGGTTCATACTGGCTGGGTTGGAAACTGCCCTTTTCCTTCCCTTGTTGCTCTAAAACTTCCACTTGTGGTTCTCAGGCTCTTTCTACACCCTCCCTCCCCAGGCCTCCTGATGGACAGCACTCTGTTATTAACAGGTGAATAATCAAAGTTCTTTCTGGACCCTGGGTGAACCCAATCTAGAAGTCTGACCTGATTGACCAAGACCGTAAGACCTCAAGAGCCTCAATTTTTACAGTAAAATGAGAAGGTCATTCAAACATTGATTTACTTCAGGCAATCCCCTTTTGGGATTAAAATAATTAACGACGGATTAATAGGGGGCAAAAGGGTGGCTCAGTCGGTTAAGCATCTGAGTCTTGATCTCAGCTTGATTTGTACTCACAGCTGTGAGTTCGAGCCCCACATTGGGCTCCACACTGGGCATGAAGCCTACTTAAAGAAAAATAAAGCAAGAAAGAAGGATTAATAGGATAATTTCTGAATGGACTGAAATCTGCCCTTTGTAAATCATCACACCTCAACTTTAACCATAAGGACTAGGAGTTACAAGGTATCCAGAGTCCTGACAGAGCATACTGAAGAAAGAATGAAGAATCTGACAGTTGTAAATTATAGCCTTCACATGAGGCAGGCCAAACTCTTGGTTAGGACTTCTCATTGGATTTTACTTGAAATACAGGTTTCCCGAAAAAGGTCATGTCACACTTTCTAGCACATGCTGCCATATAGTTGTGGAAATCATCCTGGGACCACCGGGGGTACCGGGGGCCTTCCGCACTGAAATACCATCTGAGCCCCAACCTCGACGAAGCTCCCTGGACTGAAGAGAACGAGGAGGGTGGGGAGGTACCATTTTGGTGGCAAGAGTTGCCTCTACTCCACTGGGAAGAAACATCTGATTAAGATTTAGGTGTGGTAAGTTCTCTTATTTAAAACAATGACCTCCCTCCATGCCACGCAGTGGGTTAAAAACCTGAACCGTATCCTCCCCTTTGTGATGAGGTACGAGCGCTAACAAATACACAAGAACTATGTATTTAATTAGAACACGAACCAAAAGATGCCTTCTCTGATACATTAGCATCCCTGGGCTCAGCTCATGATGACAGAGAACTTTGTTTTTTAGCACCGCTGGGATCTCTGAGAGGCCAAATTCAACTTTTGACGGTCTGTTTTATTTTCTTCACCAGCGACTGGAGAGTATAACCTTTCCAAATGACTCAGTGATTCATCTTCAATTCATTTTTCCTGTCTGGGAACCTGGAAGTTTTTCTCGGCAAAGGCTCAAGAAGCACATGTTTCATTTTTTAAAGAAAATGTTACAGTTCTTCCTCTGCCGTTTTGGATGCATAGTACACTCAGTAAACAGTTGACTGAATAATGATTTGGAAAAAAAACCTCATCTGCTGAATATGAGAGAACCCATGTACTTCTAAATAGAGCATTTCCTTCCTCCTTTAACAAAGTGAATGGACTGGCATGTACCTAAGTGCAAGTTACCATCTCTGCTCTCCTTGGACTGGCTGCTCGGTGCACAGGTGCATGTTCAATCACATTTTATAACATACACGTTATGTAGGTAGAGTCTTATGTGTGCATTGAATATTATATTTATCTTTTAAAGTTTATTTAAACTTTTAAAGTTTATTTATTCTGAGACAGACAGAGACAGCATGAGTTGGGGAGAGGCAGAGCAAGAGGAGGGAGAGGCAGAATCCCAAGCAGACTCTGGACCACCGGTGCAGAGCCCGACGCGGGGTTTGAACCCACGAAGCCTTGAGGTCGTGACCTGACCGGACACCAAGACTTGGGGGGGGCTCAAATGACTGAGCCACCCAGGTGCCCCTGAATTGAATTATTTCAAAACAAACAAAAAACGAAGGGGTGGATGATCAGCCTTCCACTGTTAACGTCAGAGTCTAGGTCATGTCAATGTGCCAGTGTTGGGGGTGGTGAGAGGGAGATGCTTTGCTCTGGAACCTTCACTTGGCACTGGCAGTTTCTGTATCTCTGACCCTGAGGTCACAATTCAGAGTCTTCCTTTCCCTTCAGGGATCGCACTAGAGACAGAGAAGGGAACGAGGTAGCAGGCAGGCAAAGCAGGGCAGGTGTGGCTACTTCTCAGCCCTATAGAAGGAGAATCTGCAGTACTCTGGTGATAGGACATGGATGGAAGGAGTATCATTCCGTCTGCAGTGGCCGCTGAGCTCCATCCTGTTAGGCTTCCACTCCCAGATATTATATTATGCCTCATGCATTCACGTTTTTTAAAAACTCAGCCTTGGGGCGCCTGGGTGGCTCAGTCGGTTAAGCGTCTGACTCTTCATTTTGGTTCCGGTCGTGACCTCAGTTTGTGAGTTCAAGCCACCGCGCCGGGCTCTGTGCTGACAACACGGAGGCTGCTTGGGATTCTGTCTCCCACTCTCTCTGCCCCTCCACCACGTGCGTGCTATCTCTCTCAAAAATAAATAAGCATTAAAAAAATAAATGAATATTAAAAACTCAGCCTTGCCAAAATGGATTGGAGCACAGAAACACACACACACACACACACACACACACACACACACACACACACTTCAATATTTTCTGCCCCCGCTATGGGAGTTTATGCTGACCCACAGAAGAAAAAAATCCTTGTACACATAACATATATTAGAGAACCTTTCTTAACTGCTTTGTGAGGGAATGGCATTAAAAAGAGTCGTTGGACGCATTTAAATAAAAAATTATCCAGCATCTCACACTGAAGTCAAATTTTGCATTGACATTTCCTACAAGGGTAAATGGGAGGAAAAAAGCCCAAAGCTTTCAGCATATATTTAAAACAGCATGGCCACAGAGAAATGATTGGCAATGGAACAATCATCGTTCTGCAATTTTCACATAATAAATTGGGCAAAATCACTGCAATTTGGTATAAATGTTCCTTGCAGGTAGATTTCTTAGGCAGACATTACATTTTATTTTAATGTTCTTTTTCCCTCCTTGCCTCTGACTTAGTTGCATTCTAGAATTTTTATTTAAAAGGAATTTATGATAATCATTATTTGTTATTTGTTTTAGATTTGTCAGGGGTTGCACCCAGCTATTAATAATTAAACAATACATAAAATAAGTGAAACAAACCACATATGAACGATGCCAGCTTTTTAAAAGGCACAGTTTGGCATTGGTAGAAGTCCTCTGACACATGACCTTCATTACATGAATGAGTGATGAGGCACCACCGTTAACAATCATATTTTACTTTTAAAAAACAAGAAGAAGCTGAGTCAAGGAATTCTCTACTGTCTTATGGTTGGTTAGTGCCCACTATTGCCCAAAACCATGGCTTGAGTTATGTTATTCAGGAAGCTCTGTAAGATCTATGCAAAATCCTTAAAAATGAGGATAGCCTTTTTACCCATCAGCAGGTGTATAGCTTAGAAATCATTTAATCACTATTTGACCAGGGAGTTTCATTTTCAGTCAGTCAAATCCCCTTACAGGGACTTCTATGCCACAAAAAATGGTATTAAGTTGAATTCCTTGACTATCTTCCCCCCACAGACAGATGTCCCTGCAATTCAACAAGCAGCTTTAAAACCTCTGCGCCCCGTCCTGGCTTCCCGCAGCTCAAACCTCGACTATACTTAGGGAGGCTGGTAGTATCTTCTGCTGACCTTGAACTAGGACGGGAGCTACAAACCAGACTCTTGTGCTCTCCATGTGGCAAGGAAAGCTGGACTGAAACCACCAAATGACTTCCTTCTTTACGGCCTGATCAATCCTGACAGTACAGTATGAGCACAATGGCACAGACCCAACAAACAACATTCCTCAGCCAAGCAAATGAATCCGCTTTTCATCAAAACCAGTTTAGACATGCTATTGGGTGGAATGTAGGAAGAAGCTCGATGAATATTTGGGGATGGAAAACAACCTTGTTCTGAGAAAAGAGATTTTTCTTCATTGTGACTCCTCTTTGCCATGTCCTGGAGCTGTTTTGTTGAAGACTGCCTATAGGGACAGGGAAGTTGAAAGGTGTATGTCATCATGCTTAGGGTGGGCTTTCTCAGGCTGGGGATGCCGAGGCACGGAGATATTTGCCTGGTTCTCCACATGCTGCTGACTCTTAAGGCTTGGGATTCTCTCAATCTTGGCAGGACAGTCCCTGTGCTGCCTCGGGGACCTGTAGGTGTATGGCCCAACCAAGGGGAGCTGGCTTTTGTGCTCCTGGGATACTCAGATGAGCACATGCATCTTTTGCAAGGCTCCTACGGGCATGTGCACATTCTGCGAGGCTCCTACAATTCGACATGTAATCTCAATGCTAAGAGAGCCACAGTTAGAGGCACCACACTGGCCCACGACTTCTATCGTGGCAATGCCTAAAGGACACCAATCTCAGATTCTCAGGACACCTTGTTCTCCAGTGGGTAATGGTGTATACACGGCCCCCTTAAGCCTTTACCTGGCAGAAAACAATGAAAAGTACCAAGGGCTTCGCCTCTAACATAATGATTTCATTCCTGGGCAAGAGGATAAGACCAAGGCAAACTGTCAGAGGTAACGAAGGGGCTCCTCATTTTCTTCCTCAACCACCTCATCCACCCTTCTCCCATGAAAATAAAATCTCGGCCCCTCCCCCCCAAAATCCATTCAACTGACTGAATGGATGTTTACATTATTCCTTATATTATTTTCCCAGGGACTTATGTGTTGAAGCCAGAAACACGTTAGGAATCATATACACCAGCAGCATGAATTCTAATTGGAAGATTTCAGGTCTCAGCTGCTAAAGTGTAGGATGAATCCCTAATATTGTGAAAATCACAAATTGTAGGAAGAAATTAAAAACGGAAGATGAGGGGCGCCTGGGTGGCTCAGTCGGTTGAGTGTCCGACTTGAGCTCAGGTCATGATCTCGCAGTCTGTGAGTTCGAGCCCCGCGTCGGGCTCTGTGCTGACACCTCAGAGCCTGGAGCCTGCTTCAGATTCTGTGTCCCCCTCTCTCTCTGCCCTCCCCCATTCATGCTCTGTCTCTCTCTGTCTCGGAAATAAATAAACATTTAAAAAAAAACGGAAGATCAGAGTTTGAATTTCACTATATCACTTGGTCTCTGTGTGTCCTTGGGCAAGCCATGTAACACCTCTGAATCTGCGTATATTTAATATACAAAATAAAATTGGAAATGTTTTTAAAACTCTCTTACCTACCTCATCATGAAACTATGGGGATTAAGTGAGACAACTATATATGGAGGAGTTTCTAAACTTAAAGTGTTACTCTAACTTGCAATTACCTTCTAGCATTTCAGGACTGATGCTTGGGAACCATAACTCAAAACCCTAAAGATTTTTAACTAATCCATTTTTGCACTAGTTCTTTGTTCTGCTTCTTGTCAGAAAATCCAAAATGGCATTGCATTTCACTTTTCCCTTGTTAACATCTACCTCTTCCTGTAAGAAGCCAGTGGTGAGTGTCAGAAGCAACTGTAAAATCTAAGTTGAAGTGGGCCTTCCTTTTTTTTTTTTAATTTGAGAGACAGACAGACAGACTGCGAACGGGAGAGAGGGGCAGAGAGAAAGAGAGAGAGAGAGAGAGAGAGAGAGAGAGAGAGAGAGAATCTTAAGCAGACTCCACGCATAGAGCCCAATGCGGGGCTCCATCCCACGACCCTGGGATCATGTCCTGAGCCAAAAATCAAGAGTTGGGCTGATTGAGCCACCCAGGCACCCCAGAGCCTTCCTTTTATAAACAAAATACTCTGCTGGTGAGCTTTGTCGGTGTATTATTTCATTATAAACTTGAGAGGGGATCATGGCAATTCTTTATAATCCACCTGGCATCAGGAAGAGATGGTAAGTACACAGAACACATTAGAAAACCTACTGAGTTTCTTTGTGGACATGATTGCAAAAAGTAGTTTCATCGGAGCAGGGCTCCTATGTGTCCTCACATGAACCCCCCCAAAGTTACTAAAGGAAAACGATTCCAAGATCACCACATAATTAGGGCTTATGTCAGTCCTTCCCTCCATTTCTTTATAATCATAAAGATCATCTCCTCATCCAGAAACACTGAAAGAAGCAAATAAGCTTACCACACACAAGTCAGAAGCCATCTGTAGTAGACCAACAGTGAAAGACGTGAGAAGTCACCCTACTTGAAAACGTAGTATCTTATGAGGTTCTAGCACAGGGAGATCTGGGAGCAGAAGGGTCTAGGCTACCGCAGACAAGAAGTTCCTAAAAGAATGTCACCCGCCGTCCACTAGAGAATGAGCTGCTGGTCTGCAGTGTGAGCCACGTTACAGCAGATCAGAGACGCATGGCCACGTTAAACAATGGACGGGCAGAGGCAGGAAAGGAGGCCCATGCTCCAGCAGAACACTGTGTCTAGAGATGTTACCTTTTAGGAAGTGAGGTACACATCACATGGGCTCAGAGACCAGGAGTTCTTCGGGGAAGCACAGGTCACAAGTGTGCTATGTGTCTACACTCCGTTGATTTGCATATTATTACTAAAAACATAATGGAGTACCCCCCAATATTAAAAATTGGCAAATTTCGGGGGGGTCTGACGGGCACAGTCAGTTAAGTGTCCGACTCTTGGTTTCGGTTCAGTTCATGATCTCATGGTTTGTGGGTTCGAGCCCTGTGCTGGGCTCTGTGCTGACAGCCTAGAGCCTGGAGCCTGCCTGGGATTCTCTCTCACCTTCTCTCTCTGACCCTCCCCAATGTGTACTCTGTCTCTATCAGAATAAATAAACTTTTAAAAACATGGGAAATTTCACATAAAAATCATAATCACTACCTTGACTTGAGAAATCAGGGCCTGCGATCCCGCAAAGTAAGAGCTCCCTCAAGCTGAGGTACTTCCAATGGACGTGGATGTGTGCTCGCCAACCTGCTGCCATACTGTCGCCCCCTACCCGGCCTCTGCCAGTACTCCATGCACTTAATTCACCTGCAGATGTGCAGGGATTCGAGTTGTTTTCACCCAGCTGGAATAACAAGATGGTGGAGAGAGGCAGACCATGACAGACAGAGAGAAAACGGTTGGGAGTGGGGTCCTTTTAGGGGTGCAATGGCTCCAAAGGGCAATCCTGGGTGGACCAAGAAGACCTCTTCCAAAGTATGAGGCAGTCAGAGACCTCGCTTGAAGGGCAAGGTAACATATCTAAGGAGCAGAGAGATGGCTGGATATTTATCATCTTACTATGTTCTCCTTTATATGAGGAGAAATGTGGCAGAGTAGAGCACGTGTCCCTTTTAACCTAAATACGGGGAATAAGGCTCTCTCCTTGGTTAATTCTCCCGTGGACAATGGGATCCTTAGAGCCTAATATAAATAACATTTTTATAATGCTCTAGAGTTATTAGCAAATCCATTTTACATATATTTTCTTTCATATATTCCTCAACCACAATTTTGTGAACTACGCTGGGCAAAGGGTACGAATGCATACTCCAGATGAGGAAACCAAGGCTCAGGAACTTGGCCTGGATGGGATTCGGACACGACTTCTGTTACTACAACCCACGGGCTCCCCACTCCTTGGCAATGGCCTGCCCTATATCGCAGGGAACACTGGGCTACTTCAAGCTGCCTGGGACTGCGGTGGCTCAGACGCCACCAAGGCTGGCTAGGGTTTAGGAGACTTTTCCCTTACTCGGATCATCTTTCCCCGAATGAATCCATCCCCTGAAGCTCAGACAGCCAGGAGTTAGCTCAGCCTGCAAGGCAGTGGTCAGTCATGTCTAGAAACATCCCTTATTTGTTCATGAAAGTCCTGCAAATATTTTGGCAAATAAATTCAGAAAGCCGGAAACGCTAATTATTAGGCAGAGACAAACCCACAGTAATAACATCAACAACAAAGTGCCTTTTCAGCGCAGCTATTCAATACGCCTTCCTGTTGCCCGTGCCACGAAAAACACGCCGGGAATGGCCTGGAGGAGATGAAAGAGGAAATGACTCCTTTAAAGACCACGTCCTGTGGGCAGACTGCAGCCCTACCATTTGCTATAGCAGATATCAGAAAGGAAGGGCGGGCAGCAGAATTTTCAGGGAGGAGGAAAAAAAAAATGCTTTTCAAAAACGGACTTCCTTAAGAAAGTTGTTAGGGTAGGGCACTTAACAACTCTGTAATGGATGAACTTTCTAGTTTCCAGGTTGGGAATGAAGTGAGTGGGAGACAAAGAGTTTGCTCCACTGGTTGCCAACGACTTGTGAACAACTAGCCCTTCGTCAAGTCAGAGGCCCGTCGAGGTCCTTCTTGGTCGTGCATTTGATGCCCTGTGCAAAGGTGCACCCAGCAGGGTCCACCCAGGCCCGGCAAGCCAGTCGGCACTCTGCTCACCAAGCTCTGCGCCTTATTCAGAGAGGAGGAAGCACCTTTTTGCAACTGGATGCCCGTTTTCAGTTGCATGGAGCTACTCCAGGTGCTAGCGGCTGCCCTGGGCCGAGACAAAGGTTTGCCCGGTTCACCTTTGCCCTTCAGACCCACGCCATTTTACACATCAGGCAACGTAGTTATGTTGGATGTCCTGGATTTGAGTACCTGCTGGGTAGAGCCTTACACAAGCTTCTAAGTGATTTGTTGCTTTACTTTCTCCAGTGGGGACAATGAGAACAGCCACGCCTGCCCCTGTCTCCTTATCGCTGCTATGAAGCCCCAGCCAGAATCTCATCACGTTTCTTTCTTCAACGTGTCCAAGAACGTCTTCCCCAGAGCAACCCTTCTGTCAATGTCACAGTCTTCCTCTTCTTTTAGGTTCAAGGTAAAGTAGCGTAAAGAATCCAAGTTCAATGATGTGCTAAGTGATGAAGGACCATGGGTCCACTTTAATGGGACGGCTTCCATTTCCCAGGCAGACCGCACGCTTTCGTGCGCCTCGGTTCCAACAGCCCTACGCACCTTCTGGTCACTTCCCCAGTGTCTTGTGCCGCGCCTCCCTTCCGTTAAGCAGCTCCATTGCTGGCTTCTCTGAGGCGGCGAATCAAACCCCACATTGGCTCACTTCCCCTGCCAGACTGCTGGGGTACGGATTCCCGGCCAAGAGCAGAAGAGCTGGCGGCCCGATACCTCTTCCAGCGTCGGCTTGGCCAGGGCGACGCCGGAACAATTGGTCCTGTTGCCTTCTGAGATGACAATTAATTAGCGCGGTGGGAACAAGGGGCGGCCTATCCAGGGAGCTGAGCCTTTGCCCTTCTGAGCAGAGCCAGCGTCTGCATCATACGTTCCACTGGGGATGGCTCTCACCACCCCTCACCCCCTGAAGACCGTCGAGCGGGGACCCAGGGATGGAAGGCGTTGCGAGGATGTCTTTGGTGGGGGGAAAAAGGAAAAGGAAAGAATACTGGTAACATTAAACATCCAACTCAGAACCGGAGATAAATATCCAGCAGGGAAACGCAATGATGTGTTAAGAGGACACAGCATTCTAGACAAAATAAAGGCAAAAAGGACAAGTGTTTCATTGAGAAGTGCCTCAGAGTGTGGCATGAAGAAGAATGTGTGGTGACAAGGAATCCAGCCCCATTGAGGAAAATCTGAGCTTAGTGACAACATCCTCAGCAGGCTTTATTAGGCACTCGTCCCAAGCGCATTGCTCAACATGCTGTGAGTGAGAACGCATGAGTCACAGGATAGCACCCCTCTGACTCGAGCTGACAGCAAAGGACATCATTTATTTAGCTGTAGGAGAGGATCACGGATGACTCTCAAGGGCTTCCCAGAAAGGAGCATAAGATCTCATTGCAGGGATGGGTGAATTAAAACAGGACTCCCAAAACAAGCATCCTAAAACTAGTTGCAAAGAATTATTTAGAAATAATGCATAATCATTTACAGAAGATGTAAATGTATGCTTCTAAGTGTTCCACGGTTCCTAAGCTACAGGTGAAGCCTTGACCCTGTGGTGGGGTTTCTGACAGTGGCCATGTAGTCTAAAACAAACCCTGGTTTAACTTCGACCCCAGGGATTCCCTACCTGCCGGTTCTTCCAGTTTCCTTTCCCAGCCAGACTGAACTACAATAGTCATCCATGCTGGCTTTTCCACCTACTCCCCTGGCCTCTGAGTTCTCAGCCTATTAGGATTTACCTGCTACCTCCACTGCTCCAATGAAAGTGCGCTGGTCAAGATATCAAATCCAATGGGCCTTTTTCAGTATTTGCTCATACTTAACCACTCTGTCCAAAATTGTGCTCTTCTCTGATTTTCTGATACTACTCTCCTTTTTTATAATAGCAGTAGTGCCCAACCTTGCCGCTAAGCTGGTCACCTGAGTCCCGGGTCAGTACTTCCAAATATGTCTGCTGGACACTTCACCTGATGTCTACAGGCATGTTCTATCCCCAAATGTTCCAGACAACCCCTCATCTGCTTCCCCAAACTCCCAAAGCCGGTCTTCCTCCTGTTTCTCTGTCAGTTAATGGCACTCCATTTACCAAGTCACCTAAGCCAGAAACTGGACAACCTCGGCTCCTCCCTGCCTCCTGAATCCCCCACATCTAATCAGCGTTATTAGTATTATTCAGCCTACTCTTACCCATCTCTCAAAGTGTCTCTCTCCTCTCCAATCTCCACTTTCACTGCCTTGGGTCTGGGCCTCATTCTCTCCTACCTGGACCACAGCAACAGCTTTTAAACCCATCTTCCTGTATTCGGGAAAGCTCTTTTGAATCCGTTCCCTACGCTGCTATCAGATGATCCCTCCTGAACACGAATCCAGTCACATTACTCACCTGCTTAAAATTCCCCAGTGGCTCCCCACGTTCTACAGGACAGAGCATTTGCAAAGTGAATCCCGTAGAACTTCCTGGTCTCCTCACCTCCCGTTCTACACCTTTAATCTTGGCCGAGGGGGTCTCCTTTCAGCTCCCCAAGCCTAAACAGCCTAATATTGCCATGCCTTCTCCCCACCCCCCACCTCTCTCTCCTTCTCCCTCTCTCCTCCTCTGGGTTCTCCTTGCCTTGCATGCCATGGATCCATTCTTAAAAGCTGTGACTTGTCCTTCGCGATATAACTTAAACGCCTCCTTTGCTCTGAGGCCTCTCCTGACGCTCTCCGTGGCCACTTTCAGGCAGTCAGTCTTTCCCCTCTGAGCAAATGTGGGTCTCCATCCCCGTCTGTCACACACAGCGTCTAAGTGTATCCTGGCAACAGAGACCACCACCTTTCCTTTTTCTCCTCCTCCAAAGCTCCCAACCAAAGGGCTCAGCGCCTTAGAAACGATCAATGAATGCTTACTGGAAAACAACAGAAGAAGTCACTCTTTCCTAGACCTTGACAGGAAATCCCTTCATTCCACGCAAACCTTCGCTTGGGAAACACACACATATGGATTTATTTCACCCAACAAGGGCATTTCTAAGGTGGGGAACGAGGAGCACAGTCGTACAGCTTGCCTAAAATCTAAGAGGCAAAGATTCAGAGGTTCGGGTTTTTAGGTAATAGACTTGTTTTTCCCTCAGTTAATTAACAAAAAGTCTCTATAATGAAACCTCCCTCAAAACAGGATGCATATGGTATAGGTCATGTTTCCTCCTCCCACTCCGTAATTTTAAATGCTCAATGATAAGTCGTCTGATTGTATCATTACTTGGGTATGGTCAGTCCTTTTGTACGCAGAGCCAAGATCTGTGATTCCCTAAGAAAGTGTACTGGACTTAGGTCATTCGTACCCTTACAGAGGTCATTAAAAGGGACCCAAATTCAGAGGGACAGGTAGAGAACATCAAGCCAGTCTTAACATTACTGTTCTCATTATTCTGCTTTTGTTTCATTCTCCGAAGTTTATTATGTACCTCTTGCCCTAATAACCGTGTTCCTGTGTGGTCCCCTCCTGTCAGTCTCCAACTTGGTAAGCCCCACCCTCTGCAGTCCTGTCCCACCCAGGAGGTTAGTACAAATGCTGGTAGACACATATAGTGGGAAGCTTGCTCTGCCCACTTTAATTGTGCCCCTCCTTCTGCCTGCTACACTCACTCTCCACTCCATGACTTTTCAGCTCCATGCAACGTCCACCCCCGTAAACTGAACCGACATCTCCCCCTCAATGTATTGTTGCGGAGGAACGTTATTTTTTTTGGCTTAGGAGCCTTTCTCTTCCAGCTCTGGGTGCAAATCAGCAAAGATTCCTGTTCTTATCAACCGAGTGCTTAAGTAAACACAGTAGGTGCCAGAGTCAATAGGATATGGAAAATGAAATTTTGCTGAAGATTATTTGCAATGGGGCTCTACTGCTGACAGAGAATCAGGAATTCAGGTTGTGAAAGGGGCAGGGGCCAGAACTTCACAAGGGGGGGGGGGCAGGCTGGTTTGCCAGCTCCAAGGTGGTCAGGTAAGGTCTGCGTTCTTGGTTAACGGGGCTGCTTCCTCTGCTCACGGGAAGAATGCCCCGGTCTGGATGCACCGAGAAGAAAACGTTCCACTCAGTCCCGCCCGGATTTCCTGGGATTCCCAGCGTCCACTGGGCCACCACACCGCTTTGCCCACTTTAGGCAGTGCCTCCCTTGCCCGGGCTCAGCCTTGGCACAAGTGCTTTGGCAGAGCGGGAAGGAGAGGGGACAAAGTGAAATGTGCCAGGGCTAGAAGAACCCTGGCAAGTGCGATTTGCCACCCCATGCTGCCTGGGGAGGCCTGGGAACCCCGTGCTCACGGAACAGGGCGCACTACCCCCAGCCCTCACACCCAACGCCAGTAGCAGGAGTCAAACAGCTGCCTCTTCCAGCCCTTCCGTGCGATGGGAATTTGCACCTTCCCTCCCGTGCGCACGTGTCATCTCCAGGGGGTTGTGACATGGCTCCCTGCCCGGGGTTCTTTCACTCTGTCCCTCCAAACACAGCATTGCTGCTCAGGTAGCTCAATATCTGATGAGGAAAACTTATGTTTGCAATCACACCCCTGGCCTTGTATTTACAAATTATTCTTTCTCTAAGGAGCGGAAAGAGCTTGCCTCAATCACTTGTCAGTGCTTTGATGGCAAGGCAGAGTGGGGAAAGTGACACGAAAGGTTGAAGAATTTATATGGTGGCAGTCAGCGGTCATGCTCTCAAAACCGTGGCTCCTGCCACCCCCACCTTTCAGCATGCACAGATGTAAAGACGACCTGCCGGCAGGCCGTGTATTTTCCCTTTTCTCTTTCTATAAGCACTAATGATGTTTTAGAGAAGGAAAAGAGAGAGATGAACATGTGTAAGAATTGTTAACAACCAAACTCTGCCAACAGGAAGAAAGTCTTTAGGAGGCTATACTGCGTCTCACTTCTCTGCTTCAGTGGAGAAACACAGAACATTCGTCGTAGCAGTCAGAAGTCAGATGTGAGCTGGAGTTATCCTACACTGTGACTCTCTGAGCGTATCTTAAACTTCTTCGTTCCTTATGTGAAAAAGAGGCCGGGGGTGGTTACCTCAAAGGGACGCTATGAGAATTGTGTGTGGAAAATGGGCATAAATGGTAATAACAGAGCACAAGGCACATGGTTAGCAAGGTTAGCCGTTGTTGTTGCTGTTGTTTACCCCACTGGACGAATAGCAGATCCTGTCTTCAGCGACTGTGGGCATGACATTTTATTTACAAAACCATTTACCATGAGAGCTACCCAGGACACCATTCTCTTGACCAAGACCTTGACGGTTGTTCTGGCAGTACAGACGGACCCAAAGAGACACAGATTTTGCATCAAGCCCTAAGAAGTCTTAATCAACTGGCAGTTTGAAAAACAAACCTATCATACACACAACCATGAGTCACAGACAGAGACATGCTGGGTATAATACGGAACAGCACACAGAGGCTACTCCTGAGTGTCCTATTATTCCATTAAATTTCAATTTAAGATCTTCATGAAATTACGACCAAAAAACCAAAGGCTCTCTTTCATTAGAAAAAAGCAATTACCTTATATCCACCCTGTCCCATTTCTAAGACTCTTTCCACTATTACGTAAACCACCTTAATGAATTTCAGAATGCCTTCAGGCAAAAGGACAGAGCTTGATAAAATCTGTTGATATGATAATGACAGGTCATTGCTATAGGAAAAAAATGAGGTAGGGGGTTCAAACTATTTTTGGACCTAAATTAGAAAAATCTCTTTCTGACTTTTATCCTGCAACCCAAATATAGAGCAACTATTTCATATGGGTCACATGTTTCCCTTGCATCCTGTATATTTTTATAACTCTAAAATGTGGACCCATAAGTACACAGTATAGGGGACTGTTGAGTTAGCATTTGCAAAAGTATTCAGTTTGTTTTTTTAGCCCACAGATTAATGAACTTAAAAGACTATTAAAGAGGCAATGGCCAAAGAACACGGTCTCAGGCGAAGTAAGAACTGATCAAGTTCAAGGTTAGATATAATACAACTGACCACCCTCACTTACCTCTTAGGAAAGGTAAGTCACATCGGCTTTGATGTGTGCTATAGAAACTGTCAGGAAATGTTCAAAAGAAATGAAATCAGGGAGGATCCATCATGTGGCCAGACTAAACACAGGTTAAGTGTCAGTGATGTGCATGCTCGAGGAGTTATCTGTTCATTCAGTGCTTCAGGTTTGGTTTGCTCATGCTTACTCTTTCTTTTTAAATGGCCCCTGAAGCCAGAAACAAATCAGCAAGACAGGAAAATGTCCTGTTTTTCTCTGCCCTGGACTGTCCTATTCATTCATGAACAAATATCTGAATGCCTTTTAAGGAGACAAGACCAAGGCAAGAATTCATGCAATCATATGATCAGAGTTCTTTTGGAGCAGTGCACGTAATACAATCTGTAGGGGCTAATTTATAGGTTGGCACAGTATGCAGGTAATGGTATTGATCCTGCTTTTCTGTTAGGAGACTATTAATTATAATGGGTAAGAGTTGCTCACTTAGAAGTTCAGTATTCTGTGTGGAACAGATAAGTTTAGTTTATTAAAAAAAAAACAACTTATATTTTCACAGAGCAAATAACCAGTCTTTCTGAGAAATAGATGCTTGAAAAAAACAGGAAAAGAGAGTGTTTGATAAAGCTCTGCAAACAAGTTTACTGGTTACTGTCTCTGTCCCAGAAATTGCTTCAGTGGCATGCTATGAAAGGACCACTGTGTCCCTATCCCAGCCCAAAAGAAATTACACAGACTTGTATCCTAAGAATGGTCAGATGGCACCTTAGTGATTTACCTGAAATTTATCTGAAAACATAAATGGAAATGTAGAAGGAAAACAAGAAGAGATAAAAAAAATGGGTACAATGGGAGGGGCAGGAAAAATTAGGCTCAAGAAAGCAAAAGTAATTAGAGGATTAAAGCATAGGGAACCTTGTTAAAGTTTAATGAATAGGTGCTTTTTTTTTTTTTTTTTTTGTAAAAATTTCCCTTTCATGAGAAATAAAAATCAATAAAAGTGAACTAAAGCATCTGTATCTTCTTGGCTGAGATGTAATAAGCTATGTTTTATTTATTTATTTTTTTAAATGTTTTATTTATTTTTGAGACAGAGAGAGACACAGCATGAAGGGGGGAGGGTTAGAGAGAGAGAGGGAGACACAGAATCTGAAACGGGCTCCAGGCTCCAAGCTGTCAGCATAGAGCCCGACGCGGGGCTCGAACTCACAAACCGCGAGATCATGACCTGAGCTGAAGTCGGTCGCTCAACCAACTGAGCCACCCAGGCGCCCCAATAAGCTATGTTTTAAATCAAAGTCCCCAAAGGGGCACCTGAGTGGCTCAGTCGGTTAAGCATCCGACTCTTGGTTTCGGCTCAGGTCATGATCTCATGGTTCCTGAGTTCAGGCCCCACATCAGGCTCCGCGCTGACAGCATGGAGCCTGCCTGGGATACTCTCTCTCCCTCTCTCTCTCTCTCTCTGCCCCTCCTCAGCTCTCTGTGTCTCTCAAAATAAATAAACTTAAAAAAATTTAAATCAAAGTCCCCAAAGAATGATTTTCTAGGTTTATATTTTGAGGATACTGGTGTACCTACAAAACTAGCTCATTATCTTACCTTTGTTTCCTCTTTGTTGGCTGAAATGAAGCTTATTTTGTATGTAAACATAGAATATATCCATCATTAGAATAAAAAGCCCACAGTAAATATGCAGAAAAAAATAAGATTACCCACAGCAGGAAAACAAATGTCATCACTGGTAATGTTAATCTATTAAAACACTTTAAGGGCAAAGATACTGAGATTTAATTTCCTAATCAAAGTCAGTTCCACTACCTATCAATAAAAACACAATGAAATGAACTCTAACGAGAAGTCTTGTGTCACTTGCTGTAAATGTCATGACTGGCTATGATACAAGAACTAAAAGAAAGAAAGAAAGAAAGAAAGAAAGAAAGAAAGAAAGAAAGAAAGAAAGAAAGAAAGAAAGGAAGGAAGGAAGGAAGGAAGGAAGGAAGGAAGGAAGGAAGGAAGGAAGGAAGGAAGGAAGGAAGGAAGGAAGAAAAGAAACGTGAACCAATCAGATGCCTCTACTGACATTTGATGAATGCATTAAACACAGGAAAACATTTACTTCAATTCTTATATTTAACACCTGCTTTGGTCCAAATACACATAGGTAAACCTTCTAGTCAAAGGAATGAGAACGTAACACAAGCTGTCACTAAATTCTGGCATAGGTCCTGGCTCATGGGCTTTGCTCACCGAATAGCTGTTGAATGAATAAACAATCTAAATGTGATTTGAATTCGCTTTGTATTTTGGCATGTGTGTAATGTCAGCTTCTCAGCAAAAGGCATTTCTGGGCCCACTCAAGTATTTTCATTTTCTGTCTCGTGTGGGCCAAAGCTAGGATTTACAAATAGGGTTTACCCTAGAGTGAAACCTCCACCTCTGGAGAAATCTAAGGGGTGTCTAGAGTCTTAGCTTTGGGACTTCAGACTCAGCCTCTCCCTATGAAAGCCAACCAAGTGCCACACCCAGAGGAAGGGAGATGAACCTTTCATATACAAATGATCGGTGCTGCACACAGAAAGAATTGGGGAACTTGGGGAGGGGCACCTGCGGGTCGGTGGTTATGCGTCTGACTCTTGATTTTGGCTCAGGTCATGATCTCGAGGTCTTGAGATCAAGTGCTGCATTAGGCTCCATGCTCAGTGTGGAACCTGCTTAAGATTTTCTCCCTTTCCCTCTCCCTCTGCCCCTCTGCCTTGCTCATGCACTCTCTCTCAAAAAACAAAACAAAACAAAACAAAACCAAAAAAACTGGGGAATTTAGAAATACATATATTTCTGTAAGAAGAAGTGTGTGTGTGTGTGTGTGTGTGTGTGTGTGTGTGTGTGTACTACTACTAACAAGTAATTAACTGGATTAGCACAATCTTTTAACAAACTGGAAACTAGGATTTTCTCTGGAGTGAGTGAATACTGTCAGTAGTCCATACACAAATAATTTACAGTTGGCAACACATCACATCTAAGTGATTATTTTCTGATGGAGAACACCTTAAGGAAGCTGGACTTTACCCGGGACCTCCACTGAGATGATAGGTGAAGATCGGAAACACGAATTAAACTTTCAATATGATTATGGCAAGGAATGGAAAGGGCAAAGAAAGACTGTCCAAATTAAGAGGACTTCTTTATATAACCACTTAAAAATCATTTTTATGATATATACTCAGTATTTTCTAAGTGGGTCCGCTCAGCAGGCAATTAAAAATTATTCCTGGATGGGGCGCCTGGGTGGCGCAGTCGGTTAAGCGTCCGACTTCAGCCAGGTCACGATCTCGCGGTCCGTGAGTTCGAGCCCCGCGTCAGGCTCTGGGCTGAGGGCTCAGAGCCTGGAGCCTGTTTCCGATTCTGTGTCTCCCTCTCTCTCTGCCCCTCCCCCGTTCATGCTCTGTCTCTCTCTGTCCCAAAAATAAATAAAAACGTGGAAAAAAAAATTTAAAAAAAAAAAAAAAAAAAAAAATTATTCCTGGAATAGTCAGGCTGTGTCACGTTTAAGCGTTTGTTACTTTTTCATGCTTTTACCTTCAAAACCAATAACATGAAATAAACAAGGGATTGAAACCTGACCTCTTAGCCAGCAGTTCTTGTACATATTTGTTCGTGTTGAGAGGGGACTTTGTGAAGAGGGTGGAAATAATCTTGCAATCAAGAGGTGATAGTACCATCTCGGTGGTCCACCCCTCTCCCAAATTCCCTATGGTTCTAAGCTTTCTCCTCCAGCATCTTGGAAAACCAGAGCCCGTCTTCCTGGTAATGTGATCACCTCCACTTCTAAAACCACAGAAAAGCCGAGGACTTAAGCAGGGTAGCTAAGCAAGGCAGTAAAGTGAAATTCAGACCCTTCCAGGTTCAAGGGGGGTGGAAAACCCAAACACGGAATTGGCTGGGTTCTCTTCATCACTGTTGGCACTTTCTTTACCAAACATGGAAGTCTGTGTTGTGAAATTCAATCCCTTCCCACAGGCATCTAGAACTTGACCTACATCTTGTAGCTTTGTGAGATTAGTGGTGTACAGGTCCCCGAAATACCATTTTTAACCATATCACACTCCTTATCCAGATCTTTGTTTAACCTGCAGGGATCCAGATCCTGTGTAGCACACACTATATTCCAACCCAAGGACTGGAAGGGAGGGAGGGAGGGAGGGAGGAAGGGAGGTGGCGGGAGGGACCTACCTAAATTCCTGTCCTGAAAGCTAATGTCTGGTAATAACACAAGGAAAGAACTTTATACTTTTTTTTTTAAGGCCGTATTATTTTCTGATGTTTCACTTCATGAAAAAAAAAAAGCAATTTATAGGTAAAGCATGTTGAGAAGGCAATAAAGGGTTTTTCTTTTTTCCAATTTTGAATTTAGGTTACATGTTTCACATAGTATTAGACTTCTTTTGATTTCCTTACAAACTCCCCCAAAGCTTTTTTAAACAGAGCTGTCAGCTCTGTTTGTTCCAGTGTCTGATTTACAAAGAGCCCATGGACGAGAACAAGTACCACGTCTGAAAAGTTGCTGCAGCATTTCCATTGCAATCCTTTTGAACCCATGAGTAGGAACCTGCCCTTCCTGTTTTCCAGAGTTTCTCTCTCCTTCCCCCCCCGCCCCAATTCTGGCGAGTGGCACACGGGGTCAACTGAGATTTGGGGGGAGGGATGGTTTTCAGCTCTGGTCCAATCATGGAACTTAGGCCCCAGGCCCAAGAGTCACGTGGACTCTGTGTTTCATTCTCCAGCAGTGGGATTCTCATTCCAGAGACACATAACCTGGGCCGTGCGACCTGGGAGGCCTTTTCCACACCGTAACACAGCCTGCTCCACTTGAGGACCATGGCTGAAGTCCACAGGAATGAAGAAATAAAAGCAGCTAGGCTGTTGGGCTATTCCAAATCAGTCCCCCTTGGCCACGTGGATGGACTGCCTCCGCCTTCTTTTCACCACTAAACCAAAGGTAGGTGTCCTTACTTCTCACCGTTCCCTAATCCCCCTCTCTCAATCTTCGCCTCTCAGTGGGCAGCCGCCATGGCTATTTCAGAGACCTCCAAGGCCTACCTGTGGGCCTTATCTCTGTTCATCCTCCTGTCTAGTCTCTGACACCATTAGTCACCTCTTCCTTCTCAAAACTGCTGGCTGGTTCTCTGCCACACCGTCTACCCATACCTCCTTGACCACACCCTCTCCTTTGGCTGAGCCCTGTGGACAATCATTCCCCCAGAACTCTATGCCTAGCCCACTATTCTTCTCTTCACCCTTCACCATCGCGACCACGGGAGCTGTGGCCATCACGTGCATGTAGGTAAGGCAGGCATCTCACTTCTCCAGCCCACGCCCTCTGCAAAGCTCCTGAGCCTACCCTATAATGACCCACGGAGCATTTTTACTCCTCCAACCCCGTAAGGGCTGTGATGACCTCAAGTCAATGAACTGGCCTCCTGACTTTCCTGTTTCTGTGACTTCCATTCCACTTTGGGCATCATCATTCCAGCTATAAATCTCAGCTTCTTGGACTGCTCTTGCTCCTTTGCCCTGAATGCCAACCACAGTAGCAGAGTTCTGCCTGTTTCTTCCAAAAGTCTCCCTGTGTGGACATCCGTAGTTTCATGGCACCTGTGTAAGTGCCCGCCCCTGCTAAAATACCAGCTCTCAGAAGACGTCTCCTCCAGTCCTCTTTGAACACAAGGCCTCTCTCCTTGCCATTAGTATTCTGTAACACAACTGTGACATTTGACATATTCCTTGTGAACAACAACAAAATGAAATTCAGAAACTAAGAGCTAAAGAAGGTAAAAACTTATAGTATATGCAGGAGAATTATCCTAATCATTCCCTTTATAGATCTGGTCGCTTTGCTTTCCCTATAGAAGAAGGTGGATGTGAATTAATAATAAATTTAATAATTTCATTAAATCAATCCACACTTCAATCCATTTATCTGTTTGGCTACATTGTGTTTAATAAAAAAAAAAAAAACAAACAAATCGAGCTCACTAAGTCATTAGTATGCAACTTGAAAACATGATTTCAAAAATCACCTCCATTTGAGTGATTTGAAATCTTTGTCTTAAGGAAGCAATAGTTGCCCTTCAACTTAAAGATATCAACTCAAGGGACACCTGGGTGGCTCAGTTGGTTAAGCATCCGACTTGGGCTCAGGTCATGATCTCGCAGTTCATGGGTTCAAGCCCTGTGTCGGGCTCTGTGCTGACAGCTTGGAGCCAGGAGCCTGCTTCAGATTCAGTGTCTCCCTCTCTGCCCTGCTCGCACACTGTCTCTCTCTCTCTCTCTTAAATATAAGTAAACATTTAAAAAATTAAAATAAAAAAGGTATCAACTTGAAACCTCAGCAACTGTAAGTTCTAGAGTTATAATAACATTTGAAGGTCAAGAAAATTAGCTCCATTCAGGATGTTCATGTGTTTGTAGATTTGGGCACTTTGTCAATGGGAGGCAAGATTTTTAAGAGTTATTTGAAGGGACCATCAGGCAGGCAGTGGCCATACAGAATGCAATGAAGTATGAGACCTTCTGTGTAGGATGAAGAGTAACCACATGAACCTACCTTGCAGCTATTCTGGGTCTTTAAAGAGTGAGGCTCTCATGGGGCCTCGACAAACCACTTGTGAGCTAGCAAAATTATAACTTTCTTAACAATTTTGTTTTAATGCTTGTTTGTTTTTGAGAGAGAGGGAGAGACAGAGCATGAACAGGGGAGGAGCAGAGAGATAGGGAGACAGAATCAGAAGCAGGCTCCAGGCTCCGAGCTGTCAGCATAGAGCCCGACGTGGAGCTACAACTCACAAGCCGCAAGATCATGACCTGAGCTGAAGCCGGACGCTTAACCAACTGAGCCACCCAGGCACCCCAAAATTATAACTTTCTATGCTGCATGTATTGAAGTATGTAGTGGTAAAAAAACAAAACAAAACAAAACAAATCTGCTTGAGCAAAGAAAAAAAAAAATCCCTACCAAAATCAAAGCTATACTTTATCCTCTATATTAGGCGGGCTGCAAGAGGAATGATTCAGTTAAGTGTGGTCGCATGCAAGAAATTTCAAAGGAGGCTGACTTGCTGTTGTTCCACAGTTAAAAAGGAGCCATAACATATTCCTAGACAGTGATTTCATATCTAGGTGGCCTGGGAGCGGAATCGGCATTCGTCAGCAGCACAGCCCGTGGCCCGCAGGCACCTGCCAGCCGGCTGTGGGAGGGTTAGCCCGGCCTCACAGCTGGTTTGGGAGCGAAGGGAACTTTGCTGGTTATCTGGTCTCTAAGCACTCCCTCAATCCTCGTGTTCAGATAGCCCACCTCTCTGACTGGTTTCCCAGCAGGCAGTGGGCGAGGGAGGTGGCTCATAGGTGTTATCACTAATACGGCCAACGACCTGGAAAAGCAGGTGTTACTCTCCCTGATCTACAGACAAGGAAACAAAGTCTGGGAGAAGGTAAGCAATGTGCCCAAAACCAGGGAATAAAGACTGCCTTGTCATGGCCAGGGTTCTCAATGGAGAGACAATGCGACGGCTCCCCCAGGAGGTACTCTGGCTGCTCCAATGATTATGGGTGCTACTGTAATCGAGTGGGGGGGGGGGGAGGGGGGACCAGAACTGTTTAATGTTCTGTAACACACTGGACAGTCCTCACCTAAGGAAGCATCGTCCTGGCCCACGTGCAAGAGTGCCCCACCAAGAATGCTGCACCATGATGCCACTGGACTTTGAAGACAGAAACCGCCTCGAGACGGTTTCTCACCCATGAGTGTCAGCGTGAGGCCAAAACTTCCAGGAACACTGGTGTCTAAGTGAACGTCCATGAGCCTTTTCTTAATAAACACCATGTCGCTGACAAAAGATGGACCCGTTTAAAGACTTAACTAAATACTTGAGGATAAAAGGGAAATAGAGAGCGGTTGAAACCTGAAACCAAACTGTACAGCTTCTGCAAACCCAGCTTCTCGTCTCCATCACTGTGGCTCAAAAAACCACACCAAGACAATCTTCTGGAAGTCAGGGCCTAGGAAACCTGCAGTTCTTATGTGGGATGGCTTCAGTGTGCCCCTTTTGGTCCCCTCTCGTCCCTTCTCCCCTGCTCCCCGTACACATCACACCACGTCAACAGCGTCCCCGTGCCCTCTGGCTTTCAGCAGGTTCAGTCAATGGGGACCCTGGCAGGAGACTTCCTTGTGCGGTTACTTCGACCTAGATGTGCTCCAAACTGACTTCCATGGCTCTGCTGAAGGTAACGAATCGCATGATTTACTCTTGTGTACCAGGCAGAAGAATGCCCGCTCCGCCCCTCCCCCCCCACCCCCGCCGACACACAAAGATATTGATGTCCTACTCCCCACAACCCGTGACGATGTTACCACACAAGGCAAAAGGAAAGTATGCTTGCAAATGAAATTATTAAGGTTGCTAAACAGTTGACCTTAAAATACGGAGATTATCCTGGATCATCTGGGTGGGCCTAACGGAATTATAAGGGTCCTTAAAAGTGAAAGAGGGAGAAAGAAGACGTCACAATGATGTCATGTGAGAAGGACCTAACTCATTGCTGCTGGCTCTGGAGGTGGAGGAAGGGGCCACAAGCCAAGGAATGCAGGAGCTTCTGAAGCTGGGAAAGGCGAGAAAAGATTTCCCCTAGAACTGCCAGAAAGGAGAGCAGCCCTGCTGGCACCTTGACTTTGGCCCATAAAACCCATTACAGACTTCTCACCTCCAGAAGCCTTGTGTTGTTTGAAGCCACTGGCTTAGTGGTGCTTTGTTTTAGCAGCAACTGGAAACCAATACCCTCCTTTCAGGTTCTGGTAACCATGCATTCTCCGCTCAGGCAGAGATCACTGAATCTCCTGGGTGGTTCCTATCCACACCTTTGTAGACAGCCTTTCATGAATACACCCAACTCCACCCATTTTGACTGTGCCCTTGTTGGAACCCAGAGGCCTCTATTCCTGCCTTTTCTCCTGCTAAAAGAAAATCAGTCCCTTTTCACTCTTAGCTCCAAATGGAGCCAAATTTATTAAAACCCAGAACTCTTCTCCCTTTTCAGTGATCTATGAATTTATTTCTCTTGGCAAACGGCTCACTTTGCTGTGCTGTAATTCCTCCTCTGCCTAAAGGGTCACTGGGCCAACCAGCAGGTCACAAGTCAGTATCAAGTCAGTCCAAAATGATGACGTCTGGCACACACTTTTTAAAAAATATCATTTCAAGAAACTGCCTATAGTTTAAAATATTATGAGAATCAAAGGGTCCTTCTCCTTTTCGTACCCGTGCATTTTTTTGTGAAGCTACTAAACTTATATATAAGAAAGCTATTTGCTTCATATAATCTGTGGCTCAAACTTCAGGCACTTTCTGACTACATCAGATGTCAGCCTTGGTTAGGAAATTGTTATTTCAGGATAGCCCAATTAGACATTGTAAATACCAAGCAGCTAAGTCCTTGGAGCTCTATGTGTAAAAGGCAGCATTGCCAACCACGTAAAACATGGAAGATGGAGGTTGACAGATGGCTGGGTGGTCAATGGGCAGGTGCAAGGGGTATCCTGGGAACAAAGCCCAACCACAAGGTACCCAGAGTTCTAAGCTAAGCTCTGCCAGTCACTGGCTCCGTGTTCTCTTGGCAAATCAGCTTTTTCTCTGGACATCAGCTTTCTCCCATCCATTATAAAACTGGATCACTTTTAATAACACTCCAGCCCTCATGTTCTAGGAGTCTATGAAATACAGGGTTTGAAAGTGCTACAAGATGCTATTCCAAAGTTAGGTAAGATGATTGTAACCAACCTTAGCAACGCTCATCCATTAATTCCTTCAGACAACAGTACTGAAGAGGGCTCTGTGTCAAGTACTATTTTAGGTGCCAGGAATAAAAGGACGCATAAGATACCTACCCCTGCTCCTGAAGAACTTAATTATTTTGAAGGGCAATATTTATTAAATTATTAAAGTTGCTATATTAGAAGTTTACATGGGGTATGACGGGGTCACAGATCAGGGCTTTTGATTCTAATATTCCTGGACAGAGAGACTTGATCAAATAATCAATAATTATTTGCCAGTAGCCAGCGAAACAAAGTATGGTGGTTAGAAACAAAAATAAAATAAAACCAGATCATCACAGACAAAATGGTTAGCTGTGATATTTTATCGATCTTTACTGGTTGCCATGGCTGAGCAAACTGTCAAATGATCAGTTGCATATACTAACTGTATCCATGAACAAAATAATCCAATCCACAGTACTTCTCTAGAAATTAAAAAAAAGAAATTTTACACAGTGGCTTCTTGGGTGTACACAGCAAATGAAGTATAAAAGGAGTATAAAAATGAAAAGTGAGTGTTCCAAAATGGAAATTAAGCATCCCTTTTTTGAGTTAGGAATTTAAGCTCAGAAATTTGAGAATACAAAATTGGGTCCAGAGTTTGCCTATATTAAAACAAAAACTTTTTAAATAGAGGCGTATAAGGTTATCTCTTTTTATTAAAAGATGGGCAGTCCAGAATTTATTATCGTCTGAAGTTAATGAATACACAGCCCTCGACAAAATATATTCATGCTTTGCATCTCAAAGATGCAAATTAAAAGATGTCTCCACACTGGATTTTGAAACAGATAGCTACTGAGCTCGAAAACACCTCCCAGTTGAAAACAAAGCTCCCTTGGGAAGACACAGTGTCCTCTGAAAACCTTTCTTAACCCCTCAGCTGTCTAGACATCAGTCTTTATCACTGTCCGCAGACCCCATTTCAAGGCCCAGCTCAAAACGGACCTTTTCCGTAAAACCTTGTCTGAGCATCCCAGGTGACTAGGAGCCATACACTCAACAGTGATGGTCTCTGTCACTCAGAGGGGCCTCTCAACAAGCAAGGGCTTTTTCTGGTTGCTGGTTAAACTACACATTGGTATTCCCTCAACTCAACTGAAAACCTCAGAGATGCCAAAACACGAGATTCCAAAATTCCTTGCATCACGAACACCTGTTGTGCTGGTCTAAACTACTTCCGATGTATGTTATTTTGCTCCTTGTAAACCGTTTAAAATCCTCCTTGGGGGTGTGCCTGAGTGGCTCAGTTGGTTGAGCATCTGACTTTTCATTTTGACTCAGGTCATGATCTCATGTTTCCTGGGACTGAGCCCCATGTCAGGCTCTGCACTGACAGCGAGGGGCCTGCTTGGGATTCTCGCTCTCTCCCTCTCTCTCTCTGCCCCTACTCTGCTTGTGCTTGCTCTCTCAAAATAAATAAATAAACATAAAAAAAGACAGAAAGAATTAAAATCCTCCTTGGATCAAGGCCAAGTATAAAGAAATAAAGAATCCCTGATAAGGACACAAGGTCTTAATAAAACATTATTAAGTGAATGACTGGTTTAAAATGTTGCAATCAGGGGCATCTGGGTGGGTCAGTTAAGCGTCCAACTCTGGATTTTGGCTCAGGTTATGATCGCATGGTTCGTGAGTTCCAGCCCCGCATCAGGCTCTGCGCTAACAGTGTGGCGCCTGCTTGGGATTCTCTCTCCCTCTCCCCCTCTCACTGCCTCTCCCCGTACCCCCCACTCTCAAAATAAATAAGTAAACTTAAAAAAATATTGCAATCAAATAAACATATGTTGAAATTGTATACTCATCTGAAACAAACCCCAAAGTGGGTGAGCAGAGTGAAGTCAAGCAGCAGAAGGGCATCTTTGGGCTCAAACCCATGGTGTGAGTCCATCTCCAGGTGGCCCTCCTGAGGACAGAAGCAGTTTTCCTTTGTGAAAGTGAGGGAAAGTGACAATAACTGGGTATGGAAGCAGCACGTGCAAGAACATGCATTGAGGTAACTAATCCTGATTCTAAACTGCAGTCTTTTCTATGAATTACAGTTGCATCCCTGTGAGAACTGGCTCATCCAGTCCATCTTATTCCTAAACATGGTATTATGGAAGATGACCAGACACAGGTCTACAGGAACATGCAGGAATAAATAAAGCCTTTCAAACATCCCATCGCCATTAAGCCCCTGCAGAAGGATTCAAGTAGGCGATGGGTACATGTCACTATCAAATGGGACCGATAATTTAGTTTTGTGATGCCAATCTAGGTAAAATCTACCAGCCCTCAAACATCTTGATACAGGCAATTTTGCTTGAGGGAAGTCAACTGTCATGGGTTACCATACCCTGACCTCTTCTCTTGTCAGGGATGCAACAAGGAAAATCATTAGCGTATCTTATTATGTACTTCTTTTAATTATATATCATAGTACATAATATATAAATATACAATATCTATGAATATCACTTAATGATAAAAACAGCAGCAAATTATATTACTAAACCAATTCAGTATCAGGACAGTTCTATGGTTATAGTTTTCTTTTCTTTTTTTTTTTTTTTTTTTTAATTTTTTTGTTTTCAACGTTTATTTATTTTTGGGACAGAGAGAGACAGAGCATGAACAGGGGAGGGGCAGAGAGAGAGGGAGACACAGAATCAGAAACAGGCTCCAGGCTCTGAGCCATCAGCCCAGAGCCCGACGCGGGGCTCGAACTCACGGACCGCGAGATTGTGACCTGGCTGAAGTCGGACGCTTAACCGACTGTGCCACCCAGGCGCCCCAGATTATAGTTTTCAAAATAACTCCAAACTCCATCCAAACCAAGTATTTATGATGTTCATGGGTCACCTATTTTTTTACACCTGCAATAATGCTTTGCAAATAGTCAACCCTCATTGGAATAAACCAAACTTTATGAATTATGAGTCTGACGCTACTTAATGATTCGTGGCCCAGTTTGATTAACAGACCTACCTTTAATAAGGAAGCAGTTTATTAAGTTTCTCCCTAAATGATATCTCCCATAATCAGCTTTAAATATACAATTTAACTATGAGAAATATGAATGCTAAATACCAGGAGACAAGCTGTATTTACTGACCTAGTCTATATATTTCATATTATAAACAATATTGTTTCCAACTGTCTCCCCACTGTCCTTGTCAGTATTTATTGACATAAAATTTTATTTTTAAATAAACTAATCATGTAAGTAGTCATTCTATCATCATTCTGGTAGAAAAACAACACAAAGAATTGACATTCAGGAGAGGAAATTCAGTTGTATAATTTGTAGGACAAGCCTGATTTAATGAAGTCAGAATATTATATTTTCTACTCTTCAATGTTAAGCCATTTTCTGTCACAGTGGAAAGAACGAGTTCCAACCGTAAGTGCTTCAGGAAAAAACATCAGAGGAAGAATGATAAAATTAACAGATCATTGTCGCCAGGGTTTATCACAGCATTTCGGGGACATATAAAATATGTGTGAAAGATGACTGGATGTATAGAAGCCTAATTACTTGGGTCAAGAAGCCTAAATAAGTGTAATCAACTTATGAGGAATTTTGCATTACCCCCTCTTGGAATAATTTAGTTACCGGAATTGTTAAACAACTGTATCTGTTACATATAAATGTAGAGAATGGGGCAGGAATTAAATCTTGTTAAATACTTGTTAAATATGGACATCATTACCTTGCTGAAACATTCCTATCTGCTCTCAAATGCATCTAGGATAAGACCCAAACTTCACCGGACAGCCTATAAAATGCTCCTTAATTCGGCTACTTCCTACCTATATAATTTTATGAACCACTACCCCTCACCAGGGCCACCATTCACCCTCCTCTGAGGGGTCTTACTGCCCTGCCTGTGCTCACACCTACCCCCTTCCTGGCATGCCCTCTCCATTCCCCACCACTCAAGGGCTGACACAAAGTCCCCCTCTGCCACCAGGGCCGGTAGAGTTCACGTAGATTGGCATCACAAAACTACATTATCGGTCCCAGTTGATAGTGACATGTACCCATCGCCTACTTGAATCCTTCTGCAGGGGCTTAATGGCGATGGGATGTTTGAAAGGCTTTATTTACTCCTAATTGACTTTCTAGTTAGATAGAGAGTAAAAAAATATATAATTTTATTATTTCTATGTATATAAAGATAGATCCTGTTCTAAGTAGGGTCCTGATAGTAGAGACTTTGCCTTTGAGATCTCTGAATCCCCTGCAGTCACAGCTAGGACAGGATAAATAATTGCTCCCATTCATCACTTGGGTCTTTTCAGTAACTTTTGAAGGTAGCATGCTGATAGGACAGCTTTTAAGACTATGGTAAAAAATGATCTTCTGGGTCAAGAAGGCTAATGGAGAGCTTAATCAGCTAATGGAGAATTTCTGCACAGTTTCCTTTGGGGATAGTATAGGTATGTGATATTGACAAACACATATGTTACATACAGATAGGGTTAGAGGCAGCAGTCTGAAACGTGTATTTAGAACATCAGAGAAAATCTGATGCCTGTTTTAATCGCTACCTTTCTACCTACCAAAGGCATAGGCTTTACCCAACCTTAACACCTCAAGCCGTACACTTCAAATGGGCACATTTTTAAAAATATTTTTTTAATGTCTATTTCTGAGAGAGAGAGAGAGAGAGAGAGAGCACGCAAGTGCAAGTGGGGGAGGGGCAGAGACGGCAAGAAGGAGACACAGAATCCGAAGCAGGATCTAGGCTCTGAGCTAAAGTTGGCCGCTTAACTGAGCCACCCAGTTGCCCCTCAAATGGGCACATTTTATTAAATGTAAATGATAACTCAAAGTCAAGTTTTAACAGAATCTCTTAAAGCTTAGTTTTCACTCCCTACAACATATACTACACTATATGTTATATATGGTACCTAAAAAAACAAAAAATAGTCTGACAGTTCAGTTTTCTTTTTCCTTGTGATACCCTTCTATTTTCTTAAGATATGCTCTGTAGGTTCTCCAGAAAAGAATTACAACCTTTTACCCAGAACTGGCCTCTTCCTAAATTGCAACCATGACTCACTCCCGGGATTATGCTTAGAGATGAGAGAAGCCAGCCCAGTGACCTGATGTTCAGATGACATGGGTTAAATGTAGAGATCAGAAAAGTTATTCTCAAAACACCCAGAGTGGCTTAAATTTCTCCTTGCTTCTCTAAAGCATAAATGGGGCTTTTGGGGTTTTCTCTGGCGGTGGAGGGGTATATACGGGGAAGGGGATGTGTTCTGAAATCAGACAAGTCTTCCTATGGTGGGTTATTCTGATCCCTTCTGTTTTCTTCAAAGGCAAGGTAGAGAAATGATGCTTCTTGGTGGCGTCGCCTCTCTGATCCTCACCCTGCATCACTCTCAAGTCCCCAGATGGAGTGATAAAGATGTGTCACTTGTTTAAAGTATAGTATAAAAATATCGCTCTTTTCTGATCTATAACAGAACTGCAGAGTTTTACTACCTGAGTGGACAAAAGTGAAACCTAGGATTCTTTAACATCAGAAACCAGAAGCCATAAGAGAAAAAGTACTCTGATAAGATAGTATGAGATTTTCTGATGATCTGCGCCAATGGTGAATTTCTCCAGGATGTGTGTGTGTGTGTGTGTTTGTGTATGTGCAGGGGGCACATGCAAGGGGCCAGAGAGAAGAACGAAAGTGTGGATAAAATGATGTGTGCTCTACATTATTATCTCATATGTGCTGAATTTTAAGTTTTATTTTATTCCAGGGCTGATAAGGAATGCATTTTAGTAGGTTCCTCTAAAGCAAATGATAGACATCATGAGCGTCCCAAAATTTTCTGAAGGGCAAATTATTACTTATTCATCAAATTCTTATAACTTCCTACTATATTATATATTATTCAGTATTTCTTGAGCATCCACTCAACACTGAGCTAGGCAAAGCAGAACTACATGAAATATAGTGCAAATGCACCATGGTTTGGTTATGAAGTCTGTACTGACGATAACGATCATGTGATTAAAATTACTTGTGAAAATTCCTAAAGTCACCATCCCATTACCCTTAAACTACTATGCTCTGAGTTCTCAGAAGCTTTTAAAAGCCGAAACAATAGGGGCGCATGGGTGGCTCAGCTGGATGAGCATCCGACCCTTGATTTCGGCCCAGGTCACAATCCCAGGGCTGTGCGATCGAGCCTCACACTGAGCTCTGCACCGAACGTGGAGCCTGCTTAAGTTTTTTCTCTCTCACTCTCTCCCTCTCCCCCCTTCTTGTGCTCTAAAATAAAAAATAGTTTTTTTAAAAAAAAAGCCATGGGCGCCTGGGTGGCGCAGTCGGTTAAGCGTCCGACTTCAGCCAGGTCACGATCTCGCGGTCCGTGAGTTCGAGCCCCGCGTCAGGCTCTGGGCTAATGGCTCAGAGCCTGGAGCCTGTTTCTGATTCTGTGTCTCCCTCTCTCTCTGCCCCTCCCCCGTTCACGCTTTGTCTCTCTCTGTCCCAAAAATAAATAAACGTTGAAAAAATAATTAATTAATTAATTAATTAATTTAAAAAAGCCAAAACAGTAATTTCTTTTGTTTCTCTTACCACATCAGCTGTGTCTTTCCCTTCCCTAGAGCAATGGAAGGCAAGGTTTAGCTTCAGAGGAGGCACTAGGTATGAGCTCAATTCCCCACAGGCTAAATGTGCACGCGACACAGCTCTGTTGTGTAAGAAACGGCTCATACTACAAACATGTATTTCACATGTGTTACAGATTACAAAGCACATTTTAACACACTTTAGCAAATTAAGTTCTTGACCACAAAGTTGTGTGAAGGGCGTGGAAGAAATTACCCTCCATTTCACCGATGGGGACACCGAAGCCCAGAGAAATGGAGACAAAATCCAAGGTCACACGCATCAAGGCTGTCAGCATTTCTGATCCTGGTCCTGTGCTTTCTATAGTATACCAGTCTCTGTATAAGTACCACCCAGACACAGAAAAGGGGCTTATGTGTACACAGAAAACAACACAATCCACCCAAAGTTTGCACAACCTGACAAGCTCTCTCTCCCAGGGGTAAGGACTAATGAGAAAAGAAGAACAGAAAATCCAAGGTAGAATCTGGCAGAAGAAAGATCTGGCTTAGAGGAAAGTAAGAGGATAATTCCAGGTCATGAGAATGTTCCCACAAAGGTACCAGAGGGAAGGAACAGCAAGCAAATTTGCCTCGCTGGAAGGAGGCACGTACTAGAGAGCATAGTAGAATATGGCTTTGTATTCCTCTCTTGGGGTCTAAGCCTGAGGATGTTACAACACTCAAACACCCACATAGCTGAAGGTAACTGAAGAAGAGAAACAGAAGGGCAGTGACAGTGGTAAGCAGATATTTGCAGCACAATGCAGTATCTGTGTATTTCACATGCAAGATACAACAGCTGATACCTACTTGTGCTTGGGTACTAAAAGGAAATGAACCTTATTGTATTTATTATCCTTTTTTGAGACTTGACTTTACCTCCAAGGGAAATAAATGCTTATGTATTCTCTAACAGGGCTAATGGCAGAGAGATCTATTTATTTTATATGTATTTGCAGTGCTCTCATGACTTGAAAATTTCCCCCCAAATGAAAGCATATGCAGGAACCAAATCACTGAGCTGCTCTTCTCTCACTGCACATAATGCATTTAGCAATTTATTGGCCGGTGGTTTTGTGTCGGTGGCATTTCCTGAGCCATAACAATAAGGAAGGGGTGAGAAGGGCCAGGAGGACGGAGCCGGGGAAGATGAAATGATGTCTGGAGGAAGACAATGAGAGGCAGCGACAAATACTGTTTCTGAGCTCAGGTGGTAAGGAAGACGCGATGTGTCCCAAAGCAGCTGTGTGCCGAGGTGTTCAACAAAGTAAGGACATAAAACACCTACTATGTTTGTGTTCAGATTTCATGACCAGAGGTGGTTCTCATTAATGTATGGACTAAAGCCTTGGATCATTCATCTTCCTGAAGTTCACAGGCAACAGCCAGGCTGCAACAGGTACCTCACACAGTGTACTGGGCTCAGACTTGCCTTGGGTATGTCCATAAAGATTAAACAAGTCTGTCTTCCTGGACCTACTTCCCTTCTCTGGAACCTTCTACTGCTTCTGGCCTGGGCTTGAACTCAGGGCAGTTACCCTGGATCCAAGGTACTCTATCTTCCATCCCCTCTCCTATCACCAATCCCATCTCAATCTCTTCCAACCTTAACCCACTAGCCCATGGATGTGCAGATAAAACTAGATACCAGGACCTTCAAAAGAAAGGAAATGGTCATTTTAAGGAGTCGAGATAGTCTCTGGGGCGGGGGGCTTTCGCCACGTCCCCCAAGCCCGTGAAATTTGGTAACCACCATTTCTAATTTACATGCAAGGGTGGCTAGACGAAGCAACCCATCTGAAGTTTAAAGTTCAGTGTGATTTATTTGACCCAAGCTTACTGAAAACCAAATTCTCTGCTTAGGCTCGAGTAAACAGCAAAGGGGGGAAAAAACCAAGAAAGTGTTATCGTTGCTTCCGATAACTAATGCCGGTCATACCGCTCAAATTTGAAAAAGGTCAGCTGGTTACCTGATATCCTAGACCCACCTCCATTTGTGTTGGAAATTAAATCCTCTGCATGGTCTCCGTGAACGTCTTCAGTCAAAAGGGCAAGGGGTTATGTTAGCCCACATCTTGCTGTTAGAATAAGTATAAATGCAAATATAATTTAACTTTTTACCAGGCTCAGAAATAATCAGCTATGCTAACTATCCCCAAAGAAGGCAGGAGCCGACAGCCAGGCAGACAAGCTATTGGGTTGAGAGCCTGAGCATTCGCTGGAGGCCAGTCCATCTACTCATCTACTAATTACTTTATGGATATGCTTCCCGCAAACAGGATCTCCACGGAGCTCTCGGGGATGGGGAAATGCCTTGGAAAATGGCCACTTTCACAGATCAGAGCCAAGTTTAATGCCAATAAAGAGCCTCAGAAGATGAGCTCATAAACCAGTGACCCTTTCCTTGGTAATTAGAAGGAGAATCACAGAAGCCACAATGCTGAAGGCATCACTTTACACTTCAATCACGCAGACAACGGGAACCTCTCAGGGTGAGTGACAGAACAGGAAGGCCACGCTCGACAGAGGACAGAGAGCGGAGCTCATGGAAGCCCAAGAATATAAAAATAAGAACCCCACCCCCCATCTACCCACCCGCTGTCCACACCATAATCAGACCAACTAGTTTAGCTTGCCATCACTATTTTTCATGTGTAGTTTGGGCAGGGGGGTGGGGGTAGGGGAAGGGGGGAAGGAGGGAGTGGCTGAAAAGAGAGAGAAAGAGAAGAGAGAAAGAAACCTACGCACGAAGAGGTGGCAGGTATGCAGTAGAATTTCCCAAAACAGCCACTACATACCATCCAAACGATTTCCCACCATACCCGCATACCACCAGGATTATTATTCACTTATTTTTAAGACACCTTGTCCATGAAAATCAAATCCCACAGGCCATATACACCTTTCAATAAACATAAAGTAGAACTAGTGATTTTTTTATTTTTATTATTATTTTTTTTAACGTTGTTTTTCATTTATTTTTGAGACAGGGAGAGACAGAGCATGAACAGGGGAGGGTCAGAGAGAGGGGGACACAGAATCCGGAACAAGCTCCCGGCTCCGAGCTGTCAGCACAGAGCCCGACACGGGGCTCGAACTCACGGACTGCGAGATCATGACCTGAGCCGAAGTCGGATGCTCAACCGACTGAGCCACCCAGGCACCCCTAAATTTTTTAATGTTTATTTTTGAGAGAGAGAGAGAGAGAGAGAGAGAGAGAGCGCAAGCGGGGAGTGGGGGGAGGAGGGGAAGAGACAGAGACACAGAATCGGAAGCAGGCTCCAGGCACAGAGCCGGATGCAGGACTCAAACCCACGAACCAAGAGATCCTGACCTGAGCCAAAGTTGGATGCTTAACTGTCTGAGCCACCCAGGCGCCCCTTCAGCTAATGATTATTAAGGGATTTGCTTACTAGGTGCCAGGCATTATTCTAAGCACTGAACGTTAATTCTCACCTGATCCTCATCTCTTTTGAGTCTTCCAATAACTCTGTAAGGTAAGTATTATTAGAATCCCTATTTTACGGAAGAAAGTGGGACTTGCCCTAGGTCATTCAGTAATAAATCAGTGCGCTAGCTTCCACTCTAACCTCCGTGAAAGCACTAAAAACTGGAAGACACTACAACAGCAACACCCTCAGCTTGACTTTCACGACCTCTTAACCACAAAAGAGAACCTTAAAAGGCCAAGTAGAGTTACTGAGGAAAAACCAATCACAGTAGATTTTTATGTCTATTGCATGATTAAATTAAGTGTAATAAATCCTTTGAGCAAAATGTGTTTTCGAGATACTAGCCAAGAAACTCACACTTGGGAAGCACTTGCAACTAACCATTTTCAACAGTGACGCTCCCAAGAATGATGAGACAGTCCTATAAATGGACAGGTAGATGCAATGACCCCATAACATTTTTCTAATACTGCTTCTAATTTTGGTCTTGCAGGCCAGCTCTCTCCAAAGAATATTATGTGGTAGCTATTCAAATATTCTGTACTGTCATATAATTGGTTTATATTCCCTGTTCCATTTCATAGAGACTGCCGTTATGAGCGTTATTCTTGTCACCATTTTTTCATGAAATCTGTTTTAACATGATGAATACCAAGTATGACAATCTCAGTAACAGAAAAAGCTCCTCCGGCATCCCGTGTGACAATGAGTGTTCGTACAAGCCCATCGGTTCTTTTCAAGGGACACCTGAGATTTGGAGCTGCACTGCTAGCTGACAAATGAATATATGTTCAAGTCTAGATTCTGTACGTTTGTTGGGACCCTGGTATTGTTTTTTCAGTTATGGAAAAGAATCACAGGTGGATAATACACGTTTGTCCTCCTCAAATGAAGCTTGTGATTTGAGGAGAGGGGTGATACGATTAAAGTAACGTGCTTTAATGAAACATTTTCATATAAAACTATTAGGATCCCATTTTGTACTTAAAACAATCAAACAGGAGTACACATTTTCCTTGAGACGGGGCGGAAAATGGGCTCACACCACCCTGCAAACAATGCAGCCCCCTCTGGGCTGCGACTTCTTGCTGTCATAACAATTCGTATTTACTGTGCTGTAGTTCCCCGTCTATGACCTCCAATATCGTGCTCTGAGCACTCCCCTCCCTGAAGGTCTGCGGCATTTTCAGTCCATTCTACCGAGGAAAACGGAACTTTCAAACCCTCTCCCACTTACCAGTGCTTCCCCACTTGACCCGTACATCACCCATTTAATGGACGTGTCCTTCTTTGTCACGAGCCTGGGTGCCCCATTGAGACATAAGCAGAGGTCTCATTTTTCCCTCTCACCTCAGTACCTCGCCCATTTTCAGAACACGGTGCTATGATCAATGAGTATTTGTTGAACGAATGACTGCTTCTGTTTGGTCCCTACCTTGTTTGCCAGTTCCCGGGAGTATTACGTGAACCAAGTTCTGACTCTCTGGTGGGAATTACAGGAAGCAGTGGAGGAATTATCATTACTTTTTTTAGAAACCCTTCCAAATAGAAAAAAACACAATTCAACTCAAAATGTTTAAATTCGATCTAGGGAAGATGGCAGGGTAATAGCCGAAAGTGGGGGAGAAAGAGAGGCTGGGAAAGCTACAACCTTTTCGCTCAGGACAGGCGAGGTCTGGATGTCACCCTTGTGCCTTACAAGGCTATGTGGCTCGGCCAATGCAATCTTCATGGGCTGGGCTCTTTGTCTCTAGAATGGGGATCATAGCATCTACTACAGATGATTTGGGGGATTTAAATGTATGGCACACACACCGGGCCATAAAATGCACCGAATATGTTGGCTTCCTTGGCCTTCCTAGGGCCACTTTTCAACTTCTAATTATCTGAGTTAAAGAAATTGTGATAAACCAGCTCCCAGGGCAGTTGGGGGGTGGGGGGAGGGGGGCGGCGGTGTGGAAGGAGAGGGTATATAAAAACTAAAATCTATTACGGTGCTATTAAGCAAAACATTTGAAAGACGGAAATTATAAAGTTTATAAGAGAATTTGAATAATCTTTTCGAGATGAACAAAGTGATGAGTCTGAAAAGTAATGACAAATGAAGAGCATCTGAAAAATGAGGACAAGATCACAGTTTTAACTGAAATTCTAAAATGCGTACTTTTCCTTTTTTCTGCGGCAAGTTATCCTTACACTGTTCTTACTGGAACAGTAAGAATGTTGGATCGTGCTTACTGGACATATGCCTCTGGGTATTATCTGCTCTGACTGAGTGGAAGGGCAAATTCTAGCACTGACGATTATTTTCCTGACAACCACTCAGTATCTATTTGTGGACAAGGCCTCAAATATTTTTTTAAATTATACATAATGCCTTCATTGATTAAAAACAAAAGAAAAAGTCTTCTTGCAAAGTAGCCACAGAAAGGCAAATCTGATAGGGAGATTTAACAGAAAGATTCAGGTTGTGTCTATAAACAAATCAGGCCAGATCTGAAAAATCTCATCTGACCAGTTCACTGAGGCTGAGCTCAAATTCTGCACTTTGGTTTCAGCTGACTCCTGCTGGGCTTCAAAGATTCCAGTTAGATGTGTATTCCTGGCCTCATCTGGTCGTTGTGATGCATGCACTGCATTTTCTTCCAAGGACAATACACGGTTTTGTAATTCGAGTAGCGCCCAAGCATGCCCCCCAGCACATTAACGAGCAGAAAATTGACTGGCACCTCAAGGAAAGGTGAGAAGAAATTATCTCGTAATTGATAGTATTTGGAAGTGTGTTTATCAGTCAGTCCTTCTAATGAACAAGGAAGCTGGATGGAAGCACAGGGGCCCTGGAAGAGGCCTGCCGTGGGAAAGACGGACCGGGCTCACAGCAACACCGGTGGCTACTTCACACCAGCTTGTCCTGGAAAGGCCTGTGCCTCAGTTGCCTCCACTGTAAAATGGGAGAGTTGAGAAAGATGTCCTGGCTGCTCCTTTTGTACACAGGGATTCATACTCGTTTTCATGTTCCACTGAACTCCAAACGGACCCATTTATGGTTTCTCACATCGTTTTGATTGCCACCGTTAGGCCTAGACATTTCACTGTGCCATATTTTCACTTTAGAAAATTTACTCCATTAATTTCATGGTATCCTAAATTCTATTTCGCTGACTGTGAAAAAGAATTGGCATTCATCACGGAGAGTTTTTTGTGCCTTCTGGAATCAATGCATTTTCCATTAATTGACCCCTCTGGACCCAGGTATGCACTGAAAGTGCTTTATAGTTTTCATTGCATGAAAAGCACACGCTTCCCAGAGTCCGCATGACAGGCCCGCAGCTCAAGACAGTGCTCTAGAGGACCACAAACAAGGTAGGAACGGGAGGCTAAACGCATTCGGGGTTTGTATATTTGGGTGTAATAACAGCTCCCCACCAGGCCTGGGTCAGCATGTGCCGGATCCCTCCCTCCTGCAAAGGTCTTCGCCTGTATGTCAGCGTCCCGGTGAGGCCAACGCCTTCCTTGATTCTGTACAGCATGTCCCATCCCCCTTACACCATTCTGTTCCCATAACGCTGGTCATCTTCGAACATGCTATAAATTATTACAGTGTTTATTTTCTGCCCCTGCCACACACCTACACCTACTCACGCTACCATATCAGCTGTGCAAGGAAGGGCAGGAAGGGCTATCTGGTTTGTTCCCTGAGGTAGCCCAAGCACCCAGAACACTACATGCCACATGGGAGGGGCTCAAAATCTCTTCGGTGAATAACCTGTGTCCCTTCAGCTGATTATTTTTTAACAGTTGGAATAGTTGGCTGACCCTTTCAGTCACAGCCTGTTTTCTGCCAATTTATTGTCTTCCATCGAGTTTTTATGGACACTAACCAAGGATGTACAGAGAATTCATACTCTGAGAATGGCTGCTGAGTCGATCAGCGACCAAAATTATTGTAAATAGTTAGGAACGTATCGCCATGTCTTTACACATACTTTCATGCCAAAAAGAACTTGCTGAGACATGTGTCGATCTGAGGTTGTTTTCCCTTTCCCCAAGTGCTACACAAAACGGAAAAGTGATACACAAAATGGGGAAGGAAAAATGCTGTTCCAGATCTACGTATTTAAGTGATCTAAACTGAACCCAGAATCCTAAAAGAAGTAAGCCATCCTGGAGAGAAAAATGACAAAATTCTGACCTAGCAAATAAAAATCATTCCTAGGAATTTATCTAAAGGCTACAATCAAGCAAGAGTGAAAGGTTTTCAAAAAATTCATCACCGCGTTGCTTGTATTAGTGAACGACTAAAAAAACAGTCAAATGTCTAGCAGTCTGAGTTGATTACACAAGCTGTTTATAGCTATACAATGGGAAACTGCACAGCCACTAATAAAGGGCTACAAAAGATGGTCAAATGACATGGACAGGCATTCACAACGAGGTTACTGAAAATAATGTACTGAGATCCAATAATGTACTGAGATCTCTTTGTAAGAGAAAGGAAAGGGAAAAACATAAGAGAAAAAGACTCAGAGCGATATATTCCACAGAGATGCATGATAAGCCCAATGGGAAGTGACACTTGATTGAAATTTTTCTTTTTTTCCCCCCGTTTGTATTTTCTAAGTATTTTCGTACTAAAGAACAACTATTTTTAAAGTGCCCATGAGCAGATGAAATGCATAAGAACAGGATACTGATTCAGAGTGAAACTAAGCATTTAACTCACCATGTTCACTCCAGTAAGTCTGCTGTTCCTCTCGTACATATGCATCAAAGGCACACTTAACAGGGTTAGCACCCTTGTGAGGAAAAAGCAAATTCTTGAAATCCAAACGTAAACATTTCAGTTCATAGCTTATTAACCCAAGAAACTATCCTATGAGAACAGACGTGATTAGTAAAATCAATTCAGAGGTTTAGGCGACTGGGAAAACATAGCAACGGGAAACAGAAGGGGACATGGTTTTCCCATCTGAATCCCATCAGTTAATGGAAATGTACTTAATACCCCCATCCACCCACCTCTCGGTAGAAACAATGCAGTCTTTACCCTGTCTCCACAGTGTGTCTCCAGCCTCTGCCACTGGCCGGAAGTGAAACCGTGCTATATAAGGGAGCCTCAGGGCCATTTCAGCAGCATCTAAAACATCCAGGACATTCCATTCACCTGACTTCTCTCTCATTGCCTGCTTCACAGAGAAGAAGCGAAGAGTCGGGTAAGAAGCTCCTCCGGACAGGCGGAGGAAGGGTGGCTCCTTGCCACAGAGACAAAGAAAGTGCTGGTTCTTCTCCGTGTTTGGGTTTTAATACACTTGATTCTGCCTAGCGTTTCTGGATTACCCGTGAACCTGGTTATGAAGAGTCTTTAGTCTCTGAGGAAAAGTCACTCCCTTCCATGCTGTCCTACCCATACCTCTGCCACCTCAACTTACACCAGTCCCAAACTGCTCAAATTCCTGCTCCCTGACTACTCCCCACCGTAATAATTATGATCATTTCTGACTAGAAACGACGAAGCTTAACACTGGCACGGGCTCTCAAATTCTCAAGACTTTGGTGTCTCAGGAAAATGGGTTTAGCTGAAGATAACATGATGTCTTTGATCTACCAACATGCTTTCAAACGTGGAGGAAGACTTCCCGGAAGACAGATAAAAATCTCTGAATGGACGGCTGCTCTTGATGAGAAATGAATCCGTGCACCAAATGGCCACAGAGACAGCAGCCCAAGAACATGCTCCAAGCTACTAACACTTCTGTGGCTTCAGAAACACTCTCTGGGTAGAACTGCGGGAGAAAAAAAAAAAAAAAAAAAATATATATATATATATATATATATATATATATATTTTTTTTTCCCCCCCTCTGTTAAGTTGTGTAGGTGATTCCTCTTGCACTTGCTTCTGGCAAGTTCCTACGGGGGTGTGAAGCCTTCTTCTCCTCCATCTGCCTGGAGAGCTAGCAGCCTCTAATCAATGTGCTGGCCATTTTGCTCAGTGTCTCCATTCTGCTGTTATTTCAGAGGAAGAGAAAAGGCAAGCAATTATGCAACCAAAAGGGGGCTTATTTGAAGCAGGGGGAGGCATAAAGCACAAAAGGAAACAATGAATGAAGCAAGCTCCAACAAAAGTGAAGCTCTCCAGAATGCTGAATAAGGAGGTAGGAATCTCAGTTCGGCCTGGTTGCAAAGCCTAGAACTGTCTGGAGGATATGTTCTCTGCCCTAACCCTACTGTGAACCCCCAAACTGTGGCCAAAACTCTAGCCTATACCTCCTGCTGTCAATTGGTGCTCTTAGGGAAGCTCATCCTTTCCCAGTTAGGGCAGGTTGGCGGGCACACTGGTCTCCCGCTAATACATCCCAAATTTCTGTCAGCATTCCCTGAACTGTCAAAGTCTCCTGTAACTAGGGAAGGGCCACTGCCCTGTGGGCACTATGAGTTAAGAAACTTGTCAGAAATCAGCAATCCCTAGCAGGGGTCAGGGTTCAGAGAGGGAAATTTTGAGGAGGAAGTACTATTCCCTTGAACCTTTGCACTACAGTTCTTGAATGAACCGAACAACAACCATGAAAATTCTTCAAAAAGGAAGCCAGGAATGGTCACTGGCATGTAACACTGGCTACCATTTATGCTCTAACCCTGATTCTGTTTTCTTTAAAGACAGAAGATGCAGTTCATTTCGATTTTCTAAGCTGTTCAGAGAACAAAAAACATGGCAGCCGCTCCCAGGAAGGGAGAAAGTTTTTTAAATGGGAGGAATTCAATACACCCGTCTGTCAAGGTTTCTTACTCTTGACTCAGCCCTCTGAAGGATGTACATTTTAATACCACACTGAGGTGGACCTTGTCACGGAGGAGTGGCAGGCGTTTTACAATCAGGGTGTTTATTGACAACAATGAGATGCTGTTGTGTTCCACAGTGAAAGATAAAAGCAACATTTCCAAAACCCTAATTTTGAAGATTTGGCCCTCTCCCCATCTTCTTGTCATGTAGCTAACCACACTGCTGACAGGAGACAGTCCCTGTTCTCTGGGTGCAGTGTCTCTGGACTCTGAGCCTGCTTACATCAGAATCACCTGAAGGGCTTGTGAAGAAACAGATTCCTGGGCCCCACTCCCAATGTTCCTGACCCAGTCAGTTCCATCCTCAATGGGGCCTGAGAATTTGCATTCCTAACAAAGTGATGCTGATGCTTACGGTCCTGGGACCCTGATTTCAGAACCACTACTCTGGTACAATTTAAAAAAAAAATGTTAATGTTTATTTATTTTTGAGAGAGAGAGAGAGAGAGAGAGAGAGAGACAGAACAAGTGAGCAGGGGAGGGGCAGAGAGAGAGGCAAACACAGAATCTGAAGCAGGCTCCAGGCTCTGAGCTGTCAGCACAGAGCCCGATGCGGGGCTCGAACCCACAAGCTGTGAAATTATGACTTGAGCCGAAGTCAGACACCTAACCGACTGAGCCACCCAGGCACCCCTACTCTGGTGCAATTTTAAAAACCGTTGGGTCCATCTAACTTACCCATGTGCCATCCAAGTGGTCTTGGCAAGAAATACACTCAAGCACCTGTTCCTCACTCCGCCCAGAGATACATTTGGTCACTGAATTCCAGTACCTGACATTAAGTAAAGTTTCATTATTGTCCACCACTTCCTTCCGACATGCAACCTCTGAGCCAGAAGCACACAGATGTTTTAGGGGGAGATACAGCCTGGAATCACAAAAGCTGATAGGAGGAGTACGTCCCTCCCATTCCTCATCCTCTTTCCTCAACCAAGCCTTCATAGCTTTGGATCCCTCAGGACACATAAGGTAAAAGCTTGGGGCGCCTGGGTAGCTCAGTCAATTGAGCATGAGACTTCAGCACAGGTCACGATCTAACAGCTCGTGGGTTCGAGCCCTGCGTTGGACTCTGTGCTGACAGCTCAGAGCCTGGAACTTCCATCAGATTCTCTCTCCGTCTCTTCCTGCCCCTCCCCAACTCACGCACTGTCTTCTCACTCCAATATAAATAAACATTAAAAAAAGAAACTATTAAGAAAAAAGAGTCAAAGCTTTGTAACAGATTTTGATTCAAATCTTTCCTAACCATTATCAGTGGTTAATTCTTGGACAAGTTTATTACCTCTGAGCCTCAATTTCCATATCTACAACATTGAGCTAATGATATTTATATCCTGGGACTCTGTGCAAAGTACCTAGCACTTGTCTTGGCATATGTCAAGCCTGCAGTGATGATGGAGGCCATTTGACTCTTCCTTTTTGTGGAAGCAGCAGGCATGATGGAGAAAAGCACGGATACCAGACAATCCTGGACTGAAATGGAAGCAGAGCTCCAGTACTCATGAGTTATCTGATCTTGGGAAAACCTATGAACTTCTCAAAGCCTGAACTGTAAGATGAAGAAAATAGTGGTACCTACCTGTTGGATTTCTAAAGACTAAATCAGACTACAGAAGACTCCTGGCCCATTACAAGTTAAGGGTTATTACTGTTACGATAATGGAAGGGTTGGCGTGGACTTTAGAGGTATTTTTAGTCCCACATCTTTTTACAACTAAGAAAACTGGAGCTCAGGGAAATGAATGGATGTGCCCATGGTCTTGGCCTTTTCGAACCTGCCAGAGCTCATACCCATGAGCACACTGACACAACTCCAGTTCTGCTCATTCTCAGGAAGGCAGCATGCTCACAGAGGTGGGAACGCCAAATAAGCCAGGCACATGGCAAAATTAAGATACAGAAGAAAACAAAATCCCAAGAACCAACTGGAATTCCAAGGGAGCACTGCTGAAAAGGATTCTTGGTACGTTTAATAAATTATTTTCTTAATTTTAATAAATTATTTTTCTTATTTTAGAGGAAAAGAAGAGAAAAGAAACAAGCAACAGGGTCTCCCCTCCTCCACATAACGTCCTTGAGGGTTAAGCTGTGTTTTAGTAACTGAGTTTGGAAAGACAGAAAAAACACAAAAAGTGAAAATTAGATTTTTTAATTTTCCTAGGAACTATGATATTCTACATTTATAGCCCACATAGACTGCCCTTTGCCTTTAGGATACTGAAAATACTAGTCCTCAAATGTAAGGTTATTGTCTCACTAGGGATAGAAAAGAGATGCCTTGTTTTCAGACTCACTAAAATCATTCATGATTTTGGACAACTTACATTTCCCTAAAACTGATTTTTTTAAAAAGAGAGGGAAAAGACACCATCTAGGAAGGGAGAGAAAAAGAAAAGTTGAGGATTGTAATACTGTGATTTATAATATATATTTGGCCTTCTCGATTCCTGGCATACAGCTCTTAAAACTCTTGGAATTTCCTAACCGATAAGAACAGTAAAGGTGAGAGTCTTTTGTTACTCATAACAAGCCCCTTTCAAGCACACCAGAGTTTATGTTAATGAGTGATTTTTGGAAAACCCCCAGATAATCACAGGATGGGGGCTGGTTGCTAAGGAAACCAACCGTATGTTTAAAGGACTGGAACTTCCAGCCCCCCAACTTAATCAATCATCAATGGCCAATAATCTAATCCACTGTGCCTACAAAATGAAGCCTCCACAAAAATCTCTCGAGTAGAGGCTTTAAGGAGCTTCCAGACCGGGGAGCACGTGGAGGTGCCAGGAGAGTAGCATCCCCGGACAGAGCATGAGAACACTGTGTCCTTCCACATCCCTGCCATACGCATCCCTTCGATCTGGCTCTTCCTGACTTACATCCTTTTAAAATAAGCTGGTAATCTCATAAGCAAACTTTTCTCTGTGTTCTGTGAGCCACTCTAGCAATATGTCAAACCAGAGGAAGGGGTTGTGAAAACCTCTGCTTTATAGCCAGTGGGGCAGAAGCCCAAAGAACCACCCAGATTTGTGACTGGTATCTGAAGTGGGGTGTGGAAGGGCGGTCTTGTGAGACTGAACCTTAACCTGCATGGGCCTGACATTAACTCCAGGTAGACCGTGTCACAACTTTTTTTTTTAAATATTTCTTTCCCCCCCCCCCCATTTTTTATTTTAGAAAAAGAGAGAGCACGTACATGCAGGCAGATGGAGTGAGAGAATGTTAAGCAGGCTCCAAGCTCAGCATGGAGACTGATGCAGGACTCGATCCCACGACCTTGGGATCATCACCTGAGCCAAAATCAAGAGTCAGATGCGCAACCGACTGAACCACCCTGGCACCCCAACAGTGTCGTAATTAGACTGGACTGTAGGACATCCAGCTGGTGCCACAGAATTGCTCAGTACGGGGGGCGGGGGGAACCCCTCCTATTTGGTGGTGAGAAGTACCAAGCAGAATATAAAGAAGCAAAATAGGAGTTTTTCCTTTAAGGGTAAAGAAAAAAAGTGTTATTATCTTGACAATATGTCTTTTGTTGAAACTAGACTCACATTCAATAAGCGTGGATATTAAAAGAACATAAAAATCTTCCCCTTAAGGTTTAAACTTTTAATATGATTTACTGACCTACTAAAATGCTCTAATATAGCATCCTCAGCACTTAAAAAGAAAGGCAGTGCCGTTTTTTTTTTTATTTTTAAAATTAAATAAATCTGGATAAACCTGTCAGAAAATATATTTACACAACTTAATTACATTGAATTTTTTAGCAGTGACATGTTTTTCAGGAAAAAGGAAGCACCTTAGTAGCTAACTTCTAATATTCCAACCATTTCTCTCAGCAAGTCAAAGCATTATCAGTTGGTGCAGAGAAAATGTCCCATAGAATTCATTCCTAGAATGAATTCGGAGTTCTTTTTAAAAATGGATTCTGTTGGCGTAAAGCAGAGGGGTCTGGCTGGTTAAGAGGAAAGATTTCGGTTGGTGGGACACTCAGATTTTTATCGCCTGATACTAGGGTGTTTACAAGACAAATGAGAGAGCAAATGATATAAAATAAGCTTTACCGAGAAACGAATATTGTCTGTAGCTATACACTCAATCACAACAAAGAAGGTGTCATAGAGAAGTTACTTCCTGATGAGTATCTGCCTAACTGAAGCTATGGATGAAGCTTTAGCAAAGCCACCACTTAAACCACCCCAAAAAATAAAGAGGCAGTTGCACAGAAAAACTGAGTGGCATCTCCCACATTTGGAAAAGAGCCTAAAGCTTGCTTTGACTGATGATACAACAAATAAATAAATCCCAATTCCTGAGTACTAGCAGATAAATGCAGTGTTACTAAAAACTGAAGACACATTTCCTACATTCCAATGTAAAGATCTTAAAGCAAATTTACTTCTTCTTGCAGTCTATAATTTTAAACCCATATGGACTTAATATCTTTTTTTTTTTTGCCTTTATCAAAGAAAATAAGTCGTTTTTAGGGCTCAGTCACAGATTGATTAAAAGGCTAGAAATATATCATCAGATTGTTTGTTGGTTACTTGCTTCACTCTCTAAACTGCTATCTGCTGCAAAGATGAGTTTTGCAGCTTTCCTTGTAGTTCTGTGCTCATGCACACAGATCAGGAACGCCAGCTACACTGGGGGCACGTGCTGGGGTGCACTGCTCTCTCTTCTTTCTAGCCATCAGAGCTAGAGATGCAGAGTAGCTCTAAATATATATAATCCTGCCAGATGAAGTAGAATGTTCTCCTTATTCTTCTCAATATTATATATTTTTGTAATAATATATGACATTAATATATGATATAAACGATACATGTTATATTAGTATAAAACAGAGTTATTAGAATATACTGCATATAATCAATTACAGGGTTAGGGGTGCTGCAACCTAGCGCAGTAGAAAATCTGCCTATAATTTTTGACTCCCCAAAACTTAATTACTAATAGCCTACTAGTGACCAGGAGCCTTAATGAAAACAAAACAGTTGATTAGCACATATTTTGTATATGTATTACATACTGTATTCTTATAATAGAGTAAACTAGAGAGAAGAAAATGTTATTAAGAAAATCGTAAGGAAGAGAAAACCCACTTACAGCGCTGTGCTGTATTTACCGAAAAAAAAAAAACCTGTGTATAAGCAGATGTGTGCAGTTCATAGTCGTGCTGTTTAAGGATCAACTGTACTCCAGATCAGTAGTTTTCAAAGTCTGATCTGGGCCCCCGCCCACTCTGGGAATTGCCAACCCTTGAAGAAGGTGGGGGAGACCGAATGCCATGCACGGTGATGCTAGGGCACGTTGGGTCCATATTGCTCACGTGTGCTCATGACTGTGCAATGGAGGTTCCCAGAGGCTACAAGGCACGTGCTTGGTGCCACTGCTCTGCCAGCTGAGGGGACACAGGCTTGTATACGCTTCCGTTCTGACAGTGAGTGGCTCAATTTCAATTGAGCCACATCAGTGGACACGGCCCATATAAACAAAAGCCCACACTGGAGTCCGCAAAACTTTTAAGAATGTAAAGAGGCAGTGAGACTGCGAAGTTTGAGAATATCCACTCTAGCTAGCTAGCTAGCAATAAATCCTCCCGCTGAATACAGATTTCAAAATGCTAATTCTTGGGTGACGTCTGGAACTCCTCCTATTCTTCACAATTAGTGTTCTCAGAGAAGATACCTCATTAAGACCGTAGGGCAATAATAGCTCAGCTAAAACGACCATGCTGGGTGCGGTAGGCAGAGGCAGGAAGGAGACACATGGTTAGCTCCGAGAGTGGAAACAGTTTAAATGTCTATTAAATGTCACCAGTCCCCTAATGCCTCAGTATAAGATGACTCTTTATCATTTAAACCTAAAAATACTTACTTAGGGTTATTTTGTGGTTGGGGTTCTGCCTGCCTTAGAGAAAAAGAGTACCTGAATCTTAAAAAATTGACATAGAGCCTGGTTGAGAAGAATGCCAGCTTTTGGAAAGAAGTCTTTGGCGTGGGTTTATGAGAAAGACAAGGAACATATTCCTGTAAATCAGAACAGAGGTGGGAGCCTCCAGATTATTCGCTAACAGTTAGCCCAGCAAAGTCCCTGAAGAGTCTGATGCATCAGAGCACTGAGGCCATTCGCTCCCTCAGAGAGAAGAGTACGTAGAAGAATTGTTTCCAACATCAAATGAGAAAACAAGAAAAACTGGATATTCTGCCCCTAACCTCAACTCTCCTTTGCCACTCCGTGTCCTTTCTGCTCAGTTTCCTTTAAAACACCACATAGCAGCAACTCTTCAACTAAACGCCTCAAAACAACTTCTGATTCCCCACTTGACTTAGTCAAAGTAGACCTAAATTATACATTTCAAGAATGTACTTAATCCTAGGAAAGCTTGTATAAGGCTGTTTACTCATTTCTGATCTGTTTCTACCATCTTGCCTTTGTCGGCAAATATGGCACTCTGGGCATCTGCAAGATATTTTCAAAGATGGATCACTACCCCATGCTTATAAACAGAATGTTGGTCTTTCTGACCAGGTCCCATGCCCCGCTCCAAGTTCATTTCCATATGTTAGACCCCTGACAGGCAGAAATGTTTCTTGCTTTTTTTCCTCTCTTCCCTTTATAATCAGAGTCTCTAACCGAGTTCTGCTTGTGGCATTAAATCAGTTCGCTTTTCTTTCTCAAAATCCATTTACTTCTTACCCAATGCACTACTGTCTGCATATCTATTCTTTATTTTTTTCCCCCAGTATCTTAAGTTAACCATAGCCTAGAAATTTTTAACAAATTGCCATCTCATCCCATTTTGGAACTTCTGTCTCGATCTTTAAAGATAACTTTCTATTCATGAGATAATGTTTCCGTCAAAATCCATTTGTATTAATTTTACGTGCAGAAATCCCATAACACAACAAATCATACGTTCGGAACTAAAACAAGCAAACCTACAAATCAGTTGTTCCTTTTCTCGGCTTACTTACAAAACACATGAACGCGAATCCTCCACACAGATGCTGGTGCGTTTGCTTGACACGGTTTACACTTTACTCTTGAGTTTTTTGCTAAAATTTTTATCCAAAAGGTGTCTTTCCAATGCATACAATACTCTCATGGAAATACCGTATCTTGATTCTGTTATTTGTTCTTATCTTTGCACTGGTTATTTGGGTGGGTGGGCCGATCACCATTCTCCTAGTAGAGTGCCCCCACAGTCCCTCTGCCAGACCCCTGGGGAAACTTGTGGTATGATGGGGACAACTTCATCCCATTGGCCAAGCCATCCAGCATCACCTATGTGCTGTGCCTCAGAAAGCTTTAGCACCAATCATTTCCTAACCGCTCTTAGAACATCCTGAAAATGGAGGGGGCAGAGAAGTACGCAAATTAGAAAAGCATCATGAAACAGCACTGTAATAGAAATAAAAATTTTAACGATGACAAGAATGCATTGAGGAAAGGTGACCAGGAACGGTGTACTCCATTTTCGAAACAGCCAATATCTCTGTGCTGAACTCATCTACCCAGAGGCTGGGCAAATGAGAATATCTCCTTCAGCAGTCATGACAAAAGAAGAGAATGCTTTAATTTCCATCGTCTGTTGTCTTTATTTGTCCTTGTTTCAGATTCTCTAACTTTCTAATGCATTAACATGATGTTCAAAGGTAAACTGCACAGGAGCCCTGGGTGGCTCAGTTAGTTAAGCATGTGACTCCTGATTTCAGCTTAGGCCATGATCTCGTGGTTCGTGAGTTCAAGCCCCACATCAGGCTCTTCACAGACAGAGTGGAGACTGCTTGGGAATTTTTCTCTCTCCCTCCACCCCTCTTACCCACTCATGCTCTCTGTCTCTCAAAATAAATCCACATTTTAAAAATAAAAGATAAAAACTATACAGAAGGCAGCACTTGAGCAAAAACGAGCAGCTTCACTTCTCCTTATTTTGATTTTTTTACAGTAACCATTTGCCATTTTTTTAAATCCTCATACATATTCCCCACTAAGCACTCATCTTGCCCAACCTCCTTGGCTCACCCCATCACACTCTGTCCCTCTCTCTCTATTCCCTGCTATCCTTTGTACCAGTAATTCTTATCTTTTCTCTGAAAGTTTAAATAGTTTCTGTGTATTTTTGTTGGATTCCTTCCCTTGCCCAAAATAGCTTTTTGGTTTTGTTTTGCCCTGGGGGTAGTAGGAGAGCAAGGAGATAGGGGAGTGGTCCTTTTAACTTTCAATCTTAAACAGTCTAGCCCCGTACTCACCTTGCCCAGAACACACATTCAGAGCAAAGCGGGTGTTGAAGCTTACTCCGCTCGTGGCTCTTTTTATGTGAATGGGGCCTGTGTGCCTTCATCAGGGCTACAGCCTCGGGGCCCTGCCTTGGCCATTTCTGCGGGGCCACTCACTGCCCTCAAGGAAAGGAAAAAACGGCCCTTCTCCTTCCACTTTGCTTGCCCTCCTGGATATGTGAGGTCATGAGGTCGCAGTGTGGAAAAGCCCAGTTCTTCCAACGGGGGCTGCAGCGATGGAGCCCGAGCCGACGTCCGCAGCTCTTCTAGCATGACCTGGTTAGAGCCTCTTCCAAAAAGTCCCTTACCTCTCATTTCTCGGCTTTTTGTTTTTTCCCTTCAAGCACATTTTGGAATAAGAGCAACTGGTCCTCGTGGACAAACACCTCTGATCCAGAGTTTGAAGCCACCTCATCACCCCAGCCATGAAAATAGAGGGGAAACAAGCCGTTCCTTGCTAATGTCACCAAACTCTGCCTTTTCTCAGAAGCCAGGATTCTGTACCCTAAAAACCTCCCTGCCCTTTTGTTTGCTTTCTAATAGGTCTGGAGCATCGAATTTGGAATTTCAAAACACTGGATTCTGGTTTCACTTGTCCTTCTTTGGCATCTAGAGAATCTTAAATCCAGCCTTGTAAACAGATTCCAAGGCCAGAGCTCTCTAAGATGTGCCATCACAAGTGAGGCCTCTGTCCTCACCTCATTTTTACTGTCAGGTCTTCTAGCCTATGGTCAGCCCCCCACCCTCCTCTCTCCCCCCCAGCCTCCTGCCACCCTTTGCCCAGCACACAAACCTTCCACCTCTCTGTCTGTCCCGTAAATATTTTAAGCAAGCTCAAGGCTCTTCTCACACCCACTTACAACTGCTCATCAAAGGCAAAAGGAACAGAAAGAAATCTTAGAGTCACAGGCGCAATGTTGGTTTCTATTACGTCCACGCTGGTTTCTTCTAGGTCAATGCGCCTTTTCATGGGCAGCGTGCAGAGTGATACTATGTTTTATCTTACAAGAGCGAATTTTGTAATCACAGCCCATTCAGTGATAGGAAGTCCCTCAGTGTTGCAAAGAGTGCTTTTGAACAATGGTCATGAACATTTTGTGAAAAACCAAAGCTCAAAACCATTACTGAATATCAACATGACCTGGGTTTCATTCTGTAGCATTACTGGTGTGGAAATCAGACATATGCTAGCCATTCTTACTTGAATAACGCTTCATTTATGGGGCACAGATAATATACGAGGGGATTCAAAACACTGAATGATCCGTCTTAGAAATGACACAGTTATTTAGTTAATAATACAAATTTTGAGGGGCACCTGGGTGGCTCAGTCAGTTAAGTAACAAACTTTTGATTTCGGCTCAGGTCATGACCTCACAGTCTGTGAGACTGAGCCCTGCATCAGGCTCTGTGCTGACAGAGTGAAGCCTGCCTGAGAGGCTCTCACTCTCTCTGTCCCTCCCCTGCTCGTGCTCGCACGCGTTCTCTCTCTCTCTCAAAATGAACAAATTAACGTTAAAAAAACATAACCTCCCAACTAGGAGAAACATGGAGACGTGGCTACCATATAGGCATATTTTATGTAATTACAAGGAAGTTCCACTGAAATGCTAGTCTTTTTGTTCCATCCAACTCTTAATCATCGGAGGGTAAGCTGCCGGCTCTATAGATAACCTGCGAGGCCTGGCAACTTCAGTCTGCCCCCTGGCTGGGTCATGAGGCGAGAGGCGAACTCCGAGGCCACACAACCACTTCAGAGCACAAACTTTAAGTAAATAACATATAGGTTCCTGTCTACTCGGTACCTTGAGGAAAATTCAAGGAAATCAGGTCTCGGCATTTGAGTCATTGGGTTTCACAGCCCTGGCCAGCGTTCGGCAGAGTTTGTGAAGCATGGTCTCCCCACAGGGGCTCTGGGCCTGTCTGGCACCTTCCGCTGCTCCCTCTCACCACATTGCACTGTGCTAAACTCAGACACATCCACGGGGCGCCTCCCACATACAGGGACCGAGTGAGGGCCTCGCGGCGCTCCTCATCCTCGTCACAGCCCGGCTGAGGGGGGTGTCTTTTCCCATCTCAGAGGGGAGGACAATGTGGCCCAGGGAAATCATCCAACAGCAAGGAGCAGAGCTAGCATTCCAATCCGGGTGTGTCCAGTTTCTTCACTCTTGTTGCTTCCAGAGTGCCGCACCATTCCTGCCATTTCTCTATGTTAACTGTACCACCCAGCTGAGGGGGGGTTACCACGCCCTTAAAATATCAGCGAAACTCTAAAGGTTTCATTTAAAAACAAACAGTACAAAGCAAGTTTTGCTAGTAACACACTGACTAAATGGAATCATTCTGAATGGATCTGTATTTTGTGACAAGATAGGAAGAAAACATAATAATTACTTTTTCATCGGTCGTAAGCGTTATTTTCCAGAAATGTTTATTTAGATAATAAACTTAAGAATTTTAGCAAACATTTATGACTGCTTACTCTGGACAAGGCACTCTGGTGAATGCTCACGTGTATTATTTCGTTTAATCTTCGTTCTGTTAGCTATTTATTATCATCATTTGCCTTTAACAGAGGAGAAAACTAAAGCACAGTGAAGGTAAATTTTTGCCCAAGATCACAGCGGGTACGGGGCAGTGCTGATATGCAAACCCTGGTGATAAGGAATCTAACCACTGGGACGTCCTGCCAGGACCTGACGCAGGGAAGTGACCCTGATTACACGGACCACAGGGAGAAATGTGTCAGAGTTGAGAGGAGAGATGAAGACACCCCCCCTCCCCCTGGCCACAAGAGACCTGTCCCTTGGGTTCTGAGTCCTATGCCCTCAGAAGCGTGGGGACAGGCCAGCACAGCCATTTGCCAAGAGGAGAGCTCGATACCCTCTCTTCCTCCTTGTGAGAGAGGGCAAGGAACGGAGAGGACTGGGCAAGGAGCACATACAGAAAACTCGTAGGTTAGACAAGACCTCACCGTGTACAGCTCATTACAGGATGGCAGGAGGTATGATGAGGCAGTGTGGCATCCTGAATAGAAACCTGCGTACAGCTTTATATACAAAAAAAAAAAAAAAAAAAAGGATTGGGGGTGGGAGTGGGGGTACGAGCTACTTAGCGTTTATTTAGTTAATCCATTATCCCTATTTTATCGTTACAATTTTAGAATATGTGCTACCCAAGCGAGCACCGTCATCCCCATTTTAAAACATAAGAAATTACAACCAAAGAAGCAGATTTTGAAACGTTTGTAAATTACTGAGCAAAACTTGGGAGCTATCTCCTTCAAAGAACTTAGAGCTCGGTCAGCTTAAAATAACCACTATGAAAAATTTCAAACACACATAAAAGTCTGGAGAATGGCAAAACGTACTCTCATAAATCCTTCAACAATCATCACAGACCGGCACATCGGCACTAACCCTTACCGGCTGTGATCTTCGGTGAAGAAGTTACCTTGTCTGTGCTTTAGTTTTCTCCTCTGTTAAAGGCAAATGATGATGTTGCCATACTGTATGCTTCATTTATGTTACCCTTTAAAACTTTTCTGGTCCAGCATGGTCAGGGCAAATCCCATTTGTCCTAAAGCTGCCATTCATCCTTACAAGCTTTAATATGCATCTCTAAAAAATGGACATTTTCTAGCAAACTACAATGTCACTATCAAACGTGACAAAACTAAAAATAATTTCTTGGTATCGTACCTGGTCCATATTGAGATTTCACAAATTATCTAAAACTTTTCTTTCTTTTCTCTCTCTCTTTTTTTAAAGTTTACTTATTTGGGGATGCAGGGAGGGGCAGAGGGAGAGAGAAAGAGAATTCCAAGCAGGCTCCAGGCTCAGTGTGGAGACCGACTCCGGGCTCAATCTCACAACCATGAGATCACGACCTGAGCCGAAATCAAGAGTCAGAAGCTCAATGGAGTGAGCCACCCAGACGCCCCTTTCTTTTTTTGCTTGTTTTGTTTGAAACAGGCTCCAATCAACACACATTGCAGTTTATCTCTTTAGTTCCTTTTAATCGAATTCAGCCCCTCCTCAACTTCCCCTTTTTATTGTGCCATCAACTTAAGAAACCAGCTCAAGTAGAACCATTTTTATTCATTTCATGCCCCCAACTGTTTACTGTGCATATCATCCTGGAGCCCACTGACACCTGCTAGCCTCCCCGTCCGTTTCTCTGTTCCCCTACTTTTACATCCTCGAAAAGGAAAACAACTATATACAGGCAGCTGTGTTTTGTCTTCCAGAAGTTATCGACATTACTAAGGACCAAACATGTCTGTCATCACAATGATACTTCATTATAATGGGAGGCACACGGAAGCCCTATTTGAGAGACTGGTAGGAACCGAGCCAACCCTACCCACCCCCCACCCCCCCGATCTTTGTACCATCACAAAGGAGGCACCAGCGCCCAACCTGGGTAATTCGCTCAAGAACAGAGCCGCCCATTGTTAATTATGGAGCTGGGGGAATTAGGAGGCTAACAGACGGCTGTGATGCAGGGGAAAATCAGTTTGCTGTATCACAGAATGTGCTCAACTCATTCTCTTTGTCAGGGGTTTTTAATTATTTATGATGAAGCGCTGTTGCATGTTTTGTAATAATAATGAAGTCTTAGTAACGTGAAACCTGAGTGCAGCAGGGCACAGCTATTAAATCTTTGCTGAGAGCAGGGCAAGGGAGACAGGGCATCGAACCGGTAATGATGGTCAGGTCTAGAGACGGACAAAAAAAAAAAAAAAGGGAGACCTGGCCAACTCTGAATGGCAAATCCAATTCTGTCAGGAAAGCCACCAGTGGGAAGACAGCTCTGAGGCTGGACCTTCTGTTCTCCTCGGCCACAGCTCTTCCTGCTCTGCCCTCACTTGGCTTGCCCTTCAGCACTGGGCTTTTGCCAAGGGTTGATGAGCCCCAGCCGTGGCGCCGGGCAAAGATTCCTGTGGGTATGTCCCTTGAGAGTCTCATTAAGATCGCCTTTTTACACTCCTGGTTTATACTCCATGAACGGAAACACCAAAAATTGTATATGTGAATGAAGTGAGGCCACTCAGAATCTAGGCCACGGATATAAGTGCCCACGACTACTGGGCCCACCATATGAGGCCACAAGGTACTGGGGCCTCCTTCCTCTGGCTCTCTGGCACTCCAGAGTGACTCATTCAAACCCATTATTTTATTTTAAAGACTACCATGATTTAAAGAAAAAAATAGTGAACAATTTAAAAGACTTCCTCTTGGGGGGACAAAAAAATAAAGACCTGCTCCATTTAGAATAAAGCAAGTGAGGGGGGGCCTGGGTGGCTCAGTTGGTTAAGCGGCCAACTCTTGATGTTGGCTCAAGTCATGATCTCACAGTTTGCTGAGTTCGAGCCCCACATCGGGCTCTGTGCTGACAGTGCAGAGCCTGCTTGGGATTCTCTCTCCCTCCCTCTCTCTCTGTTCTTTCTCTACTTGTGCGTGTGCTCGCTCGCTCTCCCTCTCTCAAAATAAAGAAATAATAAAGCGAGTGAATGCTAAGAAGGGCTAATAAAGTGAGATGGGAAAAATTATTCAAAATTATCAAGTACCTTAAATCTATGGGAAAGTGACGTCTTTGGAGGGAATAAAATGCAGCTTACTCTTAATTACCTAGAGGCTAACTGTTCCATCACTGGATAATCCAGGCCACTGTCCCTCTTTCTCTCCAACTGGAGGCTATTATCTGGCATGCTGTGCATTTTGTCATATAGCGGTAAAGACAGGCACAATGCATTACGCGCTTGCTATCACCCCCCACCCCCCACCCCCCAACAGCTTCTGGGCTCCTGGACGGCAGGGAACGTGCTTAAATCAGCCCAGAGGTTTACACATAGTAGGCGCTCAATAAATGACAGCGTTAGCAGAAAAGCCCTAGGGAGCCTTTCTGCCCCCGTCCCTCATCTCATCCAGGCTACTGCCTACCCAGGGTGCACTGCAGTTTTCCTCACTCTAACACTTACTATACCGCGTTGTGAGCTGGGCCCCAGCTAGCAGTATACAGCAGCTCGAGAGCAGCTCCTCTGTTAGTGATATACTGATCTTCTCCATTTAAGATGGGATTATTGGGGCGCCTCAGGTGGCTCAGTCGGTTGAGACTGTGACTTCTGATTTCAGCTCAGGTCACGATCTCATGGTTCGTGGGATAGAGCCCCATGTCAGGTTCTGCGTTGACCGTACAGAGCCTGCTTGGGATTTTCTCTCTGTCTCTCTCACTCTCAAAAAGAAATAAATGAACTAAAAAAAAAATGATAAATGTGTCACACATGATACATATCTGTACTAGCTAGGCCCCAGAGATATCACAGTAAGCAGTTGCTATCCTGCTCTCACACTAACAAATATATAATCGCAAAAGGGGATAAATGCTCAGAAAAGAGGAACACGATCATAAGAAAGCATCTCATAAAAGCATCTGGAAGAATGCGGAGGTAGGCCGCACGAGCAAAGGCCCAGGGCAGGAGGGACAACAGCAGAAGTGCACAAGTGAGGGACTATCTGGCTGGACCTCAGAGATCACCAGTGCAGAACAGCGTGCTTGCACTTATGAGCCTTCCAGTCACACATCTCACAGATGTGTACTGGGCACAGGGTACATGCACGGAAACTATGCCAGGCGCTACAGATCTAACAGGCACAAAACAGATACTATCCCTGCTCTCCCAAAGCTTTCACTGGAGCAAATTCTGCAGAGAGGAACCGCTAGCTGAACTAGACTCTACAGTTTCAACTTTGTTACCTGCTGCCGGACTGTCCACTTTGGGGTTTGTTCAGCCCTTCCAGGAACGGCTTGTGCACTGGGCTAGCAGACTCCTCAAAGCTTTCTTGCCCGAATCAGGCTCCTTGCCTCAACATCGTTCTTTACTAAGTCAAGCAGCGATTCTGGGGTCGTAGAGCTGTCTCGGGCCAGAGGCGTGCCACACTCTGACAGAACCACAGGTACAAATATCATGGTCAAGAAGGTCGCTGCTGACCTGCCATCAGGGGACACAAAGATATTTTCCTGCAAAAGCTGCTTATTGCTAAATGAGATCTGAGCCCTCTCTGGAGATGTAAATTATTCATGTTATGCTTGTTCTCGCTTCTCATGGAAAACTGAGCGATGGCTGTGTGGAATCTGGCTACCCGGTAACATCTGTCTGTGGTTAGATACGGGGTGCACAGCCCCGCCCAGCAATTCGGAGCAATGCATCTGAGACTCCCTCCTTCGCTAATTCCCCATTATCGGCACCCCAAGCAATCCGCCCTTCATTTTCTCCCACAGTCCTGACCCTTCGCTTCCCTCACTCCCCTCTTCCTCCGATGAGATGAAACCGATTAAGCCTCTCTGTTAGAAGCTGACTTCTTCCCTACTTTGAAACCTGGAACGTTGCCCATTCTCCCTCTGCTTCCAACGGTGTCAGAGCAACGGGCATCCTGCTTCTCCAGAACTGCGTTTGCTCTTGTGTGCTCCCCACTGTCCCCAGGTGCTTGCTTCACCAGCTAATGTCCACTGACCCACACACATATTCAGGTCTCTTCCTAAGCTAACAAAACCAAACAAGGCAAGAAACTCGTTTGAATCCTGCTGCTGGCTTCCCCCTCCAGCTGCCGTTTCTCGCCACATCTATTCCCTCAGCCCTGGCTGTGATTCTTATCACCTCATTTCCCAGGTGGCCCTCCTGCCTCTGGACGCACCATCTGTCACACCCTGGCCTCACCTGGACTCTGAAAACAGACTCGCATCGCCTTCTTCTCCTGCCCTTGGCTCTGGGCACCCCCAAGGCGGCGGGACTCAATTGTGAGAATGTGGAATTTGAGGCACCTCACAATCTGATCTCCCTGTGCCTTTCTGCCTGACCTCCCACCATGAAACCTGCTCTCCTTGCTGCCTCAAAGTACTCAACTTTCCTCAGAACAGCCTGGGGCTAGAGCTTTTTTACGTTGCCCACCCCCTTCCCCTACCTGCTTCCACTCACGGGTCAGAACCTTCCAGTTCAGGACCCAGGGCAGACCTCAGCTGGCAGAGCCTTTCTGCTCTCCTCCTCCCTGGGGGAGCTGCCCTTCCTCCTCACTCCCTCACTATCTGGTAAAAACATCTGTGTCCCTCCCCAAATGGCACCTGCTGGAGGCAGAGACTATCCCTTATTCACCCCTGCACTCCTCACACAGCTGGTCTAGAAACCCTGGCTTAGGGGCGCCTGGGTGGCTTAGTCGGCTAAGCGTCCGATTTCAGCTCAGGTCACGATCTCACAGTTCGTGGGTTCGAGCCCCGCGTCGGGCTCTGTGCTGACAGCTCAGAGCCTGGAGCCTGTTTCAGATTCTGTGTCTCCCTCTCTCTCTAACCCACCCTGTTCATGTTCTCTCTCTGTCTCAAAAATAAATAAACGTTTAAAAAAAAAATTTTTTTTAAAAAGAAACCCTGGCTTGGAATACATCTTCCCTGGACTCTTGTAATTTAAGCCTAGTTACCTAGCTTTTCTTAACACAGTGTATTTATCACTAAATTGGGCTGATGATGCCACCTTTTAGGGTTAGAGAGATTACAACTCATTGGGTGAAGCAAAGTGAAACTCAGAATTTTCTTATATGCTTATAAAGCAAGATCCAAATACAGAGAAAATACCTTTAAGGACTCTGCTTTCTACTTGTCATTGCAATTAATGTCCAAATAACATACTTCCCCTGATGAAAACTATCCCTTTTTTGTACTTATGGTACATGTCTAAGTTTCATCAAGCATGCATTTCAGTAACATTACTTTGGCTACTGGCATCAGCATCCTCTTTAAATAAAACCTCTTCTTTGTTGCATCCTTTCATGATAGAAACTCATCCTGGGTGGCTCAGTTGAGCAGCCATCTCTTGATTTCAGCTTAGGTCATGATCTCAGGGTCGGAGGATCGAGCCTGCCTAAGATTCTCTCTCTTCTCTCCCCCTCTGCCCCTGCCCCACTCATGTACACTCTCGCTCTCAAAAATTCAAATTAAAATTAAAAAAAAAAAAAAACTCTTCTGTGCAAACAGCGTTGAGCAGAATTCCTTAATAGGTTACGGTATTAACAGATGAGATACTTCATCTGACAGGGCAGATCAACTCAATGTTTACTTTTAAATTGCAAGGAGGAGAAAAAGGAAAGCGAGAAGGGTAAAAATAATGAAGGAGATCTGAATTGCTTTGTATTTCAAAAAATCAGTTACCCGCAAAGGTGATGTGTTCTGATCTCAGACTTAAGAATGGAGTTTACAAAATCTAAATTGGAGTAGAAAAATGAATACCAATTTGTGTCAGGATGTACAGGACATACTTGAATGGAGACTACAGCACTGCACCCAGGTTTGTCCGCAGGGGCCCTGGGTGGTGTACAAATGTTTCCCCATTAGCCAGCCCGGCTTCCAGAATGAACCATGAGCCATGGTAACCAAGGTGAACTCACATAAACTCTTTTGCTTCACTTACCACCTCAACATGCAAACTTGGGAGATTCTGCTTTCATAGTTTTGCAATTTGGCCCAGAACTTAGCATCATGCACAGCTGAGACACACAGGAGAAAGTAAAATTTGTAGCTGTCACCAAATTCCAGGCAAGCACCATGGTTTGTTAGGTGGAGACATGAGCAAGGCCAGAGGGAGTGGCCTGTATCTCAGCTGGTCAGAAGAGGACTGTAAGGGCCTGTGGGCAATGCGGGTCAGAGGTCACAAGGAGAGAGGTCAACGCAGTGTGGCAGGATCAACATATAGAGATGGGAAGCAGACGAGACGTGAAAGATGAAGATCTGAGGAACTCCTGTTCCAGTGCCATCCAAGCAGGCCTGGCCACAGACACAGGACTTGGGCAGCATGCCTGGAGCTGGACAGATAGCCAAGAATGCCAGACAGAAGGCTGTGCTGTAGAGCCAGGCATCCTGAGGGTTAGAGAGATGTCATATACCCGCTGGCAGCCCTGAACTTTATCTCACCTCGCAAAGCCTCAGTTTCCTTATTTACAGAAGGAGAAGCACAGTCGCAGGGCAGGGAGTGTGCGAATAAAATGGGGACACTTAGCAGAAGTTCCTAGGACATGTGATACCTCATTGGGACAAACAGCTCAATAAGAGGGAAGCTCTCCTTAACTGGCGATTCCTTTCCCCTTCCTAAGGGACTAAAGGTGACTCTCCTGCTCAGGTTCTATCTGGTTGATAGGTAGGCAAGTGCTTCATGCTGGGAGAACCCTAGGAGTAGCTGGGAACAGGGTAGAAAGCAAAAGAACTCCGGCAGGGGCCTTTCCAGCACCAGTGTATCATTAAAGCACAAGTCAATATACCTCATCATAAAGGAGAGAGGCAAAAATTGTCCAAAGGTGAACTGTCCTTCTTCTAAATGCAGCTCCAGGTTGGTATGCCTTCTGGAAAGTACCTCAAAATCTGCCTGTTTGCTGTCCCCTGATAGCCAGGCTGTGTGTGTATATATATGTATGTGTGTGTATGTGTGTGTATATGTGTGTGTGTGTGTGTGTGTGTGTGTGTGTGTGTATATATATATATATATATATATATATTCTGTGTTTAAGGAAACATTAAAACAAAACAAAAAATCTGTCAAGTCATGTCAAGTCAAAGGCAAAGTGCTACTTATAAGGACAGAGAGGGGAAGACTTTTTGACTTTCCCTATCTATGTGGGTAATTTAGCAAGCCAGAGCAGGCTTCCTCATCTAATACAAAGCCAAGCCCCATTCCCTGCTAGCTTGAACACTTGCTGAAGCAAGTTCACAGAAGACTGATGTAGATCTTGCGTCCATCGGGGACAAAGAGCCTAGTCTCTTGTATCCCATTTTGGCATACCTTTGCCTTCAGTTCGGTAAACAGCTGGCTGCGAAGACCGTAAGTAATCAATTTCCAGAGCAGGAAGGGATCTGGTGGAAGAAACTGATGGAAGTTCACACTTGCTTATGTTTTAAGAACAAGGCTCACAAAATAATTAATGCTTAGGTCAAATAATTAGCAGGTTTTGGGGCTGACCCAAATTAACATTGGTGTAGGCTAACATTCTTTTATGTGTGACTCCAGAACATTGAATATTAGTATATTTGAAAATGACGCACGTGTGTTCGGCTTCCTTATATCAACGGTTCAGAACAATGTTTATGATAGGATCTCCAAGGAAGCAGCTAGATTCTATACAGGCTCATTTCAGAAAAGACACACAAAGAAAGACGTGCATACAAGCTGTAAGGAAATGAAATGCAAACTGTAATAAAATACAGAATAGTGAGATAGTGTCAGTAGGAAATTTTCTAGTTTGCCAGTAGTATTATTCTATTCCTCAACTAAAGAAAACTCATCTCCTTCCCCCAAATGATTTCTTTATCATAAAAAAACGCTGCATACATGTGTCTTCCTAACTTCCTTACAAGTTAAGAATGTCCCTTATTTCAAGTACTCATTCTTTATTACCGAGAGATAAAATTTGATCAGCTGTTAGAGATGATGAATCCAAAAGTTCCTCATTCATTTAATGGGAAACATGAATGTTGAGTTATCAGATATATTTAAAACATTCATAACAGTACTGTTAATAAGAATTCTATGATTATCTGTATTGCTGTTATAATAATACCTACATTTACACATATAAAATCACCTCTATAATTTTTACTATTGTTATAATAATCTCATTACATCACAGCTGGGCTACCTTTCTCGAGGCAGTCCACAACCTGTGGGATTGGATTGTCTGGTAGCTGGGCCCCGGTATCTGCATGGTAATTAAGCTCCCTGGGTGATTCCAGACCTTACCAAGGTCTGAGAATCACCGCCTCAGGCTTAGAGGAAATCTTTGTAGACATCACAGTACGAAAGGATGAAACATCAAAATTCCTCTTTTAGAAAGCAGTTGTGGCCACACTATTTTGTCGTCAGAAAACCGTATGAGGTCACTGCACAAGACCACTGGGGACTGACTTGCTTGCTCTCACCTACAGACTGATGATGCAATCACAGACATTTCAAGCCAAACCCTTCAGATGTGAATGCCATTCAGTATCCCCTTTCATACTCAGGAAATTTCTGTCCAAATGATCCTTAAAGGAGTCCTCACGGTATGTACTACTAGATTTGTCCATGCTGTAAGAACCAAGGGGACACTACGATGACCCACATCTGACATGAGCACAAGAGGCCAGCTAGGGATTAAACACACATCTGGCCTAAAGTCTGCGGACACCTACAGAGGCATTTGTATTTCTTTGCAACTCACTCTTGAAATAAAATAACCAATGCAACTTATCATACCTGACATAATTACTATCTCCAAAAACACCGTAAGATAATAACCTGAATTTAATGATTTGAAAATCGTACGATTTCTGAAATGAATCTAGAAGAAAGTATGGGACACTTACGAAAAGAACTACATCATTAGTATTAAAAACTGTAAATTGTAGTATCCCTCTTCACCTATTAAATTGGAAAGACTTAAGCTATTAAAAAAGCTTAGGATTGGCAAGTATGTGCTAAAAACAAGAATACTGAGACTTTACAATGGAATCTGGTGTGGGGGTGCCTGGGTGGCTCAGTCAGCTAAACACCCAACTCTTGGTTTCAGTTGAGGGCATGATGTCACGGTTTGTGGGTCCAGGCCCTGCATTGGGCTCTATGCTGATGGTGCGGAGCCTGCTTGGGATCTCTTTCTTTCCCTCTCTTTCTGCCCCTCTCCTGCTTGCTTGCTCAATCTCTCTCTCTCTCTCTCTCAAAATAAATAAATTTAAAGAAAGAAAGAAAGAAAGAAAGAAAGAAAGAAAGAAAGAAAGAAAGAAAGAAAGAAAGAAAGAAAGAAATGTGGTGTGGTCTTTCAGGATGGCAATTTAGCAATCTTTACCAAAAGATCTTGAAGTCTGTATATATGTTTACCCAATAGTTCCATGTCTAGCAATTTATCCTACAAAGACATTAGTTAGGGAAAAAGTGAGAAAGCAAGTCAGAAAAAAAGGACTTGCAGTACATATCCAATAAAAACCATCACTATTTATATACAGGGCCATGCTCCCTTATCTATAATCTGAAATCTTAAAAGTTCCAAGAACTGAAAGATGTTTTCGTAATTCATTTATGGGAAAATGTGACCTGTTGCAAGGCTATTTACAGTCCTTAACTCCACTGCAAGGAGTAATAATTGTAATCGTTGCAAATATAATACATTTTACCGCTGACAAGTTAACATATTTGATCGTAGGGAACTACTCCATACCTAAGTGGGGATTTTGTAAGACATATAGTATATTTCTTATGTTTCTAAAATCTAGAAAGAAAAAACTCTGGATTCCAAAACAATCTGGCCTAGGGAGCTTTGGGTAGGAGATCCTGAACGTGCACACAGTTATATAGCAGTATGTTCATACATCATGATGTTAATGGTAGCTTTCTCACACAGTAAAACTGCAAATGATTTTTACCTTCTTCCTTTGCTTACATGTTTTCTGGATTTTCTTTTTATAATGAGCACATTTATCTTTATATTTATAAAAATCAATGTATTTCCATATGGGGGAAAAAAAATAAGAAAGAATCTAGTCCTTAGGACAACACCCAACCAGATTTCTTAATTTCACAAATAGCTCTATCCACATATTACAGCTATGTGTTTTACAATTAACAGACAAGTATAATTTCTTGCTGAATACACTTTCCAATCACTTTTCTGATGTGTGGCTCAGTTTATACCATGGAGTTCCATCGTTACAGAAGGTTCAGAAATCCAGATCACGACCCAGGGCAGCTCAGGAGTGCGGCAGGAGCTCAGATACCCTCCTGGCTCCTAGCAAAGATCTCTCCATGGACAAGTGCCAGAAAACAGACACCCAGCAGTGCCAGATGGATCGCTAACCTGTACCACTCAGAATGGCAGGAAGGAGGACAAAGAAAGGGAAATCACAAAAGGAACCAAGAATGTATATGCTTTCAAGCAGAAATCTTTGCTTGGCCTGCAAATAGAAGAACCGAGTAATTTTGTTGAGTATTTTGCCTCACCAATGAGCTTATGAGACCCCACAAGCAAAGCACATCATATACTCCCTCTGGAAGGAAGGAAGGAAGGAAGGAAGGAAGGAAGGAAGGAAGGAAGGAAGGAAGGAAGGAAAGAAAAGCAAGCTAGCTCAGATTTTTATTTAACTCGACACTAAACAAAGAGCTATGTTATTAATCAAAAATATAAAGAAGAAATAAGGAATGTATAGTCAGGAAGAAGTCAAATGGATGGTTGTAAGAATAAAGAGTTTAAAAGGCCCATAAAAGGGGCGCCTGGGTGGCGCAGTCGGTTAAGCGTCCGACTTCAGCCAGGTCACGATCTCGCGGTCCGTGAGTTCGAGCCCCGCGTCGGGCTCTGGGCTGATGGCTCAGAGCCTGGAGCCTGTTTCCGATTCTGTGTCTCCCTCTCTCTCTGCCCCTCCCCTGTTCATGCTCTGTCTCACTCTGTCCCAAAAATAAATAAAACGTTGAAAAAAAAAAAAAATTAAAAAAAAAAAAAAAAAAGGCCCATAATAATAGCAATATCACACAGTCAACGCTCTTTGATTAAATGTTGATTCATTCATTCTAGAAGACTGACTGCACCTGACTGTGGACCAGGCACTAGGCTAGGCGCTTGGGGACACAACAGTGAGCAGAGCGGTCTCACAGGCCCTGGCTGAAGTGGCCCTGGAGAACTCCCACCTGCTCTTACTCATAAGGAAATTGATTATGTGTCCTGGGGTCAAAGGTGCTTACTGTGTCGACTACATGAGTTGGCTTTTAGGAATCATTAAGCCTAAATCTGGTTTTAAAGTCTAGCCCTATAAACTTACAAACTGAGTGATTTGGGACCCTCAATTTAAAAATGAGAATACTCCAGGGGCACCTGGCTGGCTCAGTCGGTTAAGTGTCCGACTTCCGCTCAGGTCACGATCTCGAGGTTCGCGAATTTGAGCCCCTCGTCCGACTCTGTGCTGACAGCTCGGAGCCTGGAGCCTGCCTCTGATTCTGTGTCTCCCTCTCTCTCTGCCTCTCCCCCACTCGTACTCTGTCTCTCAAAAATAATAAACATTAAAAATTGTTTTATTTAAAATATAGTTAATTAATTAGAATAATCCCACCTCTGCCTCACACTTTGGAGCACATTAACTACAATACCTGACATTACCTCATGCACAAGTACTGGGTAAAGGTTATTCCTCTTCTTTCTCTTTCCTTCCCTGCTCCTTCCTTTTCCCCAACTGCACTGGCTGTCCTCTTACTTAAAACACCCTGGGGTCAAGATAATAAGATGCCTTGTCATGCTCCTTGATCTCAGCAGTCACAACGATCCAGGAACCCCTTCAGGGGCCCCCCATCCCTGTCATTTACATTCTAGACCGGCTGTCTTAGGTACTATCACAGGCCAGGCCACTGTTTCCTGGAAACCACTAGTGCACCTGATAACAGGCACCTGTGTCTCATTCTTGGGTCATGGCCTCCTCCCTATCTTTACACAATCAGCAATTTCTCCTCATGCATTCTGCACTTTACTTGAGGCTCCCTCCATTTTCTCCTGCCCCAGCACATTCTGGGAAGAATTTGACAACAACCCTTTAGGGGATGTTAACTAAGCTGAAGTTACTGTCCTACACAAGTTCCGCACCTGCATTCTCTCGTGAATGCCCACACTGGCTATACAAGGTGTGTACCATTATCAACCTCACTCTTCAGAGGAGGAAGGCAGACCTGAGGTAGTATAAGCAACTGCTGAATGTCCTTTGGCTGAAATCCTACTAAAGCATCAGTTCTGGAACCTTCTCTCCAGAGGTTACTTAGCCCATGCATGAATTCATATCGCCCCTGGCGGTGGAGAGTCAGTTATTTCAAAGATGGCTCTATCTCGGGCAACTTCCACATCACCTGGGAGCTTGCTGGGAAAGCAGATACCCAGGTCTACCTCAGATCCACTGAAACACAATGTGCATGTTACCAAGACCCCATGTGATCTGTACAGACAGTAAAGTTTGAGAGACACTGCTCTAGGATATGAAATCAGAGTTTCCAACCTCAAGTTTAGGTAGGATGATCCAAAGCTACCAAGGGACTATATGGAACCTTTTGAGCAAATTAGGAAAAGGCATCCCAACTGAGTGGAGCATTTGGCAAAAACATGCTGTTTGTTGTACAAGGAAAAAGGCAAGTCTCCCCTGGGGCCACCATTTGACCCATGGCCAGGCACAAATGCACAACATCGTACAGCCTATCCACAAAGTATATGGCACTGGCCATTTTGATGCCATTATTATATTCTCTAAAATGAAAAAGTATCTTTGTACTGACATGGCACTTGGCCTGCCTAAGACCAAAATTCCTAAAACTTTTCACAACATTGCTAACACTAAATTTAGTTTCTATTGTGATATGGAATACAGGACCAAAGACCAATGAAGAATAAATGAATCAAAAAAAAATTTTTGTTTAATTTTTTCTAACATTTATTTATTTTTGAGAGACAGAGACAGAGCGTGAAAGGGGGAGGGACAGAGAGAGATGGAAACACAGAATCCGAAGCAGGCTCCAGACTTTCAGCTTCAGCACAGAGCCTGATGCGGGGCTCGAAGCCACGGACAACGAGATCATGACCTGAGCTGAAGTCAGACGCTTAACTGACTGAGCCACCCAGATGCCCCATGAATCCAAAAGTGTTTTAACAAACCCCACTTCAGTGAGCCTTTGACTGCAGTGTACTATAACCAAACAGCTACACATTCTCATCCCTTTGCCATGGACACAGTCTGTGAACCAACAGCAAAACAGCGACAAAAGGTCAAATGAGGAGCACCTGGATGGCTTAGTTAAGCGTCCGACTTCAGCTCAGGTCGTGATCTCACCGTTCGTTAGTTCGAGCCCTTCATCGGGCTCTCTGTTGTCAGCACAGAGCACGTTTTGGATCCTCTGTCGCCCTCTCTCTCTCTGCCCCTCCCCTGCTCTCTTGCTTTCTCTCTTTCTCAAAAATAAATAAACCTTGAAGAAAAAAAAAAAGAGTAAAAATGAGTGCCCAGTACCATCAAGAATGCACAAAGAAAACAATCACCTGCACAGCCACTCTCCCTCCCAGACATGCTAGCATCTACCACAATCAGCTCCATACCATTATACTTTCTACCACAGAGGATGCAAGAACACTGAACAAAGCAGACAGCCTGCCGAACCAATCTAACCCTCTTGTGACTCTGCAGTGATACCACCTCCTTGATATATTCCGGGAATGCCGCTCCCCTTAGGCCATTTTTCATTTTAAACTAACAATACGGCATTGCAAGAGAATTGCATGGTCGTCTTACAAAACAGAGGCGGCAACAACTTAAAGATATCTTCTTCGCAAATTTACCTCAAGAAACAGAAAATCAGGAAAATAAGTGTGTTCCAAATATAAGTTTACAATGTATCAAGCCAAAACTAGTCATCATAGCTTTTAATGAATGACTTTTTTTTTTTTTTTAATCCCTTGAGAGGAAAGTATCCTAATATAACATGACATTATCTTTTCAAGTACATTCCTTATTTGGAAATACACTGATGAACTCATGAAAATCTTATGGATATTAACAACATAAGCAACAAAAAACAACAACAAAAAGCCCAGTTATGTAGCAGGTGCTAAGTGATTTAGAGTAAAACAGTATCGTAGAGAAGGACAGAGTATAGCTTCTCAGAAGCACGATTTTAGGCTTTGATACACATGGCTTTGATAAGCAAAACTGTTGCTTTGCAAAACACTCAGCAAGCTCTACGCTACATTTCTATAATACTGAAAAGTAAAGCCAGAACTGAAATTACTTCTTCAGTGAGGTGAAAATGCCAAAGAAAAGTGCTAGCATTTCTCACTCACTCCCTAGATCACTCCAGACTTCATTAGGCATTCACTTTCCTTGGTCCCAACAAACACACTCTGCCTCTCTAATTGAAAAATAGATGCATTATTTTAAAATTAAAGGGGAAAATCATGCATTACTTGGTTTAAAAGAACAAGGAAAGTATTTATGTGATGCTCTGCCATGAGTTAAGTAGGAACAGCCAAATGACCAGATTCACAACTTCCTACTAAAATGTGTTAAACTATGCCACATGTATTTTATATGGTGGCTGTCAGTCCCTGGACGTCCAAGGTCTGAGCAGATGAAAGGGGTTTTAGAGAAAGATTGCTTACCCAGAGTTCTCTCCAGTTTGGACAGATTGGTAATATTCCTTAGAGCACTCACTGTTTATTTCCTTTTTCAAAAACAGCCAAAGTGGTTTCTGTTGACTAGTACATAGGAGGTACTTAGTAAATATATGTTGAATGACTAAATTAAAGAACAACATCTCCATTTAACAATGGACAACTTTTCCGGGGGCCTGGGTGGCTCAGTCAGTTAAGCGTCTGACTCTTGATTTCGGCTCGGGTCATGATCTCACAGTTCATGAGACTAAGTCCCACATCCAGCTCTGTGCTGACGGCATGGAACCTGCTTCAGATTCTCTCTCCCTCTCTCTGAGCCCCTCCCTCACTCTCTCTCTCTCTCTCTCTCAAAAATTAAATAAACATAAAAAAATAAAACAATGGACACCTTTTCGGCTTTTCATATTTTCACTATTATAATTTAATTCTTGCAATACATTGTGAAGTAAGCATAGTAAGCATCATCATCACCGTAATTTTACAAATAAGGAAACTGGAATTCAGAGAGATTAATTTACTCAATCATACGGCAATGTTGTTAAAGAGCTGGATTTCAAGCCTCGTGGTGTGAGGCCCCAGTAATACGACAGCGTACCACCCTGCACATAAAAACCCATCATCATACAGTAAACAATCACTTGTTCATTCATTCAACAGAGTAGAACCTCATGCCAAATACTGTGCTACATGTGAATGATTAAAGCCCTAACTCCAACCTCAAGTGTCAATTTCCTTCCTTTCATCCGATTTTAAACAATATGGATTAGCTGAAGACAGACACATGAGATCAGCTACTTCCAGATGAGGTGGGCCACGCAAAGCAGACTGGGCATTACTAAGCCGAGGAAGCGTTATATACAGACAGTCATTACAGGCAGACAATACGGAGAGGGCACTGCTATTTCATCAGTTTTACCCCCATATATAAATAGTGTCCAAAGCTCATTTCTTTTTTTAAAATTTTTTAATATTTATTTATTTTTGAGAGAGAGAGAGAGAGAGAGAGAGTGGGGGAGGAGGGGCAGAGAGAGAAACACAGAATCCGAAGCAGTCTCCAGGCTCTGAGCTGTCAGCACAGAGCCCGACGGGGGAGCTCGAACTCACAAACTGCGAGACCATGACCTCAGCTGAAGTTGGACGCTTAACCGACTAAGCCACCCAAACTCCCTGCAAAGGTCATCTCTAATGCACCAGCTATCAATTACACACCGGTGTGTGCACACGTATGTGTGTGTGGATATGGAACGTCTACAGCTCTGCCTGCGCTTAATACTCTGCTTCACCAAAATGAGTTGCTTCCCAGTATCTTCATTAAGACATAAATGAATAAAACTTTTACATAATAGGATTAAAGTACTGTAGTTAACAAAAGGGCAAAACCAGTTTGCATTATTACCCTCTAACCTACCTACAGCTCTCACATTGAGCCACAAAAGATGGTCAATTTCCACAACAGCTGGAGACTACACAACAACAACAAAAAGAAAGTCCAAGTAAGCCTGGTCAAGCCTTCCAATAGGCCTTGGAGAGTGAAGATATGACATAAGGGATTAGTGCCAAATCTTCCAAATCTACGTGGTGGGGAGCAGTGCTGCCTGAAAAGGGGTTTGTGAGAGGGGAACTTGGTAGAACCCCCCCCCCCCCCGCCTTCACAGGCCAGTCCCCACTCTGGTTGAAGGAAATGCTGAAGTGAGAAAGAACAAGACCCAAGTGAAGAGGGACAAAACCACACAGCAGCTCCATCACCCTCTGTAAATGGACTGATTGATAATAAAAATGTCACATTATTAATCTGAGAAAAATAGATGTCCTCCTACTGAGCTATGCAGTCAACTGCAGGTTAAATGAGAAAATGAACTGAGGTTTCGAGGAAGGGGAAGTCACTTGTATTACAGAGAATAATCATAATATTCGGATTCATCCTGGGAAACCTACCATTAGTTAAAGAAATGTTCTTAAAGGTACCTTTAATTACAAGCAAATACATTCAGCACTTGTACAACCTCCAGAAGAAAACCAAAGCTGAATGACTTAATCTGTCTGATTTTAAACTCAATGCTAAGATTAGTCTTTAAGACAGTATTGACACAAATAAACTAATGAATCAGAATGGACAATTCAGAAACAAACTCATATACACATTCACTTGATCTGTAACTGTGTGATAGAAACTGTATTGCACTTGGTAAAGGATGGTCTTTTCAATAAATGAGTTGGGTTAATTAAATATCCATATAAAGAAAATAAAATTTGGGGCACCTAGGTGGCTCAGTCGGTTAAGCTTCCAACTCTTGGTTTCAACTCAGGTCATGATCTCAGTTTGTGAGTTCAAGCCCCATAGCTGTGTGCTGATAGCATGGAGCCTGCATAGGATTTCTCTCTCCGCCTCTCCCTGGCTTGCTCTTTCTCTCAAAAATTAAAAATAAATAAACAAATAAACAAACATTTAAAAAAAAAAAAGAAAACTTACCCCTGCCTCACATCATACTCTACAGTCCATCTGAACGCAGTTTAGAGCTGACTGTAAACAGCGAAAAACAGCAAACAATTTAGAAGACAAACCAGGAGATTATCTACAAGACTTTAAAGTAGCCAGAAGTTTCTTAAAAAGGATTCAAAAAGCACTAATCAGAAGGGGTTGGGGGGGGGGGGAATGATAAGAACTTCTGTCCAGTGAAGGAACCAAGAGGAAATAAAAAGCAAGCCAAGAAGTGGAGAAGATAACTTGCAACACATTTACTCAACAGAAATGTGTATCCCTGGGGCACCTGGGTGGTTCAGTCAGTTAAGCTTCCCACTCCTGATTTCAGTTCAGGTCATGATCTCATGGTCCTGAGATCGAATCCTGTGTTGGGCTCTGCACAGGGCATGGAGCCTGCTTAAGATTCTCTGTCTCTGTCTCTTCTTCTGCTCCTCTCTCCCATTTGCACTCTCCCTCTCTCTCAAAAAAAAAAAAAAAAAAAAAAAAAAAAGAAAGAAAAATATATTTCCTTAATATATAAAAGGCTCCTACAAATATGAGGAATCAGACAACTCAGCAAATAAAAAAAGTAAAAAGCATTAAAAAAAAATTTTTTTTAGCGTTTATTTATTTTTGAGACAGAGAGAGACAGAGCATGAACGGGGGAGGGTCAGAGAGAGGGAGACACAGAATCCGAAACAGGCTCCAGGCTCTGAGCTGTCAGCACAGAGCCCGACGCGGGGCTCGAACTCACGGACCGCGAGATCATGACCTGAGCCGAAGTCGACCGCGTAACCGACTGAGCCACCCAGGCGCCCCAAGCATTTTTTTAAATAACCAAAGAGCAGGGTGCCTGGGTGGCTCAGTGGGTTAAGCGTCCAACTTCAGCTCAGGTCATGATCTCACAGTTTGTGAGTTTCAAGCCCCACGCAGGGCTCTGTGCTGACAGCTCGCAGCCTGGAGCCTGCTTCAGATTGTGTCTCCCTCTCTCTCTACCCCTCCCCCGCTTGTGCTGTCTCTCTCACTCAAAAATAAACATTAGGAAAAATTTTTTTTTTAATTTTTTTAACGTTTATTTATTTTTGAAACAGAGAGAGACAGAGCATGAACGGGGGAGGGGCAGAGAGAGAGGGAGACACAGAATCCGAAGCGGGCTCCAGGCTCCAAGCCATCAGCCCAGAGGCCGACGCGGGGCTCGAACCCAGGGACCGTGAGATCGTGACCTGAGCTGAAGTCGGACGCTTAACCGACTGAGCCACCCAGGCGCCCCTAACAAAATTTTTAAATAACCAAATGGCCAATGAACATATGAAAAGGTGCTGAGCATCCCTAGTTATCAAAGAGATACAAACTGAAACAACAACGTGATGCCACTATCTAGCTAACGGATTAACTAAAATAAAAGGACTAACAATACCAAGAACTGTCAAGGATATGGAACAACTAGAACTCTCATGGATGGCTAGTGGGAATGTAAACTGATACAATCGTTCTGGACAATCTTTGGTAGTGTCTACATCCTGAAAATGACCAGATGGATATCTTCTGACTCAGCGATTCCAAATCCTAGGTACTTAGCCTGAAGAAATGCACACCTTTGTTTATCAAAAGACAGGTACAAGAATGTTTATACTGGAATTATTTGCAAGAGCCAGAAACACCCAAACTTATATTAACAATAATAAATATAAGCAAACTTTGGCATATGGAATATAATACAAGAGTGCTATCCAATACAGAGCCACTAGTCACATGTAAATTTTAACATAAATTAAGGGGCACCTGGGTGGCTCAGTTGCTTAACCTACCAACTTCGGCTCAGGTCATGATCTCACGGTTCGTGAGTCCGTGCCCCGCGACAGGCTCAGTGCTGACAGCTCAGCGCCTGGAGCCTGCTTCGGATTCTGTGTCTCCTCTCTGCCCCTCGCCCGCTTGTGGTTTCTCTCTCTCTCAAAAATAAATAAATAAAAACAGTAAAAAAAAAAATTTAAATATAAATTAATAAGATTAAATAAAAGTAAAGATTCAGTTCCTCAGTCACAGTACCCACATTTCATAGGCTCAGTGGCCACATGTGGGGGGTGGTGGCTACCATATTGTACAGCACGGACATAAAACATTTTCATGAAGCTCTATGGGACACTGCTATTATACATGCAGAAATGAGAGTAAATGAATCACAGTGACAAGTAAAAACATGGGTGAATGCCACAAATGTGGAACAGAAAAAAACAGATACACAGGAGCATATACTACATGCTTGCACTCATACATACAAAGTTCAAACACTAACACAACTAATCTACGGTATTAGGAGTCAAGATGGGGGGGTCACCCTTTAGGAGTTGGGGACACTGACTGGAAGGAAGCATAAGGAAGTGTCTGAGCTTTTGGTCATACTGATCTAGATCAGCAGACGTGGACGCAAGCGTGCTCACAATGGAAAAATACACATGGCTCGATACTGATGATGTGTGTACTTTTCTGAGTGTAAAAATTACAACAACAAAAAAAAAAAAAAAAGGAAAGAAAGAAAGAGAAAAAAAATGCTCAGCCTCAATCTACTTGCTAAACTCCTTCTTTGTTTCAGTCCTCCTCTGATAAAACGGAACTCAAGACACTCATCCTGGATAAATGCTATGGCGTGCCTTAGGATTACAGAATAACTGTAGCCAAGAAATAGGGATTTTTAACAAATCTTACATTCATCTTCTATTTTTACATGGCTGTCATGGATATAAAATGAATAAAGAAACAAGGACAGAGTAAGGAGACAAAAAATGTGGCTGGAAAGTATTTGCCAGATATTAAAAGAGAAAAGACCAGGGGCGCCTGGCTGGCTCAGTCAGTTAAGTGTCCAACTTTGGCTCAGGTCATGATCTCACAGTATGCAGGTTCAGGCCCTGTGTCAGTCTCTCTGCTGTTAGCACAGAGCCCACTTTGGATCTTGTCTCCCCTTCTCTCTGCCCCTCCCGCCCCCCAATAAATATCAATTAAAAACGTCTTTAAGAAAAAAAAGAGAAAAGACCATAAGCAAAGAGATTCTAAAAGCCGAGTACTAGAGAATCAGTGGTGATTCAACTCCCAACAAGAGTCCTACAGAGAAATGAGACAGGTGTAAACCAACCTCAGATCAAGTTGGTAGCAAAAGGTGTCCATATTCCTTTAGGCTCTTTATTAGAAAGAAAACTCTCAGATTTGTAGACACAGGAGTAGAAAGTTTTCCTAGGAGATGTTGCAGACTGTCTTTGGTGGCCAGCAGCCAACAACCCAATTGAAATTGGGGGACCTGGGTGGCTTAGTTGGTCGTACAACTTCGGCTCAGGTCACAATTTCGCGGTTCGTGGGTTCGAGCCCTGCGGCGGGCTCTGTGCTGACAGCTCAGAGCCTGAAGCCTGCTTCGGATTCTGTGTCTCCCTCTCTTCCTGCCTCTCCCCTGGTCACACTCTGTCTCTTTCTCAGAAATAAACATTTAAGAAAGAAAGAAAGAAAGAAAGAAAGAAAGAAAGAGAGAGAGAGAGAGAGAGAGAAATACTACCACTGACAATATCCCCAATACTTGCATCTGATTTTCACCTTTGAACACCATTTAAAAAGAAAAAAAACCTACATAGATGTAAATGTTGTAATTACTTATGAGATTTAGATGTAAAGAAAGCAAAATCTCCATCCGCTAGAGATCACTGTCACTTTGAATCTCTTGTTTATTGGCTTCATTTATTTTATTTATTTGTTTGTTTTTGTTAAGTGCTCTAGAATGCACAAAGTTCAAGAAAGGTGGGAGATTTAAATTCTAACAAGTTGGGGCACCTGGGTGGCTCAGTGGGTTGAGCGTCCGACTTCAGCTCAGGTCACAATCTCGCGGTCCGTGAGTTCGAGCCCCACACCGGGCTCTGGGCTGATAGCTCAGAGCCTGGAGCCTGCTTCTGATTCTGTGTCTCCCTCTCTCTCTGCCCCTCCCCCGTTCATGCTCTGTCTCTCTCTGTCTCAAAAGTAAATTAAAAAATAAATAAATAAATAAATTATAACAAGTTAACAACAGCATCATTTCTTTCTCAGCGTTTTGGAATCAGAGAATCAACACAAGGAAAAACCAACTTGGAAAGGATCTCAGAGGGTGTCCAGTCCATCCGGTCTTATTTCAGCAAAACTGCCTTAAAGAATTTCACATGTTAAAAATACATTCTGTTTTTGAACACATCCAGATAAGGGGATTTCCCTACCTTCCTTGCTGCCCCATTTCAATGACTGTCACTCTAAGGAAAGTTCCCTTCAAATACATCCTAAATCCGGCCATGCTGTTTAAGTTATTTTCTGCTTGTTTTCTTCTCCTTCTCCTTCTCCTTCTCCTTTTTAATGCTTATTTTTGAGAGAAAGAGAGTGAGCAGGGAGAGACAGAGAGGGAGAAGAGGACAGAGGGTCTGCGGTGGGCTCCATGCTGACAGCAGACAGCCAATGTGGAGTTCGAACTCATGAATCATGAGATCACGACCTGAGCCGAAGTCAGACGCTCAACTGACTGAGCCACCCAGGCGATCCTTGCTTGTTTGATTCTTAATATAGAAGATTAACAGTGGTCGTCCCCACCCCTCATGCTAATTCATCTTCTAACAACTTGCAAACTCTTTTGATTTATCATCTATATTTTCATATACATTATCTATCTAACCCTTGCAACAATCCTATTATTAGCTGCTGCACTTTACAGATGGGGACATCCAGGCTTAGAGAGTAAAGAAATTTAGGCTTAGGGAAAAAAATGTGACAATCCCAAGGTTACTCAGCTCTTCAGAGCTTGGGTTCAAACTCAGCTACTTGCATCATATATAACTGTTACTAAGTCACGAACCCCTCAACCTCTCCATGCCCCCATTCTTTTTTTTTTTTTTTTAATTTTTTTTTTCAACGTTTATTTATTTTTGGGACAGAGAGAGACAGAGCATGAACGGGGGAGGGGCAGAGAGAGAGGGAGACACAGAATCGGAAACAGGCTCCAGGCTCTGAGCCATCAGCCCAGAGCCTGACGCGGGGCTCGAACTCACGGACCTCCATGCCCCCATTCTGAACAAGCCCAGAGTAAGAAGCTGTCCTTTAAAACAGGCTTAGCGAATGCCGAGCAAAACTGGAGGGTTTTCTTGCACAGAGAATCCACATGTCATTTTATTTTCTAAACTGGCAGGATGATGTTGCAGTGGGTAATTGTGATTTGTGCCAACATCATTCTCTTCTCTTAGTAACTGTACCCTGACTTCCCTCAGGAACTGTCAATCAAATTGCCCAGCCTTGTCCAAAAAGCTAGCACAGAATCCAGGCCAGACCTCTCAGACAAGTTTCCCCAGACATCCGATCCTCGAGCGGAGTAAAAGAAGAATGAAAATGGTCAGAGTTCATCCGTGTCACAGAGGAGTTCCCTAGACCTGCCCTGGTTTCCAGGAACTAGCCTTTCCACTTCTCCACGCTTCTCGGGGTCACCTCCTGTTCTTGTTAAGCCCTTCTTAACTTAGCCAGGGTTCTCTGTTGCTTATAAGCACAGAACACTGCCTGATACAACTCTTTAGAGAAACATGAAAATACTTACTTAGTACGTTCTGCTTTAATTATGTCCTTATTCTGGTGACAAATACGAAAATGAAATCAGTCTCTGAGCATTTGGTAAACTAAGAAAATTCCTTCATGTTGAAAAAGGGAGTCTGGGAATTTTTGTTCAACTGATCAAAAGTAGCAGTAAGTTAGCAAGTCCCCCAGAATTCTCGCTACGTGTTTCTCCTGAAACGTGGCTTCTGGGATCTTAGATTTCTCAGGAAGTGCAGAAAATTCAGACAGCTGTGCAAGTGTTTAACGAGGCACTCTCCTGGTGAAAAGTCCTTTCTTAGAGGGAGGACAGAGATGCCGTAGTAACATGTATTCTCAGTGGCACTCATTGGCCAGGAAAAAGGGAAACGGGTGTCAGGCCTGCAAACTCCTGGCTAGTCAATTTGGTGCCGAGGGAGGCCCAGTCATCTGGGACTTCCGAGTCTAAAAGCAGAAACTAAAAGAAAAGGTGACAGTGTCTGACTTTGACTCAACAGTCTTGAATTCATCGCACGAAGAAGCATTGCATTACATTCTATTCTCCTCCGGGGACCAGACAAAAGAGCAAAGTCTATGAGTCCTCTGAAACTGCCCTAAGAATGGCTTGATTTCAAAATTCTCAGAAACTATCCAGAAACAACGATAAAAAGGATACCAGGATCTGCTAATCTGGGGTCATTTACTCCATGAAAAAAAAAAAAAAAAAAAAAGCTCTCACAACATTCGGCACATGATGCAGAGACAGCGAATTACAAAACAAGAGGTCTGTTTACTGTGACATCATTTGCAATCCGAGAAAATAAAGCACATGCATATAAAATATCAACAAGGCGATGCAGGAACTGCCAGATAAAGATAATAAATACATAAAAATCACGGGTCAATATCTGACCTATTTCCCACACTGTAATTCAACGGAGTTCTTAGCCATGTGAGCACAGAAACTTTTTTTTTTTAATCTCTCCTTTTTTACAAAGAGCTGATTTCAGCACCCAAACAACGAATAATCAGAAGAATACGTCTGTTTGAGAGAGGAAACTATAAGATAATACTGATGGACATTCTCCCTTTTGGACAGTAAAAAACGATGGAGGATGGTGCACCTGGGTGGTTCAACTGGTTGAGCATCAGACTCTTGGTTTCCGCTCAGGTCATGATCCCAGGGTCATGGGATTGAGCCCTGTGTCAGGCTCCAAGCTGAGCGTGAAGCCTGCTTAAGATTTTCTCTCTCTCTCTCTCTCTCTCTCTCCCTCTCTCTATCTTTCTCTCTCTCTGCCCTGCCCCTGCTCATGGACATGCTGGTTCTCCCTCTCTCTAAAATAAAAAATAAAATAAATATCAATTTAAAAATGACAGAGGAACCTCGTAGAATGCCTTGCACCTAGTGGAGGCTTAAATGTATCTTTTGATTTGACTGAGCAACAAATATTTAATCCCTTTTAACATCAGCTATCAACAGTTGTGTTTAGGGATATGGTAAAGTAATATTTAGGAATAAACAAACCCTAGCTCACAGTATAGTGAGAAGTCGTCTTCGGACCTGTTCTCTCACTTGGGCGGAGCCCAAGCGGCTCACCTGTAAACGTTACTCACTTGGCAGAGAAAATTCAAGAATGGGAGAGCAGATACTCAGAGAAGAACTGATCTTTATTTTTGGTAAAAGTTTCCAATTTATTACAAGCTACTCCAGAGCTAGTGAATCCCTGGGTTGTAAGTTCTACAAAAAGGCGTGGGTTGCTACACCACCATCTAGGGCAGAGACCATGGCCTGGACTCCCCATGACCACTGCACCAGCCCCCCAGCTAACTGGAGGGACTCTCAATTCAGTGTAGTAACACTTATGCAGGAGCCAGAGAAATTCCAGTATTCTGCTGTGGTATTCTCATTGCTGGAACCAATTTCACAGCAAACAAAACTGTGACAATTTCCCAGTTAAGAACACGCCATTCTATTTGTAAGCTACATTTTGCTTTATAAAATACATGAACTCAGAGGCAAGTACACAGTTAGCAAGTTTTTGTATCTATTTATGCTACTACCAAACACTGTGGCCGACGTGGACATAGATGCAAAGAAGCCTTTATAAAAACTATGTTTTTTAAGTTTTTTAAGTCTTTAGTGTCACAAAATAATATAAGTCACAGCACATTTCTTCCAAGTAATTGCTAATAACCTGCACACCAAATCCCTCAACTATTTATTAAACAGAGAGCATATTGTAACCAGAAACCTCTGTAGAAAATTCTAAGCAAAACATATTATTATTAAATGGGTGTCATAAACACAAGAAAATAAAATTTAAACTTCTAAGCCTAGATTCAAAACCTTTCAGAAACACATTCTAAACCAGTTTGATTTTACTTTCCAGTTCTCCTAAAAATTCTGTTCAAGTTAAATTGGCCAACACAGTCACATTCCTTTTTCTCAACATTTATCCCTGCCATCCCTCCACCCCAAAGTGCCTCTCCTTCAGCTACTCCCTTGACTCTTTCTGAATTGTAAATTTCTGCCCAGCCCTAATGAAACTTCTCTGCACCTCTGAAAGCACAGTTTTTATTTGCTTTTGCACATAAAACCATTTCAACAGCTATGTGCTGATCTGAATAACGATTTTTACAACTCGGGGGCAGAAGAGGGAGCTTTCAGGGGTCTAATGTTGTAATGATTTGCCTGTTCATAAAACAGGGTTGTTTTGAGCCTTTATTACACACAAGGTACAACACCAGGGTCAGTGAAGGATGCTGAGGTGCAATGGATACATCCTCTACCTTCAAGGAGCTTGGAGTCTAGTGGGGAAAATAAGATCAACACCCAAGTCATCATAAGAATACAAACTAGACAATTATAAACACTCCTCTACGGCTTCTGCTAAAGGAGGGTGGGATTACTTACCCAATGGAAGGGGGGAGGTGTGCAGAGAAGGACTCTAGGAGGATGTAGCAGCTGGATGCAAGAGAAAGAAGACTTTAGGTCCTTAGTAAGCATTGACAAAGGCAAGGAGTGGGCAGAGCTTAGAAGTAAGGAGTGATGCTTCAGAATATGTGTAATGTGTAGAGAAAATGGAACGAGTGGGTAATTTATATTACAAATTAAAGGGGATTCAACATACTGAGAAATTCAGAGGTCAGCACACAGTCATGTCATTGTGTCAGGCAGTATGTGAAATAACCAAGAGAGGGCAGAAGATTCCACAGGGTAATTATGATAGCTGAGAAAAATCGTAACATTTTAACTTTTTATGATATTGCTTTTCAACCGAGTGGTGTTCATCACAGTAAATTCTACTTAACTAGAACTGATACAAAGAGTTCACATGCTCTTAAATATTCTTTATTGTGTTATACGAATAAAGCAGACATCCCACTCTGTCTTCTATATCTCTACAGGATGGTACAATAAATGATCTTCAAATGAAAAGCTACCATCAAAGCAAGATCCTGAAACATTCTTCTGGAATATCCAAGAAAGATGATTTTTCTGCATCAGGAAGAGATACTGCGTTATATTATACAGTGTAAACTGGCAATACGTTATATATTTAACACATATTGCCAGTTATACACATAGACACATCTGACCCTTAAAAAACACAGGTTTGGGGGCACCTGGGTGGCTCAGCCGGTTGGGCATCTGCCTTCAGCCCAGGTCATGATTTCGCAGTCCGTGAGTTCAAGCCCCACGTAGAGCTCTGTGCTGACAACTCAGAGCCTGGAGCCTGCTTCAGATTCTGTCTCCCCCCCCTCGCTGCCCCTCCCCGACTTGCACTCTTTCTCTCTCAAATAAATAAATAAATAAATAAATAAACAAACAAACAAATCAACAAATAAATAAATAAATAAATAATAAAAAATTTAAAAAACATTTAAAAAAACACACAGGTTTGAACCCTGCAGGTGCGTTTATACATGGATTTTTCTGATAGTACAGTACTATAAGTGTATTTTCTCTTCCTTGTGATTTTCTGAATAACATTTTCTTTTCTCTAGCTTGCTTTTTTGTAACAATACAGTGTATAATACGTATAACACACAAAATATGTGTTAATCAACTGTTTCTGTTATCAGTAAGGCTTCTAGTCAACAATAAGCTAGTAAGTTTTGGAGGAACCAAAAGCTATACGTGGATTTTTGACCACATGGGGGATCAGCACCCCTAATGCCCACATTGTTCGAGGGTCAACCGTACATCATAGCACACATGTGGTAACTCGGCCAGAATTCATCAGATCATGATATTATCAACTAATTGTGGATTGGGAAAGTCACTGGTATTAAAGGCAGTTCCTTCAACAGAATTTCCTCCCACTGCAACAAAACCAGTGTGCCACTATTTCAGAAATTCACTACACTGAGATTTCTTAGTGGGGAAAAACAGCCTTGATCCTTCTACATGTAGACTGGTTAGATATCCAGGCAGCCTCATGTGGTTCAAGCAAACACGTTCCCAGGCTCATAAAGCTGCCCAGATCTTTTTCACTCTTGAGGGTTCTTTGTGGAGGGCCTCTCTGCTATTTGTGGACACGCTCTCTTGTTGCCCTCGGCAAACTAAGGGCGAGAGCATCAGTTACATCAGAAACAGCCAGTCGATTTCAAGAAAACATCCAAGAAAAATAAATGCCTGATTTTAAGATGATGTGTATAGTTAGAAGCTTCTCAATGGTAACAGAAGTGAAGGTACACAGCACTGCTTTATTTTACCTATGATTCACTTTGAGTTAAATCCTAGTGTATGAGTCACAGCGGGCATGCCAGCTTCTTGCTGTTACATATTGATCCGGGTGTATGGAACCATTTCTAAGAGTAGATTCTCCAGCGTATTGAGGGAGAGTGGAAGTTCTGATGAAGCCCTAAAGCAAGTGTAGGTACAAATTTAGTGCTCTGTCAACACAAGGCGAGGCTTTACCAGCTTACGATAAAATCAACACCTCCAAGCCCTGAAAAAATTTGTTGTTTTTTTTTTTTCCTAACCCCTTCTCCAGTGACGTTAGAAGTTTGCATTACTTGAACACAATTGCAGAGAAACGTGTTTGAAAGGTTATTGGAAGTGACAGATGGGCCTATTTTGAAATAAAATTAAGCCTGTGGCACTACTGAAAGGAAGTCACGAAATCCAAAATTAAACCGGACAGAATGCTCTTAAGCTGTTTTTGTTCTTTTTTTTTTTTTTTTTTTTTTTTGCCAAGGAAGCACAAAGAGTGGGAGGTTGAAACAAGGCTGCTGCCTCTTCTCTGAATTCACTCACCTTGGTCAATTTGTCTTGAACTCACAAACTGTCTTCTTAATGTAGTGTGGCGTCCCCTATGTTTTATACCATTGAACATCCAAATAATGTCTTTCATCGGTATTGCTAAGAACACAACTCTAATTGTGCATAGATGTGACTTTAAAGATTTAAGGGGAAAAAAAACTTTAAGGAACGTATTGAACCATTAAAAGTCCCATTTAAGATGAGATGAAAAACACGCACTTCAAAACCCACCCACTGCACATCCCAGACCTGTGAAGGGTGCCTGCGCGCCGTGGATGGCTACACCAGCGATCCCGTGCGGATCCACGCCTACCTTATTGTGCTCGTACTTGTAGGGGATCTTGAGCGTGTCCATGGCTCTGATCATAGCCTGCATGGCCGTGAAGATGTTCTGATACACCAGCTTGGTGAAGCCCCTTTTGTCTTCATCAGAGTAGCCTGACCCATGGATGATTCTCATCTGCTTGATAAACGTACTCTTGCCGCTCTCTCCTGTCCCTGAAAGACGGACAACAGCAAAACACATCGTCAGACCATGACACCTTCTCAGTTTCACAGACAATGAAACCAGACAGGGCGGCTTGGATGTGGCATCCCCAAACAGCCTGCTGGAGGGGCATCCCAGGAGGGCACATCACTAGGGGTAGAAAGGCCACCTGTAGAGAACACTCAGCAAAACTGCAGGGAGGAGGGTCCATTTCAGGGGCAGATGAGCTTAAACAAAACAAAACCAACGAACAAACAAAAAACCCTGTCACCTTTTCGTAAGCCACCCAGCGTGGAATTTTGATAGTGTATTTGTAACCACATATCTTATGGCAAACACAACGAAATCAGCATCTTTTGAAGAGAATAAACACTTGATAAAGCTCTCTTCCCTGGAGAATATCTGCAAGACTGCCAGGAAGCTGGGCTGCTAGGCAGGATCTGGATCTGGAAATGACAATGCGCTTACATAAATGCCATTCGTAGGAAGGAAAAACGCCTAGAAAGTTCTACACATTTTCTTTCATTTTAAAATGAAGTGTGTGAGTGTGTATATATATATGTGCTGTATATATGTGTGTGTGTGTATATATCATATATTTTTGATATATATCACATATATACCATATACCATATATATATGATATGTATATATCACATATATGCCACATATGTTATATATATATATAACATATATATATATATAAAAGCATCAACTGTATCAGTGGCAGTTATCCCAAGGAATCACCTAATTCCGAGAAGTCACAGTGACACTCCTTCTGTCTGCTCATTCTTGACTAATAAATAACATGATATAGAAATTTACTGTTACTGGATTTTTCTCTTCTGTGCTCTTATTTTTCTCTTTTTCAACATCTATTTTCTGTTAGTGTAAGCCTGAGGGCAATCCTTTCAAAGCTACCAATGACCATGGAAGGAAGAAGACAGAAAGATGAGATCATGTCACTGAATGACACTCTATTTCTTCCACAACTTATCCAACACTACGACTCTGAAAACTTCCTTTCTCCAAATGTGGGTGGCTTCTTTCGTACGTCACTTCATTTCTGAATATTTCTCACTCACTTTCAGGCTTCTTTGAGATTTCCAAAAAACAAATGTCTCTGTCTTCCCCTAACAGTGTAGAAAAACACTGAAAGTACCTATTTGCACATTACATTTGGAAGAATATAATATTAAAACACGGGATGACAGGGGCATCCTCATTGCCACTTCCTACCTACGAGGTGCTTACAAAAACAAGAAAAGAGAAAAGGAAAACTAAAACTAGGAATACAGCAGCTGTCCCAATTTCATTTTGTTTTTCTGGTGGTTGGATTTCATTATTATCTTTATAAACAATCAAGAAAAATTCAAATGAGTATTACGGTTTTCATAGAAGCACTCTTAAATGACTGCAGATGTCCGCGTAAACGCAGAAGCCTCGCACAGTTACGACGGAAGATGATTTCTAGCCCCAAGGTTCTGGGTCAACAATTCCTTTATCATTTTCAGATGACTCTTAATCAGCACTCTGGACTCCTCCAACTCCAAAGTTAACACTACAATGTGAATGCCTCAACCCATTTTAAGGAGCTTCACCGGAAGAGTTTAAAAGGACTATTTTACAATTCCAACCTTGAATACTGGGGGAAAAAAACCCCAAAGCATCTAAAAAGTAGCACCTCTTGGTAGAAAAAGAACTACAGAATTGTTTCTCATTACCAATTAACAACTTATTTAAAAAAAAAAAAAAAACTGATATCTTTACTCTCCCAAGCAATTCAAAGTACACAAGAAAAAAATCCAGCTTGCCTCTGTTTATTATCCTTACCCATGGGACAATGGCTTGCTCTGAGGGCCCAACCATAGGCGTAATCATCAAATCAGAATCCCCGCTAGTTTTTTCCACAACAAAAACAAGAAGAAATCTTAATTTGTGAGGTTAATGACACGAGAAGGAAAGAGAATCAGGCAACAGGTCCCCTTCCTCCCGGCTTTCTGTGCAGCTTTTATATATTCATTTGGTGAGTAGAAAATACAAAATATAAAAATAAATGTAAAAAGATATAAAAATACGAAAGCAGCAGACAATAAACTGCACTGGCTTGTGTTTCAACAAAGTCTTGCTGGGCAGGAGCAGTCAATGCTTGGCACCTCTTTGGATCTAGTCACCTGGGCATCACACTAATGAACTCAATGAGATCAAACTAATGAGATCACACTAATGAGATCAAACAGAGGCAGAGCGCGGGACCAGTGAATGAATGGGGGGCACGTAAACAGGAAAGAAAAAAGCATCCAAAAACCAACTCCACATTAAGATATTAAGATATTAAGATTCCTAATGCCCCAGATATGTCCAGGGATCCTCTCTCGCCATTTGCGTGTCTTGCTCCACGCCCCAGGAGGCTGACCCAAAAGGATTTCACGTCAATAGTTCCCCTACCCTCCGTCTTTTTCTTGGGTTTAGTTCATGGAAGACACGAGGAGACCAGAGAGTAGGAAAATGAGGAAGGGGAATTTCCTACAGCTCACTCCCTACAAGGGCACCAGAGGCACGTTGTGTCTCCTTCAAAAGGCCACAGGTCCCGCTGGGTGTCTGCTCCCATAAAGCTACCCTCTCCTGGTTCTTGTGACTGCTCTCTCCCCTTGCCGGGCTGCTACTTGCCCCTATGACCTTGTCCCTTTATAGAACTCCCCTCAGCCACCCAGCTGGAGTGCGCCACAGGTTTCCTACTGGGACCCTGACTGGTACAAATGCCACAGGGAAGCAGGGGGAGCTTGGTAAGATGAAAGATGGTCGTTTCTCTATAAATTTTACTCATAAGGCAGTCTCTAGTCCATAAAAAGCTTACTAGTCACTATTTCACTCTGACAGCATTCTCCCAGAGGCCAACCATGATGAAGAAATGCCACAGCCCAATTCTACCCCAAAGTCCTAATAAACACAGTACTGGCCACCCACCCCCACAGTGTGTACACGTGCAAAACAAACACACTCCAAGACCAGCCTCCAATACAGAGAGGGGAAATCATGGCCTCTACCTCCTGAATACCCTCTCTCATAAAGGAAATCAAAAGAAATTTGTGTTCAACCCTTAATACTTTGCCAAGCACTTTGAAATACACTGTCATTTCATCTTCTCAAAAATCTGTGAGACAGACATCCTTCCCCTCATTTCACAGAAAAGAAAAGGCCTTGGAGAGGCGAGGCATTGGGCAGAGACGACCCGGCTACTAATGGGCAACGTGCAGGTTCGACCCAGCCCTTAGCTGCCCAGTTTGGGTTTGTCATTTTTTTTTTTTAATTTTTTTAACGTTTATTTATTTTTGAGACAGAGAGAGACAGAGCATGAATGGGGGAGGGGCAGAGAGAAAGGGAGACACAGAATCGGAAGCAGGCTCCAGGCTCTGAGCCATCAGCCCAGAGCCCGACGCGGGGCTCGAACTCACGGACCGTGAGATCGTGACCTGAGCTGAAGTCGGACACTTAACCGACTGAGCCACCCAGGCACCCCTGGGTTTGTCACTATTTTAATAGTCACGCCTGCCCTAAATCCAGGATAATTAGCTTCCACTGCCCACTGTATAAAAATATCTTATGATGGCTTTGACTTCACCCAACTTTTATCCATCTAATCTAATTTTGAGTTTCTGAATACTACTTCAATTAGCAGGGATCCATTTCGAATCTGGTGCCATCTTCCAACTGACTGGCCACTCATGAACTTAATGCTCATCCTTTGATGTTACTATATAAATGCAGCAAATTCAAGGCGAAGGCAAAGCTTCATGTAAGAGGGAGTCTGAGTGATTTTCAAACGCTGTAGGTTGAAGATAAAAGTAGTCAACTGACACATCATTCTTATTCTAACAATGGATTTAGCCCAAAAAAGGTGTATGGACTGACACCTCAACCAAGCAATTTAGCTTCTTTGTTCCAAGAGTTCTATCATGGAGACAAATGAAATACTATTCTTAACAAATGTGCAAGCCAAATATCATGTTGTTCTCCTATTTTTATAGACTTAAACAACATTCTCAGGATTTGAAATGGACATTTTGACAATCTACTCACGATTAATATCAAAAAACAATATTTGGTACAATTTAAAAAAACAACTATTCCTTAATTATATAAAATGGTGTTGTTTCCTAAAGCCACATGAAAAGTTCGATGCCTTTGTAATTCTTTACGTCTGAATGAAAGAAATTAGACTTTTCAAAGAATGAAAGGAAGTAGATTCTCCGTGAATCCAGCGATGGCTAATCTCTTTGCATAGCACAGGGCATAAGTAACTCTTGACCTATCTCAAGAAATACAAATCTACTGTTTCCAAAGCCATTGATAAAATCTAGCAATGAGCCCTTACATGAAAGTGCAGGTGGGAAAGGCTCTCATTTTTGCTGATTTAACTATAACTGCAATCAAGTCATGGGAGTAACCATGATAAGCACGTCAATACATACAACTGTGCTCATCCCACAAAACTGCTTTTTTTCTTGGAATGGTCTCCATAAATACAGCTAAAAATTTTCCCCGGAAAAGCTGTTTCACCTTTGTGTGGGTACTCTTAACTTTTCTTATTCTAGCTAATCAACACACCCAAAAATGAGACTACATGAGAATCATGCTATTAAAAAGGGCATACATAGCGACAGCCGGCTGGCTCGGTCGGTACAACGTGTGACTCTTAATCTTGGGGTGTGAGTCTGAGCCCCACATTGGATGTAGAGATTCCTTAAAAATAAAACCTTAATTAAAAAGACAAAGAAGCGGGGCGCCTGGGTGGCGCAGTCGGTTAAGCGTCCGACTTCAGCCAGGTCGCGATCTCGCGGTCCGTGAGTTCGAGCCCCGCGTCGGGCTCTGGGCTGATGGCTCAGAGCCTGGAGGCTGTTTCTGATTCTGTGTCTCCCTCTCTCTCTGCCCCTCCCCCGTTCATGCTCTGTCTCTCTCTGTCCCCAAAATAAATAAACGTTGAAAAAAAAAAAAAAAGACAAAGAAGCACACATCAACCAGCACGCATGATTGGCTTTGAGGGATACTTAGGGTTTTTTTCTTCCCTACTCTTTCCGTCAGAACAAAATCAAATACGAACTTAATATCCCATTGTGGAGGGCATCACTTTGTAAGCTGTTAGAATACAGCACACCAGACATATACGCAGTCACACACACACACACAATCTGATGCTTCCATTTTAGGACTTGACAAGATCTCTGCAACACAAGAGGATTTCCACACACAGCTTCTGCCACAAATCCACATTTACTCTCTGTGTCCCACTCAGGCTAAGCATCTGTATGACGAAACTGATTATCCTGCCCATTTGCACAATGAAATCTGTAAACAGTTCTGTCCAATTAATCTCTAAAGGCAGGACAGTTTTTCTTATCCCACACCCCCTATCCTCCCGAGATGGCGGTTTTAAATCCAGTAATATATTAACTTCTTAATGGCAATGGATTATCATTTACTGTTGGAAAGCAATCACGGATTCACTGGTTCCTTCTCTCACACTTAAGTTGGCTTCTCGGATTACACTTTCATCAGAAGAGCTGCAAAGCACAATCCACGTCTGCACAAGACTTGCTCATGCCCTAAAAACGTCAGTTACTACTGTCACTGCTCCGAAAGGCGGTGGTATCCCTGACTGCTGGACAATGGCCCTGGAAAACAATCATCCAACACTACACTATCAGGAACTTGAAGGCTCCTGATGCTTCATTCCCTTCATCCGGAAAGAAAGGCAGAAAACACACCTCCGGGCCTCTTACAGGCTGTAGGAGACCCATCACTGCCACTTTTTTTAGGCCCCCAGGAAAAAGAAGAAATGCCAACACTGAGTTATAAAAACTGTGGTATTTAAAGTTGTACAATAAATATATTCGTTTTGTCCTGCCAGTGCCTTTCATGACTGTATTTGGAGACATTGTCAAACCATCAGAAATCTACATCTGAAGCCTTTAATTAATGTGAAGGCTGGAGCCAAATGCCCCTGCCCTGCCCTCTTGATTGGCCAGCACCCAGATGGAGAAAGGCTAAGAACAAACCCAAGTCTCATGGAGCTCAATTATAACTCAAGTAACTGTACTTAATAAGGACTGCTGGTTTAGGCCAAGAGTTTAAAATATAGAATCTCGGCCCCCCCACAGCTGAACTTGGACTACTTCCACATAATCTTGGATAAAGTAGAACCAGAAATTTCAGGGAGGAATTCACTACCCATAAGCACGGCCTCAAGCCACACGTGCGAGGAATTAATAGCACTGAGATAAAGGTGATTGAAACACACCTAGTCAAAACTCATTCCGTGTGCTGTCCACATCTCGGTCTATCCACTTTAAGATAGACGTATTCTGCCATCTGCACATCTTCCTCCACTTAAATTGGGAACCTGCACCGGTCACCAAGCAGCCCTAATACCAAAGTCACCATAACTCCGTCTCCTTAAAAGACTGTCTTTGAGGCCAAGGGTTGGGAATGACTTCACTCTTTATCCCCCGCAAAGTCTGGCAGAAGGTACTACTAGACAGTTTAAAAAATACATAGTACAGAAAATGAACTGAATTTAGTATCACCCACTATGAATGGTAAGTGAACAGATGGGTAAATCAGTGGTAACCAAGACTATTAATAACAACTCATCCAGGTAAGTTGGTTTCAAAGGAAAGACAGGAAAAATACCCTGAAAATGCAACGTGTTGAACACATTTGGAATCTCATCTAGTTCTGGGTTCCTCAGAGTGGTGAAATCCTCCCGGAAAAGGACCTCCAGTGCTGCTAAGGTTACTCACCAGGTACGATTTCTTGGGAGAGTCAATTTTACCACAGAGTGTCCATGGTAAACATCTGTGTATGAAAAACTAGCATCGGTTGGTTGCACGAGCTTCTGAATACAGTAAAAGCTATTAGAGTATATACTTCTTTCATGTGTTTATTTATTTAGTTTGAGAAAAGAGAGAGAGAGAGTTGCACACCCGTGAGTGGGGGAGGGGCAGAGAGCGACAATTCCAAACAGGCTCCATGGTGTCGGCAACGAGTCCGACTCGGGGCTCCATCTCATGAACTGTGAGATCACGACCTGAGGGGAGACTAAGACTTGGATGTTTAATTGACTGAGCCACCCAGGCACCCCTAGAATGTATACTTTTAAATGGTGGATTTCGAGGTATACAAATTATATCTCAATTCTTAAAAAATTTTAAAAACTAACAACAGTATAGTTTGGAGATGAATGGGAAGTTTACATGAACTTCCACATTAAATCTTGTTCAGGAGGTTACTTTGTTGGTTTTAAGCAAAATCTGCACCCAGTGTGGGCCTTGAATTCACAACCCCAAGATCAAGAATCACGTGCTCTACTAACAGAGCCAGCCAGGCGCCCCCAAGAGGTTACTTTGATATTATATCCCCCAACCTTTTCTCCTCTGGGTGTAGGTGTTCACTCCCTCCTGCCTCTGAGTGCATTTCAAAAGAAAAATCTGAGAAGCCCTGATCTCACACAGTTCACAAAGGAGGGGAAGTGACTCCTTCAAGGATTCTGCTGGTTGAAAACTAGACAGAAGGAAATGGACTAGAACCTACAGAGAACTCTTGTCTGCCCAGGGCTCTTGATCTTACGTCCTCACAAACTGTCTTTCCATAAAACATTTTTATCCAAATTTATTAAAGTTGTAAATACATGCTAAAGAAAATTTAGAAAAACAGAAGCATTTTCAAAATTGCCAAAATGTTAACATTTTGGTTAATTTCTTTCCAGTCTCCTCTTCCAGGCAAATGTACTTTTTCTGTCCTTGTTCTAAAACTGAAACAGTACTGTATTACTGTTTTTCACATAAAATACTGTGGTGATTATTCCAAGATACCAATTATTCCTCAGAAATAGCTATTAATGATCGTCTGAAAGGCCACTGTAAGGACATGTGATAATTTAACATATCCCCTGTTGCAACACATTGAATATTTCTAATTTTTTTTTCACTTTTATAAATAATGTTGTGATAAACATCCCTGAAGAAAAATCTCCCGAATCTCTATTTCTGAAACGCAGTTGGCTAGAAGAGCTGCCTGAAAATTACAGTTACACCAACCAGCACACCCATCAGACCCTTCTTTACCCCACTCTTCATTTACCAACACCACCTTTTTTTAAAGCTACAATTTGAGAAAGTTAAATCTTTACCTGAATTTAATCTTCACTTATGAAAACATTTTTCATATTTTGTCATTTGTATCCCTTCTATGAACTTGCCTTTTAATTTGAGAACCTACGGTTTTTGTTTGTTTTTTTAAATAACAATTTGGTGTTTAAAACAAAAATAAACTTTGGTTATACAAATATTTTCCTCAACCAGTCATTTTCTTTTCATTTGATGACAAAATTCGATGTATCAACTTAAAATCTGTACTTAATGAATTCATCTGGTTTCCTCTGTCATTTCTTTCATAAAAGTTTATGCTTTAAAAGAATTTTTTATGTTTTTATTTTGAGAGAGAGAGAGAGAGAGAGCTAGAGTGCAAGTGGGGGAGGGGCATAGAGAGAGGGAGACACGGAATCTGAAGCAGGCTCCAGGCTCTGAGCCGTTGGCACAGAGCCTGACATGGGGCTCAAAACTCACAGACCGTGAGATCATGACCTGAGCCGAAGTTGGACAATTAACTGGCTGAGCCACCCAGGCGCCCCAAGTTTATGCTTTTTAAAAGTTCTAAACACTTATATTTATTTTGGCTTTTATGGTTTTATGTTTTCCACTTAACTAATCTGTCTATACTTTATTCTGATGTGTGGTGTACCATAATTTTTCTTCTATAACTGGAAGACGTTTCTCCCAAATCATTCTGCACTTTAAAGCCACATTGTCACAGAAGTACTTCTCAATATAATCGAGTATTTGATCCAAACAGATGAATCTTCTCATGTCCCCTAATGTACTCCGAGTGCAATCAATAAGACATACAGAACACAGTGAGTCTCCTAAAGCATCTCACTGATGAGTCCCTTCTGTTCCCTCTTCCTCCCCTTCCCCACCCAGGTAGCCCATCAACCTTTCCCTCCCTAAGCCTTAAATTCTTGTTCATTACGTTTGTTTAAAGGCCTCTCAAAAGCAGCGGGGTAAATATGCCGGGACGTTAAAGGTCTTAATCTCGCTTCCACTTTATGAGTCTATTTCTACCCATATGGCACATTCTGCATTTGCGGTCTATTGTGTTCCCACCTCCCTATAGCTTTGTGACCTGGGTAAGTTACCTGGCCTCTACCATACCTATGTTACAGCTATGCTGTGAATTTCCAGTGAGTTCATCTACCAGTGTCTTGTACAGAGTAAGTACTCAACAAATGCTAAGATTAATTTATAATGCAAAATCCAGTGAGAAAACTGGAAAACAGTCTGATCCAGGGCTAGATGGGGAGAGGCAAAAACTGAGTAATCAAGAGAAATATTTCAATGGAGTGTTTTTTTAAAAATCAAAACTAGTACCATGGGCGGGCGCCTGGGTGGCTCAGTCGGTTGAGCCTCTGACGTCGGCTCAGGTCATGATCTCGCGGTTTGTGAGTTCGAGCCCCATGTCGGGCTCTGTTCTGACAGCTTGGGCTCTGCTGACAGCTCGGAGCCTGCAGCCTGCTTCAGACTCTGTGTGTCCCTCTCTCTGCCCCTCCCCTGCTCACATTCTGTCTCTCCCTCTCTAACAATAAACGTTAAAAAAATTTTTGAAGCCATATGTATGCACATTTTTAGTATGGATTTTTTTTTTATTGTGTGTATACTCTATGCCAGATACTATTCTAGGCATCAAGGATACAAGACAGAGTCCTTGTTTTCATATAGGCAACATGCAAGCATGAGTGGAAGATGACATATAGGTAGGTAGATGAATAGTAACATATCAAATGGAGACGGACACTCTGCATTAAAGAATTAAGGATAATGAAATACAGACTGACCTAGCAGCTACTTTAATTTGGGAGACTGAGGAAAGCCTTTCTAAGAAGGTGCGTTTAAGCTGATATCTCAATATCCAGAATTCAGCCACAATCAAATTAGAAAGAAACAACATCCCAAGCAGTGAACCAGCTGCCCTAGAGGTCAAGGTGGGAACAGGTGTGGCTGGCACACTGGGGGTGTGACCAGAGCCAGTGTGGCTGCGGCACAGAGGGTGGTGGGGAAAGAGGTGGGAGACAACACAGAGACTGCTCTGCTGGCTACAGAGGCAGAGGCTAAGGCACACGGGGTCCTGGGGTACTGTATTTCAGCAAAGAAGTTTCAGTTTTCTGTTAAGCGCGTTGGACAGTTTTGGAGAATTTTAACTAGGGACGTGGTATCGTTTGACTAACGCTAAGTGAAGAGTGGACTGTAAGGGTGAGCCAGTCGGGTGTTTCAGTAATCCAAGCCAAAGACGATGGCAGGAGACCTGATGGAGGGAAGAGGAAAGATTCCAGATCCAGTCTGGATGGAGATGGATGGGAAGTGGGTAGAAAGAGGAAGAGATGGAATGGAGATAACCCCTAGACGTTGGGCTTGGGTAACCTAGATGGATAGAGGTTCTAGAGTCTTAGAGAGGCCTGAAGAGGAAGAGGTTTGGGTACAGAACGCAACGTTCAGTTTGAAACGCTTATTCACTCCAACAGAATCACTCTGTGTAAACCTACAAGGTGCACTGCACTGATGCAGACGATACCCATGAAGAGGGGGTTTATGTCCTACATTCTCTGGGCCTCTGACAAAGGCAAGGACACAGTCATGACTGAGGTCCTGATGCTAGTGGATGAGTCAGAGCAGACTGCAAAACCAGGGTCATAATTTCCTTTGCTATGAGACAAAAGCTCCTTATGTAAAGAGATAGGAAACTTTTTAGCCTCCTACTTACACACACACACACACACACACACAAACACACACCTATTTATTTATATTTATAAAGTGGCAACATCGCTAGAAACACATTTCTTTACAGGAAATGGGGACGTCGCTGAACATTCTTTGGAACACATGAAGATACCATAAAAATGCCAAGTCATAATAATAATATTTTAAGAAGCGGGAACCCTTCAGAATAAATAGCCACCCACAGATTTTTAACAATTATTTCAGATACTAAAAAACGCAAAGGTAAGCACTCCGGGTTTTTAGGTTACACACAACCATGAACGGCACACTTCAACAACGTGTGGGGTGGGAAATCACAGGGTGCACTTGGGACGCACTCTGAAGACCTCAGGACAGAATGGCTCGCGTGGCCCTCCATGAAGGAGAACAACAAATTAAATGTGTCGGGGAGGAAAGCACACAGGATGGATCAGAAATGCCATTTTCTACCTCATTTCATTCTCATCAGGAGATCACCTACAGGCGGGGGGGCAGGAGGGGTGTGTGGAAAGAGCATCAGCGGAAGTCAGGGGCCCCGTGAAGCTGGCCGCGCCAGGGACACCAGGGACAGCCATCCACGCACGGTCACTTGGCCCCCGAGAGCTGAAGATGAGGGAAACTGGCCTGGAAAACCACAAGGGTCCCCTCCAGCTTTCAGATTTTACGATTAGCGGTCTTCTCTGTATGTCGTACAGCCGGAAAAACCATTCACTGCATTTCTCACAAGGCAGGGGGAAAAAACCTGACCTGTTATTTACTGTGTATTCAAGAATTAATTCAAACGAGTTGGCTAAAAACTGTAGTAGTCTTCTTTCAAGGTTAATATGTCAATATTTTTTTTTCCTTTTGCTCATGCGGGCTCTTCACCTGGAGCCTCTAAAAATAATTATCTTTTGAGGTTGGGGAATTAAAGGTGCTGGAGGCAGCAAGCAGTGCCCCAATTAAGGGCGGCAAGGGTCTGGCTGCCTCACAAAACGCGTGGCTATTTCGACTGCAGAGCGCCGCATGCTTCCAAGTTAATATCACCCCAATATTTCAAATAACAACACCAGGAATAGGAAGAAGGACTTGAGTATGTTCCAAATCTGCCTGGTAAGCATAAAAGTATGAAAGGATCTTCAAGAGAGAACGTTTCATGGAAAACAAGAGTTGGTGAATCGGCTCGTGTGGAGCCGTTCTTGAGCGAGAAGGGTACTTTCAGGAGTCCCCTGTTGCTGTAGCATCTGAGATTTAACTAAAACAAAACCCGAACTGACAGAAATGTTTCCCTTTTCTTAAAGGAAGAGAAAGAACATAGTTAAAACACACACACACACACACACACACACACACACACACACACGCAAGCAAGCAAGCAAGCCAAACCTATGCACTGTTCACATTTTTAAAAAAATTCTCTCTTGGGGGGAAATGTTGATATTAACCAAAAAATATAGTACTTGTTGGAGGGATCATAATTAGCATGGAAACCACCCAATAAGGACTCTTAACAGTAATCATTTCCAAAAGGCTAATATGGGAGGTTACCACCAAAACACCATGGAGAGATGCATTAAGAAATCTCATGGGCTCTCACTTCCCCTAGAAGCACAGACACAAAAAAGAATTCGTAAGATTCAGCTTTTTTAAAAAGTTGAGATGTTAACTACTGGAGGGAGGAAGCGGCCCCTTTGCATTCAACGCTCAGGGAACTTTGAAGATAAAGACATGAACTGCCCCTGCTCTTTCATGTTTGAATCATTCCGAAGCAATCCAGTGATGCACCTTGGGCATCATGTGTGCTGCTCAAAGAGACAGGGGCAACAGCTGGCACCACGGATTGATGTCCAGACGACCTCCCCAGAAATTACCAGTAAAGAGTTGCCCTATGATTTGTGGCATATTTAAATTCTGTCCTATAATTTACTTTGCCTAATGGCCATATGTTTCTCCAGTATTCAAGCCAGGGACAGTAAGAGAAATGCGAGAGAATGGTCATAGAGCAGGGCTCCCCTCATCTGCTTTTCCCTCCACTGCAGTTTTTGTCAGGAATAGCAAAGGTCAATCTCAGTCTCAGATAAACAAGAAGTGCCTTTTTCCTTATTCTTTAAAAAAACATTTTTTAAAACATTTATTTATTTTTGAGAGAGACAAAGTCAGAGTACAAGAGAGAGAGGGAGACACCGAATCTGAAGCAGGCTCCAGGCTCTGAGCTGTCAAGGCAGCTCGCACAGGGCTCCAACTCATGGATCATGATCCAAACCAAAGTCGGATGCTTAACTGACTGAGCCACCCAAGTGTCCCCCTTTGGCCTTATTCGTAAGTAAGCTGCGCTTGTAAATATGCCCTCTCCCGAAGAGAATACAGCACACTCCTTGTTCAGAAGGATCACACCTACAAATATAAAAGCCTTGGGCAGGAAGTAAGAAAGGACAGTCTTACAACCAGATTTGCATCTTGAGGAAGTACAATTAGGGAAAGCACATTGGGGCACTTCGCTCATGTTTAGGAAGGCTTGCACATGTGATGGCTTGCTGCCGTTCGACTGATAGAAAAGGAAGGGAAACTAATTGCTCTCTTCTAACTTCAACTGAGCCTGTGCTCTCAGTACACGATCCACAGAACTGTTCCCCAAAACAAAAACCACAGTTAAAGGGGAAGAGATACAGAATCCAAGATAATGTTTGGCTCTCCAAATGAGTCTTGGTATTAGGCCACAGGACCCAACAAATGCTGTCCAAATTATATCAGTATATATTCAGGTGTGATTTCTCATAAACTGACCTAATAATACATTAATAATACCATTTGACACTGTGAAGTAATTTAAGTAAAATCAAAGCAACCAGAAACCAACCATTTAACATGCAACCTTTCCCCTGAAATATTTCATCACAGAAAAGGTAGAAAAGTCATTAAGGCATCTAATGAAAGCTCCTATCACCTAGGCAGTGACTGCTTACTTGAACCAATAAAGAAGCTGGCAGAAACCAAATCAACCAAAATGCAAAATAGTAAAACGAATTAAAAAAAAAAAAAAAAAAAAGGAACACTGAATCACTAAGGCCTTGCTAAGTGGAGTGATATTTTCAGGCATTCTCAAACTCCCCCCACTATACATACATACACACACACACACACACACACACACACACACACACACACACACCCCAAGTTGGGGAGGGCTTTAAAAACCAAATGCTTTAGCCTAATGGTGACACTAGGGTAATGACTCGTTTATCCTGTTGTTCTACCTATGGCTTCCCTGAATATACCCATCATTGACTTTTTTTTTAAGCCTGTTAACAGACTACATATTAAATGGAATGACTATTACAATGTTTTAGATATTCCACACACACAAGTTTAGAGTGTAAGTGGGGAAACTTCTCCTGATCATGTATTCTTCTCAATAAATATTCCCATTAAGGTAATTAGGTCACTACTTATTGCTTGTATTGTACCGTAACAGGTGCCATAGGAATTTCCTAAACTATGGGTCATGAACTCTATAATAAATAACAGCTTTATGGAGACATAACTCACATATCCTATAATTCACTCAATTAGAGTATATAATCCAATGGTTTTTAGTATATTCACACATGCATGCAACCATCACCACAATCAATTCTAGAACATTTTCATCTTGGGTACTGAAACTTTAATGAGTTACCAAGCATCTAACCAGCCAAAGCATCAGACTACAGAGAAAAATCTTGCTGCTAAATACATTCCCCCACCTTTAGAGTATACATTTATACTTGGGCTTCATTGTACTTGCTTTGTTCTTTTTTCCACTTAACACATGCTACAGAGTTTGGATTTGATTCAAAAGCCTATGAGGAACTATTGAGAATTTTGAGGAGGTATGAACTCCATCACAGGAATCCATTAAGAGGACAGAAGCATGGCATGAGTAGACAGTTCAGATTTCACGGACAAAAAGCTCATCAAAGAAAGGGGACCAAAGCAAACAACTACCAAGGTCCAGGCAGGAGACACAAGCCTAAATTTTGAGGTGAGAATGGGCAAGGAAGGACTTGAACGATACTGAAAAGGTAGCATGGGCAGGTGTGGCTCTGGTCCGTGGTGGGGTGGCAGAAAAGAGGAGTCAGAGAAGATACCATGGCTCATACAGTGAGACTGGGGAAATGGTGATGCCTTTAGCACAAAGATCCAGAAGGGAAAACTGACTTCACGGTGAAGCTGAGGGGCAACTTTAGATGTGTTATGTTGGCAACTGCATTTTCAGGGTGTGTAGAGGCTAGAGGTGTGGTTCCAGAAATCATCCTGCTGGGTTGATGGAAGACAAATGATGCCAAGTGTGTAGACAAGGGTCAAAAGCATCGCTGACACTTGATGCAGGAAGGCTTCTGACACACTGGAAAGAGCAGTGGGAACCAGGAAGATGGACTGAGATGGCCTACTCTCCTTCTGTATGAGTGACTACATGAAAAAAGAAGGACGGTCTAGAGGAGGTCCAAGTGTGAGATCCTGCCTAGGTCACTCTGGGAGAGACAGGAGCAAAGAGAGCCCCTCATGTCTTACAGTGTCCCATCGTTCCCACTGTCGCTCCAGCATCAGGTCCCTATGCCTTCCTAAGGCAGCATAAGGAATGAAAGGTGAGAAAGGTTCTAGAAATGCTGAATAAATACAGACATTTAGGGCTTTTTATGATGATGACCATGGTAGGCCACCTAAGAAGCTTCATTGGGCCCAAATTAAATTTCCAAATTCTATTAATGCATGTGATTGGTAAGCCTAAGCCATGTATCTTCAGTTTGATCAAAAAATGGTGATCCTGCATCATGAACATAAAGATCTAACCACACTTCTTCAAATGTCCCCAGGAATATTTCGGTCACCTTAGTGAAAATAATATTTCATTTATTTTTACTGAAATTAACTAAAAACTTTAAGAGGAAACAGATGTGCCAAACTGTTGCTCATTGTAATGTCTTATCAATTTTACCACTTGCGACAACATAAAGCACAAGAAATTCCAAAATGTTAGATCCCCCTTTTCTCTCTCAACTCATCCCCAGAAACCAATAACCCAAACCACTGAGAGAAAGCACAGAAGTAAAATTTAAAAATCCAAATCACAAATGATTAGCCATCACACTCAACTAGAAGGAAAAAATGATTCTGGAACTTTAATTTCAACATGAATAATTATTCTGTACCACTAGAATTAGTAAGTCTTCAGAATCTATGGTTGGCACAAAGAGAATATTTTATAACCGTAATAGGCTGGGTATTTCAAAACATGGCCATTGCACTCTTGCATATTAAGAACACAAGACCGGGACGCCTGGGTGGCTCAGGTCACGACCTCATGGCTCCTCTGAGTTCGAGCCCCAAATGTGGCTTCCTATCAGCACAGAGCCCACTTCGGATCCCGTCTCCCTCTCTCTCTGCCCCTCCCCTGCTATCACACATTCTCTCTCCCTCTCAAAAAGAAAAAAACAACAACAACAAAAAAAAAACACAAGACCACGGGGCAAGGCTAATTACTTTCTTTAACCAAATCAAAGAAATGACTGGTTGAATTACCTCAATTTTATGTACTAAATGATATCCTGATACTTAAAAATTAGAGTGGCCATATAATTTATCATCCCAAACGGGTAACTTTTGAGAGTGAAAGGGGTACGATTTAAAAATGTGTGAACCGGGGTGCCTGGGTGGCTCAGTCAGTTAAGTGTCCGACTTCAGCTCAGGTCACGATCTCGCAGTCCGTGAGTTCGAGCCCTGCATCGGGCTCTGGGCTGATGGCTCAGAGCCTGGAGCCTGCTTCTGATTCTGTGTCTCCCTCTCTCTCTGCCCCTCCCCTGTTCATGCTCTGTCTCTCTCTGTCTCAAAAATAAATAAATGTTAAAAAAAAAATTAAAAATAAATAAATAAAAATGTGTGAACCATGCTAGTCCTAGGTGAATGGAGATACATGGCTGTCCCATGAAAGGTACCCTCGAATGAAAGAGGGTTATAACCCAGCATTACGAAAACTGAAGAGAGGCTACAAAGGGAAGAATATAGGACGTAGAATAAAAATGAGTATCAGAGCTAGCGCACAGTTGTGATACCCCTCAGGGTGCATGTTACGAGTCAAGAGCTACAGACATTACCCCCATCACAGACTGGGGCCTTCAGGGTCTTACGCCAGAGACAAAGTCAGGATAGCCTGTGTCTTTTTTAGGTGATCACAAAAGAACATGAGAAGACTAACTCCAGGCTGGATGACGATCAAGTCATTTTGTAAATTAAATTGGCAAAGACTGTTTTTAAATGATCATATTCGGGACTCAAATCTCAGGAAAAACTGGCATCCCACGCAACTACGGGGAATACAACAGTTACAGCTTCTCAGGGAAACTCTGCAGTAACTATCATGCCTTCCAAAGTTGCATGGCTTCCTGCACCAATGACTCCATTCTCAGAAACCTTGCCCAGGGAAATAATTATGAATTTTATAAATACATATTCACTATAAGATATACAACTTATAACTGGTTAAAAACCTCAAAAAATTAAAATATAAACATGCAACAACAGGGGGTGGGTAAAATAAACTATGAGATCGTGCAGACATGAAAAATTATATTTTTTTTACCTTATACAGAAAAACGTTCATGATAAATACACATGGAAATGGGAAAAGTGATTAAAAGGTAAGGTGGGAACATTTACGATGAAGTGTAAAAGTGATTAACCCTGGGGCACCTCGGTGGCTCAGTTGGTTAAGCATCAGTCTCTTGATTTCGGCTCAGGTCATGATCTCATGGTGTGTGCAATCGAGCCCTGTCCTGGGCTCTGCATCGACAGTGTGGAGCCTGCTTGGGATTCTCCCTCTCTCTCTCTCTCTCATTCTCTCTCTCTGCCCCTCCCCCACCTCCAAATAAATAAATAAACTTAAAAAAAAAAAAAGTGGTTAGCCCTGGGTGGTAGGATGAACAACTTTTCTTCTTTTCTTGTTGCTAACTTGCTAACTTATCTTCTCAGTTTCGCAAAATGAACAGGTATCGCTTCATAAAAAGAGGAAAGTTACGAAGAAACTGAAAAAAGTATATTCTTCCGTCTTCCAGATGCAACAGAATCTGTGACAGAGCTGAGAGAAAAAGCAAAAAGTGAGATGGTGTAGAGGCCTATTTGGACGCCTCTCAAGAACCAGTCCTGTAAGGATAAAAATGAGATGAAACACACAAGAGAATCTTTAAGCATGGTCAAGTACAATGTAGGAAGAAGTGATTCTTCTAGATGGCCTGCTGGCCTGCTATTAGCAGAACATGTACTCTGGGGTGGCTTGTTTTTCTTCACCCTACAGGGATGCATCGCTCTGCTTTATGTGTGTACTATGACACACTGGACAGAGCAGACGGCGAAGCGGGATGCTGGATTCAAACCGTAACCCTCACTTCATTAGCCCCTATCCTAACCAAAGGAAGAGAAGAATAATAGGACATTACCAACTGGTTTCCTGGGCAACTCACCAAAAAATAAGAATTGAATCAAACTCCACTAATAACATTACTTAATAGCCCCTGATCTCGGCACCTTGAACAAAGAAAAAGGTTGATCAGTAGTTATTTTGACGAAAGAAAGAAAGAAAGAAAGAAAGGAAGGAAGGAAGGAAGGAAGGAAGAAAGAAAGAAAGAAACCATGCATACAACTTTTTCAAGAATAAACAAATGTTGAAATTTACCGAAATGTTACCAATAGCTGAGTTCAGGTTTTGAAAATACAAGTGTTGCTATTTTTTTTTTCTATTTTATAAATTTCTAATGAGTAGTTCTTAGTTTTTAATCAGTCTTTGCAAATCCCAGGAATCTACTGCACTTGGAACCCATCACTAACCAACTGGTTATGTGACTGTGAACAAGTCAATTTGCCTATCTGGGTTTCTTGGCTCTTCAAGTCTATCAAGGACAGAGGGGGAATACATGTGATTGCTGATTAAAGACATGTAAAGTGTCTAGCACAAGAGTTGAAAATGCTTCAAAAGTGATGGCTTTTTAATGAACAGGAATAACATCTATGAATAAAATATTATTTGTAGAGTTCCACTCATTCCCATTAGCGCATAAGGCTAATGACCTCAAACCCTATATGTGGCATTGTACAACCCATTTCTAACCTCTAACGCTCTCAAGCCAATGTAGATTTGAAGATTATTCTAATCTTACAGAACCAAAGAAAATGATAGGGCTCCCCTCAGGGGTTTTGGTTCATGGGCCAAATTTGAGCCTCAAGATCACTTTAAAGCCATCCTACAAACCGCAAAAGAAACCCAGAGATGTTAACTACAGTATATGCTAAAACACGTTTAGTATGTCTTGAGAAGAAAATACAGGTATATCATGTTTGTCAAACATGATACAACACAGTGGGCAAAGAATGCCACCAAGAATGCCAGGCCCTTTACTGTCATTAAAATGTCTAACTCTGACCAGTCACATAAATAACATGGGCCATAATTCCCTTCTAGACTCAACAGGACAGTAGACTAGATAAACTCAAAGGTGCCTTCTAGATCTATCATGGCATAAAACCCGAGCACCTACATTCAAACAAGGCTACCCCTAATTATCAAAGCTCAGTTTTCCCCACAATGCAAACTGGGATAAAAAAACCAAGTACCTCTGTCATAAGAGAGACTCTTTTATTTTAAGATTGTCCTACATCACTTTAGGCAACTACTATCAAAGGAATGCTTTAGAAAAATGGTTAATAGTGAGCAAATGTGCTCATGATATATTAGCCAGAAAGCAGACAATATGAACACGATACCCATTCGAAATCTATTGATGCACAGAGAATAGACATATATTCACAATATAACATCTGCTTGGTGGCAATGCTAGTGATTTTTTTTTTCTTATTCTTCCCTGTCCCAAACAAATATCTGCATTTTAGACCTATTCTAATAGGGCTTGTAAATCTTCAGTTGTACAAGGTATTCTGGCTCCATTCCTCTTCTTTTCAAATTCAGTTCAGAAGCTGAATCTATCAGTGACAAAGGCTATTTGATAAAGCTCTACATAGAATGCAGGTCGTCAGGCACCCAGTCATCTCTGTGTCATCAAGCCACCTCACCCATCTACCCTCTTTAGATCATACACCAAATGATCCTTTTCCTTCCCCCCATTAAACTTAACCATTCAGCAACCCATTCTTTAAGGCCCCTTCTGCTCGGGACACTGGGGAAGACTTCGCAGCAAGTGGCGTTTCATGGGGCACTCATATTAACCCTTGTCAAGTGCCATCTCTTCCGCTGAGGTGTTCTTCTCTAATCTCTGCCACTCATTGGAAGGCAAGGACAGATCTAGTCTGCTATTTTGACACCGACTTAGCTTATCCAGAGCAGGATTAGCCATATGAAGTGGAGTCAAATCACCAGCGAACATAATATGACACGGTGCTTCTTTAAAGTAGGTGTGATTCTGTAATCGCTACTAAGGATTGGAGTGACAAGAACACCTGAATAATTCAACATCTAAATACTCCATTATGATGCCACCTCACACCTGTCAGAATGGCTAAAACTGACAACACAAGAAACAACAGGTGTTGGCGAGGATGTGGAGAAAAGGGAATCCTCCTGCCCTGTTGGTGGGAATGCAAACTGGTGCAGCCACTCTGGAGAACAGTATGGAGGGTCCTCAAAATGTTAAAAATAGAGCTACCCTACAATCCAGCAATTGCACTACTAGGTGTTTACACAAAGGATACAAAAATACAGATTCAAAGGGGCACATGTACCACAATGTTTAGAGGAACACTATCAACAATAGCCAAATTATAGAGTGGCCCAAATGTCTACTGACTGATGAATGGATAAAGATGTGGTGTGTGTGTATGTGTGTGTGTACACACACACACACATACACACACACACACAATGGAATATTACTCGGCCATCAAAAAGAATGAAATCTTGCCATTTGCAATAATGTGGCTGGAACTAGAGTGTATTAGGCTAAGCAAAATAAGTCAGTTAGAAAAAGACAAATACCGTGTAATTTCACTCATATGTGAAATTCAAGAAACAAAACAGATGAATATACAAGGGGGGGGCGGAGAAAAGAGGGAAACAAACCACAAGAGATTCTTAATGACAGAGAAAAACTGTGGGTTGACAGAAAGAGGTGGGTGGGAGATGGGCATTAAGGAGGGCATTGGTTGTGATGCGCACTGGGCATTACATGTAAGTGATGAATTACTGAATTCTGCTCCTGAAACCAATATAGCACTGCATGTTAACTAACTCGAATTTAAACAAAAATTTGGAAAGGAAGATAAATACATACATACATATATCCATACTCGATTATGCTCCAGTTTCTGGGAGGACATAAATAAAAAGATGACACGGGAAAATAAAGAGAGCCTTTCAGCTTGGAAGCCATGTTCCAGCCCAGAACACTAAGAGTCTTGGCCCACCACAGAGTAGAATTAAGCAAAGCAGCCGGGGAAAGATAAAGGTCTGTCTGTCAGCTTTCCAGTTCCTTCTGAGTCTGTCCTCACAGTGGGACTTCCTTATTTGTTTGAAGTATTATAAATTCCCAGAATATCAGGCACGCCCATACTCAAATGTAAGTACAAAAACACACTGCAAAGCCAAATACAAATGGTTCCTCCTCTTAATTGAAAGCCACCCATCAGATAAGGTGGATTTTCTTTTATATGCTTAATGTGGCCCCTTCACAAAAGAGATAAGAACACTAATGAAAAATCTGCTTGCCAGCTTTGAAAAGTTAGCACTCAAAACAGCTACGAAGAGACTGTAAGGTTGCTTTACACAAAAACTAGGAAATAAGTAGTAAACAGAAAACAGATTTTATTACATTCCACACTATTTTGTTGCCACTACACTAAATTTACTGCCGTGGGTCATGTTTGTCTGGGTTATGATTACATGCCAAACCTCAGCCAAAACTATTCTCCATATTTTATTCTTGTGGCTTTTCAAGAAAGTATAAAATGATCTTTATGTTTATTAAGAAGACAGAAAAGGCTTTCCTATTTTAGAAAATGCTTAATTACCTAGGTTAGAGGTAAGCTGCATGCTCAGAGATGAAAAATACATCCTCTTAGGGGAAAAAAAAAATGGTTGTCCTAATTATACATGGATGATCTAATTAAACTATCATTCACAATTCATTAAAGCTATTAATAAATTGTAAATGGGGGAAAATGGGCATTACTGTTAAATTTATGGGAGTGTTAAAACCTATTAAATACAAAGACAACCAAGAACTGGTAGTGAAATTTCCTAAGTACATGAACTTTAGACCTCACTTAGGGATCCTTACAGACCTCTTCTACAGGCTCTAGACCCACCTCCTCATTTATAAATGAGGAAACTGGGGTCTACTGAAGCTCAGTGAATTGCCCAAGTGACATCCTCTAACTAATTTTCCCACCACTTATATGGTTGCCACACTTCCTGAATTGCACATGGAGCTTGGTTCCAGACAGAAAACGGCTAGCACATCTTGCTACAGTCGGTGCAGAGGAGCGTTCGAAATCCTGGAACAGTACGCCGAACCAACTATTAGAGGGGCGCCTGTGGCTAGCTCAGTCGGGGGACGGTGCGACTCTTGATCTCGGGGTTGTGAGTTCGAGCCCCATGTTGGGTACAGAGGTTGCTTAAAAATAAAATCTTAAAAATATATATATTAGAAGGAAGGTTAATTGACGCAGAGAAGAGAGAACCAGTATCAACCATGCTGCCACCTGCCCAAAGGGAGAAGCAACAGAAACTCAAGAAAACAGAAAATCTTTACTCAGTCTGTGTCCACAAAGGCAGTGTTCTTAGAAATTTCAGGGTGGGGGCGCCTGGGTGGCGCAGTCGGTTAAGCGTCCGACTTCAGCCAGGTCACGATCTCACGGTCCGTGAGTTCGAGCCCCGTGTCGGGCTCTGGGCTGATGGCTCAGAGCCTGGAGCCTGTTTCCGATTCTGTGTCTCCCTCTCTCTCTGCCCCTCCCCCGTTCATGCTCTGTCTCTCTCTGTCCCAAAAATAAATAAACGTTGAAAAAAAAAAAAATTAAAAAAAAAAAAAAAAAAAAAAAAGAAATTTCAGGGTGAATCAAACGTCCTTATTGCTAGTCTACCTACCGACAGCAGAAATTTTTTAATTGAAACAAGATAGTATCATGTCAGCAACCAAATGAGCCATCACTAAGAACCATCACAATGTTGGTAAAGGATCCAGAAGAAGCACAACAGACTTGTCTTCCAGCCCTAGGAAGCATGTGTTTTCTTCTTCTGAGGACTCCACATTTCGAGGAGGCCCCCAAATTATGCAGGCAAAGGAAACCCCACCAAAAACAGGTCACGCTGCAGCACTCGTCGGTGACTGCACGCCTGCACCCAAAGCCTTGTGTACCCACTCAGAGCACACGAAGCCATGCGCTCCGCCAAGGGACTGCTGGAAATCCAGCCCCTTGAAGTGACTGAGTCAAACAAGAACATAAAATAGGCTCTACACTGATGTGAACTGCATTCATTTTACACATCAGCAGTATACTTACGATGGCCTTTAAACTCCTGGCTGAACAGATTTCTGGTCCCACCCTGGGAAGCAGGATGCACAAAGCCCAGGTTCTCAGGCCAGACCCATCCAGGCACTACAACTAGCCGTACACCTTGGGGCAAGTTAACTTGTGCTGACACTTTCATCATCTGCAAAATGAAGATAATGATGCCTATCTCAAAGGGTGTTTCTGCAGGTGAAATGTATATGAAGCCCTTAGCAGACTGGCTGCCTCCCGGTAAAATTCTATTTAACAACAAACAGTAACTAAAGCCTTTCGCTATGTAGCCTCATCTCCTATCTCTGCCCAGACCCTGGCCATGCTCCGGGCTCCCCGCAGATCCCTGCCAGAAACAGCAACGTCCTTTTAGACCTCCAAACTTTTCACTCCCTACTCCCTTTCCCCATATGCCCTCCTGGCTGAACCAGAACATCAGCGGTCCCCCACTCCAGACCTTCCCAAATACTCCAGTCCTCTGCCTGGCAAAATCTCCCTCATTGTCCTTGAAGTTGGCCAACTCCCCTGAGGCCGGTTGGCTGCTCCCTCTATGTCTATTATGTGATTACATTTGGATTATAATTACTTATGTAACGAGAAAAGAAATTTATTTACCGGAATCGGGTGGAAGGGAGAAGACCAGCCTGTCGTGACTATCTCTGTGCGGCAGTGGGCCCTGCACAAGGGCCAGGCTGTACTTCCCAAGGAGGACAGGCTTTGGAGAGGATCTCTCACCATGAAGGAAGAAACAACGTGCAAAAAGCCATAAGCATGGGATGTGACTCTGCCCTGTGCTAGTGACGTCTCCGTATCTTCTCCAAAGTTACTAAACCTCACAGTAAGTTACATGTGAGTGGAGGTATGTGTGAAAGAGAAAGACAGGAGACACAAGTGTGTATCGTGAGGGTATTTGGAAAGGGTTCTGAAAAGCCTAAAGCGCTCAATTCATATTCAGGCTCAAGCTAAGTTTTACCTAAATGGCAGAAAAGCAGAACGTTGGCATGGACCATACGAGTTACCAATGTTTAAATGCCCATTTATTTCGCCCACTACAAAGTTCTCATGCCTGGGAAAACAGTAAGGCAGAGCGGTTTGGAGCAGTGCTTCTCAAAGTTGACTGTGCATCTGAATCACCTGGGAATATTATTAAAATGCACGTTCCGATTCCACAGTGCTAGGGTGGAGCCCAAAATTCTGCTGGTCTAACCAGCTCCTGGGTGATGCTGATATTGCAGGACCACATAAGGAACAAGAATTCAGAGCACCGGGGGGCCTGGGTGGCTCAGTCAGTTAAGTGTCCGACTCTTGATTTTGGCTCAGGTCATGGTTTCACGGTTTGCGAGATCAAGGCCTGCATGGGGCTCTGCGCTGACAGCTCGGACCCTGCTTAGGATTCTCTGTCTCCCTCTCTCTGCCCCTCCCTGACTTACATGCATGTGTGTTCTCCCTAAATAAACAAGCAAACACGTTTTTTTTAATCTTAAAAAGAAAAAGAATTCAGAACACAGATGCCAGAGCCAGACTGCCTGTGTTAACTGTCTGACTCCTACTTAATAGCTGTGTGACCTTGAGCAAGTTGCTTAAGCTCTCTGGGCCTCTTTTTCCCCTCATTTGTACCTGAGAGTACCTACTTCATGGAGTAGTTACTGAGGATTGGCAAGTGAACATAGGTGAATGTGCCTAGGAGAGCATCCGGCACAGAGAAAATGCTAGATATAGGTCAGCTAACGTTCTTGTTAACATTCATTCCTGAATACTTCTGCACCTATCATTAACAGCAGCAATTCAAAAAGGCAGATATTCATGTTTTGGAATGAAAGGTTATTTAAAAAAATTTTTTTTTAATGTTTATTTTATTTTTGGGAGAGAAAGAGAGACAGGGCATGTGTGGAAGAGGGGCAGAGAGAGGGAGACACACAATCTGAAACAGGCTCCAGGCTCTGAGCCGTCAGCACAGAGTCCAACACGGGGCTTGAACTCACGAACCACGAGATCATGGCCTGACCCGAAGTCAGACACTTAACCGACTGAGCCACCCAGGTGCCCCTGAAATGTTACTTTTTAGTAAGCTAACATGTTGATCCGATAGTATGAACAATAAACAAAACAGTACGGATGTTAACTCCCCAGAAGACATTATCATCAAACATGAACAAGAGTTAAAAGTAGTCATTTTAAACCGATAAGGAGTTGCATCCATATCTTCCGTCTCCCAAAATCTCAGATTCCGCTTCAGCTCACTGCTCTGACCCCAGGACATACACCGATGGTACTCATTGGTCAGGGGTGGCCTTTTACCCTTTTCCAGCTAGAAAGAAGCTGTGGGCTGACATGGGGCTCCCCAAGAAGGCAAGGCCCAGAGAGGTGGGAATTAAGGAGGACAGAGAAGTAAAGGTCTGGAGACAGAGCAGCTGACATGGGGTCCAGCCAGGGCCGCAGCCTGGCCCAGCTAGCTACCGCAATCTCTAAGCTATGGCTCAGGCCCCACGCATGTCATTATTAGCACCGGGTCCTACTAAGTGGGCTGAACACAGCAAAAGAATGGCTCCTACTACATATTCCTGAGCATCCATTACGTGTCAGGCCCCAATCATGCCATTCATCCTTACGGTGACCCTGGGAGGGTGAGTGTTATTATCATTATCCCTCGTGTACATTATTTGGGAGACTCATGACCCAACCTTGAAATGAAAAAACACCACAGCAACTGACCCTGGAGCCTCAGGACGGAGAAAGGCCGGGCTGAGTCTGATCCCAAACCAACGTGCCTTCAGAGAGAGCTGCCCCACCACTTTCAATCCGGAAGTCACATAGGAAGTGGGTGTTTGTTCCTCTGCCCACGTGCCCTGATACAGACGGCATGCAAATCCCAAAAGCTTTGACCTCTTTAAGGGGCGCCAGGGTGTCCCCAGGCACACCTCCCGTATGCCTGCAAGCCTGTGTTTTACATCAATCCTTCCAAATTGACTTAGCAGTCATCCTCCGGGACAAGATGACAGACATGCAGACAGAAATTCTCACTGTTGAAATGGAAAATGAGGACGCAATGCCCGAGCCCACAGAAGTACTAAATGGCAAAGCTGGTGCCGGACTCCAGTTCTGCAAGATCCTGGGCACAGGCAAGGACACCCCCGGGCCACAGAGCAATGGCCGTAAAGCCAGAAGTCTGGCAGTGAAGAGCTGAAGAGAGGAGGTCAGGGATAGCTTCACCCAGGCACCAGGGGGAGGTTTAAGGGTGAGACAGAAATGAGCGAGAAAGAGACAGAGCTACGGGGCTCAGAGGCTACAGGGGATGAGGCAGGCGTTCGTGGCAGTATCCCCCAGTGGGAACCACACAGAATTCCATTTCTGAAACTCGAGAGACAGACTCGGGCTTAGGTGCTCCTGGGCCAGCGATAACAAGGGGATTTCCAGCAGGATGCAAGCTTTGAGGCAAGAAGCAAGGCGGGAGCCCAAGGTCAGCATGGACCACACCCCAGGTTAGCAGCAATGAGGGCCCTGGAGTCTAAAGGCCACTATTGGAAGGAAGGGGGATGACGGGGAGCTGGGGTGGGGGCCCCCACCCACCCCTAAGCCCAGCTCACAGCCTCGGGGAAGGAGGCTGAGGTGAGCCACAGGAGGGGGAGTATGAGGGGCTAATATAAGGTCCAAGAGAGCCGGAGCTGCGCTTTATTTTTAAAGAAAAATGTGAACAGACTCACATGCCAATTCTCCTTGTGGCCAGAAAACTTTTCCGTATTTCCTAGATCTTTATGCATATTCAAACTCACAGAAAGCTCCGCCTTGGTTCCGAATCCTGTTGGCCAATTCCCTCTTGAGATCCTCGTAATCTGGTTTTCGTCTTGAACCCTCAGAAGAAGCTACCCTCAGAAAAGAATCCAGCTTCATGTGGCCGAGGCCTACCCCATCTGGTGTCAAACAACCCCTCTCCTCACCACTGTTTCTTCCTGTGCTTTATTTCTTACAGATGCACCTTCCCCTACGCTCTGACTCCTCCCGCATTAAAAAATCTCATCATATCTGGTGAAACTACATCCTGTAATGTTCTCACCAGGTTCCCGGCCTGAAACAATGCTCCTCTGTGGACAATTATAAATGATTCCATTAAGCTCACATCCATGTGTTGGTCAGCTCTAAAGTTGTCACCACAGTCCCAATTCCCTACAAGGGGAACTTCCCATTTCAGGGGACTACATGGCTCCCTGTGTGCAATGGGGTAAACTTGCTCACACTTTCTCTGCGCTGCTGCGCTCCTGATTTGTGTCTCTGCCTCCAACTCAATGGCTGTCTCCGCATGACCCAGGAAGACGTTACAACATGTTCAAACTCTGTCTTTGAAGTCCACACCAGCAACCATTTGCTCCGGCATGCCCCATGAGGCACGTGGCTCTACTCCCAGGCTGGTTCTCCACCCCACTGTCCCTCCATTCCACGTCTTGTTTCAATGTCTTCCTTCTCATGCATTAATAACTAAAAACGTCTGTACAGATACATGAGAAAATGTTTACAAGTGGTTATCTCTAGGGAGGAAATGGGGGGGGGGGGAAAGGCAGGCTCTTTTTCGCATTTTATACATCTGTACTATTTGAAATGTTTTACAAGTGCAGGCACTGCATTTCTTGTCACAAATACTTTTTATAAAACAACCAGTTAACTAGTGTCAAAAGATGTATGTACAGGGACAGTCAATGCAATGTTCTGTAGGCTGAGGAAAAATAGCAAAGGTAGAAAAAAATACCTAACCTTAGGGAAATACCTAAGTCAGTCAATACATAGGATCTTGATGCAATATATCAGATTCCCTCCAGAAAACAGAATACTGGGCAGCTACTAAAAATACTATATTGTCACTGGAAGCATCTATAATATATTAAAAACAGGCTATAAAACAACTCTTTTCACTTGAAAACAATCTGCATTCTTTGGGTACGATTAAAAGCACTGTTGAGGGTAAGATTAGTTCATAACCTCTATCCTCACTCCAGGATACTTTATTTAAGGAACACGTATAAAACAGAATAGCTGAACATAGTCAACTTTTACCAGAATCATCTTTATTTCTTTAAATGTTTATTCATTTTTGACAGAGAGTGAGCAGGGGAGGGGCAGAGAGAGCGAGGGACAAAGGGATCAGAAGTAGGCTGTGAGCTGACAGCAGTGAGCCCGATGCAGAGCTCGAACTCCTGAACCGAACCCCGGACCATGAGATCATGACCTGAGCCAAAGTCAGAGGTTCAACCGACAGAGCCACCTAGGTGCCCCTTCATTCACTTATTTTAATCAACTGGCCATTGTTGACAACGTGCTTACTCTCTCACAAATAACCTTCATAGTCATTTTACAAGTTATACATGACAAAGTGTGTCTTGCTATACGTTTATGTAAAATGTTTTCATGCAGATGGTCAACCTCTCTATGTGAAGCTCAATCTGTTCTCAATCCCTCATTTGGATACCAAAGAAAGGACTCCTCTTTTAAAAAAAAAATTTTTTTTTATTTTTTAGTAATCTCTACACCCAACGTGGGGCTCAAACTCACAACCCCAAGATTAAGAGTCACATGGTCCTCCCACTGAACCAGCCAGGTGCCCCACTAGAGCAAGGGCTCCTTAAGGAGGGTGGGCTGCAAAAATGAACTCCAAGAATCTTTCCACTGCCCGCCCTCATGATTCTCCCCACATTCAATTCCTGGGAAAGACCGTGAATTGAATGGTCTCAGTGAGTCACCAGATCCAAGAGTTCTGAATGATCTCAAAGAAAGTTTATATTTCATAGTTTCCTAAATAAGCTCTTTCAGCATTTACTCTGCCCCAAAGATCAATATGACACAAAGAAGGTCTACTGATCCAGGCCAAGGTGGATGGCATTCACCACAGGCTAATCTCTGGCCTTCATATTACAGAGAAGCTCTCCTCCTCACCTCCACTCCTCCTAGCTACCTGTCCAAAGGCGTTCTGATGATTGTTAGGATAATCCCGAGTGAGGAGTAAGACAAAAGTCAAATACGCCCAATTCCCTGTTTGTTAAAAAGTCTCCTGGGGAAGCTGAAATTAGGTAGTGTCGGTATTCTGTGTTCCTCTAGCCCACTTAATAAAGTGAAACAATATGCCTAAAGGTGGGTTACAGCTAAACAGGAAATATATTCATTTTTATATTTAAGAAGAAGTTTTTGTGGTTGTTGTTTCAAAGTTACTCTAGGGTAGAATAGGACCTAATAGTTCTGGAAAACGGAGCAGAAAATAAAGAAACCTCTTAAACTGCACTTTCAAAGATCTTTTCCTGCATATGTCAAGTCCAAAATAAAAATGAAGTCAGCACAGAGGAGATCTGTTTTGCAAGAGTCTCTCCTCCCAACTTATAGTTGGTAAAAATGCTCATGGCAAACACGCAGTAAAAAAGAAAACAGGTAAATATTAGCAATATACAAATGTGCCTCTATTCCAAAGGACTCTTAAGTTTATTACATTTTATTTTCAAATGATTGACTTAGAACAGTGAGGAAATGAAATATTAAGATTATAGGAAAAAATTAAATTAACTTTTTTCATAGTTATTAAGTATTTACCAAATTTCAACAAAATACCCATTTAATTTATATAAAATCCTCCAACTCAATTTACCATGCTAAGTCAGAAATGTGTCACTGGACTGGTACTAAATTCAAGATTTGTTTTTCCATCTATTACTCATTAATAATTCATAGTCAAATGTCTAAGAATTGTCTATTAATAAATAATGAACAAAAATAACCAAAATATCAAATGTCATGCTAGTGACTCAAACCAACAGACAACATTGAGGGTGGGAAACCATGGAAAACACTACCAATGGGGAAAGCAGAGAAATATTAAGTATATTCTTAAGGGCCCTATCAAAGTGAGCAATTCTCTGTAATTCACTACAGAGGAGTTTTAATAAATATGAAAAAAACCATTTTGAAGGTAGATAATGGAGAAAATCACATAATCCAACAACAGCTGCATCATGTCGAGTTCCCAAGTACATCATTTCTGCGCATCCTACCAGATGGAGATAATTGCTAATAACACGGAGGGGAAGTCAGGTGAGAAGGACGGCTTCCCCACTGCTGCTCCGGGGCACTTACCAGCTTGTGGAAGCGTGCGTTCAGGGGGGCCCATCCCTGGAGGTGTGGGGCCAGGTGTATTTTGACAAGTTCTCGAGATGCTTCTGATGTGCATCAAAGTGCAAGAACCCCCAATTCTTCCCTGCTGTCTCTCAACAAAAATCACCTCTGGGTGTTTACTGCTATTTCCATGTTTATGATATGAAAAAAAAAAAAAACCTGTATGCTTTGAAAATAGTTCAGTGTGTTTTAAGGCAACATCCAAAAGTTGGTGTAAATTAGACTAGAAAACCACGTGGTGGAGAGGCGCGTGTCCCCTCTGTTCCTTCTCAGAGTGAAATCTAACGCAGGCTAGCCTTGCAATATGCCCATTTGAGAGGGCCAGTCTCCCAAGAGGCCCTACCACGCGGTACAGCCCTGCACACCTAAACCCAGTGGCAGGCCTTCTTTTCTTGAAGCAAAAACAAAAACAAAATATGGGCAGAGAGTTCATGTGTGACTGCTTTGTTAAGTAAAGTAATCCTCTTTCGGTATTTAATCTGCCCGTGTTTGAACAGATAATAAATGTTGTGGCTATCAAAACTAAAGAAGTAAATCGAATACAGCTGGCTGGCAAGCAGACAGAAACAAGCAACGATTACAATGCCAGCGACCCAGCTTAATAGCCGCAAGGGCACAGGCCCTTCCCTAAAACCCAACTTGGCCCTTGGAATGGATCTGCCCCCAGCACATACCCACTGGTAAACCACCTATTAAACTGTTACTGTCCCTCAATGTCACAAACATTTAGTTCTCTATTCTCATCAGACTAAAAAATCTGGTCCCGAGTCTTCTGTGTCCTACTTAACTGAGTGGCACGAAATGTTACGCTTTCTTCCAGAACGGGTTCAAGATGTCTTTGCAACTCCATAATGAAACCGGTTTCATTTCCTTGTCACCTTAGCTGATCATGGGATTTTCAAAGTCCACTTTTCTCCTTTGCCTGCATTACATACCAGCAAATGGTGATATCATGGAGACAGAGCTCAGCAGGCTTTTGCTGAAAGACCCACTGTAACATTTCCATCCGCTTTAGAATTTTTTTTTCCTAATTCATTCAGCCCAGCCACGTGGCAGATGGTTTTAGAGAATTCCCGTTAATGGGAAGTCATCTTACTTTCGCGTGCTAAGTGTCAGAGGAAAGGAAGGTGTCTCTAATGCAGTGTCAGCGTGGCCACCATCCCACCCTAGTAGGGTTTACGGAACAGAACTGAGAGCACTAGACTTTTACCACCGTGTGTCTGAAGCATCCTGATGCTTGGTAAAACAGGGGAACGATACCAAGGGTCAGGCTCACTAACAATGTGGAGCATACTGGCTGTGTGACTTTCCCGATGTCTCAGAATTTCCTGGACGGTCTCACATCAAACCCCAATAAACTCACATCAGTGCTCAAGAAAGCTTGTCGCATTCCAAACAATGTCAGAGCTAACAGGGCAAAATTTGGGACCCAGGGGCTCCAAAAGGCCTTCAACACCCTCTACCTCAAACCCCTCATTTACTGCAGACATCTAAAGCGAAACACAGAGCTATCAAGAGGCCAGACTAAATCCAGAGCTGGCTGATGGCAAAACCGGGCCAGGCAACAAGGCCCCGATTCTTGCCACAGTAGTATGAAGCCGACAAAACACCCTCAGTCATTTCCGGGCTAACTACCAACACGGTAACAAAGCCTTTCTAAGGAAGACAACAGTGGTGTCCAGAGAAAACGGCCTATTAGCACTCTGGGTACCATGCTCCATTTTCATCACATTTGTCCTGACCAAGGCACGATTTCTGCCAAACCATCAGGTCTGTCCTGCGTAACCACGGAGGAAGAGCTGGCCAGAGAGCAAGGCTGAAACAGCTTCAGATGCAGGCATGACACGCTTTACACTAGGAACACTGAAAATGTTTAAAATTCCCAGCGACGGCTGCAAGATAAGTGCCCAAGGGATAGGGAGATTTTTCTGGCATCTTAACTCCTTCCTGAAGTCCTCAAAGAAAAGTCCTTGTTACGCTTTGTTTCTATTCACGTGCAAAGCAAACGTGCCATTGTGAGTGGTAAAATCTCTTAATGCGTAGTTCGGTAAACCATAAGAATTTTGCTGGATATTTCTCGAAAAGAAAAATTCCCCCCAAAATTTTTTTAGTTTGACTAGTGTAAATATGAAACAATAAAAACAGGTATTTTATTAGCCTAGTTTGAGTCACTTAGAAGAGCTTCATGGATTAAATTCTTTTTGTGGGAATTATAAAGCTTTAGATTTACAGGGTCATTAAATCTAATCATTCAGAGTTATAGGACATAAAGGAAGTACTCTCTAGTAATAACTTTGCCTAAAATATTCAGTAGGCTTTTTGATTCTAGTTTGCTGTCTCCACTCAAAACCAAGAGGTGATGTTTCTCTTCTGATGACGATTCCTAAGCCACCTTCAATGGGTCCGTGAATAAGCCACATCCATGATAAATAAAGTCCTTCACATGAAATGGTTTTAATCCCCCCCCTTTTTTTTTTAACCAAAGGTTGTCACTTTTCATTCTTAAATACTAACAACAGCAGCAGGCAAGAACACCATAATAACTTTGTATGGTGACAGATGGTAACTAGATTTTCAGTGGCCATCGCTTTGTAATGTATGTAAGTGTTGACACTATGTTGTACACCTGAAACTTTGATAAGACTGTATGTCATCTGTACTTCAAGAAAAATAAAATAAGAACTTTTAAAGTTGGGGCGCCCGAGTGGCTTACTCGGTTAACGGTGCAACTCTTGGTTTAGGCTCAGGACATGATCTCCCGATTCGAGAGTTTGAGCCCCGCGTCACATCAGGCTCCACACCAGCAATGTGGAGCCTGCTTGGGATGCTCTCTCTCCTCCTCTCCCTCACCTCCCCCCCTGCCAGTTCTTTCAAAATAAACAAATAAACTTAAAAAAATACACATAAGTGCTAATAACAATAATACGTGTTATGGAACACAATCTATTTACCAGACCTTGTTCCAAAGTGCTTTCCCTATGTTAACTTTTTCCACCCTCCCAGCAATCTCATACAAGTTAGGTAATATTACCATTTGACACTGAAAACCAGCATCCTTCCTCTATCTTAAACTTATGAGACCAAAGCTGAAGATGTATATAATTCCCCAAAGACAGGGAATTTGAAGGTAACCACTAGAAAGTTGTTGATTGCTTGTGCAAACTTACATCCCTACCATCCTGCTATGACCCTGTCGTGATCCTATTACAGACTACAAACGCCCAGTTTCCTCTCTCACATCCTTGGAATGCAGGAAGAGCTGAGAAAACGGTTTCAAACTCGAGAAGATTAATGTTTTCCTTTTAGGATGAGGATTCCTTACATTCAAAGCCTTACATCCTAAAAGGAGATCACTTTCTAGGGCAGGCATGGTAACCCTCTTGGATTAGCACTGCCCAGTTACAGAGTCTCTTCAGCACTTAAAGTTCTAGTTTTCAACCTCTCCCAATCCATGAGAAGAGACCCCCACGGAGAGTGAGGAAGGAGAACCCCCTCTCGAGTCCCAGCCAAAGGAAGAGAACGTGTGTGACCTAACATGGGTACATGGAAACTGAGGTGGTCATCTCTCTGCGACGCAATTTGCAGCGCGCTGGGGTGACTCAGTTGGTTAAGTGTCCGACTTTTGATTTTTGGCTCAGATCATGATCTCAGGTTCATGAGTTCAGGACCCAAGTCAGGCTCTGCGCTGACAGCGTGGAGCCTGCTTGGGATTCTCTCACTCCCTCCCTCTCTGCCCTTCCCCCATTCACACTTGTGTTCTCTCTCTCTCTCTCTCTCTCAATAAATAAATTTTTTTTTGGGGGGGGCGCCTGGGTGGCGCAGTCGGTTAAGCGTCCGACTTCAGCCAGGTCACGATCTCGCGGTCCGTGAGTTCGAGCCCCGCGTCAGACTCTGGGCTGATGGCTCAGAGTCTGGAGCCTGTTTCCGATTCTGTGTCTCCCTCTCTCTCTCTGCCCCTCCCCTGTTCATGCTCTGTCTCTCTCTGTCCCAAAAATAAAAATAAAACGTTGGAAAAAAAATTAAAAAAAAAAAAAAATTTTTTTTTTTAAAAAGCAATTTGCATTCAACTGTATTCAACATTTACTGAAAGCCCCTCCAGGCACACTGCTGAGCACCAGGGACACAGGGACAACTCCCTCAGCAGGTGAGAGGGTTAAGGGGCAAATGACTCACACCAGAAGCTGGATGAAAGAGAATACTACAAGGAGTCACACAGAGAGGCATCATGTATTCTGGGTTTTGAAACGGGAGTAGACATTTCCCAAGTGGCCTAGGTGGTCAGGCGAAGGGAACAGCATGGGTGTCACTCAGCCCCAGGCCTGGTAACATTATGACGCAGCACTGTGAATGAGGATGACATGGCAGCTAATAAAGCAACCTCATTTGAGAGGATAGCTGGGGACAGGATGATAGAAACAAATGCTAGTGGGGTGTAAAAATAATAACAATAAAAATAATAATAATAATATCCATGGCAGATAAGGCCCTTGTCCCTGTCCCTGTCCTTGTCCCTGGAGGCATGCATCATGCAACCATTTGCACCACACACAGGAAGGGGCAGGGTCACTCTTGCACGGGAAGCAATTAATGAGAAGTGAATGCTCGGATGGCAGGGGAGAGCATGGGGAATTTGCTTGTTCTTTTCCAACTAGGTCAGATTCACAGAAGCAATGGGATTTCACAAGTAAGTTGAATGAAAGAGAGGTCAGATAGCTGCAAGCGGAAGAGGTAAGGAAGGAGGAGGCTGCGGGCGTCAGGGCGACCAGCTTACTTAACGTGATGTTAGGATGGCCCCTCAAATAGGATCAAGGAGGAATGTGTTCATCCAGCTCCTGCTGGAGGGAGCAAACCCCGAGAGGCCAGGAACAAAGTCCACTCAGAGAGAGAGAGAGAGAGAGAGAGAGAGTGAGAGAGCGCGCGCGAGCAGCATTTCCTGAGGCATGTTCTCACTGCCACTGAAACATTCCTGCTGGCCACACTGCCTATGTGACAGGTCAATCACATGGCATCTTACACAGCGCAATTTACTCTGTAAATGGCAAGCATGTTCTTACAAGATTGAACACTACATTATTAGTCTATGGTTAACTTTACAAATGTGTCTTTTAAATGACAAACTTTCCCTTTATAAAGGCAATATGGATGCATTACTTAATATTTCTGAGCATCTATTTCTTCCTATTTGTAACAGAACAGTAGCGTAGCTATCAACTGATACACTTCTTGGGAAAGTTAAAAGTGCAAATAACTGTATTTAGCTTACTCTCTGGAGCCTAGAAAATTTCCAGTAACTGCTGGCTGTTACGACTTATTTTTCATTTTTCCTCAAATTCCTGAGGGCCAGAATTTACAACTCTATATATTGATCTGCCTTTTCCAAGATCAGTTATGGCTTCTGTCTCCATTGTATCCTACTGCCAACACAAAGAGAATAAAGATTAGCATTAATCTTTAAAAAAACGTTCACTAATAATAGCTGACCAAAGGGGCGCCTGGGTGGCTCAGTCAGTTAAGCGTCTGACTTCAGCTGAGGTCGTGATCTCGCAGTCCATGAGTTCGAGCCCTGCATCAGGCTCTGTGCTGACAGCTCAGAGCCTGGAGCCTGCTTCAGATTCTGTGTCTCCCCCTCTCTCTCTGCCCCTCCCCTGCTCTCTCTCTCTCTCTCTCAAAAATAAACATTAAAAAAAATTTTTTTTAATAATAGCTGACCAAAGAAAATGTAACTACAAAAGTGTAGCTATAGCCCCAAGGCTGCTAAATACCCTGCTAAAACAATACATCTGCAAAATTGTGGTTGACTTTGGCCTATTCACTAATGTGGAAAAATTTAGAGCTTCCTCTGGAGGTTACGGAACTGATACAACGCGAGAAAGATATGGAAGACTGATAAATCTTTTTAAGGACCCGACATACGTTAAATTATTTGCTATGGTTAGGGATTATGTTTTTTAACTGGGCCATTATTTTTTGGCTAGGATGTCTGTTACTAAGTTCCTCTAGGGGTCACTGGCAATCTAATTCTATTACAAGGTGAGGGAAACACAGGAAGCCATGGGGCAACAGGGAGCAGTAGTGACTGTGGCCAAGGGGACAAATTGCTGTCTAAAGGCAAGCAATCAAATGCAAAAGAGGGTAGGAGAGGATCCACCCAGTAAGCAAAACAAAATACACCTACAGACCAATTTGGACCCAGAAACCAGTGGTTTGCAATCCCCGATAAACTCCTGAGTTCTTTGATGGTTTCCCTTTTCCCAACTCAAAGGTACTCCAAGTAGAGTCACTAAAAAACAATAAAGAACCAAATGGTCCCTTTGTTATGCATGCAACATAAGGTCAGGGTCACTGTCTTTCAAAGGTGTGGTTTAGGAACACCTGCATCACAACCACACATGGAGAGGGTTCCAGAGAGTCCCAAGTGATTCTTAAGACACGAAAGAGAAGCCTCTTCTCTCTACGGTAATAAATTTACTTCGTAAAATGTTTCTGTTCTAGTCACATTGTTAGTTGGGCTCTATCATTCTTAAGTCTCTTATTTAAGTTTCCCAACTTTCTATAATAAAATATTGTCTTCTGGGGTATCCTAATCCAAAGAATCATCTATTTTATCTCACTTTCTATATACTATTTTCATTTTTATAGGTCGTATTACATACTTTATACTTAGAGATAATGTGTAACTTTTAAGTGTTAAAGGTGTGATATTAAAAATCTCCATAAAATACAAATAAATCTTTAAAACAGGCTGTCACCACAAGTCAGGATTTCACAGAAATAGTTCTGCAGATACATTTTTATAACCACCACTTGCACATCTTAATCCACCTGAAAGCACGCGTTTGAGGAAACGGTACAAGTCCGTTATGAATGTTTACGAAAAACATTAGAGCAGAACATATAATGAGAATCCAGTGAGCATCCCTCACTCGCTGCTTTATCCCCTCCCTTACTTGTGCCTATAATTACCAAGACTTGCTTTTTCTATCACTCTACTCCCTACAATATTCAGTAATTCACAATTATAAAAACGCAAATATAAAGAAGGAGTCAGAGAAATCTCTCCTTTCCAAACGACTGCTGACAAATCTAATGATATTCCTATCAATTTTTCTACAGCAAAATTCTTGGACACTAAGGAGGTCAAAATTCAGACCCAAACAAAAGGTGGCACCACAATTCCAGAAATCCAGTAAGTTCGGCTCGGGCCTCACACCTGGGTGTGTAGTCTGGCAGCAGCGTGGACGCTAAGTGGGATCTGCTCTAAGGCCTCCACCATCAAAAGCAGGGCAAAGGTAGAGAAACAGCTTCCTTGCCTCTTCACTCAATACCACCTATTTTCTCTTTTACTCTTGTAGGAATACCACTGACCTACATGTGATAATTATCTTTAGCCTTCTGGGTATTAGAGGAGAGAATGGGAGGAGCGTTGGTTTTGTTTATTATTAGGGGTGAGGAAGCTTTAATTCTACTTAAAATGCTCTATCGAACCATCCTGCCCTTTCTTTCCAAATCTTTCTTTTCCTTCATTTGCTCTCCTCCCTACAGTTCCTTCTCTTCCAACCCACTGGAAAGGAAGAGACTGGGGAAGTTGTTGATACTGGTCAGTAGGCATCTTCCTTTTCCCACTTCAAGTCCTCTGCTTAGGATATTTGGCTTGGTTACTCTAAAAATGAGCACTAATACTTTGGAATGTAACTTTCAAATAGGTTTTAAAATGTACCTGGGACTTTGTTTCCATATAGGTATGAGGAGACCGAGAGATCAGAAGATGAGTAATTACCATTGGGAAGACAGGTTGTTACTCCCAGTTCCCAAGAAGAGGCATGACACCATGCAGGGCCACACGGGGAAGCACCAGGGTCGGCCAGGAGGCACAAGGTGTAAGGGGACAGTAGAGGCCGGGGCCTCTGTCATGGTTTTCACAGGAAGGGATGGGCAAGACTGGACAGGTAGGCAGAACTGGTTAGTGGCAAGGATCTCAGGGCACTCTGGGGTGTAGGGACTACATCTAGTGACCTTGTATCTGGTCCTGGAGTACTATTAGGATAAGGAAATAGTGGCACGACCAGCACTGGCCGCAAAGGAGGTAGTCAGCAGGTGTGGGCTTTGGATTGGTTGGTTTGCATATGAAAAGCATACTCCCAGGAGAGTCATTTTCTGTCTGGAGAAATTAGCCAGCTGTGGGAGGAGCAACCTCTCCAGGATCAGCAAGGCCCTAGGTGCCAGAACATCAAGAAAATGCAGTTAACACAAAATATGATGTGTACAAGATGGGACAGCCAAGCTAAACTAAGTCTACAGAAAATCTCAAGTATCATTTTAGCCTTTTACATTTTAGCCTTTCCCTTCACTAACACTAGGACAAGAAGAAAAACAAGAAACCTAAGAGTTCTCCTTCTTCCTTTCATTTTCATGCCTACTTCTTTAATGCAGTACTAATGAGTATGGAAAGCCTGGAAATCATTTTGTACAAGCAACCATTTCATAAACTAGCTATGAGATCATTTTTTGTATGAGCTATCTTTAACATATTTCATTATTTGAAACACACAGTTCAGGATCCACTGAATAAAACAATTTAAATACTCTTTCTCTTCCATGTACACCTAACAAAAAAAGATAAAATACTGTTTCCTTTAAAAAGTAATTTCTGGTAATATTTTTATATATGAGATTAAAAGAACAAAAGCAAATGCTTTCAGAACCTAATTGATTCTACCAAAGTTTGAATATATACTCACCACTAAAAACAAGCAAGAGGCAACAATTCAAAAATTAAATAAAATACTCACACATAAAAAAAAATTGTTTTAAGATCTAGGATAATAGAGACACTGGATGGCTCAGTCAGTTAAGCTTCCGACTCTGGCTCAGGTCATGATCTCGCAGTTCATGGGTTTGAGCCCTGCGTTGGACTCTGTGCTGACAGCTCAGAGCCTGGAGCCTGCTTTGGATTCTGCGTCTCCCTCTCTCTCTGCCCCTCCCCTGCTAGTGCACGCTCTCTCTTGCTCTCTCTCAAAAATAAATAAACACTAAAAAATTGTTTTTAATTTAAAAAAACAAAGATCTAGGATAATAGGCAACACAGGATAAGGTAAATCCTAGGAGTACCTCTAGATAACCGCCTGAAAGCATTTTCTACACCACGACATGGCAAGGGCAGAGATGGGTGTTCGGGGAGGCCGAGAAGGCTAACATTTGCATAACCGAATGCTGGAAGGAGAGAGCTGTACAGAAAGAAAAAGCTCTGGAGGTGTTAAGAGGGGCATCCTTGAATCTTGGACTCAGTAATAGTCTACGAATGAGTAGAGTGTCACTCCATGAATCTTGGGAAAGAGACACTGGAAAGCAAAGTCTGAGCAATTACCATAGTTCACATATGTTCATGTTCCCACCAGCCAGGAAGGATAATACATGGGTCACTGAGTCATCAGAAGTGAAGTTTAAGTAACCAGAGAATAAAGGCTGCTCTAACAAAAGAGTAGAGGCTTGCCCCAACTAAGCTTAAAAGGAAGTCCACAAGTTATCAAACTAATTCCAAGTGAGTCAGCTGCAGGACAGAACAACCACCACCATTACAAAGAAACCCAAAAAATCTAGCAACCAATACTGGGAAGATTCACAATGTCTGGCATCTTCTCCAAAACTACTAGGCAAATAAAGCAGCAGAAAAAGATGACCTAAGAAGTTGGGGAATAAAACATTAAAATTAGATCCAAAAAAGATAAGGATATTGAGGTTAGTAAACAGGGATATTTTTAAAAACTGTATTATGTTCGGCAAGCTTAAGAATATAGAAGAAAACATAAACTTGATGGAGAGAGAAAGGAATATAGAAAAAGGATCCAAATGGAACTTCTAGTGATTAAAAGTACAATATCTAAAAGGAAAAATGCAACAGATGGGGAAAAAACAGCAGATGAGAAACTGAAAAGAAAACACAAGTAAATCTGAAGATACAGCAATAGAAATTATGAAAAACAAAGCACAGAAAGAAAAAAAGACTGGAAAAAAATAAACAGTCTCAATGATGTGTGGGACAATATCAAGTTATCTAACCTACTTAGAATATGAATCCTAGGAGAGGAGACAAAAGTGCAGACAGAAAAAAAACACATATATTTGAAGAAAAGGAGGAGAAAGACACATTACACAGAGAGACCAACTTTTTGTTGCTTTTAAAAAACACTTCACATATAAAGGTAAAAATGGTTTACAAGTAAAAGGATGGGAAAAGACAACATGCTAATTCTAATCAAAGAAAACTACAGTGGGTATATTAATACGAGACAAAATAGATTTTAGAGATTACTTAACATTGAAATAATATTATCAAGAATAAAAAAGCCTATTTCATAATGATAAAAATGTTGATTTATCAAAAGGAAGTAATGACCCTAAATGTTTATGTACCTAATGACAAATCTTCAAAATTTAAGAAGAACAGAACTTCAAAGAGAAATAGACAAGTCGACAATCATATTCAGAGATTTCAATATCCCTTTCTCAAAAGTTAACACAAGTAGAAAGCAGGAAAAATAAAGAATAGGTAGGCAACACTAGTATCCAATTCACCTAATTTACATTTACACAACACTTCTTCCAACAACAATGAAATAAACAGTATTTTCAAGTCCACACAAAACATTTATCAACCTAGGACATATTCTGGGCTACAAAGTCAGTCTGGATAAATCTTACAAGATTCATACAAAATATGTTCTCTGACTAAAATGGAATTTAAAAACAACAGCAAAAGATAACTAGAAAACTCCCTCCAAAATTTGCAACTAAAAAGTACATTTCTAAATAACACGTATGGGAATGCAAGCTAGAGCAACCATTCCGGAAAACAGTATGGAGGTTCCTCGAAAAATTAAAAATAGAACTACCCTACAACCCAGCAACTGCATGACTAGGTATTTATCCAAAGGATGCAGGTGTGCTGTTTAGAAGGGACACATGTACCCCAATGTTTACAGCAGCACTGTCGACAATAGCCAAAGTATGGAAAAAGCCCAAATGTCCATCAATGAACAAATGGATAAAGAAGATGTGGTGTATATATATACAACGGAGTATTACTCGGCAATCAAAAAGAATGAAATCTTGCCATTTGCAACTATGTGGATGGAACTGGAGGGTATTATGCTAAGCGAAATTAGTCAGAGAAAGACAAATATCATATGACTTCACTCATATGAGGACTTTAAGAGACAAAACAGATGAACATAAGGGAAGGGAAGCAAAAATACTATAAAAACAGGGAGGGGGACAAAACATAACAGACTCTTTAAATATGGAGAACAAACGGAGGGTTACTGGAGGGGCTGTGGGAGGGAGGATGGGCTACATGGATAAGGGGCATTAAGGAATCTACCCCTGAAATCACTGCTGCACTATATGCTAACTAATTTGGATGTACATTTAAAAAAATAAAATTAAAAAAATAATAATAACATGTAAAAAAAATCAAAAGGAAAATTAGAAAGTATTAGAACAGAATGATAATGAAAACACATCTTAAATGTGGAATGCCATGAAAGCAGTACTCAGAGAGAAATTAATATTACCAAACACCTATAATAAGAAAAAAAAAAAGATTTCAAATCAAAATTCTCATTTTCAACCTTTAGAAAATAAGGAGCAAATTAAAACCCAAATGCATAGAAGAAAGGAAATTTAAAGCTCACAGCAGGTATCAGTAGTTTGCCACTTAACAAGCTAATAAAGATAAAAATATAATCATTCCAATAAACACAGAAGTATTGAAAAGGTCCCACATCTATACCTTATAAAAACTCTTAGCAAACTAGGAATCAAAGGGAAAGTCCTCCACCTGATAATGAGAACCTATGAAAAACCTACAGCTAACATCACACTTACTGGGGAAGACCGACTGGTTTTGCCCTAAGATCAAGAACAAGAAAAAGATACCCTCTCTTACCACTCCTACTCACAATGTACTGAAAATTCTAGTCAATGAAATAATGCAAGAAACAGACATAAAAGGCATCTGGACCGGAAAGGAAGAAGGCTTTATTCACAGATAACATGGTCTAAGATCAATATTCAAAAATCAATTCTATTTCTCTATACTGGCAACAAACAAATGAATATCAAATTTTCAAAAATATCATTTCCAATAGCATCAAACCTATGAAATAGTTAGGGATAAATATAACAATAGATGTGCAAGACCTGTACGAAACATTATAGGAAATTTTTAAAACCTTCATAAGGGGCTCCTGGGTGACTCCTGGTCTCAGGGTTGTGGGTTTGAGCCCATACTGGGTGTAGGGATTAGTTAAAAAAAAATAAAATCTTAAATTAAGGTAAAAATAAAAAATAAAACCTTCGTAAATGGAAAAATATAGTGTGCTCAGGTTGAAAGACAAAAAACTGTTAAGGTGTCAGTTCTCCCTATATTTCAGAGAGTTAATTCAATCCTCATCAAAATCCTAGAGGGCTCTTTTGTAGAAAATGACAAGCTGATATAAAATTCGTATGAAAATACAAGGATGTGGAAAAGCCAAAACAAACTTTACAAAGGACAAAATTGGAAGGCTGATATCTGATTTTAAGACTCATTTTAAAAATTACGCTAATCAAGACTATGATATTGGCATCAAGATAAACAGCTGAAAGAAACAGAGAAGCCAGAAACACACACACACACACACACACACACACAACCAATTACTGACAATAGAGCAAAGGCAAGAAAAAAATAATAATAACCTTTACAACAAATGGTGCTGGAACCACTGGACATGCATAAAAAATAAACTGTGACTCATACCGCACACCATCTATAAAAAATAACTCAAAAGACTTTCTCCTATTTTTTTTTTTAGAAGTTTTATAGTTAATACATTTTTTTTTTTTAATTTTTTTTTTCAACGTTTATTTACTTTTGGGACAGAGAGAGACAGAGCATGAACGGGGGAGGGGCAGACAGAGAGGGAGACACAGAATCGGAAACAGGCTCCAGGCTCTGAGCCATCAGCCCAGAGCCCGACGCGGGGCTCGAACTCACGGACCGCGAGATCGTGACCTGACTGAAGTCGGACGCTTAACCGACTGCGCCACCCAGGCGCCCCTATAGTTAATACATTTTGCATGAGAAGGATGCATGTGAGAAAATTTGTGACCTCGGGTTAGACAAAGATTTCTTACATATGACTCCAATTGCAGAGTCCCTAAAAGAAAAAAGAAGAAAAAAACCTGATAGATTTCATCAAAATTAAAAACTGCTTGGGGCACCTGAACGGCTCAGTCCACTGAACGTCCGACTCTTGATGTCTACTCGGGTCACGATCTCACTGTTCGTGAGTTTGAGCCCTGCATCGAGCTCCTCACTGGCAGGGTGGAGCCTGCCTGGGATTGTCTCTGTCTCTCCCCCACGCTTGCTCGCTCTCTCCCTCAAAATAAACAAACTTAAAAAGAAAATTAAAAACTGCTTTTCAAAAGACACTGTTAGAATAAAATTGCAAGCCACAAAGAGAAAATATTTACCAAGATATACCTTAATTTGTACCCAGAAAATATTAAGAGCTCTCTAAACTCGGTAAGAAATAATCCAAAAAGAAAAATATGCAAAAGATATTTCATACTTCACTAAAGAAGTTATACAGATGGCTAATAAGCACATGGAAAACTACTGGACAACATTAGTCATTAGGGAAATACAAAGCAAAACCACAATAAAGTAACACTTCACACCTACTGAAATGACAACACTTAAAAGGACTGACCGTACGGAGGGTAGGGAGGGCCGGCACGTAGAGCAATGGGGACTCTACTTACACTCCTAATGGGGATGTAAAATGTGACAATCACTCTGGAAAACAGTCTGGTAGTTTCTTGAAAAAGCTCAACATACACCTGCCATGTGTTCCAGGCATTCGAGCCACAGGTATTTGACCAAGAGGATAAAGAAGGCCTAAGTCCATACAAAGACCCAGGTGTGAACATTCAGAGCACCTTTGCTTGCAGTAGCCCTAAACTGAAAATAATCCAAATATCCATCTGTAGGTGAATGGTGGTATATCCACACAATGGAACAGGCCTCAGGAAAAAAAAAAAAAAGAAAACTAGTGATATATGCAACAATATGGATGAATCTCCAAATAATTTTACTGGGTGAAAGAAAAGACAGAAGTGCACATACTGAATGGTCCCCTCTTTTTAACACTCTCTTCTGCAGTGACGTGAACCAGATCATTTGTTGCTCCGGAGGACTAAGAGCGGAAAGGCCGGCAACCTTGGGGTGTGAGGAGTATGTTCATTATGGCAATGATGTAAAAGGACAAAATTTATCGAATTTTACAGGTTAAACACATGCAGCTTACTGTATATCAATTATAAGTCAAAAAACCTGTTACAAATGTTATTGTAACACATGATAAAGGCTTATCTAAGTCATAGTGTATGGGGCTCTTGTTATATACAAGCAGAATATTCTGCTATCTATATGTTGTTCTTTATAATAGGATTTTACTAAGTGGCAAAGCACAGTTTAAATTTTTTTAAGGTAATTCTGGTTCCACAAAAGAATAAAATTCATCTTCCTTGGGTCTGGTTCACTACAGCAATGCCTCACTACAGCAGAGACACTGAATCTTATTATTAGCCAAAACTTCACCCTGGGGAAAGTAAATAGAGCATTAATAAACATTAAAACAAGATTTATTCATCATACAGTCAGGAAATTCAACGCTAAGATACCCATGAAGGGGAAGAAGTAATCCATTTGTGGAAAATAATGATATTCAGTCTGTGGCTGTAAAACCACCTCATGAAACGTGAGTCTTCCAGTCCTAAACCTTGGCACCAGCCATGAACCGCAGACCCCAGCGTCATCCCCAACTCCATGCGCTTCATCCATGTCTCGACAAACTTCCTCAACAGAGGTCCAAGGCCTTGCCCTCGCCCTGTGCTCCCGGACTGGCCTGGGTGCCTCCGCTCAGGTGAGTACGGTTCCCTGGGCCATGGCCTTCTTTGGCCTGAGTGTGATCAGTCCATTCTTTCCTCTGTCAGCTACTCATTCTTTATCATTCTCCCTAGGAGGCCTTTCTCCCACAGGGATTTTTGTTTTGGTTTTGTTTTTTTCCACTTTTTGGTTTTTTTTATTTTTTTTCCATCTGCTCTTCAAAAATTTTGCCTTCTTGGGACATCTGGAGTGAAGACGAGGTGAACCCTCAGCGCCTCTTGGGAAGAAGACCCAACAAAGGAGCTACCGGGCTGGAAGCTGTCCCTGTCCCAGGTGCGATGACTTAGTGGATATACTTTGTTTCCATAGAAAGGCAGAAACGAAGACACCAAGGATGCCGTTTGCTTAGTATTAAGTATCTGAGGACCACTTCAGACAAAATCAAGTCCCTATGGACTACATGAACCACTAAATTCAAAAGAGGGGTATCATTTCCCTCTTTTCTCTGCAGAAAAATCAAAAAGGAAAGATTTCCTTTAAGCTTTTCCTAATTCTTCTACCAATGATAATAAACGTATCAAAATGCCCAAGTGTTCATTTACCATGTTTCCTTCCGCTTAGACTCTGTGAAGTCTACCTGAATCTACCTAACGCGACAACAAAAGAAAAAGTCATTTAAATTAGTCTATTACACAAGGAGGCAGTGACATTTGATGCCTTTAACGTATTTCCCAGACACTATTTCCAATGCTTTCCATTTCCCAATCAACGACATGACTCTGTTCTAATAGATCTGACCATCAGATGTAATTGGCCTTCAATTACATTTCATTCCAAATTAATCTTCATAAGTGTACCAAACCAAAGGAAAGAATGCTGTTTGCCAAAGCAGAGACACTACTATGCCGGCCCTCTTAAAGAGGACTCAGGGAAAAAACCGGAGTCAGAGTTGACTGCGTAATTCTTCAGTGCAGGGACCTTCTGGGAGATAACCTCCTACAGGCAAGATTATTCTGCTCTCACAGAGCCTTGCGGGGAAGTAATGCCACCAGAAAGTGCCTCTGTGGAAGGACCACATGCTTCTCTCCAGTGATGCATGGTCGCAGGGCACAAGATAAAATAAAATATTAATAATTAATAATGAAATATTTCGGACACATCATGATAGGACAGCACTTCTCCTTGAAGAAATGTCCTTTCTGAGGCTTGCCCTGGAGTGTTATCTCTTGCCCAGGTCTGTTCCTTCTAAGTGCTGGGGAACACAGTAATGCCTTCATAAGGCACTCAAGCAGCCCATTCTGTCTCACTCAACCCCCCAAATGTTCCCGTTGGCCTTGCCACCCACAGGTGGGAAATACAACCGTGGCACTCTAAATGATTTCACACTCCTGTGATTCCCTGTAATTTCCTAACACACCCGAATTGCCATCCAGGGCCCTAAAGCAGCAATTTAAGAATTTCTGCTGGCCTGAAAGTTAATGCAACCATCAAAGTTTCCAATTTAAACTCAGGAATTAACTTGTTTACTGCCCAAGATCTTGCCTCCCTATACAATTAGTCTGATACACTGGTTTAACACTGCCTGATGTTGAAGAATAAAATCAAGGCCAACTTGTAAACAGAAAAGTCATAAAATATAAATGTCCGTGGGAGAAATCACTGAGATGCCCAGTAGTCAGTCATTCAGTGAAGGAGAAAACTGATAGCAGATATGTGCACACACACACGCATAATATACACCAAGAGTTTTACTAGTATACTAAATATTATACAACAAAATGTTTTTCAATAGTTTCAACAGCTCTGGAGAACATCCTACCTTACTTTCTAGCCATACCAACAGTTCAATCCAATGCATTTTCCAGGAAATCTGAGGCAGTTCTTAGTGTAAAAATGTGAAGGCGTCATATTCATGTATTGAGATCTAAGGCAAACGAAGGAGTGTTTTCTCAAGCAGGTGTTACATAGGACCAACCTGCATTGCCTCTGTCCCAACATGGGCTTTCTTTCCCAGTTTTACTATGCAGCAACAGGCCCAGTGCACAGGCCAGGAAAAGAAGCACTTGGAGCCTTTCTAAGGCAGCACCCGTAGCCCACAGAGAAAACTTGGGGTGGTGGCAGGGATTCATCTCCCATTCTGCTGGTTTTACACATACGCTGTAAGAAAAGAATCACATCACCTTCACTGTTTGGGGGGAAAAGGAGAAAAGGGAAAAGGGGAGGTGTGTACATGTTCTGGGTGTTCCACTCTCAGATACATTTGAATTTGCAGAGAATGTATTTCTTAGAACATCTGTATCCCAGTCCCAGCAGAGGGTTAAAAACATAACCAGTGATCACTAGTTCATTTGTAAATTTTGGACCTACCAGGTTTGTCCTATTCTTAACAAGAAAGTTGCCAGTGCTATCTTTCCAAATCTAGAATCTGAGAATCTACTAAACGTGCTAGAACAGAGCTTAAAACAAACAAACAAACAAACAAACAAACAAAAAAGTCCCAGCTACACCTTTAATGCAATCCCTATCAAAATGCCAACAATATTTTTCAGAGCTCGAACAATCAATCCTAAAATTTGTATGGAGCCACAAAAGAACCCGAATAGCCAAAGCAATCTTGAAAAAGAAAAGCAAAGCAGGAGGCATCATGATTCCAGACTTTAAGCTGTGTTACAAAGCTGTAGTAATGAAAACAGTATGGTACTGGCACAGAAACAGACACATAGATCAATAGAACAGAATTAAAAAGCCCAGAAATGAACCCACAACTGTATGGTCAATTAGTCTTCAACAAAGCAGAAAAGAATATCCAATGGGAACAAGACAGTCTCTTCAACAAATGGTGCTGGGAAAACTGAACAGCGACATGCAAAAGAATGAAACTGGACCACTTTCTTACAGCACACCCAGGAATAAATTCAAAATGGATGAAAGACCTAAATGTGAGGCCTGAAACCTAAAAATCCTAGGAGACAGCAAAGGCTGCAATGTCTCTAACATCGGCCATGGCAACTTCTTTCTGGATATGGCTCCTGAGGCAATGTAAACGAAAGCAAAAAATAAACTATTGGGACTACATCAAAAGAAAAAGCTTCGGCACAGGGAAGGAAACAATCAACAAAACTAAAAGGCAACATATGGAATGGGGGAAGATATTTGCAAATGACATATATCCAGTAAAGGGTTAGTATCCAAAATATATAAAGATAAAATTCAACACCCAAAAAATGAATAATCCAATTAAAAGTGGGCAGAAGACATGAAGAGACAAGACATTTTTCCAAAGAAAATATACAGATGGCCAACAGACACACGAAAAGATACTAACATCACTAATCATCAGGGAAATGCAAATCAAAACTACAATGAGCTATCACCTCACACCTGTCAGAATGGCTAAACTCAACAACACAGGAAACAACATGTGTTGGCAAGGATATTATGAAAACAAACGGAATTTACACTGTTGGTAGGAATGCAAACTGGTGCAGCCATTCTGGGAAACAGTAATGGAGGGTCCTCAAACAGTTAAAAATAGAACTACCCTATGATCCAGCAATCACACTACTTTTACCCAAAGAATACAAAAATACTAATTCAAAGAGATGCGTGCACCCCAATGTTTATTGCAGCATTGTCTACAATAGCCAAATTATGGAAACAGCCCAAGGGGCCATATATACACACACACACATATATATGGAATATGTAATGGAATATTATTCAGCCATAAAAAAGAATGAAATCTTGACATTTGCAACGACATGGATGGAACTAGAGAGGATCATGCTAAGTGAAATAATTTGGTCAGCAAAAGACAAATAACGTATGATTTCACTCATATGTGGAATCCAAGAAACAAAACTAACGAGCAAAGGGGAAAAAAGAGAGGGGGGCAAACCAAGAAACAAACTCTTAACTAGAGAACAAACTGATGGTTACCAGAGGGGAGGGGGGCGGATAGGGGAAACAGGTGATGGGGATTCAAGAGAGTGCTTGCTCTGATGAGCACCAAGTGATGTATGGAAATGTGAATCACTATATTGTACATCGGAAACTAATATTACACTGTGTTCACTGACTGCAATTTAAATAAAAACTGTTTTTAAAAAGCTCTACATTCATGGTTTTTCAGACTTCCGTGATTCCGTCTTTGTCAAACAGAACTTTGTACAAAGATGCAAATGTCATCTATCTAGTGTTTATCTATGTTCTTTAGTAGTGACTACCCACATGTGCCTATTGAGCATTTGAATGGTAGTACAATTGAGGGACTGAATTTTAAATTTGTTATCTAATTTTAATTAAATTTAAACTGTCACATGTGGTTAATGGCTACTGTGATTAGTTCAAGTTTAGACAGGGCCTCTGAAATAGGAATGAGCATCATGGAAACAGACTTTGGCCTGAATCCAAGCTCTGCCACTTACTACCTAACAACCTTGAATTAATATTTCCCCAAGTATAAAGTAGCATACCCTTAGTGGGAGGAATGTCATGAAATCAAATATGATAAAGTAACCAAAGCTCCATTTCAGTCCATGTCAGTTTCCTTGTTATCAATGGTCAGAAGATAGTCGCCCTCCAATTTACACTCCTGCAAAGAAAACAACCGACAAACCAAAGCCTGGAACAACAGATGCCAAATTGCAAACGACACCCCGTTTCTGCAAAGTGGGGTTAAAATTTGCCATCTCTGTTGTGTGTGTTTCAGATTTTATTTTGAAGCAATCTCTTATGACCCAACATGAGGCTCAAATTCAGACAAACCCAAAATCAAGAGTCACATGTTCCATCAACTGAGCCAGCCAGGCACCCCGCCCCCCCATCTCTGTTTTATATATTTTTATATTCCTTGAATTTTTTTCTAATGTAACAAATTTTACTTTGATAAAATATATATATATAATGTATTATATGTATTATATGTATTATGTATGTATGTATAATATATGTAATATATATATATATATATATATATATATATATATATAGTATGTATATATGTATACATACATACATATAAAGTGCCATTCCAAAGTTTTGGGTTTTCTTCTGGTACTCCCAAGGAAGGAAGGGTAGCAAGGCAGACACAATACAGGTTGGTTCCCAGCCTTTGAGCAGGTGAAAGGGACAGTAATGTGGAACCGACAGCCAGTCTTGAAGTCTCTGACGCCTGCCAGTTCCATGTGTAGCCTGAATGCCCAAGGCTGCTAAGTACACTGCAATTAATTAGATTAACCAGGTTAATATCAGCGCCTGCCAGGCTGGAGCCCCTCCTCGTCCATTCCGGGGAGATGGGCCCTCCTGTGGTCACATGCTAAATTATTATCACGTACTTTTCTTTTATAAATGTATCAGTGATAAAGATAAATGACACCCGCCCACACTGGAAATTGAACTTTTCTGAAAGGCCATTTGACAAAATGTGTACTTAAAAATATTCATTACCTTTTGATCCAGTAATTACATTTGTAGGACTTTTGCCACAAGGGGAAGAAAAAAATCAGATAATTAAGCAAAGATGTCTATATAGGAAGGACTGCTCAGCATTTTATACAGTAGAGAATAGAGACAAGCTAAATAGTCACAAATCGAGAACTAGCTAAATAAATTAATAAATATTTAGATCATGAAATATTACATAACCCATGAAAATGATGCAGGTTAATTCTGATGTAGAAAAGTGTTCAGAATATTAAACATGTAGAATGACATCGGTTAAAATGACCTATGTAATTTATGTATATTTGTGTGTGTTTACACATAGGAAAAAGGCTTAGAAAGAAACAAACCAAAAGGTTTGTAACTGCTTTTCACTGAAGAGTAGGAATTCAGGTGATTGGCCTACTTACTGGCCATCTGTTACATTCTAAGTTTTTTAATTATTTAATATGTGCCCTGTATTAAATAATAAGAAAGGAAAAGAATAAATTTAAGGCTGCTGCTGGTGTCAGTTTTACAAGTGAGTTCTGCCAAACCTTTAATGAGGACCAAGTAATTCCTACATAAATTCTATCATAGCACACAGAAAAAAAATGGAAAAAAGTTTTAATCAGGTTAGCATAACAAACAAAAAATACTAAAGAAATTCTAGTTTATGAATATAGACATAAAATCATAAAAAGATGGCAAATTAGATTTGGTAATGTATTACTAGCATGATGAGTTATTCTAATAATTCAAGAATACTGTAATATTAGCATACATATAGAAATAAGTTATCACATACGTCAAAGTTGGACAAATAATCACCTCAATATAGAAGTATTGACTCTATTTCGGATTTTAAAGCAAAATAATTCTAGTAAACCGAGAGTACAAGTAACTACAATTAAAAAAAATCATTCTCGGGGCGCCTGGGTGGCACAGTCGGTTAAGCGTCCGACTTCAGCCAGGTCACGATCTCGCGGTCCGGGAGTTCGAGCCCCGCGTCAGGCTCTGGGCTGATGGCTCAGAGCCTGGAGCCTGTTTCCGATTCTGTGTCTCCCTCTCTCTCTGCCCCTCCCCCGTTCATGCTCTGTCTCTCTCTGTCCCAAAAATAAATAAACATTGAAAAAAAAAAAATTAAAAAAAAAATCATTCTCAAATTCTAATAGTAAAACACTAAAGATATTCCATGAAATTCAGGACCAAAATAAGGATGCCTACCATGGTGAGTATCACTGAACAGTGTACCGCAAGTTCTAGCCAAAATACTAAGAATTAGAATGGAAGTAAAATACCTGTGTTCATCCCAGCTATTACCAAAAGGTAAGAAATACCAAATGTTGGCAAGGATGTGGACAAAAGGGACCCCCTTGTGCACTGGAATGCAAATTAGGGCAGCTACTCTGGAAAACAGTATGGAGGTTCCTAAAAAATTAAAAATGGAACTACCATATAACCCAGTAATTCCACTACTGGGTAATTACCCAAAGAAAACAAAAACACTAATTCACAAAGACATATATATCCCTATATTCACTGCAGCATTATTTACAATAGCCAAGATATGGAAACAACCTAAGTATTCATCAATGGATGAATGGTTAAAGACAATGTGACACACACACACACACACACACACACACAATGTAATACTACTCATTCATTTAAAAAAAAAAAAAGAATGAGGGCACCTGGGTGGCTCAGTCAGTTAAGCATCTGACTCTTGATTTCAGCTCAGGTCATGATCTCACAATTCATGAGATCAAGCCTTGCATCAGGCTCTGTGCTGACAGCACAGAGTCTGCTTGGGATTCTCTCTCTCCCTCACTGTCTGTGTCTCTCTCTGTCTTAAAATAAATAAGTGAACATTAAAAAAAAAGGAATGAAATCTTGCTATTTGCAACAACATGGATAGATCTGAGGGCATTATGCTAAGTAAAGTACGTCAGAGAAAGACAAATACTGTATTGACCTCACAGGTGGAATTTAAACAACAACAACAAACTCAACAAACTCATACAGTCAACAGATTGGTGGTTTCCAGAGGCAGGGGGCAGAGGGTAGGAGCTGGGTAAACCGGGCAAAAGGAGCCAAAAGGCTGGAAAAAAAATTAAAATGAAAGAATGAAAGAAACACATACTAGAAACAAGACAAAATTGTTATGATTCAGGGATGATATAATTGCTATTCTTGAAAAAGACAAACTACTGAAAAACTATTACACAATTAAGAAAATTAAGAAATATTCCACAAATGTTTACACAGTACGTACCATGGTAAACCCTGAGGTAGGTGCTAGGGATACAACAGTGACAAAAATAGAGACCAGGGTGGATTTTAGAGTTTGATAAAATAAAACAAAACTATATGTTCTTCAGACTCTTTTTTTCCTGTGTTCATGAACAGAACAAATGCAGGCAACATCAGTTCCCATTTTTAGGCAATTTAGTAAACGAGCTTTTAAGCCCACTTATAAATGTACAAAAATCAACAGCTCTTCTATAATCGGCAAACACCAGTTACAAGATGTAATTTAAGAACAGTCTGTTCACTACAGCAATCAAAAACAAAATATAAAATATCTAGAAATAAATTTAACAGGAAAAGTGTAGGACCCATAGAAATACAAGTATAAGATTTCACTTACTGAGGTAAAAAAGAATAAAATCAGAGGAGGTGTTTTAAAAGGGGAGACCGGGGGAAGCATACCATGTTCCTGGATTGTAAAAGTGTGGATTTCCCCCAAATTAATCTATATATTTAGTGCGTTCACATTCAAAATACCAGTGTTTTTTAAGGAGTTGACAAAAGAATTATAAATTTCCCTTGAAGAATAATCGTGTGAAAATGGCCAGGAATTTTTTTTAAGGAAAACTGAAATGAACTGCTCCAAAAGAGAAGTTATGAGGGGCGCCTCGGTGGCTCCATCAGTTAAGCACCGACTTTGGCTCAGGTCATGATCTCGTGGTTCATGAGTTCGAGCCCCACGTCGGGCTCTGTGCTGACAGCTCTGAGCCTAGAGCCTGCTTCGGATCCTGTGTCTCCCTCTCTCTCTGCCCTGCCCCCGCTCACGCTGTGTCTGTCTCTCTCTCTCTCTCTCTCTGTCTCTCCCTCCCTCCCTCCTTCCTCCCTCTCTCCCTCAAAAATAAATAAACATTAAAAACTAAAAGATAAAGAGAAGCCATGATGTCATGCATGCATTTTCAGTCACAAATATATATGTAGCCTATGTATGTCTCCATCTCTCCACAACTCTCATGGCTGAGCAACTCCCCAAAAAGGAGACCTCAGAAGCCACCAGATGTGAATGAGAGCCACGCTAATGTGTGGGAGGACTGGCTGTCGGCACAAAGAACAGAACTTCACTGGGAAGGGTTCAAAAAGCACATTGAAACTTAAGCCACTTCTTTGATGGAAAAGTGGGGAACCTAGGAAACACAAAAACTGAGCAATCAATGAAAGTTGTTATTGGGTTCCTATAAGAAAATAAGGTAAAATTTCATTATCTCGCACAATCAATACTGTATGTTTGGATTCCTATGAAAACCTGAAATCAAATCGATAATATTTAGTAGTTACATTTACATCTCCTTTAAGTTTAAAACAACTTTTTTAAAGTTTACTTATTTTTGAGAGAGAGGAGGAGGAGAGAGAGAGAGAGAGAGAGAGAGAGAGCACGCGCGCGCACGCACAAACAGGGGAGGGGCAGACACACAGAGACACAGAATCCAAAGCAGGCTCCAGGCTCCGAGCTGTTAGCACAGAGCCCGACGCAGAGCTGGAACTCATGGACCAGGAAATCATGACCTGAGCCAAAGTTGGACGCTAAACCAACTGAGCCACCCAGGCACCCCTCCTTTAATTTTTAATAGCATCTTAAGAATATAACCCACTCACCTACCTATTTCTCAACCATTACCTGCCCCCAGTACTTTCCAAGAGGATGAAAATTCAACACGTGAAGAAGGAGAGGTGAGGCATGTTTTACAGATACAGACAAAGGGTTTTAAGGGACTGAAGAACTGGCCTTGGATCACAGAGCCAGTGAGCTGGAGCTAAGCTTCCAGCTTCTGGGCCTGAAACAGGAACCCTCCCAATTCCCTCCCGAGTGTCCACAGTCACAGAGCTAATGAGGTCCAGAGTGCCATAAAGTTACGAGCTTCTATCCCCTCGTGCACAGTCAGCTGTGTTCTGTTCTGAAACTACAGGCCGCATGCCCAAGTCAGACCAGACAGCAGTCTTTAAAAATTAAATATTGATTGTTCCAAGAGAGACCGATGATAATAACTAACACATGCCGTGCTTACTTTTGCCAGACACTGTTCCAAGGACTTCAAAGACACTTAGTCATGTAATCTTTACAGCACGCCTTATGAAACAGACACCAGTACAATCATATCCCAACTCCTAGATGATAAAACCGAGGCGCTGAGAGGCCACCTAACTTCCCCCAGGCCATAGGGGCCACTAATGGGAGAGCCCAGGGTTTCTGGGTTCTACTCCAGGGTTTATATTTTCTTTTTTTTTTTTTTTTTTTTTTTTCAACGTTTATTTATTTTTGGGACAGAGAGAGACAGAGCATGAACGGGGGAGGGGCAGAGAGAGAGGGAGACACAGAATCGGAAACAGGCTCCAGGCTCTGAGCCATCAGCCCAGAGCCTGACGCGGGGCTCGAACTCACAGACCGCGAGATCGTGACCTGGCTGAAGTCGGACGCTTAACCGACTGCGCCACCCAGGCGCCCCCAGGGTTTATATTTTCAATCGGGGTGCCTGGCCATGCCTGTAACCCAGAACTCCATCTCTCTGTGTATCCCAAGGCCAGCTAAGAGTCCTCTCTGTAATGCTACAATATGCATATGATGACCCAACCTAAATTACCCATGATAACGTTAAATTAATACAAATTGCAAAGCATGGTTAATTGCTGTTGTTACATTCTCTCCTGTAATGATTCATACAAAAGCACTGAGGTAAATCCCCACTGTACTTTGTTACATAGCTGGAAATATTCTTTTTTAATGTTTTTTATTTTTGAGAGAGAGAATGCACAAGAGAGGGGAGGGGCGGGGGTGGGGGGGGGGGTGGCGGGACAGAGGATCTGAAGCGGGCTCTGCCTGACAGCAGCAAGCCAGATGCAGGGCTCCAACCCAGAAACCGTGAGATCACGACCTGAGCTGAAGTCAGATGCTCAACTGACTGAGCCATCCAGGCGCCCCATAGCTGGAAATGTTCTTGTACAGTGTTTAGAATGATTCAAACTACAAAAGTCTAGTCTGAAAATAATAAAGTCAACCATCAGTGTGTGAAACCTTATTCTGGTGTCAGTCAGATCACCGTGATAAGCCTTCTCTGAATGGCCACAGCCGTGCTGGGATGGCCCTTGGTACATCCTGTCTCATACTCTTCATGAGTATTTATCATGTTAATCAAAATACAAGTTCCTTGAGACCAGGGGCCGTCCCACCAACCCTTGCAAAACACTTTGTACATAGGTACTAAACATATTTTTGGTGACCAGGGATTGAGTGTTAACTAAAACTATTTTATGGCAAACAAAAACATTTTAAGTCCTGTAAAACAATCGCAACAGCCACATTTAATCATGTTGACAATTAAGTTCTCACTGCTAGCGATGTCTCTAATTCATCACATTCAAGGAATGCTTGCTGGATACCAGGAATTGCAATGACTGCCTTATTTGAACTAAATCATTTAAGCCACACAATTGTCTTACGAGAGTGATCACGTTATATAAACACGCCCATTTCATGGATGAGGAAACTGAGGTGTAGAAAAATAAAGCAACTTAGCCAAGGTTCCGCTGCCAGTACTTGTCTCCCAAACCATTCCCTCTTCCACCACCACCCCTCTCCCCACCTGCTTAAGTTAGGCCACCAGGAGGCTTTTACGTACAGCTCAGCCCTCCCCATTATCTCATTTCCTAAACCACACATTAGTGCTAACTGGGTTCACTCTTCTTTTTTTTTTTTTTTTTTTAATATTTATTTATTTCTGAGAGAGAAATAGAGTGCAAGCAGGGGAGGGGCAGAGAGAGAGGGAGCCACAGAACCCAAAGCAGGCTCCAGGCTCCTCACTGTCAGCACAGAGCCCGACCCGGGGCTCAAACTCATGAACCACGAGATCATGACCTGAGCTAAGGTCGGGCGCTTAAGTGACTGAGCCACCCAGGCACCCCTGGGATCATTCTTTTCATAAAGGACAACAAAAAAGAGCAAGTCCTATAAAACCCACACTGCCATGAGGGCTTTGCCTCTGATACGATTCCTTTGAAGACCCTTTAGGAAGTATCCTCTGATCTTGGCATCAACCTCTGCTGAACAGTTTGTTTAAAGGACATCACAAATTGTTGAGGTGATAAGGTTTGTGGCTTCCGTGTTGAGCAAGTTGCTACGAAGTTCCATGCCCAATGTGAGATCCACTGACAGGCTCACAGACAGGCATATACAAGTTCATTCTGGTTCCACTTTTCTTCATACAGTTGTTTTGACTTGCTCGCCTACTTCTAACTTACATTATCTTGTAGGTGAGAGAGTGTCATTGAAACGCTTTGGGGACAAGATGCAAGACAGAGACAGTGCCCAGAAGAGGTACAGCTCATTTTCAACAATCCAGACAGAAGAACTACGGGGAGACAAGAGTTAGAGTCCTAACCAGAGGAAAGAGCTGGAGGTTCTCAGACTTTACCACCCAATAAATGGCTTCTAAAGTCTAGGCAGTCATTTCATTTCCTTTTCATTAGTTGGTAACGTTTGAAATACAAGAGATTTCACTTATAAATCCAGAGTCCTTGTTTTTCTTGAAAAACCGGAAGCTCTGTCAAGCCTGCTCTCCATACGTGGCAACAGCTGAAACTGAACAGCAACTTCAATGAGCTGTGAGATTTTAGTTTGCCAAAGTCCCCACCCAGAGGGTGCCACTCACTGAAAACCATCCACTCCAATCATGGTGGCGTCTCACTTTGCAGCCCGGGACTAAAGCCACAGTAACTCAATTCCTGACAGGAAAATGCGCGACTACAATTTTAGGCAAGGTTTTCCAGCTGCTGAGGGAACCTCAGAATACTCCCTTGTATTTCCTTTATTTCAAAACATGGGATTACTTACAAATTTGCCTGGATAGAGGGACAACAGATAAAGGCATCTATTTTCACAACCTTCTGAACCAGGAAGCATCCTTGAGCTACTGGCAGGAACTCCACAGTAAGTTCCTTCCCCAGCTGTTCCCTGGACTCCATTTCCCATCCCAAACCCTGTCACGGAACTGCTATTCCCAGGACCACTCAGACCAGGGCTAAAAGGGAAAATGGCCCCGTCAGGTCCTCGTTCTCCAGCGGCTCCCACCCCACCAAGAGGCCCTTCCTTGACTGCCCACCTGGAGGCGCCATGAACACAACAATCCACACTTCTCAAGGTCAAAACAAAACCAAGTCCCTTGAAAAACAACTGCTGTGGCCATTGTTCAACCCACAGGCATTTGGAGTGTTCATGCAGAAAAGTCGAAATTTTCCCTTGCAGGAAGTTCCTGGAAGGAAGTCGGTGCCCTGAAGCTGGGCCACTCCTCAGACCAGAGAAAACAAAGGCAGTCAATGCAGGCATCTATTCTCCAGAATGGCCGTAGCATCCTACATTACGAAGCAGGATCCCAAGGCGGCAGGAGCGTTACAGAGAACAGGTCCTGAGCTTTCCTGGCAGGCACGGTCTGGTCGCCAGAGCCTCTGACCTTGCACGTTTGAGGAAGGCTGGTAGTTTTCTGCCACATGAATCCAGCTCAAGACTTGAATGTGACTGTGGATCTAAGTCCTTCGCCACCCCACCCCAACCTACCGTTGTCCAAAGCCTTCCGCCATTAGCCACAGCAGTCCTTGGTGGCTTGGTAATAGTGGCAATGGAATAGTGTGGAAAGGTATTCTTGAGACTCTGCATCCACAATTATTAAAATCTTCTCTCTTAAATCATCTTAAAAGTAATGCATAGGCAGTTAAGTTTTTCCAAACAGAACCAGGTGATAGTAAGTGGTAAGTAAGTGTCCCTGGGCCCACGGTCCCCATTTCCACTCCTTTCCGTTATTATTGTTTTTACACTCTTTGTGGTTATCAGCTTAACCAAATAACAGGCTGGTCTCTCTTCTTGATTTGTCAACCTCGGCCTGCCTGCCTCCCTCCCTCATATCTAACTCATTCACACTTCCTTCACCTCTAATTCTCCCCTAGTTTTCTTGATTATGCTATTTTTAGCTCTTCAATTGGTCAGCTCTGTTTCTTGTTTCAGCAGCCTGGCACGGTGTATCTTGACATCCCACCATGTAAGAGAAAGAAATTAGCATCTCGAAACAAATTAGCATCCTCTACAGCCTCTTTTCTTCCTGCGGTCTAGCCATGGACTTCTGTCAGTGGAAAGAAGGGACTCTTTCTGCACTGCCAGGTTTTTAGGCCTTGGTTTGTTTTCTCTATCGTTAGAATTACGTCTTGTCTTGTGTGGAGATTAACCAGCAGACTCTTTAGCTACATTTACAACATTATGATTACGTAAATTGGACTTCCTGCAGGATCAAGAGCAGGTCTCAACTCCTGGAGAAGGAAATACAATTCTAAGACTGTGAACTTGGCTAAACCTCAGGGTTAAATGGGTTCTTTTCTTACATTCCATTAAATGCTCAAAATTATATAATACCACACCTTAGATTGCTTTTATTTTCACTTTTTTTTTTTTTTTTTAGTTTATTTATTTAATTTTGAGAGAGACATAGTGTGCGAACAGGGGAGGGGCAGATAGAGAGGGGAAGAGAAGCCCAAGAAGACTCCGGGCAGTCAGCACAGAGCCCTACTCCGGGCTGGAACTCGCAAACTGGAAGATCATGACCTGAGGCGAAATCAAGAGTCGGAGGCTTAAGCGACTGAGCCACCCAGGTGCTCCTTATTTCCACATATTTTAAAAAGACATATGCAACGATTACTTTATTATCCACTTTTTTTTTCACCAAAACTACCTTCGCATGGCCTCACCACAATCAGATATTTATCCCTTCCTAATAAAGAAGTGTACAACTGTGAAAGCACAAGGGAACAGTTATTGAGCTAAATAATTAAGCCCATAACAAGCACTCCTGAGGCCCAAAGGCTCCAAGGCGTATGCCCGAGGGAAGGACTGGCACCTGGTGCAAGAGATAACTCACCTGGCATGGCTACCAGCTCTTTGTTTCTCCTGTGTGAAGTCTGGCTCAATGATTTAGCTTCTGGACTATCTGATTGTTGTTACTGTTTATTTGCTCAAAACAAAACACCAACAACATATTGAAAAATTAAAAACATAGACTGTCTTAAATTATGTCCTTGGAAAATCTTATGAAACAGAAAATAGGTCACAACACCTAGCAGAGAGAAAAAATTGCTTGTTCCAGGAGATAAATTAATTTCTGAAACAGGCAAAAGTTACAGGAAAAGCAATGCAGCACAGTAAAAAGAGCCATGGTGTGGGGGTAAGACACAGCTGAGTTTAAATCCTGGATCAACTATGTTTCTTGCGGCCTGACCTGACACTTTGGAGGAGTCCCTGAAGCTCTCCGAACCTATTTCCTGATCTGTAAACAGACGTAACACCACCTCTTTTGCAGGGGTACTGAGATGGTGTGTATAACATCAACAAAGGACAGTCCCTGTAGCTTATAAATCAGTGCTTGATAACACCAGACCTTACATGTCCAGGATCAAGTATCTCTCTAATTAGCTACAATAAATGAAGACCACGCATCAAGCTGTATTTATTCAGATCCTAGGAAGGGAAAGAAAGGGGGAGTGGCGGGCAGATATTACTAAGAATCTAATCATAAAACTAAAAGAAATGTACAAAATGAAGACAAGACATACAATACTAGACAAAAATTTGGTTACGGGTAATGGTACTACAAAATTCTTTTATAATCAGACTCCCTGGAAAAAAAAAATTTTTAAGTACCTTCTTTGATTATAATTCTGAACTTGACCTTAGTATGTTAAGATGTTTTGACCAGCAAGATATAAACCTTACCGTGGACAATTAAGAAGTCATTCCAAAAGATACCACTTTGCTAGTAAAAAAGAAAAAAAATCCATAATTCACAATTTATTCAAATATATGGTTTAAAAAAAAGAAAAAGATTTTGCATGAATCACTGTTGCAAAATTATGAATTCTAGAATTCATATCTGGTTGCAAAATTATGAATTCTAGAATTCTGGACAATGAATACTCCCACATGTTGTACCTGTGTGTGTGTGTATAAGAATCAGGCACAGAAACACGGTGTCACTAAAGCGTCTTCCTCAAAACTGTGGCACTAATCCAAGCTCCACCTCTCACAGTTACATGGAATTCACTTTCTGAAATCTAAACATTCTCTTCTTCAATTTCCTTGCACCTGCTTAATCCATGCTATACAGTGATGTAAACTTTAAATGATTTCTAGCCAAAAAATATTACTAGACTCCTACGTGCTTACAAAAATAGCTTCTGTTTGAAAGTGAGTGGTTAAGTGTTAGGATCTAGACCACCATCTAAATGCATGAAATTTTCCATATTTATTTAATTATACTAGTATGTAATATTATTAGTAAGCCTTTTCTTCCATCATTCCATTGGTCTTGCACTGTTCCTCCATAAGGTTAATGTTAAACCTTCTTTGTATTTCTACTCACTGCCAATATTCTGCCATGTAACAGTATTTCTTCCAATCAGTCAAGAAGGGGGTGGGGGGGGGGGAATGGGGAGTACTTAAAATGTTCTGTCTTTTGATCATCAAAAGAAGGGAAGGGAGAAAGAAAATAAATCCAGTCATTTTGTTTATGAAGGTGACATCTTCAACTATTTCGGAAAGGCACTGCAACATATGCCTCCTGAGCATTTCCTTTGTGGGAGGCAACTGACAAAATCCAATCCTGCCAAACAGCACAGTCGGGGAGCCTTGATGGCAGGAGGCAGGGACAGCTACAGGACCCCAGAGCAGACTGAGGCAGGTGTAAATGTAGAGGGACAAAAATCACATTTACCGTGACCCAAGTCAGTTCATAGCTGGTCATGCACTCCCAGCTTATATGTTCTGTTTTAGAGACCAAGTAAAAGTCCAGTGGGCTGATGTGGTGTTATCCTCGGGTGCCTGGGTGGCTCACCCAGGTAAGTATCCAACTCTTGATTTCAGCTCAGGTCATGATCTCAGGGTCACGGGATCAAGCCCCGCATCGGGCTCCGTGCTGAGCATGGAGGCTGCTTGGGATTCTCTCTCTCCCTCTCTGTCTGCTCCTCTCCCACTTGCACTCTCTCCATCTCTCTCAAAATAAATAAATAAACATTTTTTTTAAATAAAAATAAAATACCCCTTTTGCCAATCTCAACTTAAATCTCATTTTTCTCGTGTTTCATAGTTCTATCTTGCATCCCTAGTCTTAAAGAAAAAGCTATCAGGCACTTCTCAAGACCTTATTAACCAGGTACTCATCCTTGGTCCAGATCCCTTTTCCCACAGCACAGAAGCCACCGACCTGCCGAGTTTCTACCCTGCTATTCAATTCCACCTTCATTAGAATTCCACATCACTTCCATATGGCTAGTTAACTGCCTAACCATCCATAAGAGTGAGTCTCAATTATGGAATTATAAATGCAGTTAATTAACTGACTCGCTAGGTTTGAGGAGAGTGTTTCTGTGTTTAGCCTCCTGAGGTAGGCACGTCTCTTGGGATGCGGTTCAGGTTCCCACCTGGAGGCTGGGCCACATCTAAACCCTCCCAGGCCGACAACGCACAAACCTGCTGTTCACTCCTGTCGCTCGCCTTTGCCAAGTATGGCTACCGTTACTGGCCACATTTCACACACACTCATCGTGTTTGCGTGCTTAGGGAAAGTTTCTTCTGCAGAAGAGACATTTTTAGCAAAGCAGTATCACTATTCTCAGAAAGCTTTATGAAAAGGAAATGATCCTAGTCTTTATAAGGAGCCACTTCTGACACACACTATTAAAAAACAAAACAAAACAAAACAAAACAAAACAGGGAAACATCTGACTGCAGGTGTTGGCAAAAAGAAAAAATAAAAAGTGAATCTTCTTATTTAAGAAGTGGGTAGGTTAAAGACCGATCAATTATGGTAATAACATTATGGGCTCCTGAAACCTCATGGGAAATTCTACACCTTTTCATGGAGTTGGCTGAATATAAGAGACAGATATACCCAAGAGGAGGAGGGAGACTACAGCCCTGCCTTATCGTGGTTAGGCGAACGTCAGCTTTTCTGAGAATATGAACTTCTTGAAAAGCTTGTTCAGAGGTATTTACAGCATCTTACCATTTCAAGGCAACAAAAATGCCATCAAATATTCATTGGGCAGTAGTGGAAAATGCATTCTCATTAATGAATCCTTTACCTAAATCCCGTGTTTGGTCTAAAACACCAAAACCCAAAACCAAATCTAAGTGTTAACAAGAGAAACGTTTTTTGGAGAAGCGTCATAAAGAAAAGACGTACGTGGGTCTCCAACTGGTACCTGCATAATATACCAATGCCTGAACCCTTCAAATATTTCAACTCTGCACTCTGCCATACTGAAGGACCAAATACGAAAGAAACGGTGTCTCTTTCCACACCTTCTACATAGGGACAGGCATTTTGGTTTTAACTTAACAGCTAATTTAACTTAACAGCTAATTTAACTTAACAGCTAATAGAATACTCACATACTCACTACCATACTCACATATGGTAGTAACACTTACTTAATATACATTTATAGAGAGCTGAACATCAACAGCAAGCATAGTCTCACAGAAAGCAACTGCATCCTTGTTTTTTTCAAACGTTCTTTAAAAGGGGGGTACCTACCTTTTAGTAGCCAGTTCAAGCTGTGAAAAATCTTCTAAGGGAAGGTGCAGATGTGACTATTTATTCACTTCCAAATTCCGCTGTGGGTAGCCTCGGGCATGTCCACAACCCTTCCGTCCTCAGCCTGCTGGGAGACGTCTCCTCACACAGCCAGCCAGCCTCACCCCTCACTTCTCCAGGGGACCCTGGGAGAATGGTGTGGCCTTGGGCCTCTTCAAAGAGCTATTTGCCTCACTCCTCAGTTGGCAGCTGTGCCCTTAGCTTCTTTCTCTCAAGGCCCTCTGCCTGTAGGGGGTTTGGCGGATTTATGAGCAGTCGGTCTGTGATCACTTTCTCGCATTTTATGGAAACCCAGCAAATGTGTTAGTGACCGATGCACGTAAAATCAGCATCACTGGCACGTCTGGTCTTGGCTTTGCTATCATCAACAGAAGAGTTTGGTGACTCAAGGGACCTTTCACCCTGACCCACTCTCTTAGGGAGATTCTTCCCTGGGAAGTCACAGTCTGAACTTAATGTCGGGGACAGCAGGCTTGACTGGGATCCGCAGCATATGGGTCACTGTGCTCAGCAGTGGGGGGATACCAAAAATAGTAAAGACTAATCTTTTATCCTGTCCTCCAAGGAATATCTCCCTCCCCTCAAAAATCATCTTGGTCACTGCCTTAATGCAAATAGAAAAACAACAAGCGGTCCGGTATCCAAGCAGGGCACCGCCAGGAAGTTGTCGAACCTCAGGTCAATTACCCGTGTAACTATTATGAAGAGCCTTACTGATGAAATCGTTAGCCATGTCCTTGGAACATATGAGATTCTGAAAAGGATAAATTCATTACATTTTTATTTTCTTTAGAACATTTTTACCGGGGAGCCTGGGTGGCTCCGTCGGTTAAGGTTCCAACTTTGGCTTAGGCCATGATCTCACTGTTCATGAGTTCGAGCCCCGACTCGGGCTCTGTGCTGACAGCTCAGAGCCTGGAGTCTGCTTTGGATTCTGTGTCTCCCTCTCTCTCCGCCCCTCCCCCACTCATATTTTGTCTCTCTCTCTCTCTCTCTCTCTCTCAAAAATAAACATTAAAAAAAGGAATCTACAAATTAATATGCTTTACTGTCTTAAAATATCTTTTTTTCAACATCATGAAAAAAACTCCCTTCACACAACATCACATCCCTAAAAGTTGGCCCATGGAGAACAGACAGGTAAATTGCCAGTCTATTCTGAAAAGAAATTGGGTCAAAATTTGAAGAAGAAAAAAAAAAGCTAGCTATGAGTAACCTTTTAGGTAATATTTGTAAGTATAGGCTAGAGCCCTGAAGTAGATTTGTTTAAGCTTCTGAAGCTCTCTGCCATCACAGACTTATCACAATAACGTTCAAATGTGTGGGATGAAGTCATGATAATTACGGCGTCCCCAGGACCTGTAGGAACTGAGCCGCAGCGCTAACCCCATGCGGATCCTGGAGTGTTACGTGCGGCAGCCTTCTCGGGGGAACTGCAGTTTTAACAGATGCATTTCAGGAATGCAGGTGCTATGATGTAGTGCTTCCTTCTACACCCTGAGCAGAGCCAGGGAGAAAAACAGCCTGACTGACCACGGAAGCCGACAAAGGGACCAAGCTTCTGAGTCAATAATGGAAGGATCCTCACACCTGGCTGGATTCAGGCATCTGAGAGCTCAGGGGAGAAGGCGGAGAATTTGACATCAAGTCGGCTACCATTTGCGGGTCCTGACACCCGGACACCATGGCAAAGAAATGGCAATTCTATGGTGTGGACATAAACTAGTTGCTCTAAAATGGTTTTCAAAAGAGTCTGCGGAGGTTTGGGTTTGTTTGGTTTTCCTCCTATAGAAACCCGTATCACTTGAGACGATGGAAGAAGCTGAAGCAATTAATTGTGAGCAGTCATCTTTGCAGAACCCATATTCCACAGACTAAAGACGAGCTGTATGCCACTCATTACATGCTATTAACAGGTACAAGGGATTAACGGTGCAAAAACACTATAAGCAACCGGGTGTTGCTAGATTAGCGCAAGCGAATTTTTAAAAACCACCATCATTCAATGCAAATTTAAACCAACTTTGATCTTGTTGATACGGCATGAAGACTTTTTTTTTTTTCCTATTTTTGTGTTTTCCTCTAACAGTCTGACTTGACACAGCCTTACGATTTGAAACACGGAGACCAAAAAGCATAAACCACCTCTACTGCCGTGGCTATCTCCCGGAATTTCCTAGCATTACAGTAAATCTCGCATCAGTATTTGCTTATTCTTCCACCGTGTGGATTACAGCCACCGCCACTCCTTCCCCTCGTCCCATAGCTGCTGCCTCAATATCCTGGTCACACGTGCTATTTGCACACACACACACACACACACACACACACACTCCATGCAACAGAACCCTGTTGCCCTAAGCAACACTGCTTGCCTGATATAAACTGCCATTCTCTTTCTAGAACCTCTGCATCTTATTAAACTTCCCAGTGTTGTGGACCCTGTTACAGAGATCCAGATTTGACCTTCGAGGCTCCCTGTGACTACTGCTAATGAAAGCCAGAAACAATCTCCTGAAAGCAGGACTCTCACACCTACTCAAAGGTCATGCCTTGAGTTTCTATAAGAGGTCCACCCTGGCCTGTTTCAGCATGACTCCCTCACCCACTGCCTACTTTTTTTTCTTTTTCCTCAGAGTTTTGATCATGGGTTTTCATTTATTTACATGTGTCCTGGTTAAATGTCTGCTTCTCCTACTTGCTTGCAAGATTCATGAGGATACTCTGTTTTCTATCACTATATGCCTAGCTCTTAACGCAGTATCTGGCACATGCTCAAAGAAATTTTAAGATTTGATTTATTCTTTTAAGTAAACTCCACAGAACCCAACATGGGGCTCGAACTTAAACCCAAAGATCAAGAGTTGCATGCTCTACGAACCGAGCCAGCCAGGCACCCCAGAAATATTGTCTAAGCGACAGACGCTACTCAGGGTGCAAAGGTGCAAAGGTTCAATCTGTCAAAGCTGGTTACTACCATTGCCTTATGCATCTTTCGTCTGGAAATGCGACTAACCTGTTCTACCCGTGTTCTTAGTGGCTGGTTAGTCTGACTTAGTTTTCGCTTCTTGGTCGGCCATCATGCTGCTGGGGGAGCAGAAACAGTATCAATTCGATATGAAGCTCCGCCTTCACTGGGCTTATCATCTACGAGCAGCACCATGCAAAAACTACATAAGGGTCAATATTATCTGGAGTGTTTCTCTGGGTCTGCACAGTCATCAACACATGGAAGCTTCTGGGTGACCATCTTCAAGACTTCTGCAATGCTTGAAGCCAGACTGGAAAAGTTTTCTCACAGTTAAGAATTACATCTAGCTTCCACATTTTGAGGAATGTCAGACTATAAGATGCCGAACAAAACCACAAAACTGTGATTCACCCCAAGTGATAGGGAGGGGCTGAACATCCCTCACCTGGCAGAGGCATCTAAATTTAGGAGGTCTGCCAAGTAAGCAATGCTGTGTTCCTGTCAATCTCCCTCAGGGTCCACAGCCAGGGCTGTGGTCTGTGGACGAATCGCTCAATCATCTGGCCAACGGTATTTACTAAGCCATCGTGTTGGGTCCCATTCTGGCACATGGGGTCTAGCAATACACAAAACCAGACAAAACCTCTCACGGAGCTTCTAGTAGGTGGAGACAAACACCAGGCCAATAAATGAACAGGGAACGCACCAGGCTGGTTCTGCTGGGGGAGCAGTCCGGGATGGACATACGTCAAAGGCGAAGTCCTGAAAATGGAACGGAAGTGCTGATGGGTTCGAGGAACAGTAAGCGGGATGGAACGAGGAGCAGAGTGGAGAAAGAGAAGAGTAAAAGGTGACAGTGTCAGGGAATGGAGGGGAGGGAGGCAGGGACAGAGAAGGTAGACAAGTACATCCTCTAAAAGTTTAGCTTCTACTCCCATAGGAAGCCCCCAGATGGCTCTCAGCAGAGCAGTCATAAAGCTGCATTTTGCTTGAACAGGATAACCAACTGCAGTGAGAAGAATTAACTGGGAGGGAGGGAGACAGGGAAAGGGAACTTCCTTTAACACCTGCCACACTGCAAATAGTAAAGCTTGTGTTCCACATTGCAACCAAAAGGCATGCTGGAGCATGTGATTCATCTGCCCAAGGACTGGATTAAGCACCTTTCCACCAATAGAGGCCAGAATCACTCCTTATTCATGTTTCTTCTTTTGAAGGAAGATGATATATCAAGATTGGACAGTCCTGGTTTCCATGCCCACCTGCCACCCTTGTAGGATGGGAGCATGGACCAGGTAGGTTTCCTCCTTTAAAAAAATGGGGGCACCTGGGCAGCTAGGTCGGTTAAGCATCAGACTTTGGCTCAGGTCATGATCTCACGGTTCGTAAATTCCAGCCCTGCATCAGGCTCTGTGCTGACAGCTCAGAGCCTGGAGCCTGCTTCAGATTCTGTGTCTCCCTCTCTCTATGCCCCTCCTCAGCTCGCACTCGGTCTCTCTCTCACTATCTCAAAGATAAACAAACATTAAAAAAAATTTTTTTAATTAAAAAAAAAAGTGGGGGGTGCACCTCAGTTAGTTAAGCATCCAACTCTTGATTTCAGCTCAGGTCATGATCTCACAGTTCGTGGGATCAAGCCCAACATTGGGCTCTGTGCTCTGCTTGGAATTCTCTCTCTCCCTCTCTCTCTGCCCCTCCCCTGCTCTCTCTCTCCCTCTCTCTGTCTCTCAAAATAAGGAAACATTTTTTTAAAAAAAGATGAACATACCACTCATTGGGCATGGGGCCTGGCAGAACATGCAGGTGATGAATAAAGGAGAGGTGTTACCATTATCATTTTAGTGACAATGATGGGAGACCCCAAAGTTTTGTCAAAAATCCACACATTGCAAGATTCTATGAAGACACAATAGTATCTTTCTCACTAATCTCACTGCCAAACCCTCTTTCAAGTACGAGTGACTTTTTTGAAAGCCGATTCAAGTCTAAATACTCGTATTTCATCTGGACATTACTTCATGAGATTTAGCAAGGAAGCCAACAGCTGTCCCAAACAGATCAAAGATGAGTTTCAGCTACGGACTTCCAACTCCCTCACTCTTGGTGAAAAAGATAAAATGATGTTCAACCCCAACCCAGTGCCAAATGCTGTAATTGCTCTATTCGGGATATTTTTCAAGATAAATTCTTATTTTTTAGCAAAATGTATCTTCTCTTTACAAAAATACCTACAAAAATATTAATTTTTAAAGTAACCTAGAAAACCAAAGGTTTCATTTGATGGACACATTTTATCGTGTTTTTAAGAACTCAGGCTTTTCCATCATGTTCCATCATGTACCGGATACCTCTGGTTGCCTACTCAACACCCACTCCCCTTTAACCCTTGCTAGCAAAGCTAGTGTGTCCATCCCGTCACACACTTCAAGGGATGGTGGGTGACCTTGCTCTCAGTTCACGTGTGAATCCTGAATGAGACGATCACTATGTCCAAGGTCTGGTTCCCCGTCAAGTGAGCCAACCCCGGAGGCAGGTCTGACTCTCAGACTCAAAACAGGATTGAATATTGATACTGGTGGTGGCTATGTGTTGGAGGGACACTGGGGAAGTGTGCCTTGCTCCCAAAAAGGAAAACGCCAGAAGAAGAGACCTTTCTGTCTCTGCTTTTGCTACATCCGGATAAGGAGTTGGAAAGTGTGGCTGGTGCTGCTATGAGCGTAAAGCAAAAAGAATCTCACAGAAGCAGGAGCCACTGAGAACCAGAGCACTGCACTGGGACATCTGGAGCCTTCTCTACCTCTGGACCACTTGTTACGTGAAAGAATTAATTTCCTCCTTGCTGAAGCCAATTAGAATCGGGTGTTTCTGCTACCAACAGCTTGCTAAAACATTGTTTTAATACATTACTACTAATTTTCTTTTCATCCAGTACTACTGCTGAAAATGTTTTGATACATGACATCACATTTGTACAAAAAAAAAAACAAAGAGATGCCCTTTTTCCCCTCACTTCTTTTTATCGTAAGTGTAATGTACATTCCCTTCTGAAAATCATTTTTTAAATCTCATAAATGACTTGAGTAAAGTCTGAGTTTTTCCTAAACCATGTCTCTATTTATATGAAACTTACACGTATTTCAGTTTGGTTATTTACAAAAGCTAATGAAAACTCTGTGCCCACATATGTTCATGGTATTTTGATAACTAGAAGGTTGGAAAGATTTCCTGCAAACTCTGAGTTGTGCTTTTATTCTGGAGGTATTCAGGGCCTCACGGGTTTATAGGATTTCTGTGGAAAATGAGTTTCTTTTGAGCTTTTTTCCTGAGTCCTTCCCAAAGGCATCAGGCTTTCCACACTTTTCCCTGAGCATCTGAAGAAACTCACGGGGGGGTTGTGAGCACACGCAGACAAACACACACGTGTGTAAACCTAACGTTATCACAAGTTCTGTCTTTGGAGCCAGCAGTCTAAGTATAAAAAGGAGTTGGAATCCAAAACCTTTGCCTAGCCAGTTTTCTAGATGACAGAGGTCCTGAAAAATGGACTCACAGAAGTTGAGAGTAGTTGTGGTATGCCAACAGACGGTGCTTCCGGCCTTTCAGCACACAAAGAGAAGATGTTTATTTGCTTGCTTTCTTAGACACACATGACCTAAGAAAGCATTCCTCACATACCTCCATGTTGACCTTTTTTTATATGTACAAAAGCAAATCTCTACTGGAGTCAGTTATCTCAATGCCAAATGAATTTCCTTCGACATGTATTTGATAGAGTCCTGTTAATTTCGGCTTTCAAGGCAACTTATACACTCAAGCGATAGAAACTGCTTTCAATCTCCACAATAGAGTCTGCACAAAGTAAAACAAAGACTTTTTGCTTCTCCACTCGTTTGAGAATATTTGCCATTTATAGTTGACATATGGCTGTTCAGCCCTTGCAGCTGGCATAGCCCTTGCTCAGTCGGAGAACCCTTCGCGGTAAAGCAGGTGCTTGTCAATGGTGCTGGGACGCTCTGGTGACTTAGGAGGCTCACCACAGTAAATCGATCACTTCAGGAGATACACGCTTCCATTTTACCCTTTTTCTGTCAGTGCTATTTCTCACCATAGCAGAAAGAATATATTCAAGGTAGGAAACCACTGTGGAATGGAAACGGCCTCAAACGCCAGCAGAGGCCTCAAGTCAGACATGTTGTAATAATAAATAGTACAGTCCTTGATGGGGACCAGCAGGGCAACAAGCAGCACAAGACAGAACTGCTGTGAGAACCAACTTTTCAACACTCCATCCTCTTGTCTTCACCATCCTACCCATTACCTTCTTAGCTCCTTTCAGAATTCCATTCCCTCTTGGTTTGCCTCTCTTCATTTTTTTCCTGCCATTGTCCTCTGCAAAGTTGAACCATGCAAGAAACACTTAAAACTGACAAGTCAATTGCTTTCATTTCCACGAGAACGTGAATGTTTCCCATTGGGCTTCTGGCATTTACGTCACACACACCTGAGTCAATGATTGATTGGAAGGACTAAGGTCACCAAATGCTATGTATCTTGCTTTATAGGACTGAGTTTTATTCTGAAAACAAAGAATTAGAAACACGGAAATATATTTTGTGATTTTTTTTTTAAGCCTCTTGGACTTTTGAGTGACAGAGGACAATGATCTGGCAAAAGGCCCAGAAGTAGAAGAACAATTCCTAAAAAATGAAGATGGAAAATTCTTTTTAATTTTTTTTTTACATTTATTTATTTTTGAGAGACAGAGAGTGACAGAGCACAAGTGGGGGAGGGGCAGAGATAGAAGGAGACACAGAATCCAAAGTAGGCTCCAGGCTCCGAGCTGTCAGCACAGAGCCCGATGCAGGGCTCAAACTCACAAACCTTGGGACATGACCTGAGCCGAAGTCGGACGCTTAACCGACTGAGCCACCCAGGCGCCCCTAAGATGGAAAATTCTTAATCCATGTAACCCCAACAGAAGGTATGAAAACAATTTATTTTGTTTCTATAACTTTTCAAAAGCTAGGAGATCTGAAACAAAAGAGAGAAGAGGTGGATTTTAGGTGGAATTAATTTTTTATTATTTCCCTACTATAATATTAAAACATCCCTAATCTATAAAGCACATTCCAATACTGTTAGTTTGAATATCTGACTATCTTAATGGCAACCTCATATAAAATGCATGGTGACTTCATTTGCATTAGAAGCTCTTAAATTCAAGGCAAGTCAACTTAATTTAGCTCTAAATATGCCCTACAAGTCTAAACCACAAAATTTATGGTTTGCCTTCTCACGGAGAAATATGCTTTGATACCCAATTTTTTAAATTAGTTGTCAGAAAACCTATCTAACGGCTGATATATAAGTAGACTATATCAGATATTCCAGATTTGTCTTCGCTATAAGCAAAACTAAGCAAATAACAAAGGAATATCAACACACTTGATTTATGTATGTATTGACCTAATGAGGAAAAGTCCAGATAAATTTATAATTTATTATAAAGTATTCACTTTTATAGTATTATTTGAAATACTGTCAACGGGAAAAAAATATTTCAAGACTAGTTTAGCTGTAAAGTATCATTTTGCAATGATTTATGTCAAATTCAAGGTAGTTCATAAAATCATACTTTAAGCTAGTGAGGTCTGAAAACAAAGACTAGGGGAAAACCCTTAGGAAGTGAGGAAATATTTTAATTTTCCCTAGTGAAGTCCTGTTACTTCAAATACGCGAAGTTTGTTGTAGACAAGGCATATCTGTAGTTATTTCTGGATGCCAGAAACACATTAATACTCTCTAATGACTTAATCAGCCTTATTACTCTGCTTGCTTTCTCTTTATGATGAGATGTCTATGAATCTGTTACTATCCCTTCAGAATTGTGTGGGACATTTCATCCACCCTTCCTAATGGTCTGCTATCACTTCAGATTCACCTATTTGGTGATGTGCAACCGTACTGATTTCACTGTGAGAAGCTTCTGCTTCCAGACCCGCTTACGACACACCTCAATCACTAACAACATTCCAAAGCCAAAGTCCCCTTCCTCCCTGCCCTCAACATGGACCACAATTTTCTACTTTCATCTAGACTGAACTACTTCTTTGCTTTCCTATGTTTCAGCTTACTTTTACCCCCTGCCCCTTTCCAAATCATCAACTTCCCTCCTGCAGGACTTTTTAAAAACTCTGACCTGAAAAACCCAAAGTAGTCCCATGGCGTATCTTTATCAGCCGCTTCTTGGGGCTGGGTCTAAATACGGAGCATATATGACCAACGCGGGGTTCAGCTGAAAGATCTCCTCTTTTAGGGTAGGTATTCTAACATGTGAACATTTTTATTAAAAACAAGTGCCACCTGGTTTGATAGGTCCCCACCAGTCCAAAAAAAAAAAAAAAAAAAAAAAAAACAACCTCATGTTAGACTTCAAATAATGAGAAACAATCTTCTACTAAATTAAGTCACTGATATGAGGCATGTTTGCCACAGCAGCTCATAGGACTCGATCACAATGCTCTAAAATTACAGTTAATGGATACATAGTGCTTTGCCATGTGACAAATTTAAGTACCCTACACTTGCAAACTCATGACTTAATCCTCACAGCAAAGGTAGTACAGATGAGAAAGTACTATTAACGCCCCATTCACAGCTGAAATACACGTAGGACGTGAGATCGAGAAGACGTGTAGCCTCTCCAAGACGGTCCAGCTATTAAGTGGCAGATCCAGATGCAAACTCTGGTTCTCAGGCTCCACAAGCCACGCTCTTAACCACTGTGTTATTCTTCTTCTCTTCACTTTCATCATTCAAAGCAATACTAATGTGATCAGGGAGAGCACAACTGAGGTGGAAAATGAAGGTGGGGGAAGGTTCAGGGTCTAAAGTTAAAGTCGGAGAGTAGAAGCTTAACGGTATCGTTGACACAACCTTCTGTATGAAGACTGAAACTTGTCAAGCCACACAGAATCTTCATTTCTTTTTCTTTTTAATTTTTTAAGTTTATTTATTTATTTTGAGAGAGACAGAGAGAGCAAGCAGGGGAGGGGCAGAGAGAGAGAAAGGGAAAGAGAGATCCCAAGCTTTCATTGCACTGTCAGTGCACAACCCCATGCGGGGCTCTAACTCATGAACCAAGAGATCATGACCCGAGCTGAAACCAAGAGTCGGTCACTTAACCGACTGAGTCATCAGGTGCCCCCGGAATCTTCATTTCTTGATTTTCATTAGACTTTGGTTTCATAAGATGACAAGAATTTGTCTTCATTTGTAAAATATGTGGTTTGACAAATTTAATTCCTTAGGAGTAAAAAACTAAGGAATCTATGTGAGTACTCTTTGCAGACAGAAGGTAGACTAAAGAATTCCTTATTTATAAAGGAAGCATCACCCTATCTAAACATTTCCCTGTTCACAGGCACACGGTCACAATGCCACATAATACGGCACCCTTTGGAGGAGTGCAGTAAGGACCCAGGCAGGGTCAGGACACAAGAGCTCTTCAACACGTACCAAAAAATACACCGCTGTTCCCAGGACCAATTCCCACCAACGTTTCTTGAATTAACCTGAACTTATGTTGGTTTGGGGCTTTATTTTATTCTATCTTTTGATAATGGAAAAACGTACCGATTTTCACTGCAAACATGACAACAGGCACAAACATTGTCCCTGAAATCCTTTGTACCCATAGACAGCAGTCAAAAAAAATAAATCAGGGACATCTGAGTGGCTCAGTGGGTTAAGTGTCTGACTCTGTCTGGCTCAGGTCATGATCTCACAGTTTGTGGGTTCAAACCCCATGTCAGGCTCTGTGCTGACACCTCAGAGCCTAGAGCCTGCTTCAGAGCCTGCTCTCTCTGGCCCCTCCCCACTCATGCCCTGTCTTTGTATCTCTCTCTCTCTCTCTCTCTCTGAAAAATAAACATTAAAATTTTTTTTAAAAAAATCAAAATTTTAAGGAGTGCCTAGCTGGCTCAGTTGGTAGCCCATGCGACTCTTGATCTCAGAGTCATGGGTTCAAGCCCCACGTTGGGTGTAGAGATCACTTAACAAATAAAAATAATAAAATAACAGATTTTTTAAAAAAGTTTTTCAATGTTTTACTTATTTTTGAGACAGAGCATAAGCAGGGGAGGGACAGTGAGAGAGAGAGTGAGACACAGAATCCGAAGCAGGCTCCAGGCTCTGAGCTGTCAGCACAGAGCCCGACGCGGGGCTCGAACTAACAAACCGTGAGATCATGACCTGAGCCGAAGTCGGACGCTCAACCGACTGAGCCACCCAGGCGCCCCTAAAATAACAGATTTTAAGATGCCTTTCCTTTGCATAAAACTTAATTTTGTCACCCTTTATTTCACAAAAAGAATCCAGTCTGAAGGATATGCTTTGTTCTGATCTCATTAAATAAGAAATAAGATGTGTTCTTTTTACAATCATTAATTGTTCTTTCCTTCCACCGACATAAGTCAGACACACATCCAACAATGACACCAACTAACTTTTAGTGAGTATTTATTTACTACCACTGGGCTCCATACAAAATATTTAACACATATTCTCTCATTTACTCTTGACAACAATCACTGTGATTATCCCCCATTTCACAGACGAGCCAAGTGAGAGCTTTGGAAAGATAAAGTGACTTTTGCCCTTTATCATGCAGACAAGTTCAGGAGTCAGGATTGGAGTCCTGGCCAGGTGATGCCAGTGCCCACACCTGTAGCCACCGGGCTCCGTCCATCCTAACAGATGGTTTGTGAGCTTTCGTGCCACCAGCTAAGAGTCACATGGAGGTAACCCGTCTGGGTTCCCCCACCAGGGCCCCCGATTTTGCAGTTACTCTCTTCCTTAAAACGCCACCTGAAAGGGTGTGGGCTCCCCTCCCACTTTCGGCTGAGATGCCCACTTCCGCCTCTCTCATCTCCAGAGACTCCTGAGGGCTCGTCCAGCTCCAGTTTCCTGCTGCACCGATCTGTCTCTGGGCCACCCCTTGCCTTCGCACCCCCCTCCCCGTGCTCGGTCCCCACCAGGCCTGGCTGGCCTCCTCTCACCAGGTAACAGACCTCCCACCACCCACCCCCCCACCTCGTGGTCAAGAGCCGCGCCAGCCTGGTCTGAGGGCAGGAGGCAACTCTGCCGAAGCAACAGATGCACAAGCTGAGAAGGGTGCAAGGCAGGCTGCGGCCGGCCCACGTCCTCACCCGGGCCCCAGACTCCCCCACCCGGGCCCCAGATTCCCGCTGCAGGCGCACCACGCCACTTGTGCCGGGCGCCCTGCACACAGGGGCGGTCCCCGGGCGTCCCCGCATCTCCTCCCCAAGGGCCGAGCTCTCAAAAGGGGAGTTGAAAGAGGCTCCGGTCAAACTGTCCCTGTACTACGAGTCAATATGGTCAGTGACTTCCTTAGGAAGAGGATGCGCCACAGCAGGGACTTGTGCCCAGGAAGCAGCTGCGGGGAAGACGTGCACCACTTCCTTAACTGAAGGCATTCACCACGGCCTACAGGATCCAACGGTCCATCTCTCTGCGTCTCCCTCTCTCGCTCATATACACGGACACTGGACACACACACGCACACACGCACGCACGCACACACACACAGCCAGCAGCCGGAACACCCAGCCCTCCCTCCAAGGCCCGTGTAAGTAGAGCTAGTGGCCACTTACTAAGCAGGAAGGGCAGGGTCAAGCCACTCGGCTTCCTGTTGAAGGCCGCCTCAGGCGTTCCCACTAACTGATAACGAGAACACACTCACAGTTCCCTCGCAGCACCAGCCGCCAAATGAAGAAAAACGGCACCGGCGTGGCTCAAGCTGCCTTTTTTGACCGCAGCGTTTTTAAAATGATTTACACCATATCTGCTTTCAAAACGGATTTGAAGTGAAGATCTGGTTTCTATGAAATACCCCCAACACCAACTGCCTAAACCAGTGCCTGACGCCGAGTATCACTTGGTGATTCTCAGCAAACCTATACTCTGGTTCCTATCCAAGAAAAAAGTGGCAACAGTATCCCTGTTCTCCTCATTCCCTTTACTTTCCACATCTGGACCGTCACTGTAACCAGTTCCCTGTCACAAGTGCCCGGAGCACTGGATTTGAATCTAGTTATCAGACACGGGCGCGCGCGCACACACACACACACACACACACACACACACACCCCACTACCTTTATGGAAATGTCTTCAGATTCTCTGATTACATAGTTACTTAGAAATCACCCTCCGCTACATCAACATATACAAACAAAAAGAAAACACCACATAAAGTCTTAAGGTTCGTTGAACCACTCTCAAATAAAAGTGTCAGTATTACTTTGTGCTGTAAGAAATCAAAAACATAAGTGCTTACTAACTGTATTTAAGAACCACTGCAGTAAGGCTTGAAGAGAAAGATGAATTTGCAATGGAGAGCCATCGATCTGCAGCATGGGTAGGGTAACTGCAGAAGTTTAGAATTATCCCTCTCCTAAAACGCAAACAGAATCAGCAAGCAAATAATTTTGGCTTACAGATTCAATTCCAATCATCTAACAAAAGAATTTACTCCAACTGGGAAGTTATGACCAGCATGGGGGGTCATCAATAGAGAGCAAATTTTTCTGATTTCAATACCTCCCCTCTCTTCTGCTAAACAACCTCTTTAGGCTTGGCAGACAAAGCCTTCTGCATTTTTCTAAACACAAACTCAGTATTTCAACAGCTGATAGAGAAATTCATTCACCCAGAAGAGTCTGCTGTCACAGAAAATGTTCTCCAATAGTAGAAAGATTACATAATGCCAATCTGCACAAGAACGAAGGAATCAGGCTTCTGAAGACAAAATCAGCGTACAGACCTCATTTTCTTGCCAGGTGACTGAACAAAAGAAAGACGTGAGCAAAACTTTGGGGAGCTATTTATTTCAACAAGTATTTTTTGTCTATTTTGGGCCTAGTGTATGCTAAGAGCTGAGGATACACAGATGAAAAGGAATAACAAAGAAACAATTTATTATTATTGAAGCTCCAAGCCAACTCTAAAATCAAATTTCATATGCTACCCCACCAAAAACACCAAATATGGAAAATCAGAAGTCAATATGAATAATGAAAGAACAAGGTCCCGTGAGTGAGTTAGTTCCCTACTCGGAAAACAAAATAATGTTATTATTACGTCCTAGTAGGACGTAACACTTAATAAATGAGTATCTAGTCTTCCTGAAGCCAAAACAGATTGATCCCTCATCAGTTTTAGATTATAACTTAAGAGTAAATTAATATGCTTAGAAAGTACTCACTGCACACATTAACAAATAAATTTGCTCTTACGAGTAGAACAAGATACTTTTATTTGAGAAAAACATCTAACAAAGGTTCAAATATTAGAAAACAGAAACTATTAGTAACCAAAATCTGATATACCACCTTAAATTACAATTGAGAGCAGTAAAAAGGGAGTAGCATTAACAATTCATTTGTTTTCCTGGACTGAACACTATGGGATCATCCATAGGGAAAAATCTAATGTAGAGCAATAAAAAATAGGCCCACATATTTATGGCAGTGGAATTCACAGAAATGCATCAGTCCACGGGTAAATCTAACGATCCAACAGTTCAGACACAGAAACCAAAGCAGTTTTAAGGTCTCTTTACACAGATCATTAGAGAAGATTGTGCGGCAGATGCTATATCACATTTACGTCTCAAGAAAGACCATGTGGCTCAGAGATAAGGGAAGGTTTTTGTGTCAATTCAAGTGAAGGTGGTTGCCACTAGAATAACCGTAACTGTAATAAAAGAAGCCTGTTTGATGATACATGTAGAAGACAAAGAGTAAGCGAAAATGAATACATAATTACAATGTGTCACCTCGCTGACATGGATTACACCAACAAGCATAATAATTTGCTAAGATTACAGACGGATAATTAGCCTTCCAGTGTGGGACTGATAATACATAGTCCCATTAGCATTCACTTAAGATTATTTTAGACAATAACTATGAATGCTTGCTCAGAAAGAGTCATAAACAGGAAACTAGCTTATTCTTAACTATTCATCTTTTAATTTGGTAGAATTTACTAAAATAACCTTCCCTCTTAAAAGACACATCCTAAAACCCTACAAAGAGAAAACGTTTAAGAGCATGTAATCCCCAGTGAGATTCAAAATATCTAACAATCAAACAGTATACACCTAACAACTGGATCAGAGACACCAACCAATCAGAACAGACATAGTAACCAATCAGAACAAATGTACCAACCGGTCAAAACAGATACACCAACCAATCAGAATAAACACAGGGTTAAAAACAGAAAAACAAATCATGCCCCCCTAACGTTGTGATTAACTGAGTAGCAATCATCTAATTCTGTCAGAATACAGTAAAGAAATAAAGAGACTAAACAAAGACATTTATTTCTCTACAATTATTTCTATAAAATAAGGCACTAAGGGTCTTGAGTTTGGTCAAGAAACAAATATTCCCACACAGTGGATTATTAGAATGCACTCAGTAAGCAGAACAGCTATCGATAATCATGAGGCAGTATAAGCCAGTGAAATTATAAAAAGTGTTATTTTGAATTGTCATGCCCCTTTGTACTTTTTTTGTTTTGTTTTCAAGAAGCCATCTATTGAGTTGAAAGGCCCAAGTTTTCCTCTAGTCCCGGCTCCTATTAACTGGAAACTGAGAGGGGAAGAAAAAGAAACATTCGCTAAGATGCACTCATGTGCTTGTCTTCATCATCTTCTCTACTCTTCAGGACAACCCATAGACTGTCCTGTCCCACAAGATCCTTAGATTAAAAATAAAGAAGCTGGGGCTGTGAGGCCTAAAAACTTCACCGGTGCAATAATACTTGTAAGTTGTAGGACTAACTTGGAGGACTCTACTCCACCAGGTCACATAACCTCTCCGGGCCACTCACGATGGGGACTGTGTATGTTTACTCCCATCACAATCTTTTCTGTTTCGAATGAAATCACACAAGTGGAAGGGCATCACAACGTAGAAGGGTTGTATAGGTAGTCAGAAGACAAGGATTCGTCAATATGGGAGAACCTGATACTATTTTTCAGGGATTTTCACTTTTTTCTTTGAATTCTTTTTACTTGAGCAGTCAAGTCTTCCACACAAGACTATTCAGTAGGTGATGAGAATGAATCCAAGGAAAACATGTTTCCTCCCCCCCAAATGACAGTCTAATTGAGACACAACTTTATCACTTATTCCTTGCTCTAAGCCACCCCACAGAAAGGATCTACAGAAAGAGATTGCACCGTTTGGGAAAGCCAGGGAAGGACCAAAGTGGACAGGATTATGAAATGAATATTTAAAACGTTTATGGACCCAAAGAGAAGAACCCAACAGAGGAACACAAGACATACCAAAAAAAAAAAAAAAAAAAAAAAAAAAATCAAGAATCTTGATTTAGTTGCTGGTTTTACTGGAAGTATCTTCCGTAACCTTAGGACCCAACCGAACACCAAACCAGACATTGGGTACGGAGGCAAACAATGGCTGTGATGTCCCTGATCTCTTATAGTCCTTTTGACATAGACCTACTTTTCGAGGATGAGCTAGGATACTGTACTTTCTCTGTGATATTCCGTAATTGTGCCAGCATACAATCATGCCTTTAGATAAATTCCAGTATCTACAAGATCATACCTTTTCAATGAGGAATCTGCACTCCTAACTTGTACAATCTGGCAACAAGAGGAAACAGATGAAATCAAGACTGAGCAGGGGGGGGGGGGAGGGGGGGTGATCAGATATCCAAGTATCACTGGACAGCCCTGAACACTTACAAATGGATTCCTATCATTTTCATATTGACTATCTTTCATCCCCACCTAAATGATTAATTGAGGGCCAAGACAAAGTCTCACATTTCCTTTCAATGTGAGAAAGGACAACGTGAACCACAGCTTCTCCCCAGGCTTGAGCTCTGACTGTCCACCATGGCAGCTGGTTTCATAATGCACATTTATCGGCTGCCTTCCCTGACCTGTCTCACGTCTCTACTCTCCCATCAATGCTTCCTGCACAGACCTAATAAACAGACATGTGACAAATATAAAACATCCCAGGCATTCAGACATTCCAACTAATACAGAGATCAGAGCTGTTCAGGAAGAGGTAGCTTTACACAGGCAGAGATGTTGGGGCGGGGGGCAGGCAGGGAAGCAGCTGGCAGGTAGAGGGGATAAAGGTTGGGGGGAGGGGTGGAAGGGAGGACAGCAATGAAGATGTGAAGATGGAAAAAGGAAGGAAAAGGCTTAATGCCCAAGAATTGGGTTTAGCCAGGGTGTCATATGCTTGAAGGTGAGCAGTAAGAAATAAGGCTAGAAAGGAAGGGTGGGATCAGATGACCTTGACTGACAGATGAAGGTATCTGGCCCTTATTTTACAACTAATGGGAAGAAATTAATGATCTGAACAGATGACAGTCATAATCAATACAGTGTAAAAAAAGTCACCTGAGAGCAATGTGAAAGGTGTAAGGAGCATGGGGAGTTCGTGTCCCCACTATCCCCCATTGTCCATCACTCCTGTGAGCTCAGCATGTTGGGGAAGTGGGGGTTTGCGGTCCTGTCTGGAGGAAGAGGCCTATGACCAGCTGAAGGATAAATAACAGAGCACTCTATGCAGACAGAATAACGTCTGGCTCCCAGCAATGACCAAGACGTATTACAGAAGAAAAATGCTAATGCCATCACTGTGCATTTATTTGGATAGTGACTTGGTGCTTTCGAGGAACTCACCTGAACACCATCCCGGCTCCTCTCACACCCAGAGCAGCCTCTGGTGCCAGGCCAGGCTGCAGTGTGAATACCCAGGCCCAGAGCACTACACATGAACCAGATTGAGAGCTTTAGAATCTGATGATGGGGTCTGAGTCAGGGGTCCCGGGACCACTCCTAGGTTCAATGGTTCACCTGGTAGCCTCCTAGGACTCGGCATACAGTTGTCCTCAGGCTGTGATTATTACAACAAAGCAAAATCTGCAACGGGAAGAGGCTGATGGGGCGAGTCTGGAAGAAGCCAGGCATAGGCTTCCGAGGGACCTTTCCCGGTGGAGTCCCACAGGATGCACTTAATTCTCCCAGCAACAAGCTGTGACAACACATGTGAAATGCTGTCTTCCAAGGAAGCCACCTGAGTCTCCAAGTCCGGGATTGTTATCGGGGGTCAGTCAAGTAGGCAGTCTGCCTAGCACCTGCCGAAATTCCAGACTCCCAAAAGGAAAGCAGGTTTAGGTGCCATGAGGCACTCTCATCAGTTCTGACAGTGTAGGAACTCTCTAGAAACCCAAGTTCCCAGCCACCCACCAATGGCAAATCCTGCAAGCCGACCTTTCTAAGAAGAGCGGTCAGACCTGCTGTGTTAACTCCTCCCCGATCAGGGTTGCAACACATTCTAATTCTAATCAGACTACTGACTTAAAGCCCTATTTAACCAGATGCAAACTGCCATAAAGAGGTATTCTAGGGAGGTTGGTCAAGTTAAATACAAGGATGTAGGTACATATCCCAGTTCTATTGGGAAAAATGTGCTCTAACCTGTTGGCTAATTTCAGAAAGTAGGAAGACATAAAACAAATCCATTATATATGTATAATAAGAAATGTAATTACACATTTCCATCTGGCTGCAATTATGTCAATAAAAAAAGAAATATATAGCTCCTGTCCCACAAGATCCCAATTCATTAGGAGTGTCTTTTACACGGAGATATGGAACCAACCAGAAAAAAAAAAAAAATTGCCTGTTTCCCCTTCCTCCTCCTCCTCCTCCTCCCCAACTTTCCCCTCAAACACACAAAAAAAAGTTGGCTTTTAAACACACACCAAAAAAAATCAGAAAAGAAAAAACAAACCCTACCACACAATAAGGAATAAACCTACTAGTGCTCCCCCCCTTATCTGCATGTATCTAATTAGTACCGCCTTTTGTTAAAAAAAAAAAAAAAAAGAAGCCTTTTGTAAGCTTACTGCAAAGTTATGAAGGACATAGCGGTGACTACCTATGTGTGGGAATGGGAAACTATTAAAAGTAACAAAGTCAGCTTGGAGACTTCCCTCCTAACTCAGGAGAAGATTTTGCAACCTAATGCACAATTTTCTTAACGTCAGAGATACTGCCGTGGCTGCATGGGGTAAAGACTACACCAGGTGACTGGCTACATTTCTTGGCCTAGGAGCACATTTCAGTCCTTTGCTACTGAGGCGCGGCCCGGCATGCGAGGATGTTACTCCTCGTGAAAATGTGAGAGGGGCCGAGCGTTCTTTGCAACCTAGACTGTCTGGCTTTGCCAAAGCACTCAGCCAGTGCATGCAGACTGTCCCTGCTAAGCAGTAGGGAGATTTTACACACAGAGGCCGGCCAGACTGCATTGTGTACCTAAAAAGCACTGGTACACAAAGTTTTTATGGTTTCAAGATCAGTGAAGTTTTCTTCTAACTTATTCATCATCCAGGGACTATGAGGAAAGGAACAATCAGAGGGGGAAACGCTTGCCAATATAAAAAGACCCAGTATGAACATTTGTCCCTTAACTCATTTTCAGCTGGAAAAAGAACACTTGGGAGCATGGTCAGGAGCCATCCAGAAGATGGTTTTCTTTTGCAAACAAAGGATACTTACGAAAATGGAAACCTTTAGACCAAAATGTTTTATTTTTAATACAAGAAATATAATTGTGTCAATACAGATTCTGCTGCTGATAAATTTATTCACTGCACTCCCTTGTTCAAGCAAGCCACCCACTGGAAAACAGAGAAGACGGGGGGAATCAAACAGCCTCTGCACCATCTGATTTACCATGAGTTCTAAAAATTTATATGCAAGAACACACAATGAGGGTCGGGAAAAGCACTCATGTATTATTAATTTCAATTTCAACAGATATGAACTACACTTCAGTTGCTTCAAGTAAATGTCAGCACAACCACATTTTTTCCTGAAAACGAATCTTGACCATTGAGATTACATAAGGCACACACTTGCTATGAGGGCAGCTCCTGAAACAGCACTTTGGTAAATCAGGGATACTTCCACATGCAATCATTACCTGGCGAGATTCCACACAACTGGGAACGTGGCCATGACTTATCCATACGCAGCCAGTGCATTTTTGAAAACTCAGTTTGGCTTCCAAGGCTGAAGTTTCCAGAAAGGCATGTAATATCGTGTTACCTGTAACACGATTTAGGATTTAGGATTTAGGACACTGTGCCCTGTTACAAATCCAGATAGAGAACCATTTTTAAAACACTGGTGTAAAGGCCAAAAACTGTTTTAGAATAATTCTCATGGGTGACAGAAGGAAACAAAAATGACCTGGGGCGTTTCGACAAGCTGTAATAACTGGGGCTAGAATAGAAGTCATTGTGGTATGTTACCAAATTAATGAGGAAACTAACTTACTCCCGACAGGCTCTTACAAGCAGTGTTAAGCCCACCTTTCCAACAAGGTCAGGTTCAAAACAATGACGCTGAAGTGTTTGAGACGCCTGAGGACCCAGCACACATACACAAGGACTGGGAGAATGCGCTGCCCTCTAAAGCTGACATGCCCCAGTCTTCACAAAGCCACCTGTGTGGTTACAAGTTCTAGAAAAAAGAAGTATCCTGGGCTGACCACTGTCCTGAACTCAATACGCACCCACTGTGAAGAAGGGCCTTCTACCCACAGATGACAGCCTCGTGGGCATAAGCTAGAGTCAATCAAGCAGCAGGGGCAAGGGAGAACAAGATCCCGTCTCAATCCTTTGCCCAAGAAACAGAATTATTTACTAACTGCCATCCCATCATGATCCCCACCATCCAACTGGAAGAACAGAGTTTATTTACATTAAATAATCAGGTAGATTAAAAAAAAACAAAAACAAACAAAAAAAACCTCCACTGAACTATTCAATTTCCTAAACAAAAAAATGTAATGTCATTGTGAAAAATGTGAGCACAATGTTAAACTCTGTAAAATAAAGTTTACAGAATTCTAAGTTGGCTTTCTCTCTCAAAGAAACACTTGCCTTACAGAGAGAAAAAGGAGAGACTAAGCCAATTTGGCTGGGAAGCAAATAGGTAGCAAATAAAATTCGCTTCTCCAAAAATATTCCTTTTCTTCTACGTGGAAATTTGAACTCACACAGGACAAGCAATCAAAAAATGCTCCTTCCTTCCTTAATGACAAGGGACATTACAATATGGTTGCAACCCAAACTTCAGGATGTAATAAGGAGTGACTAACACAGACCACCTACTGTGTGCAATGTTAGGGGTGCTAGTGAGAGGCCCACTTAAGCAACCTGATTTCCTTCTATGACGGGAGACCAGGCCACAGATGAGGAAGGAAAAGCGGGTGTATTGTATCTTCTCTTGATTTCCCTGTTCTCTTTTATACCGACACAAACTAAATATGAGGTCAAATTCAAGTACTGGATTTTCGGCTTTATGTATCTTTTAGGTAAGTAAACAGCGAAGTTATACACTTGGAATCAATCGGAGATTCATACTGAATGACAGACTGTGGGGATCTGTCCTGAAATCTAATACATCCCATGTCTTTACTGACAGTATTAACAAAAACGCTTCTTTTTCCTGATGCAATTCTTTATGAATCTTTCTCTAATAGGTTCATCTATTATCCCCTGAGAATGAACTGGGTTGGATTACAAATGCTAGATGTGAGGGGGAGAAAAAAGTTTAAATGATCTCGACCTTGAAAGGATGTTCCCACAGAATAAAAATGAAATTCAATAGGAATAAGTACCCTCAGTAATCGAGATGGAAAAAATCCGTGCAAATGCATGACAGAGAGAAATGAAAAAATGCAGGGTCTGTATGCAGATCATAGATGACCACAGGTCAAAATGGGGCTGGTGAGGTGGGACTGTATTGAAAAAAATAATAAAGAACAAACAAGGTACAGAAGCCCTCTGCACTCAAAATTGCTGTATTTCTTCGGATGACTTAGACAAAAGACGAAGGTTTCCAGAGTCACGTATACGTCAGTTTCAGAAAAGATACCCAAATACTCTGACCTCATAACTGCACCTCAAGTGCTGGGTTCCATTATTTACTTTCCCAAAAAGAAAACACCTAGGATGACACAGGACAAGATTTCATCCCTGCCTTTTGAGAAATGATGGAAAGAACACCTCATATTTCGCATAAAGAAGAAAGTGAGGCCTAGGAGTGTCATGAGGCCAACCTCAATTATTTGGAGGAGCAGATGTGTTCCAGTGGGTTCCAGAGTCCCAATGTCCCCAAAGAACGAACCCAGGATGAGTTTCAGGACAGACTAAAGTCCAATAGATGAAAATTTCCTCACAAACAAGAATCACCCAAGAATTAATTCCTCTCGGGGAATGATGTGGCCACTACTGAATACAAGCTAACGAGAAATTGGGGGACATTACAGAGGTGACTCAAATATAGGGTACAAGCTTGAACTTTAAAACACATCCTTCACTGAGATTCTATAATTGTAACTCTCCATGAAAAACTTCACATGTGTTCATTACAGTCATCAAGACTCATAGGCCGACTTCCTGGAAAAAAAGCAAAGGGCTCTAAAAAACAGTAACTTCCTTTCTACCCCTCAAAATGTAGGAAAAGAAGAAAAGCAGAGAAAAACCTCATCTGCATTAATAATAGTAAAGGACTGGGGGCGCCTGGGTGGCTGAGTCAGTTAAGCATCCGACTTGGGCTCAGGTCATGATCTCGCAGTTCACGAGTTCAAGCTCCGCGTTGGCCTCTGTGCTGACAGCTCAAAGCCTGGAGCCTGCTTCAGATTCTGTGTGTCCCTCTCTCTCTCTCTCTACCCCACTCTGGCTCGTACTCTCTCTCTCTCTCTCAAAAATAATCATTAAAAAAGTCTTTTTAAAATAGCAAAGGACTTATCCATCAGGAGCAATACAAATGGACCAAATAGAGCCTGCTGGGAATATGCACGCCTCTTACGCTTGTGAAATCGCGCAGAGCTGAAGGAAGCAAGTGGCAAAGGTTCTGAAAGACTCCTGACATCCCCTGACTTGGAAGGGTAAGTAAGTCCTTACTGAAACTCACCTTCCTGCCTCTACGAGCTGTGGAGGAGCTAAGGGGAGAGTGTTGAACAGCCCACCCCCGTGTTTCCTCTGAGCAGGCAGGGTTGAGGGCGGAAAGCACTCCCACTTTACGAAGTGGCCTCAAGGAAATACACCCACAGGGACGCACAGAACCTGAAAGCCATCAACGACAAGGCACTCTCCGGAAGGATTTCTCACCAAAGAGGCTGGCTCGCCCAAAAGAGGAGGAACAAGTGGGCCCGGACGTAAAATACAATGAAACTGAGCAGCAGCAAAGCTCACAGACTGAGGCTGTCCACTGGCACGGAGCCTCCCATACTGCCCTACTCTGGCCAGAGAGGCACTAAAAACAATATATACCATCATCGGCCAGCCCTCCGGCTCAAGTGCTAAGGGAAGGACATGAACCGACCCAAGACAAATAGGGAAGGAAGTCAATGAGATTCCACCCATACTATTTTTGGACAAACGGTAGGGCCAGACAAAATGTGAAACACTCGGAAGAGGACAAGGCGCAGAACACGCGAGAAAGGAAAACGTAGACAACGCTCTGGAAGATTTACTCTAGGAAACAGAAGGAAAGAAAAAAACAACGTATAACGGTTTTGTACTATCAAGAATACTTAAGAAAACGTGAGCTGTTTGACACAGGATATTAAAACATAAAATAAGGTCGAAAGAAAACTGTCAGAGCTAAGGGAGGAAATAAGGAGAAAAGCAGGATATTGCAGAACTTAAAAATGAAGTCGAGGAATAAAAATCGTATCGCAGGGGCACCTGGGTGGCTCAGTCGGTTGAGTGGCCGACTTCGGCTCAGGTCGTGGTCTCGCGGTCCTTGAGTTCCAGCCCCGCGTCAGGCTCTGTGCTGGCAGCTCGGGGCCTGGAGCCTGCTTCGGATTCTGTGTCTCCCTCTCTCTCTGCTCCTCCCCTGCTTGTGCTCTATCTCTCTGTGTCTCTCAAAAATAAATAAATGTTAAAAAAAAAATTAAGAAAAAATCGTATAGCAGAACTCCCGTCATTCCAGCTATGTGCCAACCACGGGCAAGTCAGCATTGCAGGAAAGCTATCGGAGCAAATCACACAAGGAAAAGAATGGAGAAATGAAGCAATCAGATGCAAGTTGACAACTTTGGTAGAGGAAAAACAGAAGTCCAATACGTGAAGATGTGGTGTGACTAAAGAGGAAAACAATTCCTGCGGAACACAGAAAATTACCCAATGGTAAATTGGGGAAAATCTTCGAAATGAAAGGATTAAGATACAGATGGAATGGGTTCACAGTGCTTCAGGATAAATAATAAAGAATATAAAACACTGAAGCAAAAGCCTGGTGAAGTTATTAAAGTTGCATGTTAAAGAAAGAAAGAGACACCCAGATAGAAAAGGCAAATCACAAAGAAAAAACCATTCCGGCTGACTACAGACTTCTCATCAAATTTAGATGCCAGAAAACAATGGAGCAACATCTATCATGTAGCAAGCAATGTGGGCGGAAAAGACGCAAGAATGCTATGTCCATGCAAGCCGTCATTAACGTGTGAATCCCACAGAAAGGCATTCTCGAATACACAGGAAAAATAAACACATTATCCATGGACCCTTCACAAAACATCTATCTGAAAGCAAAATCCAGCCAACTCATAAGTGAATGAAAATAAATAAAAGCATATGATTAAAGAAATCGAAAGAAGAAATATCTGGTGATGAGCATTTATGTAAATACAGAGCTAATGCTAAATATGTAGTTTTAATTACAGACACAAACATATATAAATACTAAAATTTGTGAATGAATGCTGAATAACAAATAAGCAATACATAACAAAATACTTTGATGGGTTTCTTTAGGCTTAACTAGAAATGATTCCCTGTGATCATCCCAGGCACTGAATATGAAATCAAAGGATTAAGAGTTTTAGAAAGTGCAAAAATAAATTAGCTCTGTGTATGAACTTTGCAGAATTACAGAATAATTTGTGAAATGTTAATGTTCCCATCGGCTGCAAGATCAAACGTTAACTCTATGCTGGTGGAAGTGAACAGAAGCAGTGAGAGGAGGAGTAAAAGCAGAAGAAAAACCACTTCAGGGTAAGACAGCAGATCTACTGAATCTGAAGTCAGGAAGTTGTGATCAAGGGGAAGACCAAAATACACAAGATGTGGATTTAAAAAAAAAAAAAAAAAAAAAAAGAGCATGGAAACGATCCTGAATTTATCTTGAATACGAGGTACACCTCTCACTCCAACTAACACAAATATCCTTTTTACACTCAAATTAACAAAGTTTCAGTTTTCTCTATTGATGTTTAGCGTTTCAGTGACCATCAATAAAATTACAGGGACAGACAAGAACCTTCAGAAAAATGTCCTTAGCCACAGATTACTTTACGTTGTTCTTATAAGACTTTTACCATTTGATGGGGTGCCTGGGTGGCTCAGTCTGTTAAATGTCGGACTTTGGCTCAGGTCATGAGCTCAATGGTTTGTGGGTTCGAGCCCCGTGTCAGGTTCTTTGCTGACAGCTTGGAGCCTGGAGCCTGCTTCGGATTCTGTGTCTCCCTCTTTTTCTCTGCCCCTCCCCTGCTCACGCTGTGTTTCTCTCTTTCTCTCAAAAATAAACATTTTTTTAAAAAAGACATTTTTTTTTTTAATCGTTTATTTATTTTTGGGACAGAGAGAGACAGAGCATGAACGGGGGAGGGGCAGAGAGAGAGGGAGACACAGAATCGGAAACAGGCTCCAGGCTCTGAGCCATCAGCCCAGAGCCTGACGCGGGGCTCGAACTCACGGACCGTGAGATCGTGACCTGGCTGAAGTCGGACGCTTAACCGACTGCGCCACCCAGGCGCCCCTAAAAAAGACTTTTATCATTTGATACATTCAGTGTTGTCTCAGGGAAGACAAAAAAGTAAAATACACATATAAAATAAAATGTGTTAAGAGTATTACTAACCATTAAGATTTAGAGAACCCTCTTAAGTCTGTTATCATTAACTTGTCTATAATAGGAGTAAGAAAAATTCAGAACATGCAAATTACACACCAGTAAAGCCGAGAATGGATGCAATACAGATGAGGGATTGGTAAATTATAGCCATAGTGCCAAATCTGGCTTGCTGCCTATTTTTGTAAAAAAAAAAAAAAAAAGTTTCATTTGAACACAGCTGTACCCATTCACTAACAAAGTTTATGACAGAGTTGAGTAGCTGCAACAGAGATCATATGGCCTACAGAGCCAAAAATATTTACTATCTCACAGTTTACATTAAGCGTTTCTCAACCCCTGCTAATAGGTGAACAAATTTTGCTCCATTGTACATGGAGGCAGGAGGGTGGGGAGAGTTGGGGGGAGAAGGGCAAAGTAAAATTAAAAGCAGACTATGTACCTTTCAAATTATTTGAGGTGGGAAACAAAACAAGAAACCCAATACAAACCAAATAACAAAGAAGGGAAAGCAGGAAGGAGGGGGAAATGGAAAGAGGAAGAGAACTGCCAGAAATCAATAGAAGAGTCAGAAGACAGAAATCAGATGCAAAAAACAACAACTGTATCTATATAATATCCACATGTGTAAGTTGAATGAATTCATCTACTGAAGCAAGAAGAGTCTCAAACTGGGGGTAAAACAAAAACAAACAAAACCTCTCAGAGGAGCAACAAAAAGATTAAGAGTAGTTGAAAACAGGGGCACCTGAGTGGCTCAGTCAGTTAAGCGTCCGACTTGGGCTCAGGTCATGATCTCCCAGTTCATGAGTTCGAGCCCCGCGCTGGGCTCTGTGCTGACAGCTCAGAGCCTGGAGCCTGCTTTGGATTCTGTGTCTCCCTCTCTCTCTGTCCCTCCCCCACTTGCACTCCGTCTCTCTCTCAAAAACAAATAAACATTAAAAAAAATTTTTTTAAAGAATAGTTGAAAATAAATGGAGAAACAGACCAAGCAAATGAAAACAAAAGACCCATACGAATCCCAACAAAGTTGAATTCAAGATGCAAAAGAATTGATTTATTTCAAAAAGTAATGTTACACAATGCAAGCTTAATTCTCAAGGACATTTTTAAGGCACCTGAAAACAGAATACTTACATATACAAAACAAAAATCTCTGGAAATACAAGAAATTGTCATAAACATTAGAGTAATGGAAGGCTTCAGCTCAATTCTCAGTACTTGGTTGGTTCACAATATAAACAAGGAGATTCACTACAAATACAAGCAACAAAATTAAATAGCACTCATAATCTTATGTTTTATTATACACACACACACACGCACACACATACACACACTTTATGTATTCATAAAACAGAAACTGACTATATGGAAGACTACCGTTCCAAAAAAGTAAAAATGGATGCCTCGCTGGCTCAGTTGGTCAAGCATACGACTCTTGATCTTGGGTTAAGAGTTCCAGTCCCATGCTGGGTGTAGAGATTTCTTAAAAATAAAATCTTTAAAAAAAAAAAAAAAAAAGCAGGGGCACCTGGGTGGCTCAGTCATTTGAGCATCCAACTTTGGCTCAGGTCATGATCTTGCAGTTCGTGGGTTTGAGCCCCTTGTCAAGCTCTGTGCTGACAGCTCAGAGTCTGGAGCCTGCTTTTGATTCTTTGTCTCCCTCTCTCTCTGTTCCTCCCCCACTTGCACTGTCTCTGTCTCTCTCAAAATAAATAAATAGAATTTAAAAAAAAAAAAGGAAAGGAAAAACAGTACAGACCATATTCTATCAAAATGATGTAAGACTAGAAATAACAAAAATCATAAACATTTAGAAATTTTAAACTATCTTCAACAACCCTGGTTCAAAGATAAAAATCAAAACCATAATTTTAAAATGTCTGTAAAAGAATAATATCAACACTACATAGAAACAAGTAGAAAAATTCAAAGTTTTAAACACTTCTAATTCAAACCTAGAAAATACTAAAATAATCAAACAATTTTAACTCAAGAAAATACAAAAAGTAAAACTAAATAAACCTAGAGAAATTTCAAGAAATAAAATAATAAAGATAAGGCAAGAATAAATAACAAGGGTGCTAAGACCCCACAACGGGAAAAGAATATGTCCTTTCAATAAATGGTACTTGGACAACTAGATATCCACTTGTAAAAAAAAAAAATGAAGTCAGAACCCAACCTCACACCATATACAAAAATCACCTCAAGCTGCGTGAGAGACTTACATATAAGACCTGAATCGACAAAACCCTTAGAAGAAAACATGAAAGTAAATCTTTGAGACCTTGGATTTAGCAAGTTTCTTAAAAGTAAAAGCACAAGAAACCGGAAAAAAAAAGTCACCATCAAAAACATCTGTGTCAGTACAATTTTGCACATGGCCAAACCTGTCCTATAATCTTATCCGTTCTATTTTCTTTTCCCCTTGGACACATTTATCCTAGAGCACTCACTCCATCCTTCTGCAGATAAAATGGTCAATTTTCTAGAAATATCGGTTAATAAAATGGAAGTGAAAAGTGACAAAAACCTAACTAAATCATAAACTGAGGTATTTGTTAGTTATTTTTGTAAATAGGCAGTATAGAAACGAAAATTATAAAAACAGAAATGAATAGAAATTTACCCAATAAAAATGCAAAAAATACATGTTTGGGTTTGTTTGTTTTTACCTATCACATTGTCAAAATGTCACTAACACACATTAGAGGTGGTGAAGTAAATTAATACAAACTATCTGAAAGATAAAGTGGTGATGTGTATCAAAATTTAAAGTAAGTCTGTCATTTGGCTGATGACCTAACTCTGAGGAACTTATCTGCTGAAGGGTCAATTGTACAAGTGTACAAAATGGATCCCCTGCAATATTCACTGCAGCATTAACTATAACTTTTTCAAATGGAATCAAACTAATTCTCCATCAGTAGGTAGAGGTCAGGTGTAAGTGCTAGTAAACGTGCTGGTTAATATTTAACAAGTTCTCCCAGTGGGAGGGGAAAGCCCTGATTGGTAGCACCTGGCAACTTCTGTGATGTAAATACTCCACATCTTGGCTGATTTCAAGCTATCCAAGTGAAGTCACTGAACAGAGACTCGAGAAATGTGTCAAACTTTCATGAGTAGATACAAGCTAACTGCAGCACACCACTGTGAAGACTGAAAAGACGCTGCAACTACAATTAAAAAAAAATACACTGTCGCACTAACAAGCATAAATGTGATGTAAAAGGTTTATATTAACAGGGCAAGATATCCATTCCGTATTACTGGATGAAAAAACCAGTTACATACAGAAGAACTTGTTATACCATCTCTAACAGTATGAACTTCCATGTGTATGTATTTCACTGCCATTTTGGAAGAAAAAGAATCATACAACAGTGATATGTAAACACTACATTCAACCTAGTTTCACCTATAACAACAGTAAATCTGACTTTCATGGAGTATCTAAACCAGAATCAGACCTTTATTTCAAAACAGAATAGAAAAAGATCAACATATTTGGCTTCAAAATAATTTAAAACTTCTGTATTAAATAGTTCAAAACAAAGACAAAGAAAAACAAAACACTGGGGTTAAGTTATTTACAGTAAATATGAAAATGGCATAAACAGACAAAGGAAATGAGACAACTTACAAAATAATAAGTTCAACTAGAAACAAACACATGGGCAAATGATCATTCTCACTAGTGATCAAATAAATGCAAATTTTAAAATCACATACCTTTTTTTTTGCCTGTTAACTCATTAATACTCTCATAATATTGCTCATGATATTGCAAATTGCATACAATCACTTCAAAATGTGTCTTACGTGTGTGCAATCAAGTCATAAAATTTTTCATAACCTCAGACCTAGAATTAACATTTCTATTAATCTATTCTAAAAGCGTGTGTGTGTTTAAAAAATGCTAACTCCGGGGCGCCTGGGTGGCGCAGTCGGTTAAGCGCCCGACTTCAGCCAGGTCACGATCTTGCGGTCCGTGAGTTCGAGCCCCGCGTCGGGCTCTGGGCCGATGGCTCAGAGCCTGGAGCCTGTTTCTGATTCTGTGTCTCCCTCTCTCTCTGCCCCTCCCCCATTCATGCTCTGTCTCTCTCTGTCCCAAAAATAAATAAAAAAACGTTGAAAAAAAAATTTTTTTAAATGCTAACTCCATCACAGCATTATTTTCAAAACAGTAACATTGAGAGAAATCTAGGTGTCCAAAAAAATGAGAGTAAGCAAGCAAATTAATATGTATCCTCTAAAAGAATATTATACAGCAATTCTAAATTCTAAATATTAATATGAAGTCTATACAATCATATAGAAAATGCTTACAACACAATGTTATATTATTACACAGTATTGATTACACCTGAGTAAGACACATATAAAAATAGACTAGAAAGGAACACACACACACAAATCATGTTTCTTAAGTTCGTACACTCTGAATAAGTTCATGAATAAATTTTTTTAAAATTTCAAACTTTGTATAAAGAAACGATTCCATTATTTATAAGATTTCAAAATCACTGAACAATGAAACATAATAACATTGTACACCTGAAACTAATGTAACATTGTGTATCAACTATACTTCAAAAAAGGTTAACACCCTTTAAAAAAAAAGTTATTCACATAGAAGGACTCATTCTTTTGAAGGGCAATGTGAAAACAAAATAATGTATTTCTTAAGAATGTAAGAAAATTCTTAACTGGAAGAAAATAAACACTTCTTGACTCAAACTCTATTAAATACGACAGTTCTTCTCATTATTAAACTTTACTATTTTAGAAGACAATCATACCACCAAAGGATAACTATCTCAAGTGCTCTTATTTTGCTCCAAAAAGAGAATAAAATACAATATAAACTCAGGCAATAGCATGCTGTCTGAAGATATATAAAGAGAGAATGTATTTAATAGAAAAAAATCATTGTGTGGCCACATGATTTCAATACACTGGGATGCATATGCATTAATTAATTCTGGGAAGGATACACTGTAATTTGAGTAGCAATTCACAGATAGACTCTAGGGATTTAGAAAAACCTTAGACAAGAATCTCTGTTCCCACAATAAGCATGGCCTGGAGTGGAAAGCCCTTATAGCAAATGTGTTTCTCAAAGGACACAGCTGGTGATTTTCATGAAAATATATTTGGAATCAAGATTTCCTAAGCAATACTAGTAACGAAGTCCTATGCTTTCCCCCATTAAAATGCAACCTTTTGTCAAGAACTGTATGCATAGGGAAATACAAATTGCTTATCAGAAACGAATCAAGCAACATATAGGTATATTCTCTCACAGAACATGGGAAACTTTGGGGACTTGACGTTACAAGAGACTAGTATGTGCCCAAAATTTTTAGTCATTTCTAATGTGCTCTGGATAACATCTCAGGTGGTGACCCAACACATAATATAGGAGGTGCAGAGGACATGCCATTTATTAGTCTGGACCACAGCAAGGGCCGTCCATCTCCAGAATCTGTGTCCTATCTGAGTTGGCTCCAAGAGGATCCGGTAGCTTGGCTAAGTGTTAGTTCTTGACCCATTAGGAATCGATTGGTAATGAAAATAAGGGTTGATTTCAAGTATCTTTTGTTTCTGCTCTTCCTATTTCTGTTCTCAAATTATTCAAATTATTCAAAATATATTTGCCTAAATTTTCGAGTCAAGAAATCCTCATAACTCGATTCTATCATGAACAAAACACCCCATTTCAAATGCTGGTCATAAATGGAAACAAGCTTCAGGGCTTATTGAGTAATCTACTCCCTGGGCTTGGATGTAATAGCCCCAGAATGTGAACAGCTCCTAAGAGAACACAATCAATTGACAGGTGCCTTGATCAGCTAAAATTACAAGATTACTTCCATGTATTACATGCCTCCACAGTGAGTGTGAATCCACTTTGGCAAGACTCTCTCAGGCTACTATGTATCCACTTATTGCCTTGGGCAACTGACAGGTTAGCTCTATTGTAGGAGAAGCAAGCCAGGTGAAAGCAGATTTCCTGCACAAGGATCTCTCAAGAGACATTCTAATAACCCATTGCCAGATTAGCAGAGTTCTCAGTACAGTAAGAGATGCATTTCTGTCACCTTAAGCAGCTGCCAGGTTAAATACACACACACACACACACACACACAGAGGAATCATGGTGTACATTTTCTTTTTAATGTGTGAATGGTTTTTCTCAGGACACTGCTTGACATGAGTTTTGTGCCTGGTCTATTTAACCATCTCTGGGGGTAAAAGGTCAGGGGAGGACGCATGCAACAAGAGCACCTCCCACACAAGCAGACTGCTGCCCCTGCTCCTCTCCCAATCTGGGATCGGGGAAGCAAGGGCACAGGAGACGTGACCAGATGAGGAAATGCAGGGGGGCAGTGGAGCTCATAAGAGAAGCTGCATTGGCCTGGCACTTTCCAACCACAGGCCAACGCACACAGCACCTCTCTGTTGTTCTCCTTTCCTTCCTCCAGAGTCTAGCGAAGACACGACCGCACCACCCCTCCAGGGAACAACAGCCTCTGTCCAGCCAAGCCCCGCCAGACTCCCATTACTCTCCTTCATCTGTGACTGCTCTCCTTTTCCCCTGCACCTGTCCAACTCCATATCCAAAATCAAGCTGACAAGATAATGAGGAAGAGGCTGCGGCCGGGAGGAAAGCAGGGGTCGATGAGTGCCAGACCCCTGCCGGGCACCTCCAGGGGAATTGGGCTCTTCTGCAGACCTAGGCTGTGAGTCTAGCTGTTCTTTCTTTGGTCACAGAGCCCTTTCTCCAGAATGCAGACAAGAGACACAGGAAGTCGCCTCCTTCAAGTTTCTCTGAACATGGTCATGACAACTAAGGGCAGTTCAGAAAAACAGTCCACTACCTGTTTTTCTGATTTCAATAAAGGCCCCGTGAAAAAAAAGATGGGCACAGGAATGTAAGAGGAAATGGACACAAATGCTCTGTTCCTGGGTTGATTCTAAATCTCCCCTGAAGGTGCTAGAAAAGGAGTCTACTGGCTCCCACTACACAGCAGTCCCCCAAATGTGCTCCACCAAGGTGTGAGGCACTCCTGGAGCCCAGACTCAGATGACCGACCCGCTCTCACTGAAAATGGCAGAAACGGGCTTGGGCAGCAGGTTCTCTGCAAGCAAATGGAAAGCATTGCTTAAAGCCCAATGAAGGGGAAAAAACTAGTAGCAGTGGGTCAACGACAGCGGTCTAAGGGTACCCACGAAAGCTCTGGGGCAGGGGCCTGAGCAGGGCAGCACTTGAACGCTGCCTGGTCCGCAGGCTCCACCCCTGCGCCTGCCAGGATATCGCCCTTCCTGCAGGAAGCAAGAGACCCATGCTGATATGACAGGAGGCTTTTGATACCATTCCCTGTGAAGGCAGTGAAACTATCAGCGGCGTGACAGGCGGCATGGGGGCCGCTCTGGCCAGACTCGCTGATGCCTCCTCACTCTTCCCCGGAGCCGCCGAGCCTCCCGCAGGGTGCTCAGGGTGTCTTCCGGAAGGGAAGGAGAGGACGGTGAGGGCAGCCAGGAGTCCACCAGACCTGCCGATGCCTCCCGGAGGGACTGTCACCACTGCAGAGGGTTGGGGCTCGGGGCCCCTCATCCAGGGATGAGCCTGGGCAGAAGGTGGCCAAGAGGCCAGAGCTGCAGACGGGGAAGCAGAGCGAGTTTCAACGTTCAGACAGCCGTGAGGCTCGGTCCAATGTCTTCATTCTACAGGTCTCTGTAGAAACAGTCCAGGAACAAATCCTTTTCCCTGAAGAAACACCTTCACAATAGTTCAAAGAGATATAGGGCAGGACCGCTTGACCTCCCTTTAGTTACAGGTTTTAGAAAAAACACACGAAAGTAAACCAATGTGTGTGTGTGTATTTATTTACCCAAATAAACTTCCACAGCGCCTGCTACTGCTTCTCTGTGCTTGACCAATTCTCAAAAAATATCACGAGTGTTAGAAAGACAAGAGTTAAACCCGTAGCAAGTACCCTGGCATTCTTTTAAGGGCAAACTAGGAACAAGAATTAAAGTCATCCTGTATTATTAGAACAAGTCACAGGAAATGGGTCAGCTCTTTAGGACAAGAGGAAAACTGCACTTACCATCTGCAGAAAGAACGTGTAGTATAATGAAGCCGCTCTGGAAAGGGGAGGTCCTAAAATATCCGTTCAGAGGGTCAGAAACTAACATTGTATCTTTGCCTTAAAAAAACAAACCCCAAAACATGCTCAGGCTGACTGGGTGTAACAAAAGCAAAGGCCTCTGCTGATGCTACCCACCCCCCATCTGTACAGAAATACAATTAGAGGGGCTTTAAGGCTCTCTAGGTACGGAGATGAGAACGCTCACATCATGAAAATGGGGAAGATTCGCTCTTACTCCACACAGGCCTACACGCACCGTCCTCCTTTCTAGCAAACGCACTGCATCCTATTTTGAAACCCAGTGGGGTGTGATAGATTATCCAGCACTGGCTCACTCACTCTCTGCTGGGAATCGTGAACCAGTCTCCAGTCCCTGCCCTCTGGAAAAGGAAGGAGAATTCTACATTTTGTTCAGTAACAATGTATTTTGTTCCGGGGACTCAAGTGTTGCTAAAGAGAGTTAATTATCTCCTACAAGCACATTCACAAGTGCCCTTTTAGTGTAGTAAAGCACCCAACTTCCCCTCACCAGCTCACAGCCACATGTTTGAAGGAAGCGCCAACTTGGAAGGTCCCTAAATCTTAAAGAAATGTGCGTGCCAGGGAGTCTAAGAAACCCTTCCTGGCACCAAAGGGCACTGGGATGAAAGGGTAAATGAATGGGCGGTGTTTGCACAGAAGGGGGTTGTAGCAAACAGCTGGAATAACGGGCGGGTAAGCCACTCAAATGCTTGTCTTATTTTTTTCAATGTTTGCTTTTGAGAGACAGAGAGAGAGAGAGAGAGAAACAGAGTGTGAGCAAACAAGGGGAAGAGACAGAGGGAGACACAGAATCCTAAGCAGGTTCCAGGCTCCGAGCTGTCAGCACTGAGCCCGACACAGGGCTGGAACCCACCAACCATGAGATCATGACCTGAGCCGAAGTAGAACGCTTAGCCGACTGAGCCACCCAGGTGCCCCAAAGTGCTGATCTTTAGTTGCAGTCACCAGGAAGTATACAGAAGATGCCAGCAATCACCCTGCTTGCCCTAACAGCAAAAAGAAAGGTAGGGAAGAAACAATAAAGATTTCATCAGAGTCTTGAAAATGTAAAAAAGCAAAAGAAAAACTCTTGATTTTTTAACTGGTGGTGATCAAAAAAAAAAAAAAAAGTCAAATTCCAGGAAGAGGCAATTAATACATGATTTCAGTTCTCTAAAGGGAAAAAACTCGAGGCTATTTTAGAATTATGCAGGACTATGTTTCTAAACATCACTATTCACTTCCTGCAACAGAGCCAAAAAGTCTCACTCTCGCTCTTTCTGTGGATCAATTATTGTTCCTTTCTGTGAGGTTTCAGGAATACAATGGCATTAATGACATTCCTGTTCCCAACCGCACCACAATCTATTCCGCACTTCCTTGAAACAACTACTTTGTTTCTTAAGTAGTCAAACTGCTCACAATCCAAAATTAATCCTGTAATAAAGGTGCATGGAATTTTTAAATTTCAAAGGACCTGTGTAACAGTTTTCCATTCAAACTGCTGCATGCACTTCTATTGGCTTTTCAGGCCGAAACAATATGAGAACGCTCAACTGAATCACTCCCGCTAGACAATGAATGAGAAGCAGGACCAGGAGACAAAGACTATTCCGTTGTTAAAACCCAACTGCTAGGGGCGTCTGGGTGGCTTGGTCGGTTAAGCGTCCGACTTCGGCTCAGGTCATGATCTCACGGTCCGTGAGTTCGAGCCCCGCGTCGGGCTCTGTGCTGACAGCTCAGAGCCTGGAGCCTGCTTCGGATTCTGTGTCTCCCTCTCTCTCTGCTCCTCCCCTGTTCATGCTCTGTCTCTCTCTGTCTCAAAAATAAATAAAGGTTAAAAAAATTAAAAAAAAAAAAAAAACCCAACTGCTTTTATTGTGCCCCAGGTGGCCCACGAAACGGCAAAGAGGAGTGTGGCAGATGGAGAACATATGGGTGATGCACGTTAGACGGAAGCAAGAAGTTTACATGCATGTCCTCTGATTGCCCTTTCTTTGGAGAATCCAGCTGCCCACCCTTCTGTGCCCACAAGCCCCCAGTTACTGACAACAGAATCACTGTAAACTGAGCAAGGCTTTGTCTATGCTGGGATACAAAAACAAAACACCCAAAGCCGCCATCTTTGGCCTCAAGGAGCTTCCAACCCAATTAGTGCTCAGGGCAAGTGGTCAGTAATGACTTCTCATGGTTGAAGGCATTTTTGCCCATCCGCTCCTAGGAAGTAATTCTCAAGATCATCTGCTTTCTCCAGTTGTGTAATCCCCGGGAAGCTTGTACAATGGCCTTGAGACTATTTTGGCTTTTTCTTTGTATTAAGAGCCAATAGAAAAGCCAATGCCAGGAAGGATGAAACTCAGAAGGACATGTCTGTCCGAGGGCGTCTACTGGGAAACAGCAAAACTGTGAAAAGTACTTGTAGTCTTCGTCGCTGACGAGTAAGAAATAAGGAGTATCTCACACAGCACATTATTTTGCATAAATGAGGGGCTTAATACTTGCTCGTTTGACCAGCATTCTCTATGCAGCTGTTCTTTCATAAGATATGCCTGATTTAAAAAAAAAAAAAAAAATGGAGGAAGTGTTTATTTTCCAATAACTGGCAAGTGTTTGTGGAATAAATGAATTTGAAGTATGTTCTTAACTTTATTTTTAAATCACACGAATTTTGTTCTTAAAAGTTAACCATGAAGTCTTTGAACAAAATATTCTGCTCTGATCTCAGAAATTATTGGGGCGCCTGGGTGGCGCAGTCGGTTAAGCGTCCGACTTCAGCCAGGTCACGATCTCGCGGTCCGGGAGTTCGAGCCCCGCGTCAGGCTCTGGGCTGATGGCTCAGAGCCTGGAGCCTGTTTCCGATTCTGTGTCTCCCTCTCTCTCTGCCCCTACCCCATTCATGCTCTGTCTCTCTCTGTCCCAAAAATAAATAAACATTGAAAAAAAAAATTTTTAAATAAAAAAATAAAAAAAAGAAATTATTGCTAGGTATAAAGGTCAACCCCAGAGCTAGTCAGTGAATTCAGATTTTGGTTCTCAGCATCAAAATACGGATATTTTTGTTTGTCAGGTCCAGATCCATGGCCAACCACCTAGAATTTAGGAACTCATTTCCAACAGCATGGTTAGGTCTTTTTTTTTTTTTTTTTTTTTTTTTTTTTTTTTTACTGCATGATAGATGAGAAATCAGACAGATTTTTACATATTGGTAACATAACAAATCAAAGGTGATTGTGGAACAACTTCCTATCATTTTATTAGTAACAGCTGTTCACGCAAAACAGTGTTTGGGTCTGAGAACAGCTCTGTCTTCAATGTTACTCCATTCGGCAGCACAGGAGAAAACATTCACTGTTTACTGAAGTCAGTTATTGCCACAGATTTAATTACCAGCAATCACACTTTTTACCTTCTATTGCTATTTCACACTTCCCTAGGATGAATTCTGCAAAGATCTTAACATTGCTTAAAAGCCATGGTACCAGTTTCCTTTTGACAAATGTCATCACCCTCCCAGCTGAAACAAGGAAATTAGACTTTAAATTTGTTGCTACAAATACTTGTATTTCCCTCAAGCCAAAACAGTGTCTGGAGCAAACAGGCTCCCTTCCTCCACCTCCTTAGGAAGAAAGCAATCCTAACCTTCTTAAAATGGCTTCTCTCTCCCAAGATGTACCATTTGAGTTCCCTGCTTTTCCTCTACAACACCCAGTCAACATTTCCATTAATGTCAACAGAACTAATCACCTCCCCTTAAAGAAAAATTAACATGAATGCTGGAATCAAAATCATCCTTGGAAAATCTAGTTCATTTCTTCTCAAGTGTAAGTTTGCCTGGATCATGAAGAAAAATCTGTTCCTTTTTTCTGCTAAGTTTAGCATAGCACGCAGCCACACAACTGTGAAAGCTGTTTCAGGTCCTTAAAAATTCATCTGTAATAAAAATCATAACTATATTGAATAGGCACCTACAAAATCGAATATAAACCATCTCCTATAAAGTGGAGCTGTGTTGTTGTTGTTATTGTTGTTGTTTTTTAATGAGAAGGAGGCTATCAAATTTATTTGTAATAAACAAAATGGCCACTAAATTATTCTTCTGGTTCTCCTTTCTAAATTTACCTAAAAAAATCTGAATCGATATATAGGGGATAACTTCACTGTTCAGCATGGTTTTAACATGTGCCAAAGCTCCCATAGGAAGAAATGACATGTAAGCAGAAGGATGAGTTCCACGGCAGATCTAGACAATGGATCTACGTGGCTCAAAGCAAAAATCTTACTCTGAAGGCTTTGCTGTAGTCAGAGCTACAATTCTGATTCTTATGAGGGATGCTAACACTCCACCCTTCGGATAGAAACTATAAGTCCCGTGTTTCAAACAACAACAACAAAAACAAAAAACCAGAAAGAAAAAGAGGAAATGCATCCAAATAAATCCTGACATTTAGAAACATATTTAACATTTGGAAGCAAAAAGAGTAACAAAAATAAAACTGGTTGGTTTTAAAGCAGCCTCATGAACACCATCGTTTGGTATTTCCAGGGAGATGCTGTCATTAGGGCTGCGTACAGGGATCCTTGCCTTCCCTGGTTCTGAAGGGCCGTCCTAGACAGCCACTAACTTCTAGGTTAACTCAGACCATCAACATCCCCATTCTTCTCCAGTGAACTCTACAGAGGGGTCGTGGGGCAGGCGCTTTTATCCACACCCACACGAATGAACTCTCCATACAATCTAAATCTGCTAGGCAATTCCCAGCCTTCTTGCTCTGTAACTGTACAGTTTTCAGTACAAATATATACCTCTCAATCAAAAATATTCCATCTGCCATTCTTTTTTAATTTTTTTCATGTTTGTCCATCTTTTTAACTTTATTGATTTTCTGAGAGAGCACAAGTGCATGGGGGAGGGGTGCAGAGAGACAGAGAGAGACAGAGAGAGACAGAGAGAGAGAGAAAGTCCCTAGCAGGCTCCACACTGTCAGCACAGACCCTGACATGGGGCTTGAACACATAAACTGTAAGATTATGACCTGAGCCGAAATCAAGAGTCAGATGCTTAACCCACTGAGCCCCCCAGGCGCCCTCCATCTGCAACTCTTAAAACTCTGTATTTGATCATTGTGGTTCTCATTTAACTGTACAGATAAATCACAAAAATCTGTGCAACTGCCACCTGTATGCTGGAGAATTTAAAATTCACTCTGTTGAGTATATCATGGGGAAAGTGTATGACCAGAAGATGACAGGGTTAAATTAGCTTCTACACGATAAAAAGTAAGCAAGATATCGAATGGTTTCTTTTTTTTTCTTTTAAACTTTCATACTTTAAGCATGACTGTTACCATTCCCAAATTCATCCAGCACAGAACTGTAATACACTGGTTCAATGTGTGATGTAACAACTTACATTAACACTTTCTATCCTGGAATGCACTTACATCCAACAGGCTCAAAGAGTTACATTCAATTGTTTAAAGATCATGATTTTATCTGCCACATATTAAAAGCATTACATATCCCTGTGTTTCCATAATTTATTCGTTACTTCATGCTCCCAATTTGTCGGGGGGGAGGGGGTTAATAAATAAATGTACTCACTCAAGAAACATTTATTGAGAGCATTCTATGAGTTAGGTATTGTGCTAGAAGTTGGACTATCATAGTGAGCAGTACAGACACAACCCCTAACCTCATAAGCTACTGGCCTAGAAGGGGAAGAAAATCTACAATCATATATGTAATTCAGTTAGAAGATAAAGAACATACATTCTTCCATGTAAGACTGGCCTAAACTCTGCCTATTTTCAATAGGTGGAATTCAATCAATTAAAAAGGTTTGCTAAATCTTCCCATTTGATGATTAAGATCTAAAGAGTAAAGATTTTAAAAACATGTAAAGTAAGAACAGATTTAAGAGGGAAAAGATATATTTTCAAGGAACTAAAAAAATTTTCTGCATGAATATCTGTGACCGAATGCAGGGATTCAAAGCCATTTGTTATACACAGACTTAAAGACACATTAATATTGAATAGTGTGACCTATGTACTACAAATAGAAATATTTAGGGGCGCCTGGGTGGCTCAGTCAGTTAAGCGTCCAACTTTGGCTCAGGACATGATCTCACAGTTCATGTGTTCGAGCCTCTCATTAGGGTCTATGCTGACAGCTCAGACAGAGCCTGGAGCCTGCTTCAGATTCTGTGTCTCCCTCTCTCTCTGCCCCTCCCCTGCTTGTTCTCTGTCTCTCAAAAATAAATAAATGTTAAAAAAATTTATTTAAATAAATATTTAGTTAGTATTAATACTGATCAATTAGAGGAAATACAATATACTTTATACCTACAAAGCATATAAAACTTCAACCAAGTTAAAATGTTCTCTTGCATATATACGTATATATGCAAGTTTTCTTTGAGCTGGCAAGGAAAATACTTATTTAAATAACTTCAGAGAAAGAATATGGTAAAGAAAACAATTCAGAACTAAATATGGTGTTTTATGGTGGTAAGTTTCTGGGTTCATTTAAAAAAAGAATAAAAAATCAAAATATATTAGTACAGGATTGGAAAATACATTGTCGTAATTGCTGTGTAAGTATCAAAAATTCCAATTTTTGATCAAAGATTCCAATTTTACTGCTATACTTTCATCTAGGCAGTTCCCTTTCTAATTCTTTACGCTAACACATAAAATAATTATGTGAACAATGCAAAGATCACCTGCCAAATAAATCCATTTCCACTAAAATGATGTCATGTCTTAAACTAAAATTTACTTTGACAATAATCTTATACTGAATGTCATTTAAATCTAAGAGTGAACCCTCGATTTAAATAAGGTAGTTAGAAACATCAGTAAATCTTTAAACTGTGTAAGGATAAAACCCGTAGCCTCCTTTGGACAGGTAGGAAAAGGAAGCTTCAGTGAACTCATCAAAGCAGCTGATCCAAGAGCAGCTCCTCAAACAGAAGCCCTCCCGGATATTTGGTTCAAGTCAACCATTATCTTCCTCCTGGACTCAAAAAACTGTGAAATCAGAAGCCCACACACACAACACACACACATACACACACCCCTACATTTAGGAGAGAGTATTTACTGTAGAAATAGTGTAGGTATCACACTCCTTCCGCTACAAAAGCAACATATCTAGATCACAAAGCTGTAAGAAATAGTATGTGATGCCTAGGGATCATGTTCCTAACAAAAAGTTGTACAATTTTTGAATGTTACTAATGAATGTAGGTGCTAAATTAATGTCAGATTTTCCACTCCTTCTGATAGGCCATACTTGGGGGCTGGCACAAGGCTGTATTAAATCCTACTCAAATATCTAAAAAGAGACCAAGTTCCCCATTACTACCACTTTAGTAGGAAAACTGTTAATTTTTTTTCTCATAAAATTATCTCCAAGTGCATTTTTAAAACATCATATGTTATTTCAATACACAGTATGTAATTATGGCCGTATATGTGTATTTCCCTCAAAGTCTTCCTCCTAGATAATCTAACCTAGGCCTTCCAACAGACAAACCCCCTGCGTTCTAATTCCAGCTGCTGACACCTAGAGCTGTCACATTTCAGGAAATAGGGATGGCTTGAGAGATCTCAAATGCTGTATTCACAGCTAAACATAAACAAAGACTGTAAACAGGGCAAAAGAAAATCCCTTCTGAAGTCTCTCTAAAACACATGCTTTTTCCCTTCATCGTGCACTTGTACACTCTATGCGTATTTCTCTTCCCCTATTTTTCCCAATCTTGAGAATTTGCAACATATTCAATCACACATTATTCAGCCATTAGAAGTAGCCCAAAATGAGAAAAAAAAAACATTTTTTTTAATCTTAATATTCCAAATGCAGTTTTCCACTCCCCTGGCTTCGTTCCCTAAAGCCCACCTCTTTTATCCAATGCTCTGCCTTCTGTTCTTTACAAACAAGTATACATTTATCTAATCTGGTTTCAAGACATAAAGCATGACATGTAAATTAACCATTTGTAACTGTCTGTAATGATTATATTTTGTTCCCTCTTGTAAGTGATCCAGTACCCAAGCAGTTCAGTCCCAAAGGCAACTGGTTCCTTGAACCAGGAGATGGAATGCTCAAGAAAGAAAACGCATGCTTCTTCAATCTGAATTGACAACACAATCTTTCTTTCTTCCAGACATGTCTGAGGAACATTTATTATACACGCAAATATCTTGAACACAAGTGCAGGCATTTTTCAGGCCTGTTACTGCAAAGCTGTTTATTCTTCCTACCACCATAGCTCAGAGTTAGGTCACGCTGGCTCCTATGTGCACCCTGATCCTTGATTCTGAACAGTCTCTAAAAGATAGTAATCAATAGAATTCCTCTTTGAGAAATGGCATTTTCTTGATAACTTTGTGTGAAGACAGAACGTTGGGTTGTTGTTGGGTTTTGTTTGTTTGTTTGTTTGTTTGTTTTAGAGACTGAAGGGAAATTTTTGCTCCACACTTCCCGTTTTCCTTCTAGCCTAGATCCCAAAGATATTAAAATGCTGTCCGTTTTAAACAAAAGGTTTCTATTTGTTTCCGGGAGAGTAACTGAGAGGCTGCACTGGTTTTCAGTAGTAACTATTGTGAATTCAGGCCTGCATCTGGGTTGCCTCATTAAACAAAAGAAACCCGTCGCTGTCAACAACCACACAGCACAACCCTCCGTATCCCTCCTTTTTTTACTGGAAGAAATGGTGCTGACGAGAAACAAACCTGTCACCATCCACTGGTCAAGAAACTCTTCTGGATCCCTCCTTTCGGTGGTCTGGTGGCTAGAGAGCAGCAGCACTTGTGTGACACATTTGAGCTTGCCTGCCCGCCCCCCCACCCCGAAATATATAAACCCCCTTTCTTTAGAGAGCCAACCACTAGGCTCCCTCATCATCACTCCATGGACAATCCAGTCGCGAGTCTGACCACCATTCCCCCCAGACTCCCACCACTGGAAATGGATGCACACAGGCAACCCTACCGCAGGCAGTCCCCCAGTGTGCCCCGGCTCGGATCGCCACCCTCGGGCCACATGCACGCACGCACACACACGCACACACACCACAGTTCCCCTCTCCGGCACGGGGCGCCACAGCAAAGACACTGGAAGTTCGACCCCGCTGCCCACCTTCCCACCCCCGCACCTCTTCCCCCGAAGGGATTTGCCATTTAGCAGATGCACAGCATAGAAACGCGCTCCCGGGAGGCACAGCCCTCAGGATTACCAAAGGGCACACGCCGAGGCCCGGGACAGGGCAGCCCCGACCCCTCTGCGCGTGTGTGCTTGCGCGCGTGCGTGAGTGTGTGTGTGTGTGTGTGTGTGTGTGTGTGTGTGTGTGTGCGCGCGCGCGTCTGTATGTGTGTGCGCGCGCGCGTGTGTGAATGTGCTGCGCGCGCGCCCGCGCGGGTGCAGGTAGTGGCCGGGGACGCGCCCGCCGAGGGTCCGGGCGAGCCGCGGGCGCCCGGGGGCGGGGGCCGCGGAGGGCGGCTGACCCTGGGGGCCGGGGGCGGCGGGCGGGGGCCGCGGAGGCCCGGCGGGAGGGCCCGAGGCAGCCGGCCCCGGGCTGTACTCACCGAGCAGCAGCAGCTTGAGCTCCCGGCGAGCGTCCCGCTTGTCCCTGCGGAGCTGCCGCTCGATCTCGTCGTTGATCCGCCGGGCTTCCTTGGCCTCCTCGCTCAGGCAGCACGCCATGATGGACTCCAGAGTCATTCTTCCAAAGTGCCTCCGCTGCAGCCCCGCCGGCACCCCCTGCTCACACGCGCGCACACACACCCTCCCGCCCTCGCTCCCCCGAGGCAGCGGTGGCCGCCGAGCCCCGCCGCCCGGGCGCGCGTCCGGGACGAGCTCGGGGAACGGCCGCGGGGGCCGCGGCCAGGGCCGGGGCCACCAGGTGGGCCGGGGGCGCGGCGGGAGCGGGCGGCTCGGGCCGCCGGGAGGAGCGAGGCGGGCGCGGGAGGCGGCCGCGGGCGCTGGCTCGGGGGGCGCGCGAGGGAAGGCCGCCGCGCCCGGCCTCGCTCAGACGCCCGCGCCTCCTTCCCCGGGAACGGGCGGCCCGCCTAGCCCCCCGCGCCGCCGCCGCCGCCGCCGCCGAGGCTCCCCTAAGCCCTGCGCCCGGCGGCGAGAGCACATCCACCGGGGCGTCCCCGCAGCGAGCGGCCGCCGACGGCTCCCCGCGCCCGGCGCGCCCGCTCCTCGCTGCCGCTTGACACGGCTCCCGGGCGCCCTGGGCCCTGCCCGCGCCCACCGCCCGGCTCGCGCGCAAAGCCCGCTCGCCGGCTCGCCCGCCGCGCGCTCAGCCGCCTCCGCCTCCGCTCCGCCTCCGCCAGACGCCCACCCCCGGCCCCGATTGCCAGGCGCGGAGCGGCTGCTCACTGCTCGCCCTCCCCCTCGCCACACACACACATTTTCTTCTTTCTCTGAACTGGAGCACAGATCCGGGAGGGAGGCGGCGGCGGCAGCGGCGGCGGGAGGAGGAGGGGAGGCGGAGGGAGGGGATGGGCGCGGGAGGAGGGGAGCGGGGAGGCGGCGCCGCCCGGCCCCTCCTGGAAGGCTTTCCTGGGCTCGCAGCCGCCGCGGCGCGCCTCCCAGTGCGGCTCTCGCCTCGCCCGCCGCTCCCCAGGCTGCGCCGGCCCCTCGGGCTCTGCGGGCGCCTCCCGCTCCCGCGCGCCGGTGGGGGCCGGCGGGCGCAGCGGTCACGGCCGCCCCCCGGGGAGGGGCGGGTCGGGGCCGCCGCCAACCTGCCGTTGCCCGCCCGGGCGTGGTGGAGCAGGAATATGGCGGCCTCTGCCTGCTGCTCGGCCCCCGGCCCAGGAACGCGGACTCGCGGGAGGCGGCCCCGCCAGCCCCCCAGCCCGGGCCGGCTCCGCGAACCGTCCGCGCTCGCGCCCCACCACTCCCGGGCCGCGCGGGTCGGCGCCGCCTCCTGGCCACTTCTGGGCTCTTTCCCGTTCCTATTTCCAAAACGCCATTCGGTTACAAAAGTATCTCGCGTCACCTCTGACCCCAATTCGGTCTTAGATACACTCGGTCGTGGAGTGCGACTGGGGAAGGAGGAACTGTCACCGGTTTCCCGGGGGGGGGGGGGGGGGGGGGGGCAGGGAGGGAAACTGTCCACAAAGTTACGAGAGATACACATCTAAATCCTAAGCTGCAAACGAAGCTGTCCAAGTTTCCAAGAGCCTCCTGATGGCTTCCAGTTTATATGCCATTGAGGTTGTTTCTGTTTTGTTTTGTTACAAACTCTTCTGGAAAAGGCACACGATGTTTAACAGCCAAGTGATCAAATTTGCCCTTCTAGACCGAGGTTGAATTATGCTCGATTTACAGGAAAATGCAGAATCACGTGGAAGCAAAGGGAAGAATCAAATAGAAAAAAAAGGGGGGAGGGGGGACAAGATTGCCCCAGCAGAATCCCATTCTAGTATTTTGGTTTTCCACTTTCAATTGAGGCAGTTTACTTTAAAATGTTTGTTTATTTTGTTGTGATGGTCGACTGATAAATGGCAAAAAAAAATCTCCTTGCTCATTCAGGTTTTATTTTGTCTAACAGCTGCAAAAGGGGAACTCCTTTTGCTTCCGGCTTTCATGGAACCTGTGGTCTCCAGAGTAAATTGTATTTTATGATAGGAATCCCTTTTTCATATTTCATGTTTTCTGAGATGTCTCTGGAACAACGTGCTTATCCAGAGTGGAAAGGAAGGTCGTGACTGTACCATTGCTACAGGTCAAGAATGCATATAGGCTTCCTGAGTGACAGGTGTGTAACTACCTTCTTTTATGTGCCATTACTTCCACCCCCTTGACACACACATGCACACACACACACACACACACACACACACACACACCCCAGGACTTAGATCAAACAAGTCACGGAGGCATAAGATCTCTACTGTAGGCTCCCTTTCTAAATATCTGGGCTACAAAATGATTAAAGTTCACATAGGCCAGGAAAGCAAAGACAAATCTCACCCCCTTTATGTGGACTCCTATGTCACTAGAGGGGTGCCTGGATGGCTCAGTTGGTTAAGCACCAGACTCTTGATTTGGACTCCAGTCTTTATCTCACCATTCACAAGACTGAGCCTTGCCCATCAGGCTGTGCACTGACATGCAGAGCCTGCTTGGGATTCCCTCTCTCCCTCTCTCTCTCTCTGCCCCTTGCTCACTCTTGTGCACACAATCGCTCTCAAAGTAAATATATAAACTTAAAAAAAAAAGCCACTAGACTTTCTGTGAAATTAAAACTTAACGTGACTAATGAAATTAAAGATTGAAATTCAATATGCAGCAATTTTAAATGGCTTCAGAGGAAAATTTTTAATTGTAAGTTTGTATCCTCTAACATACGTATATATGAGTTTCAGAGAGATATTAAATACCAAAAAAATCAAATGATAGGAAGCTTCAGGTCTCTGGGGTCCTAGCCAAGGATCCTCTGAAATTTTTGAAAATGTCTCTCAAACTGTACTATCCATCTATCAGATAATCCATTTTGACTGAATTGACATGCTCTTTGATGAAAGGAATTACACCATTTGATACTATCAAAATCCATTTTTTTCACCCCTGGATCCCAAGCATCAGGGACAATCCTTGGCACTCAGTAGATATTTGAATGGATGAAATCAATCAATAGGAGGATGTTTCTTCACATATTGCAAAGAAATCAGAAAGTAAGCCAGTACTCTCTGACAGTGATGAAGCCATGTATGGATGACAAGAAGGAAACAGGAAAAGAAAATTCAAACTTAGACCCCAGATCTATCCAGAAACCTTTACATATGTATCTGGAAAGCATTTGCCAAACAAACATTCATACAACCTAAGTCAAGCAAACAAAATCCATGTAGAAACTCTTAACGTTATTAACCATATTTTAGAAGTAAATAAAATATGCAACTAAACATGTATCATATTCCAAAGCCCCAGTTCATTAAGTTAACATGTATTCATTGCCTGCTATGTGTCAATAAGGAGAGATTGCAGGAAGTGAGAGATGGTCTTGACCTCATTAGGCCTTAGAGTGTTTGTTTTTTTAATGTTTATTTATTTTTGAGAGAATGGGAGAGAGCAGGGGAGGGGCCAAGAGCAAGGGAGACAGGAGATAGAGAATCCCAAGAAGGCTCCACACTATCACAGAGCTATCACTATCACTATCACTATCACAGAAGGCTCCACAGAGCCCAACATGGGGCTCCAACCCATGAACCACAAGATCATGACCTGAACCAAAGTCAAGAGTCAGATGTTTAACTGAGTAAGCCACCCAGGCAACCCTAGGCTTAGTGTTAAGGCATGAGGCTCTGAACAGCCATAATAAAAGACAAAGTGAAATCAATTTGTATTAAAACCGGAATAGACGTAACAATAATAAAGGCAGAAAAAGGCAGAAATAATTCTGGTAGGGGGAACTAGAGGAGACTTCATACAAAAGGGGATATTTGGATGCATCTTAAAGAATGAACAGACTTTCAATAAATACATGTCTACATCACTTAAGTCAGCATTTCCAAATCCCCCCCAAACAGACAATGATGATAAGCCATTCTGAGAATTGAACGGCAACGAGTACATGACTGAAAAGCCAACCACACAGTCCTCAGAGCATAGAATGCCAGAGGGAAATGGGAAGACTGTCACCATTTCCATGGCATCCTGAGATGGACAGCTGCACCATGTTCCTATTACCCTCCTCCGTAGGGACTGGAAAAGAAAAACAGTCAAAGGCGTACTTCAGTCAAAGGCATAGTTCAGTTTCCGGGAGTGATCCCAGAATAAGAGAATGAAAGGCTGAACTCATGTAAAAGGAGCTCCTGGGGAGGAAGAAGCCTGCATCGCTCCTGTTCCCAGAGTCACTTAGCATGGCTGCTTCATAGCACGCCCTGCATTGCTGTAAGTATCTGTTTCTCTACCTCAGCCTCCTCTCCCAGTGCCCTGTCTCTGTCATCTCTCAGTCTCAACTGCTTTCAGGGCACCCTAAAGAGTGCCCAGCCTGGAAGAGATAGTCAGTTAAGTGATGAATAAACAAAAGAATAGGAGAACCTACGTCAACAACAAACACACTGCAAGACTGCCTGTCCCAGGCAGTGCATTATGCCGGATGCCTGAGGCATACAAAGCCCTTAAAGCCTTAATAATCTGTTTGGGCAGACAGTCCACATGCATAAAAGAATAAACAGCAATGCAAAATGAGAAGCTCTCACTGCTAACCTACAGCAGAGAGAATGGACTGCTAGAGGAGTTCAGAAGAAGGAGCAGTTATTCAAACCAACCCAAAAGAGTATGGGTAGACACACGATGCTGGTCACCTGAAAGACCAATTAGAAGTCGGCCTGAACCATTGCAGATCCGACAAGAGCTGGGAAAGAGCTGTTCCGGGCAGAGCTCGCTGGCACAGCTGTCTAGCCAAGGAATAAAGTAGCCTTGCTCCTGGGAAGGCCAGCAAGCAGGCCCAGGGAGACTCAGAGAGCTGCAAATGGCGCCACCTAGAGGGAAATTTTCAAAACAGCAGAAAGATGATGATTCTTTGTTGAAAGAAAGGGTTTCAGGGCCAACATTGTTGAAGATGAAAAACCAGGCATGAAACAGTATCTCCTTCTGAAAGAGAAAATACCCACACTTCAGAGCCACCAAACAGATATTCTAGATGAAGCCAAGTACTTCCTTCCATCACCACCCTTATAAATGCTTCCAAGTGATCTCCTCTTAGTACTCAAACATATCCATTCTGTGCTTATCCCAGGTTAGCATCATCAAAGCAAGCGCTGTACCTCACAGTGGAAAGGCCATCAAGTCCCAAGAGACTGGAAGGCTCTGAAAGGCTGGCCAGAGGGCAGCTATTCTTAAGCTGGGTACACCAGAGAAGCCGTTTACTGATGTTTGATGAATGAATGAATGAATGAATGCCCTGCTAAGACCAAGAGAGCACACTGGAGGTCTTTGACCTGACCAAGTGTTGCTTTTGACATAATGGTGCCATTGAAAATTTTGAATTAGCTTCCAGAACTTAAACATCAAGAGATTCATGCAGAAATCTGGATTTCAGTTCCTGGTCAAGAGCCAGCAATCCCAGGCCTCTATTCCCAGATGACAACCATTCCCATCACCTGATTTACTCCCCATTGCCGTATAACCTGGACCAGTTTCTCCTCCCCATTTAGTAACAGGCTGTATCCGTGGGCATTCCAGGTGGGCTCCCAAATGCAGTTAGCGGGACAAATATTGGATTTAGAACTTAATTAGGTAGTTGATCTAGGCAATTGGTTTCTTTCCACTCTTGGTTTCTATGCTTCTAAATCAAATAATCATTTATTCTATTACATTATCTCCTTTGACGATTTCTCGTGTAAGTTTCAGTAAGGGCAGCGATTTTTGTCTGTCCTGCTCACTCCTGAATCCAGCACCCAACGCGGTGCCAGGGCTGTTACCAGATGCTTAATAAACATTCATTCAGTGAATGAAAAAGAGATCATCCAATCAAAGAGGCCACATACTGCCCACATGGCAGCCTGCCTCTTTTCTTTTTTTTTTTCTTAGCCAGATGGTACCCACCAAAGCTTGGCTCCCTCTGTAAAATGTTCCTTGGCCCTGTGCATCAAAATCTTGCCTCAAGTGAGTTCACCAAGAAAAATTAGCCATCGCTCAGATATCAAGAAAGCTGGAGATGGAACACTCTTGTTCAAAACCCAGATGGAAACATGTATTAATTCACTCAAATCAACCTTGTAGGAAAGCTGATATTCCTGACACGAATTCAAGTACTGTGTATGTTATATATTGGAGACCACGACACGATATATAGTCAAAGTTGTTAACTGCTCAGTGTGTGATACATTAATGAAATACAGCACATGTTGATGAAAAATACACAAGTCATTAAAGTGTCTGTTGTGCTGACTTCTCAATGATTGAAATGGACCTGATATTAACCTCATAGTTACTATCCTTGTCAATTTTTCAAGCTGCCATTCTGATTTTATCAAGAGATAAGAAAGCTAACAGCTTTTCAATTTTGAATAGGAATACAAAATATTTCTTCCTGACCACAAAATTAAGATATAAAGGTTATCTTTCTCATTTTATTTTTTTTTCCTCTTTCCTTTCCTAACTCTTAAACCAACCCAGATCTATTTGAACTGCAAAAATTTCCAAAGGTCCCTTCCAATTTCTTAAGCCCCAGACTTGGGGTGAGTACTTTGGGCAATATGGAGTAGAGTCTAGAATAAGGTAAGGTGAGTGAGCCCAATTTTTTTTTTTTTTGCCTTAGATTTTAATATGTCTTGGTACACAAGTGTTAGTGATCCTCCCTTTATTTAAAATTCTGATAAGGGGCACCCGGGTAGCTCAGTCAATTAAGCGTCCGACTCTTGGTTTCAGCTCAGGTCATGATTTCACAGTTCATGGGTTCAAGCCCCACATCAGGCTCTGAGCCTGCTTGGGATTCTCTGTCTCCCTCTCTCTCTCTGCCCCTCCCCTGCTCACTCTCTCTCAAATAAATAAACCAAAAAAATTTAGATAATAAAATAAAATTCTGATAATTTGCTCATCATGGATTTTTGCACTAATTTTTAAAAATACTGTCTCAAAACATTATTTATCCTGATTACTGAGATTTTTGGTGCTCTCAAATTTTGCAGCCAAGGCAAATGCCTAATTTGTCTTATCCTATCCTGGCCCCGATGTGAAGGTGGTACATGCATTGGCAAACACATGGAAAATTTGTCACTCTAGGGAAGGAATGAGCTGTGGAGGATTATCTATTCTTTTTACATCTTAAAAATACACATGATTTCTGCCTGTGGAACGAGAACAAAAGAACTGGGTTGAAAGCCATTGATTGTCCAAACGAAAGCAGCAGAAGTTTCCACAGCCTCTTCAAGTACCCATGTACCGGGAAAATCAAACCCCCCAAAATATGAGAAAAATGCAGAAAATATCACATATTCTAGGCTCACTCCCTGGCTTACATTAAATAGCAATAAAGACCTCTAAAAACCCATGTGCTCTGGGGAATTTCATTTATTTAAAAAAAAATTCTTTTTTAACATTTGTTCATTTTTGAGAGAGTGCAGGCGGGGAGGGGTAGGGAGAGAGACGGAGATAGAACCTGAAACAGGCTCCAGGCTCTGAGCTGTCAACACAGAGCCCCAGGCAGGGCTTGAACCCAGGAACCCAGACATCATGACTTGAGCCGCAGTTGGATGCTTAACCAACTGAGCCACCCAGGTGCCCCTAGGGAATCATTTGTTAAAACTAAAGCTACCAGAAAACTAATCTACAAAAGGGCAAATGTACAGATGTTCTGATTAGGGGAGGGGTGGCACGGAATGCCCACACTTCTGCTTTCCTCTTCCCTCAGGCTATTTTCAAAGACCCTGAGCTGAGTTGCACACATTTTACAGCAAGGTCCTACTTAGACGGTCTATGCATTGATCCAGGGTCTGCAGCTAGGAAGTGGCAAAAAGCCGAACCAGCACTTGGGCATTCTCACTCTCAATTTCTTTTCCCGAGGTCCTCCTGCTTTAAACTGAACGAGTCCTGGGGGAAGTTATATTTGGTCTCCAGCTCTCCTGGCCTCAGAATTGGGCCTCATCTTTTTGGAAAAGATCAGTGGTTCACTTACTATTTTATCTATTCCCAGGAAGGCCCGAAACCTACTGATAAGAAATCACAGCACACTCGTAGGAGTATTTGCATTTTCAACCAGATCAAAGCCCCAGGTTAAAGCAGGGTTCTGAGCCCGGACTGCACATTTGGATCACCTGGGGAAGATTACTGGATGCCAGATTCTCACCCCAGGTATTTGGGTTTGATCGGTCTGGGGCGGGGCCTAGCATATTTTTGGTATTCTTTTATGCCCCCAGGGATTCCAACATGCAGGCAAGATTGCTAACAACTAAACTATAGCAATAAAACTAATTACTCACATGCAGGCCTCAGCCGGTGGAAAGATAACGCAGCCATAATTACCTGCTTCAGCTGAGAAGCCCAGTCCGGCCTTAAGGGAGCTGAGAGGTACCAGTCTCAGTGCTCATGAGAACCAAGCTGGCCCCTTTCCCCCACTCACTATCCTATTAGACCTGTAGACAGTTTTCATTCATTGCCTTTTTCCCCCTCATTATTTTCTTAAATTTGTATCAGTGTTGTCATGGGCGGGGCAGGGTGGGGGGTGGGGGGCAGGGAGAATCCTCAAAAAATACAGGAAAACACAGAAGAAAATGAGTATTACCCACAATCCTACCGCACAAAGATAACTCTCATTTACATTTTCTTGTTTGGATTTGAGTCTTTTCTATTCAGATGGATAGACATGAAATTGTTTACACATTTAAATTATAGTTCACATACTGGTATTTCTTTATTTTTTAAGTTGTATAGGCATTGAAGGAAATGCCCAAATCGAACAAAATTTACACGAGGCAGTCTCCCTCCTACCTCCGAATCACGTCTCACCTCCCCAGAGGCAACCAGTGTTACTAGCTTTTTTACAGACTTCCAGAGATATCTACATGTGTAGATAAATTATGTCTATCTATCTTTATCTTTCAGTCACAAAACTGGTTGTATACTGTACAATCTATTCTGTAATTTGCTTTTTCCTACTTATAATGTATCTCAGAGATGGGTCCATATCCTCCCTTTTTCTTTTTAACATTACAGTTTCTATTGCAGATTCCCCACGATTTTTTACCCAGTCCATTATTGATGGGTATTTGTTTCCAGTGTTGTGCTAGTTTTATTATAAATATATGCTCTTCCCATGATTTTTTTTCATTTAGTAGATATTTCAAACATGATATTAGTAGCATCTTGGTGTTCCTTTCTATGAATTTATAATAATCTGTTCAAATAATACTGAATTGTTAGACATTTATATTTTTTCTTAATTCTTTATCATTATGAATAAGGCTGCAGTGAACAATCCTTGTATATAAATCTTTGTGCATATCTCCATATCCCTAGAATAAATTTGACAAAGTCGAATCCTTGGTCCAAAGGACATGCATGCATATATATATATATATATATATATATATATATACACATACATACACACACATATATATACATACATATATACATACATATTATACATACATATTATACACATGTATGAAAAGTCTCATTCCCTTATCTTTGTAAAACCACAAATACTGATTTAAAAATTATGGAATTGGTTTGGGGTCAAAATACTTGTGATTCTTTTTTTTTTTTTTTTTTAATTTTTTTTTTCAACGTTTATTTATTTTTGGGACAGAGAGAGACAGAGCATGAACAGGGGAGGGGCAGAGAGAGAGGGAGACACAGAATCGGAAACAGGCTCCAGGCTCTGAGCCATCAGCCCAGAGCCCGACGCGGGGCTCGAACTCACGGACTGCAAGATCGTGACCTGGCTGAAGTCGGACGCTTAACCGACTGCGCCACCCAGGCGCCCCAATACTTGTGATTCTTTTGAACTTAATCTTTCTTCATTATTAGGAACTACTCTGGGCCTTTAATTATGTCAAAGATTTTACAAACCTAAGCATCTATCTACAAATCATCATAAATACTCTTTTTACTGAATTATAAGCCATATAGATAGAGCTAAGGTTTTAAAAGTTCAAAGTCATTTCATTTAGGTAGTTCTAATAATGCCATAATTCATGCAAAGTCTACTCAGAAGCACATCCAAAAGATTCTAGGCTTTCTTTTAACACAAATCCACAGACCCAGAGTTTGGATACATCTTGAGTTTGTTCTGTATGTATTTCCAGAAATTCATTCTGAGGAAGCTAAACACCCTTTTAACTCTTCACATCGAGGGGTATAGCTTACCACAAGCAAATGAGAATTCTACTGGCTAAGGTTTCCTTTCATTCCCAGGGAATCCAAGGGAAGAATCTGTTTGTCCAGCTTCATGAGGACTGGCTCCAGTCAGTGACATCTTTCAGGATCAGGAAAAGGATGTTACCAATTACTCGGGGGAAAAATAGTGCGCTCCTGGGGAAGGTAGGAAGCTCTATTTAATATCGACCTTGTTGAGCCATAGGGGCTTTTTTTTTTTTTTTCAGAGTGAGCCAGGCGTGGCCCTGGCTGTTTATTCCCTGTGTCAGCCCTGGGGAGCCAGCTGGGCTCTGGCTGACCTCAGTGGCTTCTTTGGGGTGTGGGTGGGCTTCAGGGTTAAGGCTGGGGAGGGATAGGAAGTAAAGTGCTTGCAGGGGCCCTCGGGGCTTGGTCCTAGCTGCCCCCCCACCTGTGGGGCAGGCCAGGGGCCGGACACCCCAGGCTGTGCAAACGGGACTCTCCAGGGCCCACCGCCAGGAGGAACCCAGCGGAGGACATGTCCATCTGGAGCTGACGGTCTGCTGATTGTCTGCTTGTCTGGCCTCCGGCGGTGGCCTGGTCAGCTCCTCCCGATGCCAGGGCCTTGGGCACTCTCCAGGGGCCGCCCATCCGGCCGACCCCTCACCTGCGGAGCCGTTGCAGCTCACTCTCCACCAGGTTCCGCCTGTAGAGTGCCTCCTTTGCAGCCTCCCTGCTGCCGTCGTTGCCATAGGCTACATGCTACTCTTTTGCTACAATACTTACAGGGGAAATCTCCAAATACAGTACATTTCAACTGATTTTAAAAACCAAGAGCCAGATGAAGTAAGGGTAGAGCAATTTCACGGGAACCCTTTCAAACTATTCATGCTTAAATCTTTTTAAAGTCATCACACACCATGTGTTTTGGACTCTATTTCCAGCCAAGCGATTAATATCTGAAGGTCTGGAATCACTCAAACACACCTCGCTTAGGGTTAGGATTTACCTAAAGCACACGCCTCACAAGATTTTTTAGTTGGGCCTGCCTGGAGAACTCCAGCATGTGGTGCAATGTCGGTGAGATGGCAGATTGCTCAGATGCCTGTTGTTGGCTCTGAAATGCCACCTGAGCCATGTCATTGTCCTCAAGGTATTTATTTCAGTATACGTCTTTCTGTGGGGATGGACGCGAGCCTGCCAAATCCACTAACTACAACTCGAGGACTGCAGATTCTAAGCTTCTTCACGGCAGGGATAGAAAAAGAAAGGTTATCTGAGGATTCCAGAACCGTTCTCTTCTCCTCTCCATAAGGAATACATCACTGCCAGGTTGATCCACGGGGGGATTGGTGCCCTACTTGGAAGGTGGAACGTTGGTAAAATGGCAGGAAAATAACTTGTGTCTCCCCGATGCATCACATTGAAAAGATTTTAATTTTATTTGTTCTCAGGCCACGTTTGTCAACTTTGTGAAACAGACAGGTCTTACGAAGACTGCCGTTGTGTCAGTACATGACTTACCCTCGCACTCTTTGACCTGACTACGGGGACTACTCGTGGCGTGTCCTAGGACTGGGTCGGCAGGGCACAATGTCAGGGTAACAGGATGAGGGTGGGCAGGAAGAGGAGCAGGTCATGCTAGTTTGCCTGCTAAGGCCTGACAAGATCGACTGCACGAGGTTCTATCCCAGGCAGTTCATTATGATACAGTGTCCAAGGATTACAGCTACCTAAGCTCACAGTTCAAATAACTCCATTCATTCATTTTTGTCACATTCATTCAATTCCCAGTTTGTGACAGGCAGGACACAGAAAGAAGCAAGAGTCTGTGATGAGAAGAACTGGAGTCAGGATTAGGAAAGTTGGCCATGAGGCAAGAAGATTGGAACCTGGCTCTAGTTCCTGGGACAGGCCAGGTTCCCTGGGGAACTGGGTTCAAGAAAGGTTAGCAGAATGAAACGCAGGGTTAGGGACCAAATCTGCTCAAATCAGCACACTGCCTCCAAGGCAGATTCCTCACAGGGTGACCTGATCCTGACCTCCAGAAAGGAGGGCTGATGCTGATCCTCAGAAAGCCGGCTTGGTGCAAAGTCCTGGAAGTCCTGGAAGTCCAGCACGGTCCCATGTGCTGTTTGGAGGAAGCGGGCAAATGCAGCCTGTGCCTTAACAATTCTTTTCTACTCCTTCCAAGCAGGCTCTGCCTAACCATTTCCAGTCCTGGGTTTAGTTAAAACCGGTTTCCAACAACTTCAGATTTCTTCAAAGTTAATCATTCATAATTTTTTTTGTCTGTTCCTCAAGACTTTTCTGGGTTTAAAAATATAGTAATCCAAATCCAAATGGACATTCCAAAGTTTTAAGCCCAGCAAGTTGTTTTAGAAAATAACCATGAAATTTCAAAATTATTAATATTTCTTCAAAAGTATATAATACACATCCCCAGGTAAGTATTATTGGAACCTTCCATATTTTGTTCTGCATGGGAATTGTTAGTACTTGGTAATTTTGTTAAATTTTTTTGTGTGTGTGATAAACAGAGCAAGACCAAAGCAAGAAAGAAACCCGTTAGGAAATCTGAGTCAGGATTAGGAAAGTTGGGTACTCGATTGCAGAGAAAGGACAGAAAATAGCCATCTTTGAAAAGCAGAACCCATACTTTTTCCATACTTCATCATATTATTTTCTTATTAAAAAGGAGCATGTGCTTATTATAGAAATTTGGGAAATACAAAAAGTATAAAGGAGGAAAATGAAATTATTGTGAAGCCCCGCCTGGCAAATATTTTGCTAGATACCATTTGTCTATTTCCTACGCAAATATAAGCATGAATTTTTAAATATAGTCAGGATTAGGTAACACATCCCATTTTGAATTTCTGCTCTTTTTACTTAGTAATCTATTATATTTTTCCCCATCCTTACCTATTTTGTAATATGATGTTATCTCATTGTACGAGCATTAAATGATTTCTATTCACTTTTCTCCCGCTGGTAGACATTTAGGTATTGACATTTTCTCTTCGCTATTGTAAATAGCACTCTCACCAACAGCCTTGTCTTAAATCTTTATGAGCGTCCCTGAATTGCCATCCCAGTCAGAAATGTAGTGTCTGGGATAGAGGATTCAAATCCTAGTATAGGTGATTTTCATGGACAGATTTCAAAACAGAAAACTACTGAAACATAGAAAAGAGAGAGCCCTTGATTCATCTCAAACTCCCTAATTCTTACCACCTGCCAGACCCTGCTCTGTTACCCTTCATGTCTCATTCCTCCCACCTGGCCATAATTGATCACATGGTATTTCTTCTGGAAGGAATGCCACCTGGCAGCATAAGGCAGAGGGAGACAAGACCCAGCTCTGGAGCCACTGGAGGGCACTGAGGATACATTGCAGAAGCTGTTCTAGCTTAGGACAGACCAAAAGGGCAGAGCTGTGGATCATATACAGCATCCAGGGGACCCAACAGGATCTGTGGCCGTTCTGGGCTACAAAAGTTCTATCAAAGGGAAGGAGCCAGTCTTGAGGAATTCAGATAAAGTGCCACTGAAAAATTAGGTAGGTGAGAGTTACACATAAGATCTGTCCATGGGGTTAGCTGACACTATAGTTTAGAGGCAAGGGTCTGGTCTGCAAGATCAGGAAGTAGCAGGAGTTAGAGAAGGAAATAGGGAAACAGATCCCAGCCTTGAGGAAGCAGGTCCAGGCTGGGACCATACCTGCAGAGTCAGAAAAAGTTCTAACTTAGGGTTCAAATAAATGAATAAATGATTCGGAGCACAGGTTCCATTTAGGGGAAAGTGTGTCTGTTAAACTGGGCTAGGAAATGCTATAGTAACAATCCCTAAATCTAAAGGGTTTAAAACAAAATTGCATTTCGTCCTTATGTTACATGTCCATTTTTCATCAGCATGAGGTCTCCTAACCACATTGTCCTCACCCAAGGATCCCAGGTTAATGTGTACCATATAGTCGTGGCCATGGGGAAAAATTACAGGATAGTCCAGCATCAGTCCTCAAATTCTTCCACTCGCCGGGTGGCTCAGGCGGTTAAACATCCGACTCTTGATCTCGGCTAAGGTCACGATCCCACAGTTTGTGGGTTCAAGCCCCGCGTCGGACTCTGCACTGTGAGCACAGAGTCTGTTTGGGGTTCTCTCTCTCCCTCTCTCTCTCTCTCTGCCCCTCCCCTGCTCATGCTTTCTCTCTCTCAAAAGTAAACAACCATGTAAATGCTTCTGCTGTCATTTCCTTGGCCAAGGCAAGTCATCACACAGCCACGCGCCTGGAAGCAAGAGTGAACTGGGAATCTTGGTGCGCATTGGCAGTGGCTGTCCCATAACACCACAGCTAAGTCCTAAAGAGGAGACACTATGAAGAGAGGAAAGATTCAAGACACTTAACGACAGCTTCTCGGGAGTCCTAACTTCTCCTTTCTCTGCAACCTAAAGTGGGACTTAGGTTTCAGCAGTCTGGAGCCCTATTCCAACCGACCTTGAGAAGGAGCAGCCGATCCATGGCAGGCACAGATTCTGGGGGATGGTGTGGGTATGATAACCCCACAACCACTGTCCCTTGAGCTCCTGGAATAGGATGGATCCTAGTATGTCCGGGTTATCGGGGTTGCCAACTTAGTTGTTCAAGTTTATACTTCTAGGTAGTTGGTAGCAAACAGATGCCCCCCAGCAGGGTTGTCAAGATTTAGCTCATCTGGGGAGAAAAAACGAAAGCAACCGTGTGCATTGAGACAGGTAGTAGTAGTAGTAAATGTCAAACAGCAGAGTGACGTGGTAAGTAAGCCATGTTTATTTCAGATACTTTAGGGGACATTTGTTTAAGGTAAGTAAAACTCCACCCCGGCATCCCATTCTGATGAGGATAACAGAATGATGGAGGGGCTTCTTCAACTCTTTACAAACTGTAAGTGGTTGTAGAACACCTGCTGTGCTGTTGGAATTGCTGGATGCAGCTGCAGACCTTCCGCAATTATACCAGCAAGATGACAGGAGAAAGTTGGCGCTCCCTTGCTATTCATTTCAAACATAATTCAAATTTTGGAGGAGCTTATGAAAAATGCTCAGGGAAATGCTAATTTCACATTCAAGTTAACAAGAAAGAAGCTGGTGGGTTTTTTCTTCGTAATAAGCTCTTCCAAAGGAAGAGGTTTCTTTTTTAAATTTTTTTATTCTTTTTAATGTTTATTTATTTTTGAGAGACAGAGAGAGAGAGACAGGACATGAGGGAGGAGGGGCAGAGAGAGGGAGACACTGAATCTGAAGCTGACTCCAGACTGAGCCGTCAACACAAGATGCAGGGCTCGAACCTATGAGCCGAGGGATCGTGACCTGAGCCGAAGTTGACATTTAACCGGCTGAGCCACCCAGGCAACCTGAAAGGAAGAGATTTCTAACTTAGATGTAGCTCACCCAACCTGAAGTAGGAAGAGAGGGATAATCAAGCTCACTCTGTGGAAATCATTTATTTAGAAATGGATAGCACCATGCAAATTGCATGTCAATGAAAACAGAAAGTGTGAGTTATAGACATTCTCCAGCATGGGATACATTTTTGCTAGTTAACTACAGTCTTCAAGTGACACTTCCTAGTTGATTTGCAAAAGGTCAAGGTTATCAAAATGGGCTTCGTAGTCAATACCATGCTTAATTGTTATATGGATTCTGGTGAAGTCCATGACCTGAATAAGCATGTGGTTCAATTTCAGCCTTCAAGGGATCCTTTAAATAGCTGTGAGTGTGTGACCATCAAGATCCGTAGAACATCACTTAGATTCCTTACAATGTTTCATTCCCTTTGCAAAATTTAAAAATTCAACTGAAACTACCATAAATGACTGCCCTTTAAAAAAAGTACACATGTAATAGACAATCTGACATTCAGAGAAAATTTAAAATGTTAAAAACATGTATTCTCACGAAAACTTTTGTGATTAATTTCTTTTAATTCTGTGGGAGCCTCTGAAATAGAAGTGGGGGGAGAAAAGCCCTCAATGCAATCAATTTCACCAAATGTAGGAAGTCTTATAATCAACTTCAGTGATTTATCCAGTCTTCATGTGATAAATACCATTCACACTGGAAAAAATAACCCTTCTCGTCATTTAAGCAGGCTCATGCAGGGGTTGAAAACGATGATGTAGCCATCTCATAATGACTGCTACAAAACTGAGGACCGTAAAGTCTTGTCCTATGTACAGACATGCCCTTATGCCCAAGTCATTGAGAATGTAATTGTGGCAGAAACTCGCATTTTACAAGCCTTGGTACTTACATGGCTCAGTGCTTTGGAGAAAAAAAAAACAGCTTAAAACAAAGATAATTTTGAAATCCAGGGTTTCTAGCCACCAAATTCACATTTGTACACTTTTAACAGGCTAATGCGATAAGGCTTTCCCTTAAAATATGTTATTATTTAATGGAGATGGCCCTTGTTTCTCAGATTTTCAGCTGAACTGTTAAATTTCTTTCAGTTTTGGCACTTTTTAATTTTGATCTTCAAGTTGCTGAATATGACCCCTCCTTCCATTTTCTCAGCTTGCAAACTGCATTGATGCATTTTGTTTGGTGGAGATTTATTTTTTTACTTTATACTTTCTGTTCTTCTGCATTTTTAAAGTTTCAAAATGAATCTATGTTACTTTTGAAATTAGAAAAAGAATGTTTCTTTTTTATCTTTCAGAGAGAGGCAGAGAATGCATGTGAGCAGAGGAGGTGCCAAGGGAGAGAATCTCAAGCAGGCTCCACACTCAGCGTGGAGCCTGACACAGGGCTCCATCCCATGACCCTGAGACTACCTGAGCCGAAATCAAGAGTCAGATGCTCAACTGACTGGGCCGCCCAGGCACCACCCAAAAATATATATTTAAAAATGCGTTTATTAGACGCACAACATGAATGGACTTTACACTTACAAATGGTTAAAATGGTGGGGCGCCTGGGTGGCTCAGTCGGTCAAGCGTCTGACTTCGGCTCAGGTCATGATCTCACAGTCCGGGAGTTCGAGCCCCGCGTCAGGCTCTGGGCTGATGGCTCAGAGCCTGGAGCCTGTTTCCGATTCTGTGTCTCCCTCTCTCTCTGCCCCTCCCCCGTTCATGCTCTGTCTCTCTCTGTCCCAAAAATAAATAAACGTTGAAAAAAAAATAAATAAAAAGCTGGACTTCATTAAACTTAAAAACTTTTCCTCTGAGAAAGACTCTGTTACAAGAATGAGAAAACAAACTGCATTTGAGGAGAAAATATTTGCAAAATGCATATCTGATGAAAGTCTAGTATCGTAAATACATAAAGAACTCTTAAAACTCAACCACCACCACCAACAACAACAACCAGATAACAAAGCTTACAAACGGGCAAGAGATCTGAACAGACACCTCGTCAAAGGAGACAGACAGATGGCAAAGAAGCATACAAAGAGATGCTCAACATTATGTCATTAGAGAATTACAGATTTTTTTTAGCGTTTTATTCATTTTTGGGACAGGGAGAGACAGAGCATGAACAAGGGAGGGTCAGAGAGAGGGAGACACAGAATCCGAAACAGGCTCCAGGCTCCCAGCTGTCAGCACAGAGCCTGACGCGGGGCTCGAACTCACGGACCGCGAGATCATGACCTGAGCCGAAGTCGGACGCTTAACTGACTGAGCCACCCAGGCGCCCCGAGAATTACAGATTTAAAGAGATGCAACCACCTGTCTATTAGAACGGCTAAAACCCAAGACACGGACAGTATCAAATGCTAGCACGGATGTGAGCAACAGAAATTCTCATTCACTTGCTGGTGGGAACGCAAAATGGTACATCCACTTTGGAAGACAGTTTGGCAGTTTCTTACAAAACTAAACATAATCTTCACATACGATCCAACAATTGCACTCCTCAGTATCTGCCCAAAGGAGTTGAAAACTTATACATTCAAAAACCTGCACCCAGATGTTTAGAGCAGCTTTCTTCAAAATCACCAAAACTTGGGAGCAACCCAGAGATCGCTCAGCAGGTGAATAGGCAAATACACCGTGGTCCCTCCAGACAATGGAAGAAATGAGCTATCACATCACAAAAAGACATGAAGGAAACTGAAACGCATATTGTCAAGTGAAAGAAGCCAATCTGAAAAGGCTACATACTGTCTGATTCCAACTCTGTGACATTCTGGAAAAGACAAAACTCTGGAGACAGTAAAAAGATCAGCGGTTGCCAGGTTTTCAGGGGAGAGAGAAAAGGATGAATACTGAAGCATGAGGGATTTTTAAGGCAGTGAAATAATTCTGTATTATACTGTAATGGTGGAAAAATGTCGCCAGACATTCCTCAAAACTGGTAGAATATCTAACACAAATGAGGAATCTTTATGAAAACTATGGGCTTTAGTTAATAATAATGTAACAACAGAGTCTCATAAAAAAACAAAAATATTACATTAAAATATTATTTATCTTGAAAAAATGCACTTACTAAAGTAAAGGTCACTGTTTGCAGTCACAATTCTGCTTTTAAAATATTCATTTCCATAATTACCCCTTGGTTATTTAATATTGTATGGTAATTTATGGTGTCGGACAGCAACCTCTAGACATTTTCAAGCAGATAATTTTCATACTATGTAACACTGATTTGATCACTGATTCAGTAAGAGTCCCAAGACTCCTAGTTTTTACATTTTGATTAAATAATTTCGCTATCTTGAATAAATAATCGATATGCAGTTTGGCAATCTAATTTCTCAAGATTCCAATAAAGTTGCAGTTGAAACGAGGGGCAAAACTCTCACATGCATAAACCTTCAGAGTTCTGTCATTTCTTTTTTTTAATGTTTATTTTATTTTTGAGAGAGAGAGATAGTAGGCGGTGGCAGGGCAGAGAGAGAGGGAGACAGAGAATTTGAAGCAGGCTTTGTGCTGAGAGCAGAGAGCCCGACGTGGGGCTCAAACTCACAAACCATGAGATCATAACCTGAGCCGAGGTCAGACACTTAGCTGACTGAGCCACCAGTCCCCCCAAGAGTTCTGTCATTTCTTTTTTTTTTTTTTTTTTTAACGTTTTTTTATTTTATTTTTGAGACAGAGAGAGACAGAGCATGAACAGGGGAGGGGCAGAGAGAGAGGGAGACACAGAATCCGAAACAGGCTCCTGGCTCTGAGCTGTCAGCACAGAGCCCGACGCGGGGCTGGAACTCACGGACCACGAGATCATGACCTAAGCCGAAGTCGGACGCTCAACCGACCAAGCCACCCAGGCGCCCCTGTCATTTCTGATGATAATACAGCATTAAGAAAAATAAGATGCCAATAGTATTCATTTAACATAATTGTCTTTTTTATTTTCTGTGAACACACGCAAAGATAAAATTTTTACAACATGGATGTGTCAGCTTGGAACCATATTGGGACTTCAGTGCTGGGACTGGGGCTGAGAAAGACTCTTTGACCCAATTACAGAGACAACTAGTATGAATACCAGTGTGGCTAATTCAGTCTTGACTCAGATTTGCTCATGCCAAGGAATCTGCTCAGGTAGGTAGAAGACAGTCAAAGGGGCCTCCTGGCACCACCATTATTCAAGGACACATGGGCTCATGAGGCTTCTGAGTTTTAATAGAACATTATCCATCAGATAGAAATATGAGATTTAGAGCTACCTTTCAGAGGTGAGTAAGCTGGACAGATCTGGGCACTCTGGGATGATCCCAGCCACATGGCATGGAACTGAGCCTAGGACCTCAGCCCCTCCGAGAACCGGCAGTGGAACCAGATAACCAGAGTAGAAAGCCAGTTCTTCCTGTAGGGCAAATATACTCGCTCAGGGACCCGCCACTGATATGAATGGGACTGTAGTGAATGTGCTGCCGTGGTCCAGAATGACTTCAAAACTGCATGCAGCTCGGCTGTCTGGGCCTTCACAACTCCAAGAAGCCGGGGAGTGACACTAACTTTATATTCACGCATCTCTCTTTGTCATTAAAATACTACTTTAGTCTGGGACACCTGGGTGGCTCAGTAGGTTGGGCGTCCGACTTCGGCTCAGGTCATGATCTCACGGTCCATGAATTCAGGCCCCGCATCAGGCTCTGTGCTGACAGCTCAGCGCCTGGAACCTGCTTTGGATTCTCTCTCTCTCTCTCTCTCTCTCTCTCTCCCTCTCTCTCTCTCTCTCTGCCCCTCCCCTGCTCACACTCTCTCTCTCAAAAATATTAAACATTAAAAAAAAAAAAATACTAGGGGCGTCTGGGTGGCGCAGTCGGTTAAGCGTCCGACTTCAGCCAGGTCACGATCTCGCGGTCCGTGAGTTCGAGCCCCGCGTCGGGCTCTGGGCTGATGGCTCAGAGCCTGGAGCCTGTTTCCGATTCTGTGTCTCTCTCTCTCTCTGCCCCTCCCCCATTCATGCTCTGTCTCTCTCTGTCCCAAAAATAAATAAACGTTGAAAAAAAAAATTAAAAAAAAAAAAAAACTAATTTAGCCCATATAGTAGAACATAGTAGTCAGGCTTCCACACTTGTCACAAGAGCGATTACTCCCATTAGATCTCAGTCCTCACGGGTCAGCCTTGACCGGAGTTACATGTTTTGAAATGTCAGGTACTTTCTCATATAAGTTGGGCTGTCTGATGTTGCAATTGGGTGGTTGATGTTATAGATCAGTAGATACTCAAATCTCTACCCTACAGGGAGTGCTGACATTGGCATGAAACAGCTTGTTAAGTTTGGCGCCTTGCATTGCACATTTGGCCTGCTAAACGAGTACTATGCAAAGCGAAGATGCGTCATATCTTAAAATTATGGAACAGTTGAGCCAAAAGAGGTGCTAAACATCTAACCTTACACCCTCATTTCTCATGTATTCCCCCAAACACTGTAAAATCCTAGAGAGGTGGGACGGTGTTTAATTTCTTTCCACTTAATCAACATGGCCTCCTGCTTTATGCTTGGCATGGGAAAGAATTTAGATTATGTACATGACAGCCCCTCCAAGAAGGAAACATTCTTGTTTATGGCAAGCATGTGTTAACTCCCTGAGTTTCTCATGCTAAGGCCAAGGCCCCCAGGGGTGTGATGCTTACTATGTCTAACGGGTCAATCTTGCTTACTATTGCTCCAAAACGTAGACAGGAAAAATCAGCCATTTCCCCAATGGGTCTTTCATTGCCCTGTAAGGTCAATAAGGAACAGAAGGTGTAGTGGGTTCAGTGCAAGGTTCTGTTTATCAGACTGGCCTTCACTGGTCCTCCCCAGAAACTGGGATTCAGCAGAGGGGCTGCGGCTCTTAACGTTAACATGCCTTTAGGAACACTTTATACACACAGAAAGAATCATTTCCCCCTCAAGAATTTGGGAAGTGTTCTCATAGTAGCCCAATGGGTGCATAAAAACAGCTTCCGGCGTGCGCCTGGGTGGCTCAGTCGGTTAAGCGTCCAACATCAGCTCAGGTCATGATCTTGTGGTTCGTGGGTTGAAGCCCCGCATGGGGCTCTGTGCGGACAGCTCAGAACCTGGAGCCTGCTTTGGATTCTGTGTCTCCCTCTCTCTGCCTCTCCCTCACTTGTGCTCTCTCTCTCTCTCAAAAATAAATAAACATTAAAATTGTTTTTAAAAATAAACAACTTCCACCAATCTCCTCTATTTCTATCCTTAAGGTTTTTTTTTTTTTTTTTTTTTTTTTTTTTTAATATCAGGGGGCTTGTTGTCCCTCCTTGCACCTCACCTTGCTTAGGACCATCTCCATTCATCCAATAATGCTTTAGTAACTCCAAAGCTCCAAGATAAGAAGTCTGACTCCCATTCCCCCTTTTCCCAGGAGGGCTCTTGGCTTGAAGAAAATCTGCCTACCTCTCAGGCTACTTGTGATAGAAGCATTATTTGCACACAGCCCTCTGTTCCTCCTTTCCTTTGCTCTGTGTGGTGTGGAGTATCTTCCCTTCCCCAAGGATGCTGAATTTGGCCATGTGACTCGTTTGGGCCCTTAGAACAAAAGTAGCAGCAACAGTGCCAGCTCCGAGCTGTGGTCTCACAATTCACGCCAGCCCTTTTGTACCCCTGCCATCCACCCGTAGAAAGAATGTGTCCTACCTAGCCGTTGCTCCTTTAGGCCAGGTTCTAGAATGAAAGACCAGTGGATTAGACCTGAAATAGAGCTGTGGCCTGGAGCCAAGCCCAGCTGATCAACAATTCCAACAGATGCTAACTGACCTGCAGACTGATGGGCAAGAAATAAATGTTTGCTGAGATTTGGGGGACAGTTTATTATTAAGCATCAACGCAGGGATAGCTGACTAATACATTTCATATACTAATGAGTATAGGTACCTGATGAAGTTCAGTGTGCAGGATGCTTATTAGAGTCTCCTAGGGATCAAGACTTGCTTGGGAGAAAAGGAAGTAGGACTGGGCCCAGGGAAAAGTTGAACTGAAATGCCAGGCTGACAACAGCCTCGGCTGACACCACAGGAGCTCTGGAGGTAAAATGCACCATAAGTGATGTTCCACAGTGGACCAACTGACCAGGCTTTCCCCACTTGCCCTGTCAGTTTTGTCCCTGAACCTGATAGCAGAATGCTGTCTGACGGGGGCACTCTCAGTGGTGGGGCAAGTCTTTCCTTGAAAGAGTTCTCATCACCTCTACCACACCTCCCTCTACATACTGAGCTATCACCTTAGGGCCCTTTGCTATGGCAGAATATTTCTGGATTATTCCTTCCTTCAGGGTAGTGAATGGGCATGTGCATCTACATAAGCTCATTCCAGGGGCTTTCCCTATACAAATGCAAAGCTGGTGTAATTTTTATTATGTTACAACTTAATCGAATTCCTCTTTGAGAGACCACACAGCCTTGGGGACAATCCGATGATAATCTGGTTGGGGTAAATGATGAGACTCTGAGGGGGGGTGGTGCCGAAGCACAGAGGAGATGGGTCAACTGCAGAGCAGGAAAAAAGGAGAGAAATTTGGTTTTACTCGTGAGGTAGAGAGAGCAGACAGGGGAGTCCAGAAAGCAGGGGCAACCACGTGGCAGCAAGTGAGCACTTCCAGAGGTGAAGGGACAATGAGGCGGCCTGCTCGCTGACTTCTGATGTTCACAAAATCACCTCCCTCCATGGTAACTTGAGGTTCCCACTGCATAAAGCAAACTGTCAGCCACTTTTTGAAAAATATATTTCAACATACTCCAGACGAAAAAGTATATAAAGAATAATACTAAATGCAGTGTCTGGTCACAACCCAGAATTAACAACTGTCAACCTCTAGCCAGATTTTCTTCTGATCTTCCAGTATTTTAATACACAAATTTTTACAGATAGAGTGGAAGCTTTTTGCTACTTTCCTGAACCCATTTCCCTCCCTCATCTGTGGCAACCACTAAGCTGAACTTGGTGTATATTCATCCTGTCCACATTAAATTTTTTTTTAATGTTTATTCATTTCTGAGAGACAGAGAGTGAGTGGGTTGGGGCAGAGAGAGAGGGAGGCACAGAACCTGAAGCAGGCTCCAGGCTCCGAGCTGTCAGCACAGAGCCTGATGTGGGGCTGGAACCCACTAACCATGAGATCGTGACCTGAGCCGAAGTCAGATGCTCAACCAACTGAGCCACCCAGGAGCCCCCACCCTGTCCACATGTTCATACTTTTACTTGATTTCAGTTCTGTGTTTTGACATTTACAGAAATAGTATCATGCTATATGTATTGTCCTGCAAATTGCTTTTTTTCTTTCAACTTCCTATTTTCAAGATACAGTCATGTTCCTATTTTTTTTACCTCCTATATAATATTCCACTGCACGAGTAAATCTCTGTTCATCTTGTCCTATAATGATAAGTAATGAGATTGTTTTAGCATTTTTCTTTCACAACTAATTCTGCATGGAACAGCCTTGAAAAGGTTTCCTAAGACAGAGACCTTGAAGTGACATCGCTGAGTTCCTGGGACATTACTTCTTCAGTTTTTGGTTGACAAGATTAAAATGGCGGCTTCCTAGCTTAAACCATTTGAGTGGCACTGCCGGGACCTTCCACTGAATTTCTCTGCAGAGCTTCTCTCCTGGGCACCGACAAAGAGTCACGATGTAATAAATGTCTGTTGAGTGAATTAATTACAGATGAAGAAATGGGGCCTTGAGAGAGGAAGTGGCCACCACAGTCCTATGCTAATGGCAAGGCCATCTCTAGAACCCACATTTTCTGGCCCCAGGGCTGCCTCTGAAAGGCCCAACGAGAAGTGAGGAAGCTCAAGTTCAACTCCAATCCCACCTGAAAACTCCAAGGGAGTCATTAGATGGCCAGTTGCCCTCTTATCAAGTATCTGTTCACATAAAATGTTTTGAGAGGTTATAAATTGTGGACGTTTCTGGTTAAACAACAAGAATGAATAGGGGCGCCTGGCTGGCTCTGTCAGAGGAGCACATGACTCTTGATCTCGGGGTTGTGAGTTCTAGCCCTGCGCTAGGTACAGAGATTACTAAAAAATAAATAAATAAATAAACTTTTAAAAAGAGAATGTTAAAAAGAAGAAGAAGAAGAAAAAGAAGAAGAAGAAGCAGAATGAATAAAATTTCCTGTTCAAGACACACTTTCATGAGGTCATTTTAGGCCATCATCTAGCATCCCCATTTGAGCTGGTGGTATATTTATTTCTCCTATATTTAAAACAATTTTTAAAAAATTTTTTTTCAACGTTTATTTATTTTTGGGACAGAGAGAGACAGAGCATGAACGGGGGAGGGGCAGAGAGAGAGGGAGACACAGAATCGGAGACAGGCTCCAGGCTCTGAGCCATCAGCCCAGAGCCCGACGCGGGGCTCGAACTCATGGACCGCGAGATTGTGACCTGGCTGAAGTCGGACGCTTAACCGACTGCGCCACCCAGGCGCCCCTAAAACAATTTTTTTAACACTTATTTATTTTTGAGAGACAGAGCACCCGTTGGGGAGGGGCAGAGAGAGAGACAGAGAGAGAGAGAGAGAGAGACAGAATCCAAAGCAGGCTCCAGGCTCTGAGTTGTCAGCACAGAGCCTGACGCTGGTCCCGAACTCATAAACCGTGAGATCATGACCTGAGCTGAAGTCAGATCCTCAACTGACTGAGCCACCCAGGCGCCCCTCTCCTATATTTTAACATGGAAACATGGGATTGATCGATAAGTACATGGATAGTGGAAGAAGGAACAATTCGAGCAACAAAATAAGTAACATGGTATTGGACTACAGCCCAAAGGATAACATAAATATTCACAAGTCTATATTTATATAAGTGACGCGTAATTATTTAAATGAATGAATGAATAAATAAATAAATAAATCAGGAATAACCAAATTTCCTGTGCAGAAGAATTCCAAATGACTTACGTAGATGCTGGCCCCTAAAGAAAGGAGGACATAATTCCCTACTCCTTCAGTGGGCTGCACATCGTGATTTCCTTCAAAAAGTACAATGTGGGAGGAGGAAAAAGAGCAGCTTTACAGTGGAAAAACAGAACTATCTCAGCCATATAAATACATTTTATATCATCAGTGATAAGTCATATTAATAATATATAACCTTGTTATAACAAGGATGGGACATTATCTCTGTGGTCTCCCTCCCTAAAACCTTAATTTTTAAAAATACTTATTTGGGACGCCTGGGTGGCTCGGTCAGTTGAGCGTCCGACTTCGGCTCAGGTCATGATCTCGCGGTCTGTGAGTTCGAGCCCCGCGTCGGGCCCTGTGCTGACAGCTCAGAGCCTGGAGCCTGTTTCAGATTCTGTGTCTCCCTCTCTCTCTGCCCCTCCCTGTTCACACTCTGTCTCTCTCTGTCTCAAAAATAAATAAACGTTAAAAAATTTTAAAAAAATATTTATTTATTTTGGGGAGAGTGCAAGCCGGGGAGGGGCAGAGAGAGGGGGACCAAGGATCCAAAGCTGGCTCTGTGCTGCACAGGCTGATAGTAGCAAGCCCAATGGGGGGTTTGAACTCACGAACCCTGAGATCGTGACCTAAGCCAAAGTCAGACACTCAATCGACCGAGTCACCCAGGTGCCCCCTAAACCTCTTAAAAAAAAAAGAAAAGTTTGTTTATTTTGAGGAAGAGAGCATGTGTGCATGTGTGAGTGGGGGAGAGGCAGAGAGCCAGGAAGACAGAGAATCCCAAGCAGGCTCTACACTGTCAGTGCAGAGCCTAACACAGGGCTCAGTCTCACAAACTGTGAGATCATGACCTGAGCCAAAATCAAGAGTCGGACGCCTAACGGACTGAGCCACCCAGGTGCTCCCTAAAAACCTAACCTTCTTCTAACCATGAAGAAAACATCAGACAAACCAAGTAGAGGAACATTCCATAGAATACTTGACCAATATTCTTTAAGATTTTTAAGGTCTTCAAAAAACAAGGAAAGTCTGTACAAATGTCACAGGCTTGAGGACCCCAAGAAAACATGACAACTCAGTGTAATGTAGTATCCTTGGTGGGATCCTGGGACAGAAAAGGAACATAGTTCTTTTTTTTTTTTTTTTTAGTTTTTTTTTTAAACGTTTTATTTATTTTTGAGACAGAGAGAGACAGAGCACGAACGGGGAAGGGGCAGAGAGAGAGGGAGACACAGAATCTGAAGCAGGCTCCAGGCTCTGAGCCAACAGCCCAGAGCCCGACGCGGGGCTCGAACTCACGGACTGCAAGATCGTGACCTGAGCTGAAGTCGGACGCTTAACCGACTGAGCCACCCAGGTGCCCCAGAACATAGTTCTTTTTAATACCATCCAGCTTTAAGTACAAGGCAAGGCTAAGGAAACCAGAATAAAATATGGACTTTAGTAAAGTTAGAATGTGTCGATATTGCTTTACTAGTTGTGACAAACTTATCATCCTAACCTAAGAAGTTCACAAGAGGGGAAACTGAATGCAGGGAAAATGGTAAGTCTCTACAATTTTGCAACTTTTCTATGAATCTGAAACTATTCTAAACCAAGGAGTTTATTTAAAAAGAGCCAGGACTTAGAAAAGCGGTGATTAGCTTTGTTTTCTATTTGTTTTTTATATCATTTATATTTTCTACTAGGCAGGGAAGGGAACTTGTCACCTACTCCTCCTATTTCATGGGATTGGTGTCCACAGTAAAAGGGTACCTGCATACAGCCCAATGGAGGATGTATAGGTCCCCTAGCTAGAAAGTCACTGATTTGTTCTACCAGTGCATGCTTCTCTGGCTCTTTAGCACTGAGATGTCTTTGGCCAGTGAATTGGCTGTCTTCCTGAGTATGACAGATTGCTGCTGCTGCCAGGCCAATTCACAGCCTGAAGATCCTAGCTAAATGGAGGAGAAATGTTGATGGTATCCTTGCCAGTCACTGTTTTGTGTCCCATTGGTGCTTCTGAAAAATTAAAGGGGCAGGACCCAAATAGAGGAGTCTTCCATTCACACTTTTGGGTGTGTCCCCCCTCACAATGACTTCTGACCTCTCTGAGTATATCTCCTCTTTTCCTTTCACTGGCCCTAGAAGGGGGGGAGTGCCTTTGTCGTTCTCAGAGTAGGTGGCCCTGTCTCCCTGGCCATCGCTGACTGGATGCATCACTCCTGGGCGTAGTGGACTGATCAGGAATCCTTCCTGAGGATTTAGAATTGGGGCTGAGATTTCCATCATAGAACTGAATTGGCCTCTTGAGTTGGGGCCTTCATCAGGACCTTGATACATCTTTAAGACTTAAATGTTGGTGTCCATCCAATAGATCTAAAGAATATGAGTTTTACCTTTCTCATTCTAAACCACTTCTGGAATATTTACTGTCCTGGGCATATATTGTTCTTGGATCCCCAGAATCCATTCCTCAGTCTCTTGTACCCAGATCCCTGATTTTCCTTGGGAAAAACTATCCTCCCTGGATTTAATCATGCTTGCCAACGATCTACCCCTAGAGTTTTTAGTTATATGAACCAATAAAAATCTTCTTGAAGCCAGTTTGAGCTGAGTTCTTGCCATCTGCAATTGAAAGAGTCCTGTTTGGTATACTTCCTAAAAGCACGTGTCCATGTTATCCATGGGCTCTCCAGGCTCCTCTGTGAACTCTTTGAGTCTGCTCTAGGCTTCCCTTCTTTCCCGACTCTCACCTTCCTCACCCCAAACCAGCCCCTGTGTGTGTGTGTGTGTGTGTGTGTGTGTGTGTGTGTTTTCTAGCAGGGTCTTGGTTTAAAAACACACACGATTTAAGAGAGACTATGGCTGGTCATTTTTTTAGGCTTGATTTAAGTGCTTGTTTCAAAATCCTTCATTCCAATTTCTGTATCTCACTCAGAGTAGGTAAGTACTGTCAAAGATAAGTCAGGGTATGAATCTTGGCATGCAATCAAAATGATAACCTAAATTTTCGGAAAACGTAAGAGTTTACGGTGCATGTTCGTGTGTATTGTTTCATTTCATCCTTAACGTGTAAAGGAGGGGTTGTCTTCATTGCTCAGATGAAACAAGAGATTCACAGAAGTTCAGGGACCCACTCACAGATATACAATAATGGCTAAGAGTTACATAGGAGACTACTTCCAATGCACTAAACATCTTTTCTGTTTTGACCCAATGTTGGAGATATTACATTACACTTACATTTTATAAATATAGAAACTGAGACAAAAATGTCCCTGAACACACCGCAGGTCATATCCCAGGTACATGCTATTCCCTATCTGCTTATCAGCAAAATAGGGCTTGAATTCTTCTGATCCAGGTCAAATGACTTTTGTACAGTATCAGTAAATATAACAAAGTAGCAAAACCCAACAACCAAAAACACAAATGAAGTTGACCACATGGAAAGATGATCAGACTAGAATCTGAAAACATTATGTTTTTCCCAGCACCCTAATAATGTCCTATAAGGATTTATGTATTTTGCATTAAAAGTTCACCATTTTAACTAAGTGAAACTAAGATAATTTACAGAATAGCACATAAGATTGAAGTATCTTGGAATTTTCAGATGTAGTATTCAGCTCTTTTTGTTTCGCAGTCCTTAAAAATCAGTTAATATATTGCATATCCCAGTCCTGCCATCTGTTAATCTAATTTAAATCATTTTGCATTTAAAATTATTATTAAGCTTATTTTAGAGAAATAATAAGCATGAAAAACACATGATATATGTACAGATAATAAAAAACATAGTCATATATTTCAAAGAATTAAAACATATTCTTGAAAAGGTTAATTGGACCACAGATGTGAATGTGTGCGTGTGTGTTTGCACATACGCATATACAACTGTGCAGTTTTCCATTTTACTGATCAGCAACTGCTCTTAAGGAGGAGATCTGGGTTTATACTGACTTTTTTTTTTAACATTTATTTATTTTTGAGACAAAGAGAGATAGAGCATGAACAGGGGAGGGGCAGAGAGAGAGGGAGACACAGAATCTGAAACAGGCCCCGGGCTCTGAGCTGTCAGCACAGAGCCTGACACGGGGTTCGAACTCACAGACTGTGAGATCATGACCCGAGCCGAAGTCGGACGCTCAACCGACTGAGGCGTCCCTATACTGACTTTTTATAGGATTATAAGTGATACCTGCCAGTTGAAGCAATTTGGATTATAGTATCAACAACTCCAAAGAATTATTTGTTGTTTTCAATCAAGTTTTTTATTATGATTTTTTGCTATGTTTCTCCATTTCCCTACTTATGAAAATAAGATATTATATTGATTATACTCACTTTTACACATTTGTACAAGAAAATGGATTTTTCATAAAAATCTCTGCAGTAGGGGTGCCTGGGTGGCTCTCTCTTTCCCTCTGCCCCTCTTCCCTGCTCATGTGCTGTCTGTCTCTCTCTCTCTCTAAAATAAAAAAGAAAAATTTTAAAAATCTCTGCAGTAGTCTTAATGTGGAAATTCCACCACCCCAGAAAGGAAAGATGGGTGGTCACTGGCTAACCTGTGTGACACAGGTAGAGGCCAGGGTGCAGGGAGCTCCAATGCCCGGGGCTAAGCCTTGAATCGGGACAGATGAAGAGAAAGGTGAATCCAATGAACCGAGCAAGGAAACAAAAGAAGTAGGGGACAAAAGGCTGGGAGCTGGGACACCAGAATTGACTGAACACATTCCAGATGGATGCCGCAAGGCTGAACTGTCATGAAGGAAGAGGGCTTCCCTGGGGTGCAGAGTCCTTTGGGGCTTGTCTTAGGAAGATGAAAAGTCAGTAGAGAATGTGGGTCATAGCATTGTTCTCCGGTGGAATTTGCTTGCATACAAATAAGGAATCTTTGTTTCCCGTTTTCAGAAACGTTTTCGTTTGGAAAATTGTAGACACTCGACAACGGTAGAAAGAAGGGAAAGATAAATCCCCATGTACCAGCCCTTCCACAATTTTGCCAGCCTTCTTTCATTCATCCCGCCCCACTCTTACTTATTATTCTTGCCAGCACATTTTAAAGCGCATTCCAGACATCAGGCCTTCCCTACTCTTCATTATGCACCTCAAACTGGTGCTTCTTCATGAAGCATCTCTAATTGATAAGTAAACTGAAAAATGAAAAGGTCTTTAGTGCTATACAAGACCATGTTTATATTAAAATGCCTTGATTGTCTCAAAGGTGTTCAGTTTGGATCGGGGTCCAAACAAGACTCCCATGTTAATTTTGATCGTTTTGTCTCAAGATTCTTTTATTCTATTCCTTGCCAGCTGCCCTTTTCCTACATCTTTGATTTACTGGAGAAACTGGGGCATTTTCCCTGAAAGAGCAATGTCCCATATTTCAGATCATGTCACTTAACTTATTCTTCCATGTCTCTTATTTCTCCTAAACTGCAATATAAATAGAGATACCTGATTGAATTTAGAGTGATTTTTTAGGCAAGAGTACATCATGGGAGATGCTGTAAATAAAATATTTACAACCCATGGGCCATATCTGATCTATAGACATGGTCTTATTTGGCCCATACAGTTTTTTTTTATGCTTTATTTGGCCCATATAGTTAAAAAAGAAAAAGCTGTATCAGTTTCTGAAATCAATCTGGGTTTTGCCAGGAAACAGATGGTACTCTCATGCAAACTCTTTATAAGGGTATGGACAGAGTTGGGGAAACAACAATGAATGACAAGCCATTTTGGGGCTTGTAACTGCAGGGAACTGTCACATTCCCCCACCTGAAGGGCTTCTGGACAGGGGCCTTTGGTAGAGGACAGTCCTCACAGACACCCAAACCCAACCTAAACCGATACCTGCAGAGAGGGGCATGGAGAAGTAACTCTCTTACCTCAACGTCCTCCCTCCCTCAGTGACCCTCTGGCTGGTGACTCCCACTGGCTGAGCACAACAGGAAGCCAGAGGGCAAAGAAGCCCATTGGTACTGTACCTAAAGGCCAGCCTCCCCCCAGGGAATCAAGTCAGGAAGGGTGGAGAGTGGATCTGGAGGGGTAACACCTGCCACTATTTACAGTTAAAAGGTTTTATAACAATATAAAATTCTGCATTTTCAGCTTCTCTTGTCACATGAGATGTTCTGGCAGCCCGGAGAGCCTGATATTAACAACTGGCTAGAGCCCAGCAATGGCTGCCCTGTGGCAGGACATAGGAATGTGCTGTGGACCTCAGATCGTTACCAGGAAGAACAGGAGGGCAGAGAGGAGAGAAGCCTGGGACTGTACCGATTACTTACCTAGAAATCGAGATCTTAATCCAGAAGCGTGCTGAGTTTACTTTGAGTTAGCGAGATTATGGTTTTCTTTGCTATTAGAAGTAATGGAGGTTCATATGAATTTAGCTTAGTTTAATTAGAGAAAAGCAAAGAAACGTTTTTGCAAACTTGAGTATTGCATTAATATGAAGTGTGATTATCAGAATACAGAAAAGAAAATCCTCCTGTATTTACAGGTGCGCTGAAATACGCATTGTGGCTGATTGCCATGTGTTAAAATGGATATTCTGCCGAAAACATTAATCATGTTTCAGAATGAATTTCTAGCCTACAAGAATAAATCTGGAAATATTTACTTAAAAGCAATTATTATGAAAAAAAACTTTTTAATCTTTGTAAGCAAACTAAAATTTTTGACATTACAGTATGGGAATGATAATTTTTCAGCACTGCCAGCTGCTAGGCTGTTACTAAGATTCTGCACGCTGTGGACACTGAATATACGGGGCCACCATATACAGTAGTTCAGGCTATAGACTGCACAATACTAGGTAGTGTCAATCACTATGTGAGGTCTGTAAATAGGAATTTTTCTATTACTTTCTCCTATTCTTTATAGTATTTATTATTTCTGCATTAAGGCTGCTTAATCATGGATGTTACTATGCATAATTTAAAATTATTCTTTTTTTGTGAAATGCTCAAATGTATAGTCACTATTCTGTTTTCCCGTATGATGAGAAGAATTCATAAGTAAGAATTTTCCTTTATGTACTCATGGACCAGATGGAAATAGGTAAGATTAAATACAATTCTTAAGAATTTAAGAATGTAGTCACTTACAGTTATTTTATGTAAAATTACAAATAAAAGTTTAACAATTTTACAGATATTAGAATTATGGTATTATCCAATTTTGAATATTATGCCTTCTATTATGTAAATTTTTATAGGATATGTTGACTTAAAAAAGATACAATACACTTCCTAAATGTTTCCAGCTAATGCACTGTCTTAATATTCTAATTAAGTATCAATCTGTTGTCTACCTCATCTAATTATTTTTAAATTCCTATGTGCTTTTGTAAATAATTTTAGTAACTTTAAAAGTCACCATTAATTATCATAACATGTCAGAGGAACCTGGCTGGCTTCGTCTGAAGAGCATGAGACTCTTGATCTTGGGGTCGCAAGTTCAAGCCCCCAATGGGTGTAGAGATTACTTAAAAAAAAGAAGAAAAAGTCATCATTACATGTCAACTTACAGTAACAAATATGCATGCACTTCAACTGACTAATAGAATTTCAATATATAAAACACATAAGGGTGTGTTTCACTTTAAATTAGGGAGAATGAAAGCAAATATTCAGATAGTCACAGAAAATTTGAGTGACAGGTCCTACTGGCATAATAAAGTTGTTAGGCTGATTATGTGTGATGGTGACCTACCTGAATACACGATCATTGGTCATGGTCAAATTCAAGAATATGAGAAATGAGAGAAAAAAAAGCAATCAGCTTTTCAGCCTTACAACGGCAAAGACCGAAACCAGAGCCAAGGACTAGATTTTGGCAGAATATCAAGGCAAAAGGCAACGTAGATATCTCTTTCTAGCTGTTATCTGAAAATATTCTTCTGCATAAACTTAAAATAAATGGATCACTCTAGGGATGCCTGGGTGGCTCAGTCGGCTAAAGGCCAGACTTCGGCTCAGGTCATGATCACACGGTTCATGAGTTCAAGCCCCACATCAGGCTCCGTGCTGACAGCTCAGAGCCTGGAGCCTGCTTCAGATTCTGTGTCTCCTTCTCTCTCTGCCTCTCTCCACCCTCCCTCTCTCTCTCAAAAATAAACATTAAAAAAAATTTTTTAAAAGGGGGTGCCTGGGTGGCTCAGTCAGTTGAGCATCTGACTTTGGCTCAGGTCATAATCTTGTGGTCTATGAGTTCGAGCCCCACATCAGGCTCTGTGCTGACAGCTCAGAGCCTGGAGCCTGCTTCACATTCTGTGTTTCCTTCTCCCTCTGCCCCTTGCCCCACTCTCTCTCTCTTTCTCTCTCAAAAATATATAAAATTTAAAAAGATTTAAAAAAAAATAAATAGATCACTGTAAAAACTCCTAGATATTAGGACAGAAAGCGGCAGCTAATGTGCATTGAGAACTAACTATCTGGTTGGTCATTGTACCAAAAACTTTATCTTCATCATCCAATTTAATCCTCCTGATGACCATGAGGTCAGTACCATGATTATGCCCAACTCATGGATGGGGAACTGAGAAAGACTTCACAAAAACCATACTCATTGTGGGTGATCCATACCCAGAATCTAGTTTAGTTTGATATGTGTGGAGTTCAGGTCAAGAACTTGCCATGAACCCTTGGCTTCCATAGAGAGGAGGGGAGAGAAAAAAGAATGTGTATGCCTCCCAGACACCACAGTATCCTAGGGGCTCATTGCCTAACCCATCAGCTGCCAAGTGATGGGCAGTATGAAGGCCTGGGGAACATGGGTCAAAAGCAAAGAGTAGAAGTGATAAGAATAGTGAACAGAAGACGTTGCATTTGCAACAAAGGCACTGCCTTTGGCTTGGGTCCCATTCTCCTCATCTCTCTCCAGGACTATTGTATAAGACCGGAGATGGGTATCGAACTTAAACTAGAGGACAGAGACATAAAGCAAAGGTCTCATAGGGTCACCATGATTCAAACATTTCCTACAAAGCACAGCATATATGGTTTTGTGTATACAGCCTAACTAAATTCATGCATCAAAGTTTGAGAACCACTGAGCTGACATAAAAAAAAGGGAAGGAAAATAAATTCATTTGTCGGGGCAGTCAAACCTGGCTTTTTAAAGAATGACTATCAATTCTCTTGTGTTGATGGTAAATGGGTGGGGAATCCCAAAATGTTTACTAGATCTCATTAATACTAAGTCTCTGTAACATTAAAATTTTTTTTTAATGTTTATTTATTCCTGAGAGAGAGAGAGAGAGAGAGAGAGAGCATAAGGAGGGGAAGGGCAGAGCAAGACAGACACACAGAATCTCCAGGTTGTGAGCTGTCAGCACAGAGCCCGATGTGGGGCTCAAACCCACGAACCGTGAGCTCATGACCTGAGCCAAAATCAGATGCTCAACCAACTGAGCCACCCAGGCACCCCTAAGTCTCTGTAACTCTAACTTTAATGCATGGTAAGAGACTTTACTTTCCTGTTGTTGTAAGGATTTAAGGAGTCACACCCTACAAGGGGATTCAGTTCTAAAGTCTGAGTGTAGATTAAGCTAAAGTTACAGTTTTCTCAAATTTTATCCTAAATTTTCTTTCTAGAATGCATATCTGGTCACATCACACTCTTCCACAGAATCCTTCCATAGACTGAGTTGCTGATCTTTGATTTCACTGACAATAATTACAGGGGATAATAGGTGTTCAGCGAAACATTCCTTACCCCCAGTGGCAAGACCTTCCATGGCTCATCATCCCCCACATACAAGCATGTGACCCACGGGGATACAGGTCATAGTTTGGGGTTTATTGTTAAACTTGATCTGGTTCACCATTTAATTGGTCTGGTTAAGCCACATGGACAGTGTCACCTAATGGCTGCAGCCTCAATCACCATAGATGGCATAATCCAAAGCCACTCAGACATCAGAAGTGTATGAGTTTCTAGGGTGCCTGGGTGGCTCAGTCGATTCAGCGGCCAACCCTTGATTTCGGCTCAGGTTGTGATCTCATGGTTCATGAGTTTGAGCCCCGCATTGGGTTCTGTGCTGACAGCACAGAGCCTGCTTTGGATCCTCTGTCTCCCTCTCTCTGCCCCTCCCCTGCTCGTGCTCTCGCTCTCCCTCTGTCTCAAAAATAAATATACGTTAAAAAAAATTTTTTAAAAAGTGTATGAATTTCTATTAGTCAGAAACAAAGGTGTGCTATTCAAATATTTGTACATTTAGGAGGGAAGTGAGAGGTGTCCCCGTTCAGGAGCTACTCGAGAGTCAGGCACAAGCCTTTTCCAAATCTGGCCCCTGTCAACCTTCCAGCCGCATCCCCTGCCACAACCCATGTTTACTACCCCCCAGCCCCCCCTTTACACTCAGCACTTGTCGCCTGCCATTCCTTTCCTTGGTCCTGCCTTCTACAGTGCTTCTTTGACGGTCCTCCCCAAAGACTTCTCTACAAGTTTTTCTTTCCTGATTTATTATCCCTCCCTAAAGTACAGTTCATCTTCTTTGACATCTCACTTAAGTCAACTATCACTTTTCTTAACTGTAATGTAATTAATTATTGACAGAAGGAAAGGAAAAAGAGGGAGGGGGAGGAGATAGTTTAGAATGGAGAATAAACACTATTATAAATAAATGTAGTATGTGAGGCAGGTGTCTCTAAAGTGGGTAGGATCAGAATATCAAAAAACATGATTTCTCCACACAGGCCTCCAGTTATGGCGCAAATAAGTCATAGGAAGGCAAGGCACCGAGTAGGGAATATAGTCAACCGTGTCGTAATAGTGTTGTATGGTGACAGATGGTGCCTCCCTGGCGGTGAGCACAGCAGAACATATAGGCTTGTTGAATCACCATGCCGAACACCTGTAACTAATGTCAACTTGTATGTCAACTGTACTTCCATTAAAAAATGAAGATATTCTGGGGTGCCTGGGTGGCTCCGTCGGTTAAGCACTGGATTCTTGATTTCAGCTCAGGCCATGATCCCACAGTTCGTGAGATGGAGCCCTAGGTCAGGATCTGTGCTGATGGGGTGGAACCCGCTTGGGGGTCTCTCTCTCCCTCTCTCTCTCTGCCCCTCCCCTGATCCTGCACACATGCACGCTCTCTCCCTCTCTCTCTCAAAAAAAAAATTTAAGTGTTTATTTATCATAGAAAGACAGAAAGAGACAGAGCACGAGCATGGGAGGGGCAGAGAGAGGGGGAGACACAGAATCCGAAGCAGGTTCCATCCTCCGAGCTGTCAGCACAGAGCCGACACAGGGCTCGAACTCACAAACCGTGAGATCATGACCTGAGCCGAAGTTGGATGCCTAACCGACTGAGCCACCCAGGTGCCAGCCCCGCCCCTCCAATTTTTTTTTTCTAAAGTCAAGAGGAGCACCCAGGTGGCTCATCGGTTAGGCCTCCGACTTCAGCTCAGGTCATGATCTCACAGTTGGTGGGTTAGAGCCCCATGTTGGGATCTGTGCTGACAGCTCAGAGCCTGGAGCCTGCTTCGGATTCTGTGTCTCCCTCTCTCTCTGCCCCTCCCCCACTCATTCTCTGTCTGTCTCTGTTTCTCTCTCTCTCAAAAAATAAATAAACATTAAAAAATTTTTTAGGGGCTCCTGGGTGGCTCAGTCTGTTGAGCATCCGACTTCGGCTCAGGTCATGATCTCACGGGTCGTGGGTTCGAGCCTCATATCAGGCTCTGTGCTGACAGCTCGGAGCCTCGAGCCCGCTTCTGATTCTGTGTCTCCCTCTCTCTCTCTGCCCCTTACCCTGCTCACACTCTGTCTCTCTCTGTCTCAAAAGTAAATATTTAAAAAAAATTTTTAAATCAAGATATTCTTGGACAATTGCAGAAAGTTGAATATGGATTTTATATAAGTTAATCCTTACTATTCAGAATGTGAGCTGTTGACCATCAGCAGCATTACCTGGGTGCTTGTAAGAAATCTGCTTCATCCCCCACCTGAGGGGATTTATACGTACCCCAGAGGTCAAGAAGCACCGTATTGGACCAAAACAAAAAATCCTTTCTCCAGCTACAGCTCCTTACTATCTAGGAGTCCACAAATCTCCTCTGAGAACATCTAAAATCACGTACATCTCCCTTCTCAGAGTTCACCTCCAACTTGTCTCTGTGCCCAGTCAGGTTTACCTGACAAATTCATCTTGCCCTTATAATCTTCACTCTTCTCTGCAAACTCCTATCCTGGGTTTAAGAGCTTTTAACCCCACCCTGTCCAGAGTTACATCATAAAGCATCCTCCATTCACTGGATTATGAAGGTCACCATGCTCCTATCTCTTCCTCTTCATTTTCAGGAGTGGGCACCAAGAGGGATTCTTTGGCCCAGCAAATGAATATTTGAGTATTTATTGCTTCACTTACCGCCCCCGTCCCATCCATTCACTCACTCAACAAACATTTGCTGAATTGTGATAAATGCAAGGTGCTTGCCAGGGGCTACATAATCTACTTAGATTAGAGATCCGAATCATTCTTTGAGTCTTCCTTTCAAAAGGCTTTTGTTTCGCACTCTTCCTCTCAAAAACCCACACAACTGTTCTTATCTTATTTCCGTTGCAAGTCTCTAATTTTCTTGCGAGAATTTTTGATTAAAAAAAATTAACCGTATAGCAACTGTCAAGCAATATACAGTCACGGCAGTTCCAGAAGCATCTATGTACTGCTGAATTTACTTTATCAACCCCAAATTTTGCTAAGAGGCCCTTCTCTTGCCCAATTTCCTTAGAAGTGTATTGCCTCCCCATCTGGCTGGGGTGCTTATTCTCAGGTTTCTATTTTAGGTTTTGTCCCCCAGAAAAAGCCCTGACACGAGATGTGAGTCCACGTCATCTGTCTGAGGTGGTTTCCACACAGCAGTCAAGAGTGTGACCCTGAAAGGAGGCCGGGCTTTATTGTGACCTGGTTTAGGAGTCCAGGAAAAACCATCGTTTCATCCCGACACACACCCGCAGTTTTCTCCTGATATACACCTGCAGTAAACTCGTATTCCCTGTGTTCAACTTCAGCTATTTCTTAAACGAATGTAACTCAGGGGTGCCTGGTTAAGCATCCAACTTCAGCTCAGGTCATGATCTCACAGTTGGTGGGTTAGAGCCCCATGTTGGGATCTGTGCTGACAGCTCAGAGCCTGGAGCCTGCTTGGGATTCTGTGTCTCCCTCTCTCTCTGCCCCTCCCTTGCTCGCTTCTCTCTCTCTCTCTCTCTCTCTCTCTCTCTCAAAAATAAACATTAAAAAAAATGAACGCAACTCAAAAATTTAAGTATTAGCCAGAAATTGCTCAGAGGTAGCTTTTTCAGTGGTAGTCTTTCAGATTTCTACGTCTTAAGTCGGAGGGAAAAAGAGGAGTAATTGTGGTATTTTCACGTTTATTAGCTCTGGTTTGCATAAGACAGTGGTGTAAGCTGTGCTTTGAAGCTATGCCACGGCCCTGCCAGGGGCCCCACGGCCTCCTGCGAGGGTGGCAATGGCCTGGCCCCAAAGCTGGGTCTGCTTTCTCCTTATCATGTTATTCCTGTTTTGTCAATGTGATGATGACCATACCCTATTATTTTAAAAGTGAAAACATATGGGTTCTTTTCCATTTTAATTTTTACAGCTCTTCTGTATCTATAAAAGTACACGATGTTGGCTATAGAAAACTCAAAAAAGGTAAAGAGAATAAAATTAAAATATCACTTAGAGATAATCACTTTGAACATTTGATGTCTATCTTGCTTGTGTATTTATAAAAATTATGTACATTTTTAATACAAAGTTGACACTACATTATATATTTGATGTATAACTGTTTTAATGTTTCCTAGGTGTAACGTTTTTCACTTAAGCATTGATTTTTAAAAATTTCAGTTTAGGGGCACCTGGGTGGCTCAGTCGATTAAGCATCCGACTTTGGCTCAGGTCACGATCTTGCGGTTCATGAGTTTGAGCACCAAGTCAGGCTCTGTGCTGACAGCTCAGAGCCTGGAGCTGCTTTGGATTCTGTGTCTCCCTCTCTCTCTGCCAACCCCTCCGAAAAAAGAAAGAAAGAAAAAAAAAGATTTCAGTTTATACACTCTATAAGGTTTTACAAATGCTATTTGACATCTACAAATGAAACTATTTTATAAAAAAGTGAAGCACTCATTTACCTTTTTTAGATGGGTATACTTACATGTAAACCCACCAGTCTGTATTTTCTGGCCATCAAAAATTCTCTCTAGCTTAAATCACAGGAATCTACCCCAAAAACTAAGAGCACACTGTATACACTGTATGTTAGCCAACTTGACAATAAATTATATTAAAAAAATTCTAACTTAAGAACTAGAAAGTAGCATTTCTAAAAAACAAGAATTTCTCAGCAGTTTTATCTAAAGATTGGCCTTTACAGGATGTGAACATTTTAAGATTTGATTCATAAGAACATTTACATTGACCTTTTGCTCAGTTTGCTTTGGAAAAGTACACGATGTGATGGATCTAAGCATTAGTAAATGCTTTTAATAAAAAATAAATTCCATTTCTCCTGGGAACAAGAGGTCATATTCTTTATTTGAGCAACGTTAGGTAGCTATAAGTTAAAAGAAAATCACAGAGAAATTACCGATTAAAAAGAACTTAAATTCTCTTCCCCCCTATAAAATGTGCCAGTTTATGGTCAGAGATCTCTCCTTCTCCAAGGAAAGCTCTGTTCTGAGATAGTCACAATGTATTCTCTGTTGAAAATTACTTGCTTTGTACAGTGATACACATCTTGAAACACACTATCAAAGATAACAACTTCCTGAGTTCTCATTAAAAGCCTGTGAGTTAGGCAGTGCAGAGTTACTATTCCATTTCATAGAGGAGTTTGGTTAAGCCATCTGCTAAAGTGGCCCTCAAGGACTCCCACCTGGGACTCATGCCCTTGTATAATCTTCGCCCCCTGAGTGTGGGCTGGACATAGGGACTTGCTCTAATACCTACAGAATACAACATAGGTGAGCAGATGTCCCGTTGTGACCAGGTTCGAAAAGCCTACAATTTCCGTCTGCGGAACAGATTCTATTGTCGCTCAGCTTACATGCTTGAATGAAGCACGCTGCCATGCTGGAAAGTCTCACATGACAAGGAACTGAATCCTGCCAACAGTCACGTGACCTTGAAAAAGGATCCTTCTCCGGTTAAACCCTGAGATGACTAGAGTCCAACCTAGTTAATTCCCTGACTGCAGCTCATAGGAAACCCTGAAGCTAAGCTCTGCTCAGATTCCTAGCCCACAGAAACTATGAAATAATAAATGTGCATTATCTTAAGCTGCTTTGTGGCAATTTGTCACACAGAAATAGATAACTAATACTAGGGATAAACTGAGACTAAAGGTAACCTGTCTGTGGAAACAGTTAAACATGGCCCCAAATTCTTTGACACTCCTGCCATCCAGAGCGGAGTTCTCTGTCCCCTCTACTTGCATCTGGGCAGGCTTGTGATTGCTTCCAACCATAAAGTACACTAGAAGTGACACTATGTGATTTCTCAGGCTGGGTTGTTCAAAGGCCATGTAGCATCTATTCTGATTACTGAAGCCCTGAGCTGCTGTGTAATGAGACCGACCACCCGGAGGCTGCCATGCTGTGAGGAAGTCCACACCACTTGAGAGGCCTCATGTGGGCACTCCAGACCACAATCCCCACTGACCTTGCTCATCCCAGCTCAGGCACCAGACACATAAGTGAAGAAGCATCCAGAGGATTCCAGCCCCAGCCATTCAAGTTTTCCCAACTTAGTCACAAACATCGTGAGGCAGAGAGAAGTCATGCCCACCATGCACTTTTGGAATTCCTAACCATGGAGTTTCTGAGCATAACGAAATGTTCGGGGATGTTACTCCATTGTACTGATTTTGGGGGTGGTTTGTTACACTGTAACCGGCAGCTGGAACACTGCCCAATGTCACACAGCTTCTAAACAGCCACGTTAAAACTCAGATCCAGGTGTTCCGATCCTTCAGCATTCTTTTCACCAGTCCAGATGTTGCCTTTTATCCGGGGCAGGGGGTGCTCCTTTCTCACTTACTATAAGAGAATCTGTTCTGCAGTGGGGGTCAACTTTGGGAGCACATTGGAATCACTAGGGAAGCATTTAAAATACTGATACCCGGATCTTGTGCCCAAAGATGCTGACTATTTGGTCTGGGGTGCAGCCTAAGTGGCAGGAGTTTCACAAAACTTCCCAGGTGGTTCTAATATATAGGCATATTTGAGACCTACTACTCTGTACCAACATGCTGATCAATGCAAAAAAAAAAAAAAAAATCACCCCTGGTAATGATCAGATCGATCCTCGATCCATCCTAATGGAATGACATAGAGGCACAGAGGATTCAAAAGAGATTATTTTAAAACCATAATTGTATTATATAAAGATTATGTGTGAGTGTGTGTATGTGCATGAATGTGCACATGAGGACCATTGTGTGTGTGTGTGTGTGTGTGTGTGTGTGTGTGTGTATCTACGAGGCAGAACATTAGCTCTCCAACAGTATATGCAGACAGTGTGCTAACCATCAGGACTTACAATAATATTAAGACCTGATACGTTCTCACTAAAGGAACTTACCCTCCAGTAACAAGAGAAAGAAGAGGAGGAGAGCCTTGGAGTCTAAGACGCCCTACATTTTGGAAGTATTACTATCCCACCTAATACGACTCATCACACAGGGCACTCATGATAAGTGGAAAACCATGAAGTCATGTTGAAACCCAAGTGCTGAGCACTGGCTAATCTCACTCACATACGAGCAAAGTGACTTGTTCCTGGGTGCCAGCTTCATAGCTCTCAAAAATCAAAACTGTGTGTGTGTCAGGTAAAATGACAAATATTCCCAGGTCTCAGACCTTCAGGGTTATTTGCAAATCTTTAGAATCAGACACGGTTAAAATTCTTGAATATGAGGATTTACTGAATCCTATAAACTATAATTCAATAAAGATATAAACAGTATGTAGTAGCACAGGAGAAAAATTCCCTTTTTTTGATGCTTTTAAAGAAGACGGTTTGGGGCGCCTGGGTGGCTCAATCGGTTAAGCATCCAACTCTTGGTTTTGGCTCAGGTCATGATCTCACAGTTTGTGGGTTTGAGCCCCTCGTTGGGCTCTGCACTGACAGTGAAGAACCCGTTTGGGATTCTCTCTCTCTCCCTCTCTCTCTGCTCCTCCCTGGCCCATGTGCATGCACACTCTCTCTTTCTCTCTCGCAAAATAAATAAATAAACTTTAAAAAAACCCCAAGAAGGTTTAAGAAACTTGAAGGAGAGATTATGTAGGATGTGTGTTTTAAAGTGCCCACATATACGCAGAAATACTCTGCGTACAAGCCACATCCTATAGATCTATATAGACAAAAATATTGTATTATAATCATCGGACTTGCTAAGAGACTAGATCTTAATTATTCCCAACACACACACAAAAGAAATGATATTATGTGATGTGACAGAGGTGCTATTACTACAATGACAGTCACATTACGATATATAAACGTACCAAAGCGATTATGTCATACGCCTGAAATCTATACAATGTTTTATGCCAAATACATTTCTTTTTTTTTTTTTTAATAATTTATTGTCAAGTTAGCTAACGTATAGGGTAAACAGTGTTGTCTTGGCTTTGGGAGCAGATTCCTGTGAACGTTAAGTACAGTTCAATGAAAAATTGTGGTTAAAAAATTTTTAAGCTATAAAATTGTTCTTGTTTGTAGTGATGAAAGGAAAATATTGAAATTATATACTCAAATAAGGTAAATGATCAAACAATGGAGGAAAGTTACTGAAATAGGAAGTTAATAATTGAATAAACACACTTTAAGGAGAGAAAGGTTGTACTATCACAGACACTCCATCTCGATTTCATCAAATCACACAGGTATATGTGTGCATATGTATACGCATATGTATTTCTAAGCTTTTATATTTTGCGTGCCAAAAAGAAGTAGGAAGAGGGATCAAAACTGGAGAATCTTAGACTGCATTAGCTGAGACATGCCTGAACCAAGTTATGGTTCTAGCTGTAAATGCGTTGCTGTTCATGGAAACATGGTCCTGAGATAAACAGCAGTTTGCCTTTTAGTGGACACTGACCCCCCACCCCCACCCCCGCCGCGTGTGTGTGTGCCAATGGAATACATTAATTCTGTATCTATCCTCATTTCTCACTCTGCAGGTCTGCGTGTTTCCTCCATTGGCTGCACACTAAATCAGAATCTGTCGTTCGCCACACACTTTGGCTACTAGGTATTAGCCTCAAATTGTGTCCAAGAGTCATCCAACTTTGCCAAACTCAAACTGTCGCTTCTCCTTTAAGCATTTAAGGAAAACATGATGCTTTCTCATTTCTCTCTTTAGAGGGACTCTCCAAGTTCACACTGAAGAAAAGGTGAAGAGTAAGTCTCACTGTACTGCTTGGGCAAATATTCACAGAAAAGGTACTTTTTTGAGCTGGCCCAAAGGAAGCCTACTGAAAACTGCAGAAGTTTCTAAAACACACACTGTACAAAGCCTTAAGAATGTGTATAGCATGGTGAGGGAGTTAAAAAACTGGTAAAAGTAAAAATTCATGAAAATTAAATCACGTCACAAGACAATGATATAAGATATATCCGAGACATGCTTAAATATTTGGCAAGTGCTGGGTATAGATAACTTAGGCTATGAGTTTAGAAAAGGGGGTTCCCTCCATAAGATGGGATGAGCTTCAGCAGAATGTTGCATTTTGTGAACATTACATACAAGAAAAGAAGGAGCACCAATAGAAGTAAAGAAGTAACAACATGTAAAAAGCAATACATCAAGGCACTCCCTTGCAGAGAGGGAGGAATCATTCAAAAGTGTGTTGGTCAGTTGATATCACCACCTTAGCGTAGATTCGCAGAATTTAGTAATTCGTAAATAACTACTCCAATGTTGACTGTGGTATTCTGCTTTCAGTGGCTGCCACCTTCATTTCTATTCATTGGGTCCTCTTCCGTGAGCTTCTGTACACCCACATTTCCTCAAGACAGGGGGGCTCTCTGGTGAGCGGACAGGCAGAGGAAAGACAGACAGAACCGGTTGGGTATTCCCGCTGAGTCCCTGTCTTGATGTTAAGCAGAGAAAAGATGTTACGATCTGTTGATGGCTTTCAGCTTTCTGTCTACGCTAAGGTTGTTTTCTGTTTTCTAGGCCGTTCCTTTGATCGCTCTGCAGCAGTCACGTGAAGGGGGAGATCCCCGTGATAATGAAATGCTTTTTGGTTCTTATTCCTTGCTATTGTACCTCCTCCCATGGAGATACACAGTCAAAAGGTGGGAGCATTCTGAGGTCTGAAGACGTCCTCTCGGCAACAGGCAAGAGAGAGCTATATACTTGTATAAATCAAAAATCATTTGTGAATAAGCAAAGCCTAAATGCAGACATACGTAAGCCCCAAATAATAAAATACGAGGGAAATCTGGAAAAGATTTTGGGGGGGACAGGATAAAGCAACTATTTGATTTTATTAAGTTTACAGGAACCTTAATTTCTAAGAGTTTTCCTCCCTTGTGGGTCCTACTGGCCTGTTCTCAGAGTGTGAAAAAGAAATGTACAGGCGGGTGAAGTCCACAGGCATTGCTCAGGGCTGCCTCAGATAACCTGCTCTCCCTCCGAAGATCCTTATGTGATAATAAGGGATCATCACCTTGATGTATTGGAGGTGAATAAAAGGAAGTTCCAGAACAACTAGTATATAAGACCATAAAAAACAGGAGTGGCTCAGTTGGTTGAGTGTCTGACTCTTGATTTCAGCTCAGGTCATAATCTCATGGTTTGTGAGTTCGAGCCCCACACTGGGTTCTGCACTGACAGCTTAAAGCCTGCTTGGGATTCTCTCTCTCTCCCTCTCTCTGACCCTCCCCTGCTTGCTCTCTTTCTCTCTCTCTTTCAAAATAAATACATAAACAAAATATAATAAAGGTGCACAAGAAAACTATGTGTACGAACAGATGGATGCATGGATCTATCTGTCCATCTTTCTATCATGTATCTATCTATCCACACATAGGACAAATCTGGGAGAATACACACCTAATTGTAAATAGTGGTTAATTCAGCAAAGGAAACTTGCTAGCGGTGGAGTGGGGATGATGAAGAAAGACGATACACATTATTTTACGTATGTCTTTTCAATTGCTTGCAATTAATTAGTTTTGATTTTTAAATATGCCACAAAAAGAAAAAAGAGTGAGCAAATAAATCGCCCGCTGGGATCTAAAATACAAAAGTGAGTTGCTTACAATGATAGCATAATGATTTTACTTTTTGCAATGATAAATTGACTGCTTTGATCTCACCATGATGTGTTTATAAAAGCTTATGGGAAAAAATAACAACTGTGCTTGGTGGTAACAATGTCTTCAGTGGCAAATCTCTTGCTCCCTGGAAGTAACTTGGAAAGAATAGACGATAAACTACAAAGATGGTGCTACAGAATAGAAAGACCTGGAACTGAGCTGTAACATCACTGTAAACATGCATCCGAGGGGCACCTGGGTGGCTTACTCGGTTAAGCATCCAACTTCGGCTCAGGCCATGTTCTCACAGTTAATGGGTTCAAGCCCTGCATCGGGCTCTGTGCTGACAGCTCAGAGCCTGGAGCCTGCTTCGGATTCTGTGGCTCCCCGTCTCTCTCTCTCTCTTTCTCTCTGCCTCTCCCCTGCTCATGCTGTGTCTCTCTCGGTTTCTCAAAAATAAAATTAAAAAAATATAAATAAACATGCATCTGAGGTGATAGAAACCAAACAGAACAAAAGCAAAAAGCCCCCATATGTCTGAGAGGATATTGACTGCATTATTTTTAAAGGTAAATTTAATTTAGCAGACATTTGTGATGATTACCCAGTGTTATGGACTGAACCGTGCCCCACCCCCCCACCAAATCCCTATGTTGAAGCCCTAACTTCCAGTGTGACAGTATTGGGAGATGAGCCTTCGATGAGGTAATTAAGGTTAAATGAGGTCATAAGGGCAGGGCCCTAATGCAAGACGACTGGTGTCCTTATAAGAAGAGGAAGCGACACCAGGAGTGTGTCTACACAGAGGGAAGGCCATCTGCAAGCCAGGAAGAAAGGTCTCAGAAACCAGTCCTGCCGGCAACTTCATCTGGGACTTCCAGCCTGCAGAACTGTGAGAAAGCAATTCAGTCGTGTGAGCCACCCAGTCTGTGTGGGCAGTCCAAGCCCACTAATCCATGCACCACAGCACGTGCAAGGCAGTGTTGTGTGAGAGAGGGGGGAAAGGTTACAGAAATAAACAAGGATTCTGCCTTCCAGGATTGAGGCACAGTAGCGCATGATTAAGAACGTGACTCTGGAGTTAGCCTGCGCCGTGTGACCTTGAGCAAGTTACTTAACCTCTCTGAGAGACAATATCAGTATGCGGGGATGTTATGAGCCTCATGAGGATTAATTATAAAGAACGTGGAACAAAGACTGGCACACAATAAATGCAATTTAAGTGTCCGGTCAACAAATAGATGAGAGTGTTGTCCATTGGAAAAGAGGATATGAGATAAAAAATATGATGAATAATTTTAAACACTTTTTTTATTTTTTAAAGTTATTTATTTATTTATTTATTTATTTAATTTATTCTTGAGAGACTCTGCAAGTGAAGAGGCAGAGGTGGGGCTCAAACCCATGAACCATGAGCCGAAGTCAGATGCTTAACTGATTGAGCCACCCAGGAGCCCCTAAATAATATTGATTTGCTTATAACTTTAATTTAACACCCCGGAGAAACTTACATATTCCCTAAAAATATTATGGAGTACCTCTCTTGAATGTAAATCCAAACTATAATGTTAAAGAGAAAATTAATAATATATAAATATTTTTTATTAATTATGACATTATACTCCTGTCAAATGTTCCTAATAAGGGAAATTGGGCATGGGGTGTATAAGAATTCTCTATACTATCTTTGCCATAATTCTGTAAATCTAAAACTATTCTAAAATAAAATGTGTTTTTAAAAAAGAAGGCAGGGGCTCCTGGGTGGCTCAGTCGGTTAAGCGTCCGACTTCGGCTCAGGTCATGATCTCACAGTCTGTGGGTTCAAGCCCCGTGTCGGGCTCTGTGCTGACAGCTCAGAGCCTGGAGCCTACTTTGGATTCTGTATCTCCCTCTCTCTCTGCCCCTCCCCTGCTCATGCTCTGTCTCTCTCTGCATCTCAAAAATAAAGAAGTGTAAAAAAAAATTTTTTTTAAAGGAAGATAAATTAAACGGTAATTATTTGCTAAAATATGGACCATTAAATAATAAAATTTAGGAACTGAGCCACAGTAACCTTTGACTCACCCCTTTCTATTTTACAGGAGGGCTGACTTAAATCAACCTTTACCCAAATCTGATTTTCAAGGTCAAATTCATATAGGACAAAAAAGGGGGCAGAAAAAGAAGAGCAATGACCTAGTAAGACAGGAGGTACCTCGTCGAGTTCTAGTTCTGCCTGGAACTGGACTGTGACCTTGGCACATCACAGTGACAACTCTGAGCCTCCATTTTCCATTCGTCACTTTCAGCTCTAGCATTCTTGACTGCCAACTTTATGTGCGTCTACTTCACAAAGTAAGGAAGCCCCAGGAAGCAGACTGTAACCCAAACATCTCTCCAAGCCTCTTTGGGTGTTGTATGTAAGCAATGAATCATGGGAATCTACTCGTGAAACCAAGAGCACACTGTATACAGTGTGTGTTAGCTAACTTGACATAAATTATATTTAAAAAAAAAGAAAAAGAAAAAAGAACTGTATGCAGTTTATGCAACAACTTTGGAGTGTGAGTGGATTGCGAAATAACTAGACAAATACTTTAAAAAACAAAAACAACTCAACACCCAGGGCTAGGTTTTCAGAGTCTATACTATCCAACAATTCGTTCAGATTTGGATAGGAGTAATTGAGGACCAATCCTGACACTAAAATATTTACAGAAAACTTGCAAGTGAAAGGGGACATTCTAAATAAGTTTGGGGTATAAGATATTAGTAACAGATAAAATCTGATGCAGAGAAAGGAGGGTCTGGAATTTTCCTACAATGGTAACTGAGCAAGAAAGATTAGGAACTAAGGCAAAAAACATTTCAAGCCAAAAGGAAGAACACTTCCAAAGGTTTGCAAGAAATTGAGCCTGATGCCAACTAATATTGAAGAAATGCCATGCCCAATAATACACAGACTGGCTCCAAGAACCATCTATTGAGAAACCTGAAGAATAATGACAGTTATTCAGTCAACAATTTAGGGGAGAAATTCAATTACCCCAAAGCCCTTTTCAATCCCTCTACTAGTTTTCATGAACAAATTGTCATTCACATTGTAAACATTGTGTATGTTTACTGTAAAAGTCATAATATTTTCCTTTTGTGAGATACTAGCAAAACATGTCTCAACACGTAAATGAAAATTCAGTGATACATGGGTTATGATTTCTTTTCCACCTAAGTAAGTCCTATTCTCATGTTTGCAAATTATTAGACGCCTAAAAGTCCCACACCCTTCATGCCCTGCATAACCATTTGATTTAATGTGATTGCACATTGATGCACAAAGAAGTTTTTTCTTTTCTTTTAACCATTTTTAACAGCATTAATTGAGACAAAAGTTCAAGAAACTGAACAGCCTCTACATTGGCTCTGAGCTTGATGTTATTTAAAAATCTGTGCTTGAAATATTGAAAACTAATGGCAATCCTAATTGCTCTTTTAACACCATTAAGTAACCATTTCAGGAGTCAATTCCTTGGGGCGCTTATATGTGGGCAGAATATTTATATTCTAACCGACAATGATGCATTCTAGGTACAGTAAAAGGGATTCTCTTGTGCTTATTTTCTACCCGGATATACATTTCATCAAGCAGAAAGCTGGATGTCGCTAGTGTTTTTTTGATAGTAGAAAAGTCTACTGATACAAAGAGTGAAGTATGACAACTTATGCAAGAATTTGTCCTTCCAGAACTTTCATGATGTAAACACTGTTGTCAACAACCAATAACATAACTCAATTACTTAGTATGTTTGATCAAGTTATATACGCAAACAGCTAAATAATATTTACTTATTTACTTATTATTTATTATTTCCTCATTTGGACCAATTTCTTTTTAAAAATTTTTTTTTGACATTTATTTATTTTTGAGAGACAGAGAGAGGCAGAGCATGAGCAGGGGAGGGGGAGAGAGAGACACACACACAGAATCCAAAGCAAGCTCCAGGCTCTGAGCTGTTTGTTAGCACAGAGCCCGACACGGGGCTCGAACTCGCGAACTGCGAAACCATGACCTGAGCTGAAGTCAGAAGCTCAACCGACTGAGCCACCCAGGTGCCCCTCAATTGGACCAATTTCTAATCACTTTATTCTAAATCAGGACTACCATAATGCACAATGTCAGGGGCACTCTTCTCATTATATTCAGTTTAACTTACTGTAGGTAACACGAATGATGCCCTCTTTGAATTGTACAGTATAGTGTCCCTGCTACAATTAATAAAAAAACACAATGAAAAATGTGTATCAATAAATATCAAGTTATTGACATCTTTCATTTTTAGCAAAATCAGACTTTCAAAGGCCGTAGCATTTTGGAAAAAGAAACCCCATCTTGGATATTTTCCTTCAGTTTGGTTCCTTTTCCTTCCCAACATTCCTTTTTCTGGGACAAAGGCTCTTCCCGGACTCTGAGCAATTTTAGTGATGCTGACAATCACCAGTGATTAAAGTAGTGGGCATGGCATCCAGGCCTTACCAATCATGACACCATATTACCTGGTTGACAGTGATTGGTCCAGGGGTAAGCATGTGATACCAGCAGGGCCAATCAGAGTTCTTCCATAAGATTTGCTGTGTGGATGTAGAACTGTAAGTATGTAATCCTGGGAATGTTGGCAGCCCTTTTCCCTACTGGAGGGAAATCTCAAAATGTAAAATTAGAGAGATCAAAGCCAAACAGAGAAAAGAAGAGTGTGCAGTGGAGAAAAATATTTCTGAGAACGTCTATTTGAGTCCCTTGATTTATCTCTGACCTCCTCCCAGTTATGTGTGCAAAGAACTTAACTATTTTTTCCTCAATGTACATCAAAATGAGTTTGTCACTTGTATTCAAAGGAGCCTTAATTATCAGAACCCATGACTGCAAGTTTTTTATTCCTCTCAGGATACTTCTCCAAGTTGAGTCAATTTAAAGCCATATAGGACTACATCCTTTCTCAGAAACACAAAAAGAAAAGTTTTAAACACCAGATCTCTGGCCTGATTAACTCACTTGACCCATGATATTAAGGCAATATTTCCAGGCAATACTCAAGGTTGGTAACAATATATAGCAAACGAAACGAGTAGAATTTTTAAAATATCTTCTTCATTACAAAAACATTCAGAGCACAGTTACTGACAGTAAGATAAGGGACTGTGGTTTCAATAACACCAAGTGTTACCAAATCTTCATACTTTGCCACATGAAGCTGGAATTCATCACACCTCTAACCAGGGTATAAATTCTTTCTCACATCAAGTCCATGACTTGAGAAAAAGTTAAGATGTGAACATTATATATATACTATATACTGAACTAATACTAGTTCAATAACTTATTGGGTGAACATGGACAAATTATGTAACTTCTCTGAGCTTCAGTTTCCTCATTGTCAAAATGCAGACATAAAAAAGAATCTACGGGTTTAGAACTACTATTACTTGTGTGTGACTGTTTTCTTATTCATCTTGTATTCTGATGCCTTGCACAAAGTCTTGCATGGAATAGACATTTGACAAATAATTGGTAGGAGAACTGGATAAACTATGAACACATATTCACCTCGTGCATTGTCATGAAGAATATACAAGATAACCCAAACAAAGTAAACATTATAATACCTAACACATCATAGTTGCTCATAAATATTAGTTCTTTTCTTACCTTCCTTCATCCTCCCGCTGTTGAGACACAAAGCATTTAATGTGTCTGATGCTTTGTTCACCATTTTTCACACTAAACCCTCTTTATTCAAAACCTTCCAGAATTCTCCATAAGGCCTCTCTGATGGTAAGTCCACTAGCTCCAAATCAACTTCACTGTGAACACCACAGCTTTGCGCTAGAAAACCTTGCTCTACTTGGCATGTGCCTGTGTGGTTTTTTTTCATATTTGCTTGTCCTCTCTCCTGATTAGCCTTATTTCCTACAGTGTCTAATATAGTATTTTCACTAATGGGATAATAGTGATTTCCTGACTTCAACAAAATTTATCAGCTTGGAGACAATTGGAGTCCTCCCTTCCTTATGTTACTTTACCTAAACTAACTTAAAGCATAGGCCCTTTTATTTTGTTGTTGTTGTTTTCTAATTTGAGAAAGAGAGAGAGAGAAAGAGAGAGAGCATGGGGGGGGGGCGGGGAGTGGCAGAGGGGGAAAAAGAGAGAATCTCAAGCAGGCTCCGTGCTCAGCAAGGAGCCCAATGCGGGGCTCAATCCCATGACCCCAGGATTAGGACCTGAGCTGAAGTCAAGAGTCAGATGCTCAACTGACTGAGCCACCCAGGTGCTCCCCTCTTTCCCTTGAACTTGCTTTCTTCTGCCTATGTAAAGATAATCCTGAACTCCCTGTTTTACTTGGGAATAAGCCACTTTTCTTTAAAGTTCATTTATTTCTTTTTAAAGAGAGACAGAGAGAGAGAGAGAGAGAAACAGAGTGTGTGTGAGCAGAGGAGGGACAGAGAGAATCCCAACAGTGTGGAGCCCAGTGCGGGACTCAAACTCATGAACTGTGAGATCATGATCAGAGATGAGATCAAGAGTCAGACGTTTAACCAACTGAGCCACCCGGGTGTCCCAAGGGATAAGCCACTTTTTGAATGAGAATAATACTTGCTTATAATACCATCCAACTTTAGAATGGCTTTTCATGTAGAATGTTTCAATTAGTTTTCACAACAGATTAGTTTAGCATGGCTTTTGGAATCTAAATGAATTTGGTTGGAATCTTAACTCTATCACTTAATAGCTGTATGATTTCAGGTAAATTACTAAACCTCTCTGACCCTCAGTTTCCTCACTTATAAATTCAAAAAAATATAATCGTGCTTCTTAGGATGATTGTAGGAATCTAGTGATACATCTAAATCAGGTACCATGGTAAAATTTAATCAATGGGATGGAAGCCATTAATAAATGATAGTTATAATTATTATTTTATAAACAAGAAAACCAAGGCACACAATACAAAGGAAGCAATCAGAAGACTCTGTGTAAAGACAGATTTTGATTCTAAATGCCATGCCTCAATCTACTTCTCTGCCCTTCCAGCAAAGCAGCCTACAAAAAGCTTCTTCACACTTTCTTTAATTTGATCTTTATAACAACCTTAAGAGGTTTATGTAGAAAATTACTCTTTAGCTCTGTGGGGAAGTGAATTTTAATGGACGAGTTTTAATGGTTGTTCAAGTTAATTGGAAAGGTTGGCCAGCATCACAACCTCAACAAGGAGAGAAGTAGAGCAGAAATATAAAGAATAATAAGTATGTAAACTAAGATGATCTGGCCTAGAGAAGATGAGGCTAATGGCACTAACTCAGGACAGGTGCATTTAACAGTGACTCGCAGAAACCAGAATCTAGGGGAGCCTGGGTGGCTCAGTCGGTTGAGTGTCTGACTCTCAATTTAGGCTCTGATCATGATCGTAGGATCAAGCCCGTGCTAGGCTCTGTTCTGAGCATGGAGCCTGCTTAAGATTCTTTCTCTCCCTCTACCCCTCTCCTTCACTCACACTCTCTCTCTTAAAGAAAGAAAGAAAGAAAGAAAGAAACCTGAAATCTAAACTCACCCTCACCTAATACTCAAAAGCAGTTTGCTTATTTTTTTTCTTATTTTAGTTAATTGTCCAAAAGGGCAAAAAGAGGCCCCAGAAAGAAGCAAAGAAAAATTTTCTTCATGCTTAGGAGGCCAAGTTGATGTTAGATAAATGACCTTGGACACTAACTGACTTCTTTGTGGTCCTGTTTCCTCATTCGCAAATGAAGATAATATCACCATTAGTGTTCTCCAGAGAAATAGGACCAATAGAGTGTGTGTCTATGGAGAAATAGTGCGATTTTAAGGAATTAGATTGCGTGATTCTAGAGCAGTCCAAAATCTGCAAGAAGGCCAGCTGATGAGAACTGGGAGAAAGTTGATGCTACAGCTTGAGTCCAATGGCAGTCTGCTGGCAGAACTCTGTCTTTCTGAGGAAGGTCAGTCTTTTTCTTAAGGCTTTCAGTTGCTTGGATGAGGCCCACTAACATTATGAAGGGTAATATGCTTAACTTGAAGTTTAATGATTTCAGTGTTAATCTTATCGAAAATACACTCTAACAGTAACATCCAGACACGTTTAACCAAATATCTGGATACTGTGGCCTAGCCAAGTTGACATATAAAATTAACCATCACAGAAGGAATACTGATCATGCAAGGAACAAATTTAGCACAATATCTAACACACAAAGCTAATCATAATAATGATAATAATAATATAATATAGCTATTATTATTTCTGCTGTTATTATTCTTTACTGAATACCTACTCTTTTTTGTTTTTTTTTTTTTTTTGGCTGGGCATCAGGTTAGGTTCTGAAGACATGAGAATTCACAAGATACCAATCTTTGTCCTCAAAGAACTTACAGTCTAAACACAGATCCTAATAAGCTACCTGACAGCGTTCTGAATACTATGAGAACAAAAGACTACTTTGAGGAATATGGGTATGGTAAGAGTGCATAAAAGGGCCCTGACTCAAAATGGGCTGAGGGGCAGGGATAACTTAGAGAAGATAGAATGGATGAACAGACTCCAGTCAGGTAAATGGACACCGGTGGCAGGGAGGAAGAAGCAGGTGTATGGTAAGGAGATAAGTGCATGGAACTAGAATTGACAAAGAACACAGTCTGTTCATAGAACTGCAAGCAGTTTATCATTTGTTGGGTGAGAGGATGAAAGAAGCAAGTAAAGACAAAAAGGCAAAAAGACTGCAAGTTTAAGGCTGTAAAAGGGTTCTTACCAACCTAAGCAGTTTGGATTTTATCCCCAAAGCAATGATGACCTAAAATATGGTAGTGATGTTGGAAATGGAGAGAAGAGACAAATCTGAGAGGTCTCAATGGGTGAAATGGATAAGGCCTGATGATGGATTAAATGTTTGAGATGAGGGAGGAGGGTGGGAAAGCTAATACTTAGAAGTGAGCTAGAGTATGTTTAGAAGATGCTAATAACTAGGGGCGCCTGGGTGGCTCAGTCGGTTAAGCGTCCGACTTCAGCTCAGGTCATGATCTCACAGTTTGTGAGTTCAAGCCCTGCATCGGGCTCTGTGCTGACAGCTTAGAGCCTGGAGCCTGCTTCGGATTCTGTGTCTCCCTCTCTCTCTGCTCCTCCCCCCCTCATGCTCTGTCTCTCTCTCCTTCAAAAATAAACAAAAACATTAAAAAAAATTTTTTTTAAAGATGCTAATAACTCTTGTAATTCCAATAGGATATTCTGAAGAAAGCTGAAGGACTTTGCACTTGTCATCTGCCCTTTGTTGTTCACTTTCCACATTTGTGAAATGAAGATATTGGACTCAATTCTCTTTGAAAGGCCTTGTCTTACTCTAAACTTCTGCAATCCTGTGACTACTTTGTACGTAATACATTCTGGAGGGGGATGGGGGAATACTTTTGGCCCTACCACGTCAATAAACTGAAAGCAATAAGTAGTACCACCAGATTGGTATTTAACTATGATTTTGCAATTATCACAGGATGTCAGAATGAGAAAGATCAGGAAATTAGATAACACATGCTAGTATCTTTTCTGTTCTGTTTGAGCTGTCAGAAAAATAGGGGCGGTTGACACTGCAGATCTAAAAAGATTAGACGGATTGTTCTAACTAGAATCAAAGTTGATAAGCAAATTTCTATGAATAGTGAAACAGACCAAAAAGCTGATTGGTGAAAAAAAAAATGCATGGGAGAGAGAAACAAGCACGCTCTTTTTTTTTTCTTTTTTCCTATTGTGTGTTTGCAAAAAAAAAAAAAAAAAAATTATTGATTGCTCTGGTTTCAAGCACTTGATTTATCTTTTATGACACTTGAAACCCAGTGTTTGCTCTACAGCTTAAAGTTTATTTGGTGAGCTAACAAAGGCCCTGTGGAATCTAAAGGAGAGGATGAAATCAAATGACGATTTGAACGGAAACCAGTCCAGACGGTCATTGTGTCCCTCCTCAACTTGAACTTGAACCATTATTTGAAGTTTTTTTTGAGCAAGAACTGAATGAGGAAAAGATTTTCAGAGATAATCTGGTATAAACCATTCAGAACCTGGTTGATGAGTTGCTGGAGCTCTTCTGACCTGAAAAATAAGGAGCTGAACATGAGGCTGTGACACAACAGTCCGATGTTCTGCTAGCGTGCTGGGAGCGAATATCTTACATCGCAAACATCGTATTTGCAGTTAGTTATCACCGTTTAGTTGGACGCACACAAAAAGCCATTGGAAGACATTTTATAAAAAAATTCAGAATACATATTAATTTAGTTTAGACTCAAGGTGTGTGGGTGTGTGTGGGGGGGGTTGGATGTTTATAACTTGCTAGGCAGCACCATTAAAAATAATGGGCAAATTTAGTTTTTTTCCCATCTTATTGCACCTAAGAAGTCATTACAGACCATATCAGTAGCTCTGATGTTCTTGGGAGAAGAAGGGGAAACTATTTTCAAGCCTCACTTTGACAAACTCTGCCATGTAATGTTACCGAGTTCTAGTCTAAGGGCTGTGGGATTTATCTAAGGGCTAGATGAATCCGAAAAATTTTCTGATCCCACAATAATAATCATAAATAGTATTATCTTTATCTCTCCATTGAATTAATAATTGAATGCTGATTCACATTCTTCCCTGATTTAAATCCAAACCAGAGAATTATCTCTTTCTGAGAAATATTCTCAAATAATCCTTTCTATTGTGCAGCTAACCCTTTACAATGTGTTTGAATTAAGATCAATTTTTTTTCTAATGCTACTACCATGCAAATTTACTTAAATATTCAAGTAATTTTAGATATTTTATTCCAAGGCAATAAATGAATTTAGATAACCCTAGGATTAGTGAACCAAGTTAGACTTCACCTGAATAATAATGTTTTATATAATTTTGCTAATTCCATAATCTATTTTGTCTCTATGTTATTAAAATCCTCTAAGGACAAGAACAGTGCTTATTTTTCAAAACGTGTTTCAAATATCCAGTGAATTTTCAGTCCTTTGATGTTGGTACCCACATCAAGAAGAGTCAGTCGGCCAAGGTGAGGCATACATCCATGTGCATTCATACTAGCCTTTGGGATCTGAGATAGGGAAACAAATACAAATTAAAGAAGCTTCCTGAATTTACAAGGAAAGGGGAGAACAAGAAGTATGAGTCCAAACTCAGGTCATAAGAAAATGTAGAAGGGCAAGTCAGGGAAACTGAGGTAAGTGAGCAAGTGCCAAAGGCAATAACAAGAAACTATCAAAAGGAGAGGCAAGTCAAGGGTCAAAAGCTGAGTTGAACTGGAACCAAGTGGGAGCAAGGGCAGATCTGGAACACCAGTATTCTGTTGTGACCACAGCCTCCTGTGCAAGGTGACTCCGTCCTTATGGACTCTTGGGTCAGGCTGGACTTTGCATGGGCCACAGGACATCTTCTTGGTCTTGAAGAAGTCCTAAGTTGCTTGTAGGCACAACTCTGATGCCTACATTGCCTTGAAAGGATGGGGGCACCTTCTTTCAAGCAGAAGAAGGAGGTAATGTGTCATCTACCTTTAGGAGTTCAGAGAAAGGAAGAAATGAAACATTCCCAAAGAGGCCCAAGGATGTTTTTGTCTTGTTTCTATTTTATTTATAGTCCCTTTCCTCCTCCCATCAGAACTTTGCTCCTTCATTCAGTAGCTTAAATTTATCCTTGGTGTTCATTTTGTCCATGACCTATACCTGAGGTCTCCTCTTTAAGGAGGACAAGGACATTGTGAGGGAAGACACAGAGTTTTAAGTGTTCCCCAGGGGTCTGCAGTTGATGCCAATATTCCCCTCCACTTCCATCTGTCCTGAATTAACCCAGTTACACTACAGACCAACCACAGTTGACATGATTGCTACCTCCCCACCACCACAAAGGAATACCAGCAGAATGAGAGAAGAGAATAGTTTTCTAATCTGCACCATCAGTCCTTTATTTATGTGGGACCACGGATATGGACAACTGAGGCCAGTATGTCCATATGTGAATGATGTTTTCATGTAGCTGCAGAATTTTCTAAAATGGGACAGAACCTCCCTTTAAGCTACATTACACATTAGACAAAGGAAGATCCCCTAGTATCCTTCCAATCTACTGCTACCAAAAACAAAGCAAAAAAACTTACTTGATCAGATTTTATGTCAACATTTAGATAATAATATAGGGTATTTTAAAAATAGGATGTTACAGTATTAAGATAGCTCAGACACACACACACACACACACACACACACACACACACACACAACACCTTCTCATTATCAAGTCAATCCCTTCATATCACTAAAAAAGTCAAAGGGATCCTATTTTGTGCCAAATTCTCTTCTTTTAGCAGCTGCAGCCAGGTATTGTCCCATTAGAATCAAGCAGCTCTTCAGAATTTCCCAAGGTAGAGAATTCTAATTTAAATTCTGTCAGGTATACTATGAACTTCACGTTCATAGTATCAACTGAATACATAAAACATCACAGCCACAGACCCATACCCATATCCATACAAGACTAGCCACTAAATATCAATTTCTTTAGACCAAAATTTTTCAACGTGGGAATGAAGTAGTTACTTAGCTGACAAGGTTGGGGATAGTAGGCACAAGCAAAGAGGTGTCCCCACAAAACTAAAGCAGCTTCATTTTAAAAGGTATTTTTTTATTTTTTATTTTTTTTTAATTTTTTTTTCAATGTTTATTTATTTTTGGGACAGAGAGAGACAGAGCATGAACGGGGGAGGGGCAGAGAGAGAGGGAGACACAGAATCGGAAACAGGCTCCAGGCTCTGAGCCATCAGCCCAGAGCCCGACGCGGGGCTCGAACTCACAGACCGCAAGATTGTGACCTGGCTGAAGTCGGACGCTTAACCGACTGCGCCACCCAGGCGCCCCTAAAAGGTATTTTTTTATACATTGGGGATTTTCAGAATATTTCATTTGAAAAATAGGTTCTGCTCTCTCTGCAAAATTTTAAGAACTATTACCTTATAAAATACTCTTTTCCAAGCTGAAGTAGTGTTCTCAGACTCCACTAAATGTCTCATAACCTAGAATCGCATTGCTTTTAAATCTGTTGACCTTGGTGGGATTGGAGGGGAGTGAGGCTGGTAAGGAGCAGGCAGAGAAAATGAAAGAGAATAAAAAAAAAAGTAAGAAAAGAAAAGCTTCGTGGTTTCTATTCATCAAGGGCAATCAATCACTCTATGCCAGCTGCCCAGCCACCTGTAAACTTAAAATTGAAATGGCTACCCAGATATTTCACTCCTACCTATCTATTCAAGGGAAGAGAAAAACTAAGTCCACAAAAGGCCTTGTAGGGGAATGTTCACATCAAATTTATTCATCATAGCCCCAAAATGGAATTAGCCCAGGTGTCCACCAGCACAACAAACTGTGATTCGTCCACACAATAGAATTTCTCAGCAATAACACTGGAGCGACTCCTGACACATCCAACAACATGAATAAATCTCAGAATGATCGTGCTGCATGAAAGAAGCAAAAGAGACGCAAGACACAAAAGAGAAAATATCGTATGATTTTATTCACATGAACTTCCGGAATAGGCAAATCTAATCTATGGCAGAAAAAAACCCAGAATGCTGGTGGCTTCAGGGAAGGGATATAAAGTGACTGGGAGGAGACACAAGGGAAGTTTATAGTTATGAACATGTTCTATATTTTGACTGAGGTATGGGTTACAAGACTGTATTTGTCAGAACAGATCAAACCATACACTTAAGAATTGTGCATTTCAGGGGCGCCTGGGTGGCTCAGTTGTTTAAGCGTCCAACTTCGGCTCAGGTAATGATCTCGCGGCCCGTGAGTTCGAGCCCCGTGTCGGGCTCTGTGCTGGCAGCTCGGAGCCTGGAGCCTGTTTCAGATTCTGTGTCTCCCTCACTCTCTGACCCTCCCCATTCATGCTGTGCCTCTCCCTGTCTCAAAAATAAATAAACGTTAAAAAAAATTTAACAAAAAGAATTGTGCATTTCGTTGTGTGAAAATTTTATCTGAATAGATTTAACTGGTGGGGAGAATACTCAACTGAAAAACTAGATGTGGCAAAAAATTGAGACAATATAGAAAAATATCTTTATGAGCTCGGAGTAGAAAACAATTTCTTTAAAGTTTATTTTTTATTATTTTTTTAATATGAAATTTATTGTCAAATTGGTTTCCATACGATACTCAGTGCTCATCCCCAACAGGTGCCCTCCTCAATGCCCATCACCCACCCTCCCATCCCTCCCACCCCCCATCAACCCTCAGTTTATTCTCAGTTTTTAAGGGTGTCTTATGGTTTGGCTCTCTCCCTAACTTTTTTTTTCCTTCCCCTCCCCCATGGTCTTCTGTTAAGTTTCTCAAGATCCACATAAGAGTGAAAATGTATGGTATCTGTCTTTCTCTGTATGACTTATTTCGCTTAGCATAACACTCTCCAGTTCTATCCACGTTGCTACAAAAGGCCATATTTCATTCTTTCTCTAAAAGTTTTTTTTTTAATGTTTATTTATTTTTGAGAGAGAGAGAGAGATCGTGAGTGGGGGAAGGTCAGAGAAAGACAGAATCTGAAGTAGTCTCGAGGCTCTGAGCTATCACCAGAGAGCCCAACACAGGGCTTGAACTCACAGACTGTGAGATCAGGACCTAAGCTGAAGTTGGACACTTAACTGACTGAGCCATCCAGGTGCCCCAAAGAACAATTTCTTAAACAAGATACACAATGCTCTACATAGAAAGTACTGATGAGTATCTTTATTAAAACTTAAAATTCATGTGAAGAGGAGATGTACAGAAAAGGTCAATTCAGAAAAATGACCAATAAACATCAGAAAGGATGCTGACAGGTGGTAGCTACACTTGCAATGAACATGCCTATAGAGCTGCTGAATCGCTAAGTTGTACACCCAAAACTAATGCTAACACAGTGTGTCATCTACGCTTCAAAAAAATAAAACAAAATAAATGAAAGGGTGCTTGACCTCGCGAGTGATCCTGTGAATGCAATTATTTTTTACAGAAACAATTTCTTATCTGCCAGATTGGCAGCTTCAGAGACTTGTGATTTGGTGAAGCCGTGAGATTGTAAAACATACCGTGCTTTGAGACTGTCGATCAGTTTGGCGAATTCAGTCATTTTAGTATAAACAGAGCACTAGATCTAACACCTAGAAATTGAATTTCCGTTATAGACTCTAGAGAAACTCTTACATGGGCCCAAAGAGCACGTACAAGGAAGGTTATTGTAGCACTGTTTGCACTAGTGAAAAGATGGATTCCACCGCAACATCCGTTCATTAAAGGTGGTATAGTCGTATGGGGCAATATTACATGGCAGTTAAAAAGAATAAACTATTATCTCCATGTATCAAGGTAGCTAGGTCTCAAAAACATGTTAAAGTAAATATAATACCATATTTGTATTAAAACTTTAAAAATGTATAAAAGCTGACTCATAAAAACCTTAATCTTGGCTATGCCTCAGAAACAAAGAAAGGAAAAACAAGTGATGTAATGATTCGAAGGGCTTTATCTGAAATTTGTTATTAAAATAATAGGAAGAATCATCAAAATGCAAATGAATGAATCTTGATTTATTTCTGATATCTTAACACAAAAATTAACTCAAAATTAATCCTAATAGGCATTGATTCTAGACTGTGACCTTGGGTTAGGCAAATAGGTCTTAGATATGATGTCTAAAGCACAAGCCATAAAAGAAAGAAAATTGATAAATTGGACTTCATAAAAATGCAAAATTTTGTTCTGTGAAAGACCCTGCTAAAAGCATGAAAAGACAAGCTACAAAACGGGAGAAAATATTTGCAAATATACTTATCTGACAAAAAAAATTGAATCCAGAATATATGTAGAATTATCAAAATTCAACAATAAGAAAATGAACAGCAGATATTTTTTTAATTTTTTTAATGTTTATTTTTGAGAGAGAGACAGAGACAGAGACAGAGTGTGAGTGGAGGAGGGGCAGAGAGAGAGAGGGAGACACAGATTCTGAAGCAGGCTTCAGGCTCTGAGCTGTCAGCACAGAGCCTGATGTGGGGCTTGAACCCATAAACCGTGAGATCATGACCTGAGCCTTAGTCGGATGCTTAACCAACTGAGCCACGCAGGTGCCCCTGATTTTTTTTTTTAATGAGCAAAGATTTAAACAGGCACTTCACTAAAGGAGATACATGGAGGGCCAAGAAGCCACGTGAAAGCTGCTCAACATCATTAGTCATTAGGGAAATGCAAATTAAAACCGTGAGGAGGCCGTGCTACACCTAACAGAATAGCTTAAAAAAAAAAAAAAAAGAACCAGACAACTCCAAGGGCTGAGAGGGACGAGAGGCAACTGGAATTTCAGATACTGCTGCTGGAAATGCACAGTGGCACAGCCACTTTGGAAAACTTCAGGCAAAGGAATGTAGGTGCTCCAGGTGAAATCAGGCAGCCTACAAGGAAGTGGTGAGGGTGAGAGAAAATGGGTAGGGTACCCCCTGCGTCTGTTTCCACCCCCATGTAACTGTACTTCAGTTCCCAGTTTATGGAGGGTTCTGTGAGGTTCTTATAAGGACAATCCAACCATAAAGTTTCATCCTTAACGCTTTATCCTAAATGCTTTATCCGCAATCTTAAGCAACATAAGAAAGAGAAAAAAGGGACGTTTGTCACCAGTGCCGGGTATAATCAAACCAATGCCTGCACACCAATGCCCTATGGATTCTGAGGTGAGCCTGCTCTGTCCCTAGAGGAGAATGGCTAGGGTTGCCAACCCCAGATTCTACTCCTACCGCACGGAACGTGGCCCACCAGATATGAAAAATACTTTCGTAGGTTGAGATTCCTGAATGAGTCTAGTGAAGAAGAAGAGAGGGGTAGGAAGAGGGGAAAATCTTCAACTTGGAGGAAAACAGAAGTATAAGTATGATGATAAATGACAGTGGACGCTTGGCTTTGCTTTGGAGGGGTCGGGGAGAGAAGGATGGGGATAGTGGCGATTTACAGAGTCCACGCCCATCTGAGGGAAGCAACTTTGCTACGTGGAAATGCAAGAGCAGGTTTCAAATCTTCTTATTCAAATCTTCCCTAGAAGGGAAGCAGGACACCTGGGTTTGTACGTGAAATCACCTGAGTCGTAAACATTGGAAATGATTTTAAATTTTGTGAGAACAACAACAAAAAGGTCTGGGGGCCAGATGAGGACTGGGAGGCACCATACTGTGTCCTCTGATGTGGACAGACTAAAAGCTAGGCCAAGCCACTCACCCCAGGCATGCTTTCTGTAGAACTCCCTTGGTTAGCACCTCCCGGTCTAGAGGAAGTCCCTGGGTTGGTTTCCTTCATTAGCTGCCTGGAAGAGAAGGGAAAAAAGAGAAGCCAAAATTACTCTGAGGTCCCAAAAGAAGAAGAAGCAAACATTTGCTACAGGCCAGTTATTATTCTTTTTGTCCTGGAATCGCCTGGGGTGGGAAAATGCAGAGTCTCAGGTCCCCTCTCAATTTACTTAATTAGAATCTCTGGTGGCTGGGTCTGCTGTAGATTTCCATTTTAACAAGCTCCTTGGGTAATTCTTACCCCCACTGAAGTCTGACACTATTGAATTTTTCCACCTTTACTACAGAGGATTCAGTTACCATTGGGTCCATTTGGTCCTGTATCTAAATTTGAGGTCTCCGGTGGGAAGAACAGTAATGGGAAAGAAAGGAAAGCTTTGAGCGCCCCCTAGGGGTTATCTTGTACAGTGAACAGCTTTATCACGACCAGTGATTTTTCAGAGGTGCTAGGAATAGAAATTAAGTAGTATTTTTGAGCCCTTATAGGCATTAAGCATTGTGACTGGCCACTCACATACATTATCTGATTTCAGCCTATGAGGCAGGTACTATTATTACTTGCATTTTGCAAAAGAGGAAATCTACCTGTAAATCCAGTGGCATGGCTGATGACTCCCTCTTCCTCAATATATTTTCTTCACATGGCTTCCAGGACACCATACTCTTTTTCATTTGCTTCCTGGCTCACTGGTTATTCCTTCTCAGTCTTCATGCTAGCACTCTCTCTTCTCCAAGACCTATTAATTTTGGAGCATCCCAGGGATCAGTCCTTGGTTTTCTTCTTTCCCTGTATAATTAACATACAGTGTCAAGTTAGTTTCACGTGTACAATGATTCAACAATTCTATACATTGCTCAGGGCTCATCACATGATAAGTATACTCTTAATCCCCTTTATCTATTTCACCTATTTCTCCACCCACCTGCCCTCTGGCAACCACCAGTTTGTTCTCTGGATTTAAGACTCTGGTTTCTTGTTTGTCTCTTTTTTTCTCTGTTCATTTGTTTGTTTCTTAAACTCTACATATTAGTGAAATCATATGATATTTATCCTTCCCTGACTTATTTCACTTAGCATCATACCCTCTAGACCCATCTATGTTGTACATGGCAAGATTTCACTTGTTTTTATAGCTGAGTAATATTCCATCATGTACATATACCACCACATCTTCTGGGGCACCTAGGTAGCTCAGTTGGTTAAGCATCCCACTTCAGCTTAGGTCATGATCTCACAATTCATGAGTCTGAGCCCCACGTTGGGCTCTGTGCCTGCTTTGGATTCTGTGTCTCCCTCTCTTTCTGCCCCCTCCCCCCACCCACTTGTGTTGTCTCTCTCTCTTTCTCTCTCAAAAAAAATAAACATTGAAAAATTAAAAAAAAAACATATTCCAAATCTTCTTTATCCATTCATCTATCAAGGTACACTTGAGTTGCTTCCATAATTTGGCTATTATAAAATTGCTTCAATAAACATTGGGGTGCATATATCTTTTTGAATTAGTGTTTTTGTTTTCTTCGTGTAAATGCCCGGTAGTGAGAGTACTGGATCATATGGTAATTCTATTTTTAATTTTTTGAGAAACCTCCATACTGTTTTCCACAGTGGCTGCACCAATCTGCATTCCCACCAAAAGTGCATGAGTGTTTCTTTTTTTCCACATCCTTGCCAATTCTTGTTATTTCTTGTGTTGTTGATTTTAGCCATTCTGACAGGTGTGAGGTGATATCTCATTGTGGTTTTGACTTGCATTTCCCTGATGATGAGTGATGTTGAGCATCTTTTCCTGTCCTGGCCATCTGTATGTCTTCCAGACATCCAGACATAAGCAGACATAACCAGAATGATCTTCCTAACATGTAATTCAAAATGTATCATTTATCTGCCTAAAATCTTCCCAGGGCTTCCCATTTCAATCAAACAAAATGGCAAAGTCCTTAGAATGTCCAACAAGGCCTTCTACAAGTAGGGCCCCAACTCCTCTCTGACCTCACCTCCTGTTACTCCCTCCCTTATCCTGCTCCAGACGCACTGGTCTCCAATGCTATTCCTTACATATTCTTGGCTTGATTTGGCCTGAAGGCCTTCACCCTGGCTCTTTCATCTGCCTCAAACATTCTTCCCTCAGAAGTCTACTTGGGTAACTACGTCACTTCCTACAAATCTTTACTCAAATGTCACCCTCTCAATGTGACCAACCCGGATTCTGCTGTCGGAAATTACAAGCTGTTTTTCTCCCTGCATGCCCAAACCTCTTACCATGCTCCATTTATTCCATAGCGTTATGGCTTGGCAACGTATTACATAATTTAACTCTTTATTATGTTTATAGTTATCCCCCCCCCCACACCCCCGCCCCACACACTAGAATGTAAGCTCCAAGAAGGCAGGGATTTGGGACTGTTTTGTTTACATATAGGTCGCAAACACATAGGTCAGTGCCTGAGATTTAACAGAAATATCTCTTGAGTGAATGAGACATGAAGAGGTTACATACGTAGTCCTAAGTATTCAATACTCCATTTGACAAGTAAACCTGAATAAGAACCAATTCTTTTCTCCTTATAGAGAAACATACAGAAGCTCCATACAGTCTGTTTGGGCATCTTCTATGGAGAGGAGTGCTGAATACCAGCAGCCACAGCCCCCTTTAAAGAGGTGACACACAGCAGTGGGCTGTGTCTATCATTCATCTCTCCACCACTTGTACCACACACAGAGCTGGGCACTGTCTTCTTTACCCAATTTATTTAGGGACTGTAATGCTGAGCTACAAGTTGTATTCTTCCCTACCATGAGAAGTAATATACAGTCTGTGGGGTACATTTTTTAATATACTATACAGGTTTATCTTTTAAGTTTATTTATATTTATTTTGAGAGAGTGAGCATGAGTGGGGAAAGCGTGGAGGGAGGGAAAGAGAGAATCCCAAGCAGGCTCCACCCTGTCAGTGCAGAGCCTGATGCAGGGCTCAAACTCATGAACCATGAGATTGTGACCTGAGCCAAAATCAAGAGTTGGACACTTAACTGACCAAGCCACCCACGCAACCCTACCAAACAGGTTAAAAGATGAACTGTAACTCACAAAAAGAAGCAACATAAAAAGTCTGCGGAATGAATTTTCACTAAACATGTTACTGAGTGAGGCTGGCTTGCCATCAGCTGTACCTTGATAAGGGATGCAGCAAATGGCTCTTTGCAGGGCGTCCTGAATTGCCAGAACTTCTCTGTAATTCTCACAGAGAAGCAAGCAACAGCTTCCTGTAGTAAGTACCTTAGGCAGCTGTATCAAAAAACCCAGAGACTTCTAAGACTCAGTACCAGAAAATAAAGGGATGGGGGCAAGAAAAACCTCCATACTTCCTGAAACATTTATCCAATTTACTCACACAAATTCCCAGCAATCTGAATCACACCTACAACTCCCGCTCTCACAACTGGACAATTCGCTTCAAAGACAAAAGGTAGCTAGACAGACTGCTTAAAGATGAAAGAAAAGATTCTAGTCTATGTCAACAATTAAATTGTGTCAATGGTGTGTTTTTCGATTGCAGCAGCAAAATCATCTCAAAAGGGTGTGTGTGTGTGTGTGTGTGTGTGTGTGTGTGTGTATAATTTCAACCACGGTAACTACCTTTTCCTGTGGGAATAATTTATCCATAAGGAACCATTTCCAAATTTGGCATATTCCACGGTAGCCAGTATCTCCTCTTTCACGGAGGATGCCTGGTGGTCACTGTTATGACAAGATGGCTTCATAGCAAATGCACCTGAACTTGTTGACATACTTACTTCCCTTGACATCCAAGCCACCACACCCTCCAGGTGCTCCCTCCCTGCTCACTTTTCAGTCTCATCTCTGCTCCCTCTCATCGCCCTGACTTCTAACCATTGGACTGACTGTCACAGCGTCAAGCGTTGAACCTCTTCTTTACCTTCATTCTCTCTGCTGATCTCAGACAGTCTTCAAGATGCCATCTATATGCTGCTGACTCCTGCCTTTCTACCTCCAGCCCAGAATTCTCTCCTGAATTCTAGACTTTTCTAAAAGAAAGACTTGACTGGCATCTCCACTTGGATACCTAACAGGCATATCAAATCTAACATTCCCCCAACCAAACTCCTGATATCAGACCCCACCCCCACCCAAATCTTTGCTGTCTCAGGAAATGGTAATTCCATTCCTCCAGTTACTTAATTTAAACTTTGGCCTTCTTTCTTTCTTTCATCATGCTCCACATTCAATGTTTCAGCAAATCCCATTGGATCTATATTCAAATTCTATCCAGAATCTCATCTCTTCTCACCACTCTTTGGCCACCACCTGGTTGAACTGAAGCCATCAGTATCTGGTTTTTTTCTGGATTATTGCGAAGAGTCCCATAGCTGGTTCCCCTGCCTCAACTATTCCCCCCTTTTACAAACTATTCTGTTTACCAGCCAGTGGTTCTTACAGTGTGGTGCCAGACCAGCAGCACTGGATCACCTAGGAACTTGCTAGAAATGCAAATTCCCCTGCATCACACCAGACCTACTCAATCAGAAACTTTGGGGATGGACACAGCAACTGTGTGCTAAGAAGCCATCAGAGGTGGCTGATGCACACTCAGGTTTGAGAACTGATGCTCTACAGAAGTGGTTAGCCAGAATGATCCTTCAAAAATGCAAATCAGGGGGTGCTTGGGTGGCTTGGTCAGTTAAGCATCCGAATTTGGCTCAGGTCATGATCTCGCGGTTCACGGGTTCGAGTTCTGTGTTGGGCCCTGGGCTGAAGCTCAGAGCCTGGAGCCTGCTTCGGCTCCTTCTCTCTCTGCCTCTCCCCCACTTGTATGCTCAGTCTCTCTCAAAAATAAATAAATAAACTTAAAAAAATGCAAATCAGATCATGGTCCCCTCTCCACTCACAATCCTCCCGTGGTTTTTCTAGCTCCTTTGAGTAGGAGCCTGCCTCCTCCTGATGGCCTGCAGCCACCCTTGTGATCCATTCCCACTCACACCATATGTGTAACCACCTCTCTCTTCTCCCTTTATTCACTGTGTCTCTGCTTTGCCTCCAGGCAGGGCCTTTGGATCACTGTTTCCTCTGCCTGAGACACCCTCCCTACTCCATTCTCTCACATAACCATGTGTCCCTCTCCCTCTTTTCCTTCCAGTCTCTGCTCAAATGTTAGCTCATCAGAAGAGTTTTTCCAGTCACCATATTTAAAATTAAAAACCCCACTTCCCATCCCTTCTTGTGCTCCTTTCCCCCCTTACTCCACATTATTTCTTCTGCACAGTGCCTGTCACCTTCCAGCATAGAGTATGCTGCACTCGTTTATTTGTTTAATAGTCATTGCACCCAAGAATATACGCTCTATGAGACCGGGATCTGTGTGTATTGTATTCACTGTTGTATCATCAGAGCCTGGAACAATGCTGGCATATGGTAGGGGCTCCATAAGTATTTGTTGACTAAGCGAATAACTAAATGATGGCCAAAGCATTCCTCTGGATAAATGATACATTTCTTGTCATGATACTGACATTGCTGAAAATATTTTTAGGGCAATATTCGGGAAGAAGGGAAACCATTTAGGAGGACACTACTTGCAATAATCCTGAAGAAAGATGACAATGGCTTCAATTTGAACAGGTGGTGCATAGGAGGTGGTCAGAAGTGACTGGCTTCTGGATACAAGTTGAATATAGCACTGATGGACTGAGGTCAATTTATAGGTCACATATGGAAACGAGTCTCAGAATTTAAGGGAGATCACCCCTTTAAAAAAAGTGAAAAATACAGTAGCTCAGCTTAATTACACACATTATTTACTAGTCCCAGAATCATACGACATTTGGCTTTATTGCAGAAATCAAATTTCCCCTTGAAAAGAGAAATGGAGAACCACTGAAGACATTCACAGGCTACGAATGCAGTTTCCTATATGATGAAAGAATACATTGGATTTTCACAGGATACAATCTTATATTTGTGTGATTTAATCCTCACAGCAATCCTTTGAGATCCTTGTTATTAACCCCATTTTTCAGATGAAGAAAATAAGGCTCAGGGCAGAGGATTTCAATCCAGGCCAGGTCACACATTTTCTTGATGAGTAAAAGCCATGTGCTGGGAACAAATGTACATGCTGCCTAGAAGAGAACATTTCGGTACGTCTTATCTCTCTTGACTTCATATTCACATTTCATAAGGACAACTTCTCCAGAGGATCAGAGCCCTATAGCAAATATAAAACAGCCAGGACGATGGGGGTCAATTCTGTTTTTCCTGCTGTTCAGGCTGGGAACGAGTCTCCTTTCAATAGCCAAAGCCCTGGGTCAGGTGCCATGGTTCCTCCAGACACTGTTTCCAGTGTCCCCAGGAGAAACCATTGCCATCTTGCCATCGCCATGGGGATTTGATGCTTTCCAGGGCTATGTAGACAGCATTCTCTCAAGACAAGGAACTATTGTTTGGGTAGAAAGAGAGGGTGTTTCTCACTTCAGTGAGAATGGACTTGAATACGGATTCACATTTCAACAATGCCTCCTTTTGTAAAAATGGGTGGGTTTTTATTTATTTATTTTTTTGGCTTATGTGATTTTTTTTTTCAGACTCAGATCACTGTTTCTAATGACTATTTCTCCTACAATGTTTCTTAAGAATGTTAGGTATGTGTTCCTGGGTGCTATGCACCCAGGGAGTAAAACTCATGTTGCATATTAACCTGAAGTCTCCTTGCTATCTTGAGCAGACTCTGGGGCAGAGAGGGAGGCTGGGGGCAGGAAGACGTGGGTTCATGGGTGGGAACTGGCACTTACTGAGAGCAGCATCTAATGAGCAGACACTTCAGATACATTATTCCAATTAATCCTCACAATCACCTGAGCAGATATTATCCCCGTTTTCCAAATGAGAAATGTAATTAGGTAACTGGAGCAAAATCACACAGCTGGTGAGACTGGAATCTGGGATCGGTTCCCAGATCTCACTCTAAACCTGTTCTCTTTCCATTTCCTGTTCCAGGCTTCCTTGCTGACCTTTTTAAGCTTTAGTTTTCTCAGATGAGTCACCTGGTGGGAAGAGTATGTGAGATGGTGCTTCTGAACAAACGTCTCCATCATAGCCGCATGTCACATAATAGGTACTTAAAAATAATCAACATTTCTCCTGTCTTCCTTGTGCATCATCTCATCTTACCTTTCTGATTTCTCCTTCTCTTCTCTCTCCTATTCTTTCAGCTCCTGCTTTCTTTTCATTTTCGTATCCTTTTCTTTGTAGAAAATCAAAATCTAAAGAACTCATTCCCAGTGGCAACATAAGCTTTAAAAACAATCCCCTAGGAATAAACCAACAAGAACAATGCAAGGTCCATGTGAAGACAACTATAAAATTTTATAGAAGATATAAAAGAAGACCCAAATAAATGGAAAGCTACAGTTTCTGGATGAAAGACTTGATATTATAAAGATGTCAACTTCCCAAATTAATCCATAAATTCAATGCAATCCTAATAAAAATCCCAACAGGAGATTTATTGAATTTGATAAGCTGATTTTAGAGTTCATGTAAAAGAGAAAATGCACAAGAACAAGCAATAAAATTTGAGGAAAAAAAAGAACACTGAGGACTTTTCAGTTATCAAAATATACTAAGTTTATGTTAAACAATGTTGTATCAGTTCAGAATAAAGACATGAAAAATTGAACAGAAAAAGGCAATTCAAAAACAAAGGAACATGCATTTCAAATCAGAGCAAGAAGGATACACTATTCAAAAATTATACTGAGAGTGTTGGAAATCCTGAAAAATATTTAATTTAGATGCCAGTATCATATCATAAACACAAAACCAAAATGGATTAAATTCTAAACACTAATTAAAAAAAAACAAATCAGAAAGGAACTACATAATATATCAAGTTTTATAATGTTGGAAGAGGCAGTGATAAAGCCTTTCCTAAGAAAGACAAAAATTCCAGGAGCCATTAATAAAAAAGTCTTACTGTGAACAAACTGAAAGATCTGTATAACAAAAAAATCCACAAAAACGAAAACACAAACAAAATAAAAGGTCCCACTGAAAGTCTCTGCAAAATATATAAAACAAAATATAGTATACAAAAGCCATTAAAATCTCCTAAAGTTATTGCAAATATATAAAATACAAAACTGGTTAAAACAAATAGAGAGACAATTCACATACACAAAAAGAATGATAAAATCTAAAGTTGTTTAATGCCCAGAGTAATAAAGGAAATGCAAAATAAACCACGAGGCACACTTTATAACCAATCAGGGTCTGACACCAGTATTATCAGGTGGAAATGGGCAGTTTCTGTAGAGGCTGTGATAGTGTACATTGATATAAAATTTTTGGATGGCAAATTAGAAATATCTATTAAAATTTAAAGTAAGTACATACTTGGAATTCTATTTCTAAAAATCTGTTTTTCTGAAATATTCATTCACGTTCAAAAATAAATAAACGCAGGGGGAGCCTGGGTGGCTCAGTCAGCTGAGCGTCTAGCTTCGGTTCAGATCATGATCTCATGGATCGTGAGTTCAAGCCCCACATCGGGCTTTGTGCTGACAGCTCTGAGCCTGAAGCCTGCTTCGGATTCTGTTTCTCCCTCTCTCTCTACTCTTTTCCCACTTGCGTGTGCTCTCTCTCTCTCTCAAAAATAAACATTAAATAAATAAATAAATAAATAAATAAATAAATAAATAAATAAATACAGTCATTGCAGCTTTATTTATAATAAGGAACAATTGAAAAGGGCAGAAATTTCCCTCAAGAAGCTAATGGTTGAATGAATTTTGTGCATTTGTATTGTGGAATACTATACGATGAGTGAAAAAAAAATGAGGTAAATTTATAGTTACTACGTGAGAGTTCGAAGACATATGATCAAGTAAAAAAAGCAAGATGCCAACTGCTTTGGGTGAGGAGGACTTCTTTTTTATTTACTCTTATAACTGCACATTTGTATGCAGTTAGCACATTTTGCTTACGTAAGTAAGAATAAAAGGAATCTTACTTAATATGATCCAAAAACCACAGCAGTACCATTACTGCTGTCACGTATCCATAAACCTCACCGGGGCCCACAGGCTGCAAGAGGTCCTGGGCTACACCCTTCCAGGTAAGGGGTTGATTGGTGATACCAAGGTCAAGAGGTTGGAGGCTCAATAATGCTGAAATAATGCTGAACTATCTAGCACAAGAGGAGAAAGTTCTTCCTCAACACCGTTTACTGGTCCAGCTATCGGCAAGAATCACTTATTTCCCTCTTCTGTTTTGGACTTCATTGGAAGTCCTTTTGTCAAAGGGAACTGCAGTACCCAGGACACGACAATGCTGTATCCATCTTCTATTTCTTGATAAAATCCCTCCTGTCACGGGGGAAACACAGCACCAAGTCTCTCTCTCCTCCTTTCCCTCTGCAAAACCTTCATTCTTATTTAGCTGAAACATTTAGGGAAAACAAAACAAAACAAAAAACTACTTAAAAACAGATTTTTTGTAACAAAAACATAGGTGCATCTATAAAGGTTATGTATTAGACTTTGCACCAAGAATCATTTTCTCTGGAAAAATTCATTTAGAAAGTGAAAAAGTATCATCATTCAAAACAAGGCCATTATCCTCCTACAATTTTTTGCGTATGTATTCTAATTATTTTGCACTATGTTGCACTATTTAAAAATCTTTCTTTTTCCATGTAGGTTTTTCACCTTCTAATCATTTTGCACTGTTTTCATATATTTTTCAGAAGAGTATATTGTTTAGCCTAAGGTTCACAGGATAGCAAGCTAGAACCAAAACTGTAAGTGATCACACAAATAAGAAAGCAGGTGGGAAAAATTCTGTGCTTATTATCACTTGAAGAATAACCAAAACACTTGAGCATTTTGAGCAGAATGAACTTTGGTGTGAAAATAGGAAACCTCAACTCCACTGTTCCGCACCAGTCATTCCATGAGATGTTGGACAAATGTGTGGCCTCTTCGATATTTCACAGATAGAGGAGTTTCCTTATCTGTAAATGAACTGGATTGGATAACAATCCATTGATAAGTTGCCTGAGCTCTTACTGTGTGTTCAGAACTAGGCTATGAGCTTTATATATATTATCTTGTTTGATTCCTATCACAGCCATTTGAGATAGAGATTATTCCCTCAATTTTTTAGATGAAGATGCTGAGGCTCAGATAGAGTAAATAACTTTATTTCCCTAGGGAATACAACTAAAAGTGGGGAGTCTGGATTTGAATCCAGATCTAATTCTGAAGTTTGTATTCTTAAGCTAAGAGCTAATCATAACCTTCACTATATGTTGTTTTAAGGCTACCTTTGCATTATACTTTTACTCCTGGTGGGTTGAGGGAGAAGGAGGAGAGGTTTGAAATAAGAGGACTTTAAGATTCCCTTGCTGTTTCAGACAGTGAGTATAACTTAAAGCTTCTTCCATATCTAGAATGTTCAGATGTGGGGGGCAATACATTTCCACACCAGGCTGGAAATTTATAGTTGTGAGGGCATCCTGAAAATTTCCACTAAGATGACAAATGATTTAAGCAGCTGAAGACAGACAAATCTCTCAGCTAAAAAGACACTTCCAGGTCAGCTTCGCTGGCTAGCCTGGATGCTTATGATTCACTTATTGTGCGATAAAGTGGTGGGCTTATGTTTCCAGAGCTAATGATTCAAAAGCTTTCTGTGGTATTAAACTGAGACGCATACAGAAACAAAAGGCAATTAGAAGCAATCAAGGCATTCAGAAATTAAGATTCAATTCTGCATTTGCTAAACTCTTCATGAAGGAAATCAGTAAATTTTTTAAAGCCATGAATATGATACACAAAGAATTAAAAATCAATCAATTTAAAAATGTACACATGCTTCCCAGAATGCTTAGGGTATATAGGACTGAGCCATTTTTCACTTGTCACATTCACATTTATATAGACATGTGCCTGTGAACACTCTCTTGAGTAATATTTCTATTTCAGTTGACAGATGAATGGGTATGTAACTCTTTGAGCTCCAGAAAAATCCTTATGGCCATCTAAGACTAAAAGCCACACTGAACTATTTTTACAAGTACTTCTGGCAAAATGCAGTGAGCAGGCTTCTCTTACTTGGATTTTGGTATAAAAGATGTTTGAAAATCCCTGAAGTCACCTTCAGCTGGTAGATCTTAAGGTTTGTGAGAGTACCATCATACTCAGCCTCTAGGAAACTCTAAAGTGACAAGAAGACAGGAATAGAAATAATTATTTTTTAGGGTACCTGGGTAGCTGTCAGTTAAGTGTCCGACTTCAGCTCAGGTCATGATCTCATGGTTCGTGAGTTTGAGCCCCACATTGGGCCGCTGGCTGACAGCTCAGAGCCTGGAGCCTGCCTCAGATTCTGCGTCCCCCTCTTTCTCTGCCCCTCCCTCACTCAGGCTGTCTCTCTCTCTCTCTCAAAAATGAATAAACATTAAAAAAAGTTAAAAGAAAAGAAATAATTATTTTTCCATCCAAGCAACTCTTTGGCTTCTTCAGTTAATACTTGCATTTTTTCTCAGTGCCAAATTCAGTACCTTTAGAAGATGGAGTAAAGCATTTTACGTTTCAGACATCACCCTTCCATTAGTCACTCACGTATTTTGATTTTCTTCACATGGTCCAGTTTCTATATTTCATCCAAATTTTTCCTGCCCAGCTCCTTTGTACCTGTTGTTACCTATGTCTGAAATACTCCTATATCTCCTCTCCCTTTTCCAGCTGGCTCACGTTTTAGGTTTTAGCTTAAATATCACCCTTTGGGAGAGGTTTTCCATACTAACTGCTAAAGCATGACTCCCTACTGATGCAAGAGTGGCTCAAAATTCACAAATCAATCAATGTAATTCTTCACATCAACAAGAAAACCCACATGATCATTTCAACAAGTGCAGAAAATCACCTGACAAGGTAACAACGTCCACTCATGATAAAAACTCTCAACAAAGTAGGTTTAGAGAAAACACACCTCGAAATAATAAAGGCCATTTATGAAAAACCCACACCTACCATCATACTCAATGGGGAAAAAATGAGAGCTTTACCCCAATATCTGGAACAAAACAAGGATGTCCACTCTCACCACTTTTATTCAACATACTACTGGAAGTCCTAGCTACAGCAATCAGACAACGAAAAGAAATAAAAGGTATCTAAATTGGTAAGGAAGAAATAAAACTTTCACTATTTGCAGATAACAAATCCAAAAGATTCCACCAAAAAACTGCTAGAATTGATAAATGAATTCAGTAAAGTCACAGGATACAAAATCAATGCACAGATATCTGGTGCATTTCTATACACTAATAATGAAGCACCAGAAAGAGAAATTAAGAAAATAATCTCATTTACAATTGTGCAAAAATCAATAAAATTGCCAGGAATAAACTTTAACCAAGGCAGTGAAAGACCTCTACTCGGAAAACCAAAAAACACTGATGAAAGAAAGTAAAGATGACACAAACAAATGGAAGGATGTTCCATGCTCATGGATTAGAAAAACAAATATTATTATAATATCCATAGTGCTCAAAGCAATCTACAGATTTAATGCATCCCTATCAAAATACTCAACAGCTGTTTTCACAGAACTAGAACAAACAATCCTAAAATTTGTATGGAACCACAAAAGACCCCAAATAGCCAAAGCAATCTTGAAAAAGAAAAACAAAACTGGAGGTATTACAATCCCAGATTTCAAGATATACTACAAAGCTATAATAACTAAAATAGTATGGTACTGGCATAAAAACAGACACATAGATCAACAGAACAGGAAAGAACACATAGAAAAAATCCACAGTTATATGGTCAATTCCTCTTTGACAAAGGAAGCAAAAATACGCAATGGGAAAAAGACCATCTTTTCAACAAATGGTGTTGGAAAAACTTGACACCTACATGCAAAAGAATGAAACTAGACCACTTGCTTACACCATACACAAAAATAAACTCAAAATGGATTAAGGACCTAAATGTGAGACCTGAAACTATAAAAATCTTAGAAGAGAGCACCGGCAGGAATTTCTCTGACATAGGCCATAGCAACATCTTTCTAGATATATCTCCTGAGGCAAGGGAAACAAAAGCAAAAACAAACTATTGGGACTACATCAAAATAAAATCTTCTGCACAGCAAAGGAAATAATCAACAAAACTAAAAGACAATCTACTGAATGGGAGAAAATATTTGCAAATGACATCTCTAATAAGGGATTAGTACCCAAAATATATAAAGAATTTATACAACTCAACATCAAGAAAACAAATAACCCAACTAAAAAATAGAAGAAGATAAATACCATATGATCTCAATCATGTGTGGAACTTAAGAAACAACAAGTAAACAAAGATAAACAAGACAAACCAAAGAACAGACTCTTAACTATAGAGAACAAACTGGTTGTTGCCAGAAGGGAGGTGGGTGGGAGGATGGGTGAAATAGGTGAAGGGGATTTAGAGTGTGCTTATTATGATGAACACCAAGTAATGTATAGAATTGTTGAATCACTATATTGTACACCTGAAACTAATATAACATACTATGTTAACTATACTGGATTTATTTTAAAAATGGGAAGAAAACATGAATAGACATTTCTCCAAAGAAGACAAACAGATGAGGGGCGCCTGGGTGGCTCTGTCGGTTAAGCATCCGACTTCGGCTCAGGTCATGATGTCACATTTCCTGAGTTCCAGCCCCAAGTCAGGCTCTGTGCTGATGGCTCGGGGCCTGGAGCCTGCTTCGGATTCTGTGTTTGTGTCTCTCTCTCTGCCCCTCTCCCGCTCATGCTCTGTCTCTCAAAAATAAATAAAGATTAAAAATATTTTTTTTAAAAGAAGACAAACAGATGGCCAACAGACACAGGAACAGATGCTCAACATCACTCATAATTAGGGAAATGCAAATCAAAATCACAATGAGATATCACCTCATACCTGTCAGAATGGCTAGAATCAACAACATAAGAAATAACAAGTATTGGCGAGGATGTGGAGAAAAAGGAACCCTTGTGCACTGTTGGTGGGGATGCAAACTGCTTCAGCCACTGTGGAAAACAGTATGAAGGTTCCTCAAAAAATTAAAAATAGAATTACTATATGATCCAGTACTTCTACTAATGGGTATTTACGCAAAGAAAACAAAAACACTAATTCAGAAATATATACACACCCCTACGTTTATTGAAGCATTTTTACAATAGCCAAATTATGGAAATAACCCAAGTGTCCATCAGTAGATGAATAGATAAACTAGAAGATGTGGTATATGTATACAATGGGATATGATTCAGCCATAAAAAAAAGAATGAAATTTTGCCATTTGTGACAACATGGATGGATCTAGAAGGTATAATGCTAAGTGAAATAAGTCAGAGAAAGATAAATACCATATGATTTCACTCAAATGTGGAATTTAAGAAACGAAAATGAAAAAAGTAAAAAACAGCATAAACAGAAAGACAGGCTCTTAACTATAGAGAACAAACTGGTGATTACCAGAGGGGAGGAAGAGGGGGGGACAGGTGAAATGGGTGAAGGGGATCAAGAGTATACTTACCATGATAAGCACTGAGTTATGTATAAAATTGCTGAATCACTATATTGTACACTTAAAATTAATATAATACTGTATGCTAATTATACTGGAATTAAAATGTTTTAAATGTCCACCTACCTCCCTCCATTTGGTTCCATTACTTTAAATAATCATATAAAATTATTTATTTATTTTAAAACAATCATATTTATACTTGTATATCTAAAATAGCATTTATTTTCTTTTAGTATTTCTGACTTTTCCAACAGGACTGTAAACTCCATGAGAGTACAGAATGTAGTGAACATTACTCACTGCTCTACTTGTGGCCTTAAGGTGCATATACATTGCATTGTTTCCAGGTGAAAAAGTGATACATATACAAACAGTATAAGCGCGCACCGCCTCTCTGCCCTTCCTACCCTCTTCCGTGGGCCTCTTGTCTTCGCTTGGCTCCGGAGAGTCCATTCTGCTAGTCTTCTGGCGGTTCTCTGGGTTATTTAAGCAAGCGTGGGTGGAATCTAAGTGATCAGCAGGATGAGGTGAGCCCAGCGTCCTCCTATGCTGCCATCTTCCCCCTATGTTATCCAAACACAGTATAAGAAAACTACAGACCAATACCCCTCAGGAGTATAGAAGGAAAATCCTTAACAAAATATTATTAAACAGGTCTCAGCACATATAAAAGCAATTACACATCATGACCAAGCGGAGTTTAACCCAGAAATACTAGGTTAGTTTAACAACTGAAAATCAATTTAATGTAATGCACTATATTAATACAGTGATGGACAAAAAAAAAAACAAAACAAAACAGATTACTATCTCAATAGATGCAAAAAAAAAATCACTTGGCCAAATTCAATAGCTATTTACGATTTAAAAAAATATTCTCAACAAACTTCCTCAACCTGATAAAGGGCATCTCTGAAAACCTACAATTAACATCCCATGTAGTAGTGAAAGACTGTATTCTGTCCCCTCCCCCCAAATCAGGAATAAGACTAGGATGTCCACTGTCATCACTTCTATTCAAGATTGTACTGGAGATTCTGTCAATGCAATAAGACAAAGATACTAGAGGCATAAACATTGAAAAGGAAGAAGTAAAACTATATTTGTGATGACAGAGTCATGGATGTAGAAAATCCTAAGATACAAAAAAAGAAAAAAGAAAAAAAAAACAAAGAACTAGAACTAACAGTTTGGGTTAGCAAGGTCAGAGTATACAAGATCAATATAGAAAAATCAATTTTATTTCTCTAAGCTAACAATGAACAATCCAAAAGTGAAATTGAGGAAACGATTTCATTCACAATACTATCAAAAGATCAAAATACTCAGGAATATATTTAACAAAAGAAATGCAGGACTTGTACAGTGAAAACTATACAGAATTGTTGAAAGCAATTAAATACTTAAATAGAAAATTATTTCATATTCATAGATGGGAAAGACTTAATATTGTTAGTTGGCAATTCCTTCTAAGTTAACCTATTGATTTAATGCAATCCTTATCAAAATCCCCACAGGCTTTTGTAGAAATTGACAAGAAGATCCTGAAATTTACATAAAAATAAAAATAGAACAGCCAAAATCTCTTTGAAAAAGGACAAAGTCAGAGGACTTATCTTACCTGATTTAAGACTTACTATAGGGGCGCCTGGGTGGCGCAGTCGGTTAAGCGTCCGACTTCAGCCAGGTCACGATCTCGCGGTCCGTGAGTTCGAGCCCCACGTCGGGCTCTGGGCTGATGGCTCAGAGCCTGGAGCCTGTTTCCGATTCTGTGTCTCCCTCTCTCTCTCTGCCCCTCCCCCGTTCACGCTCTGTCTCTCTCTGTCCCAAAAATAAATAAACATTGAAAAAAAAAAAAACGGGTAAAATATTTCAATAGACATTTCACCAAATAAGATAAATGACTTGAAAATAAGCACATGAAAAGATGTTCAATATTACTAGTCACTTCAGAAATACAAATAAAACCATAAGATACCACTGCACACCCACTAGAAAGGCTAAAATCAAAAGGCTGACAATATCAAAAGGCTGACACAGATGCAGAAAGATGTTGCTTTTGAAGGAATTCATGTGAGAGAAAGATAAATGAGTGCTTTGGGGAACAAACCTCATGGAGGTGATGTGGCTTAGACTTTTTAATTTTTTTATTATTTCTTAATGTTTATTTATTTTGAGAGACAGTGTGAGCAGGGGAGGGGCAGAGAGAAAGGGAGACACAGAATTCAAAGCAGGCTCCATGCTCTGAGCTGTCAGCACAGAGCCTGATGTGGGACTTGAACTCATGAACCCTGAGATCATGACCTGAGCTGAAGTTGGATACTCAATGGACTGAGCCGCCCGGTAGCCCCAGCTTAAACTTTTTTGATTGGGCAAATCTCAAATGGTTCTGCCAGGCAGCTACAACTTAAAAATGAGAGAATTGTATTAGAGAAGCCATACAACTCCTTCCTTTAAAATGGGAATAAGTTACGGGTGGACCTAGGTGGCTCAGTCAGCTGAACGTCCAACTTCAGCTCAGGTCATGATCTCAGGGTTCATGGGTTCAAGCCCCACATCTGGCTCTATGCTGACAGCTCAGCGAGTGGAGCCTGCTTTAGATTCTGTGTCTCCCTCTCTCTCTTGTCCTCCCCCACTCGCGTTCTGTCTCTCTCTCGAAAATAAAAAATAAACATTAAAAAAAAATTTAAATGGGAATAAGTGGAAGGGAGAGGAAATGCAACCTCAGGGCAGGGAGAAGTATACATGGAACACATAAGTGGTTATGCTGAGCGTGTGTGTAATAATGAGACAACAGCCAGACGAGGCATAGGCTGCAGGCAGATGAGCTTCCAGGAGTAGATCAGGAGAGAGCAACATCAGATTTGGCTTGTCCTTGAAACCACAGCTCTGGAAAACTGGGTTTGAAAACAGTATAGAACAAAATAAAACGTAAAAAAAAATTTTTTTCACTCTTACAGTAAACTATTTTCTTCACTCATTTGGGTTAGAATTTCCTAGTGATTTAATTCTCCAGGCAAATTCATTGCAAATCTCTGATACAAAACAGTGAAATTATCAATTATCAAGGGGAAATTTTTATGTCCCTCCTCCTTCTAGTGTCTTGGTTTTTCCTCTGAACTTTTTATATCGTGTTTAAAACAAAAATAAAATTTCATTTAACACCTGTAGGTAAAAACTGAATCATTAGTACACATTAAAGTTTGAATTTGACATGCCTGGGGATGTTAATTTTTTGGAGTGTTCTTGGTACTTAGTAAATTTTACTCACCTAACCATTGTGCATATTCTTATGAGGCATCACTAGCTTTATAGAAAGGATTCAGAGGAAATCAGTATGAGAAATAGGTTTCACCAAAAAAATATTTTAATAATTTGCTTTTACTAATACAACCTGATAAAATTCAGAATACATATTGTCTGATTTAAATTTTGCCAGAACTATTATCTTCTGATTTTTCCTCTGACTGGGCTGTCTGACACTGGAGAGCACACACACCATTTAAATTGTCATTTTATGCCACAGAAATTTTACATAATATTAAATTCATGAGACAATAATGGTTACACCATCCCACTTCACAAATGTAACTCTAACATGTGATCATCTAGTGACCATCTGTAAGGATCTTAGAAGAGGAAAACTGCTTCACAAGGCAAGCATTTTCCTTGTTTGATAATACTTTCATTTTCAGATATACAAATGCTCAATATAAAATTTTTAAATTAATAAAGTTGACTATTATTTTTCTACTTATAAATAGTCTCTGATTTCAAAAAAAATCCACAGATATGCTACATTGTGATGCTCAAGAGAAATTAATAATCAATCATGCCTATTACTTGAATGGTCAATCAATGGCAGCAAGCAAGAAATGGGGAGGGATTTTTTGGCATAGAGTAGACTATTTGATTCTACTGTGATCAAGAGAACTGTATTCCTGGGGCACCTGGGTGGCTCAGTCGGTTAAGCATCCGACTCTTGATTTCAGCTCAGGTCATGTCCCACGGTTTCTGAGATCAAACCCTGAACTGGGCTCTGCACTGACAATATAGAGCCTGCTTGGGATTCTCTCTCTCCCTCTCTACCTGTCCCTTCCCTGCACAGGTGTTTTTTCTCTCTCTCTCAAAATAAATAAATAAAAACATTAAAAAAAAGAGAGAGAGAGAACTGTATTCTCAAGCAGGATGGTTCAGAGGTTTACTTAGGCTTGTTTTGATTCCCATTGGTACAATGATTTATAATATTGTGGTCTTTAACCTCTCAGAGAAAAAGGAAGAAAATATGTTACATCGAGTTATTAACACTAAAAGGAGAAAAAGCTCTTGCCTACAGTATAAAATGAAGGAGGCCAAAGAAAGTAAGATGTCTGTCTTCCATCCATACGTTTCAACAGGGCAAATGATGTTCAATGCTAAGGAAAAGGTTGTAAAGTCTGCTGAATCTGATATAAGTGCTATCATCCTATGGGATGTCTCTCAACCATTGCTCAAGGCATTGGAAATACTGTATAGAGTCACAATCAAGGAAATTTTTGAAACTTCTCATTCCTTAGAATATTTGCTAAACCTTCAAAGACTTTTTCTAAATTAAAAAAAAAATTTAATGTTTACTTATTTATATTGATAGAGAGTGCAAGCAGGGGAAGGACAGAGAGAGAGGGAGAGAGAAAGAATTCCAAGCGGGGCTCAAATTCCTGAACCACAGGGTCCTGACCTGAGCTGAGATCAAGAGTTAGATGTTTGGGGCGCCTGGGTGGCGCAGTCGGTTAAGCGTCCGACTTCAGCCAGGTCACGATCTCGCGGTCCGTGAGTTCGAGCCCCGCGTCAGGCTCTGGGCTGATGGCTCGGAGCCTGGAGCCTGTTTCCGATTCTGTGTCTCCCTCTCTCTCTGCCCCTCCCCCGTTCATGCTCTGTCTCTCTCTGTCCCAAAAATAAATAAACATTAAAAAAAAAAAAAAAAGAGTTAGATGTTTAACTGACTGAACCACTCAGGTGCCCCTAAATCTTCAGAGTTTAAAAGTCATCAAAGAGAAAGCAACTGAAGGGCTGGAGACCAGCATGCAAAGAACGGGAATTCAAGGGAAGTTGCAGAAGATTCAAGAGAGTGAATAAAGAACCATGAAGACAAACCACTTTTGTAGCTTTATTCCACATGAAGAGATGGCATCTGTCCACATCAACCCTGGAGAACTTCAGAGATTCATCATCAAAGGAGACAGTTCTCTTTAGAGAGGAGTCTTGTTTGCCAGGGAATGGCCTCTAGTATTCCAATTACACAGGGGAGAAAAAGAACCTCTTTCAGGACTTACCTAAACTGCAAATACTTAAATACCTCCTGTACATTTTTTTGCCATGTTGGTATATCCCTTGGTATGATTTTTTAATTGATTAAAATTTTCAGACTCTAATATATTTACTTAAAGTGGAAAAAATAGGTAACAAACAAATGGAACTCCAGGAAGGTTACTTTCAAAAGAAGGCAACCACTAAAATAAATATACATGATTTTTTATTTGGTCCCTGATTAAGTATTGTAGCTTGCTAGAAGTTCTGGGGAGGTGTAGGAAATATAAGACCATAAGACTAAGCCTTTCATCTTGACTACTGAGAAGAGTTAAAAGAAAATTAAAAGGGGATAATCTAGACATACAAGTGGAATCATCTCTTACACCACTGTTTGTATGATCTAGTACATCTATAGCACATGTATAGTTAGATAGGTTGCTTTCAGTATTTTGAACAAGCTTTATTCAATAATTTAAAAAAATCTTAACTGTTTTCTTAACTTTTACTCTGTGGGGACATTCCCTTGCCTTGGATTAAAAGATTTTGCTGGTCATTCTGCGGTAGTAAAAATCCAAAGATCATATTAAGTGACAAACACATTGTCACTTTTAAATTTGTCTTCTCTCTGCTACTGGAGTTGGCTGTAGCCAAGGCATAAGAGTCTTCCTACAAGATTTTCTTTATACTAAGCCAAAATCTACTTTCTGGTCTCTCCCATGCCTAAATCCTACCTCTCCTCTATGGAGACATTCTAAATAAGCCCCACCCCTTTCCTCGGAGGTAACGCCTCTATAATTGAAAATAGCCATCTTGGCTTTTCTTCCATTCTTCACTTAAGCCCAAATTACTCTCCTCTCAGTGGTTTCTCAAGATAAAATTTCCCCTTTAAAATTCTCACACCTATAGAAAACTGGAAAGATTAATACAGTTGTACCTATATATCCTTCACCTAGATTTTACATATATGTATAACTCTTTTTTTTCTGAGCCATTTGAAAGAAAGTTGGCAACAACACGCTGTTTCATGCTTAACTATTTTAGCATGACAATGTGTATCTCCTAATAACAAGAACTTTGTCTTCAAAACCACATCATCATTATCTCACTTAAGATTAACAGCAATTTGGAGCACCTGGGTGGCTCAGTCAGTTAAGTGTCCAACTCTTGGTTTCAGCTCAGGTCATAATCTCACAGTTCATGAGTACAAGCCCTGCATCAGGCTCTGCACTGACAGCACGGAGCCTGCCTGGAATTCTCTCTCTCCCTCTCTGTCTCTGCCCCTTGTCTGCTCTCTCTCAAAATAAATAAATTAAAAAAAATTTTTTTAAAGATTAACAGCAATTTAATACATTTAATAATATGGTATATACGGACCATATAAAATTCCCCCATTATTCAAATAATGTCTTTTTAGTTTGTTTTTTTTTTTAAATCTAGGATCAAATAAAGGAGCTCACATTGCATTTGGTTTACATGATTCTCCAGTCTCTTTTAATCTAGAATTGTCCCTTCAAATTTGTACGAATTTCATGACATTGCTCAAGTTAAAATTTTAATCCAGCCATCCTGACCACCCTCAATCTGACAAATCAGAGCCCAAAACCTTCTTCAGATGTAGACGGGCAAAAATAATTTAGAAGATTAATATCTCCTTTTCTTTCATAGCTTTTTTAGTAGCTGCAATAAACAGTTGGTTCCTGTGGTCAAAAACAGCATACCTTAGGCCTGTTTTTTATGAATACCTGTCATGCCGGGTCGTCCCTACCTTGGACTCTTATAATTCTGTTTTGTTTTTTTTTAAACATTTTTAGTGTTTATTTATTTTTGAGAGAGAGAGACAGACAGAGTGAGACTGGGGGAGGGGCAGAGTGAGAGGGAGACACAGAATCCAAAGCAGGCTCTAGGCTCTGAGCTGTCAGCTTAGAGCCTGACGCGGGGCTCGAACTCATGAACTGTGAGATCATGAACTGAGCCGAAGTCGTACGCTCAACCGACTGAGCCACCCAGGGGCGCCTTACAATTCTGTTTTTGACCATACTAATAAAAGCTTCTTGGTGGGTTCTTTTCTGTTGGTCTGGATCACTCATGAAAATCAGTTGAGATCATTTTGAAAGCTGAGTCTCTGTTTCATTCATATAGTTGTCACCCTGATTTGTGACATGCCCACATGTGATGAACATAGCTTTGTAGCAGAGGAGAAGAGCTGAGCACAGCTGAGCACAGGAGTTAGTCACTCAGGCAGGACCAGAATGGGGCAGACTGACAAAGTGTTGATACAAATGCAGAGACTCAGGATGGCCAGCAAAGAAAGATGACCCAGGGTTCCTAACAATCCCTGTTTTACTGCAGGCAATGGGCCGCTAGGGATGGGAGGGTGAAGATTCCAAGATGGTACTGATGTCTTCAAAGGTGAACAGTGAACCTGGAATGGAGTCTGCTGTGGGGCGCTCTCAATCCAGGAGATAGGCAGATGGCGGGAAGGGAATTTTGTGCCTGGACAAACAGGGTCCTTGCCCTCAGACAGAAGTTCAGGACATATTTTCTGTCCCCAGAAAGACTGCTGCATAAAACAGAGCAAGTATTCGGAGAATTTATGTACATAGGGGGTTAGAACTAGCTTTTAGAATAGAGACAGAAACAGTATGTGAAAAGGGGGTTGTGGTCTGGGGCAACAGTAGACCACCGTATCTTGATTCTGTATTCAAAACACTATACCCCAAATCAGTGGCAGTTCCAAGGAGTATGTGCGCATTTGATATTCCTCAAGTCAGTTTCATCCTTGCTTTACCTTTTGGCTCAGAACCTCGCTGAAAAACACAACAAAAACTCAAAATCCCCTCAAACCCTTTTCATTAATATAACCTCTGTTTTATCAGGTATCATCAGCCTATTGTATTTTCAGTTGAAGTAAAAATTAATAATACACTTTGTATTCCAGGGGATTTCTTATGTCCTCCTTCCTCCAGACAATTCTCACATTTATCTTAGCCCTGAGTTCCTGGCAGATTGCTCTGGTTCTTCCTCTAATACTCTTTCACTGCCATCCTCTGGAGCCTGCAGATTGTCCCTGGTGACCAGAAATGCTCTATTCTTATCCCCAATGCCCTGGATCTTGCAGGTTTTAAGAGTAAAGAGAAGGCAGGTTATGCTGTCGTAACAAACGGTCTCCCAAATCACAATGGCTAACTGCAAAGATTTATTTCTCATTGTGCTTCATGCTCATTACAAGTCAGTACAGCTTTGCTCATATTGCTTTAACCCGGGACACTGGCTGATAGAACAGCCTCTATCTCGAACATTGCCAGTCTCATTGCTGAGAAAAAGGAGAAATGGCAAACCACACACTGGGTCTACAAGTGACCGCCTGGAAATGACACATGCCACTTCTGCTTACATTTCATTGGCCAGAGGAAATCTCATGAACTGACCTGACATCAGTGCTATAGGGAAGTATAATATTCAGGAACAATATTTCAATTTACCATATGTATTGTTGCTACTAGGATATAGGTTGCTATCAGGGTTCATGTGCCTATCAGGATCCACTTGCTTCTCTATCAGGGTGGATGTGCCATTGCAAAAGGACAAGAAGCTTCGGGGTCATTGGCTATGACTGAGTTTCTCACTGGTGTATTGACTATATAGTTCTCCCTAGGAATACAGGTTTCCAGAATTTCTTCTCCTCTTCCTCACATGCACTGTGGGTTCTGGGCTTGCTTAGGGATCAGGCTTAGGTCGGGATTGATACACAAAGAACAAGCATGGGATGCCTCCTTTTCCTCTCTTACTAGCAGCTGGGTCACAGGCCTCCCCCAAGCTGTCTTTTTGGCCCATACAGCTTCTTCCTGAAAGACTGTTTTTGTTTCATTTTGTTATTATTATATTTTTTTCATCCTGGCCAACCATTTCACAACACACTGACAGCAGATTCAATTTTTCTTATGTTTCTTTATGAAATGATTTTTTTTCTTTAGCACTTTTTAAAACCCCAGTTCATTCTAGGTTTTGGCCTGCCTGGCACTATTGTCACAGGTTTCTATCATTCTTTTTGATTTATTTCTCTGTGACTCAAATTTCTACTCAAGGCTATGAGTACAAATGAGATCACATTTGCAGTAATAACTCAAATTTCCTTGATTCATCTTGTCCCCTTGCTCATGTAAGACCTCTTGATCTCACCAAATGTCTCTCCAGTTATTTCTGGGCATGCCAGGAGTGCAAGCTGGGGTCAGGAGTTCCATCACATTCTTCTGTCTAGGCCTCCATCCCACAAATATCTAATGTTGGTGAACCCAGCTTGACACTTGGGTTATTTAGGACTCTGGCTGCAAGTTATAGAAACCAACTGAGCTAACTTAATCAAAATGGGGAGTCTACGATAAGAATACTAGGCCATCTCTTAGAATATATGGAATATACCTGGGTCTCAAGAAAGTTCTATTAGACATGAAAAAGAAAACATTTAAGAATTTCCCCTCTTTCATCTGCTCATTTCTGGGTGTCTGTTCTCAGCTTGCCTTTATAGACAGGCCCTTTCTGCTCTCTGGGCCCACATTGGAGAGATCCCCAAATTCTCCCCAAATCCCAGATTCAATTTCTGCTGAGAGGACGCCCTTCCCTCAGGTTTGATCAGGAGTCCAGGTGTGGACTTTAAGTTAAAAATAAGGTTTACTGAGCACAAAAAAAGTAGGGGAGAGGTCTGGAGATTTGGCAGAGTCAGGTGGGAATTGGGGGAAAAAGATTTTTCTTGAGTTTGCCAGACATTGTAAAATAAAGTACCACAGACTGGGTGACCTAATCAATAGAAATTTATTCTCTCATAATTCTGCAGGCCAGAAGTCCAAAAACAGGGTATCAGCAGGTCTGATTTCTTTTGAGGTATCTCTTCTTGGCTTATTGATGACCTCTTTCTCGCTGCGTCCTCACATGGTCTCTCCTCTGTACCTGAAAATCCTTGATGTCTCTCTCTGTCTTCATCTCCTCTTATTTATAAGGACACCAATTGGATTAGATTAGGGCCCTTGTTTTAATTCAATTACCTCCAAAAGCCCCATATTGAAATAGTCACATTTTGAGGCATAGAAGTTTCAACATATAAATTTGGGGGGAACACAGTTTAACCTATAATGTCTGTTGCCTAATAACTCACCCCAAAATTTGGTGATGTAAAACAAACAAAAAAATTTTAAGTAAGCTCTATGCCCAATGTGGGGCTTGAACTCATGACCCCAAGATCAAGAGTCACATGCTCTATTGACTGAGCCAGCCAGGCACCCCTGTAAAACAAAATTTTTTCCTAAACTCATAGATTATGCAGGTCAGAAATTCAGAAAGGGCAGAGTGGGGATGGCTCTTCTCTGTTCCATGATGTCTGGGCCCTCGGTTGGGGGTGACTCAAATGGCTGGGTGCTGATAAACAGCTGAGCTAGGGGATTCACATCTGAGATGGCTTCTTCACTCACAACTTTAGTGCTTGGGTTGAAATGGCTGAAATATATGCTTAGAAGGTATTGTCAACCACAACAAACACACGTCACCTCTCCATGTGACTTAGGCTTCCTTGCCAAATGGCAGCCTTGGGAAATATGGACTTCTTAAACGTCCACTCAGAGCTCCAAGAATGACTGCTCCAGCGATCAAAGAACACAGTGTTGGGGTGCCTGGGTGGCTCAGTCGGTTAAGTGCCCGACTTTGGCTCAGGTCATGATCTCACCACCTGTAAGTTCAAGCCCCACATCAGGCTCTGTGCTGACAGCTCAGAGCCTGGATCTTGCTTCATATTGTGTCTCCGTCTCTCTCTGCTCCTCCCCCACTCACACTCTGTCTCTCTCTCTCTCTCAAAAATAAATAAACATGAAAAAAATAGAAATGAAAAAGAACACAGGATCACTTCTGTTGTATTCTATTGACTGAAGAAGTCACAAGCACAGATAAAACAAGTGCCAAAGAATTTGTGGCCATATTATAAAATTGCTACAACATACATGTCCAAACTAGCTACTACATCACTGTCCCATGTACCCTCTGTGAGAAGACTTGGGATCTAGACTTTATTTAGACTAGTCTTTATTTATTTAATTCCCTCCCCAGATTGTTGGTTCTTGATGTACCTTTTAAGGTAAGCTTTTTAAAAACATATTTCTTAAAGTTTATTTATTTTTTTTTTTGGTAATCTCTATACCCAACATGGGGCTCAAACTCACGACCTTGAGATCAAGAGTCACATGTTCTACCGATTGAGCCAGCCAGGTGCCCCTGTAAGCTTTTTAACTGTTTAATTCCTGTCACCACTAATGTGTCAACAGCCACACTCAAGTTCTTTTCTAGTCATGCATCTTAAGTCTGCAATATTTCAAGGTTTTTTCAGTCTCATCCTATCGCACAATTTGCTTGTGGGCACTTAAGTCTTTTAAGCCCTTGTGAGAAATTCACACTTTTAGTATCATTTTTCTAAGCATATTTTGTTCAGTTTAAAGGAATTAAAGAGGTGTCAAACTGTTTTTATTGAGATATAATTGACATATAACATTATATTAGTTTCGGGCATGTAAAAGAATGCTTCAGTATTTTATATATATTGTGAAATGATCATCATGATAAGTCTAGTTAGCATCTGTTACCATACATAGTTACAGTATTTTTCATGTGATGAGAACTTCTAAAATCGTTCTCTTAGCAACTTTCAAATACACAATACAGTACAAGTAGCTATAGTCACCATACTGTACGGCCCATCCCCAGGGCTTATTTATTTTATAATGAGAAGTCTGTATCTCTTGAACACTTTCACTCATTTCACTCATCTCCAACTCTGGCAAACACAATCTGTTCTCAGCATCTATGAGTTTTTTCTTCTTTTTTTAAATTTCACATATAGGTGAGATTATACGGTATTTATTTTTCTCTGTCTGACTTACTTTACTTAGTGTAATGTCCTTAAGGTCCATCCATGTTGTTGTGAATGGCAAGAATTCCTTTTCTTATGGCTGAGTAATATTGCATTATGTATATAATGGAGATATCTTTTCAGATTAGTGTTGTTGCTTTCTTCAGATAAATACCCCAAAATGGAAGTTCTGGATCATGTGGTAGTTTTATTTTTAATTTTTTGTGGCTCCTCCATAATGGCTGTACCAATTTATATTCACACCAACAGTGCACAAGTATTCCCTTTTCTCCACATCCTCGTCAACATGTTATTTCTTGTGTTTTGATTTCAACCATTCTGAGAAGTGTAAGATGATACCTCATGGTTTTGATTTTCATCTCCCTGATGATGAATGATGAGTGATGATGAGCACCTTTTCATGTACAGGTTTGCCATCTATCTGTATGTCTTCTTTGGAAAAATATCTATTCAGATCCTTTGCCCATTTTTTAATCAGATTGACTTTTTTTTTTTTTTTTGCTATTGAGTTATAGGAGTTCCTTACATATTTCGGATATCAACCCTTTATCAGATATGCGATTTGCAAACATTTTCTCCCATTTGTTAAGCTGCCTTTTTATTTTGTTGGTTTCCTTTGCTGCGCATAAGCTTTTTAGTTTGATGTAGTCCTACTTGTTCATTTTTGCTTTCGTTGCCTTTGCTTGTAGTAACAAGTCCAAAAAAATCATAAGCAGAACCAATGTCAAGTAGCTTACTGCCTGTTTTCTTCTAGGAGTTTTATGGTTTTGGGGCTTATTTTCAAGTTTTTAATCCATTTGAGTTAATTTTTTATATGCTGTAATGTAGTGGTCCAGTTTTATTCTTTTACATGTGGTTGTCCAGTTTCCCCAACACTACTTATTGAAGAGACTGCCTTTTCCATGTTCTTGGCTCCTTTGTCATGAACTAATTAACCAGTTGTGTGTGGATTTATTTCTGGGCTCTCTATTCTGTTCCACTGACCCATGTGCCTGTTTTTATGCCAATACTGTACCGTTTTCATTACTATAGCTTTGTAATATAATTTGAAATCAGGAAGTATCATGCCTCCAGCTTTGTTCTTCTTTCTTGAGATTGTTTTGTCTATCTGGAGTCTTCTGCAGTTCCAAACAAATTTTAGGATTATTTCTTGTATTTCTGTGAAAAATGCCATTGGAATTTTTATAGGGATTGCATTGAATTTGTAGATTGCTCTGGATAGTATGAACATTTTAACAATATTAATTCTTCCAATTCATTAGCACAGATTATCTTCCCATTTATTTGTGTCTTCAATTACTTTCATCAATGTCTTATAGTTTTCAGTATACAGGTCTTTTACCTCCCTGGTTAAATTTATTCCCAGGTATTTCATTCCTATCACTGCAATTATAAATGGAATTTCTTTCTTAAATTCTCTTTCTGGTAATTCACTATCCGTGTATAGAAATGCGACAGGCTTTTGTATTCCGATTTTGTATTCTGCAACTTTGCTGAATTTGTTTATTAGTTCTAACAGTTTTTGGTAAAGTCTTTAGGGTTTTTTACATATAATATCACATATGCAAACAGTGAGTTTTATTTTTTCCTTTCCAAGTTGGATGCCCTTTCTTACTTTTTCTGCCTAATTGCTCTGGCTAGAACTTCCAATACTATGTTGAATAAAAGTGGCAAGAGTGGACATCATTGTCTTGTTCCTTAGTAATTTTTTATTGGATACTCACTCTTGTGAATTTCACATTCTTTGGGCATGAATATTGTATTCTTTAAAAAATGTTAAATATTTTCTGGCCAGTGGGTCACTAGCAGGTTAGTTTGATCCTTTTAAGGTTATTTAAAAGTCTTTTTTAGAGTGAGTCTAGAAGAGCTTTTTTTCTGGAGCTAATTTAGTCCTGTTTCTAAGGCATATCCCTCATGGAGTCTCTACCAAATGTCCTTCGTACTTGGTGAAATCTCTCGCTTGGATGGAAAAACTCTAATAATTAATATGCTGGCCTGGGGCCTATTCATCTTATAGCTCCCCAGTAATTGTTGCTTCCTTTGAAGTTGCTCTTTTCCAGCTACATGGGGTCTAATCATATGTATTTGCAGATTGGTATTTTGTAAAAACATGAGGCAACCTATGCAAATTTCTAAAGTTCTTTCTCTGTGTAGCTGTATCCTCTCTGGTACTCTGTCCTATAAATTCTAATTGCCTGAAATCTAAGCTCTGCCTTCTTAATTCCAGAAGATTGTCGAACTCTTTTTGTGTCACAGTCTAAGAATGATCCCAGGAGAGAGAAAACCTAGGCAATGGGAGGGGGCTCACCTCTCTTATTTTTCTTTTCTCAGGAATAAAGTTCACTATTGCCTTATATCTAATATCCGAAAATAGGTGTCTCCTATATATTTTCCACTTTTCTAGTTGTTTATGGTGGGAGGGTAATTCCAGATTGTTACTCTCTCCTGGCTGAAAAAAAAAAAAGCCAGGATATTTTAATAACTAATCAAAGCACTCAAGCTAAGGAGCTTAGCTACTTCAGTTGTATGCTAATCTATGTCCAAGCTTCCTGGAATTCAAAGATTATAAGGGCAATAACTTCTGTACCCGTTCTTTAAGGATATAAATTCACAATTGGCTGTGTACATCATCAACTACACTTAAGAACTTTCTTCTGCATCAGAAATATTCCCAATTGAAAAAAAAGAATTTTATTTATAGAATCACCATTTTCCCTGGCCATTTAATTGTCTTCCTTTCTGTGTTTTCTTAAAACTGCTTTCTTATAGTCTAGAGTATATGTATGATTATTTCTCAGATTTCCCTTCCTTTCCCTGACACTTTCCATGTTGATGAAATTCAGAATTCTATCATTTCCACATCATTACAACTTCTTCACTGTTCTTTAGAATTAGGTCCAAGTTAGTAGTTCTCTTTATTCCTTCCACCACCTGCTTTTAGGGAAAGTGATTATAAGGGCAGAATTTACCTGTGCTCTGTTTTTAGAAGATTGAGACTTTGTGCAGACATCTGTCTGTTCAGGAGAAGTTCCCCATCCTTATTATATCTTGTCTCTAGACCAATCTTGTACTCTGTATGAGGAAAGCATTTCTGAGGCAGTCTGTAAAACATATTGTCTTATAACATTCACCCCATCTAGTCTTCTCTTTGTTTAATTTCATCCAAATGGCCTCTGAATCCATTTTACTGATGGGGAGGATGTATATACTTGGTTTTAGTACAGACTATGACTCTTTCTAGATAACAATGTTCATAGTTAAATGAGAACTATCTGTTATTTTTCCCAGGTCTTGCCTTCCTCTATCATTTCACACAGCAAGGATAGGGCAGCAAGACATAGGCAATATCGTCAACAGCCATCAAAATCCCAGGTTGGGGTCAAAGAGTTTCAGGCTCGAGGAAAGATGGTCTGGTAATGTAAAGAGAGAAGTGGAAGAGTGGAAGCAGCTGTATCTATTATTTTGGGTGCTTTGGTAAATACAAATAGGGCCTGTGCCTTGATTATTGATTAGAGTCTTAGTAGGTTTAATGATTTTTGAAAACTGCAATATATTTTCCATGACCATGGTTTACTATCATATGCATATTGGCTCCTTCTGGGATTTACAGAAAAGGAATGTACACAACTGAATGAAAAAAAAAAAAAGCTGGCTGTGTGTATCTTGAATATCAAATGTGAAAAGACCAGCTACTGAAAGCTGATTAAAGTACTGCTGCATGCAAAAGGCAGTCTGAGCAGAAAAAAAAGTAACACAGAGTTTTTTTTTTAAGTACCCAAGCCCAACAGTATTTATACCGCTCACCAAACATAATTGATAAGAGATCAATTTTTTCCTAATGTTAAATGAAGTTAATTTTGTCCCTCTTCAAGGATTTTGAACATTATTTCCATAAAACCGTAAGACAGGGACACCTGGGTGGCTCAGTCAGTTAAGCATCCGACTTTGGCTCAAGTTATGATCTCATGGTTCATGAGCTCGAGTCCCACGTCGGGTGAGCTCAAGCCAGGCTCCACACTCTCTATCCCTCTCTCTGCATCTCATGGGATTTTCTCTCTCTCTCTCTGCCTCTTGATCACTCTTGGTATCTCTCTCTGCCTCTCGATCACCCTCGGTCTTTCTCTCAAAAATAAATAAATAAATAAATAAATAAATAAACAAACAAACAAGATAAATGTGAGATGATTGGTTCTGCTTACATTCAAATGGTTCACTAGCATTTCCCAGAACCATCGTGCGTATGTTACACACACACACACACACACACACACACACACACACACGGGAGCTGGGGCGGTGGGTGGGGGGAGAGAAGACAGTTGTATACTTGAAATAACAGTGAATTAGGGGCGCCTGGGTGGCTCAGTTGGTTGGGCATTGGACTTTGGCTCAGGTCATGATCTCACCCTTGGTGAGTTCAAGCCCTGCATTGGTCTCTGTGCTGACAGCTCAGAGCCTGCAACCTGCTTTGGACTCTGTTTCCCTCTCTCTCTGCCATTCTCCTGCTTGCACGCTATGTCTCTCTCTCAAAAATAAATAAACATTAAACATTTTTTTAAAAAGAATGAATTATGTGACTATAATCCCAGTGTTTAAAAAGTACTGACAGGGGTGCCTGGGTGGCTAGGTCGGTTAAGCGTCCGACTTCGGCTCAGGTCATGATCTCACGGTCCGTGGGTTCGAGCCCCGTGTCGGGCTCTGTGCTGACAGCTCAGAGCCTGGAGCCTGTTTCAGATTCTGTGTCTCCCTCTCTCTGTGACCCTCCCCCGTTCATGCTCTGTCTCTCTCTGTCTCAAAAATAAATAAACGTTAAAAAAAATTAAAAAAAAAAAGTACTGACATGTTATCTTGAGAGATGCTTATAAAAATAATACATAAAAGAGTAGGATACTAAATTGTATTCATCAATATGGCTAACTACGTAAAGTAAAAGCATGTAGAATATTAGATATGACTTCTGGTTAAACGTTATAGACTGAAAGTATTTCTCTGTTGCTTCCTGAAACCACAGTTAAATGATGACAAAATAATTGCTAAAAAAAAAAAAACTAACAAAGAGAATACACCCAAGATGTCAAAGAAAATGCCATTAGAGATGCCAGTGGATGAGAGACATCACTTAAATTTAGATCCCTAATAGGTGATACACAAGTGTTAACTGACTTGGAAAACCAGAGAAAACTGAAGAAATAAGACCTAAACAAAAAAGGAAGCCAATTCATGCCACCATACCCCCTAAAGGCTCAGGAATTGGTGAAATTGATTACCTTCGATAGTGGAGGTACAGAATTGCTCAAGTGTCTATTTTTAAAACATTTAGACCATACAGGTCTCGTTGCTGCCCACACAACCAGGGGATAATCCCTGGCAAAATACTAAACATTTATTGACCTGAGAGATAAACCAGAGGAAGTCAAGAGGTTCAGATAAATTACTGGATGGAGGAATAGTAGAAAAAGGATATTAACTAAGTGATCCCATTTCCTCCCACTCACCTCCAAGAAGACAAATTCAGATCATACACTTTTTTATGCTGAAGGCTGGATTGCTCTCTATTCTGGCTTTAAAAAAAGACCTACAGATATTGACAATAGGGTATGTTTTCATAAAATAGCCAGACTGTCTTCTAGGAAAGTCTACCATACCACTTGTACAAAGAGCTTCCAATCAGCCTTTGAGGCCCTCCCTCAATATGTCTAGAAAGCCAAAGATCATGAGGTATTTGGAGACAACCCCTAAGAGTAAGCATAGAAACCAGAACAAATGGGAATAAAAGGAATCTCTAAGGAAAAACAGTAAATACCAAAATCAGAAGACTTCAAATCCTTAACATCCTCAGAGATATGGGAGAATTATTACATCCAAAAGAGGGTCAGATTGTTGTACTTAAATTATAAATATCATAGCTGATATAAAAAATTAATAGAATGGTTGGAGAATAAAGTGGAGATATCTAGAAATGTTTTTCTAGAAATTAGAACAGAAAGACAATGAGATGGAAAATTGGATACAAAAGAGAAGAAAATAAGAGGATCAGATAGGAGATTCTACATTGTACTAACAGACATTCTAGGAAGTGAGAACGGATAAATTAAAGAGGAGAAAATTATTGAAGAATTATACAAGAAATATTTCCAGAAATAAAGAATGAAAATTTAGGGTGGAAAGGGCCACTGAGTGTGAAGAATAACGGGTAAAAAAAAATATGTTCCACACAAACAAAGAACATCACAAGGGACAGAGCTACAATTCAACAAGCTTTCAGAGAGAGAAAAACAGGTCTGTACATAGAAATGACAATTAGAAGACAGTATAAACGTGTCTTTAAAATTCCTAAAGTCGTCCCCAATTTGGATGCCTTGTATTTCTTTCTGTTGTCTGATTGTGTGGCTAGGACGTCCAGTTCTACGTTGAATAAAAACATGGTACACATAAAGTATATAATATATAATATGAATATAACACATATGAAGTATATAACATACATACCACTCTTTTTTTGAACCACCAAAACAACATAAATATGGAAATAAACTATTCACAATTGGCCAAGCACGCTCCTCTTGCACCTCACCTGAATCACTACAAAAACTTTCAAAAGCATTCTCATCTTTCAAAACACAACTAAAATGAAGTAAACGTAAAGAGAAAATAAATAGCACCTAATCAACTTTCAGATCATCCACTCTTACCTCCATTATCTTTCATCACTGCGTAAACTCACGGTGTTACTGAATCCTATTCTGTGTACACCTGTGTAATCTGGCCATGGTTGTTCCCCAGAAGGAGCATTGGTGCAAGGAGTCTGGGATTGGTGCAAGGTGAAAGGGCTCGGGAAGGAAAGTGGGCAAAAATGGTCTAATTCCTTGAGATTTCTATTTCTTCATCTGCAAAATAAATCCAGTAATTCCCCCCCTTATAGGAGGGAAAGAAGTGATATATTTAAATCACCTGCCATTGTGCCTGACATACAGTAAGCATGTAGTAGGCATTTTTCCCTCCTTCATGACACCTTCATATTTTTAAAAGCACTTAGAACAGTGCTTTGTATATGACAGATAGTGAGAATCTATCTGAGGTATAAAAATGTCACACTTTCAAAGTAAGTTATTAACCTGATCATTAGCTCTCTTTTCTTCAGGCTAAGAAATCTTAAATTGTTATGAAGGTTTTTATAAAGGACTTAATAATTTTGAATATATTCTTCTCTGGACTTTCTCCAAGTTCTCCACTGTGGCAGATAATCCTGGTTGCCTAGCCCACAGCCAGGTTCCCATAATGCCTCTTAGTGGAAAGAGACTCCTTCCTTTCCAATACACAGTGAGGAAACCAGATATTTAGTATCCCAGCATTCCTTGCTGCCAGAAAATGGGCAAGTGAGCCAACTGTGCCAATGGGACCTGAGAGGAATGTGCTGAGAAAACTTCTAGAAAAGATTTTCTTCTTTAGTGAAATAGAAACTCTTTCCTTCCTGCTTCTGTTACTAGAGAGCATGATCTTTGGGGCTACAGCAGCCATATTGTGACCACGAGGAGAGACAAAAAGAATCACAAAGAAGCTGAGCCTAGTACAAAACCTAGTATAAAATTCTAGTTATAAGAAGAAAATAAACCTGTATTACTTAAACAACTTTTAGCCCGATGTTCTATTTTCTAAAGCCATAAGTATCTTTAAAAACATCCACGATAAGTTTAAATTATGTAATGAACCCAGCATTTTAATAACCAATGCTGGTAAACAGTCACATAAACAGCTGCTTTTCTGTTTTGTTTTTATTTACAGGCTAATCAAGAAACTTTCTTTTTAGGAGGAGAAGGCCAAGATGGTGGAACAGCATGGAAGTTTTTATTGCATCCCTCGTCCCTGAAATGAAGCCAGATCAACACCAAACCATCCTGTACATGAGAAAAGTGATTTGAGGATTAACACCACAATCTGCACAACTTGAACCAAAGAATTTGGCAGATATGCAGCGTGGAGAGATGAACTGGGGGAGATAAGCCGCGGAGGGCAGGGAGCTGTTTGTGTTTGCAGACAGAAGACAGAGAAGGGGATAGAGTACAGGAAAAACAATGCCCTGCCCCAAGCAGCTGGAGAGAGAAAGAGTGGAAATAGCTACAGGTACTGAACAAAAAAGGGAGAAAAGAGAAAGGAGAGGGTTTAAATTCCATTAAGACTCTATAAACAGGGGAGCACAGAGTCTGAAACCCCACAGCTGGATACCTGGAGGTGCTATGGTGGGAAGGGCAAATCCCCAGGAGCAGAGAGCAAGGTCCAAGGGGTCCTCAGGTCACATGGGGAGAAGTGGTTCCTCTGCAGGGAGGAAATTTGGTGGAGGTTGTGTGGCCTCTCCTCAGGCAAAGGTCCCAGCAGACCCTGGAGAACAACCACATTCGCTGGTGTTGGAACAAGGACCTTAAGGGTGAATCCTGGCACCAGATGTGTGTTTTGATTTACCATAATCCCTGAAACGTTGCTGCTACATGATCGTGTGAACTTTTTCTGGGGTGGGCTGGCACCTGGCTGCAGTCTCTGGGCATCAGCAGCAGCATGGTCTCGGTGAACATTCCTGGGGACAGGCTGGCACCCAGCCATTGCTCGGCAAGACCCTCTCCTAGAGGGTATGAGCGGGTCAAAGCCACAGTCCCTCAGAATTGAGGTGTTGGGAAACACAGCCACATCTGAAATAAGATTCAGGAGGGAGGTGCTGCCTGACAGCCTGATGGCTTGGTCACAGACTGTGTAGAAGTTGGGGAGTGAACAGAAGCCTGAGACAAAGGAGGGGTGTTTGATTGCCAGTCTGACACTAAAGACTGGGTAGCTGGGTGATGCCATTTCCACCCCTCCTGCACATGTGCATACATGTCCACCTGCGCCACAACCCACCTCAGTAAGCTAAGCAGTGCCATCTAGTGGAGAACAGAGCCATTACACCAAGCCCCACCAAACTGGGCCAAATGTGCTCTTGAGGAACACAAGTTTCTCCTCCTGCTTAGTTTATGAACTATAAAGTGCTTCACAGTTTGACATCTAGGGGAAACTGATTGTAATTTCAAGCATATGTTTGCTGGTCCATCCATTCAATTTTTTTTTTCTTTTTCTTTTCTTTTCTTATTCCTTAAAAAAAGTTTTTTTAATGTTTGTTTCTGACAGAGAGAGAGAGAGAGAGAGAGAGAGAGCAGGGTGGCAGGCAGGCAGAGAGACAGAGAGGGAGACACAGAATCTGAAGCAGCCTCCAGGCTCTGAGCTGTCAGCACTGAACCCAATGCAGGGCTCAAACTCACAAACAGTGAGATCATGACCTGAGCCAAAGTAGGACACTCAACGGACTGAGCCACCCATACACCCCTCTATTGTATCAAGCTTCTTTCAACAACCAGACAAAAACATACCTAGGATCTGGCATCCTTTGATTTTTTTGTGTTGTTTTTAATTTTTTAATTTTAATTTTTTTGTTTTATTAATTCTTTTTCTTCCTTCAAAATGATGAAATAAAGGAATTCACCCCAAAAGAAAGAACAGGAAGAAATGACAGCCAGGGACTTAATCAATACAAATACAAGCAAGACATCTGAACCAGAATTTAGAATCCTGATAATAAGAATACTAGCTGGGGTTGAAAATAGATTAGAACCCCTTTCTGTGGAGATAAAAGAAGTAAAATCCAGTCAGGATGAAATTAAAAATGCTATAACTGAGATGCAATCTTGAATGGATACCACAGAGGCAAGGATGGATGAAGCAGAGAAGCAAATCAGCGATATAGAGGTCCTCTTATGGAGAATAATGAAGCACACAAAAAGAGGGACACTAAGGCAAAAGAGCATGAAATAAGAATTAGAGAACTCAGTGACTCATTAAAAAGGAATAACATCAGAATCACAGGAGTCCCAGAAGATGAAGAGAGAAAAAAAAATAGGTAGAAGGCTTATGTGAGCAAATTATAATAGAAAACTTTCCTAACCTGGGGAAAGATACAGATATCAAAATCCAGGAAGCATGGAGGATTCCCATTACATTCAACAAAAACCGCCCATCAGTAAGGCATATCATAATAACTCAGGCAAGGAAAGAATCATGAAAGCAGCAAGGGGAAAAAAAAGTCCTTAACCTATAAAGGAAGACAGATCAGGTTTGCAGCAGACCTATCCACAGAAACTTGGCAAGTCAGAAAGGTGTGCCAGGCTATATTCAATGTGCTGGATTGGAAAAACATGCAGCCAAGCATTCTTTATCCAGCAAGGCTGTCATTCAAAATAGAAGGAGAGATAAAAATTTTCCCAAACAAAAACTAAAGGAGTTTGTGACCACTAAACCAGCCCTGCAAGAAATTTTGAGGCGGATTCTCTGAGAGGAGAAAAGATGAAACAAACAAACAAACAAACAAACAGACAGACAAACAAAAAGACCAATAGCAACAAAGACTAGAAAGGACCAGAGAACACCACCAGAAACTCAAACTCCTCAGGCAACATAATGGCAATAAATTCATACCTTTCAGTACTGACTCTAACTGTCGATGGACTAAATGATCCAATAGAAAGACAAAGGTAACAGAATGGATAAGAAAACAAGATCCATCTATACGCTGTTTACAAGAGATTCATTTTAGACCTAAAGACACTTTCAGATTGAAAGTAAAGGGATGGAGAACCATCTATCATGCTAATGGTCAACAAAAGAAAGCTGGAGTAGCCATATTTATATCAGACAATCGAGATTTTAAAATAAAGACTGTAACAAGTGATGAGGAAAGGCATTACCTCATAATTAGGGGGTCTTTTCACCAAGAAGATCTAACAATTGTAAACATTTGTTTGTGTTTGTGTAAACATTTGCCTCCAAACGAGAGGCACACAAATTTATAAATCAATTAATCACAAACAGAATACCAACAAGGAAACAATGGCTTTGAATGACACACTGGACTGAATAGACTTAACAGATATATTCAGAACATTTCATCCTAAAGCAGCAGAATACACATTCTTCTCCAGTGTACATGGAATATTCTCCAGAACAGATCATATACTGGGACACAACTCAGCCCTCAACACGTACAAAAAGATCAAGATCATACCGTGCATATTTTCAGCCACAATGTCATGAAACTTGAAATCAACCCCAAAAAATTTTGGAAAGATAACAAATACTTGAAGACTAAAGAACATCCTACTAAGGAATGAATGGGCTAGCCAAGAAGTTAAAGAGGAAATTAAAAAGTACATGGAAGCCAATGAAAATGATAACATCACAGCCCAAAACCTCTGGGACACAGCAAAGGTGGTCATAAGACTGAAGTATATAGCAATCCAGGCCTTCCTAAAGAAGGAAGAAAGGTCTCAGATACACAACCTAACCTTAAGGAGGTGGAAAAAGAACAGCAATAAAACCCAAAACCAGCAGAAGACAGGAAATAATAAAGATTAGAGCAGAAATAAATGTCATCAAAACAAACAAAAAAACAAAAACAAAAAACAAAAAAACAAAAAGTTCAGTAGAACAGATCAGTGAAACCAGGAGCTGGTTCTTTGAAAGAATTAACAAAATTGATCAACCCCTGGCTGATCAAAAAGATAAAGGAAAGGACCCAAATAAATGAAATCAAGAATGAAAGAGGACAGATCACAATCAACACAGTAGAAATACAAACAGTAATTAGAGAATATTATGAGTAATTATATGCCAATAAAATGGGCAATCTGGAAGAAATGGATAAATTCCTAGAAACATATAAACTACCAAAACTGAAACAAGAAGAAATAGAAAATTTGAACAGACCCATAACCACTCAAGAAATTGAATTAGTAATAAAAAATCTCCCAAAAAACAAGAGTCCAGAGCCAGAATAGCATCGCATTCCAGGGGAATTCTACCAAACATTTAAAGAAGAGTTAACATCTATTCTTTTGAAGCTGTTCCAAAAAATAGAAATGGAAGGAAAACTTCCAAAATCATTCTGTGAAACCAGCATTACCTTGATTCCAAAACCAGACAAAGACCCCCCTACATAGGAGAATTACAGACCAATTCCCCTGATGAACATGGATGCAAAAATCTTCAACAAGATACTAGCCAACTAGATCTAATAATACATTAAAAGAATTATTCACCATGACCAAGTGGGATTTATACCTGGGATGCAGGCCTGGTTCAATATCTGCAAAACAATCAATGTGATACATCACATCAATAAAAGAAAGGACAAGAACCACATGATCCTCTCAATAGATGCAGAGAAAGCATTTGACAAAATACAGCACCGTTTCTTGATAAAAACCCGCAATAAACAGGTATAGAAGGATCATACCTCAAGATCATAAAAGCCATATATGAAAGACCCACCATTAATATCATCCTCAATGGAGAAAACTGAGAGCTTTCCCCTTAAGGTCAGGAACAAGACAGAGATGTCCACTTTCACCACTGTTATTCAACATGGTATTAGAACACTTAGCCTTAGCAATCAGACAACACAAAGGAATAAAAGCATCTAAATTGGCAAGGAGGAAGTGAAACTTTCACTGTTCGCAGATGACATGATACTCTATTTGGAAAACCCTAAAGATTCTACCAAAAAATTGCTAGAATTGATTCATGAATTCAGCAAAGTCACAGGATATATAATCAATGTACAGAAATTGATTGCATTCCTATACAACAATAATGAAGCAATAGAAAGAGAAATCAAGGAATCAATCCCATGTACAGTTGCACCAAAACCCATAAAATACTAGGAATAAACCTAACCAAAGAGGTGAAAAATCTATACGTTGAAAACTATAGAAAGTTTATGAGAGAACTTAAAGAAGACACAAAAAAAAATGGGAAAATATTCCATGCTCCTGGATTGGAAGAACAAATACTGTTAAAATGTCGATTACTACCCAAAGCAATCTACATATTCAGTGCAATCCTTATCAAAATAACACCAGAAATCTTCACAGAGCTAGAACTAACAATCCTAAAATTTGTATGGAATCAGAAAAGAATAGCCAAACCAATCCCGAAAAAGGAAACCAAAGCTGGAACATCACAATCCTGGACTTCAAGATGTATTACAAAGCTATAATCATCAAGACATATGGTACTGGCACAAAAACAGACACTCCAATCCATGGAACAGAATAGAGAACCCAGAAGTGGACTCACAAACATATGGCCAACTAATCTTTGACAAAACAGGAAAGAATATCCAATGGAATAAAGACAGTTTCTTCAGCAAATGGTGCTGAGAAAACTGGACAGTGACATGCAGAAAAATGAACCTGTACCACTTTCTTACACCATACACAAAAATAAATTCAAAATGGATGAAAGACCTAAATGTAAGACAGGAAGCCATCAAAATCCGAGAGGAGAAAGCAGGCAAAAACCTCTTTGATCTCAGCCACACCAACTTCTTACTCAACATGTCTCTGGAGGCAAGGGAAACAAAAGCAAAAATGAACTATTGGGACCTCATCAAAATAAAAAGCTTCTGCATGGTGAAGGAAACAATCAGCAAAGCGAAAAGGCAACTGACGGAATGGGAGAAGATATTTGCAAATGACATATCAGATAAAGGGTTAGTATCCAAAACCTATAAAGAACTTATCAAAGTCAACACCAAAAAAATAATACTAATAATCCAGTGAAGAAATGGGCACAAGACATGAATAGACACTTCTCCAAAGAAGACATCCAGATGGTTAACAAACACATGAAAAAAAATGCCCTACATCACTCATCATCAGGGAAATTCAAATCAAAACCACAATGAGGTACCACCTCACACCAGTCAGAATGGCTAAAATTAACAACTCAGGCAACAACAGATGTTGGCGAGGATGCAGAGAAAGATCTCTTTTGCACTGCTGGTGGGAATGAAAACTGGTGCAGCCACTCTGGAAGACAGAATGGAGGTTCCTCAAAAAATTAAAAATGAAACTACCCTACAATACAGCAATTGCACTACTAGGTATCTATCCAAGGGATACAGGCATGCACCCCAATGTTTATATCAGTGCTATTGACAATAGTCAAAGTATGGAAAGAGCCCAAATGTCCATCGATGGATGAATGGATAAAGAAGATATGATATACATATACAATGGAGTATTACTCAGCAATAAAAAAGAATGACATCTTGCCATTGCAACTACATGGATAGAACTAGAGGGTGTTATGCTAAGTGAAATTAGTTACAGAAAGACATATATATGATTTCACTCAAAAGAGTAAGTTAAGATACTAAACAGATGAACATAAGGGAAGGGAGCAAAAATGATATAAAAACAGGGAGGGGGACAAAACATGAGACTCTTAAATATAGAGAACAAACTGAGGGTTTCTGCAGGGTTGTGGGAGGGGGATGGGCTAAATGGGTAAGGGGCATTAAGAAAGACACTTGTTGGAATGAGCACTGGGTGTTATAAATGGGAGATGAATCACTAGAATCTATTCCTAAAATCATTGCTGCACTACATGCTAACTAAAGACTAAAACAAACAAAAAAAAGAAATTTTCTTTTTAGATAAGCTAAATCAGCATATTACCTACTCTCTGCATTGAGTTGGGTGGTGGTGATTGCCTTCAAACCACATGAGACAGCTTTATTTGTCTGGTTCTAAACTAAAATTTATTACTGTTAAAAAAAAAGTCATGCAATTCAGAAAGGTACCAAAAAAGACGTAAAAAATCATTTTTAGTTCTACTTTTTAGAGAAAACTACAGTTGCCATTTTGCTGTTTCCTTCTAGATTCATTTTATATGCATCAATTCCAGTTGTTGTTGCTATTTACTCATTTTATGACAGAATCAGATTACTCCAGAGAGCAAACTGGTTGTGCTAGGTAGATGTCAGAATCCTGAAGTCCTTCTAATGACACAGCCAGAGAAGCAGCAGGTTGTTCCCATACCTGGAAACCCTAATCTGTGATCTGGCATGGAATGTGTCCACCCTACTTTGGAAAGATAATCTGGCTTTTACTAGATGGACTGTTTGCATTTTTCTTTTTCTTCACTCCTCCAACTAAATGTATCCCAGCACCCAAAGGAGCAAATGTTCACCAGGGGTGGAAGTTTCTACAGAAAAGGACATTGGTTCAATGTGGTAACAGTTTGGAATCAGCTGCAAAAGGAAAGCTACTGTCTAATACACACGGAGCCAAACTGGTAAACCAGGAAGGGTGGCAAGTCAGAACTGCAGAGTTAGGGGGAAATAGTCTCAAATTGTAGGCTAAGAGCACGGAGAGTAAGAATGCTTGGGAGGCAACATCAAGAGATAGCCATGGCCTGGGACAAATGACCTTTAAGCACTTGGCCCAAATCTATAAGTTGCTTCTCCATCATCTCAAATGGTTGTATTTCCAAATGGTATACTAATGATTGCAGTATCTTTAAAACTCTTTCACGTAAATTTTGTTTGAAAACATAGACATCAGTGGCTGTGGCAGTGGGTAGTGACAGTGGGGACAGTGAGGGAAGAGGAGAGAGTAAGGTAAAGTTAGATGAAGCCCCCTCACCTGTCTTGTGGTCCAAGAAGGGTCTGCTGTGGACCAAGGGGAATGAGGAGGCTGGTGGGGCTGTCCTATTCCCCATCCACCTGCATGGCCATCTCTCTCATCTTGGCCTATAAGTACTTGGAGCCTAAGTACTCCCTCAGTAACTCAAGCCTTGGCTTCCTGAGAATAACTATCATCTCTTGGACCTGGACCTCCAGAATAGTGGCATATTCATTGCCTAGGGTTGCTGTAATGAAGTACCAAAAGCTGGTGGCTTAAGGAGTGGCATGATATATTCAAAGTCCTTAGAAGAGAGAATCTGCAGGCAAGAATACTCTATCCAGCAAGGCTGTCATTCAGAACAGAAGGAGAGGTAAAGAGTTTCTTAGACAAACAAAAGCTAAAGGAGTTAGTTTATGACCATTGAACCAGCCCTATAAGAAATGTTAAAGGGGAATCTGAGTGGAAAGGAAAGACCATAACTAAGAATATGAAAATTAGGAAATATAAAAGCAGTAAAAATAAGTACATCTGTAACAATCAGTCAAGGGATTCACAAAATAAAAGGGTGTAAAATATCACACCATATACCTAAATGGTTCAAACTTAAGCAATCATTGACTTACCATTGACTGCTATATGCAGAAGATGCTATATACAAACCTAATGGTAACCACAAATAAAAAACCAATATTAGATATGTAAACAATAAAGAGAAAGAAATCCAAATATCTCACTAAAGAAAGGAAGCAAAGCATAAAAAAGAGCAAGAGGAGAAAGGCTCAGAGAAACCCTATAGAAACAATCACAAAACAAGCAATAAAATGTCAATAAATACATACCTATCAATAATTACTTTTAATGTACATGGACTAAAGAATCCAACCAAGAGTAACACAGTGACAGAATGGATCAAAAAAATCTATCTACAGGCTGCCTCCAAGAGATTCATTTCAGACCTAAATACAGGTGCAAATTGAAAGTGACATAATAGAAAAATGTTTATCATGCAAATGGATGTGAAAAGAAAGCCAGGATAGCAATACTTATATCAGATAAAATAGAGTTAAAAAACAAAGAGTGTAATAAGAGACAAAGAAGAACAATGTGTAATAAAGGGGATAATCCAACAAGAAGACATAACAATTGCAAATACCTATGCACCCAACATGAGAGCACCCAAATACATAAAACAGTTAATAACAAACATAAAGTAACTAACCAATAGTAATACCATAACAGTAGGAAATTTTAACACCCCCTTTAATCAACAGACAGATCAGCCAAACAGAAAATCAACAAGTGGAACAGTGGCGCACTGGACCAGATGGATTTAACAGATATATTCAGAATATTCTATCCTAAAACAGCATAATACACATTCTTTTCAAGTGCACATGGAACATTCTCCAGAGTAGATCACATATTAGGCCACAAAACAAGTCTCAAAAAATTTAAAAAGATCAAAGTTATACTACATATCTTCTCTAACTATATTACTATGGAACTAGAAATCAACCATAAGAAAAAATATGGAAAGAGCACAAATATATGGAAGTTAAATAATATACTACTAAACAATGAGTGAGTCAACCAAGAAATCAAAGAAGAAAAAAAATGACATGGAGACAAAAGTGAAAACACCATGGTCCAAAATCTTCAGGATGCAGAGAAAGCAGGTCTAAGAGGGAAGTTTACAGCAATACAGGCCTACATCAAAAGCAAAAAAATCTCAAATAAACAATGTAACCTTAGACCTAAAGTAGCTAGAAATATAAAAACAAAACTCAAAACTAGCAGAAGGAAAGAAATAATAAATATTACAGCAGAAATAAATGATATAGAAACTAAACAATAGAACGGATCAATGAAACCAGGAGCTGGTTCTCTGAAAAAAATCAACAAAATTGTTAAACTTCTAGCCAGACGCATCAAAAGAGAGAGAGAGAGAGAGAGAGAGAGAGAGAGAGAGAGAGAGAAAGGATTTAAAATCACAAATGAAAGAGGAGAAATAACAACCAACACCACACACAGAAAAACAATTGTAAGAAAATATTATAAAATCTATATGCTGACAAATTGGACAACCTAGAATAAATGTATAAACTCCTACCAACATATAACCTATAAAAATTGAAGCAGGAAGGAGTGCCTGGGTGGCTCAGTTGGTTGAGTGTCCAACTTCAGCTCAGGTCATAATTCACACTCCGTGAGTTCAAGCCCCATGTCAGGCTCTGTGCTGACAGCTCAGAGCCTGTAGCCTGCTTCAGATTTTGTGTCTCCCTCTCTTGCTGCCCCTCCCCTGCTCATGCTCTGTCTCTCTCTGTCTCAAAAATAAATAAAAACATTAAAAAATTTTTTAAAAAACTGAAGCAGGAAGAAACAAAATTAGAACAGAGAGTTTACCAGCAATGATACTGAATTAGTAATCAAAAAACTTCCAACAAATATTCAGAACCAGATGGTTTCACAAGCAAATTCTACCAAACATTTAAAGAAGAGTTAATCCCTATTCTTCTAAAACTATTCCAAAAAATAAAAGAGGAAGAAAACCTTCCAATTTCATTCTATGAGGCCAGCAGGACCCTGATACCAATACCAAATGAAGACACCACAAAAAAAGAAAATGACAGGCCAATATCTCTCATGAACATGGATGCAAAAATCCTCAACAAAAATACTAGCAAACTGAATCCAACAATACATTAAAAAAATCAGTCACTGTGCTCAAGTGAGATTTATTCTCAGTATACAAGGATGGTTCAATATTAGCATCAATCAACATGATACATCACATCAACAAGAGAAAAAAGCATAAAAACCACATGATCATTTCAATAAACACAAAAAAGCATCTGACAAAGTAACAAGACCCATTCATGATAAAAAAAACAAACGTCAACAAAGTAGGTTTAAAGGGAACCTACCTCAACATAATAATGGCCATTTATGAACAACCCACACATAACATCATACTCAATGAGGAAAAATTGAAAGCTTTACCCTAAGATCAGGAAGAAGACAAGGATGTCCACTCTCACCACTTTTATTCAATGTAGTACTGGAAATCATAGCTACAGCAGGTAGACAACAAAAAGATATAAAAGCCATCCAAATTGGTTAAGGAAAAAGTAAAACTCTCACTATTTGCAGATGACATGATGCTATATACAGAAAACTTGAAACACCACACAAAAAAAAAGCCCTCTAGAACTGATATATAAATTTAATAAAGTCACAGGATACACAGTCAGTGCATAGAAATCTTGTGCATTTCTATGCACTAATTAATGAAGCAGCAGAAAGAGAAATTAAGGAAACAATCCCCGGGGCATCTGGGTGGTTCAGTCAGTTAAGCATCCAACTTCAGCTCAGGTCATGATCTTCCTGTTCATGAGTTCGAGCCCCACATCAGGCTCTGTGCTGACAGCTCAGACCTGGAGCCTGCTTCAGATTCTCTCTCTGCCTGTCCTCTGCTCACACTCTGTCTCTTTCTCTCAGGAAATGAATAAACATAAAAAAATTTTTTTAAAAAAGAAAACAATCCCATTTACAATTGCACCAAAAACAATAAAATGGCTAGGAATAAACTTAACCAAGGCAGTGGAAGACCTGTACTCTGAAAACTATAAAACACTGATGAAAGAAATTGAAGATGACACAAACAAGTGGAAAGATGTTCCATACTCATGGATTACAAGAACAAATAGTATTACAATATCCATACTATACAAAGTAATCTACAGATTTAAGGCCAACCCTGTCAAAATCCCAACAGCATTTTTCACAAAACTGGAACAAATATGGAACCACAAAAGACCCCGAACAGCCACAGCAATCTTGAAAAAGAAAAACAAAGCTGGAGGTATCACAATCCCAGATTTCAAGATATACTACAAAGCTGTAGTAATCAAAATAGTACGGTATTTTCACAAAAACAGACACATAGATCAACAGAACAGGAAAGAACACCTAGAAAAAACCCACAATTATATGATCAATTCTTCTTTGACAAAAGAGGAAAGAATATACAATGGGAAAAAGACAGTTTCTTCAATAAATAGTGTTGGAAAAACTGGACAGCTACATGCAAAAGAATGAAACTGGACCGCTTTCTTACACCATACACAAAAATGAACTCAAAATGGATTAAGGACCCAAATGTGATACCTGAAACTATAAAAATCCTAGAAGAGAGAACAGGCAGAAATTTCTCTGACATTGGCCATAGCAACATCTTTCCAGATATATCTCCTGAGGCAAGAGAAACAAAGACAAAAATAAACTATTGAGACTACATCAAGAGAAAAAGCTTCTGTACAAGCAAAGGAAACAATCCCTAAAACTAAAAGAAATCTACTGAATGGGAGAAGATACTTGCAAATAACATATCTCATACAGGGTTAGTATTCAAAATATATAAAGAATTTATACAAATAAAAAAAAGCCAAATAATCCCATTAAAAATAGGCAGAAGACACGAATAGACATTTCTCCAAAGAAAACATACAGATAGCCAAAAGACACATGAAAAGATCAACATCAGTCAGCATCAGAAAAATACAAATCAAAACTACAATGAGGGGACACCTGGGTGGCTCAGTCAAGTTTGACATAAGCTAAGTTTGATTCTTGGTTTTGGCTCAGGTCATGATCTCACAGTTTCATGGGTTCAAGTCCCACATCAGGCTCTGTGCTGGCAGCACAGAGCTTGCTTGGGATTCTCTGTCTCTCTCTCTCTCTCTCTCTCCTTGCCCCACTCCTCACACTGTCTTTGTCCTTCCCAAAATAAGTAAACTTTAAAAAAAATTACAATGAGATATCACCTCACACATATCAGAATGGCTAACATCAACAACACAAGAAACAACAAATGGAGAAAAAGGAACTCTTGTTCACTGTTGGTGGGAATGCATACTGGTGCAGGCACCGTGAAAGACAGTATGGAGGTTTCTCAAAAAGGTAAAAATAGAGCTACAATACAATCCAGCAATTGCACTACTTGGGTACTTACCCAAGGAATACAAAAACTAATTCAAAGGGATACACACACCCCTATGTTTACAGGAGCATTATTTACCACAGCCAAGATATGGAAGCAGCCCAAGTGTCTACCAGTTGGTGAATAGATAAGGAAGATGCGGTATATAGATACAATGGAATATTATTCAGCCATAAAAACGAAACTCTGCCATTTGCAACAACACAGATGGAGCTAGAGTGCATAATGCTAAGCATAAGTCAGTCAAAGAGAAAAACCATATGATTCCACTCATATGCGGAATTTAAGAAACAAAACAAACAAGCAAAGGAAAAAAGAGAGAGAGAGAAACCAAGAAACAGATTCTCAACTATAGAGAACAAACTGATGGTTACCAGAGGGGAGGAGTTGGGAGGGTAGGTAAAATAGATCACCTATTTTAAAATTTAAACTTAATGAAACATACTCGTGGCTTAAAACAACAGCAATTTATTGTTTCACAGTTCTGAAGGCTAAACGTCTGAAAATCAAGAAGTCAGCAGGGCCATGCTATCTATTTCAAGGCTCTAGGACAGAATCCTTCATTGCTCTTTTAGCTCCTGGTGGTTGCCAGTATCTTTCGCATTCTTTTGCTTCTGGATGCATCTCTCTGATCTTTGCCTCTGTTGTCATATAGGTGTCTTCTCCCTGCATGTCTTCACAGAGTCTTTACTGCCATCTTCTTAGAAGGACACCAGTCATATTGGATTAGGGGCCCATCCTACTCCAGTATGACTTCATCTTAACTAATTACATCTGCAAAATCCTGTTTCCAAGTTAAGATCACATTCTAAGGTACTGGAGGTGAAAACCTAAGTATATCCTTTTTTAGGGGAGCATCATGCAACGTATACAAGTAGCAAGAAAGAGATGCTGGTTACAAGTTTTGGAGATCCTTGTTTTTTATGGAATACAATTCTGAAAATTTTTCTTAGGATTCCTTGGACAATACATACACTTGTGATGGGTCCTAGAAATACTGCTGTGTTGGGATTTGAATTCTCATTCTGGAAGATTTTCTGTTATCAATACCAGCACAATGTCAGCACAAGAGAAGTAGAATTAGAGAATGACAGCAAGGAGGAAGAAGAACATCACACACAGAACTGGGGCAGAAACATGGAGGCAAGGAAAGAAATACAGTCAGGGACTGAAATCCAAAACAGGACAGTCACCAGGCACAGAGACAGCTACCTTCCCCTTCTCCACACTGGACAGGAGGCCATTCATTTTTGCTTCACATTGCACCTGCTTTCCCCCCTTCTTTTTCTCTACTGTTTCTCTGTTCCATTGGCTCAAAGCTTCTTTTTCATCACATCACATTCACCTTATTTCCCAACCGTATTTCCTGGGAAAGAGAATCTAAATGAAAGCATAGAAAGCATTATTAAATACATGGCACTGCTCCTTTTGTATGGCTTTAGTTCACAGGGAGAATGAAGATGACGAATGCTCTAGAGAGATCTTGAAAAGGTAAATATAACAGAACTCGGTAACTGTTTGTGTGAAGGGTAATGAAGAAAGGGAAGTCAAAGATAATATCTTGTTATTGTCTTCAACAAGTAGGTAGATGATGAATTAGAAGAGGCTAGATTATGCCACTTTAACAAATAACCCCTGTATGAATTGAACCGTGTTCCTCCAAAATTCATATGCTGAAGCCCTAACACCCAATGTGACTGTATTTGAAGTAAATAAATAATTAAGGTTAAATGAGGTCATAAGGGTGGGGCCTTGATCCAATAAGGACTAATGTCCTTAAAAGAGGAGACACCACAGAGCTCATTTGTACTCCCTCTCTCCACCATGTGAGGACACAGTGAGAGGGCAGTCATCTGCAGGCCAGGAAGAGACACCTCACCAAATCAATTAGCACGGGGATCTTGGACTTCCCAGCCTCCAGAACTGTGAGAAACAAATTTTTGTTGTTTAAGCCACCTGGCCTGTGGTCTTTTGTTATGGCAGCCCGAACAGACTAAGACAACCCCCTCACCCCCCGCAAATCCCAGTGGATTGTGATGCTGAGGCTTGCAACAACAAAAGTTTCTATCTTGTTAATGTTATGTGTCCATTGTGGGTTGGCTATGGCTCTATTCCATGATATTTTTACTCTGGGACTCAAACTGACAGAGTAGCATCTATCTGGTATATAATCTATTTTATGAAAAAGAGAAAGAAAAGACATGGTAAAACATGATCTGGCTGCTAAGGCTTCTGTTTGAACAAGATAAACATCACTTCTGCTCCCGTCTCATTGACCAGAACAAGCCATATGGCCAAATCTAACACCAGTGGGGTGCAGTACTATAATACCCCCAGAGGAGAGTAACAAATGCTTGTGAATAATATAATAGTCTACCACAACAGTGTTGCTATTCACTAAAATCAATGTGGTGTAGACTTGGGGATATGAAATATACAGAATAATAATGCCCCAGATGTGGTACTGGGAAGTTGCGTTAACAGTGGCCCCATTATTTATCCCAAGGTTCTTGGACTAAAAGAGATTGTAGATAAATCAAAAGGTAAAATAGCACTCAACAAAAAGGCAGGGGATGTGGAGGTATTTGCTATATGAAATACAACTCACTGGGAACACAGTGTAAAAGGTTGGGAAGTAGAGCTCAGTGGGAGTCAGGTCACAGGAGATAAAGCACAAAGAAGTATGGAGAAGTGTCACAGCAGCCTGTCTAAAACTCATATTGTGCATAAACACATAAAAGATCCTGAGAAGTCCTGCAGTTAAGATTCTATGAAACGCATTTGTCCAGATAGTAGCCCTCCCCTCATTTTCTATTAACACCAGAGTTCCAGAGAATGCATTTCAGAAACACTCCTGTTGACACAGTGAGAACTGTGAATTCAGTAAAGTCCACTGTAACATCTTCCATCTATCCTTGTAACCACAGAATTTCAAGAACTAGTCGGGAACAAAGAAATAGGCTGGCAGAGAAGTGTTCAAACTGTGTTATTTCCAACCAAATCTTACATTGAACCTTGGTATACAGAATTGAGAGAGGCAGAGCTGTTGTGGTTTGATCAGGCCTGAGAAGACTAGAACTCTGCTTTGTTAGCCCTTTATGCCACCTCTCTCATCTCAGCTGCTGAGAAAGCCTCATGGAACCCTAGGAACTGGAGAAACATTGGCTAAAAAATCCATAATCCAAGACGAGTCCTTCATTCTCAGATGAGGAGACAGCAGCATACTTAACACAGTTAGGGGTACAACTCGATGTATAGTAAAGGTCTCTCACACCACTAGGCAGAGCATATTTTCTATAGCATTAAAGCTGCCTTGTATCTTTGTCCCTCTACCACTTGTATATCTCCTTGTGATTACTCTGTTCCTCTCGTGATTCCTAATATCGCAGCATCAGTGAACATAATGAACTCTATTCTTCTTAAGAATCTCCCTGGGAATAGGCATTACACTGAGAATCATTTGGCCCATTACTGGTGCACTAAATAATAGCATCCTAATGGAATGAACCAGTTAATGTTACTACTCAAGTGTCAAACATTTTATAGAAAGTGACTTGGCCACATGCCAGAATATGTCTCTAAGATTAATAGCCTTTCTACAAACTTCCTGAATAATGGCTTATCCCATTCTCAGAACAAGATCAAAATGATTTTGTGAACAAAATTCTTAGCAGATTTAAGATTTTGAAGATCTGGATATGAATGTGCTTAAAAACTTTCAGGAATATTCATATAGGTATTAAAGAAGCACCAAGAACATTCAAGCTTGTGCACATTGCTTTGCTAAGGCCTCATCTACTTAGCACTGTGCCCTTGGGGAATGGTATTATTATAAAAGCCAAAACTTGCATATTAGATTTTATAAATAATAGAAAACGAGTAAATGGGACAGCTGTGCCAATGGCAGAAAGAACATTGTTCACAGCCTCCTGAAAGCTCCTGTGTTGTAATGCAGGAATTATCTTAATAAATGGAGCCATTTAATGTCAATGTTTCCATTTTACATGCACTGATAAGGGTTTCCTTGCTAACAAAGGGAAGGATGATCCGTTCTTTTATAAAAATTATATGACACTATGCTTATTGTTCTAAGACAGGCTTTTTTCATTTAAAAATATTCAAGACTTTTTTCCAAATATGTAGAAAGTTACCTCACTCTCTTCATAACTGCATAATATTTTAAAGCACAAATCTACCCCAGTTTATTCAACAATTTCCCTTTTTGTAGTCTTTCCTTTTCTTGTGATAGCATCAGATGTTTACAATCTTTACAATCTTTGTCATTATGAGGAAAAATGCCTTGTTTTAATTGGCATTTCCCTGATCAACAGCAAGGCTGAACTGATTTTGTGTGTTCCTTGGCCAATTAGAATTTTCTCTTCTCTACATTGGTTTGCAAGTGTTCATCCATGTTTCTACTACATTGTGTAGTTTTCTTATCAAAAGAATAGGAATAGTTTGTATATTAGCGTTTAGCCATAAGCCATAAGCCTACCTTGTCTTTGACACGTTTATATTTTCCTCTATCCTTAAGCACTGTTAGAGTTTAGTGTTCTCAAATTTTTCAATCTTCTCCTCTATGATTTTCATTTCCATGTCTTATGTTTTTTATTTGAAGTTCTAACTGGCTTTACTCAGTGATTCATAAATCAGCATCCCATCTAGCAATTAGAAAGGAGCTCCGAGGAGCTGTACAAAAAGCTGTACAAAATGCTGATCTGGAGGCTATACAATTTTTTCCCTAAAAGTTTTTGAAGTTTTGTTTTTATCACATGTATGTCTTTGATCCATCTGGCATGTATATTTATGGATGGTGTGAGATAGGGATCTAGTATCATTTCTTTCCCTGTGGAAAACCAATTTTCCTTCTATCTAAAGGATTGTCTTCCAATGCATGTTCAAAGCTGGGTTGTTGCAGGTCCATATTACAGCTCACAGGAAGGGGAAAAGGAATAACCAGGGCAAGAGATTTTCTTTTACTCCCGTTCCAAAAGCCAGAATTTAGACATGAGCCCGTATGTAGCAACAAGGGAGGCTAGAAAACCAGCCTTTAGCTAGGTAGCCATGTGCTAAAGGAAGAGAGTGAGACCGGATTTGAGTTAATAGCCAGAAATTTCCACCAATATACATTTCTCCCATCTTCCTTAATACAAGCAAATATTTTTTAGGAGAGCAACAGTTTCAATTAAAAAAATCTCTTGCTGCTTGCTATGGTCATGTGACTATATGTAGAAATTGATGTGTAAGATTTCTGAGATAGATCCTCCACAGAAGGACAGCTACCCTGGTATACCTTTTTATCCCTCTCACCTCCTTTCTTCCTGTTACCTGGAATGTAGACATTACTGTTGAATTTCAAGGAAGCATCTTGGAAGATGAAGAATGCTGAGACTGAAAATCAAGCACTCAGGATGGCAAAACACAAATCAGAGGATATCTTGGTGGCTGATGACTTTGCAGAACTGCCACACCAGTCCTGGATGACCCATCTCTAAATTTCTTATATACAAGAGAAAAATAACCTCCTGACTTATTTAAATTATTTTAAAATTTCTGTCACATGCAGCCAAACCTCTTATTAATTTACTTTCAGTTCTTCTATTTTTTTAAGTTTATTTATTTATTTGGAGAAAGAGAGAGAGAGACAGCATGAGCAAGGCAGGGGCAGAGAGAGGGAGACAGAGAGAATCCCAAGCAGGCCTGTGCCATCAGCACAGAGTCAAACTCGGCGCTCGAACTCACAAGCCACAAGATCATGACCTGAGCCAAGATCAAGAGTTGTATATTTAATTGACTGAGCCACCCAGGCTCCCCTATTTTCAGTTCTTATTCCTCTTACCCTATTTATTGCACAGGCACTTTTTGTGTAATTATAACACAGTGATAAAATTTGATATCCTGTCTCATGCCTGATTTTAAACAGGACTCATCTAAAGTTTCCCTATTAAAACCGATGTTTGGGGGCACCTGGCTAGCTTAGTTGGTAGAGCATGTGACTCTTGGTCTCAGCGTTGTAAGTTCAAGCCCCACATTGGGTGTAGAGATTACTTAAAAATAAAATCTTTTAAAAATTTTTTATTTTTATTTATTTTTTTAATGTTTATTTTTGAGACACAGAGAGACAGACAGAGCACAAGCAGGGGAATGGCAAAGAGAGAGAGGGAGACACAGAATTCAAAGCAGCCTTCAGGATCTGGGCTGTCAGCACAGAGCCCAATGTGTCTGTGGGGCTCAAACCCACAAATTGTGAGATTATGACTTGAGCCAAAGTTGGGACGCTCAACCGAATGAGCCATACAGGTACTCCTTTAATAAAGAGACTGATGTTTGCTGTGATATTTTGGTACTTATCTTTGGTCCATTAAGTGTAAGGAAATCCCCTTTTATGCTTAAATTACAAATAATTTTTTTATTTTTTTTTAATTTTTATTTATTTTTGAGAGAGCGAGAGACAGAGTGCGAGCAGGGGAGGGGTGAAGAGAGAGAGGACAACACAGAATCCCAAGCTCCCAGGCTCCGAGCTGTCAGCACAGAGCCCAACATGGGGCTTGAACACATGGATCATGAGACCATGACCTGAGCCAAAGTCAGAAGCTTAACCAACTGAGCCACCCAGGTACCCCAATTTACAAAGAATTTTTAATCATGAATTCGTGTTGGATTTCAATGAATAAGTTTTTTCTCTGTATCTTAACAAGATGGTCATAAGATTCTTCTTTCTTTAATCTGTTAATATGCTGTTTGCCTTAGAAAGACTTTTCTAACATTTTCTGAAAACTTCTACAAAACATGCTAAATGTTGTAGTGCCTGTCCCAACCTCTTCCCTGATATCCAGACTTATTTATCCAACTACATCTTTGAGATTCCTCTTGCATATCTAATAGGTATCTCAATATTAAAATGTTCAATACCTAATTCTTAAATAGAATCCATACATTCTTTTCTCCCCAATTATTCTCCCACTTGATAAATGGCACCTTCATTTACTTAATTTCACAGTCTCATATTTGGAATCTACCTTATCTATTCCCCTTCTCTCACATCCTACATCACATCCATCTGGGAATCACACTAGCACTGCTTCAAATATATTTTTATATTTTCATTCTTGAACACCTCTATTTCTTCTATACTGGCCTTGTGGCTTAAGTTAAGTTCCTTGGGAACTGATTCTGAGATGGAAATTTGCATGCAGAAAATTTACTAGGGAATTCTTTTGGAATAAAAATAGCAAAGGATAAAGGGAGTAGAATTTGCAGAGGGAGAACTGAATTGAGATGGAGTTGCAACAAAGGCCTTGGGTGTTCTGGAACTGGGACAGTCCTTTCCTCAAGCCTGGAGGCAAGGGGACTAGACTTTAGATCTCAGCATTGATTGTCATTGGAAGCAAGCTGCCCTTGGGGACTGGTATTACATTGAGCACAGCAGGCTTTGACAAAGGGCAATTTCTAGAGGATCCAATTGAGAGTTGTCAGGTACCAACATCTTCAGCATCTGGGGGAATAAATTTCTCAGTCTTAAAGGGAGCATCTTGATGGCAATATTACATCATCCATTTCCAGTCCTCCCCATCAATTCTTCTAGTCCTACTGCAATAGTTTTGTAATGATCTCCTGCTATCCCTGTTCCATCAGATATCAAGACTGATTACAAAATTATAGCAATCAAAAAAAAGTGTGGTACACAAATAGAAACAAGTAGAGCAGAACAGAAAGTCATGAAACAGACTCACACAAATACACTCGCATGATTTACAACAAAGGGTGGACTTTTCCATAGTGAGGAGTCAAAATATATGTGGAAAAAAATATTAGCCACTAATATCATATCACATAAAAAATCAATTCTAAATGGGCTGATGATCTGGATCTCAAAAGTAAAACTATAATATTTCTAAAAGAAAATTTTCATAAGCTTGAGGTTGGGTAAAAATTATAGTTTATAAATAAAAACACTGATTATTGGACCAAACTAAAATTAAGAACTTCTGCTCATCCAAAGATACCATTCAGAGGGAAAAAAAAGGCAAGATATTGTCCCTACTTACTTTTAGGATTTTCCATTTATCACTGGTCTTCAGCAATTGACTGTCCTGTGCATTGATACAGTTTACTTCATGCTGATCTTGCTTGGGGTTTATTAAACTTTTTGGATATATGGGTTTATCCTTTCACCAAACTTGAAAAATTATTCAACCATTATTTCTTCAAGGCTTTTTCTGTATCCTCTTTCCTTTAGGACTCTAATTACACATATCTTAGATGTCTGATATTTGCTCATAGGTCACTGAGGCTCTCTTCATTTACTTTTTAGCTTTTTTTCTCTCAATGCTTTATTTTGGATGGTGTATATTGCCAAGTTTTCCATTTCGCTGATCTTTTCATTTGCAGTATGCAATATATCAGTCAATCAGTAAATTTTTTTATTTCTTATCCTAGTTTTCAGTTCTAGAACTTCCAATTTTTTTAATTTCTTTATTTAAAAAAATTTTTAATATTTATTTTTGAAGGAGAAAGAGAGAGCATGAGCAGGGGAGGGGCAGAGAGAGGGAGACACAGAATCCGAAGTACAGAGCCTGATGCAGGGCTCAAACTCACAGACTATGAGATTATGACCTGAGCTGAAGTCGGACACTTAACCAACTGAACCACCCAGGCACCCTATTTTTTTTTTAATTTTTTAATGTGTTAGAATTTCCAGGTTTTTAAAAGCAGTTTGTTTTCATTTCTCCTGTATTCTGTATTTATCCTCTCATGTTTTCCTTTAAAACCCTAGCTTTATTCTCCAAAGAAGACATCCAGATGGCCAACAGACACATGAGAAGATGCTCAACATCACGTCATCAGGGAAATGCAAATCAAAACTACAATGAGATATCACCTCATACCTGTCAAAATGGCTAAAATCAACAACACAAGAAACAACAGGTGTTGGCAACGATGTGGAGAAAAAGAAACATTCATGCACTGGAATGAACTGCTGTAGCCACTGTGGAAGACAGTATGGAGGTTCCTCAAAAAGTTAAAACTAGGACTACCCTACGATCCAGCAATCACAGTACTGGGTATTTACCCAAAGAATACAAAGAGATACATGCACCCCTATGTTTACAGTGGCGTTATTTACGATAATCAGCCCAAGTGTCTATCATTGGGTGAATGGATAAAGAAGATGTAGTATATAAATATATAATGGAATATTATTCAGCCATAAAAAGAATGAAATTTTGCCTTTTGCAACAACATGGATGGAGCTAGAGAGTACTATGCTAAGCAAAGTAAGTAAGGGAAAGACAAACACCATATGATTTCACTCATATGTGGAATTCAAGAAAAAAGCCAAATGATCAAAGGAAAAAAGAGAGGGAGGCAAACCAAGAAACAGACCTTTAACTATACAGAACAGATTGATGGTTACCAGAAGGGAGGTGGGGGGATGGGTGAAATAGGTGATGAGGATAAAGGAGGGCACTTGCTATGATGAGCACTGGGTGTTGCAGGGAAGTGTGAATCACTATATTGTACACCTGAAACTAATACTACACTGTATGTTAACTAATGCTGCTCGTGAACAGGTTAGTATTTGGTCAATATGTATGGGGTCTGCTGTGCAGATTTCTGGATCTTCTTCCATATAAAGTTGCCTTCTTTATAGGCACATATAGGCATTCTTGTCCACATTAGCCTTCTGGACAAATTCCAGCTACCTTAGGGTCCCTGGATTCTGATCTCTGTCTGTTCACCTCATTGAAACTGCTGTGCTCTATTTAAGCTACCTATCCTTGCACCATTGTGCAGAAGATGTGTCTGCAGAAATCCAGGGTGTCTATGGATTTCATTTGTTTCCATTCTCTCAGGGATCAGTCCTGAGATGTCTACTGAACATTCTCTTAAAATATATACATGTACATATATACAGTCAGTTATATTACATATATAGTAACAGATATATATATATATACATATATATATACATATAATAAATATATCACAGAGTAATTACCTCATTATGGCTAGAAATGACTTTGATTTTATTGATTAATCAAGAAATCTCCATCCAATACTTGAACAAAATCAGAGTTCTAATAAAAGTTTTGAAAAAAGGCCAGTGGTTTATGGACTCAAAAAGAGAGACCACTTTGAGAAGGAGGCCACTGTATCTTTCATTATATATTTGTATATGTTTATTTTGAGAGAGAGAGAGAGAGCGAGAGAGAGAGCAGGAGGAGAGACAGAGAGAGAGGAGAGAGAGAGTCCAAGCAGTCTCTGCACTGTCAACACAGAGCCCGATGCAGGGCTTCCTCTCACAAACCATGAGATCATGACCTGAACCAAGCTCAACAGTCAGACACTTAATGGACTGAGCCATCCAGGTGCCCCTGTGTTTTTCAATACAGATAATCTCATTTTATTCTTTGATCAAGGTTTTCCCCTTTTCTTTTCCCTTTCAATGTGTCCATTGAGGAATTATTTTTATTTATCCTGCACAAGATTCATTGTTTTTTCTCTCATCTGAGAATTGATATGTTTCATCAATTATTGAAAATTATCCATAATTATTAAGTAAATATTGCCATTCATCCATCATGCTCTTTATTCTCTTCCTTTGGAGAACTTAGAGGTGAATTAGATCTTTCATTCTTTGAGGCTTTTCTTCTCTTTCATATTCTTTTGTTTTATGCTGCATTTTGCAAGATTTCTCCAATCTATCCTCTATTTAACTAATTGTCATTTCAGCTCTGTCTAATCTGCTGTTTAACCTGTTCAGTAAGTTTGTAATGGTAATAGTTACAATCTGCAATTACAACTACAGTCTAATAGTTGGCTCATTTTTCATTTCTAGAAAATTATTTGGCTCTGTTCAAACATGCTTGTTCTTGTTCTTTTTTTAATAATAGCATCCTCTTTTTTTCCACTATAATTTATCAGTTGCTTTGATCTGCACTATAAATAACAAAAGACTAAGAAAATCATTCAAACTATGAGAAGTTATTTGACAACATAGAAAATTCAGAGATAGGGTAGCTCCAGAGCAGTCAAATTCAGCAGATCAGGAATATCAAGGACCTAGGGTCTTTCCAACTTTCTGCTCTTGATCTTCTTTGGCTTTTGTCCTTAACCTTTTCCTCTTATGGTCACAGAATAGCTGCAGTGGCTCCAAGCACCTCATCCTTATGCAGGTTGCCCAGTGGCAGAAAGGATACCTCTTCAAACGTCCCTTTATATGATCAAAGAAGACTTCACCAAAATCCTACAGCAATTTTTTCCTCATGCGTTATTGACCAGAATTTTGCCACATCTTTCCTAAATTAGAAGGTGTTGAAATTACCATAACTGACTTACACCAATTATGATTTGTCTTCTAAATCTGGGAAGGAACCCATTCTCCTCTGAAGTACATGGCGGCTTACAATCTACACAGAAGTAGCATCCCACTACAAGCAAGATATTGGAAAAAATAACTATTTTGTACACAATTAAGAATATGTTCCATTGTATCTATTCCTTTAGAAAAATCTAACTAGGTAAATGTTAAATAAGTATTTATTTTAAGGAATTGTTCAGATTATTTTATTACTTACATGTTTAGGGTCATAAGACTCCTGATTGTCTGCTGGCTGCCTCTCAGAGTTGACCACTTCCTCATTGCGACTTGTAATTATCTTATAATGAGCAAACCTTCATTAGGAATTTTTTCCCTGTGGAGAATTCTGTAAATACAGTGTTGTGAAAGTGGTCTATGGTTTTATTATTGGTTTGTTTAAACGTTTGCTGCATCTGGGATTCCCAAGAGTTTTGACTAATCTAAGACCTGTTTTTAATATTAGTATTTCCATGTGGGGAATGCCACACTAAATGTGTAATATAAATTTTTATTCCATCCTATGCAGAGTCCAGATGTGGACCTTTGATGTCTTACCAAAGGCATGTTTGATTTCTATTTTGAGGCTCACAGAGTTAAGCTCTTTTTTGGCTTCCCAGGACCAATGACCATAGTTTTTTCAGTTTTCCTTTTCCAGAAGTGGCAGCTCTTCCAGAGACCTGGTTTTATCCAGACTTTACCCTTCTCAAAGAGAATGTTTTGTTGCACACCTCCAGTGGAACACCATTCACATTAAGAACTGTCATTACAGGGGCGCCTGGGTGGCGCAGTCGGTTGAGCGTCCGACTTCAGCCAGGTCACGATCTCGCGGTCCGTGAGTTCGAGCCCCGCGTCGGGCTCTGGGCTGATGGCTCAGAGCCTGGAGCCTGTTTCCGATTCTGTGTCTCCCTCTCTCTCTGCCCCTCCCCCGTTCATGCTCTGTCTCTCTCTGTCCTAAAAATAAGTAAACGTTGAAAAAAAAAAAAAATTAAAAAAAAAAAAAAAAAAAGAACTGTCATTACAACTGTCATTCACATTGTGCTTTGTTTCCTCTAGCTGGTGGGGGCTCAATTTCAAGCTGTAGCCCTGAGAGACTATGTTGCATCTGAGCTCTCCCCTCTGGGGAATGTCCTTTTTTGTTTTGAGCCCTGTAAAGTATTTAATATTTTTTATTTGTATTTTCTCCAGAAGTTCAATGTATTTGTGGTTACAAGTGAGGGGTCTACATTAGTTCAGATTACCAAGCTGCCAAAACATTTTATTTATAAACGTTTATTATCCACTTAATGTTTTTCTTTTTTTTCAGATGATAATTGGGAGAGTGGATGTTTAGAAAAGCTACTAAGTTCTGTCTGTTGATTTTATATTCTGCAAATCTTATAGAACAAATATTAGGGTTTTATTTTGCTGTTGTTAATTTTCTTACATTTTCTCTGTATGCAGCTGTACTGCCAGCAAATAATAGCGTTGTCTCTTACTTTCCAATATGTACACCTCTTGCCAGTTTTTTTCCCCTGTGTATTGCATTGTCCACGATTTGCTATGATGAATAGTAGCAGTATTAGCAATCACCGTGCCTAACTTTACTAGAAAGAATTCTAAGTAACTATTTTTTAAAATCAGGTTGTGGTGGGTATGGGGATGAACCACCCAGATCCCCTTTCAAGGGGGGAATTGTTGCCACAGCTTTTAGGTCCTCAGCTACAGAGAGCTACCTCAGCCAGTGACTGATCAAGGCAGAGGATAAAAGCCCAACCCTATAGATCTACCGTAAGACTCCATCGATTGGTTTATCTCTTTGCCCAATCCTGCGGTCTCCTTCCTTGCATGTGGATTGATCCCGATCTTGTACACTGAACTCGGTATTTTTGTCTATATTTTTGGCTACATCCTATTGATAGTATATGCATTTATCATAATCACTTATTTTCAATTAATTTGTAATTTTAGCTTTTTAAAATCTCTAATCCAAATTTCACTTAGAAAACTTTCTTAATTCTGGGTGTATGTGTGACTTAAACACACACGCTTATAGCTACCTTTTATTTATTTATTTATTTTTTTAATTTTTTTTTTTTAATTTTTTTTTCAACGTTTATTTATTTTTGGGACAGAGAGAGACAGAGCATGATGGGGGAGGGGCAGAGAGAGAGGGAGACACAGAATCGGAAACAGGCTCCAGGCTCTGAGCCATCAGCCCAGAGCCTGACGCGGGGCTCGAACTCACGGACCGCGAGATCATGACCTGGCTGAAGTCGGACGCTTAACCGACTGCGCCACCCAGGCGCCCCTAGCTACCTTTTAATATTAATTTTCAGATGTTTTTGATTATGGTCAAAAATCATAATCTAATATATTTCTCTAGAATTTACTGATATTTTATTTGTGGCCTAGTGGTTAGTCCAGTGCTGTATATTTTTCACAGCTATTAGAAAAACATGATTCTCTGTTCATTGGGAATACTGTTAACAATATATCCATTAAATCATTCTTACTAACTGGATATTAAGATTTGCAAAGTCATATATTATTTAAATTTTGACCACTTGATATATTAATCCGATAGAATGCTGTTACAGTTTGACACTATCATCATGCATTTTTCATTTTCTCAACAATTGTATTAGTATTTCCTTTATGAATTTTGGTCCTATGTTACTTGGGGCATAAAGATTTATAACTCTCTTATCTCCTTGGAGGATTCTACCTTTTCTCAAAAACCTTTCTCAGTTTAATTCTTTACTTTTTACTTCTGGTATCTTTAACTCTAAATATTGTCATATGCTTTATTTTTGTGAGCCCTCTCCTAACATAACTTTGTCCCTCCTTTTATTTTAAGCCTTCTGTTTTGTTTCATTTTCAAGGGGTATTTTTAATCTTTCTTGAAAGGCAGTGTCTTTAAAAAAATTTTTTTTAATTTTTATTTATTTTTGAGAGAGAGAGAGAAAGAGAGAGAGAGAGAGACAGAATGAGAGCAGGGCAGGGGCAGAGACAGAAGGAGACAGCAGGCTCCAGGCTCTGAGCTGCCAGCATAGAGTCCAATGCGGGGCTCGAACCCACAAAGTGTGAGATCATGACCCAAGCTGAAGTCAGATGCTCCACCAACTGAGCCACCCAGGTGCCCCAAGGCGGTGTCTTTTAATATGGATATTTTACTCTTCTTGTGGGTGAAATGCTACATCCTGTTTAGATCTGTACAACTAGGCCAGGAAAAGCTAGAAAATTAGGAAAAGATAAGATAGGAATAATTTGCATAAGTAGGAGTTTGTCTTTCCACAAGACATTAGAAACATTTTCAGTGGCTCATTTGTTTGTGTTTCAAAAGGTGCTAAGAAAATGTGCAGTTTGGACAACTAGCTGGAGACAAAGACATCCTGAAATGAGACCTAATCTAAGAGTTTTCAGAGAGCAGTCCTTAGGAGGTGTGCTCTTGTGGCTGAGGTAAGCAGTCTGAACAGCTATAAAAATTCTCTCCCTTCTGTTTCCAAGACCAGAAACTAGAAGTGACAATCAGTGGGTTAAAAAAATATGTGGATGTAGAATGTGGTCAGAAGCCTGCTGTTGGAGGCTCTCATAGAAAACACTGAAGTTAACAAGTTTGTTAGAAATGTTTACTTTCCTTTACACTGTCAAGTTCTCCAGTTTCAGATTGACAAAAGGCTGCTGGGAGTAACTCACAAAGCCTATGGGCTTGGCCTGTTTTGTTTTGTTTTGCTTTTACACTGACCAAAAAAAAAAAAAAAAAAAAAAAAAAATGGCTGCTGAGTACAGATTCAAATACCTCTGTATGGGTGAGTGCTTTCTTATGCTCATGGGTGCCTAAGGCCTGTTTATTTTGGGAAGCTTATTGGTATTCATTTCCATTAGAACATAGCAGAAGGAAGCTAGATCATTTTATTCCCACAAAAGGGGAGTAATAAATATTTTGTAAAAAATTGTTAGGAAGGAAGATCAGTGATAAGCAGGAACATGTCAAGGAATATTGCATATTCTGTTTTAGGAACTTTTGAAGTGCGCAGTGCCTGAGAAATCAGAAAAGCTGCTTTTGTTGTAAGGAAATGGCAATTTGAAGGTAATCTATTTCTAAATCTCAGGGGCAGTATTGTAAGCCTATCCAAGGGTCTGAGGTCTAAGTACAAAGGAAAGAGGAAATGAAAAATAGGAAACAAGAAGAACTCAATTTAGAAAAGAAATAGCCTATTCCACCGGAAGAAACACTGGACACAGTTCCTGTACTAAGCCACAGACATTTTCATGCAGGGCTATTTGAATTACCAATAGATTCCCAAGTGGAAGATCAGTTGAGTTGAGTCACATTAGATATGAAAAAATATGGTATGCCCAGTTTGTAGAGGATTGATTGGCCTATTATTTCTTATTGCGTTTTTAATTTTATATAGCTGCTCTTCTAAGGAGAAGAAATCAATAGCTCTAGTATGACTTCATTAACTAAGCATTTCTTCAACATTCTTACCTCCATGGCTATTAAAACAAACTTGCCTAGAAAAGACAGAGTTCTCAGCACTAGGAGCTAGAATCTCAGATCAAAACAAGACATCTGGACCTCAAACCAAAGGTACAGACATATGACTCTCGGCAGTTCATGTGATTTCCAGCTATAGACAATAGCTACACAGTCTCTGGGACAGTGGGACTGTAGTAGTTAATTTCTAAACAGCCTGGGATTGCAGTAGTTAATCTCTGAGACCTAGATGCATGGAGAAGGATATATGTCCTCCTACGCCAGGTATAGATCTATTTGAGAGAGGGAGACACAGAATACGAAGCAGGCTCCAGGCTCTGAACTGTCAGCACAGAGCTGACAAGGGGCTTGAACTCACAAACTGTGATATCATGACCTGAGCCAAGTCGGATGCTTCAACTAAACCACCCAGATGCCCTCACACAGCAATCCATTTTTGAGTAATCTCTTCCATGAAAATAAAAGTACTAAGATTCATTCCCCAAAATGCTTACTGTAGCAATGTTTTAGTGGTAACAAGAATGGGTACAACCAATGGCCATCATTAGGAATGGTCAGATGAATTTTGGTATTTCCATTCTATGGAATATAGCTATTTAAAAATGAGTTAGACCCCTATTTATTGATGGTGGATATAGTAGATGACATTTATGGAAAGCTTACTATGCAACAATTCTGTGCTATATATTTTATAATTTTAAAAAATGAGAACAATTATTTCCCCCACATTATTTTATGGACAAGGAAACCGAGCACAAAGATGGTTACCAAAGATACCAGAGCTAATTAACAAGGAGTCGTGACGCAAGCCGAATCAGTTTGACTCTAGAACCTGTGTTTTCTTTATCCATACACTAGTTTACAAATTGCCCAGAGATGGAATGTAAGACATTGAGTAAAATCTAACAAGCCAAGAAAAGTACATAATGCATTTATGTGTTTGTTTCAATTTGTATGGACATGAAGAAAAGAGTGAGGATGTGCAATGGGATTATTAAGATGGATTACCTTGGGGAGTCAGGTGTGGGTGGAGATAAATGGAGTGGGAGAGCTCATTACCTCTTAATTTATAATGTTTGCACTGTTTTCCAGTTCAGAGACAGCATGTGTCTAATAGTTGTATCTCTAGCCTAACTGATAAGGTTCTTTGTGCATCCACAATACATGCCAGAATTCATCCATCCATCCAAAGAACATTTACTGAGTTTCTGTTATGAGGCAAGCACTAAGCCAGGCTTAAGAGTACATATGTGAAAGATATCTAGGGGGGACTCACCCAAGTTCAAGAGGCAGACAAGTAGAGCATGTGATAAGTGTGAGGACTGCAGCAGCAGCAGCAGTAGCAGCAGTAGTAGTAGTAGTAGTGGTAGTCATAGGGACAGTTAACATGGGCAGGCCAGGACTGAGGGTGGTGGTGGGAAGAATGGTAATCTTGAAACATTTCCCAAAAAAGCAGCACTAGACAGCCTCAGTTTAGCAATCTCCTATGCTCCTATGATCTTGACTTTACTATTACTGCCTCCTTTTCTTTCATTTCATTTTCTTGCATTTCATTTCAGTTCAACTTTTGGCTCAGAGAGGCAACTAAGGTATATTTTAAAAAGCCTGGGCTTTGGAATCTGGCAGGTTTGGGTTCAAAATCCTACTCTGTAATATACCAATTGTAAAACCTTGGGCAAGGCATGCATACTTTCTCTAAACCTCAGGTCTTAGGTTTTACCTGTTAAAGGCTAATAAAAAAATTTAAAAAAAATTCTTTCAATGCAGAGTAAGTGTCCTGGGAATCTATCACTGCATTAGAAACCTTCCAAAAATCGAACAAGAGGACATAACAATTGTAAATATCTAAGCATTCAACATTAAAGCACCAAAATTCATAAAGCAAAGATCAACAGACAAAGAGGGAGAAATTGAAAATAATACAATAATAGTAGGGGACTTCACACCAAGTTACATCAATGGATAGGATCATCCAGGCAGAAAATCAATAAGGAAACAGTGTCTTTGAATGATACATTAGACCAGATGGACTTAACATATAAATATAGAACATTCCACCCAAAAACAACAGAATACACATTTTTTTTAAGTGCACATGGAATATTCTCCAGGATAGATCACATCTGAGGCCATGAAACAAGTCTCAATAAATTTAAGAAGATTAGAATAATATCATGCATCTTTTCCAGCTGCAACACTATGAAACTAGAAATCAATGACAAGAAAAACACTGAAAAAAATGCCACAAACATATGGAGGCTAAACAACATGCTACTAAACATCCAATGGGTAAACAAAGAAATCAGAGAGGAAATTAAAAAAATACATGGAAACAAACAAAAAGATACATGGAAACAAATGGAAAGAAAAGCAGAAAAGTCAAAAATCTTTGGAACACAGTAAAAGTAATTGTCAGAGAGCAATTTATAATGATATAGGCCCACCTCAAAAGCAAGAAAAATCTCAAATAAACAACCTAAACTTACACCTACAGGAACTAGAGAAAGATGAAAAAAGGCTAAGGTTACTAGAAGGAAGGAAATAATAAAGATCAGAGAAAAAATAAATAAAATACAAACCAAAAAAACCAAACCAAAACAAAACAAAACGTCCCACACAATAGAAAAGATCAGTGAAACCAAGAGCTGGTTCTTTGAAAAGATAAACAAGATTGATAAATCTTTAGTCAGACTCATCAAGGAAAAGAGAGGACCCAAATAAATAAAATCAGAAATAAAACAAAGGAAGCAAGAACCAATCCCAAAGAAATACAAAGGATTATCAGAGACTACTACACAGATTATATGCCACCAAACTGGACAACCTAGAAGAAATAGATGAATTCCTAGAAACATACAATCGTCCAAAACTGAATCAGGAAGAAATAGAAAATCTAAACAGACCAATTACTAGCAACAAAATTGAATCAATAATCAAAAAATTCCCCAAAACAAAAGCCCAGGACCAGATGGATTCACAGATGAATTCTAGCAAGCACTTAAAGAAGATTTATTAACTAACTAGAACTTAAATAAAAATTTGAAGAGAAAAAAATTAAAAATAAATAAAGAAGAGTTAATACCTATTCTCCTCACACTATTCCAAAAAATAGAAAAGAAAGGAAAGCTTCCAAATATATTCTTTGAGCTCAGCATTACTCTGATACCAAAACCAAACAAAGACATTAAAAACAAAACAAAACCAAACCCTACAGGTTAATATCCCTGATAAACATAAATGCAAAAGTCCTTAACAAAATATTGGCAAACCAAATTCAAAAATACAGTAAAAGGATCATTCAGCATGATTAAACTGGATACATTCCAAGGACGCAAGGATGGTTCAATACTTGCAAATCAATATGATACACTGACATCATGAAAGATGCGTTAACAAAATATTAACAACAATGACAAAATGAAGCATAAAAATATGATCATCTCAATAGATGCAGAAAAAGCATTTGACAAGATTCAACATCTGTTCATGATAAATGCTATCAACAAAGTAAGTTTAGAGGGAACATACCTCAACATAATAAAGACCATATGAAAACCCCACAGCCAAACCCATACACAATAGTGAAAAACAGAGCTTTTCCTGTAAGATCAGGAACAAGACAAGGATGCTCATTCTCACCACATTTATTCAACATAGTACTGAAATTCCTAGCCACAGCAATCAGACAACGAAATAGAAATAAAAGACACCCAAATTGGAATGGAAGACATAAAACTGTCAGTATTTGCACAATGTATTTCTATACATAGAAAATGCTAAATATTCCATCAAAATCAATTAGAATAAGTGAATTCAGTAAAGTTGCAGGATACAAAATGAATATACAGAAATCAGTTGCATTTCTATACATTAATAATGAAGTAGCAGAAAGAGAAATTAAGAAAAAATTCCATTTATAATTGCACCAAAAAGAATAAAATGCCCTAAAAATAAACTTAACTGAAGAGGTGAAAGATCTGTACTCTAAAAACTATAAAACACTGAAGAAAGAAATTGAAGGCAACACAAACAAATGGAAACATATTCCACGCTCATGAATTGGAAGAATTCATATTGTTAAAATGCCCATACTACTCAAAGCAATCTGCAGATTCAATATTACCCACTCATATAAAAATACCAATAGTATTTGTTCACAGAACTAGAACAAATAATATTAAAATTTGCATGGTACCACAAAAGACCCTGAATAGCCAGAGTATTCTTGAGAAAGAACAAAGCTGGAGGTATTACAGTCCCAGATTTCAATATATACTACAAAGCTGTAATAATAAAAGCAGTATGGTACCAGCACAAAAACTGACACATAGATCAACAGAACAGAATAGAGAGCCCAGAAATAAGCCCACACTTATATGGTCAATTGATCTACAACAAAGGAGGCAAGAATATACATTGGGGGAGAACACAGTCTCTTCAATAAATGGTGCTGGGAAAACTAGAAAGATACATGCAAAAGAATGGAACTGGACTACTTTCTCACACCATACACAAAACAAACTCAAAATAGATTAAAGACCTAAATGTGAGGGGTGTCTGGGTGGCATCCAGCTTCAGCTTAGGTCACGATCTCGTGGTTCCTGGCTTCGAGCCCCATGTAGGACTCTGTGATGATAGCTTGGAGCCTGGAGACTGCTTAGAATTCTATGTCTCCCTCTCTCTCTCTCTGTCTGCCCCCACCACCCTTTGCTTGCACTCTCGCTTGCTCTCTCTCTCTCTCAAAAATAAATAAATAAACACTAAAAAAATACCTATACATGAGACCTGAAACCATAAAATTCCTAGAAGAAAACATAGAGAGCAATCTCTTTGACGTCAGCCTTAGCAACATTTTTCTAGATATATCCCTGCAGAGAAGGGAAACAAAAACGAAATTAAATTATTGGGACTACACCAAAGTCTTTTACACAGCAAAGAAAACCATGAACAAAATAAAAAGGCAACCTATTGAATGGTAAAAAATATTTGCAAATGTTATATCTAATAAGGGATTAATATCTAAAATATATTAAGAACTTATACAAATCAATAATCAGAAACAAATAATTCAATTTAAAAAAATGGGCAGAGGAACTAAACAGACTTTTTTCCAAAGAAGACACGTATAGATAGCCAACAGACACATGAAAAGAGGCTCAACATCACTAATCATTAGGGAAATACAAACCAAAACCACAATGAGACATCACCTAACACCTGTCAGAATGGCTAGAATCAAAAAGACAGAAAATAACAAGTGTTGACAAGGATGTAGAGAAAAACGAACTCTTGGGCGCTGCTGACAGAAATGAACATTGGTGCAGTCACTGTGGAAAACAGTATGGAGGTTCCTCTAAAAAATTAGAAATAGAAATACCATACAATCCAGTAATTCCACTACTGGGTATTTACCCAAAAAAACAAAAATGCTAATTCAAAAAGACTAGGTACCCATATGTTTATAGCAGCATTATTGACAGTAGCCTGGATATGGAAGCAGTCCAAGTGCACACCACAGATGAATGGATAAAAAAGACATAGAGAGGTAAATAGATAGATACATAGGTAGATACTGCAATATTACTCAGCCATAAAAAAAATAAGAGATCTTGCCATTTGCAACGATATGGATAGACCTAGAGGGTATTTTGCTAAGTGAAATAAAACAAAGATAAATACCATATAATTTCAGTTATAGTGGAATCTAAAAAACAAAACATGTAAATAAACAAACAAGCAAAAAACAGACTCTCAAATGAAGAGAACTGGTGGTTGCCAGAGAATAGATGAGTGGGAGGATGGGTGAAATAGAGAAAGGGGATTAAGAAGTAGAAACATCCAGTCGTAAATTAAATAAGTCACGGAGATAAAAATTACAGCATACAGAATACAGTTAATAATATTGTATTAACACTATGGTGGTGGATGGTGACTGCAGTTATCATGGTTAGCACTAAGTAATTATTAGAATTGTTGAATAAACATGCTGTACGACTGAAACTAATATAAGATTGTATGTTAATTATATTTCAGTTAAAAAACTCCCCAAATTTAGAGATTTAAAACAACTACATAGTGCATTTTGCTTGTCAATCTGCAATACAGGCTAGGCTCGGCGGAGAGTTCATTCCTGCTCTCCACGGCATCACACTAAGGCTGAAGGATCCTCTCCCTAGTTCACTCTCATGGCTGGATACTGCAATTTGGCACTGGGTCCTTTCCATATTGGTCTCTCTCTGAGGCTCCTTGGACTTTCGCGCAGCATGGAGTCTAGATTCTAAGAGCAAATGTTCCAAGGGATAAGAAGTGCAAGCTAGCAATCTCTTCTGGCCTGGGCCCAGATATTACAGACTTACCCCTGCTATATTCTATTGGTCAAAGCAGTCACAGAGCCCTCCCAGATTCAAGGTAATGATTGTGTTAGGAAACTTTGAGGAATACAAGTCTGTACAACTTATGGTCAGAGAAATTCCTGAAGAAAAAAAAAAAAAAAAAAGCAGGTCTGGCAGTAGGTAGTTGGATGATGTGAACTAAGGAGATAAAGTCAGGGGACATGGCCAGAGCAACAACAGGGCAATACTACTACCTGATCTGCTGTAGGCTGTAAGCCCCGTGAGTTACAGGAATCTTTGACTATGGAAACAAATATGTGCTCAATAAATGATTACAGAATGAATAAATGACTGAATGACTATAAAAAATTGGCCCTAAATGTAAACAAATTCATATTTTTCATTCTCCCATTTAATTCACTAGAGTGAAATGGAAGTCCTAAAACAAAATCCCTCTCCCTCTAGTGAAATTAAAATCTGAAAGAACTTACAGTTCATTTTTCTCACCATCCTAATTTCTTATTTTGTTCACTCCCAGTTAGAGTTGCTTCACTCACATGGAGTCCTAATTCCTTTGTTTGCAGCTATGGCCTAGAACATCTTCCACTTAGATGGGTGAAGCTCTCTCAAACCCTCTAAAATTAGGTTAATGCAAACTGACTTATCTCACTGCTCTGGTTTTCTCAAGTTCATATTGATCAGCAGAACACATAAAAGCATCAATGGGTGCTACACCCAAGAATACAAACGAATACCAAGTCGTGACAGTAGTTTCTATCCAAGCAAAGTTATTTCTCTAGATCCCAGCATATGGTATAATCCAGACCACAGTTGTGCTGGCAGTCAAAGAACATAGCAGAGACTTAATGTTTTCTTGGAAAAGGTGGGTAGGCAAAGAAGATGGCAGAAAGAAAATCAAAGATGTGTTTGATATTCTTCCTCTTCTAAGACCAACACCTAATTTATGAGATTATCACATTCCTTTTTAAGTTTTGAAGCAAACCTGAGTCCTAAAGGCACAGTGTTTGGGCACAAGCTTTTAAATTTCCTTTCTAGTCCTTAGACTTTTAACAATATCATTGAATTTTTTTCTCTACATCAACCTGACTAGTAACGGTTTTCATTTAAACATCTGCTTAAAACAAAAAAAAACCCTCCATGCCAACCCTTACCCTGACCCCACCACAGCTGAACTCACAAGCTTGACTCATATCTATGATTTGAGCTTATGAAATGAACAAGTTGGAACCAGCATGAGGGAATGGGCTGGTAGAGACCCCGATGGTGAGGGGCCAAGGTAGTGAATTCCAGGACCTGAGAATGACCCACATGAATCCAAAGCTGAATTCCACAGTGATTTTCTTTTCCTTGCATCCTCTTTGAAATGAAGAGAAATGAGATTTGGAATTACCATCCTAGTGCCACCTACCCATGCCAAGCATTAAGAATTCAAATCCCAAATGTTTCACACATTAGTGTTCCCAAATCTTCAGGAATCAAATGGCTTTTACAGTTTAAAATACTGGCTACAGTAATGGCTGAATATCACAACAAAGGGAGAAACAGCTCTTGTGAAAAAAAAAAAAATTACTGTACCTACCAGTACCTAAAACACCTAAAATACCTAAAACAGTATACTGAAGCACTCCCTATCTTGAGATGACCATCTTCTGACCCCACAAAGCACCTCTATTCCTAATAATCTGACATTAACTCAAGTGACAGTGTCAGTTCTCATAGGTACACCAGGAGACCCAGTCTCCCTAAATAGTACTTGGTCCAATTACCAGTTCTTATGTAGATATCCACATGAGCCCACACTGGATGTCAATATGTACCTGTTTGGTGAAAAAGGTCATATGCTATTATGATAATAACAATCCTGCCCTAATTATTTACCACTCACCGCTCCTCCTTGTGAGATTTCAGACCAAATATGTACAAGAAGAAATAACCAAATGGGAAACAAAACATCTCTATATTAATGGCAAAAACCATACACAACCATAAACACACCTGTGTATGGCAAGCTGAAGGTATGCCATCATAGTTCAATATCCTTTGGTATTTCTAGAAAATACAAAACAGAGGAAATAAACTAATGGCAAAACCCAACAGAGCTGAACTCTCAACTTCATATAAGAAAAAAGGGAATATTACAGGAGAACCCTGAAATATGCCCAGCTCAGAAACTGTTTGAATTAAAAGAAATACTTGCTCACAGAAAAATTAATTAAACTCAGCAAACAGAACTAGTCCTCATAGAAACAGAGTTAATACAAAGAACAGAAGAAGAATATACTTGATAACCTGAGAGAAATTTGATAGGATATTTTATTAAGGGGGGAAAAGGCTGCTGTGAAAAACAAGCATTCAGGAATTTGGGAAATTAAAAACATAATTCCAGAAACACAAAACTAAGCTCAATGGAAGGCTAAATAGTAGGATGGACCCTACTGAAGACAGAATTAGTGGGGTGCCTGGGAGGCTCAGTCAGTTGAGCATCCGACTTCAGCTCAGGTCATGATCTCCCTGTTCATGAGTTCGAGCCCCACGTCGGGCTCTGTGTGGACAGCTCAGAGCCTGGGGTCTGCTTCAGATTGTGTGTCCCTCTCTCTCTCTGCTCCTCCCTCGCTCATGCTCTGTCTCTCAAGAATAAATAGAACATTTAAAAAAATTTTTTTAAAAAGACAGAATTAGTGAGCTGGAATATTAATCACCTTATTCTTGCAGAGAATATATAAAAGAGAAAAAAGAAGAAAAGATAAGAGACATGGGGGCTCTAAGGTCTCAGATTCAGGACAATGGAATGAAGAAAATCGAAAAACGGAAATATCTCCCTGTGTTAAAAAAACAAAACAAAACATTGAGCATCCATTTGTTTAGAATCTGCCTTAACAAATGGTGATCAAGAAAAACAATTATTAAAATACCTACCATAGTCCTAGTAAAATTTCAAGTGTTAGATGAAAATACTAAATTATCCACACACTAAAAAATTACTATAGGTCAAGAATCAGATTGACTTCAAAATTCTCATTTGAAATGCAGAACACCAGAGGGTGAAGCAATAATGTCTTTCCATTTCTGCAGGAAATTTTGCCCTAGAGTTCCGTATCACTCAAAACCAGTATTTAAGGCTGAGGGCAGAAGAAATATTTTCTATAAAACTTATCACCCATGGGGCACCTGGGTGGCTCAGTCGGTTAAGCGGCCGACTTCAGCTCAGGTCATGATCTCGCGGTCCATGAGTTCGAGCCCCGCGTCGGGCTCTGTGCTGACAGCTCAGAGCCTGGAGCCTGCTTCAGATTCTGTGTCTCCCTCTCTCTGACCCTCCCCAGTTCATGCTCTGTCTCTCCCTGTCTGAAAAATAAAAAAAAACGTTAAAAAAATTTTTTTAAAAAAACTTATCACCCATAAAGTCCTTTATTCAGAATTGAGCAAGAATGTATTCCAGAAAGAATAAGGTATAACCCAAGGAAGAGGAATATATCAAATAAAAAAAGCAATAGTGAATAAAAATGATACTAAAAAATTGTTGATACTAAGTTTGAGTGGCCTAATACCAATGTTTTGACATCAATGAGAATAGAAACATAATGTAACAATAGAAGTATGATAATAACATTTGATAGAATTTGATAATTTGATAACACTTGATCTAAAATAAATTGGTAGATTATTTCAGAAAAACATGGAACTTCTCAGAAGCAGTGTGGGGAGATTTTGAGTGCTGAGGGTAGAGTCCCAATGGGAGGAGGAGGGAGAGGTCATGGGTCCTGTAGAGTTTTGCTGCTGAATGTAAGCTAACAGTTTTATTAGAAATGGATTGTTTAGAACCTTTATATGAAAAATCCTGAAGTCTGGAACGCATTTATCCAATACACTTGCAGATAAGAGACTGTGGACCTCGTAGCCATTTAGCAGAAGGTGTGGCACAGAGCTTTTGCTCTCACAGCGAGTAAGCGCTATATTCTGGACAATATTGCAATGTGCTGACGCAGTAGAGTACTTAAACTAAACAAGAAGAAGCTATGCAAAAGAAAAAGGAAAGATGTATTGTTTGAAAGACCACTAGATTGGTCTTTCTCAAAATGCAGTCTGGGGACCACCTGCATCAGATGCTCTGAAATGCCTATCACAGATTCGGGGGCCATATGGCAAATGTTCTAAGTAAGTTTCTGTGGGTGAGGCCTGGAACCTGATATTCATCTCCCTTAGAACTCCAAAAGTTCTTTAGCTATATCTCCTCTAGCATTTTGCCTCTCTGCTTTGTGCTTTGTGTATGCACTTATCTCCTCCCCATTATAAGATTCGAAGGTTATGAAGGCAGAGACTGTCCTTGAAAACCCTGCAGTACACAGCACACTGCCTTTCATAGAGATATGCACTGACATATTCAATTGTGTTTATGCTTCTCCACAATATTATTATCTGTTAGAGTGTAAGATGAGTTGATTTGCTCAAACAGAACCCTGTGCAAAAAGTTGTTTTAATAAATGTTTGAGAACAAAACTGTTTTGTGCCCTTTTTGTTAAAAAAGAGAGAGAAAGAGACAGATTATGGAAAATACTCCCTCACCATGATCCTTCTCCATTAGAAGGATTTTAATATGTATGCATACATAAACCTAATGCATCATTACAACAAAAATAAATAGCATCACATCTATAAAAGTAGGTGCAAAATATATACAGAAGACTTATCTGTATAAGCAGGAAAGTGTTCTCTACAAGAAATCTCCTACCCTGGCCTTGCTATCATCCTCCTCTCTTACAGCTAATGCCAACAGCTGAAAGGATACAGCTGGAGCTTCCTCTAAGGTCCCTAACCCAAGAAAAGATGAAGGGAATAGAGAGGTAAATAACTACCTACACAGCATTTCATACTAATCCACCCCTGCACCCTTTCTTTTGTCTCTAAGATATTTCATCAAGGTGTTAAATATGAAAAGGGCTAACCTTGTATCATACCAGGACAAATAGTAGAGAATTACATAAGACACACAAAAGCATACGATAAAAATACAATTTTCTTCATTATATTGGGAGATGTTAACATGCACATAAACAAATACATTTCATTATTTGTTTTGAATGTTAACTTTCACTAGTATTTAATGTAAGATTCCTTTACTGTTATGTCTGATAAAACAAAGGCTCTGAGGTGCCAATCTGGCTTGTGTCCTTCTGAGAAAAGAGTTCAGGAACAGTGTTACAGCACATTCTCCCATAAAAATAGCCCTGAGAATGTTTACGATTAGGCCTCCTGGAATAGATAATTTCCATTTCTACTCTTGACATTTATTTCTAAAATATCAGTGGCGAGGAGGTGGGGGGGCAGGCAGTGCTGGTACATAAACCATCTCTGGGCTTATGCTATTGATTTTGGAACTTTGAATATGAGATGGTTTGGAAAGTCCCATCTCCACCTGTGATCTGAAGACATACAGAATAAGCTAATAAGTATCATGCGTGAATTTCCAATACTGTGAAAAGGAGAGGCCACATCAACGGGATAGAGCACAGAGAGGAAAACAGTCTCGTGGGAGTGATTCTGAGACTCATTAATGTACCTTATCATTGATTTGGCAATAGAACCAGCAGGAGTCATCCTAGCCTCCCATTGGGAAGCAAATAATTATTCACTGGGAAAGGTAATTCAAATGTAGCTCTTATAGAAAGCAAATTAGCATATGTAAATCATACTATCCAATAAAAAAAAAATACCCTGGGAACAAAGGAAATAAAGTGTAAAATAAAAGAATGTAAGCTACAGCAAGGTACATTTCTCTATTTCCCTAGTTTTAACCTCCTGATTCCTAAATTACCTCTGAACTAAAGAACAGAAGTGACAAGAATCACAAGTCAAAATAATACAAAATGAAGCCCTGTTCATGTTTGCAAATACATAAAATACATCGTATTAAAGAATTCCAATAACATTGAAATACAGTTGTCAAAATACAAAATAATATGTTTTGGTAATTAATGTGCTGCTTTATTAATAAATAACAATATCCGGCAGCTGGTCTGCTAACTACCATAATTTTATAGTAAATTGTATTACATGATGTCTGCAACAACTGCAATGGGATGTGCATGGATGGTTCACCATCCCATCAAAACCACAATGAGATATCACTTTTTAGAATGGCTATTATCAAAAAAGACAACAAATAAAAAGTGTTGGCAAGAATGTGGAGAAAAGGGAACCCTCATTTACTGTTGGTAGGAATGCAAAATGGTGCAGATGCTATGGAAAACAGTACAGAGGTTCCTCAAAAAATTAAAAATAGAACTACCATAAAATCTAGCAATGACACTTCTGGATATCTATCCAAAGGAAAAAAACACTAATTTGAAAAAGATATATGCAGCCCCATATTAATTGCAGCATTATTTACAATAGCCAAGATAGGGAAACATTCTAAGTGTCCATTGATAGATGAATGGAAAAAGAAGATATGGTATGTATATATATATAATGGAATACTTTATGTCAGCCATAAACAGAATAAGATCTTGCCATTTGCAACAACATGGATGGGCCTAGAGGGTATTATGCTAAGTGAAATAATTCAGGCAGAGAAAGACATATACCATATGATTTCACTTATATGTGTAATCTAAAAAAAAAAAAAAACAAGACAAACAAATAAGTAAAACAAAACAGAAAGACACTCATATATAGAGAAAAGTCTGGTGGTTGCCAGAGGGGAGGAGGGGAGGAAGATGGGTGAAATAGGGAAAGGGGATTAAAAAGTACAAACTTCCAATTATAAGGGCGCCTGGGTCACTTAGTCAGTTAAGCATACAACTCTTGATTTCAGGTCAGGTCACGATCTCACAGTTTGTGAGTTCAAGCCCTGTGTCGGGCTCCTTGCTGATAGCACAGCACACAGCCTGCTTGGGATTCTCTCACTTTCTGCCCCTCCTCCACTTGCTCTCTCTCTCTCTTAAAATAAATAAATATTTTTTTTAAACTTCCAGTTATAAAATAAATAAGGGGCTCCTGGCTGGCTCAGTTGGAAGAGCATGTGACTCTTGAACTCGGGGCTGTGGGTTTGAGCTCCACGTTGGGTGTAGAGACTAGTAAAAATAAACAAACATTTTAAAAATTAAAAAAAATTAAAAAATATTTAAAATAAAATAAATAAGACACAGGGGTACAATGTACAGCACAGAAAATATAGTTAATAATATTGTAACAACTTTGAATAGAGAGGATAGTCAGTTTACCACGGTGATTTCATCACAGTCTACATAAATCTTGAATTTATGTGTTGTACACTTGAATCTAATACAATATTGTATGTCAACTACACTTCAATAATTTAAAAAAATCTTCATCCTGAGCCCCCTGACCCATTTCTTCCACCATCAGTATAAGAACTAGCATGTTTGTTTTGATGCGTGAGAAGCATTAAGAAGGCCCATTGGGGCGCCTGGGTGGCGCAGTCGGTTAAGCGTCCGACTTCAGCCAGGTCACGATCTCGCGGTCCGGGAGTTCGAGCCCCGCGTCAGGCTCTGGGCTGATGGCTCAGAGCCTGGAGCCTGTTTCCGATTCTGTGTCTCCCTCTCTCTCTGCCCCTCCCCTGTTCATGCTCTGTCTCTCTCTGTCCCAAAAATAAAATAAACGTTGAAAAAAAAAATTTTTTTTTTAAAAAAGAAGGCCCCTGATCTTTCCAGTGTTTCCCTCCAGGGTGTCTAAGGATGGGGACAAGTCCTTGTGATTATGGAGCTCTCGAGGGTTACAATCTTGAGACCTCTCATGAAATAAACCTCAAGACTCTTTCAATCCTTTTCCCATTGTTCAGGGCCAACCTAAAGGTTGCCACTGAATTTAAACACCCTTGCAACTTGGATTAGAGAACACTAGGGGACGGGTGTTTGGACTTACACAGCGGTTTCACTTGCAATAACTCTTAACACCCAGAAAGCAAACTGGAGTCTCCTATGCCAGCCTTGGGAAAGCGTGGGACTAGGGGAGCGGTGAGGCTCTCCTTGTAAGGATACCCCTATCTGACATATTTGCTTGTTGGAGATAGGATTGCAAGTCACTGGGGCGTGCCTATACCACTTCCAGGGACTTGGGTCTGTCTTGTGCCTGGAGTCTTAACTGTATTATTACATCTTCCTCTTGGAGCGTTGCAGTCATTGTCTGCTTTTCTTCTTCAGCCCTGATTACCTCCCACTAATCACAGGAATTCAGGCCACTCCAGGGGTTTCTGGTGAAATCTAATAATTCCAGCATATAATTTTCTCCCATTCAGATCTAATCTTATTTCTTCAAGCTGGGCTCCCTTATTCTTCATCATGAATGGCCAGTTGTAGACATCCCTCCAGCATGAGCTAGTAATTAGATTTCTCCCTTTTGTGTGGATGCACAGTTGTGATAATAACTGATTCCCAGTGGGTTCTACGACCCATTCTGCAAGGCCAACCAACCGAGAATATAGAAAGAATCTGGAGAGCAAATCCATGACAAATGCCTGGAGCCGTGGCTCTCAAACTCGGCTGCATGTTCCAATCACTGAAGAAGCCTTTGAAAAACGCGGAGTACAGAACACACCCCATACCAAGTAAATCAGAATATTTGGAGTAGGACCCAGACATCATTACATTATTATCACAGCTATGAAAAAAAAATGTAGACAATTCAATAAAATTATTACCTTGCTACCTCTTTGGGCGGGAAGACCATGCATTACTATTTTGCATTTTCTAATTTTCTTTGCAATTTTAGCTTTTTGTTTCACTATGTATGGCTTTTGTGATAGATAAATGTGGATAGGTAATCCACTTTTGCTTTAATAAAACCAACATTTAAATAGTAATGGAAAGGCCTTTTAGCTTATGGAAAGACAAAAAAGAAAAATCCCCTTGCTCTGAGAAGCACTGGGAAAGATGACGAGTAGAAACAGCAGGAGAAACGAAAACAAGCTTGTGTTCCTCTCACTTCTGGGGAAGACTTGAGCTTTCCAGTAAAGTACATGACATGATAACTCTCCAGTTCTCACTCTGGAGTTCATGAAGTTGATGAGCTTTGGTCAATCCTGCAACCTCCTGAATTGTGTGAGAAGTACTGAGTTTCCATGAATATTTTTCTGGTAAAAGACTTGACTGAATTAAGCATAATCTCAAGGAGATTCATGACCCGACTGCCTCAGATCCTCACTGTTTGAAAGTGTGAGTATCACCTGCATGGGAAACAGTAGGGATTTTTGTTAAGATGCAGGTTCCAAGTTCCACTCCCGGCCCAATGATTGAGAAATTTTCAAATAAAAAACAGGTACTCTTTTATTATAAGTGAGACCCAATTATTCCATGGGTCATACTAAAATAAAATAAAATAAAATAAAATAAAATAAAATAATTCCATCAGTGTTACCTACAACCAGATGGATGAATCTGAAAAGCATTGGGCTACATGAAAGAAGCCAGACACAAAAAGCTACATATTGTATGATTCCACTTACACTGTGTTGTTTCTAGAGGTAAGCTTACAAAGACTGAAATCTGATCAGTGGTTGTCAGGGGTGTAGGGTAAGTGAGGGACTGACTAAAAGGGAGCACAGTGGAACTTTGGGGGGTGATGAAACTATTCTGTACCTTGAGTGTGGTAGTAGTTACATGATGTATATGTGTAAAAATTTATAGAACTGTATACCTAAAATGGGTGAATTTTATTATATGTAAATTACACTTCAATAAACCTGACTTTTAAAAAAATTCATTGTTCATCTGAATTTCACATATAACTGGTCTTCCTGTATTTTTATTTTCTAGATCTGGCAACCCTATCTTGTATTGTGAAATTGACTCCTTTTCTTAAAATGAACCTTCAGTGATTCTTAGGCACACCATCCACAGATGTTTCATAACCGATGCTAGAGCTCTTTTGTAAACTTAATACTATACCTACTACCAGTCATTGGACAAGTGAGATTATATCACTTGTTTACTAGGGCCTGGGACAGCTCTGATCCCTGCCTACAGTGGATTTTTACAGTTACTGGAAACAACCATGTGCTTTGTACCATAGGCTGCCCAGTTTTGCAAGGTACAGTGGGTAGCAGGAAGAAATTTTGTTTTGATCATTCCAGCCTGGCAATTTCTGACAGCCCCAGTGCCTCTTTGTGGGCTGAAACCAGGAAACCTGGTTGAAAAATTGCTAATGAAGAAGGAATAAGACCGTGTTTTCCTTTCTGTTTCAGAAAGGGATCTGACTGCAGACTCATTAACCACCGTTTTGTTAAGGGAACATTGCCACCTAGCAACAGAATCAAGACTCCAGACAAAGAACTGACTCTGGCTACACATTTTCAAGGGCACAGATTTGCAAGTTCAGGTTTTGATTACTTTCCACTTATCATTCAGGGTCTGTAAGCCTTCCATGGAATGCAGAGACAAAAAGTCATTTACCAGTAAAGCCCAAGTTTGTGAAAAGTAGAAAGGATCTCTAAAAAAGGAGAGTAATATAAATAAGAATGGATTATTCCCTTTAGTATGCACTGGTAAGTATGAGAATAAAACAAACAAAACTAAATAGACTTTGTTGAAAGAAACTTTTCTGCCAGGAGCTATGTGAATGAAATTCATATTTATTTTGCAATTCATAAAATGTCCAAGTCCCTGGCATATACAAAAGGATGAATAAAAATTACCAGACTAGAATCTCACATATAAAAACAGCATGGCTTGGAAGCATTAAGCTTTGGCTCCCACTGGAGATTCCAGGACCAATTAAGTGCTCCCCCAAAACCTAGCTAATCCTATAGCTTTCAAACTCAAAATTCACAGCAAAATTCACAAAGTCTCATGTCACGTGTGTTTCAAATAGAGAGGATAAATCTTTCCATCAGAAAACAGAGATTGACTAAAAAGGAGCACAGAGTGTTAGAATTTCCCAAGCATTTGATGTAGGCCTTCCCCCCACCCCACCCCCACCTCTTTTTTATAAGGGGACTGAAGCTAGTGAAAAAAAGAAAACTCTTTTCAACTTGCCAATTTAATAGTTACTCTTGGCTTAGTGCCACCAATCTTAATAAATATATCCTTGTGAGTTGTAGCAACAAAAACTATATTGCTGTAATAAATATTTACTGTCCCTTATTTGATCCTAAAGAATTGTGATTTCAAAGTAGTATAGTCTTACAGTTGGTTACTAACTATGGATATGTCCTACAAATTTGTACAACATCCAACAACAAGATTATTTTGCATAGAAAAAAACTTTAAACATTTCATCTTTCAATCAAAATAATCACTTTTTCTTATTGAATACTTACAATGGGCCAGATATTGAGCTACAAGCTTATATAAAAGAGGTGGATATCATTATGCCCATTTTACAGATGAGGACACTAAAGCTTGAAGAGTTTAAAGTAATTTGGCTCAAATCACACAACCAGTTAGGTGTCAGAGCTACGCTTCCATGCCACTGATTATAACTCCAGAGAGTGGGACAGATGCCTCACTAGCAAAGTCAGTAATGAAAACTTTAAACACGTGGCTACATTTTATTTAAGCCAGGCTGAAACAGATAATGTCTATCTACCTAGTCAACCTGCTTCACCTGTGTCCTGAGAGAAGGTTCTTGAACCCAAAATAAACCCACAGCCAGATCCCAAGACCACATTCTCATTACAGAGTTTCATCTTAGCACAGAAGACTCAGATGCTTCGGGTAGGGCTGTGGACATTGGATGATGTTCCAGTAATCCACCTAAAATTTAATGGGTTAACAACAACAACAACAAAAACTTAACATATTAAAAGACCAACGACATCTATTTTGCTCATGAATCTGCAGTTTGGACAGGGATCAGCACAGACAGTTCATCTCAGTAAGAGCTAGCACAGCTCAAAGCCTGGAATTAGAGTCATCTGAAGGCCTTTTCAGTTTACATGACTGGTGATTCTATAATTGGAATCTTAGCCAGGGCTGTTGGCCAGAACACCCAAATGTGGCCTCTTCTTGTGTCTGGGGCTTCCCTCACAAAATGGTAGTTGGGTTACAAAGGTGAGTACCCTTAGAGAGAAAAATCCAGACAGAGGTTGGATTGCCTCTCATAACTTCAACTTGGAAATGACTTAACCTCACTCTTGTGGGTTGAACTGTGTCCCCTCAAAAGACATGTTTAAGTTCTAACCCCCCAGTACCTATGAATTTGTACCATTTTCTTTAAAAATTGGGTCTTACTCAAATTAAGATGGGGCCATATTGGATAAGCCCTCATCCAATGACTGGTGTAGAAAAAGAAGAAAATTTGGATATGGACACACACAAGGAAGAATGCCATGTGACAATGGAAGCAGAGATTGGAATGATGCATCCGCAAACCGAGAATGCCAAGGTTTTCTGGCAATTACCAGAAGCTAGGAAAGGGACTTGGAACAGACTTTCCCTCAGAGATCTCCAAAAGGAATGAATCTTGATGATGTCTTGATTTCAGAATTCTATGCTTGAGAACTGTAAGAGGATACATTTCTGTTGTTTAATTCACCCAGATACTTTGCTGTGGCAGCCCTAAGAAAGGGATTCACTGGTGTCTGCTGCATTCTACTCACTGAGACAGCTAGGAAGGCCCACCCAGCTTTAAGGGAAAGGTGAAGAGACTCCAACTTTCGGTAGAGGCTAGCGTATGTGTATATGTTATGTATATATATGTATGTTATATTATATACATATGTACATATATTTGTGTATGTATGTATATATGCATGTGTGTATGTGTACACACACACACACACTCACACACACCTGAATATAAATATATGTATATTCTTAAAGGCAACAAGAGCAGAAAACATTTTCCATTTTCATTTATTCCCACAAAATTTATTTATTATTATTGTTTTTTAATATAATTTATTGTCAAGTTAGCTAAATACAGTGTATACAGTGTGCTCTTGGCTTTGGGAGTAGATTCTCATGATTCATCACTTACTTACAACCCCCAGTGCTCATCCCAACAAGTGCCCTCCTCAATGCCCATCACCTGCTTTCCCCTCTCCCCTGCCTTACCCCCATCAACCCTCAGTTTGTTCTCTGTATTTAAGAGTCTCTTATCATTTGCCTTCCCTCTCTGTTTGAAATTATTTTCCCCCCACCTTTCCAACTAATTCTCAAATTCCACATACGAGCAAAACATATGATATCTGTCTTTCTCTGACTTATTTCATTTAGCATATTACCCTCCAGTTCTACCCACATTGCTGCAAATGACATGATTTCATCCTTTCTCAGTGCTAAGTGGTATTCCATTGTATATATAAACCACATCTTTTTTATCCATTCATCAGTTGATGGACATTTGGGCTCTTTCCATAATTTGGCTATTGTTGATAAAGAGAGCTGTGAATGGACTTCACTATATGGTTTGAAATAAAACGAGCGACAATCTAGGGCATTCATCCACATGCCCATGCTAATTTAAAGATCTTTGTGGTCCAAGAAGCTGGGCTCTTAGAATGTTGTGTGCTCTTCACTCCGAAGGGGCAGCCAATTCATGCATTTTGGCTGCCCTGACATAAGATGCAGGGTGTGAGATATGGTGATATATAACGCCAGGGAGCCCATTCCCTTTGTGTCTAATGTCAGTGACAACTGCTAAGGAACAACTCTTTGTGCTCTCAGTCCAACTCTGAACTGAAAACTGCTAAGGAACTCTTTGTGCTCTCAGTCCAACTCTGAACAAACTGAATGATGGCCTTTAGGTTATACCAGCTATGAGCCCTGGAAGAGGGCACAAAGAAGTTGAAAATGTTTCCTAGTGCGAGTGTCCTCATCTCCCTATCGATGAGCTTTAATACTTTTATGTTTTTCCACACAGGCAAGAGTTGGGGAAGGGGAGGGAGGGAAACAGAATTGCCGAAGCAGAGCAAGACTGAGACATTTCCCCACAAACATTTCCCACTGTCCATTTGGGACTCTCTGATACTAGCCTTCTGGTATAGAAATCCTGTCTGATTGTTTTTATCAGAGATAAAAAGCATGTACAGAGATACTCAAAGAAACAGGATCCAGGAATTACTTTCTATGTAACAAAAGGCCAGTCTCTGAGAACTTTAAAACTATGAACTCTCCTTTGATGAGAAGTTCTTGAGTCCCAAATACATAAAAGAGATCACTGGCATGGGAGACTCATGTCCTGAGTCTTTTAGTTCTGCCTTTTCCACCTAAAGGGTCGCTGAAAATCTTAGAACTTCAAGTTGGAAAACTCAAACACAATGAAAGGTATGCAGTACTGTTCAAAAAATTATTAAAATAATGAATTAATTTCTCAGATTCTAAGCTGTACATGCTAAGACTGCCCCACTTGATAGGAGTTAAAGGTTGGCAGGTGGAGGGCAGGTGGAGAGCCTGGAGGAGCCAGGTGAGCCCTACCGCCCCTAAATTTTCAACCCTTCTGGGAGTAAAAGACCATACTGGTACAAAGGGTGGCTCTGGCGGCTTCTTTCATCACATATTCATGAAGAACCCCCATACCTCCTTTGCCTTTTTCTTTGTGGTCTTGCCCTCTTTGGAGTCTTTGAGAGCAGTTGCTCCACTCAGTCCTTGAAGAAGGCTGTGTCCCATATGACATAGATGAGGAAACAGTGCCTTCAGACACTCTGACTTAAGGCCGAATAGGGATCCAGGGTGATCCCAGCCCCACTGAACCCTGAGCACAAGAGACAAGGCCCACATCAGCAAAGGGGCCCTGGAGAACACCTATTTTGGCAACTTCAAGTTCATAAAGACTCACAAGGTGGAAACCAACCCTGATGAGCTAACAGTTCACATCAAGGACAAGATCTGGTGAACTGTCATCCTACATGGCTGGAAAAAAAAATCACGTTCCCAAGAAAGGGCAATGCCTGCCATGACAACATCCATTCTAGAAGACATTTTCTTGTGCTCACATATCAAGCCATTCACATCCCTGCTGGGATGGCACCCAAGTGCTGCACACTCACCTGATCAGGCACAAAGTCCTGTGGCCTGGATCAGGCTGGGGGTGGGTGGAGAAGAGGGCAGGAGAAGGCAGATGAGAGCCAGGGATAAGTAGGAAGGAGGAATTCCAATTCCATCCCACCCTCTTCTTCATACTTTCACCTTTTCATTCTTTAGGACTCAAACATCCATCAAGCTTACCCTCACCCTCTGTCTCATTTTCCCCCAAGTTCCTTCATGGGTGGCTGTACCATGAACACTCCCATCACAAATGAACAGGCGATGCCTTTGTCCTGCATGAAGTCACCAAACCAGGCATGACGGAGAGATTGTGTGAGGAAGTCCTCGTCTTTGAGAAGATACCCAGACAGCAGGGGACCTAGGTTGAGTTCAGATGGGTTTCCAGACAGCTCAACACTCTAGACACAACAGAACCTCCTTCTAGGCCTTGCCCCAGCTTTCCCAGCCACAGTCAGAGCAACATTCACACTACAACACACACCCTCACCCAAGGCCCACTCTGTTCACTGGACAGTGGCTACATTTGCTAGAACACAGAAACAGGGACAAGTTTTCAACAAAATGTCCTTGTACCTGAGCCCCTTCAGTGCTGTTCTTGCATGGTTACCAAGGATGGGCAGTCAGGTGAGCTGGACCCGGCCGGGAGGCAGTATTCATCATGTTCATGGCTTTGAATCCGGTTTTTGTCTGGAACAGGAAAGTGACCTGAGTGTTACTTGTAGACACAAATATTTCTTGCCCAACCCTGGAATGTCCCCTTCCTCTCCCTGCTCTGCCAAGACTTTCCTCTGCCCTCATCCTCCGGCATCCTCCTGTTGAGGAAGGCAAGAGAGGAGACAGAAGGCTACCCCTCATCTCACCTGGGCTACAGTTCCCAACTACAGACGACTGAGGTAACCACACATATTTCACCTACCTGTGTCATCACTAGATGCTGGGGACTCACAAGCAGGTCACTGACGAACCCCTTTCCAGGGGGCCAGGGGTTGGGCAGGAGGTAAACGAGGCTCAGAGATGTCTCATTGACAGCCCTGCACCTACAGGGGCTGTGAGGCCTACAGCTTCCTTCAGATATTACACTGCGGAAATCTAGCACCATATTGTTCCTTTGCTTTGATTTCCTCAATCCTCTTGCTAGTTTTAACAGATCATCCACAATTAGGACACCCAAACCTTTCCTTTCCACGTAAGTTGAAACCTCTTTTGTGTGCCTGTCTTCTCCCACAAAATCAGCCATCCTCCAAAGAACTCACCCTTCCAGACACACCTACTCTCCTCTCTCTTCAGTGTAAAATGATTCTTAGCAAATTCCCCCACACATGCCAATATCTCTGGCTTTGGCATTTATGGCCTCATTGTGGCCCCCAAAAATCCAAAGGCTCCAGGACCCCATATATCACATGTTCTTCACAGGTTAAACACAGCTAAGCTTTAGAAAGAAAATTTTCACATGAGAATAAAGGACTATAGGAATGGTCCATCACCTGTATTTCTCAAATATGTCAATATCCTGAAACACAGAGAAAGGCTGGGGATTTTTAAACCTGGAGAAACCACAGAGACATTATATTTAAATACCTGTGTAATCTTTGCTGGATCCAGAACCTGAGGAAAAACAATGCTATAAAGGACATTACTAGAATGAATTGAAAGAAATGACATTAGTAGAAAGAATTGAAATATACATAGTAGATTAAATAAAATTTGTATTAATGTGATTTCCTAAAGTTGATAAGCTGATAAGTCAGCCACTCGACCGACTGAACCACCGAGGAGCCCCAAGCGTCCAATTCTTGATTTCTGCTCAGGTCACGATCTTGGGGTCATGGGATTGAGCCCCAAATTGGGCTCAGCACTGAGCGTGAAGCCCGAATCAGATTCTCTTTCTCTCTCTCTCTCTCTCTCTCTCTCTGCCCCCTCCCCGTCTTGGGGAGGAAAAAAAAATTAAACAGAAAGGAAGGAAGGAAAGAAGGAAGGAGGGAAGGAAGGGAGGGAGGGAGAAGTCTATCTTGGAAACACATTCTGAAAGACTCAGGGAAAGGGACCATGACATATGCAACTTATTGTCAAATATTCAGGAAAGAGATTAATATAGGGACACAGTAATGGGATAACATTTTTTAAAATACAGAAATTCATGCAACTTTTTTGTTTATTTTATTTCTTTTATTTTTTTTTTATTTTTATTTTTTTTAAATTTTTTTTTCAATGTTTATTTATTTTTGGGACAGAGAGAGACAGAGCATGAACGGGGGAGGGGCAGAGAGAGAGGGAGACACAGAATCGGAAACAGGCTCCAGGCTCTGAGCCATCAGCCCAGAGCCCGACGCGGGGCTCGAACTCCCGGACCGCGAGATCGTGACCTGGCTGAAGTCGGACGCTTAACCGACTGCGCCACCCAGGCGCCCCTATTTTATTTCTTTTAATGTTTATTTGTTTTTGAGAGAGAGAGAGAGAGAGAGAGAGAGAGAGAGAGAGCAGAGAGAGAGGAAGACACACAATCTGAAGCAGGCTCCAGGCTCTGAGCTGTCAGCACAGAGCCCCACGCAGGGCTCGAACTCACGAACCACGAGATCATGACTGGAGCTGAAGCTGGATGCTTAACCTACTGAGCGACCCAGGTGCCCCTCCAAATAAAATGTTTTAAAATACTGCCCACAAAGCACCAGATGACTCAGGCCTTAGAGATGCCAAATAAGAAATAAGTGGGAATGAAGGAGGCTATAAATAAGGGACTAGTTCCAGATCTGGGTAATTAGATGCACCCTCCCCGCCTTCCTTAACTGAAGGGCTTCTACCCATCACTGAACAGCAAAATTGGTTTCCTTCTACCTCCTCCCCATCCTTGCACCCTGCCTCAAGCAGAGTGGACGGTTGGTAATTTATCACTGGAAAAGTGGAAGTCAACAGGCTTTGAGCTCAGGGATCCAAGTAAAGCAGAGTATGCGGTGAGGTGCAGGGATTACCCGAAAGTGCCTTCAGAATGGGAGTTCCCCTCTTAGCACATACCTCAAGCACCCAATATTGCTTTAAAAACTCCAGCAACCAAGACAGTTACAGAAACCAAGACAGGACATCAGTGGGCCTTACCCATGAAAATTTTAAATTCCAGAGAAAAGCCCTCCAGATACAGGTATCTGAGCGTCCAGTCCCAAAAAGAAGCTTTCTACCCAACTCCTCTGGAGTAAATTACACATTGGTGCACAGAGTCTCCACATACCTAAGGTCTTATTCTAAAGATGGGAAGAAACCCAAAGTTCACTGTACACTTGAGAAAAGCCTAAAACATGGAAGACAAAGACTTGAAAATTGGAAAATTGTTCATAGGTAGGACAGAAGACAATCTTTAAAGAAATGTCCCAAAGAAGTGAACTAAAAGACAGAAAGAGAAAAGATTAGAAGCTAGAGGCTTAGCCCAAAAAGACAAGAATCCAACTGAATAAGTCCTCCAGAAGACAGAAGGGAGAAAAATTATTTTTTTAAAGTCTATTTATTTATTTTGAGAGAGAGAGAGAGAGAGATCACGAGAGCAGGGAGGGGCAGTGAGAGAGAAGAGAGAGAATCCCAAGCAGGCTCCATGCTCAGCACAGAGCCCGATACAGGGCTCAATCCCACAACTGGGAGATCATGACCCCAGCCAATATCAAAAGCAGGATGCTTAACTGACTGAGCCTCCCAGGAACCCCAAGAAAAATTATTTTATAAACATATCATATGGTGTGGTCAGAAACCATATGAGCTTATCAACATAAAAAGGCCACTGAGTACTATGAACAAAAATGAAAGATCCACAATCAGGCAGTTCCACAGAAAATTTCAAAGAACCCAGCTGGAATAAAAAGAGAATTACTTACAGTATCGGAAGAAAAGCCACAGAGGGAAATCAGAATTGCATGGGATTTCTCAGTAGCAGCTATGAAAGCCAGGTCATGAAGAATGCTGTCAAAATCCTAACAGAAAATTCTTTCCAAACCCATATTCTCTACTTTGACAAACGATCATGAGAAAAAGAGAATGAAAACATTTTCGGGGGGGGGGGGGTGGTGCTCAGTCTGTTAAGTGTCCAACTTTGGCTCAGGTCATACTCTCATGGTTGTCTGAGCCCCACGTCAGGCTCTGTGCTGACAGCTCAGAGCCTGGAGCCTGCTTCAGATTCTGTATCTCCCTCTCTGCCCTCCCCCACTTGTGTTCTCTCTGAAAAATAAATAAATATTTAAAAAAAACATTTTCAGACATTTGAGGTCTCCAAAAATTGACCTCCCTTGCCCTTAGTGTTAGGAAACTCCTGGAGGATGTGTCACCACTAAAGTGAGAGAGAAAAACAAGAAAAAGGATAACTTAGCATACAGGAAATGGGGTCCTGGAATATGAGTGCATGGAATGGGAGCCCCTGGGGGGCAACTCTGCAGCAGATTCAGAAAACAAGTAGTCCATATTGAATAAGAGGATGGAGGGCTGTCTTCAGGGGAATAAAGGCAATGATTGCTTGATGGTCTTGAGCACATAGCAAATGGGCATGAAATTTAGGATACAAAGGAAATCTGATCAATTAAAAATAATATGTGTAAATTTAAAATATATTTCCTGCATAAAGAACAAAATATTTTCCTGGAAATTTAACACAATTATAGTATCCTACTGGATACAACAGTTAACAATATTTAACTGGTCACATGTAATCATGTAAAGAATACAATTTACTGAATATTATGTTTGCAATGTACAATGATGTGCCATGCGTCATAATGTATAATAATAATGCAAAAACTGAATACTGATTTAACCATATATTATAAAGTAACTGTATTATGAGGATACGGGAAAACAGGGCTGGTGGTGAAAGCAGTATTCTCAGTTTCCCTTGTAGGAGGACGATGTTGTAAGGTCTAAAACTGATGATTCAATAAAATAATGATTAAAAGCATACTATTTAAAAATATGGAGATTAACACTGCAAGAAATGACTGCAGGAATTTAAAGCCACTACCTTTGCAAAGCAGGACTTGAGATAGATGGAGGTGGGGGAGAAGGGACTTATATTTTGGGTTATAAGATTTCTAGCAAAATCTGACATTTCAAAGTACATGAATTACTCTGATAATTAAAATTCATTTAAGAAACATCCAAGATAAAAACAAGCATTCTTCAGAGGTTTGTGAAACCTGAAGAAGACTTGGATTGTTGTGAAATAAGTAGACAAAAAAAAAAAAATATATACTCTGATTTCCATTTCCATGAATTTAACAAGAAGGTTTCTCCCATCACAAATACCAAAATACCAAATCCTGGGTAAACCGGAGCAAATCTACTTTTATATGTCCTACTCAGCTCAAAAGAAAATAAAGATGGTCTGAAATAAATTTCTTAAGTGCTGAAACAAGAGTGGTGTGCCAACACAGAAGCCCTAGCTGCCCTAAAGTACGCCAAAACCAGAAACCAAGAGATGTGTGGGTTAACTGTCCACAGGACTGAGCAGGGCCTGGGCCTTGGAGAGCCAGGGCTACCTTCATGAGCAGTCAGCCAGAGTCTCACACTCAGAACCCCCTACCTTGGTTTAATATTCTATTGTCATCTTTCTTGAAATTCTTAATTTTATTTCTCAGCTTGTGTTTTCTAAGTAAAGTTTATGGGACAGTGGAACAGGCACGTAAGAGTAGCCCGTGCAATCGCATGCCCACTGTTCTTACTGCCCCATTCATGCACAGCAGTCACAATGCCCCATGCGCACAGCACTCAGGTGGGCCTGCAGTGGTGGCAGCTGAGCAAGAGCCGGTACCCAGTACCTGAACATCCGAGTATGCAGAGGTGCTGATGGCCCCTAGAGGCTGTGCTTTACACGCTCACCAAAGTCCTTCGGACACAGGGAAGGCAATGGGGTTCTAAGAAACATGAACGACCAAGGAACCTATCTATCCTAGCCTTCCTTATTCAATTTCTTCCCTGTATTAGTCAATTGCTTAGTGGCAATGATAACACAGAAGGAAAGGTAGGGCAGCCCATAGTTGTTTCTCCTTTCGGCTCTTTTCATACAACGATGAGCTGAAGATAGGAATCAGGGGAGAAAATGTACATGTCAAAAAGTGAAATTAAAACTGTTGACTTAGTGGGGCCCCTGGGTGGCTCAGTTGGTTAAGCGTCCAACTCTTGATTTTGGCTCAGGTCATGACATCACGGTTCATTGGATTGAGATCGAGCCCCAAGTTGGGCTCTGCACTGATAGCATGGAGCCTGCTTGGGAGTCTCTCTCTCTCTCACATGCTCTCTCTCTCTCTCAAAATAAATAAACTTAAAGCAACTGCTCAGTTAGGTTTGTGCAGCGCTTCCACAGCATAGGTAAGAAAGAACTACATATGCATATATCGTCTATGAAGGCTAAATTGTGTAATTTGGTAATTTTGCATTTAAGTGAAAAGCTCTTACATTTGCACTTAAAACTCACCTTGTACAATATAAAAGTGAATGATAAAACTCATGCTAATCGTGCAAAATTTTAATTTTTCTTCACTTAGAACAACGGTCAAAGCAAATAAAAAATACCCTGACAAGTTGAAAGACAGAGACTTTGAGGAACAAAAAGGAAAAGGTTTTATATTTGAGTACTGTTAACACCACTTTTCTCTTGCTTTTCAAACAAAGGACTCCCCATTCTCACTTTGCCCTGGGCCCTGTAAGTTATGGAGCTGTGCCTCGACATTTTTCCTGATTAACTTAAAGCTATGCTGTGTGAAAAGTTTGAGGTGAGAAGGTCATCTGCCTCATCCTCTAATAGGCACCAATGTTTTTATTGTTTTTAATTAACAAGTGACTTAGACTGGGTCCCCAGAAGCAGACTCTGAGAGGGAAGCTGTTCTCAGACAATCTGGGGGAGCTGGAACTGGAAGGAGGCCAGAAGGAAAGTGCAATTTCAAGGAAAGTCCCCTGAAGTCGATGAAGTCACTTAAGGGTGAATCACAGGGGAGCTGTATAGATTCAAAATGCATGCCTTTGAGTTGCTCAAGCAAGGCTAGACTGTGGGAGTCTGTATACTGCATCTATCAGTTACTTAAAAGCTGGGTGGGGACAGGAACAGGAACCACCAGTCACGTCTGGCTCCCCAGGCCACAAGCAAAGCTGTCTCTGGTAGCCTGAAGTCACCCTAGTAACAAGGAGACACAGGTGCTGACCGCTGCAGGGCCAAGCACCCTAGGTGCCAGAAAGCATAAAACATACATTCTAATAAAACTACCTGAAGCATCAGAAATGTAGCAAACAAAAAGTGCTCCTCCAGAGAAGGGTAACCCTGATATCAATTCGATTTGATGTGTGTTCTTCCAGGTCATTTTCTGTGCTCTCATGGTCGACAAATATTTACAAGTGCCCACTGTGTGTCCACTAGAGGCTGCAGATATGTAAGATGGACTTGGTCTCTGCTCTCACACATCTTTTTTTAATGTTTATTTAGAGAGAGCACACGTGCGCAAGTGGGAAGGGGCAGAGAGAGAGGTGGAGAGAGAATCCCAAGCAGGTTCTGCACTGTCAGCATGGGAGCACAGCTCGGGGCCCGAACTCATGAACCGGTAAAAGCATGACCTGAGCTGAAATCAAGAGTCCTTCGCTTAACCGACTGAGCCACCCGGAGCCCCTGCTCTCACACATCTTACATTTCTGTGGGCATAGTGTTTTCTGACCATTTTACATCTCACCTGTTTCACTTTCAAATATATTTTGGATAGCTTGCTACATCAACATATGCAGATTTGCTACATATTTTATTGGCCACATAACATTCCATAAAGTGGATATGGGGTAATTCATTTAACCACTTGCCTTTTGATTAATCAGTGATTCCTAAAAGAAAATATCTGAGAAGAAAATAAAGTATCTTCTTCAGATCTGTGTGTGAGTATATTCTCTGAGGCTGACCAAGAGAGGATCACTGTTTTAGGATGAAGACATGTAGGGAAAGGTAGAGCAATCTACCTAAAGTTACACCTAAGATTATTCTGTCTGGGTGAGGATGAGCAGAGATCTGGAGTCAGGCCAAACTGAGCACAAAGGCCATAGTAATGTGAGGAAATTGAACAGGTGTTGCAATTAGAAACTATTATGAATCTTTGGACGAAGTTTAAGTCATATACCTTCGGAGGAACTTTAAGGTGTATATTGTATGATTTCCAGTTATTAGTTTGACATGCAATCCTCTGATGCAAAATAATACAGATGAGGAAAATAAAGACCAAGGTTGCATACCCAGAAACCTGGATTTGAACTTTAGTCTGACTCCTCATTCTTTAGCTTTTCCAAACACAGTGCACTTTTGCTAAATTGTCAGCTTTTAAGTGGCAGAGTATAAATTGGTTTGCATTTTACTGCCTGGCCCAGGAGAGGGGGAGAGACCATGATTATGGAAAATGAAAACTGTTTATCAACAGGATGAGTCTGTAGGGGAGAAAGTTAATTCTTTATTTTTCAGTACATTTTAAAATAGAAATGTAACATGCATTTGGGAACAGGTGCACAAATTAGAAATATCAGTGAGTTTTGGGGCGCCTGAGTAGCTCACTCGGTTAAATGTCCGACTCTTCATTTCAGCTCAGGTCACGATCTCACGGTTAGTGAGTTCAAGCCCTGTATCAGGCCCTGCACGAACAGCACTGAACCTGCTTGGGATTCTCTCTCTCTCTTTCTCTCTCTCTCTCTCTCTCCCCCCTTCTCTGCCCCTCCCCTACTCTCTCTCTCTCTCCCAAAAATAAATAAACATAAAAAAAGAAGTATCAATGAGTTTTTATAAAGAACACCTGTGTAACCAGATCTTTGCACTATTACTAGCAACCCAAAGCTCCATCAAGATCCACCACAATCCTGAGCCTATCATCATGGATTTATTTCACCTGATTCAGAACTTTAAAAATGGAATCACATCGGGTGGTAGGCAGCTTCTAAATGAGTTCCATTGACCTCTACTTCCTGGTATTGATATCCTTGTGTAATTCCCTCCCCTTGAGTATGGCCTGGAACTAGTGACTTATAACAATAGAACGCGCCAACCAAAAGTGGTGGGACGGCACTTTCAACGCTAGGTTACAAAGATCCTACCTTGTCCTCCCTCTTACTCCTTCTGATAGAAGACAGCTGCCATGTCATGAGCTGCACTATCAGAGACTCTGCGGCAAGGAGGTCACAGACCTAGCCAGGGAACGACTGAGGCTCTCAGCCTAGTCGCCTGCGAAGAAGGAATCCTGTCCAGGATAAAACAAGCACACCTGGAAGCAGATCCTCCCTCGTTCAGTTTTCAAACAAGATGACAGCCCCAGCTGACACTCTGAATGGCAGCACTGAGGCAGAGGCACCCGCCTAAGCCACACCTGGGTTCCTGAGCCACAGAATCTGAGATAAATAAATGCATGTTTTAAGCTGCTAAATGTTGTGGTAATCTGTGATGGAGCAACAGATAATATGTGGTATGCACGCATTTGCATCAGGCTCCTTTCACTCAGCATTAAATTTGTGATTCAGCTGTGTTTTTGCATGCAGCAAGAGTTAATTCACTTTCGTTGTCTTCTAGTGCATAAAGTTACAATTTATTTATTCTGCTCTTGATAGATACCTGAGCTATTTCTAGTTTGAGGCTATTTAAATAGTGCTTCTTTGAACACTCTTCTGCATGTCTCTTGGGACATACATACACACACATGTCCTGAGTGTATACTAGGAGTGCAATGGCCTGGTCAATGACCTGCAATGGCCAGGTCACCAGCAGCGCACGGGACTTCCAGACGCTCCCCATTTTCATCAGCTCCATTTTCAATGTGACCATTATGGTGCACATATAGTGGCATCTCGTTATGGTTTTAATATCCCTGATTAATTTGTGTTTTAAATTTTTAATTAAATTACTTAATTTTCACTCCCCTCATTAGGATGGGCACTTTGACATGGTGTTTTATTTTGTTTTGTTTTATTTTGGTGATTTTGCATATTCTATTCTGTGAAGTGCTTATTCAAGCTTTGCCTATTTTTGTGTTGGGTTGTCTTTTTCTGGAATCAATTACTTTTTCTGGAACCAAGTTCTTGCCAGAAGTAGATATTGAAAGAATCTTCTCTCATTCTTTGATTTGCCTTTCCACTATTCAGTGATCATTTTGACTTTGGGGTTTGTTTTTTGTTTTTAATATTTATTTTGAGAGAGAGTGTGTATGAGCAGCAGGAGAGGCAGAGAGGGAGAGAGAGAATCCCAAGCAGGCTCCAGGCTGTCAGTGCAGAGCCCAACATGGGGTTCCATCTCACGAACCATGAGATCATGACCTGAGGTGAAACCAAGAGTTGGATGCTTAACCAACTGAGCCACCCAGGTGCCCCTGGAATGGACTTTTGTATATGGAGTGAGAGAAGGATCAATATTTTTTTCCACAAATGACACATAAGCATTTATTGAAAAAAAAAATCCTTTATCCATTATATTGTCATCTTTGTCATAAATGAAGTGACCTTATCTCTCTGGGTAGGAACTAAACCTCTGTTTTCTTCCATTGCTCTATTTCTATTCTTGTATCATACCACATTGTTTTAATTATCATACCTTTAATGAGTCATGTTGTCTGGTAGTTTAAGTACTCCAACTTTGTTCTTCTTTTTCATACCTTACTATGACTGACCTTAAGAATCTCCAAATAGGGGTGCCTGGGTGGCTCAGTCAGTTGAACATCTGAATCTTGATTTTGGCTCAGGTCATGATCACAGAATCATGGAATCGAGCCCCGCATCCATGTTCAGCACCAAGCCTGTTTAAGATTCTCTCTCTCTCCCCCTCTTCTCCTTTCCCCCATTCATCCATTCATTCATTCTCTCTCTCTCTTTCTCAAAATAATTTTAAAATCCTCTGTTCTGAGAGGAACAGCTAAAATTAACAGTTCAGGAAACAACAGATATTGGCGAGGATGCAGAGAAAGCGGAACCCTTTTTGCACTGCTGGTGGGAATGAAAACCGATACAGCTGCTCTAGAAAACAGTATGGACTCTGCTCAAAAAATTACAAATAAAACTACCCTATGAGCCAGCAATTGCACTACTAGGTATTTAACCAAAGGCTATAGAAATGCTGATTTGAAGGGGCACATGCACCCCAATGTTTATAGCAGCATTATCAACAATAGCCAAATTATGGTAAAAGCTCAAATGTCCATCGACTGATGAATGGATAAAGATGGGGTATGTATAAAATGCAATATTACTAAGCAATCAAAAAGAATGAGATTTTGGAGCACCTGGGTGGCTCAGTCAGTTGAGCATCCAACTTCAGCTCAGGTTATGATCTCGGGGTTCATGAGTTCGAGCCCCACATCGGGCTCTGTGCTGACAGCTCAGAGCCTGGAGCCTGCTTTGGATTCTGTGTCTCCCTTTCTGCTCCTCCCCCGCTCACACTCTCTCAAAAATAAACTTAAAAAAATAAAAAAGAATGAAATCTTGCCATTTGTGACAACATGGATGGAAACTCTTAAATACAGAAAATAAACTGAAGGTTGCTGGAGGGGAGGTTGGTGGGGGGCGGTGAGCTAAATGGGTGATTAGCATTAAGGAGGGCACTTTTGGGATGAGCACTAGGTATTATATGTGAGTGATAAATCACTAAATTCTACTCCTGAAACCATTATTACACTGTATGTTAACTAACTTGAATTTAAATAAAATTTAAAAATTTTTTAAGTATTAAAAAATTTTAAAAATAATTAAAAAAAGAGTCTCCATGTAAATTTTAGATTCAGCTTGTCAATTTACACATGCACATACAGAAGGAATTCTGATTCCTATTGCACTGAATCTGTAGAAAGTTTGAAGATTACCGATTTACAATATTGAATCATGCAATCAATGACCCATGATATACCAGTCCATTTATTTATGTCTGACTTATCTCAGTAAAGTTTTTCAGTTTTCTGTGTAGAGTTTTCATAAACTTTTTGTTATATTTATTCCTAGGTGCTTGATTTTTGTAAACATTTTTGTTATAAGTTACAGACTCAGGAAACCACAAAAGGTAAATAGATAGCTTAATGATCTTATAAGACAAGTACCCTTGTAATCACACCCAATGCAAGAAATAGCACTTAGCCTGAAGCCCCTCCTCGTGTCCTGATATAATTATAATTTCTTTCTTCCAAAAAGTAATCATTTTCCTGACTTTTATAATTGACTCATCCTTAAATTTCTTTATAAATGTATCATCCAAGTTTGCCTCCCTAGACAGCATGGTTTAGTTTTCTTGCTTTAAATAATGACTTTTTCTCTTGTAATCTGTAAGTCACCTTTCCATCCTTTTACTGCCCTTCAATCTATCTGTTGAAGAATGCAGGCCACTTGACCTGTAAAGTTCCCCACAATATGGATCTTGCTGAGTACACGTTCATGGTGCAGCTACACATGTTCCTCTGTCCTCTATATTTCCTACAAAATAAGAAACTGATCAGTCCTTTTGGGAAGACTATAGACTGTGGTGTATTATTTCATCAGATAATATCTGGTTATCTCTCTTTATGTGATATTGGCAGCCGCTGATACTCAGTGAATACACAACTTTTTCATTCAATCACCAGAACCCCCATTTCTTCTAGTTAATCTTGCATTTCTGAATTCTGCCACATCCCAACATGAACTTACCAAAGACTGTAAAATTGTGATATTCCAACTTGGTCGCTTCTTTTCCATTTATTGGCAGAAATACTTTTATGAAGAGATCTATCCCCTCATTTACAATTTGGTTACACAATGATATAGTTTACAATGGAAAGGCAGGATAAAAACTTGGTTATTCTCCCACCCCACCCAATCCCACCCCTACTATTTAAAAAATCCATTTTCATTATAATGAATGTTTCCCAATTACCCTCATATGTTGACTTTTTTTTTTTTTGGTATCCATAGAAACCTGTGGATTTAAACATAGTTGATGGGTTTCAATTCATTGTAATTTTATCCTACTGAAGTTCAAAATGTTCTATTGTCCACAGAGGGCCTCTTCACATTTGGCTCCTGAATCCTTTTGAAATGACCTCAGTACTCTTTGATAACTTGTCATTTGGTATCACAAAATTTTCCAAGTTCATCTCACACAGATGCACCATAGACCTGAAATCAGCCATATCAAGACCATAATCTGGGCCCTATGGATGTCTTTTGCTATTGGGTTGGCCACTGGTTCTAGGCCTATTCACAGACAGAGATAGGATGTGTGTGTGTGTGTGTGTGTGTGTGTGTGTGTGTGGCAAATATATATGACATATATTTGTTATATTTAATCATATACATAGATAGTATATAGTTATATATAAATTTATAGTTATACAGAAATTGACCTAAATGTCTATATAAATATAAATACGGTTAAAATACTTTATGAATTACAGACAATTCTAATTCTAATTCAGCACTCCAGTTTTAAGTAAACCTCCTCTATATTATCTCTGTATTCTTTTTCTTACATCCTGAGAACCCTATTGCCCTAGCTCATAGTAGACGTTATAACTATAATAATCCATAATTTCTCATTCATCCTATTCCATATGACTCATAGAACAGACTCAGAATTGCAATTTCAATGTTATGTTTAATAAACAATGCTTGAAAACACTTTTAACTTCATTTGGTGTTTGCTCAATCCTTCTCTGTCATTTATAGGACTGATACCTGCATTGTCAGAGCACACAGCCATTAGAAGTGATACTCTTTCCTGTGTAACCCTCATTTACTTCTCATTCTAGAAGCAGCAGTTATGCTTAATGCTCAATAGCAGTACTTATATTGATTGTCTCCTGCCATTTTGGCAAGTGGAGTGTGAGGGGATATGATGCCAGCTGAGGTCTTAAATGGGCTTAAGTGGGCTCTCCTCTTGTGTTTCAGTGGCCAAGGTGGGAAGAGTGTGCCCTAGGAGCTGCTGCCCCACGGTTGGGCCCTCAAGTCAGATATGTGGGACAGACCTCAAATGGACCCAACATTGGAGCAAAACCAGACATCTGGAGGTCTAAAACAGAGTCACTACAGCTAATCCTCAAATCAAAAAACCCCAAATTCTTGTTGATGTCACTGAGCTTTAGGATGATTTTTTTCCACATTATTACAGTATGAGTGGACTAACAGAATATCTTCCAAATTACTGTTACCTAGATGGCTACCACTGTGCCTATATATGAGGCAACTGCGTACTCAGAAATTTTGAGAATTCTTGAACTCTTGGTGCCTCTCCAGAATATTTCACATGGTTAAAGTTTCACCCAAACAAGTCTGGTAATGTGCCACAAAGACATCTCCCTAAACTTTTATTAAATATAAAGTAGAGTTCTATTTATTTTCTGCTTGTATGTAGTTAAGATGCTTTTCATGAATATAAAAGGATGAAAAGTTGTACAGGAACATCTTTGTGGCTAGCTGTTATTCACAGGGGAAAATTACAATCAAAATGGGCATTTCGCTGAATGTAGAGCACTGATGCCCCCAGTGTCTCTCAATGCCAAGTAAACAAAGGCACTTAATAAGTATGGAAACCTGCTCTCTCCATTAGAGAGGGAGAACAAGTTGTTCTTAAGTGGTGGAGGGATGCTCTTAGCAACTATTTGCAATGCTCTGTGAGCTTAGTTATTATGTTGCTATGAAGCAGCCTATTGTCCAAGTGTAACTACAGAACCTTGAAAAGTAGAGAAGGAGAGAAAGGGCTGGGGAACTCATTTCATTCATCCATTCATTCACCAAATGTTTACTGACCAGGTTGACCATGTGTATAGCACCATGGTAAGAAGTGCAGAGCACAGAGTTGTATCTGCACTCTATGAGAGCTTAGATATCAGCGGCGAAGATAAAATGTAGATGACTTATGGCAGCTCCAGACGTATCCTACTAAACTGTTCGCAAGTTCGGAGAAGAGAAGGGATCCATATCTTGTTTGGATTCTCAGTGAGGTTTTCCCAGAAAAGGAGACATAAGAGTGGTGACTACAAGAGTTTTTAATATTATAATACACGAGCTGGAAGGGAGCAAAGATGTAGAGATAATTAGACTCATCGATTAAAAACAAGTCTGGAGGGGCGCCTGAGTGGCTCAGTCGGTTAAGGATCTGACTCTTGATTTCAGCTCAGGTCATGATCTCACAGTTTGTGAATGGAGCCCCACATCAGGCTCTGTGCAGGCAGCGCAAAAACTGCTTGGGATTCTCTGTCCCTCTCTCTTTGCCTCTCCCTCCTTCTCTCTTTCTCTCAATAAATAAATAAAAACTTTTTTAAAAGTCCAGAAAGTGAAACTAAAGCCAGGTTATGCAAAGTTTTAAATGTCATTCTTAAACATTTGGGCTTTACTGTGTTGGCAAGATGTGTCAATGGAAGGTTTGGAACAGGGCAACAGCATGATCTATGAACCTTGGGAGGTGTAATAAATGATGTTAAGTTGAGCCTGAATGTGGTATTCTCTGAAGCAAGCATGATAATCCACACGTAAAATAATCAATAGTGGAATTGGAGTAATGGCAACGCAGATAGAAGGAAGGAGTATCAGGCATGCTGTAAGGGAAAAACTGCCAGGGCTTGCTCATTGATTACGTCCATTCAACAAGTGTTATAACTAGTGCTGCAGTTACATGTAGCATGTAGTAACTGTGCTAGTCCCCGGAGATGCAAGAGGAAGTAAAACAATGTGATCTCTTCCTCATGGACCCGATAGTCAATATCTGTCTTAAAACGGCTGTGAAATGTGATGAAGGCCTGAATGAAGAAGAGGTACATGGTGTTTGGAGAGCTCAGGCCAGGGGGCCTGATGAGTTGAGTAGGTAAGGGAATGCTTCCTTGACAATGTGATACATGAGCTGAGAAGGATGAAGAGACATTAAGCACACACAGACCAGAGGGAAGGATATTTCATGTAGAGGGAAGAGCATGGACAATGAGCCATGAAGCATGTAGGCCTGAAAGGAGTCCACTGTGGGCCAGATTCTTGAATACAAAAGGGTGCAGGATGAGACTGCAGAGATCATGCCCCCATCATGCTCAGGGGATGCAGTGCCCTGTAGAGCAGGGCACTCAAAGTGCCAGTGTGCAATGAGATAAGGAGCCTGTTCTCAAATGTAACTCAGCACACTGCCACTTTCATCGAGAAAGTCTTGCCTGCTGAACGAATGAGTATGTTTGGTGCGGGCTTGATTTACATTCTGAAGCAAGCTCTTTATCTTATAAAACAGTAGCAGTTCTCACCCAGCAGCTAGTCTGTGACTCCACACTGAGGAGCAATATTTTAGACCATTGTGAGGAGGGCTGCCTTTACGCTAAGGGCAATGGGAAGTCATGGAAGGATTTGAACAGGAAGTGGCTGCACTACAGAGCATGGACTGGAAGGCAGCCAGAGTTGGTGGAGAGAAGATGAAGAGGGGCGCCTGGGTGGCTCCGGCGTTTAAGCCGCTGACTTTTTTTTTTTTTTTAATTTTTTTTTTCCAACGTTTATTTATTTTTGGGACAGAGAGAGACAGAGCATGAACGGGGGAGGGGCAGAGAGAGAGGGAGACACAGAATCGGAAACAGGCTCCAGGCTCTGAGCCATCAGCCCAGAGCCTGATGCGGGGCTCGAACTCACGGACCGCGAGATCGTGACCTGGCTGAAGTCGGACGCTTAACCGACTGCGCCACCCAGGCGCCCCTAAGCCGCTGACTTTTGATGTCAGCTCAGGTCATGATCTCCTTGGTGGTGAGTTTGACCTCTGAGTCAGGCCCTGTTCCGACAGCGGGGAGCCTGCTTTGATTCTTTCTCTCCCTCTCCCGCTCGTTCTCTCTAAATAAACAAACAAACAAACAAACAAACTTAAAAAGATGAGGAAGTCTGTGTCTGAAAACCTATTTTCCCACTGAAATAAGAGGTATCATACCTCCTCATACCTCTTCAGGTCAGAGAGCAGGGACACAGAGTCTAGTGGTGACACGAGAAGAGTGGAGGAGATTTGGAAGAGCCATTGCGAACAACTTATGGAAGTGGAAAAAAAGAAATGGGAAGCACATGACAGTTAAAATAAGACAGGACTGGATCCAACAAACTCATTGCTCTGAAAGCAGGTCCAGAGAAGATCAGTGTTGGAGATGAGCAGAGAGCATCTGCACTGAGGCTCCATGGGAAGGTAAGCTGGGTTCGACGTCTGGGTATAATGTTGTCAGGATGAACCAGGAGTGAAGTACAGTGAATAAGAGGTAAAACAATCCCACTCGACCAGCGGATGCTGTCAAAAACCAAACTCCGCCCACTGAATAAAACAAAACAGAAAGATGAGTTTGTTGCAAGGCTTTCAACCTCCAACCTGGGAAACTCAAAGCGAGGAGAGCAATCAATTCTGAGTCGCTCACAGGTTTAAGGGATTTTTATAGGGTGATGCATAAGTTATTTGGTTTTTTCAGCGGATTGGTTGCCTACTGGTCTTCTATTTTATTTGGATCTGGGTAGCTGAGTCAAGTGAACAAGGAAGTCCAGAGAAGGGATGATCAGACTTGGCATTTGGGGATTGGCTGGCGTCCTCTGCTGATCTCTGAGAAGAGCTACACGTTCCTGTAACTTAGATTAAGTTTCCCGTACGTGTGGCAATTGAATATCTCCATTCCGTCCCTAACAAAAATGATTTCCACTTTAGCTTGGTTCTACAGTGGAAGAGGAATGCTGTAAACATAATGCCTAAGGCCTGACCAAAGGACTATCACTGTTCTAGAAAATGGATACAAACACAGGTTCTGAGGCCAATTATCTGAGTTCTACTTACTTAGCTGTAAGGTACCTAACTTCCTCTGCCTTGGTTTCCCCTTTTGTAAAGTAGATATACAACCGTTACGTTCCTTGGCGAGTTAAGACAATTAAATTATTTCATACTTAAACAATGCTTAAAATGATGCCTAGGAGACAGAAAGCACTAATTATGAGAGAGTTAACCGTCGCTGTCAATACAAAACAAAATGACTATTAGTAATCACAACAATGTCCTGAATTCATGGAAGTCCTTACAACATGCCTACAACCGCGTGAGGTAAGTAGAAACAACACAAGTGAAGAGTTACTTGTAGAAATTGATACAGACAGCAAAGATTTAATGCACATGCACGGCAGCGGATATTCACTGTCGTTTGCACATCCCTCACCAGGGGTCCTCTCTCCTGGGCGGTGCAAGCATAGACACTTGTCAGAAGTTTAGACTACTTTGTAAATGTGATGCTACGTCCGTCTCTCCCTTTAATTCGATCAACCAGTTAAATCCTTTTCTGCAAACCCCAAATTCCGAAAACAGCCTACCTTTCGCACTTTCCCCGCCTCGAACGTCCCGCCTCGAACGTCCCGCCCCTCGTCCTCAGGCCCGGTCCCCAGGAGAGGCGGGGCCTGCGTGCGGACGCACAGCGAGCGCGCTGACGTCTCCGCGCCCCGCCCCCCGCAGGCCCCGCCCGTCGGCTTGAACTGCAGCCCCGCGCCGCGGAGGACGGTGAGGCGGGAGCCAACGGCCGGCCCCGCGAGGCGGGGGGCGGCGCGCGAGCGCGGCGTCGGGGGGCCTAGCTGGGGCCGGGGGCTGTGAATCTTCTGGCCGAGCCGCCGCTCCTGCGCAGCCGTGGGATCGCAGCAGCCGGGCCTTCGACGACCCGGCGTTCTGGGGCGCCAGCGGGCATTGTCTCCGCCGCCGGCGTCCCCCGAGGCCGTCTCCGGGCCATGATAGACTCGGTGAAGCTGCGCCGCGACAGCGCGGCCGACTTCTTCTCGCACTACGAGTACCTATGCGCGCTGCAGGACTCAGTGCCGCTGCCCTCGGTGCGCGCCTGCCTGCGGGAGGGCGTGCTGGACTTCAATGCCGACCGCCTGCGCGTCGTGGACTGGGCGCCGCTCCTGAGCACCCTAAAGATTAACAAAGATCTGCCCCTAATCTCCATCAAGAGCTTCTTCCAGCCGTGGCTTGGCGAAACAGGTTTGTAGTTCCCGCCAACAGTGGTCCTCGTGTCGGTGCCGCGGCGCGAGATTTTAGACGGTGCCAGGTGGAGGCTGGGCGCAGGCACGGGTGTGCCGTGCCCGGGTATGTGTGCAGCACACGGGGCGTGCGGCCTAGGACTCTTACCAGCTCGGGGGGCCCGGGGTGAGTCACTTAAGGCCTGCGGGTCTCAGCGGTCTCTTTCGTAATATAAACTAACAGGACGTGCTGTGCCTGGCGATTACAAAGATGCACCAAGTTAATGCTTGTAGAGCACTTAGCGCAGTTTGGGACATAATTAAGCATTCGACGTATGTTACCTATTGGGTTACCTTGGTTTCTCCCATGCCTTCATACACTCGCCCACAGAGCCCAGATCTGCACCTGGGGCCCAGAGCTGTCCAGCACGCACGATTGGATACCCCACTTCACCCTTAATCCAGACTAAACCCTATGATTTAGTCTGATACAGAACAAAGCGTTAGGAAAACTGATACATCCCAGCCTTTTGCACCATTTCCTTTTGAATAAGACATGGCTGTTAATCAAAAAAACGTTTTTGTTTTGTTTGTTTGTTTAATCACACATAGTGGAAACAGCACAGATGGGAAGGCAGCCTAGGGTTTGAATTCCAGGGTTTACACTCTGTGTGGTGGGAGCAAGTTACTTTTAAACTACAATCCCCACACTTGTAAATTAACATTTCCATGGGTTGTTAAAGAGTACACTTAACTGTGGTGAGCACCGAGTAATGTATAGAATTCTCAAATCACTATAATGTACACCTGAAACTAATATAACACTGTATGTTAACTATACTGGAACTTTAATAAATCAATAAATACTTTTTACCCCTAAAAATTAAGCAGGTTGTTGGTATACAAGTGTCCTGGCACTGAAATGAGTTCAGCCAGCACCCAGCACTGCAGGAGACAAGGTTCCTGCCCTGGAGGATCTCCTCTTCTGCTGGGAGAGGCAGCAAGTAAACACTAGCACTGAAGTTAGGGTTCTGGAAGAAGTGAGGTCTGGTGCTGTAAAGCTGAGAATGTTAGAAGGGAAAGTTAGGGTTTCTTGGAGGAGCTGCCTCCTTTGTAAGGTTGTGTGGGAGCTGCTCAAATGGCAGGAGGGAGCTGCTTGTGCCCAGGTTTGAGAAATGTAAGAAAATGTGGCAAAACTAAGGTAGAGGACTGCAATTTAGGGTTTAAAGAAGGGAGGGCTGAGACAGGAAACCTGGTGGGGGCCACACAGGGAGGGGCCTTGTTTGTCCTATCCAGTGGTTGGATGTTTATCCTAATGGCTGTGAGAGGCACTCAAGGATGCTGAGGTGGACTTTTGATTTAGAAGCTTGCTCTGACTTCCATCTGGAGGGCAAGTTGATTGGGAGGAGGGCGAATTGTAATCTGAGATATCAAAGAGACAAATGGATGGGGCCTGGGGACCAGTTAGAAGGACGGGGGGACAGCAAGCTTGGGTGACAATTTATAGGAGCACCCTTCTGTGAGACACAACACAGCAGGAGCGGATTGGGGTCTGGGGTCAGGGAGAAGATCTCGCTTCATCCTTAATGCTTTAAGAGGGCCCTGTGGGGCATCCAAACGTGTGTCTAGATAACTCTGGGCTCCAGGGGCAGATCTGGGCTCTATGGGGGAGTGTTTGAAGGCATGGGAGAAACTAAGGTAACCCACAAAGAAGATCTAGAAAATCCTACCCCTAAAAGATGTTTTTTAAATGGACACATTTGAGTATGTTTATAAGCTGACGCAAAGTAGCCAGCACACAGGGAAGGTGTGAAGATACAGGAGAGGAAATAAACTACTGGTTTATTTTTTAAAAAAATCTGGACACTCGGGGGCACCTGGGTGGCTCAGTCGGTTAAGCTTCCGACTTCGACTCGGGACATGACCTCACGGTTCGTGAGTTCGGGCCCTGCATTGGGCTCTGTGCTGACAGCTCGGGGCCTGGATCCTGCTTCAGATTCTGTGTCTCCGTCTCTCTCTGGCCCTTCCCCTCTCAAGCTCTCTCGCTTGCTCTCTCTCTCTCAAAATAAATAAACATTAATTTTTTTTTTTTTAATCTGAACACTCATCATGTGCCTGGCCCTTTTCTAGCTTCTGGGTTTCACGTCATCTGTTATCTCTTCTGCAGGGACATCTCAATTTGTCCTCTGGTGAAGAGAAGTGAGATTATTGTCTACATCTCATTCAGGTTTAGGAACTGTTCTGTTCCTCTGGAGCGACTTGACTTAACCAAAATAATAACTTAGAAATCAGAAGAAATTACAGTTGGAAGGGATCTCAAAGTCAAGGCCATTGTACTTAATCTTGCCTCATACTTCACAGTGAGTGTATGAAAAATGTATTACACAGACCATTCTCTTCAGAATTCCTTCACTGAACCTTTGTTTTCTCTTGCATCCTGTGGGTCCAGACTATACATTTTGTCCTCCTAGGTCTGTTTCTTTATTCTCAGCAGCTTGTAACCAGTTGTTGCTGCCACTGAGCTCAGTTTCTCTCTCCATTCATCTGCCTCCTGGGCTTCAGTGATCTTCTAAAATGAAAACGTGTCCTTAAAATAATGCTCATAATGGCTCACCGGCACAGGATCAGCGTGCATTGGCTGCACAGCTTGTGTCCTACACAGAAGCATGGAATCTGAGCCGTGCTCTGCTAAAGCCCAAGGGGCTGGTTGACCCTGGGGAAGGGATGCTTTTTCTAATCTATCTGATTTAGGTACGGTTTTCTAACCTGTAGAGGCACCCTTACTGTGCCCCTGGTAGCCCTGGTCCTCTTTACCTATGAGATAAAAGCCATCGGCTTTTTATCCCAGGCTGATTTGGGCCAACCTCTCCATTTTAATTTCTTTCTCCTCCCCCTTGCACCCTGGCCTTTAGATGTCCCCACCTGCAATATTTTCTGTGGCCGGCAGGTGCCAGGCTCGGACGTCTTTGCATTTCCCATGCAGACTTTATGTGGTCATTCTCCTCTTTCTAGATTCAACTTCAGCGTTGCCTTGAAGCCATCACTTAGATAAAACTTTTTGTTTTCACAGGAACCTCTTTGCATGTAATTTATGTTTCTGTAAGTCATGTGATTGACTTTTTGAGTTTACATGTGTCCCTCAAGGAGGACTTTAAGAGCAGGATTCATTTTTGTACCTTAGCGCTGAGTAGATATTTTCTAATGATGACGATACATATTTTACAATAATTTTTGTTTTAGGTTCTGACAGAAATAAAGTTTGCAGAAGTCGTGTTCCTGCAATAAGAAGCAAAGATGTGACCTTCCAGTTATGTAAAGCCCTCAAATGCTGTTTAAGTATATCAAACGCTCTGAAGAACCTAGAGTTAAATGGACTAGTTCTGAGAGAGAGAGATTTGACTGTTTTGACAAAGGTAAGCCTTCTCCAGTGTGTCCTGCAAACACTGGATATTTGCTTTAGAGGGTAAACTGAGCCTGTAAAATTTTTAACTTTTTCTCCCCCTTAAAGGGATTGAATAAATCGGCTACTTTGGTGCACCTGTCTCTTGCAAATTGTCCAATTGGAGATGGAGGTTTAGAGAGTAAGTTTCAATCTTGTTTAAGTCTCCTCCCGTCAGACTGGTCTCATGTCTCCCTGCACGCATGTTAACTGCTGTCTGTACCTTTTCTTGGTGCTGCTCTACCTGGATTGTCTCTTGTGCCTGTTAAAACCTTGGCCTCATCTCACTTGTATGCCAAAAGTCTGTCCTGCTGTATACTCTGAACCAGTTCGACTTAAGATTGTGTTAAGCCACAAGCCACACACATATATACTATTCTGTTTTTTTGTGTTTGTTCACCTTTTTCTTTTCAAGAAATGTTATGGGAAAGGAAATAGCAAGATGTAAAGACAAAAAAAATCATTATCTTTAAATAGCTAAAACTATTCATATGCAGTCATAATTATGTAATGCTCTATGTTATGTACTAAAATAGGGAACATATGCAAAGATCAGCAAACTCAGTGGTGTTGGTAGGAGCGTATCATGGAAATAATCACGGAGAAGGTGATTGTTGATTGGGGTCCTGAAGAATTGGTGTGTGTTCACTGTGTCCAGTAGAGTCTGGGGTGGTAAGGAAGGCTGCATTTTAATTTGAAGGAACTAAGAGTTTGACATCTTCCATCTTATATTGCTCTAGTATATTTCATAGCACCTAATAAAACTCTGGGTTTATAGTTGACATTTAAATTGATTGATAACCGAGTTTGGGTTGTATCACTGGAAATGAAAATAGGAAGTGTCTTAGGCTTTTTAGGTTTCTCTTTCTTATGTCCCAAAAGGTATATAGTACTTTACTGACTAGTTGGGAATAAAGTTTTCAGTGTTTGCAGTATTCATTTTTAGCATCTAAATAGAATTAAACTATTGCTGTAAACTGGAATAACACTTTGTTGCTGACATACTTAATTTTTTTTTTTTTCAATGTTTATTTTTGGGACAGAGAGAGACAGAGCATGAACGGGGGAGGGGCAGAGAGAGAGGGAGACACAGAATCGGAAACAGGCTCTAGGCTCTGAGCCATCAGCTCAGAGCCTGACGCGGGGCTCGAACTCACGGACCGCGAGATCGTGACCTGGCTGAAGTCGGGCGCTTAACCGACTGCGCCACCCAGGCACCCCTAATTTTTTTTTTTAACATTTGTTTATTTTTGAGAGATAGAGACAGATCATGAACAGGGGAGGGGCAGAGAGAGAGGGAGACACAGAACCCAAAGCAGGCTCCGGGCTCTAGGCTCTGAGCTGTTAGCCCAGAGCCCACATGGGACTCAAATCCACAAACCGTGAGATCACGACCTGAGCTGAAATCGGATGCTTAACTGACTGAGCCACCCAGGAGCCTCTGTTGCTGACATATTTTAGAATGCACCAATCCATCAGTTGTCTGGGAAGACTGTAGCTAGTGAATTTAAGAATACAGCTGTAAACCTCCAATAGGCTCAGGAAAAGCAAAGATGTCAGGATTGACCAGACTGTATAGGCTCTTCATCTTATTGTATGTGTGTTTTTTTGTTGTTTTTTTTTTGTTTTCCCTTTTAGTTATTTGTCAAGGTATAAAGAACTCTATCACTCTTAAGACAGTAAACTTCACGGGCTGTAATCTGACGTGGCAGGGAGCAGATCACATGGCCAAGATCTTAAAGGTGACTTTATGTTTAAACTTTCATGAAAACGTATTATGTGATTGAAACATTATTATTTTGATTCAAGATGGCAGGGGTTTTGTTTGGTTTGTTTTTGTCCTTTGATACATGTGCTTGTAGTTTTAGTTTTATTGAAAGAATATGACCAGTTTTCAGTTTGGGATTTGCCATTTAGTGAAGGTAGTTCACTTATTCCTAGAAATAAGAAATTTCATGTATAATACATCATAAACAATACTGTCATGTATTTTGAGTTACTGAAAATAGCCCATCACCTGTGATAAATAGTTTTTTTAGAATATAGCCACACCCATTTGCTTATATAGTGACTGTGGCTGTTTTCATCCTATCCCAGTGGAGCTGAGTAGTTGCAACAGAAACTGTATGGCCCCCAAAGCTGAAAATTTTACCTTTGGGCCTATACAGAGCAAGTCCATTGACCCAGGATACAGAAAACAGTGAAGAGCATGGATTCTGAAACCAAATAGCCTAGGTTCAAATTCCAACTCTCCAATTTCATAGCTTATGACCATGGACGTATTACTTAGCCTCTGTGCTTTGTATTAAACGAACTAATTTGTATAAAATAGTGCCTAATAGTACATAATACATAGTAGTACATAATAAGCACCATGTAAGTGTTTTGCTGTGATTCCCACTTGTTGCTTTTATAGGTTATTGTTAATAGAAAAACACCAACGATTTTCCATTTTAGAGTGTCACAGGAACTTTGAGTCTTTTGTTGTTCGAGCATGTAGTAAGATTGCTTTCTTTGAAAGTCAGTGTTCCCTGAAACCAAAATTTATCTTATGAATGTAGAGAAATAAATACATCTTTCTGACTATATCTCTGGTTAAAACTCAAACCATCAATTTCCTACAGCATGTCAAACTGCCTTTGCATGTTGCAGGCCACTGAAGTTAGTGTACATACCTTAAAGTAGTAAGCAAGATCCCCTGGGTTAGGGAAAGAAAATATTAGACCCCCTATATTTGTTTTTGTATCATTTAAAAAATACCTTGAGAGTTTATAATGTACATGGAATATATGTACAGAACTTCCTGTGTATAATTTTTCAATCAATAAGATACGTGTTGCAGAAAGTGCACTTGCAGGATGCCCAATCAGGTGTTTGGAGACCACCGGAGGACGGAATGATACAGCCTCAGCAATAACAGAATATAGAACTAATTCCCTGAGTTGGAGATAAGGAAAATAAAATTTGTAGAATGTAATTGATTGCCAAAGTTTGTATAACTGATCAGCGGTCATCCAGTGGCTAGAATCTAACCAATCGCTGGCAAACTAGAATCTGGGTCACTGGACTCCTAAACTCGAATCGACTGTTAAATCTCTTGGGTTGACCGTGACATGCTAAGCCATCTTCAGTAGGCCTCCCCTGTTTCCTTATTCAAACGTCTTCATTTCATCCTCTTAAATCTTTGAAGTATCAGACCATGAGAAGGCACGAAGAAACCTGGGCTGAGAGTCTTCGTTATAGGAGACCTGACCTGGACTGTATGGCTGGTTTGAGGCGTATCACTTTGAATTGCAACACGCTCATTGGTGACCTTGGCGCAGGTGCTTTTGCAGAATCTCTCAGTGATGATTTATGGCTTAGAGGTAAATTCTAAAATGGAAAATAGTGAATTTTTAAATGCTAAATATGCTTAGCTTTTGGCATGATATTGTCACAGGATTTTTTCAAAGCCTTATTTTTCCAATACCTTTTACTGTGCTTTACAGCTTTCCTGAGAATTACATATATTTATTCTTCACAGAAAATACAGAGTAACAAGAAAACACAATTACCCATAATCTTAATACCTAGACGCAATCACTGTTCGTTTTTGGTATACTTTCAGTGTTTTATTTTTCTACAAATATCCTCGTATACTTCAGAGACTAAAAAAGTGGACTCATAGCACACTTACTAATTCATGCTCTTGTAATTAATGATGTATCCTGTGGTACTCCATTTATATTGACATGCAATAGTGTAATCATTCTTTGCAAATAGATGTAGACAGTTGTGCTTTTCCCTGTAGGAAACAATGTGTGGTGAAAACTTTGTTCATACATCTCTGCATCCACTGGTATTACTTATGTAGATTAAGTTACTAAACGTGGAATGACCTCATAAGATGACATTTTTAAGACATTTATTGCATGTTGCCAAATCACCATTCAGAAATTCTGTGCCGATTTATAATCCACCTGAACAGTGTCCGTGAGGCCTCTACCCTCACAAGCACTGGCTTGTGTCACTTTTAAAAACTATAAGACAAACAAAAGTTAGTAGCCCTCCCTCTTTTATGCAAGTAGGGTTACTCCAGATTTTATAACTTTTCTCATTTCATATAGTATGAGCTACTTAATGAGTCACTAAATTTCTATCTACCACATCATTTTTAGTGACTGTTCAGACTTCTATTGTATGAATATGCCATAGTACACTCAGCTTATTCATTCTTGCTAGATATAGGAGCTCTTTGCAGTTTTTCACGTAAAAACAGTACTCTGATACATACCCTTGCCTACATCTATTATTGGTTAAATTCTTAGGGAGTTGTTGGGTCAAAAGGGCATGCACATCCTAAAGGTTTTGTTTATATAGTCTTGACCTAATCTGGTAGAACAATCATATTGTTTTAATTTGTATTCAGTGTATATAGTAGTGACAATTAACTATTGTTAGTAATTTAGCTAGTTGATTAATTGTATCCTCTGTCCATTCTATAGTAAGAGTTTGTAAGGGTTGCTTCATATCATTTCCATATATCTGGCTCACTTCTTTGTACCCTGGGGTTTTAAAAGCCTCCAGTTACTTTAATGTAATGGTTTACACGACACTTTTAGAAAAGGGCTCATATGATAGTTTCCTCCTATGTAATGTTTTGTATGCCTGTGCTTTTGTGATGATCCCTTTGGTTTAAATGAACTACTAGTGTTTCTGATCACTTGTTCTGTTCTTTGACCTTTTAAAGAGGGTGTTCTTGACTATCATTCTTTGTTGATAAGTTCTTAGCATATGTTCCCTATTCACACATTGTTTGGATTTGTTATTGTTTACATCCTCTTGAGACATCTTTCTTTATCTTTTTTGTTCTAAAACTAACACTTATTACAAATCTTCTATTTGGCTTTTTTCTTTCAACTCATTTCAAGAGTGATTTGGAGCTCAAGATCATATCAAAAGAATGCAGTGCAGTTTCTGAGCTCCACCGAGTTTTTGTATATGAGGTCCCCACTGCCACCAGCATTCTTGCTGATTATGAACTGGGATTCCTTTGTGATGTTTTTCACTCATAGACTGTATCCAGTCATTCTTCAGCTATGTAATCGTAAAGTATGTTGGGTGATATGTTGGTACTATGGGCAGGATAATTGAGGCACATCCAAGAATTTTTTATCGGATTTTGTATTATGTGTGTGTATACTTTTCTGTTTTTCTTTTTTCCACGTCCAAGATTAAAACCCTGCCATGATTAGGCTTGTACCAAAATCTTACACGCAGGAATACATGACAGTTAGTTGACTGTGTGTTAAATCTGTGTAGAGTTGGCAAGTGACCTTTTGTCTTTCATCAAAAGCACTTGACCTGCAGCAATGTGGCCTCACCAATGAAGGAGCAAAGGCTTTACTAAAGGCCCTGGAAACCAATAGAACTCTGGTCATTCTGGATATAAGAAAAAATCCGCTTGTTGGTATGTCGCATCTTCTTTAATCGATTAACGAATGGCAAAACAAAGAATTTGTTCATGTATTGACAGTTTTTAAAATATAATGTGTTTATTTTCCTAATCTTATACTTTTTTGAATCTTGTACTTTCCTTGTGTTTTTAGCAGATAATTTACTAATTAAAGTGAATTGATACTTGTAAATTGCTCTTGGCCGCCACTCTGTATAGACTTGAATCTAGATAATGAACCTGCTTCCACCAAGAGAGCTATTTCCTCCTTGTGGAACCTTTGCATTCTTGGAAAGAGCATTTCATTCATTTCTAAGTTACCGAGTAATTTTTGAATCCTTTCTGTGTTCCAGACACAGGTTTTAGGCACTAGGAATGTGGCAGTGAATCGGATATTCAAAAGTCTTGTCCTCCTTCCAGTGGAAGGGTTCAGGTAGAAATGAGTAAACAGATAAGTAGTGTACTTTTAGATAGCAGGAAGTACAAAAACACCTTAAGGTGAAGACATTGAATGGGGCAGTAGGGCTGTATTAGATTTGTCAGGGGACAGCTTCACTGGAGAAATGACATTTGAGGGGACACCCAAGTGAAAAGTGGTAAGCCATGGGAGACCTGGAGAAAGCACGTTCCAGAACCAGGAGGCTATGTGTGCAGGTACATAGGTGGCAGGGTGGGTAAAGTATTAAGGAAAAGTGCAGAGGCCGCCATAGCCAGAACACTGAGTGAAGGAGAGCATGGTATGCAGTGAGGTCATGTTGGTGGCCAAGGGCATGATCTTGTAAGGCCTTGGAAAGCCACAGTAAGGACATGAATTACTCTGTGTGAGCAGAGGGTTTTGAGGTGGGAAAGGCTTGATCTGAATAGCGTTTCAGTAAGATGACCCTGGTGTAGAGAATAGACTTGGGAATGGGCGTGGGGGATAAAGAAGGGAAATGGGGAGACCAGTCAGGAGACTGTCACTCCAGTCAGGAGTCCAAATCAGGGCTGTTTCTGGCTTAGCTTAGGGTGGAAGGTTGGAGCTGGTGAGCGGTTGAATTCAAGTTGTGTTTTGAGGGTGTAGCTAATAAGACTTGTGGATAGATCAGATATGAGGTATGAAAGAGATAGTAATAAGCAAGTCCTAGATGATTATGTGTGCAACTGGTTGGTACCACTCACTGAGAAAAGGGGGGCTGAGGAGAGGGGCAGCTTTGAGAGACTCAGGACTTTGGTTTGATGGATTAGGCACCTGTTAGGTATCTAAGCATCTGGACAGTGCCCCCAGACTCTTTGCTTTATAGCCAAAGCTATCAAAGCCACTTTAGACACAAAGTGTCTAGATTTTATCTCGGCTGCTGCCAAAATAGAAGTCATCGGGGACCATATGGGAGGAGGCATACTTTCATCTTAGGTTTTTGAGGAAGAAATTAGAATACTCAAAGGGGGAAATAGGTAAGTAACTGCATAATGTGGGTCTTATACTTAATTTTATGTGAAGAGCAGTAATTAGTTGGCTTTTGTTTTTAAATGGGCATAACCACTCATTGGGAAGCAGTTACTATAATTTCAATTTTATTTCACTTTAGATCATTCTGTGATGAAAGCAGTTATTAAAAAAGTTCTCCAGAATGGAAGGAGTGCCAAGTCAGAGGTACACGTAGTTCTTTAGGAAGAATTTTTCATTAATTGCATGTTTTTCTTTTTTTTTCCCTAATAAAACTATCAAGGCATTTTTCTGCCATCTTAAACCAAATAAGTCAAATCAAATGGCCTTCTTTTTTTGAAAAAATTGTGTGATTCTTTAATATACGGTCTCAGAAATGCAGATAGCAAACCTTTTATTAACTTAAAATATCTGAATTTCCAGTTGAGATCAAACCTCATAAATTACCTGTAACTGAAATGTGTATGTATTATTTCTCTTCCAGTACCAGTGGATCACTTCTCCATCAGTGAAGGAACCATTCAAAACTGCTAGACAGAAAAAGAGAACTATAGTTCTGGGAAGTGGTCGAAAAGGGAAAGCTACTATTAGAATCGGTAACTCTTTCTAGCCTGGCTTTTTAGCACCTACTAGAGCTTACACCCCTTATGTGTTCCAGGGTGCTAAAACTGAAATCTCTTCTCATTATACGACATCAGTGGTAACAACCAATATTGACGATGTGCAGATTAGAAAGACTGTAAATGTTCTATACAGATTATGCGAATTTATAGAATGTAGAAATAATTTTTAAAAAGAGATACTAATATTTCCATTTTTTTAGTTAAGCAACTTTATGTTTCATAGAAAATTCATTATTTTGAATATATTTCTTTGTTAAGATTTTCATTTTCTCCTTCTGTTGTCTATTAACATAATTCCATGTGGCTTAAGTATAATTTGCCACTTTTCTATTTTCACTTCATTTTAATTTTATTTTAAGTGTTTATTTATTTTTGAGAGAGCGCACACGCATGTGATCTGGGCAAGGGCAGAGAGAGGGGGACAGAGGATCTGAAGTAGGTTCTGCACTGTCAGCACAGAGCCACTGGGCTCAAATTCATGAACCCTGAGACCATGACCTGAGCCGAAGTCAAACACGTAATCCACTGAGCCACCTATGCACCCCCTTTCACTTCATTTTAAACTAAATTTAAATTCTGTATGGTTCATAGTTATACTCATAGTTATACTTTTTAATGTATTCACAAGGTTTCACTGAGTTGATTTGTCCATTTTTTTAATTACTGAAAAATTTGGGGTGCATAGCTGGCTCAGTCAGTAGAGCATATGACTCTTGATCAGGGTCATGAATTCAAGCTTCACATTGGGTATGGAACCTACTTAAAAAATAAATAAATTAGTGAAAAATATTGTAAACATTTTCATAAGTATAACTGCTTTTTTTACCACTAAAAGATACATGTTTTTGATTCTCCATTAATCAACTTGTTTGATCAACAAAATATTAAATAGGAGTTAAGAGTGTTTATTAAATCAAAAGAAAGCTTACAGTTATCTACCAATTTTTATTTTAAAATACTGATATTTTGGTAGTTAATATATACAAAAAAAGTTGAGATTTGTGATATCACACTATGTATTATTATTAAAAGTTTACGTCGTGTGTAAAACATTTATAAAAGTGTCTAAGTTGGGGGATGCCTGGGTGGCTCACTTGGTTAAGTGTCCGACTCTTGGTTTTGGCTCAGGTCATGATCTCATGGTTGTGGGATCCAGCCCTGCGTCTCACTCTGCTGAGCATGGAGCCTGCTTAAGATTCTTTTTCTCTCTCTCCATCTGCCCCTTCTCTGCTGGTGCACGCTGTCTCTCACTCTCTCTCTCTCTCTCTCTCTCTCTCTCTCTCAAAAGAAAAAAGCGTCTAAGTTGGTATTTTGATATAATATTAGAAGTAGAGCTATCTATAGGAAAAAGAAATATATCTATATGTTATATTTAGATTCCTGTAATTTTAGTACCTGGAGGTATATAACAGGACTTTGTGGAATGAGAACAAAAATTTAAAAATTTTTTCTTAGCATGATTAAACAAAGTGGAAATGTGACTGAAATTTACAAGCTCACTGAGCTGTTTTAAGAGTAATTTTATTTCTTGGGCTTTTTTCTGTATTTGCCTCAGTTATATGGAGACATAGAGGTAAGCCAAATCAGCGTCTGGCTATATAGTTAGATCCAGGTGAGTATAGGGGTTAAATAATTGTGTGAGTTGTGTCATATTCATATTGTAATTGTGTGTGCAGAAAGAAGATAGGAACTTTTATGGGATTTTTTTAATCTCCTAACAAGATAAGCGTAAATTCTTTTGGTTTTACTTAAAAATGACATTTGCATTAGTTTCTGAAAGTAAGGGGAAAGTTGTATAAACCATATACATAATGAACACTATTTGCTTGAGAGTAATTAAGTTAGACACCAAAACATAGAACATGGTGAATGGAGCTTCTGTGTATTTTAAGAGGCACGTAAATGTATCCAGAGAAAACATACAGGGGTCATGTGGTGATTACCAGTAAGCTATACTCTATGAAATATTTGCTCTGTATTACCCCTTACACTTTATTTCACATACTTTCCTGATGCTGCTAAAGTAGTATAGTGAAACAGACTTGAAGAACGAATAGAACCAACCTATATTACTTGTTTTCAGTAACATAGAAAAAAATAAATCTTTAAATGTAGGTCAATTTTAATATATGGCTTATTCTAAATAAAGTATATTAGCATGTACGTCTAGTTTTGTTACCAGATATTTCATAAGGACACTTGACTCTTCAGTATTGAAATATAGGCTAAGTCTCCATATCTTGCTCTTCTATCCAGTGGTTTATTTCTTTTGTTTTCTATATGAAAATAAATGAGTAATGAGGGTCAGCAGACTTAAAGAGGGTAACATTGACTCATCTGCCACTGACTCACAAGCTTTCAGTCCTGTTACTTTTATCATTTTCACATAGAAAAATCAATCTTAAATTGAAATTTTGTTCTAATTCAGATCCCGTTTGGCAGGAGTCACGGATCTATCAGTGTTTCTCTACCTTGGAGACTCAGATATACCAAAGCTATTCTGAGATTCAGCAAACTGAATGTTTCTGCATGATACAAGAAATGTATCATGCATGTTTCATTCTTTGGGATATATTTTTTATTTACTTTTGCATGTTTTGTACATTTCACATACTTATATTTTAGTTAAAATGGTAACTTGTTACTGGAGAGGACTTGTATTTTTAAACGTTACCAGTGTTTTTACAAAATCTTGTTCTTAATGGCTTTTGCATCATTGTCAGTTGCCTGTTTTATTCTTTTAAAAGTGTGAACATGTGATGATTGCTCTGTTGCCCTTTAGTGCATCTTGATTTTTTCTTTTAATGCCTTTGCAAACATAGGATTGGGTACAAAGAAACCTGTAAGTAATGGAAGAAAACACTCCCTTGGTAAAGACAATTATGCTCCTGAACCTCTGCCTCCTGGTGTGTCTGGTTTCCTGCCGTGGCGCACAGCAGAACGTGCAAAAAGGAGCAGGTAGGGCATCTTTAGTCCCTGTCTGTAGTCATTCACCATTCTTCATTTTGGAGCTTCTATTACGTGGGAGGTCTCTGGTGGTTTCTGTAGAGGAAGAACGATAACTCACACTTCTGCCTAATGAGTCCTTTAAGGAAGAAAAACAAAAACAAAAAAATTATAATTGGGAGTTTCAAGTTATTTCTTAAGTGTCACAACAAAGGTAACCCTGTGGGAATCCAGAGGAGATAAAATTATCTTCACTTGGGCAGATGATAAAGGTTTCATTAAAGGCAGTTGTGACTGAGCCAGTCCCTACAGTGCAAGAGTAGGAGCTTGGATTTATAGGAATAGGGAAAAAAGACATTTTAGGCATGGAGAATAGTTTAGTGCAGAATGGATGGGGAGTATGAATTAGACTTAATCTAACTCGGTCAACCGGCTTAACTCACTTCAGTGAATCAGATTTAACAAAACAAACTAGATATAACTAGTTTTAGCTGATTACTTACCTGGGGATAACTGTGCAGAATAATCTTTTGTCCTAGAAGTATAAAAGTCTCTTTACACGGGGGCACCTGGGTGGCTCAGTCAGTTGAGTGTCCGACTTCGGCTCAAGTCATGATCTCGCGGTCTGTGAGTTCGAGCCCCACGTCAGGCTCTGTGCTGACAGCTCGGAGCCTGTTTCAGATTCTGTGTCTCCCTCTCTCTGCCCCTCCCCCGCTCATGCTCTGTCTCTCTCTCTGTCAAAAATAAATAAACATTAAAAAAAATTTTTTTTATAAAGTCTCTTTACACGATTAAACTATAATTTTAGGCTTGCTGAGTAAATAGAGTAAATAGTAAATCTATAGGCCTTGCTATAGATTATTTTGGAATAACTTAACCTGGTAGTAGTCAAGAAATTGAGGATGAGCAGTTGCTTAAGAAAACGAAGAGTTGATTTTCAATAAGGCTTGAAGTAGGTGCTGTGTAAATTAACCGTGCAGTAGCTCATGTTAAGTTGATGAATATAATCTCCGCTGGGCAAGTGACTGCTGTACCTTTTCACAAATGGTGATGTGAATTATTGTTGTGTAAACTATAGTTCTGAGTCCCCAGTCTTGCACTTTAGTTTTATAGCTTTGTGGTTTCATATCTTCTTCTCATGATACTTAGTCATCTCGAGTCCATTCTGATCACAAGGAGTTGTCAACTGGAGAATGATTATCAGTTAAAGAAGTTAGATTGGAAATCTCAACCATCCTGAACATAGGAAGCGGAGACACCTCTCAGCGGTTCAGAGAGTTACCACAAGGCAGTCTGCTAAATTCTGTTCAATTTTCTCCATAGCGGAGCCTCCCAGGTCCTTATTTTGAACTTACTCATGTTTATACACAATTCGTATGTATTCTTAAGTATTATTGTACATAATACAAGTTTTGTTAACTGAGGTTAACTGGTGATGTATTCACATCAAAGTATAACTGAACTTGTTGGTATCTCTTCAGGGGTTTTCCGTTAATCAAAACTCGTGACGTGTATAATCATTTGCAGGTATGTAGTTCTCATATTTACAGTACGTAGAAGGTTGAAGTGGGAAAGGTGGGAGGACGTTCTCTTTGCTTTTCAAACTAAACAGGAACGCCTGGGTGACTCAGTCGGTTGAGCGTCCAACTCTTGATTTCGGGTCAGGTCACGATCCCAGGGGTCGTGGGATCCAAGCTGAGCGTGGAGCCTACTTGAGATTCTGTCTCTCTCTCTCTCTCTCTCTCTCTCTCCCTCCCTCCCTCCCTCTCCCTCCTCCTCCCTCCCTCCCTCCCTCGGGCTCTCTCCCCTGTCTGTCTGTCTGTCTCTCTCTCTCTCTCTCTCAAAAAATGAAAAAATAAACTGAACAGAACCTTACAGGGAACATCTCCCCCCTTGAAATAAATCCATTTGAAACTTGTCAGGGCGCTCTTCCAGTGACACTGTGTAGTTGTGTGGACGTGGCACATGCTGGGGCCCTTGTGGTTTCATCTGTAAACAGAGAAGCCATTCTCCAGTTCACGAGTCACCTGTTACTCAGTGAAACAAATTTGACATTCCTGACCCCACATGTGGAGTTATCATTTTCAGGAATGTCCTTCTGTTTTCAAGAAATGTTGTTGGGGGGCTGTATGTAGAAGTTCCAGATCCTGAAGGCAAAATAAAGAGGCCAGTCCCAAAGCTTCCACTCTCTCAGAGCACTTCTCCCTCTCCCACCCACACCACACACATCCCCTATCCTACTGTCTCCTGGTCTTAAAACCAGCCGATCCTCTCAGAGTGTCAGGTTCTCCTTCCCCTTGTCCTGGGAGACTGCGTCGTTGCTCTGAATAAGGTAACACTGTTGTGACTGAGAGAAGAGCGCCCTGGGTGTGAGCCCTGCACCCCGCATGCCCAGAAGAAGGGGCACACACCTCTTCCTACTGTTGGGATTTTCCTGCCCTGTGGGGTTTGCTACCTGTGGTCGTAATGGGACCCTAGTGTTGTGTCTTCTGTGCAGTTACGGAATCCCAGTGTGCCTCTTTTTAATTTGTAGACTTTTTATGGGGTGTGACCAGGTCATTTTTCTAATGTTTGGAAACATCATATTCAACTGCATTCCAGTGGCAGTGAAATTTTACAGGAGAACTACATTCCTTTTACCCTGGTTTTGGCTTGAGGTGGCTTAAGGATGATAAAATGAAGTTTTTGATGGGTCAGTTTTAGTTGTGTATGTGTAAGTGATTTATTTTTTAAAATTTTCGTGTTTAGCATTCACTAGATATGTTGACTTTCAAATTATTCTTCTAATTCTTTATCTGTCCCCCTACTGATGGATTTTCCTCCAAAACTACATTTTGTTTTAGACTTTTGTGCCTAATGGTGGAAAATAAATTTCTTGTCTGCAGTATAAAGTTGATCTGAGAAAAATGTTTACCCTGGCTCCTCACTTGGCTTATGTGAGAGAAATTTTATAAAATAATATGGGTGGGGCGCCTGGGTGGCGCAGTCGGTTAAGCGTCCGACTTCAGCCAGGTCACGATCTCACGGTCCGTGAGTTCGAGCCCCGCGTCGGGCTCTGGGCTGATGGCTCAGAGCCTGGAGCTTGCTTCCGATTCTGTGTCTCCCTCTCTCTCTGCCCCTCCCCCGTTCATGCTCTGTCTCTCTCTGTCCCAAAAATAAATAAACGTTGAAAAAAAAAAAATTAAAAAAAAAAAAAAAAATAATAAAATAAAATAATATGGGTGATTTCAAATATTAATCTTAACAACAGAATTCTGTACAGTAACAGCAAAAATAAGTTACTGTTATTTTGTCATTGCTTGTTTTTGACTAAGGAGCAGTGGAAGACATTTATAAATAATGACACCTCAGATCACTTCTGTTAAATGTTCTGTAATATCACTCTCTGGCTTTTGTTATCTCTTCTACAACCCTGTCTCCTTTCTCTAAGCAATCGAATTTTCCTGTGACTGTGACAGTAGAGAGTCCTTCTTCCTCAGAAATTGAAGAGGTCGAAGATTCTTCTGAAAGTGTTCAAGAAGAGCCTGAGAAAACCAGTTTAAAGCAAGAAGCATTACAGGTACAATGTTATCACTTTAGAGATACACAGATTATTTTTTAAACTGTAGTGGTTATCTGGCGGAAGCCTGATTACAGCACTGGCTAAGCTCACACATGGATTCTGTCTTCCCCTCAGTGGTTCCTTAGCTTAGACCGGGGCGAAAGGTAGACGTTTGAATTCTAAGAAATGAAAATCAAAACATGTCATCAGTAATATATATTTTCCTTTCCTTAGAACCGTAGACTATTAGATGTAGAGAGAACCTTAATGATCGTCAGATAAACTCAAGGAAACAGACTTCTGAATGAGTGTAGTCAGCTGATTTGGTATTCTTATTTTACAGATCAGGAAATTGGAGGTCCTCGCTGAACTCTTCTTTTTCTAAGAGGAAAATATGACCTCATTTTAACAAAAAAAAAGTTGAAAAAACGATTTGGATGTTGACAGTCCCCCTTCCCAAATTAAAAAACTCAAGAAGCTATATTGTATTGCCTAATAAACCTGACCTCTAACGTCATTTGATATTTCTGTTTGGACAGAAAAGAAAAATTGATTTTTATAGCAAATTAGCTCCTCAAAATACCATAGTTATTTTATTTCAATTTTAATGCAGAGCTGACATTTGTAGTAAATAAGGGAAACACCGTTTGGGAGGGACCTTGTCTTTTTTTGTGCTATAAAGTCCACATTTAACTTTTAAAAATGATTTAGTATGGTTTTCTTTTACTGTCAAACTTGACAGATTTAAAACTAGTTATCTCATTATTGTAGGACTGTGGAAATTACTATTTGATTTTTTTTTAAAAAAGAAAGCCAGATTTTTATTTTCTTAATTAAAATTAATGACAATAATGGAGAGAAATTAAGATAAGTTCTTGGAAAATGATGAAGTGTTAGAGTGGGAGGAATGTGTAGTTGATGTAGAATTATCCACTTCCGGGTGCCTGGGTGGCTCAGTTGGTTAAGCGTCCGTCCAACTCTTGATTTTGGCTCAGGTCTTGATTTTGGCTCAGGTCATGATCTTGTGGTTTGTGAGATCAGGTTCCCCATCAGGATCTGTGCTGACAGGGCAGAGCCTGCTTGAGATTCTCCCTCCCCATCTCTGCTCCACTCACTTGCACACTCGTACATGCGTGCACACATTCTCTCTCTAAGTAAACTTAAAACAATTACCCCTTTCATCTTATAAATGAGCAATTTGTAGCGATTAAGTACTTTGTTACTAAGTTGCAGAGTGGCAACAAGACCCTGGACTATCTAATTTGCATTCATGGTCATTTTAGATACGGGTTCCTTTCCTGCATGGAGAGACTAGGGAGATTGTACTTGCAAAAGGGACTCTAGGCATTGGGGAAGACCAAGAGAGTTAGGAACTGTAACTAGGGAACAGCTGATTCAAGATGTGTTGAGGATCCTTTTGGCTCTTCTCCATTTTGACAAGACACAAAAATGATGGGGGGCACCTGGGTGGCTCAGTCCCTTAAGCATCCGATTTCGGCTCAGGTCATAATCTCACAGCTTGTGGGTTCGAGCCCCGCATCGGGCTGTGTGCTGACAGCTCAGAGCCTGGAGCCTGCTTCGGATTCCGTGTCTCCCTCTCTCTCTGACCCTGCCCCGTTCATGTTCTCTCTCTGTCTCAAAAATAAATAAACACTAAAAAGTTAGAAAAAATGATGGTATTAAAATTTTTAAGACCGTAGCCGCAACAATTAAGAGATTTCAACATTTTTTGCAAAGACAGAAGACAAGTAGAAGAGTGTGAAGCCAGAAACTAGAGGAAAACCACAACCTGGAATATGCACAGAGATGTGCTGCAGCTGAGGGGGAACCTGTCCCCCAGGCAGAGATAGCTCCAAGCCCCAGGTGTGCATGTGGGAGAGAGGGTGACGTTAGTTAGAAATGTGACTGAAACGAGAGCATGTGGAAAGTTCATAATTGGGAGAGTGAACTCTCGATCCCACCTTCATTCTCCTAAAATGAGACAATTTTACTTTAAAAAGAACTGGGAGAACTGGGGCTCCTAGTATGTAGTTTTGCCTCTTCACACCTAAGAGAAGCCAGTCCATCACGAGCTTCCAGGGAGCCTTCTTCTCCCTTAAGAGTTAGAAGTTAAATTATGTGTGGGGCGCCTGGGTGGCTCGGTCGGTTAATTGTCCAACTATTGATTTCGACTCAGGTCGTGATCCCACAGTTCAGGAAACTGAGCCCCACAGCAGGCTCTGTGCTGGCAGTGCGGAGCCTGCTTGGGATTCTCTCTCTCCCTCTGTCTCAGCCCCTCCTGTATTTGCGTGCTCACACACCAGTTCACGCTCTCTCAAAATAAATAAATAAATAAACATTAAAAAAAATAAATTATGTGTATTCATAAAGCAATAAAATTTAACGAGCCACAGCCCCTGGCAACAGTGTGGATGCATTTTTAAAAACAGTGTTGACTGGAGGACTGTATATATTGTGAATTCAGGAGGTGGCACAACCAGAGCGTATTTTTAGTGATGCGTGCATGTAAGGGATGCGGGTGGTCTTTAACTCTGGGAGGAGGGAAGGAGCTTGTTACGGCAAAAGGATATGGGGATTTTTGAGATGCTGACAAGCTGTATATACAGGCTTGAGTGCTAGTTATGTAAGTAAGTGTTCTCTTTATTTGTGACACTGACAGTTTTATTCTTTGCACTTTTTAGTATGATATCACATATTACAATGAACCTGTCTTCATTTTATAGATAAGGAAATTGAGACTTAGAGTTACTAGCTTGTCAAAGGTTATATAGCCAAGGGGTGGGTCAGGTTTTAGCCACAGAGATTCTGAATGGTTTTGGTTTTTTTTGTTTGTTCGTTTGTTGTTGTTGTTTTTTGTTTTTGTTTTTAGAGAGAGCACATGTGGACTCAAGCAGGGGAGGAACAGAGAGAGAGAAAGAGAATCCCAAGCAGGCTCCATGCCAGATTGAAGCCCAATTTGGGGCTCAATCTCATGACCGTGTGATCATGACCTGAGCCAAAATCGAGAGTCAGACACCTAACCAGCTGAGCCACCTAGTAATCTAAAAGAGAAATTTGATTACTAATTATAAGCAAAGCAGTACATACTGAGGGAGATGGCAAGTTTTCACCTATCCAATTAGAGAAAAACCTTCTGCCTTTCGCACACATGTATCTTGGAGTGGCACGGGTTTTCCTTATTCAGCAATTACTTATTGTGTGCTTTGTGCTAGACACATGTGCTGGGATAAAACACCCCTGCCCCTAAATTTCTTGCACTTTAAAGTGAAGAAGCAAGCCACCAGTTACAGTAGAAGTTAGTATACCAGGTGACACATTGCTGAAAGCAGTCTAAAATGTTAGGAGTCTTTTGGAAAGCAGTTTGGAAATCAGTATAGCAGAACGTTAAAAATGTTCATTTGCTTTGATCTCAAACTCATTCTTACTGATTTATTGCAAGAAAATTATTCTTACATGTGAGGGAAAGGCTTCATGCCTAAAAATAGGTATTTTGTTTTATAATATTGAAAAGTTGGAAAGAATTTAAATGTAAAGGAATGATTACATGAACCGAGAAACCTGCTCAGTGGAATATTTTGTAGAGCATTAAAAAAAATCAAGGTTATGAATCCCCTGATTATATAAAAATGATTGATTCAATGTTAAATGGAAAAAAAAAGTTGAACATAAAATTATTAATACAGTATGATGGGAGCTTTGTTCCAGAAAAAATCAGACGAGCCAATGAATAGAAGGGGAAGGAGAGCAGATGAAGGAAAATTTCTCCAAAACCTGATTATTAGTCTTATTTAAGTAACAGAATGTCAAGCAATTTTACTTTCTAATTTTTTGGTTCCATATTTTTTTTAAGGAGCATGAATTCCTTTGTAAGAGGAAGGTACACTTTTTCATGAAAATTTAACATTATGTCCTAATTCCCTCCACTAGGGGGAGAAACTATTTCATGTAATTACATGATATACTCTATATTTAGAGCTAGCTGAGAAGGGAGTATTTCAGTCTACTTTCTCTAACTGTGGCGCTAGTTTCTTGTTTGCTTATTTGTTTAGAATTTCTGTGAAATAAGTTTTAAATATTAAAACCATTATATAAGTAAGTGGAGGAATTCTGCAGTGTTTTTGCTTCATCCCTATTAAAGAATTTGAAGTTCAGCTATTTTTTATTTTTTAAACCTATGTTCTGAATATAAAAATGTATGTTCATTGAGCAAAATTTTTTAAATGATGAAAAATTTATTGAAGAAAATAAAAGCCATCTCTGCAAGTACACCCATCTAATCTACCCTTTTGTCTTAAAAAGGTATCAAAAATAGGGGTGCCTGGGTGGCTCAGTCGGTTGAGCATCCAACTCTTGATTTTGGCTCAGGTCATGATCTCACGGTCTGTCGGTTGAAGCCCCGCATTGGGCTATCTGCTGTTAGCACAGAGCCCACTTCAGATCCTCTGTCTCCCTCACTCTCTGCCCCTCTCCCCCCAAAAATAAATAAACATTTAAAATAAATAAATAAATAAATAAATAAATAAATAAAGCTGAAATCAAGATGTCAGTCATACATCAGATAGACCCCAGTCACTTTTTTTTTTTTAATTTTTTTTTTTCAACGTTTATTTTTTTTATTTTTGGGACAGAGAGAGACAGAGCATGAATGGGGGAGGGGCAGAGAGAGAGGGAGACACAGAATCGGAAACAGGCTCCAGGCTCCGAGCCATCAGCCCAGAGCCTGACGCGGGGCTCGAACTCACGGACCGCGAGATCGTGACCTGGCTGAAGTCGGATGCTTAACCGACTGCGCCACCCAGGCGCCCCCCCAGTCACTTTTAATTAGCCACCTGATTAGGTCACATCCACCAAAAGTAATCTCTTAATATCAATTAAAGATCAACTGATTTGAGGAACCTTAATTCCATTTGCAAAATCACTTTGCTGCAGCACCTAGGTTAGCATTTGATTGACTAACTGGGAGGATTGTGTAGTTCAGCAGATAGGAAGCTGAGGGGCATAGAATTCTGCCAACCACAAGTAGTGTCCCTCAACGCAAGGACCTGACTGTTTTGTTCCTGGAAACCAAAAGGGAGTTTACCAAGTGCATTCTATCTTATTGACACTAGCGAATGGGAAGATCACCACCTCTGAACAGGCATGGCACCCAGCCTCCTCAATTCATAACGTGGCTCTATAGCATAATTAGTGACGTGATCTGAGGTGTCCTACGCTACTTGTCTCTGTCTCGGTGTTTTTTTTTTTTTTTTTTTTTTTTCAATGTTTATTTATTTTTGGGACAGAGAGAGACAGAGCATGAACGGGGTAGGGGCAGAGAGAGAGGGAGACACAGAATCGGAAACAGGCTCCAGGCTCTGAGCCATCAGCCCAGAGCCTGACGCGGGGCTCGAACTCCCGGACCGCGAGATCGTGACCTGGCTGAAGTCGGACGCTTAACCGACTGCGCCACCCAGGCGCCCCTGTCTCGGTGTTTTTGAAGTGTTTACTTTTTTTTTTAATTTTTTAAATGTTTGTTTATTTTTGAGAGAGAGACAGAGGACGAGTGGGGGAGGAGCAGAGTGAGAGGGAGACAGGAATCTGAAGCAGGCTTCAGGCTCCATGCTGTCAGCAGAGAGCCCAACGTGGGGCTCGAACTCACAAACCGTGAGATCATGACCTGTGCTGAAGTCAGACGCTTAACTGAGCCACCCAGGTGTCCCCAAAGTGTTTACTTTTTAAAAAATGCATTTGAATCTGCCATTACATAATTCAGGTGGGTTAACCATGTTACTGAGGTTTTCTCTTATAAAGGAACCCATAAATAAAAGTAGAATTTTCCTTTCTTCACCTTAGCTTTTTATATATGACTTACTATAGTATACACATATGCCTTTTATGGTGAACTGCCACAAATTTATTTGGAAAGCGTGGGACTCAAGTAGAGTCTTTTTTAATGATTATTATTTTGAGAGAGAGAGTGAGTCGAGTAGAGGCAGAGAGAGAGAGGGAGAGAGAATCCCGAGCAGGCGCCACACTGTCAGCACAGCCCAGCCCAGCACGGGGCTCCATCTCATGAACCGTGAGATCATGACCTGAGCCGAAATCAAGAGTTGGACACTTAACCGACTGAGCCACCCAGGTGCCCCTCAAGTAAATTTTTAATAGCTAATTTGATATATTTTGGTAATTAATTTCACTAGCATGGGATGATATCATAAGTAATAGACTATAATCCTAACGTCTTGAGTTCACTTCTGGCTCTGCGCCTAAATCCTTGTTGAGACCTATAACTGGAAAGGCTTTTGGATCTCATACTCTGAATCGTTTATAATATTTACTCTATTTCTTCTCACTAGGAAAAACTGGAGGGGTGCCTAAAGCAGTTAAAGGAGGAAAGAGTAATAAGACTGAAGGCCGATAAACGAGTCAGTGAGGTAAACAAGTGTTTTCTCATACTTTTGAGAGTGTTTTTGTTTTATTTTGATTTGATTTTAAGCCATGCACATGCAGTTTTTAAACTTTAAAACTGTAATATGTTGCAAACTGTTGTACCGTATGAATCTTTGTATTATATTTAGTGGTTATATGATCTCTATTCCAGAAAACATGTTTTTAAAATGGAAAAATCTTAGGGTTTGTTTGTTTTTCTTTTTTCTTTTTTTGGTGTGTGTGTACTTTTGTGTGACCTTAGCTTATTTTCTGCTCCTGATGCTTCAATTAAAGCACTTATGCATATACTGTATTTACAGTAACATAGAAGACATGATGAGACTTTACTATCAGTGAATTAGAAAAGTGAATAATTTAAATAAGTATAACATATTGGAAAACTGCTAAGAATGCAATGAAAGATAAAAATATATATTCTGAGAATTACATTAGCCTAATGTTCATGGAAGCAGGGCATAAGCTAAAAAGTTGTATGTAAATATATTTTATTATCATAAGGTGAGTTTAGGGAGGAATTTTTGCAAGTGCATACGTTGGATTGAAAGACATTTACTCATTCAGTAAATGTTGAGCACCTGTTAAGGTAAAAGGTGAATCATGAACAAAAGGGCCTTTCTGAGAAATACTAGAGTTAGGCTCATACATGGTTTTAGATGAATAGATATTGAGGGAGCAGGGATGTCCAAAGGAAGAAACATCGTCAAGAAGCCAAGGAGAATATTGGTCATCGTACAGTTAATAAGTTGGGTATGATTTAGGACTTTTAAACCCAGGCATTTAATATCTTTCCCAGTAAAGTTAATCCTTAACGTCCAGCAAAGTTGGAATATGCTTTGCTCAAGTCAGACTATATTTCACTTTCTAATTTAAAGAGAACCGTTAAGCAACTAATTTTCTAATGTAAAATGAGGGTCTGTTATGAATATAACCAGTTAGAAAAGTGATCTTTTCGAAGATCATTAATAAAACAGAACTTTGGTTTATTTATATACCATCTAAGTGTTATATAGGAAACTTTGTTGGATGTCTCTGGACTTTATTATCTGATGTAGTCTCTGTCTTTACTGGTGGAAAGTTAGGTTAATTACAAATTAATTATGTTTGAAATGTTTAACTCTTTTCTTTTGATGACAGTGAGAGAAAATCACGTCAGGCATTTTCATTCTTCTTTTATAGCTGGAACATGAAAATGCTCAGTTAAGAAATATAAATTGCTCTTTGTCTGAAGCCCTTCATGCACAGTCATTGACAAACATGATCCTGGATGACGAAGGTGTTTTGGGCAGCATTGAGAATTCTTTTCAGAAGTTCCATGCTTTCTTGGATCTCCTTAAAGATGCTGGGTTAGTTCATTTCTTTCGCATCATTCTCTTTGCAGCTGTAACAGTGGTTTGCTGAAGAACATGAGCCATTTTCATTGCTTCTATAGTTTTACTTAGGGTGTAACTATAATATAGAGGGTTGTTGTTGTTGTTGTTGTTGTTTTAATGAGGAATTACATGTTAAAAGAAATGCAAAATAGTAAACTTGCTTCAGTAGAGGAGAAAGCCCAGTATGAAGGAGTAACCTATAAATAATTTGTAAGTATAGTCTTGGGTAAAGACTAAATTGAAGGTAATTTTACTTGAAAATATTCCAGAATGCATTGGAATTTCCCTCCATGTTATTCATTTTCCTTGTAAAATACGTTTGAATTAAAGCAATTTTTGTCCTACATATAATAATTATCATTAATCCGCAGGGCAGATATAGATCAGTCGTTTTCAACCAGGAACGATTTTGCTAACAGAAGTTGTTGAAAGAGAGAATTGGAGATTGAAATTGATGGAGTGATGTTTTGTAGGTGAAGGGGTTGGTGTCGGGAAGGAAGGAAAAAACACGTGTTTGGAGGAGAGGTAGTAAAGAAGTGGGGGAGAGGTGAGGGGCGATGCACTAGGTGCATGCTAGAAGCTGAAGCGTTGCAGTGGAGCAGTAAATCAGGTGGTGGGCCAGACGTTGGGGGAAGAAGGAGTGCTTCAAGGATTGCATGATCTATTGTGGTCCCAGAGCATGAGTCTGGAAGGGCTGAGAATTTGGGAGAGAATAGGGGCTTGTATCTGGAGTAGGATATTGGCTTTTAAGATTTTAGAAGTATTTCATGAGTGGGGCGCCTGGGTGGCTCAGTTGGTTAAGCATCCGCCTTTGGCTCAGGTCATGATCTCACAGTTCATGAGTTTGAGCTTCCCATCAGAGCCTGCTTCAGTTCCTCTGCCTCTCTTCTCTCTCGCTGCTCCTCCCCAGCTTGCACCTCTGTCTCTTTCAAAAATAAATTGAAGGAGAGAGATACACAGCATGAGCAGGAGAGGGGCAGAGAGAGAGTGGAAGACACAGAATCCAAAGCAGGCTCCGGGCTCTGAGCTGTCAGCACAGACCTTGACATGGGGCTCGAAGTCACAAACTGCGAGACCATGACCTCAGCTGAAGTTGGATGCTCTACTGACTGAGCCACCGAGGCACCCTGAAAAAAAATTTTTAAGAAGTATTTCATGGTTCTAGGTATGGGGAAATCTAAGCGGCTCATACACAATTATAACAATCTTTGCTTTTTTCTCCTTTCCTCCTTTTGTCCAGGCTTGGTCAGCTTGCCACAATGGCTGGTATAGATCAGTCAGATTTTCATTTGCTGGGTCGTCCCCAGATGAATTCTACTATTAGTACCCTGCCTAGAGAAGAAAAGAAGGCACTTGAAGATGAAAAACCAGAATCAAAGCAGAACTCCATAGGACAGATGCAGAACATCCAAGTGAGTGGACAGAACAGAATTTAATGATCCTAAGAGTGATGAGCAAAAGGGAATTACAGAGTCAGAGAGAAAATGATGACGATCTGTCTCTAATAATTCACATGCCTGGGAGCCTCTTTGGGGTCCTTTCCCAATCTGAAATTAGTAAGTTTGTGCCCATTTCATATTGTCATATAGTTGTAAATGAGAAAATTGGGAGGCCTTTTGAAAATTTATGATGTAAAGCAAACTATTCTCAGTGAAGAAAGAAATGAAACATTAGAGAAAATATTCCAAATTTTAAATTGTGTAAATGTCTATTCTATTCATATTTCATCTAGGTTTCTATTTGTATGCAGTCAGCTTACAATGAAGGAACTCTAATGAAGGTACAAGTACTGATACAAATAATTTTCTTAAATAAGTAATCCAGACATAACTAATAGACTAGGTATTAGAGTTAACCTCCCAGTTATGGGAATGAGAGAGGGGAACCCATCTGCTTTCCCTCTGGCCTTCCCTTCCCTTTATCTCCCATATCGGCCAACCTCAGACAGTCTTGGGACCTGATAACTTGAGAACATAGTCTTATCACAGATTGGATACTGCTTACATGTTCCTGGAGGATAGAGAAGAAATTAATTTTCTTAGGGAGTAAGGCTTTATTATTTTTTTTAATGTTTGTTTATTTTTGAGACAGAGACAGACAGACAGACAGACAGTACAAGCCGGGGAGGAGCAGAGAGAGAGAGGGAGATACAGAATCAGAAGCAGACTCCAGGCTCAGCTGTCAGCACAGAGCCCGACGCCAGGCTTGAACCCACGAACCATGAGATCATGACCTGAGCTGAAGTCGGACACTTAACCAGCTGAGCCACCCAGGCTCCCCTGTGGCTTTATTATTTTTAATGAGGGAAAGGGAAGTGGGTAATAATTACCCCAAACCACAAAGTCTGAAAATGTAGTAGATGTTGCCTTGGATATAGCTAAGTTAAGTTAGGAATCACCTGGCAAGATACAATTAGAAAAAAAACGGATCTAAAATCTTCTAATTAATCAATTGACTGTCTTAATAATAAGATCACAGAGTAACATTAACGTCATGGACTCTACTTTTTAATGGTTGGCTTTTTCATCACTGAATTTTTGTTTTGTCTTCTTTTGTTTTCCCTCCAGTTTCAGAAAATTACAAGTGATGCCAGAATTCCTTTGCCTCTCGACTCCTTCCATGTCCCTGTCTCCACGCAGGAGCCCTTAGAAACTTCGAGAGACAACCTGGGAGCCCCAGTCAGTGAGCAGTGGCAGGAGTCTTTCAAAGAATTCATTGCTAGAACATGTTCTCCGTCAGCAGATGTGATATCTGGCACTGGAAGCCAAAGAAAAGACGACGAATTATCTAGAAATAGCAGATCTTCTTCAGAGAAATTGACCAAAACAGGTGAATATACCAAAAAACACTCTGCTAAAAAACAGTCCAGAAACGACCTGCATTCCTGCTCTGACTCACCTGTAAATCAGAAAAGTCACAGAATTGGGCAGAATGGTTCTTTGGTTAACGAACCAATTAAAAGTGAGTCTTTGAAAAACCCCATTTCTGTCAAGAAAGAAAGTAAAATCGTGACTCTTTCATCGAAGAGAGCTAAAAGTAAACTCCATCTGTTAGAACACTCTGAAAGTGATACTCTTGGATCTGATTTTGAAATTCAAGAAAGCATCCATACTGTATCACACCTGACATAGTTCTAAATCTTTTGAAATTATGTTTTGCGTCCAAATTTTAATAAATTTCTTATATTTTCATTGTGGCATATGGTGTCTTAAAATACACTACTGGAAGCCATTAGAGAAAGATTCATCTAGTCTTTTTATTGTAATGAAACTTTTGGTGTATGTTTTTGACATTCTACACCATTCATTCACCAGGTATGTCCTGAGGGCCTAACATGTGCTATACCATCCTGGGTGCTGTTGCTTTCAGCAGTGAACAAAACAAAACCTGTACCTTCATGGAACTAATATTCTGTGGAGGGAGGAAAAAATAAATGAAGCAGGGCAAAGCACTAGAAAGGGATGAGGTAATAAGTGGGATAGTTTTAACATTTGGTCAAATGTGGAAATACTAGCAATCCCTTGGCCAGAAGTCAGTGGTGTGTCCTAAATCATAATAACCAAAATGGCAAATATTGACCAAGGTTCTTAGCCGTATTTACAGATTATAGCAACCATATAAATAGAAAGTAGGGCACCATTTTATGGGTGAGGAGTCGGATAAGGTGAGTTGCCCAAAATTACAGAGCTTTAAGTAAGTGGTTGAGCTGGGATTTGAACCAGAACCTGTGCTCTTAATCTCTTTGTTGTCCTGTTACCTTGTTAAGAGAGGAAGGGCTTGAGGAGGCCATGGAGAGAAAAGCCAGCAAGCACTGGAAGAGCAGAGTGGGACTGTCAGAAAGTACAGCCGCCCCTCCACCATCTGGGTTGGGATTTAAAAAAAATTTTTTTTTTTAACGTTTATTTATTTTTGAGACAGAGACAGAGCATGAACGGGGTCACAGAGAGAGGGAGACACAGAATCTGAAACAGGCTCCAGGCTCTGAGCTGTCAGCACAGAGCCCGACGCGGGGCTCGAACCCACGTACCGTGAGATCATGACCTGAGCTGAAGTCGGACGCTTAACCGACCGAGCCACCCAGGCGCCCCTGGGTTGGGATTTTAAAGGCAGAATATGTGGGGCACCCGGGTGGCTCAGTAGGTTAAGTGTACCACTTGGGCTCAGGTCATGATCTTGCAGTCTGTGAGTTCGAGCCCCACGTCGGGCTCTGTGCTGACAGCTCAGAGCCTGGAGCCTGCTTCCGATTCTGTGTCTCCCTCTCTCTCTGCCCTTCCCCCACTCATGCTCTGTCTCTCTTGCTTTCAAAAATAAATAGGAGAAAAAAAGAATTTTTTTTTTAATAAATAAATAAATAAAGGCAGAGTATGTAAGGGTAACTGAGCACACGCCTCTGGACTAAATTCTGCCTCCCAGGTAAAACATGCATAGATAAGTCTTGAGTTCAACCAGACTGTGACTTGAGAGGTAAGATCAGAGAAAAGCTGGGGTATCAGGTGTCTTCTAGAAGGTCCTGCCTGATTGATACCCAGAGGACTACTACAGTCCTACTGAGTTCATGAATCATGGAGTGAGTGCTATTGGAAGAAAACAATAAAGAGTTGTAGTCTTGGGCCTTAACTAACAGGAGAATGAAAGTAGTAGTAGACACACAAGAAGAGGACCTGTGACGGGAATGTAGCCCATGTTTGGGGAAGAAGAGAGAACTGGAAGGGTCATCTAAAGAGGTGATAACTAAGCTAAGTCTTGAAGGATTAGTTGGAAACTGGTGAATAAGGTGAGGAAGGGAAAGGATACTCAAGGTGGAGGGAACAGCATAAGCAGAAGTGTAGAACCAGGAGCGTGAGAGTGGTATGTTAGGGGGACGCCAGATAAAGATCTCAGAGTTAGAGTTAGTGGAATTGGAATGTCATCAGGCAGTGGCAGCAAGGAGATCGCCTGCAGCCTTGCAAGCCATGTTGCATGGAGCTGGTTCTTTTTTCTCAGGAAATAGTGAGCTAGTAAAAGGGTTGAAGAATGGGGATGCCTGGGTGGCTCAGTCAGTTAAGCATCTGACTTTGGCTCAAGTCATGATCTCACAGTTCATGAATTCGAGCCCTACATCAGGCTCACTGCTTTCAGCACAGAGCCCACTTCAGATCCTCTGTCCTCCTCTGTCTATGCCCCTCTCCCATTTACTCTCTCTGTCTCAAAAATGAATAAAATATTTTTTAAAAACTTAAAAGTGTTGAAAAATGGAAATGACACATTGAGGGTTGCATGTTTAGATCATGGATGTTCTTTATGGAACCATCAGTTTGAAGAAGCATGGAGATCAGAGATGATGCCACACTCTTCTGGGGAGCATTATGTTTTTATTTTTAAATAAAAATTAAAGGGCCCCTGGGTGGCTCAGTCAGTTGAGTGTCCAACTTCAGCTCCGGTCACAATTTCGCGGTTGGTGGTTTCGAGTCCTGCGTCAGGCTCTGAGCTGTCAGCACAGAAGCCTACTTTGGATTCTGTGTCTCCCTCTCTGTCTGCCCCTCCCCCACTCGTGTACTGTCTCACTCTGTCTCTCAAAAATAAATAAATGTAAAAAAAATTTTTTTAATAAAAATTAAAAACTTCCTTGTCTTTACTAAAAGGGTTCCATGGACAAAAGTAAGGTCAATTCTGGCTTTAAATAAAGTTAAGCAGGTTTCTTTACTATATGATTTCTTGGGACTTGTGCAGGCTAATGGTCATTCTGGATTTCCAAGACAGGCATAGGGTACACAGCCCTTTTCAAACATATTTGGTTATAGAATCCATTTTTAAAAGGTGTGTCTAATGGGGCACCTGGGTGGCTCAGTCAGTTAAGCGTCTGACTCTTGATTTTGGCTCAGGTCATGATCTCATGGTTTGCGAGATTGAGGTCTGCACTGACAGCACGGAGCCTACTTGGGATTCTCTCTTTCTCTCCCTGTTGCTGCCCCTCCCCTCCCCACCCCCCCACCCCCAAATAAGTAAGCTTTAAAAAAAAAAAGAAAAAAAGAGCATCTAACAACCAATTCTACCAAACACCAGTTTGGGAACTTCTGAATTAGGCGATAGCAAATGGAAAAATGGTCTGAAATAAGATAATCTATGAAGGGAGGAAATAAATTGGAATTTTACTTAGGAAATAAAACAAGCAAGACTCGGTTGTGGGAGGTAACAAAGAAGTAGGAGGCAGAGGCCAGACTCCCATTTGTGTGACTGAGGTTGGGTGGTGGTGTCATTGAGGTTGGAAATAGGGGGTGAAGAACTGTACTGGGGAGAAGACTTTAGATTTGGATGTGTTCGGTTTTGAAGCACCTGCAGAATTCAGGGGGTGACCGGTAGATAACTGGACATGCATGTGAAGACACGGAAAGAGACACATTTGGGTGTTGTCAGCACATACGAGCAATAGTTAAAATCACGAGAATGGTTGAGGTCACACAGAACTGTGAGGACCGTCAGAAGTTTAAGTCCTAAGCAAAGACAGGATTTGGAGGACAGCGATCATCCTGTTTCGAGAAGGAGGAAGTAGGTAACAGTGTCACGCTGCAGGCAGTGTTAAGTGTCCACTGGATTTGGTGGCTAGGGCCCTGGTGACTTTAGCGAGAGCAATTCAGGGAAGTGGTAGGTGAAGCCAGATTAGACACGTTGAGGGGACAGGGCTGCCCTGAGGGGACAGTGAAGAGTGGGTATGAGCCCCTCCTCGAAGGAGTTTGGATGAGAAGAGGAGGCAATGAGCTGAAAAAGAATTTTTTTAGAATGAGAGTGACTTAATTGTTTATAGGTTGAAAGGAAGGAACCGAAGAAAGGAGCTACTGAAGATGCCCAGTGAGCGGCTCACCTGTACCTCGGGACCCCAGGAGGCGGGAGCGTGAGATGCGTTAATGCTCGTAGGACTGGAAGAAAGAGATGTGAGCAGGTGGGGCTGTAGATCGCTTGAATGCTCGAATTTGCGGTGTCTCGCCTATATGCATACAGTGAAAATGATGATGTAGAGAATTGGGAACACATGGACATACGGTGAGAAAACGGATACAGTTAATACTGCAAAATACAGAAGAATAACTTGTACGCTTCAAGTGAGATAAATTCTGGCAGTTTTGGGGAATAGAGCATTGGGAGGAGGTAGAAGTTAAATGAGTTTATACTGATAGCCTCAGTTTTCTTTTACCACACATTTTTAAAAGACATACGTGCCGGGGCACCTGGGTGGCTCAGTCGGTTGAGTGTCCAACTCTTGACTTTGGCTCAGGCCATGATCTCACGTTTTGTGAGACCAAGCCCCTCATCCAGCTCCTTGTTGACAGTGCAGAGCCTGCTTGGGATTCTCTCTCTCTCTCTCTCTCTCTCTCTCTCTCTCTCTCTCTCCCTCTCCCCCTCCCCTGCTCGTGCTGTCTCTCTCAAAAAAACAAAACAAAAAAACCCACATGCATGCATACACATTACAGTTTTTAAATTCTTGCGTATTTTATGTGTTTTTTTAATCATTTGAAATGATTTCATTAAGAATCATCAATATGGGGGCGCCTGGGTGGTTCCATTGGTTGGGCATCTGACTTCGGCTCAGGTCATGGCCTCATGGTTTGTGGGTTCGAGCCCCATGTAAGGTTCTGTACTGACCGCTCAGATTCTTCAGATGCTTCCGATTCTGTGTCTCCCTCTCTTTCTGCCCCTACCCTGACTATCTCTCAAGAATTAATAAACATTTTTTTAAAAATCAAAAATTAAAAAAAAAATTTAAAAATCATCAATATGGATGTTTTGTTGTTTAATACTTTTTAGCACTTTGATGTTAGACTTCCAACACTGCACCTGAAGCAATGTCACTCCTTGAAAAACAGTATTTTCATTTGGGTTAGAGAAAATTACAATCATGTTCCTTTACTGAGAAGCTACTGTGTACCTTTGCTGAGTGATTACCAGAGCATATGAAGTCTATGCAAAGAGGACTTTCTGAGGTTTTTTAAAACAGTGTCAGATGTGACACTGTAGCAAAGAGTTTGTCATCCTGCCCTAAGTCCACATAATTACTCTTGGTCAAAAATTACTATTGCATGCCTATCTGGTACTGTATCCAGGAATCCATCTAATTTCAAATGGATATTTACAGAATAATCCCTAATCTCAAGACTAGAACACTTGATTTTCAGAGGGTCAGCAAGAGAGGATTGATGATTAATTTTTTTTTTAAGATTCTGATTATAAACTACATGCTGGAGCTTATCGTTTAACAGAGCTGACTGAACACATTCTTTGACTCTTCCAGAATCTCACCGAGATGATTGGAGAAGTATTAAAACAAAAATAGATTAATAGCAGAGTTGGAAAACCAGAAAATGAACAATGTGGGATTTCTGGAAGATAAAAAACATATTATCGAAGGATCAGTTAGTTATTAAGAGCAGAACAGCTAAGCTTCCATTCCGTGCATCTTTGAAGCACCTCATTAGGGAGGTGACCACCAGGCTGAGGCTAAGAAAGCAGCTCTCTGAAGTGGCAGTTCTGGCCTAGAACACACTGAGATTGGAGAGGGTGTCGCCCAAGTGACTACGAGGAGGAACTGAAGATAAGCCGCCCACCCAGTCTCTCTGGCTGTGGTGACCAGCCACTCCCTTTACGTCACCAGAGGCGCCTGTGATCAGAATCTGTGCTCACTGAAAGTGGCACAATTATTTGGTTTAGGAAAAGCACTTCAAGCTGTAAACCTTAGGTCCACACCTATAAATAACGCCAAGAATCATCAGACTTGAAGAACACCAGTAACATAAGAGGAGACTCCAAATTAAAACAAATTGACCTGTTAAAGTAGTTACTGGGAAAAACAAAAGAAACTTTAAAATATGATTATGATCTTCAGAGAGTCCCAAGGATGTGGTATCCATACAGAGTAAGATGCTAGGAAAAAGAAGGCTTTCATTTCCGGAAATTAAAAATACGATTATGAAAATGCACTCAGAAGATGGACTAGATCACAGAATGGGTTCAGCTGAAGCTTAAATTCGTGAACTAGAAGCTTTGAGAGATCCCACTCATGCCCTGCAAAGGGATAAAAGATAAAAATTATGAAAGAAAAGTGAGAGCCCGCCACAAACAGGCATAGGGTAATTGCACAAGCACACAGATACTTGTGGGACGAATGAGACACAGATTTTGGTATTAGGGTTCTCAGCAACAAAAAGACATTTTTCTCTAAGAATTACCAAGCAAACGGAACAGTGAGTCCATGAAAGGTTTTAAATTTAAAAAACTGATGCTGCCATGTCACCTGCCAATTCCCCTTTATAATCATGAGATGCCGATAATCAGAAGTCTAAATGAATATTAATGCATATGGGAAAACAAAGTGAACTCCACCTCACCCTCGACCTGGGAGCCAGCTGATGAAGCATCACTATTTAGAATATTGCTGATTGCAACCTAAGGTACCAGACTGATGCAGTCATGCACACTGACTTAAAGCTTCTGCACACAGACCATTTCGTTAGCCAGAGAGTGTCACATGACCATGCCCAAGTTCAACAGGGCAGGACAGGGTGGACTTCCTGTGTGCCAAGACAAGGAGAGAGAGGCAAATACATGTCAATGATAGCTCCCAAGCGACCAGGAGTGGGAGATGGAATTTAAAAATCCACAAAAGTCAGGGAAGAGAAACAAGTTACATAGAAAACAAAAGGTAGGAAGTAAGACTAGATGCTTTTCTCACAGTAAATGTCGAGTAGGTTAAATTCTCAAATTCCTTAGGCTTGAGTAAAAACATAAAATCCAACTATGCACTATTTACAAAAAGCAAACCTAAAAAAACCATCACGGATTATAAAGAAATAGATAAAAGTATACCAGGTGCTAACAAAAGTATATGTGGCTCTGTTGATTTCTGGCTAAATAGAATCCAAGATGAAAACCATTAAACGGGACACAGAAAGAAATTCTTTTTGACTAATAGAAGGTATAGTTTTGCAGAAAGATTTTTTTTTAAATACCGTTTCAGAGGCACCTGGGTGGTTCAGTCGGTTAAGCGTCTGACTTCGGTTCAGGTTATGATCTCCCAGTTTGTGAGTTCAAGCTCCGCGTCAGGCTATGTGCTGACAGCTCAGAGCCTGGAGCCTGCTTCAGATTCTGTCTCCCTCTCTCTTTGCCCCTCCCCCAGTCACACCTTGTCTCTGTCTTTCTCTTTCTCTCAAAAGTAAATAACATTAAAAAAAAAAAAAAAAAAAAAAAAAAACAGGGGCTCCTGGGTGGCTCAGTCGGTTGAGTGGCTGACTTTGGTTCAGGTCATGATCTCGTGGTCCATGAGTTCAAGTGCATCGGGCTCTGTGCTGACAGCTCGGAGCCTGGAGCCTGCTTCAAGTTCTGTCTCACGTTCTCTCTGCCCCTCCCCTGCTCACACTCTGTCTCTCTAAAATAAATAACCATTAAAAAATTAAAAAAACAAAAACTTTCTTATACACCAGCAATAACCAATTAGGAAATGTATGGAGGAAAAGATCCCATTCACGTAGAAATAAGTTTCAGAGAGAAGTGTTAAGGCCCATATGAATAAAAAAAAAAAAAAATCTACGCTGAAAGAGATAAAAAAGAAAGACTGCCAAAATGAAGAGGCATGCCACATTTCGAAGAAGATCCAAACACAGTAAATAAGTTCGTTCTACCAAATAAACTTACAAATTCGAACCATTTTCATGTAATCAAAGGAAGGCTTTAAAAATGGATAGAACAGGGGCGCCTGGGTGGCTCAGTCGGTTAAGCGTCCGACTTCGGCTCAGGCCATGATCTCGCAGTCTGCGGGTTCAAGCCCCGCATCGGGCTCTGTGCTGACAGCTCGGAGCCCGGAGCCTGTTTCAGATGCTGTGTCTCTTTCTTTCTCTGACCCTCCACTGTTCATGCTTTCTCTCTGTCTCAAAAATAAATAAACATTAAAAAAAATTAAAAAAAAAAATGGATAGGACAACGTGATTACAAAGCTCATCTGGAAGAATATACATAAAACAATTCTGAAATCAAAACAATCCAGGAAGCCAGAGTAAATGAAATAGTTTAGTACTGGCAACAGTAAAACAGGTTAAAGGCACAGAACAGAGAATGCAAGACATTGTGTATATATGGGAATTTAATACGTGAAAAATGGCATTACAAACAGGTAAGGAAGAGTTGAACTATTCAGTAAATGATGCTGGGATTGCTGATTACTTGGAAAACACTTCCTTCTTTCATATCATGGGAAAGAAATAAAATCCAGATGAACTAAACATTAAAATATAAGTAGAAGAAAATATTGGAAAACAATTTTGAATAAATGTGGTGTGAGGAAGGACCCCCTAAGCAAGACTCAAAATCCAGTATCCATAAAAGAAAAAAAAACTGATTTGACTACATTAAAAATATCAAACTTCTATATACAAAGTAAACGGAGACAAAGTGTTGGGAAAATACGTGAAACATAACAGAAGGTTAAATATCCCTAATATAAAGCACCTACAAACCAGACAAAAAAATGGACAAAGGATATAAAAATATTTTTGTAAAGAAAAAGAAACCTAAACATTCAACCTCATAAGAAATCAAAAATTGAAATGAGAGGCTGTTTTTCAATCCTTGAAATGGCAGATATGAAAAGACCAGTAATAGCTATTGCTGGAGATAATGTGGGTAAAGAGCACTCTTATTGTTGAAGGAAATGTAAGTTGATACAGCGTTTTGAGTGGACAATTCAGTGTTGTATATCAGTAATTAAAATGTGTCCAGTCATGATTTAACAGCCATGGTTCTAAGCAGCCAGCCTAAAGATATATTCATACAAGTGTCCTAAGCGTCAGGTGTAAGAATGTGTACTCAAGTACTTTCTAAAATAATGAGAAATTAGAAACAACATAATCGTACACAAATGCGGAAATTAGTGAATTAGTACCTACCAATTCTTACCATGCAATACTCTGCAGCAGATAAAAGTAGCAGCAGCTTTGTAGTATGGGCATGTATGTATTTTTAAGACCTACTGATGTGGGGCATCTGGATGGCTTAGTCAGTAGAGCATGCAATTCCTAATTTTTTTTTTAACCCACTTTCCCCTCCCTCCCACCCCCCCCATCAACCCTCAGTTTATTCTCAGTTTTTAAGAGTCTCATGGTTTGGCTCTCTCCCTCTCTTTTTTTTTTCCTTCCCTTCCCCCATGGTCTTCTGTTAAGTTTCTCAGGATCCACATAAGAGTGAAAACATATGGTATCTGTCTTTCTCTGTATGACTTATTTCACTTTGCATATCACTCTCCAGTTCCATCGAGAAAAAAAAATTTTAAGGTTTATTCATTTTTGAGAGACAGAGGCAGAGCGTGGGAGCGTGGGGACAGAGAGAGAGGGAGACACAGAATCTGAAGCAGGCTCTGGGCTCTGAGCCGTCAGCACAGATCCTGACATGGGGCTCGAACTCACAGACCCTGAGATCATGACCTGAGCTGAAGCTGAATGCTTAATCTTTTTTTTTTTTTTTCCAACGTTTATTTATTTTTGGGACAGAGAGAGACAGAGCATGAACGGGGGAGGGGCAGAGAGAGAGGGAGACACAGAATCGGAAACAGGCTCCAGGCTCTGAGCCATCAGCCCAGAGCCCGACGCGGGGCTCGAACTCCCGGACCGCGAGATCGTGACCTGGCTGATGTCGGACGCTTAACGGACTGCGCCACCCAGGCGCCCCTGAACGCTTAATCTTAATCGACTGAGCCACCCAGGTGCTCCAGTAGAGAGTGCAATTCTTGATCACAGGGTTGAATTTGAGCCCCACGTTGGGTGTAGAGGTTACTTAAAAAAATAAAATCTTGGGGTGCCTGGGTGTCTCAGTCGGTTAATTGGCCGACTTCGGCTCAGTTCATGATCTCATGGGCCGTGAGTTCGAGCCCCGTATCAGGCTCTGTGCTGACAGCTCAGAGCCTGGAGCCTGTTTCAGATTCTGTGTCTCCCTCTTTCTGACCCTCCCCTGTTCATGCTCTGTCTCTGCCTGTCTCAAAAATAAATAAAATGTTAAAAAAATTTTTTTTTAATAAAATCTTAAAAAAAAAGATATACTGATGTGAAAAACGAGTTCCAACCTAATACTTACTGCACACTGTTAACATGTATATGGTTAAAAACCTGCTTACAGGTATATAGCGTTTGTGTGTGTCTGTGTTTGCCTAGAAAATATTCAGTCCTAATACATATCAAGCTGTTGACGGTGACTCTGCAGAGGGCAGTTAGAGAGGAGGGATGGAAGGGGGCTCTTTGTATTTGACTCCATTTACTTTAGGTTATTTGATTTTGTTTTTTAATAAGTATATTTTTGTGCTCGACAAATAATTTTCTAAATTATCTTCGTCACAGAAAACTTAGAAAATACAAATATATGTACGATCTGTCATCCTATATATCCTGTGTCCATTCATTTTTCAAAATCTGTCCTAGTATCTATGTGGAAAGTGAGCTTTACCATGTAACCTCGCAGATCTTTGTACCACTGGATGGCTCCCTACATATTCAAGCTATTGTTTTTTCCTTTTAATCGCAACCCACGGTAACAATTGTATTTTGTGCAAAGTACAAGGTAATTGTTCTGGCCCACACCTGCCTTGCGTGCTTACGTAATGAATGGAAAATTTCATCAAACTGCTCTCACAGTATTTCTAGTGACACTCTGGTGTGTCCTGTTCTGTTTCATTCCTTTGAAGATTCTGTTTGCAACGCACTAAGTAGGTTTCACAATCCGCTACTGGGTGATGACCTATGGTTTGAAAACGCTGGGTAGAATGTCTCAAACATTTGCTTGCTACTCCTGACCGAATTGCTGTGCATGTAGAATGCAAAGCTTTCCTACGTTCACTTTGTTACGAGATGGGTCAAAGTCCTTCTCCGTTTGTACTTTGCTTCCAAAGCCCAGCTTTCTTCGTCTCTTTCCCTCTCAGTAGGCTTAAGGTGTTTAGGTTCGATTCCCCCTTTAAAAGTCCTTTTGTTACCCTGAAAGCCCGAGTTTTCAAATTGACGCATCTACGGCAGAATCCTGAAATATAATTTTGTCAGTTAAAAAAGCAAGGCAAATGCCCCCTGACTTAAGGCAATCCCTTGATATGCGTGGTTGCTCACAAAGCACAAAACGTACTGTAAGGGTTGAAAGAGCTCCATACCCGAGTCCTCTTAGTTGAGTTCAGAAATTGTAAACCAGTGTGAATTTCAAATACAAAAACCAAAACAACAACCAGGCAGTTTAGAATAAGCTAAGTACGCCTCCTATAGATTATATAAGCGTTAACTTTGTTCCTTAGTGACCGGTGAGGGTTAGTTGGTTTACTTACCGTCTTAGAAAGATAGTCCTCAGAGTCCTTGACCTGTGGAGGAGGCTTTTATCTCTAAGCCAGAAAAACCAAACAAAACTTTACAAAATCTTAAAACTATAGATAATCCCAGGTCAGTATCTTAAATGGTAAAATTTGACTGTGGTGTGAAAACACTAAAATTTTGGGAAAGAGGATAGGAGAGGTGTTGTATAAAGCTACGAATTTGCAACAAGTTCGAAGGCCTACACACATAATGTACAGTGTAGTAAATATAGACAACAATAGTGTATTAAAATCATCAAACTTGCTAAGAGACTAGATCTGAGTTATTCTAACCACTAAAAAGAAATGATACTTGTGCGATGTGGTAGCGGGTGCTAAATTATCGCCACAATGGCAATCATAATACACAAATGTGTCAACGTGTCGTATGCCTTAAATTTACAACATGTTGTATGTCAAATATATTTCAATAAAAAAACACACACACACTAAAATCAATTTACTAAATAGTCGCTCTCCTATCTTTACACCAAAGTCAAACTTCACCTAAATCTTTCCTAAGAATCGAGGTACCTTGCTGTATACCAGATAGGAGATGCTTTCACACATCATTCCAAGACTTGAAAACCTGTAAGGGGTCAGAGGTATTATCTTTATACCCTTTCTGTCAGTCATACCCTGGTACACACTACTGCTTACAGTCAAGTGAACCGCAGCCTGTTTTTGTGATGAGAGGTGAGAACAGGAAATTTGAAGCTGTGGAACATGGTGTTTTTTGTTTGTTTGTTTCATTTTATTTATTTATTTATTTTAACATTTATTTACTTCTGAGAGAGACAGAGACAGAGCATGAGCAAGGAAGGGGTAGAGACAGACGGAGACACAGAATTCGAAGCAGGCTCGAGCCGTGAGCACAAAGCCCAACACGGGGCCCGAACCCAGGAGCCACGATATCATGACCCGAGCCGAAGTCAGACACCCAACCAACTGAGCCACCCAGGCACCCCTGTTTCCTTTCCTTTATGGACACTTAAGCTTCTATCATTTCCTACAGTTGCTTTCTTCTCCAGTGTGGTTAATATAATAACCTCATAGCTATATAATAAGTTTAAATTGGCTAATGCCTCAAAAAGTTTTGGTATAGTTTTCCATTCATTTTTGTTTTTTTAAATATTAAATACTAGAACTTTTTTAATAAAATAATTTTTTGCAGAAATCAATCATATTTTTTTAAAATTTTTATTTATTTTTGAGAGAGAGAATGCACACAAGTGAGAGAGGAGCAGAGAGAAAGGGGGGCAGGGAATCTAAAGCAGGCTCTATGCTGATAGCAGCGAGCTGATGTGGGGCTCAGACTCACAAACCATGAGACCATAACCTGAGCTGAAGTCAGACACTCAACCCACTGAGCCATCCAGGCACCTCAGAAATCAGTCATCTTAAACAGAGTGAAGTCCGTAGTCTTCAAGGCCTCGATTTTGAATACAACTGATAAGATAAAGTTTGGCGTTTTCTGCACTAATAGGAGCAGATTTGCCCTGAACCTTTTACAGGGGGTTAACATTTTAGACCTTTAGGTTAACATAAAGCTTCAGGCCTACAACCCGATTTTGGCTTACCTTTAAAGTGTTTCCTTCTTGGGGTGCCTGGGTGCCTCAGTCGGTTAAGTGTCCAACTCCTGATTTCAGCTCAGGTCATGATCTTGCAGTTTGTTGGGTTGGGGCCCTGCATCAGGCTATCTGCTGGCAATGTAGAACCTGCTTGGGGTTCTCTCTCTCCCTCTCTGTCTGTCCCCACCCCTGCTCTTATGTGCGGGCGCTCTCGCTCTCTCTGTCTCAAAAATAAACTCAAAAAAAAAAAAAAAGTATTTCCTTTTTGTCCTAATTTTAATATACGTGCTGCCAAAGCAAGCACTTGAGTATTTCCTTTTATAAAGAAGACCAGGATTGGGGCGCCTGGGTGGCTTGGTCGGTTAAGCGTCCGACTTCGGCTCAGGTCATGATCTCACGGTCCATGAGTTCGAGCCCCGCGTCGGGCTCTGTGCTGGACAGCTCAGAGCCTGGAGCCTGTTTCAGATTCTGTGTCTCCCTCTGTCTCTGCTCCTCCCCTGTTCATGCTCTGTCTCTCTCTGTCTCAAAAATAAATGAACGTTAAAAAAATAAAAGAAAAGAAAACAAAACAAAAAAAGAAGACCAGGATTGATCTTTCCATTAACCTGAGTTAACTCTGTTCTACAATGTACAGAGAAACTTCTAATCATTTAGGGTTCCTTCCTGCCTGGTCAATTTGAAACCCATAATTCTTCTCTGTAACAAAAAGATATCTCTCCACCTGACTTCTCCATCTCCCCCATTCTTCCTTGAAGGAGGGTCAAATGCCTCAGGCCTTGGGTTAGAAATCGGCCTTGCAGGGGCGCCTGAGTGTCTCAGTCTGTTGAGCACCAGACTCTCGATCTCTCAGTTCATGGGTTCAAGCCCCAAGTCGGGCTCCTCACTGACAGTACAAAGCCTGCTTGGGATTCTCTCTCTCCTTCTCCATCGGCCCCTCCCCCACCTCAAAAATAAATAAGTAAACTTTAAAAAAAAGATCGGCCTTGAAGGTTGTTGGTCTTGTGTGTCTGTAATAGCTTACATTGCTGCTTCAGTCCTTGCCAGTGACTTCAGCACCACACGCCTTTCTTCAGGACAGACTCTGAGAGAAATTAGAAACAGCTTCATTTCATCAGGGACTTCAAAGTCCCATGTGGAAGAGACAAGGTGCTTGCTAGAACGAGAAACCTCTTACCTGCAAGCAGGCAGAGATACTTCTTTGAGGTGGGTTTCCTTTTAAAGGTTTTGAGGAGGGGCGCCTGGGTGGCTCAGTCGGTTAAAAGTCCCACTTCAACTCAGGTCATGATCTTGCGGTTCATGAGTTCGAGCCCCTCGTCGGGCCCTGTGCTGACAGCTCGGAGCCTGGGGCCTGCTTCGGATTCTGTGTCTCCCTCTCTGTTTTTGCTCTCCCCCACCCCCCCCACTCACACTGTCTGTCTGTCTCTCTCTCAAAAATAAATATTTTTAAAAACTAAAAAAATAAATAAATATTTTAAAAATACATAAAGGTTTTGAGGAGAAGCCACTTTGGAGGGCTACTGCCACAGCACTTGGGCCTCAGCCAGCCCTGGACGTCCGCCAGCCGTGGGGAGGGTTCTGTGGCAGCAGGACTGATGCCACGAGGGTGGTTTTCTCCTGGTGGAGTTGTAGTTCACGAGTCATGGACCCCAGACAACCGGCCAAGGGAGTGACATCCTGGAGAACCTGAAGCCAAGATTGTTGTGTAGTGGAGGCAGCTGTGGAAAGAGCCAGACTCTACCCCCATTGCTGAACGAGGCCCCTCTGACCGACCCTGAACCGAGAAGAAACTGGGCGGGAAATAATTGTGGATTTTTAATTTCTTTAGAGCTCAACCTTGAAGAGAAAGGATATTAATTTTTTTTAGACTTTAATTCCTCCCTGAGAATTTAATAATGTGAGGCATTTCATATAGTTCAAATCAGGGCATTTTAATATTGCTGGCATTTATTATTTGGAATAGATTTATGCCTTCATTTGAATTCATTGCATAATCTCCAGTGAGCTCTACTGAATGTCCTACCTGGGAAAATCTAAGATGGAAAATAGATTGCAGAGGGAATTTTTTGGCTAGAGCGTTGGGATAGCCTAGAGGGAAATTAAAAAAAAAAATTTTTTTTACATTTATTTATTTTTGAGAAACAGAATGAGGCAAAGCGTGAGTAGGGGAGGGGCAGAGAGAGAAGGAGACACAGGATCTGAAGCAGGCTCCAGGCTCTGAGCAAGCGGTCAGCACAGAGCCTGATGCGGGGCTCGAACCCACAAACTGTGAGATCATGACCTGAGCCGAAGTAGGAGGCTCAACTGACTGAGCCACCCAGGTGCCCCGAGCCTTGAGAGAATTTAATCAATGCTCCGTTGAGACCCATTTCACAGCCTTCAGGGTGCCCTGGCTGACCTCAGGAGGGATCGCAAGGGAATGGTGATAATTCCCGGGGAGCAGCCTCATCACGGCTGAGGACACTTAGCATCCTTTCTCAGGAGGTATAGATGCCCTCAGGCGGTGCTGAGCCCTGCATGTTAAGAAACCTAAATGTTTAAAAATATTGGGGACACAGGGAAAGAGACATTTTCCCCTCCCTTCAAGCGTCAGCCTTAAGTCACCAACTGTAAAGGTGAGTCGGCTTTCCCAGAGCTTCTGGACACTCAGCTTTCCTTCTCCCTGTCAGGTCCCTTTCTTTCTCCCAGGATGAGGGAGTGGCTTCTTCTCGCTGTTGAGGTTGGCATTGGGGTTATTCCTTACACAGGCATGGCCTCCTCCTTCTGGGGACAGGAAGGATGTGGTCTTCTCTGTCATCCTGTCCACTCTCTGCGGTAAATCCACCAGAGCCTTCTCTGCCACTGTTGTGGGGCAGGGGAGGGACGGGTAAGGAGGGGTGGCACAGCAGGCCTGCCATTGCATTGCCCGGTAAATAAATTCCACTTGGTGAGGGAAGAGGAATAGAAAGACTAGCCTGGACATGACTTCCAGGCAGAGTCCGCGGTCCACCTTGAAAAGTGCTGACGTGGCTACTTCAGTCCCCACTGGAGCCTCTTGGGCTTCTGTGAAGAGGGTTCAGTTGGGCTTAGAACTTTGAAGGGGAGAATGGTAGGATTAACTGGCACCCTAGAAACAACACAGACTGTGTTCCTCCACATGTCAAGAAAATATGACAATTAACTCAGGAGTCCCACCTCCCTGGCGTCTGTCATAGGAGAGAATGATCAGTTAGAAATCCTGGCAAAACCACCTCACACCCATTAGGATGGCTAGTCTAAAAAACAAACAAACCCCAGAAGATAACAAGTGTTGGTGAGGCTGTGTATACATTGGAACCCTTGTGCACTCTTGGCGGGAATATGAAATGATGCAGGCACTATGGAGAACAGTATGGAGGTTCCTCAAAAAATTAAAAATAGAATCACCCTATGATCCAGCAATTCCACTTCTGAGCATATACCCCAAAGAACGGAAAGCTGGGTCTCAAATATGTATTTGTGCTCCCGTGTTCACAGAAGCATTATTCACAGTAGCCAAAAGGCAGATGCAACCCAAGTATCCATTGATAGATGAATGGATAAACAGAATGTGGTATGTGCATATGCGAGATAATAGAAACTAGATATGTTGGTCTCTGTCAATAGAAAGTACATGTATTTTATGCATATGTAACTATATATATATATATATATATATATATATATATATATATATAGGCTCCTGATTCTTTGCACAGAGCTCCTAAAACCCTTGTAATTTCCTAAGTCGTCAGGGCACTATAGGAGCATCTCTTGTTCTAATGAGGTGACTCTGGGTGGACTTCTGGATGGCTCCCGGATGAGGGCTGGTCACCACAAGGACCAAGACATAAAGAAGAGCTTGGAGTTTTCAGCACCCCCCCCCCCCCGCTTCTCTAGGGAGAGGAGAGAGGCTGGAAATGGAGTTAATAATTGATCGTGCCTATGTGAGGAGGCCTCATTAGAGTTCCAGTCGTATGGGGTTCTGAAAGCTTCCAGGTCAGCAAACACCTCCATGTACCAGGTGAGTGATATATGCCACACCAGGGGCAGAATCTCCTGAACTCAGGACCCTCCCAGACCTCGCCCTATGTATTTTTCAAATCTAGTTGTTCATCCATATCCTTTATTATATCCTTTAATAAACTGATAAATATAAGTAATTGTCCCTGAGTTCTGTGAGCTATTCTAGCAAATAATCAAATCCAAGGGGGAGGTCATGGGAACCTCTGGTTTGTGGCCAAGTCAGACCGAAGATGTGGGTAACCTAGGGACCTACTACTTGCTCTTGGCATTGAAGTCCAACGAAGTTTTAAGGGACTGCGCCCTTACCCTGTTGGATCTGATGCTAATTCCAGGCAGAGAGCGTCAAAAGTGAGTTAACTTGTGGGACAGTCAGCTGGTGTTGCAGAATTGCTTGGTGGGGGAAATGCCCACAACTCCAATGTCAGAAATGCTGTAAGTGTGGAAGTCGTGTGAGAGTAAAGGAGACACACAGGGGGACGACTGTTGTTGTTGTTTTTTCCTAATACAACATACAACAGTCATATTCACAGTGACAGAAAGTTGAATGATGGTTTCCAGGGCTCAGAGGAGGGGGAGAAGGGAATGGAGAGTTAACGGGTTAAGAGTTTGAGTTTTCCAAGCTGGAAGAGTTCTGGTGGTTGCTGGCACAACAATGTGAATGTACTTAACGCTACTGGACTGTACATAGAAAAATGATTAAGATGATAGATTTTTTAGTTATGTGGATTTGACCACAATTTTTTTTAAATCCTGGGGAAGATTTGTGATGAATGCGTCTTGGATCAGGGCTTCATTCTTGAAGCCATCAGTTGTGGCTGATGGGCAAGGTCAGCTCAGAACATCTGAGCGTCCGCTCCTTTAGAGAGAGAAGCACTAAGTGCCTGCTGCTGCTGGCATTCATATAACTTGAAACTAGTGAGACACTGGAAGGCTTTGGAATCCTGTGGCTGAAAGATATCTGTGGCAAAGAAAATCATAAATAGAACGGAAGAGTCATTGAAACGTTTGCAGAAGAAACAATTCTGTAGTTCTGTGCTTTTTTACCAGGCAAGAGGAAAGGGTGAAATATTTCTTCTTTCTGAAGTTGCCCAAGCTCAGAAGAATAAAGCTAATAAATCTCAGAAGTTCAATCTGAGATGCCAGGACAGGGAGGGCAGGAAAGACTGATTTTTTGCTGAAGCCCTAGGATAAAATGTTCTTGCTTGAGAAGTATTTCCCCAACGATGTATGATCTTCGGAGTTCAGGCATTTAAGGTCGTGTGCAATTTGCAGCAGTAAGGATTTAGTGATTTAAAAAAAAAAAAAAAAAAAAAAAGTCTTTCTTTTGTAATGTCACCTAGCACTTTGGTTCAGGGTAAAATGTTAATCATTGATTTTTTTTTTTTTTTTTTTTGAATCTTGGTTTTCTGCTAGGCTAGTCCCTCAGACTGAGGGGTCTACCCACATGGGTGATGAAGTGGAATGTCTGAGAGACAGCGCACATCAGCAAAACAGCTCAGAATTCTGGGTATTGAGAGAATCTGAGATGAGGTCGTCAGGCTGAGCTGTGCAAAGGAGGGGAAGGAGAGGGGCCATCCAGTGTTTGTCTTCCCAGCCCTCTGCCTTTTTTCTGTGGAGACCATCCCATTGTGGGATGAACTAATCCCACCTCTCTTCAGTATTGGGGTGCTACCAATCCTACCCCTTTGCACCCCTGAGTGCAGGAGTAAGTATGTGACCCAAAGGTCCCGGAGCCCTTCAGGGTTGTTTTCAAACTAGAAACAATGGAAGAGAGTCCCTTCTCTTGTCTTCTCTTGTGGCAAAGATGGGACAGTCCCTGGCTGTGGTTTCAGGCGTGAGGAGAAATCCAGTTTGACAGAACGAAATGATGTGAAGAGAGAAACAAAGACGGGGGACAAAGACATATGCAAATACACACCTTACAGCACGTGAGGGTTCTGTCCAGGTTGTCCCTGAAGCAAAGATTCACCCATGTCCACCACCTTGAGGTTTGGTTCCAGGCTCCAGAAATGGATTCGTTTCCCCTCTGCCTAAGCTGGTCAAGGTTGAGTTTCTGTCACTCGCAATTGAGTGAGTCCCAGGATACAGCCCAGCACGTCAGCATAGGCCACTCAGCACTCACAGGGTGTGGAGGTGTCCTTCAGAGATAAACTAAGGCAGGATTAGACTACTGCCTTCCCTTTCTGAGAAAACCAGCAGTGACGGGAAGTGGACTTGAACACTGGACTCAGAAGAGCAATCTGCCTTCTGCTCCCACTATTAACTGCCATCTTGGATGAGTTACCTTCTAGAACTTGTAAAACGAGGGGGCTAGGGGCGCCTGGGTGGCGCAGTCGGTTAAGCGTCCGACTTCAGCCAGGTCACGATCTCGCGGTCCGTGAGTTCGAGCCCCGCGTCAGGCTCTGGGCTGATGGCTCAGAGCCTGGAGCCTGTTTCCGATTCTGTGTCTCCCTCTCTCTCTGCCCCTCCCCCGTTCATGCTCTGTCTCTCTCTGTCCCAAAAATAAATAAAAACGTTGAAAAAAAAAAAAACAAAAAAAAACGAGGGGGCTAGATAGTGCCATCCAAACAGCATTTCAGCTTATATTCTTTCATTCATTCATTTATCTATTTAACTTCAGAGAGAGAGAGAGAGCGTGCCTAAAGCAGGAGAGAGGGGCAGAGGGAGAGAGAGAGAGAGAGAGAGAATCTTAAGCCCAGTGTGGAGCCTGATTTGGGGCTTGATCCCATGTCCCTGGGATCGTGGCCTGAGCCGAGATCAACATTTGGATGCTCAACCCACTGAGCCACCCAGGCGCCCCTTCTTTCAAATATTTAAATGTCAATTTATGCTACCAGTCTTCTCTTCATTTTAACTCCAACCCTGCCTTCAGTTCTTTGCTGACTTGCTCACTTTTTAACAGGATTTAAAAATGAATCCTTGGGGCGCCTGAGTGGCTCAGTCTGTTAAGCGTCAGACTTCCACTCAGGTCATGATCTTGTGGTTCTTGAGTTCGAGCCCCATGTCGGGCTCTGTGCTGACAGCTCAGAGCCTGGAGACTGCTTAGAATTCTGTGTCTCCCTGTCTCTCTGAGCTTCCCCTTCTCACATTCTGTCTCTCTCTCACTCTCTCTCAAAAATAAATAAACATTAAAAAAATCATTTAAAAAAAATGAATCCTTCCTGTGGTGCCTAGAAGGACTAAGAGAGGGAAAAATAGCACACCCTGTATCTCCCCAGTTGAGTACTCAGATATTTAATAAAGACAAGACCTCTGGACTTGGCAGCACAGGGCAGAAGAAAGAGGAGTCCTCAGCATTTTCTGTTCCCGAGGCTGAATGCTGTCACAAGCTGATGATTTGCGGTGGGACAGAAGTGGCCAAAGAGGCAGAAGATATGTACCCAGGGTTGAGTTCTGCTGTCTGAGCAGCGATTACAATTGCTATTTTGGAAGACTTGGAAAAATTCCCTGTGTAGGTGTGAGTTCCCCTGACATCCTCATGTAAGATCCTTTTAACAGCCTGGGACTGTAGTTCCTAAGCAAAATACATTAAGGTTTCTGTGTTCCTTTCAGGAAATATCTTGTCTGCCTTGTGAGGAAGGGGAGTAATGCAGCGTCCCTTGAATAGGCTAAGTCCCTCCGAAAAACATGCTTGCTTGTTTGTTCCTTTGAAGTGTGTGTGTGTGCGCGCGTGCGTGCTCCTGGAGCACAAAAGCAGTTAAAGAAGAAGATTATGATTGGTTGATATCAGGAACTTTTAGTTTTTCTTTGTGCTGAGAGAAATAAAAAAAAATAAAATAGGTCAGAGGATTTCTTGGAATAATTCTACTTTCAGAGGCTTGGCTGAACTTCTCAGCAAAAGTCCTTGGTTGGCCACCCGCTAAGGAATGAACTTCACCAGTTCTGGACCCTGGGGCAGTCTGCACTGTTGGAAAGTCTTACTCTCAGACCGATGGTGAGTTTTGTATTTACATTGACATCGTGCTTAATAAAGAATAAAGAAAATGAAGCCCATTCTTTAGTTACTGTCTTTTGGGATGCTCTAATTTTTGTTTCTGGTGATAAAAACAATCAAAGTGTAGAAAGCCTCCAAGAGGAGAGGCATCCCCAGTTTTGGTTGTCCCTAAGATAGCTGGATCTCACAGTGTCTTCTGTACAAGCAAGACAGGAACCTGAGCAGTTCTGGCTCCTACACCTTACCTACTCCCACCTTCTGCTACTACCTATCAAACAGAACCTTCTTATCAGACCTTATCCCTGGTTTATTTCTTCCTAAGGCCCATGGAGAGGAGCAGGCTGAACAATTTTTTTTTTTTCAACGTTTATTTTTATTTTTGGGACAGAGAGAGACAGAGCATGAACGGGGGAGGGGCAGAGAGAGAGGGAGACACAGAATCGGAAACAGGCTCCAGGCTCTGAGCCATCAGCCCAGAGCCCGACGCGGGGCTCGAACTCACGGACCGCGAGATCGTGACCTGGCTGAAGTCGGACGCTTAACCGACTGCGCCACCCAGGCGCCCCAGAGCAGGCTGAACAATTATTGGCTCAATTAATTTATCCTGCTTACTTATGCCAAAAAAAGAAAGGAAGAAAAGCGTGTGTGCGCGTGCACACATATGCCATGGCTTTGTATTTCTGGGTTCTTTACATTCTGAATCAAAAATTGCTGAATATCTCTTATGTAGAATAAAAAAGCAAGATGCAAAGCAGTGCTCACAGTATGTTACCTTACGTGTAAAGGGGAGGGAAGGAATAACTATAGATATGTTTTTGCCTGGATTTGCTAAAGAAACTTGGAAAGATGCAAAAGAAACTGACAAAAGTGTCTGCTAGTGGAGGTGAGATGGAAGCTAGCTGGGGGGGAGGATAAGGAAATTTTCATTGTACATCTTTTACATGTGTGGTTTTTGAACCAGGTGAATGTATTGCCAATTCAAAAAAAAAAAAAAAAAAAAAAAAAAAAAAAGACCTGGTCCCTAAGCTAAACTTGTCTCCATGGTTGGATATTCCCTGTCTACCCTCTGAATGTCCGTAACGTTTGAACATTTCAACAACGATCATGTTACATTGGCCTCCGGAAAACTGAAAAAGGGAGAAAACTGTTAGGGATCAACACATGGTGTTAACATTTTTCCTATGTAAGGAGCTCTAGGAAAACAAAGGCAAAGAACCAGAGATTTCTCCAGGTCCCAAGACTGTATGTAAATGCGCCAAGTTCAAAAAGTAGGGAAGAAGAGGGACTCCCCCAACCACTGGGTCTTCTAATATGAACATTTCTAAATGCGCATCACAAATCGGTCAGAAAGCTTCTCCTCTGTGCCAGACCTCTAAGGATAGTTAATAATGTCCCTCTGGCACTCAGCAACTGCAAAAAGATTGAAAACCAGCATGATGGCAACGGCTAACTTAGTGATAAATGGATGAAAGCAGGTGATAGTTAGCTTAGGATGGAAAGGGACTTCCGACCTACAGAGAAAAACGGAAAAGTGTAACCAAGGCTACTTGGGATACCATGGATCAACCCTGGGGCCGGCAGAACAGGGGAGCAGTGCCTGTAAAGGGGCACAGGAACGTTACGTGAAGCCCTTGCCTGCAGTTTGGAGAGGACACAGGCTTTTACTGAGGGAGTGGCGGCGAGGCGGGGCCGTGGGGCCAGGTGGGGCCAGGCTTCTGCATCTGTCTACACCGCACACGCCCTTTGCTTTCTAGATCTCAGATTGCTCAGGTTCAGGTTGTATTTCTTGAAACTTGCTCTCTTCTGGGAGAGTTCCAGTAACCTTGCAGACACCTTGAAATCATTTTTAAAAGCAGGGAAGTGTGCATGAGACCAAAGGGTTATATTTTCTGGGCTGGAAATGGCAATAGTTTGGTGTCCTCTCCTTGGTTTGATTGACCAGATTCTTGGTGACCTTAGCCAAATCCTTGATCTGGATTTCAGCCTTCCTTCCACCAAATGGGAACAAATATTGGTTACCAGCAGGAGGTAAGAGCTGTTGGAGACACAGAGGGCGGGACTAGCACTACAGTATCACTTTTCTCATCAGAAACTGGAAAAGCGACACTAAATTCCTGAGATCTATGATTTAAATTCTGTCAACGTCCCCGGAATAGACGTAAGACACACTGGAAACGCTTCATATGTAATGCCTGAGAATGTTCCCATGTTGTTTGGAAGAGGGCAGATGCTTTTCATTTTATTCTTCAGAAACACACTTGGTCATTTTTATTTCTTTTTCTTTTTTTTTTTTTTTTTGATGTTTATTTATTTATTTTTGAGAGAGACAGAGTGTGAGTGGGGGAGGGGCAGAGAGAGAGGGAGACACAGAATCTGAAGCAGGCTCCAGGCTCTGAGCTGTCAGCACAGGGCCTGATACAGGGCTTGAACTCATGAACTGCAGGGTCATGACCTGAGGTGAAATCAGATGCTTAACCGACTGAGCCACCCAGGCACCCCTTGGTCATTTTCTTCCATCTATAACCTTAGAGTTTAGAATGCAATTTCTTTTGACCCCTGAGTTCCATATCGTCAGTCTAGTGGTTAGTTGCCCAAGGAAGTTTGGTCACGTTTAGAGATTTGAGACTCATGGGGCCAGCCTGGCACCACGTCATTCTATGTTACCTGAGAAGATTTTTGGTGCTATAAGTTACAGGGACGTTGGGACAGACATCCTCAATATGGAGATTATTATTAATTAAAAAATTTTTATTCTTTTATCCCATTCCCGGGTTCTGCCAGCCTCCACCCCAATCCTTGCGCAGGCCATCTGGAACTGACTTTGTGCGATTTATAGGTGAAGTAATTTTCCTCTCTGCTGCCCCAGGACAATGCTTGGGAGAGGCTGGCTCTCAGAATGTGTGGGTGGATAATTCTAGATGACGTTCCAAGATTCCTTCCAGCTCTGTGGGTACTCTGTCTCCACCCTGCTCCCCTATCCCCTCTTTTTCCCCCACAACACGCATCCCTTCCACAACCTGCAACTCACCCAGGGCTGCTGTGAACTTTGGTTGCTTGTGCCCAGGTAGAGAAGTGCAATCAGATCCAGTGCCTGTTGGACAGGAGCGAGGGATTTGCTAATCTCCCACTTGCAGCTTTGCTCACCAGTGAAAACCCTAACCTAGAATTCTAATTGCACAGCGACATGTCAATACTCGATGCAGAGAAGGAGCCTTCCAGTCTCTGCACACGCCTTGGGCAGGATGGGCCTCAGCAGTCACCACGTTGCAAAGTGGTATGCCAGGCTCACCAGACCTTCTCATGGTCTAATGCCTCTCCTCATCCCACTCTTTAAAAATAAGCAATTTTGGCACGCCTGGGTGGGTCAGTCAGTTGAATGTCAGACCCTTGATTTCAGCGCAGGTCATGATCCCAGGGTTGTGGTATCGAGCCCCACACTGGGCTCCACATTCAGATTCTTAAGCCCCACATTGGGCTCCATGCTTAAGATTCTCTCTCTCCCTCTACCCTTCTCCCTGGCTCGCACACACTCTCTCTCTAAAATATAATAAATAAATCATTAAAAAAATAAAGATAACTCCCTTAAAAATGATTATTAAGTGTTTAATATTCACTATAGAAAATTCTAGAGCAATAATAGATATCCTTTCTTTCTCCCAGTGACAAAGACTATCAGCATCATTGTTAATTATTCTTCCTGCCCCAGACATTCACTCAGAAAATACCTACCATGTGTGTACTAATGCTAATGCTGGGGCTACAGTTTGAACACAGTGGGTGTGATCTCAGCTCTCAGAGGATATGTGTTCCAGTGGGGGCGGCGGGTGGGGGGGGGGTACAATGAGTAAGTATGCGAGTATTTCAGAGCCTGGCAAGTTATGAGAGAGACAGCCCGGGAAATAAAGTGATGAGGAACTGGAGGGTATGCTGATGAGGTGGCCAGGTAAGACTTGAGGAGGTGGGGTCTGAACTGTAGACTGAGGGACAGGCAGAGCCAGCCTGGGGGAGGCCAGAGAATGCCGGGGAGGGAAGGAGCTCCAGGGGGTCCTGGGACTGACTGAGAAAGGGAGGTTGAAGCAAGTCAAATGCTGAGCCAAGAGGTGACCAAGGACCGGGCCAGGTAGAACCTTGTGGGCCTGTTAGGAGTTTGGTCTTTGTTTTAAAGGTAATGGCCAGCTGTTAAAGGGCTTTAAGCAGGGAAGTTACATGATCTACTTCATATATGTTTTTCAAAGATGACTGTTGCTCTGTCTGAGGAATGAACTATAAGGGGGCAAAGTGAATGCAAGGGGCCCAGGTCTAGAGGTCTGGAAAAGACCATGGGAGCTTGGGTAGGCAAGTGAAGACAGAGAGAAGTAGATGGAATAGGTAAAAGTTTGGAGGTCCAATAGACTTGCTAAGAAACTGAAGATAACAATGAGGGAAGACAAAACCTTCTCTGAAACCTTGCAGAATGGGGTGAGGAATAATTCATTACTAAAGGCAAGCTGCTTTCTGTCTGTAGAGGTAGAGACCTCAACAGACCTTTTTGTTTTAGGAAAATTACCATAGTATATACAGTATTTATTTTTTTAATGTTTATTTATTTTTGAGAGAGAGAGAGAGAGAGGGAGAGAGAGAGTGTGAGCAGGGGAAGGGACAGAGAAAGACAGAGACACAGAACTCAAAGCAGGCTCCAGGCTCTGAACTGTCAGCACAGAGCCCGATGCGGGGCTTGAACTCACGAACTGCGAGATCATGACCTGAGCCAAAGTAGGATGCTCAGCCGACTGAGCCACCCAGGAGTCCCAGTATATGCAGGAGTACTTACAAATTCAGTTTCTCAGTGCACAAATCCTTGTAGCTTACCCTAGACTAGGCACTGATCTAGGTGTATTAGCAAATTCACAGACTTTGGATTCTACCACACAGACTAGACATGTAGGGACCACGGGTAGGCCTGCCCCAAAATGTGCCACTGTGGAATATTGATTATTGTAAGTGAAAGTTTCTTTGAAAAAAAATGCTTATTTACTTGGAGAGAGAGAGAGAGAGAGAGAGAGTGTGTGCACAAGCAGGGGGGAGGGGCAGAGAGAGGGAGACAGAGAATCTCAAGCAGGCTCCAGGCTCATCTTGGAGCCCCACACGGGGCTCGAACTCATGAATCATAAGATCATGACCTGAGTCGAAACCGAGAGTTGGATGCTTAACTGACTGAACCACCCAGGCGCCCCTATAAATAAAAGTTTCTTAAGTGCCAGAAGACACTCAGACCCCCCCTCCGTCCCCTTGAAAGCAGGAAATAACTCTCCCTATGAAAGGTACCCTCCCTGTACCATGAAGTAAAGAGACATCCTTTTCACCAGAGATGGGCAATTCAGAGCAGAGGAGGCTGAATAAACAACCTTGTTACTCTTTACTAATTTACTCCCCCAGCCCAAATTCTGTTTAGAATTCCCTACTAACCGAAGCTCCCAAAGTTAACTTTTCTTTGTCCTGTCAATTCCTCACAGATGTATTGTCTTTTTGTCTAGAAAGTGTAAAAACTGCATGCCTCAGTCATTTCCTTAGATCTCAATTTCATTATTGGTCCTCCGTGAGCATGTAGTAAAACAAATAAAAAATAAAATCTCTGGGTTTTTTTCTGTTAATTGGTCTCACATCCATTTAATTCTTAGTCCAGCTGGAAGATCCTGAAGGACAGAGACTTTTTCCTTCCCTTCATACACGTCAATAAATAATAAATGAATGAATTCTATTGCCTGGTAGAGGTGATTCTTGTTTTGGAAACAAGAGAAATGTTAACAAGGTAAGAGTAAGCAGGAGCCCCAGGTGTGGATGGGGCGGTTTCGATGTTATCAGGGTGATCATGGAAGGCCTTGTTGAGCTGATGACTTTTGCCAAATATAAATAGATTCTCTATAAATTTATCAAACACCAGAAGCTGCAGGAGGCAGGGAATATGCCTCATTGTTCGTGGTACATGGTAGGAACACAGTATTTGTGGAATGAATAAATGAACCTGAATGCATTTATTAACGTTCTGGTTTGGGACTATAAATTGTTGTCTAAATTTGAGTAGGAATTGTGACCCCCCTCAAGGAGGCAGGTTTTTTTTTTTTTAAATGGGGGAATCATTGTTATGTTTGAAGAATGGAGATGGTTAATGGTTGAAGTGATATCAAGTGGCTTTTGTTTTCATTTGATTTTTCCTACTGAGCGTATTCCTGTGTTATTAAAAAGTCTTTGCGGGGCGCCTGGGTGGCTCAGTCAGTTCAGCCTCTGACTTTGGCTCAAGTCATGATCTTGTGAGCCCTGCGTTGGGCTGCTTCAGATTCTGCTTCAGATTCCGTGTCTTCCTGTCTCTCTGCCTCTCCCCAGCTCGCGCTCTGTCTCTCTCTCTCTTTCTCTCTCTCTCAAAAATAAAAAGTCTTCAGGACATCTGGATGGCTCAGTTGGTTAAGCATCTAATTTCTCTCAGGTCATGATCTCATGGTTCATGGGTTCAAGCCCCCGCGTTGGGCTCTGTGATGACAGCTCAGATTCTGTCTTCAGATTCTGTCTCTCCCTCTCTCTCTGCCCCTTTCCTGTTCTAGCTCTGCCTCTCTCTCTCTCTCTCTCTGTCCCTCCCCCGCTCATGCTCTGTCTCTCTCTCTCTCAAAAATAAGTAAACATTAAAAAAAATTTTTCTAATAAATAAAATAAAAAGTCTTCGTGTGCATTCCATGTAATAGTGGTATAGCAGTTCACCACGTGCATAAACCACGATCTATTAAACTGGCCTTCCCATGTTTTCCAGTTGTTTCCCTCCAGCCACATTGCCCATCTGTCCTTTCCTCTGTTTCATCTCTAGGATTACAGAAATGGTTCACCTATGCAGCTTTCAATTCTTGTTATTTTTTTTTTTTATTTTTTTTTTTCAACATTTATCCATTTTTGGGACAGAGAGAGACAGAGCATGAACGGGGGAGGGGCAGAGAGAGAGGGAGACACAGAATCAGAAACAGGCTCCAGGCTCTGAGCCATCAGCCCAGAGCCTGACGCGGGGCTCGAACTCACGGACCGCGAGATCATGACCTGGCTGAAGTCGGACGCTTAACCGACTGCGCCACCCAGGCGCCCCAATTCTTGTTATTTTTTATTAATCTTTGCTGTCTTTCTATACCAAACATAGGCCAGTAAATAAATTAGATGATGGTCATCATTTATTTCTGAGGCAGTGTATGTTGGAGTTGGGATTTAGTTGAGGTATAAGAAAAAGCAGGGTCAGAAGCAGGAAGTCCCAAGTCCTGCACTGACTCTGCCCCCATTATCCCTGACTTTGCTCTAGCTCCTTCCTTTATCTTTGTATTTGCTCTGGCCCCTGAAGAGGAAAAAAAATTTAAAATGAGGGGCGCCTGGCCGGCTCAGTGGGTAGAGTGTGTGGCTTATGATCGGGGGGGTTGTGAGTCTGTGCCCCATGTTGGGTGTAGAGAGTGCTTAAAAATAAAATATTAAAAAATAAATAAATAAAAGGAAAAAATAAAACCACCACCAGATTATTAACACTACAAAAGTCATTCTACATTTAAAAAAAATTTATTGTTTAATGGTTATTCATTTTTGAGAGACAGCATGAAGGGGGAAGGGCAGAGAGAGAGAGAGACAGAGGATCCAAAGCAGACACAGAGCCCAATATGGGGCTTGAACTCACAAACCGTGAGATCGTGACCTGAGCCAAAGTCAGGTGCTTAACAACTGAGCCACCCAGGGGCCCCTGCAAAAGCCATTCTAAAAGACACTTGATGGTTTCTATAATAGGCACATGAAGACTTTGGACAGCTGATTGAACAAGTGCTCCGTGGCCCATTTTCATGCTTCCACTTGGAACCAGGTGAGGCAGCCGAGGTGAAGAGTGTTAATCCAAAACTGCACAGGTACATGACCAGGGGCAGCCCGGCCGGGTGTGGTGAATACTGTGTCTATACATCAGACAGATGGTGTCAAGGGGTTGCTCTCTTCCTTAAAAACAAAACAAAACAAAACAAAACAAAACAAAACAAAACAAAACACACACACAAAAGTAGTGAAATAAGTACATTTTCAGGTTTAAAAAAAATCCTGATGCCTTTTCCATAACAGAATCCTTTTAGGATGTCGGGAGATATAAGCAGTGTGCAGTCCCCTGTGGGGGATGCCCAGTGGTCCATACAGAGCGTTTCTCTTAAAATGACTCCCTTAGAGATTTTACTTGTGCAAACTTTGCTGTAGAATGTTCTCTATACTGATCATTCAAAAAGGGAGACAAAGGGGGCGCCTGGCTGGCTTAGTGAGTAGAGCATGTGACTCTTGATCTTGGGGTTGTAAGTGAGCTCCCACACGTAGAGATTACTTTAAAAAAATGAAAAAAAAAAAGAGAGAGAGAGACAGAGGGATGAATAGAGCACTACTCTGTATGATACTAATCAGGGTGGATATGCAACATTATACACATTATACATTTGTCTAAATGCATAGTATTTTACACCATCAACAGTGAGCCCTAATGTAAACTCTGGTCTTTGGGTGACAATGATATGTCAACATAGGTTCATTGATTTGTAACAAACTTACCACTCAGGTGGGGAATATTGATAATAGAGGAAGCCATCTATGCGTATGTAGGGGATGGGGTAGAGGAAAAATAACTACCTCTCAATTTTCCCGTGAACCTAAAACTGCTCTAAAGATAAAGTCTACTTTAAAAAAGATATATAAAAAAAAAATAAAGCAAAATGGATGAACCTTGAATACATTGTGTTAAGTGATATAAGCTGGTCACAAAAGACAAATTCTGTATATTCAGATGTGGAAATATTGGGGTTTGGCAGAAACGGTCAAGAAAGAATTTTTGAGATGTCTTCGGTTTATTAAAAGCATAGGGATAGGACTCATGGGCAGAAAGAGCTGCACTGGGGCTGTGAGGAACGACTGATTATATACTCACAAGTTGGGAGAGGGTTAGGGATAGCGTAAGTCTCTAAGGAATCTTGGAAGAAATGTTTCCAGGACCTTGAGGGGGCTAGCTGTTAGGAATAGGTCATTTGTTACTGTCTAATGAAACCTCAGTCATGAGACCATTCATATGTATATCAGTGGTCCATATGCTTGGAGAATGGTTGCTAACATATATCTTGGAGGGATTTGAGATAAAGGAAGTTTCCAAAGGAATTTGTATATGTTAAAAGAAACAAGAATCTGGAGGTCAGGATAATGTTAAGCTAAGATTGCCTTTTGTCCTTAACAAAGTGTCAACATCCAGACTGCTGAGTTCCTAGAGCAAGGTCATTCTGCCTGTCTCAAGGACTTGTAAAGTTGTAAGGAAATTTAATTTTTTTCTTTTGCCTTTGTTTCCCACATCGTGTTCCCCTTATGAGAGGTACTCAGAGCAACCACATGCATAGAAACAGAAAGAACGGTGATTTATGGGGGCTAGGGGAAAGGGGAGTGGGGATTTACTGATTAATGGATACAGTCAGAGTTTCAGTTGGAGATGACGAAAAAGTCTGGAAATGGACAGTGGTGACGGTTGTGCAACACTTAATGTACTAATGCCACTGAGCTGTACCCTTAAAAATGGTTAAAATGGTAACTTTTCTGTTATGTATGTTTTATCACAAATTTTTAAAATGCAGTGAAGTAGGGAGAGGGAATAAACTGAGGTCGTAAAGTAAGCAGGGTGAGTAACTTTTCCCACCTTTTGGGGTCAGAATGAAGAGTGTTATAGGATTTTGACTTTTTGTTTGAGTCCCTTGTCCTGTCCCTCATTTCCTCCAGGAGTAATAACAGAAAAGGATCTTCAGCTCCAACTACAGAAAAGGGCAACAGAAATACTCTTCCCTCATTCCCAACAGGTTTCTTTTCTGTTCAGTTCTCTTCTCCTTCCCCTCTTTTTTTTAAAGTGTGTTTATTTATTCTGAGAGAGAGAGAGAGAACGCCTGAGTGGGGGAAAGAGAGAGGAAGAGAGAGAGAGAATCCCAAGCAGGCTCTGTCAGCATGTAGCTTGACTCGGGGTTTGAACTCATGAGCTGTGAAATCATGACCTGAGCTGAAATCAAGAGTCAGATGCTCAACTGCCTGAGTCACCCAGGCGCCCCTTTTCTCCTTCCCCTCTAAATGGGATGGCCAACCTGACTGGAAATGGCGGCACATTCACGTATGTACAGTAAGGGCTCAAGAAATAACACCTGTGAAACTGACATTTGCAAAATACATCTTTCATAAAGAAGCTGCTTTTAACCTCAGTGAGAGCCTACTAAGAGGGGAGGGGCCCTCCCGAAATGCAGGAATCCCCTGGGCTGTCTTTATACATCTGCGCTGCAAGATAGGCAAGGGTGACAGAGGGATATTTTGAGATTAAATTACATTTCCCCAGTGGTTTTTTTTCTTTTCTCGTTCTCTCATTCAAGCAGGGAGCAGAGTGTATTCCTCGCTGAAGGAGGGAATTACGCGGCAGAATACTGTAAAGCAGTCGTTAGAAGGAGAGCTGGTGGCCAGCAAGTTGAATCAGGCCTGGAGGGAATCTAGGCGGGACCCCTTAACAATATTGACCTGTACAGTGTGTTCTGAAATTTAAATTCGGAGACGTTTAAAAATTGGAAAACATCACATCAACATCTGGGTTTCTGGTTTTTCCTTATAAATGGGAAGACAGCTCCATCAACTTTGCCCATTTGGCAACGACAGCTGGACCTGAGCTGCAGCTGTCGTGTTGAGAGTGGGGTATTAATTAGGATAACATGGGCCACCGGAACAAAAAGCCCCTCCGATTTCAGTGGCACGACACAAAAGAAGAGATACTTTCTCGATTGTGAATAACAAGCCCGGAGTCGGTGATACAGAGACTGGATGGAGATCCTTCCTTTCCGTGTCTCCACCATCTCCGGGGACCATAGAGTCTCTGATTTCAGCCTGTGGAGTGGGGAAAAGAAGTGCAGAAACACACCATTTCCCCACCCCGGAAAGGGACATCCTCGGTTCCATTCCACTGATGGGACCCAGGCACGCGATCTGCCTGGACGCAAGGAGAGCTGGGAAATGAGGAGACTGGCTGGGCCGCCACTTCCTGGCGACGACTCTGTTCCTTGGAAGGAAAGCAGGAACGTGTGGTGGGCCTATGCAACTCCTGCACAAACGGGTGGGCACGTTCCAACTCACTACAATTTCACCACCACCTTTCTATTCCCAAGTGGCCCAGGATACGCTGGAATTTGTGATGCAGAATTAAGGTATTTGTGCCCAGCATGTGAGGAAGAAACAGAAAGAAGTGGATTCTCTCTAGAATGAAAAAGAGATTCCCTTGGGCTGGAAGGAAGAGAGACAGAGAGAGAAATCCAGAGGTCAGCAGTACCTGCCTGGGCAGAGGGTCTGTGTGCCTCAGTTCCCTGTAATATCATCTCAGAAACTGGAAAGCCCTAGAAGGAATGACCTCGTGGCCTGTCTCGGCCGATAGGATGATCGCCACCTCCAGCCCACCCGAATTTCCTGTGTTCCTTGTGGGACATAGACGTGGTTTAATTGACTGAAGCAGCCATATAAACCTGAATAGTGGAGACAACTCAGCCAAATTTGGGGGATGGAGACCAAATGGCTGGGTGCTCCCCTCTCCATCCCACACCGCAGGGCGATGTAAATCCCTGTGGTTAGGGACTCCAGGAAGGAGGAAGGCCAGCTCCCCCACTCCTTCAGTGGATTGGCTGCTCAGGGTCTACAGATAAGTCTTTATATAAAATAATGGATAAGTGACTATTCTTGCACATCTTAGTTTATGGACTGAGATTCACACCTTTTTACTCAGTTTTTCAATTTCTTAAATGAGGGTGGTGTGGAAGGCAGTGACCTTGTTCATTTGAGCTTTTTCTAGAAATTTTGCCCTCCAACTCACAAATCCAAAGCAGGACCTCCACCCCCAGCCCCATCCCACCCACATACCACAAAAAACAAACAAAAGCCAAAAAAAACCAGTCATCTTACAAGCCTTTTCAAATGGGGCGGTAGGTCCCCCTGTGGGTGGTGTTACAGGAAGCCCCAGTGTGTATTCCTGGAGCACTAATTTTGCTCAAAGATTTGGTAACATATTCTTTATATTCAAAGAAACTAGGTTAAATTATGGAGTAGAAAGCAGACTTCGCAGTTCAAAAAATAATGAAATTCCAGAATTCAAAGAAATGTCTTTCTTGTGGGGAAGGGGGCCTCCCTGTTTCAGAACACCATGCGGGTCTCCACGGGAGTTCTTTTGAGAAGGATGCGTCTGTGGAAAAGTTTGAGCAGCGCTGGCCTGGCGCCCGGCTTGGCTTGGGCTGCAGACTGACTCTGGGCCTCTCCCTAGGCTTGCACTGACTCCCTAGTGGTTTCGCATTGCCGTTAATATCTCCTCACGTTTCTAAACCCACAGCTTGTCAGCAGCGGTGCAACCTGAGAGCTAATGCCAGGTTCGTACTCGCTCTTTTCACAAAAGGAAATGGAGAATCAGCAACTTGAAAGGACTTGCCTGGGGGGGGGGGGGGCATCCAGGTTTCCCAGGCCAGTGCTCCTCCTCGAGTGCTTGGCCGCTCCATCCTTTCATTCTGCAGGAACTCCTGGCCCATCTACCCATGCAAGGAATCTCATTCCCCCTCCCCCCGCACTCCCCCTCCCGTCCGTCCATCCTTCACCCTGTAGTTCCATTCTTGAGAGCCCTGCCTCTCCATTGCGGCATCCGGGGCTGGTGGGGGGCGCTTAGAAAAGTTTCGTGAATTAGTAACCGCTGGTTCTGAAGCATGCATCAGAGCCCAGACCAAGGGCGGGTGAAGAAGTGGTTGGATTGGGGAAGGATTTGCTCCACGTCTCCCAGTGCGACCAAGAGAGAGGGGCTGCGGTTGGAGGGCGGAAACGGTCCGGATCCAGGCCGCAGAAGCACGAACCCACGTTGGCAGGGGCAGCCCTTTCCCGCCGCCCACGATCCTAGGGCGGGCACTCTGCCGAGCTGAGCGGCTGGTGCAATCTCCCGCGCGCCTTGCACTGATCAGAAAGAGAGTAACCGAGGCAGTAGACGAGAGGAGGAGCAACTGCTCCTGGGCCTTGGCTGAGGCGCATGACCAATGGGGATGCGAGCCCCGTAGCGCGAACCAATTAGCGCAGGGCCTGCGACAGCGCGGGCCAATGGGGGCGCCGACTGGGCGCTGGGAGGAGGCAGAAGGTCTGAGCCAGCAGTAGACTTGCGCTGCCCACGCGGTCAGTTCTCTCGTTTTCCCTCGCCTCCTGCGCTGCCGCATCATGAGCGCCCGGAGGCAGGTGGTCAACTTCGGGCCCGGGCCTGCCAAGCTGCCGCGCTCGGTAAGTCCCCACGAGCGCGAGCCGAGAGTGCGGTGCGGGCGGGAGCGCGCGCGGTTCGCAGTGTATCTCTGAGGCGGGGCGCTCGGATCCCCTCTCCCGGCTCGGAGTCTTCCGAGCGTTCTGCAACAGAGTGCATGCCCAGTTCAGGATCCCTCGCAAGTGGGCTTCTGGAAGAATGCATCTGGGGGAAAGGAAACTCGGCGACTTGCTTCTACAGCTGCCCCTAGCGCCGACTGCCCTGGGCGCGGCGTGCACGACTCGGCTCGCCCGTGCGGCGCACCTGCAGACTCCGGTGCTGTGCCTTCTCCTGGGCTGGGCCCGGGGCGCGGCGGGAAGGCAAGAGCTCTCATCTCTGCGTTCGCCTTGCCCGGCCGGCATTGAGAGCCAGGCAGTGCCGAGTGGATCTGTGAATGGATACTTTGAATGAATGGTGAATGAGGATCGCGTTAACTGGAGGGGATGACAAACTGGAGTCCCGCGCATGACCCCTCCTCGTAAGGAGTGTTTGGTTTAGCCGGCACTTGGGAACGTTGCTTTTCAGAAATGTAAATCTGAAAGCCTTCAGTCCACCCTTTCCTTGTTCCCCTAGAGAAGCTGCCCCCCCCCCCTTTATTTCAGCTCTGTTCCACGCGTAGATTTTTTTTTTTTTTTAAACTGGCTTGTTTCCTAAAAGCATTCGAGTATTCAAATTGTTAGGCTTTGGGCTGCTTGCCCAGTTAGCTTCACTTTGTTTTGGAGGAAATGGAATGATTGAATTCTCCCTGGGGCCACAACCAGACTTTTCAAGTCCAAGTGGAACTGACTCCCTGCCTTCCTAGGCACCATGCCAGCTTCCAGCTCCTCCCCCAACACCCATTCCTCCTTTCCCCATCACCCCCCCCTCCACTCCCCAGTTGTGAAGAAGGCAGTTTGTGATTTGCCTTGAATGACAAACTGCTATCGCTGCTGTTATATTTTTATTTTTCTAACCAGAATGACTGATAATATGTTGTTGCAACATGAGGCATAGCCAAGTGCTTTACAATTATCTATTGTTGAACAGAGTAGAAATCTCCCCGGGATAGAGCCTCCTCTGTGTTGTACGAACAGAGAATCTTACAATTTTAGAAGGGAAAGATTTCTTGCATTTCCAGGGGCAGGGCTCGAGGTAGCTGAGAGAACAGGGCGTGTTTTTTCTCACCTATTACAGTCGGTTTTAGGCGAGATTCCTTCCCTGTCAGAGCTGTGCAAACGTTTCTTGTGCCCACCTCACCTTTGTCCTTTCTCTGTTTTGGAATCTTCTATTTGTTCCTTGTGCAATTTCTTTCTTTCTTTCTTTTTTTTTTTTTAAAGTAATCTCTCCCCACCCCCATGGGGCTCGAACTCAGGCCCCCTGAGATCAAGAGTCCCATGCTCTACCCATTGAGCCAGCCAGGCACCCCTCCTTGTGCAGTTTCTTTATGCATTTTTTAAAATGGCAGTTGTGATCATCAGTGACGTAATTATTGTTTTCCTGGGAAGATTTTTGCCCTCAGATGCCCTCTCTGGGTGGGGGAGGGGGTGGGTGGAAGTGGCAGATGTTGCTTTTTATGAGTTTTGATTTGATTGAATTGTTAGGATTAGAGAAGGTTTTCAAACTTTACTGTTGACTGTGACCACAATGGAAAATATATTTTACAAAATGACGAAATACATGCATATAATTATAATGAAAGCCTTATATTAAGGTCTTATGAAATATTTGGCCTAAATAACTACAACATACATAGTTTTGTATTCTATTCCACTCTAGTCTGTTCTATTTCATTTAAAAAATTAGTTGTGAGGAGCACCTGGGTGGCTCAGTCCTTTAAGTGTCTGACTCTTGATAGCCGCTTAGGTCATGATCTCACGGTTCGTGGGTTCAAGCCCTGTGTTGGGCTTTGTGCTGACAACACAGAGTCTGCTTGGGATTCTCTCTCTCCCTTTCTCTTTGGCCTTCCCCCGCTCGCTGTCTCTCTCTCAAAATAAATAAATAAACTTTAAAAAAGTTAGTTGTGACCCACAAAAGGGATTGTACTCTGCAGCTAAAGAAACTCCACTGGAGTAGAGGGGCATGATTTTTGGGGAGAAGTCTTTTAAAACTCTTTGTAATGTTTTGGGTTATAACCTCATTTTAGGGGATACTGTCTGTAAGAGAAATCCAGTCTTTTTTGTTGTTGTTTGTCCAAGATTTTATTTAAATTCAAGTTAGTTAACATTTAGTGTAGTATTGGTTTCAGGAGTAGAATTTAGTGATTCACCATTTACATATAACACCCAGTGCTCATCACAAGTGCCCTCCTTAATGCCCCTCACCCATTTAGCCCATCCCCCACGCAGCTCCCTTCCAGCAACCCTCAGTTTGTTCTCCGTATTTAAGAGTCTCTTATGGTTTGCCTCCCTCTCTGTTTTTATCTTGTTTTATTTTTATTTTTCTTCTCCGGTGTTCATCTATTTTGTGAGAAATCCAGTCTTAAACAGGAGTTCAAAGATGGATTCACTAAAGTTTATTTGTTCAGCCAATGCTAATAAGCGTCCGGTAGTTTACAGAATAATGACAAATCCTTTTTTCTAATGCTAGCTTTTATGATTTCTTTCTTTTCTTTTTTGAAAGTAATCTCTATACCCAAAGTGGGGCTTGAACTCACGACCTGAAAATCAAGAGTGTCATGCTCGCTGACCAAGCTGCCGGGTGTCCCAACAATGACAAATTCTTGACACCCGCCCCCCCCCCCCCCCTGCCCTTGCCAAAGGAACCTTTTGTTTAATTCTTTATTGTTAAAATGTTGTTTTTTTCAGGGGCATCAGGGTGGCTCAGTCTGTTGAGCATCGGACTCATGATTTCAGCTTAGGTCATCATTTCACGTTGGTGGGATGGAGCCCGGCATCAGACTCTGTGCTGAATGTGGAGACTGCTTAAGATTCTGTCTCCTGCTGCCCCTCACTCCTGCTTGTGCGCGTTGTGCACTCTCTCTCTTAAAAAGTTTTTTTTTTTTTTTAGACAAATTACACTCCAGTTTAGATTGTTTTATGACCGTCCTGTTTTAGCCTCTGTCTTTCGAGGAAACCTCTGATGGCAGGATGCCTCTACAGAGGGCTTATCTCACCTGTTTAATGTATGTTTTCAGGGCATTTTTCCCCTTTCTTTGTACTTCATGACAGTTTGCACATACACAAAGGTAGAGAGGGAATAATACAGTGAAATCCATGGACCCATCTCTGAGGATTTTGAATTCTGTGGACGTTTTGCCAGTCTTGTTTCAGCACTCCCTCCTCCAGCACGCTCTTATTCCCCACCGGCTCTGGGATGATTTTAAAGCCAATTCCAGGGGCGCCTGCATGGTTCAGTCAGTAGAGCGTCTGACTTCAGCTCAGGTCGTGATCTCATGGTTCTTGGTTGGATCCGAGCCCCACGTCGGGCTCCGTGCTGACAGCTCAGAGCCTGCAGCCTGCTTTGGATTCTGTGTCTCCCTGTCTCTCTGCCCCTACCCTTTGCTTGTGCTCTGTATCTCTCTCTCTCTCCAAAATAAATAAACATTAAAAAAATAAAATAAAAATAATAAAGCCAATTCCAGGAATGCCTGGGTGGCTCAGTCAGTAGAATGTCTGACTTCGGCTCAGGTCATGATTTCATGGTTCTAGGCTCCGAGCCCCATATCGGGCTCTGTGCTGACAGCTCAGAGCCTGGAGCCTGCTTCGGATTCTGTGTCTCGTTGTCTCTCTGCCCCCACCATTCACTTGTTCTCTGTAGCTCTCTCTCTCTCTCAAAAATAATTAAACATTAAAAAAAATTAATAAACAATAAAGCCAATTCCAGATATCATGTCATTTCACACTTTAACATTCATCTCTGATAGGATTTTATCTTCCTTCTTTAAGAAAAATAAATAAAGGATTGGTGTTTTTTTGTTTTCTTTTTTCTCAGTGTGTAGTTACTTGCATTTTACTTACTTCGGAGGAACAAAACATCAATGGGGCTCCCCCTGAGCCAGCTGTGTTTTGTAAGGTTTGGTGAGCCGTGCCCCATTTCCTGACTTTTTGGGATTGGTGGTAAATTGGGTCTCCCCTGCCCAGTTGTCCCTGTAAGGTAGAATGTGGTTAAGGGACTGCAGTAATCTTAGTAGAGGGGTCAAAGGGCTGGCCAGGTGCATAGCCCTCAGAGCCTTGGCTGATATTACTCATCTGCACATTGGGGATAGGAATATCCCCCTCATGGCTCTGTCGGTATGTCATTACCTCCCCTGCCCATTAATCTTTCACAACAGGTGTTTCTTTCTTTTTTTTTTTTTTAAATGTTTATTTATTTTGAGAGAGAACACGTGCTCCTAAGCAGGCTTCTCGGAGCCCAACAGGGGGCTGGATCTCAGGAACCGGTGAGATTAGGACCTGAGCCCAAATCAAGAGTCCAGCGCTTAACCAACAGCCACCCAGGAGCCCCTTCATTCACAGCAGGGTCTTCCTAATTCCCGCACACCCACCCTGTTCCATTTGAGCACCTTAGACTAAAAAGATGGAAAATTGAGTTATCAGTTTAATTTCAGCCTCACCGACTTTTTTGTTTTTCCTTGAACCCAGAACTTTATGCATTTTGTTGTATTTCTGCTTTCAGAGTGAGAAATGTGATAGTGGAGGGGATATTTTTAGCACGTCCGTTTTTTCCCAAAGGTCTTATCTTGACAGCTGAGGGTTGTCATCAGAAAAATTCTTTATTTGAACTTTATTTTTTGAATCCAGGTGAATTTTTATACCTAAATAAATTCATGCTTTTGGAAAAGCTGTATTTTTTTTTTTTTAGAATTTATTTTTATTTATTTTGAGAGAGAGAGTATAGAGAGCGAGTTGGGAGAGGGGCAGAGAGGAAGAGAGAATCCCAAGCAGGCTCCGTGCCATTAGTGTGGAACCTGACGCAGGGCTCGATCTCATGAACCATGAGATCTTGACCTGAGCTGAAAACAAGAGTCTGATGCACAACTGATTGAGCCACCCAGGTGCCCCAGAAAAGCTGTATTTTAACATCAATCGCATCACATAATTTCACACTTAACTTGTGTGTAAATTGCATTAGCAGGGCTCTGTGGGCTGGATGGGAGGAAGGGGATTGGCCGTGGACACGACAGAAGCTTCTGGACCTCACAGGCCCTGTGGGTGGACTCCCTCTCTTTGATGTCCAGAGGGAGTGCTCTGCACAGAATATCCAAATCATTTTATTTTCTCTTGTTTTTTCCTAGGTATTGTTAGAGATACAAAAGGAATTATTAGACTACAAAGGAATTGGGATTAGTGTTCTTGGTAAGATTTACTTTTTGAATAACTCTGAATATCCAGGTTCCAAAGGAAACTGATTAAAATGCATCAAGCCTCGAATTTTTTCCTCTCGGTCTTCCTTTAGGCCTTTGTAGATCTATTTTTAAGTTTTAGTAATTTTGGTCGCATGATTGATGGAAGCAGTTTTGAAATCAGTACCCATGCTGGTGAGGGGTTCTTACCTCTCCGCTTACCCTTTCATGGTTGGTTTTTGCTGTTCATAGCATCGGAGATCACATGCCTCACCATGCTCTGAACCTTTGTAGTATTGCCTCACATTCATTGTACAGCCTGGGCTATACTTAAAAATGAACTCAGTAAATGTTTAAAGGTCTACAAGCCTTTGCTCAAGATCTTGCGTGTTAATAATTTCATTAAGTTTCTCTTACATTATTGAGGAAGAGAACCTTGGAATTTAAAAATTTCCTCTTGAAAATTTAATGTCCTTTTTCTTGTTAGGTAATTCCAAAGGCCACATAGTATTAAGAGATCATAGGGTTAACTGCATGCTTGTTGCTATTAAATTTTGTTCCTGTGGGTTTGGGACGAATACTTGGGTTTCTGTGAAATGAGAACCGCAGTGCGGAAATTTGTGCTGCTGTTCTCGGGGGTAGCCTTTGTGCATGGGTTCGTGTTTGTGAGAAATCACACGGACGGAAGGATGAATTAGTAAATGGTTCATTCAATGAGTATGAGACTTGAAAGATCATTCCGCTGTGGCTGTAAGGCTCAAATGTTTGCAATTGGAAAATCAGTTTGGATTTTTCCCCTAAACTAAGTGAGCCTTGGCCCACAATTTGCAAAATCACTGCAATTTCCCGTTATTATTTTATTTGCAAATTGTGCACTTGCTTCTAAAGTTCCTTCTGTTCATTTGGTTTTGAACTGGAACTGCGTTTTCTTGTTTTTCTTTCCTTCCACAGAAATGAGCCACAGGTCATCAGATTTTGCCAAGATTATTAACAACACAGAGAATCTTGTGCGAGAATTGTTGTAAGTTCAAAATTTTAAAGACCAAATTCGTTACTTTTGTTTGATAATCCACATACCTGGGTGTCTGTTATAGTATTTACTCTGCTGTATGTTAAGAATATTTCATAATTAAAAATAATCTTTTAAAGATTCTTCCAAAGTCACTAAATTAGTACATCATGCTTTTTTTTGTTTGTTTGCTGTCCTGTGTTTGTGTGTTTTTGTTTTATGTGGTGTTTCCAAAGATTTGGAATCATTATATCTAAGAAAGATTTTTCAGGCTTAATAGGGATTTAGATAACAAAGAAATGGTCATCTTGGTTAGTTTACTGGCTCTTAAAAATGTGGGTCTCAGACCACCTGTCAGAATCACCTGGCTGCGGGGAGGTATTAAAAAATTTAAGTGCAGGGCCCCTCTCTAGCCCAGCTGAATCAGAATCTCTGTAGGAACTTCATCTTTTGCAAACTTTTTGGGTAATTTTAAGAGTTCTTCACTCCAGGAACTTCTCAGGTGGTCCCTCTTAGCTTATCTGTACCATTCTCCTTACCCAGAGGAAACCTTACTTGTAAATAGATTGCTGTTTAAATGAGAGATATATTATCTATACATATTCACATAAACATTATGAATATGGTAATCTTGGGGGGGGAATCCACATTTTCGTTCTGCTCATAGAACTGGTGTATGTTCATGGTAGAAAGTTTAGGGGAAAACCTGAATATCACAAATTAAACTAGAATTTAAACTACTGGATAGTTAAACTATGGATAGAATTAAACTATCCATAACCCTATCAGTCAGGTAATTATTATTAACATTTTAGGGTTCATGTTTGCATTATTTCGTTAACAAGATTGGAATTATATGGACTACTTCCTTTTAAATTGCCTTGATGAAACGCTTCAAGATGGGGCAGGCTTGGGGACACTTTTGTGAGGAGCCCCTAGAAGCCCAGTGCAATGCGAGTGGTCAGAACCAGTAATCGTTTGTGTGACTTCACTCACCGGGTCTGGCTGCTGGGTCCTGTGTCCTGTCCACAGCATAATCCTGTGCTTCATGGAACCTCGGCCCCAGAAGATGTGGGCTGTGAGCCTCCTGGGACTAGACTCTCAGTTCAGTTTATGGGCCTGTCCTTTATTCTAACCAAGTGCCTACCTTGTACCCCTGTCTGCTCTGTCTCTATCTGCTGTCCTTCCATCCAGGTGTTGGCCTTCTTATCTGTCTGGCATCTGAATAACATAGACCTGGAACCCTCTCAGCTGCTGAGAACCTCATGTTTAGAACCTCTCAATGAGACCTGCCAGTAGGCACTGGATGATCACAGGCAGACATAGTTCAGGACCAGATATTTGCACAGCACCCATTCCCCAGGACCCTCTCGGGTTGCCCTGCCCTTTGGTTCTTACCTTGGTGCTGGACCTGTCTGTAGCCATCTGCTTTCCATATACCTGTTTCTAAGCTCTGACCTTACTCAAAGGTTTGGGTCCAGTTTCCATGGTCTAGTCCCTCTGGAGCTGGCCTTCTCTTAGTGCCTAGAGCCATTCCAACCATCATCTTCATTTTCTATGCTGGAGTCCAGAAATTTCCCTGTTAGTCTTGTTTTTTTTTTTTTTTTTTTTTTTTTAATGTTTATTTATTTTTGAGTGAGAGACAGAGTGTGAACTGGGCTGAGGAAGGGGCAGAGAGAGAGGGGAAAACACAGAGCTCGAAGTGGGCTCCAGGCTCTGCACGGTCAGCACAGAGCCCAACGCAGGGCTCGAACTCACAAACTTTGAGATCATGACCTGAGCTGAAGTTGCACGCTTAACCAAATGAGCCACCCAGGCGCCCCCCTGTTAGTCTTGATGTATGTCCGTATGTGATTACATGCTTAGGCCTAAAACATTATCTACGATCCTTATCACTGTCCGCTTGGTTCATAGCATGGACCAGCACATATCTATTTTTAGGACTTCTGGTTGTAAGTGACAGATGCCCAGCTCTTAGCTTAAGTGAAAGAGGGGGTGTGTTACTGTGTGTAACTGTAAAGTGAAGGAGTGATTTAGGTGATGTTCAGGAAGGTCTTTATCTTCATCTTTTGGCTCTGCTGTTTTAGGTGTTGGCTTCACCAGGTGGCCACCAGGGGTTGTAGGATTAGCCGGTTTATCCTTTCCGTCAGTAGAAAGCGTTCCCCTTTTCCTGAAGTTTGAGCAAAGGTCTCAGAACCAAACCCCACTGGCCAGCTCGGGTCATGTGCTCTTCTGCTGGAGCAAGGGTTGGCCTCCCTTGAACCATGTAGCCTGAGAGTGGTAGGAAGATGACCAGCAGGGTGTTACTGACTTCCCTCCAAACATTCCCCATAGGCTTCCACACAGAGCCCGATAATGGTTGTCCAAGGAGGGAATAGATAAGTGACTGGATTGGGGAAGGCAAAGCCGTGGGGGGACTTTACCATATTTCTTGTAGTATATCCACCCAGGGTAAAGTGCTGGTAGAGAGCATCACTCATTCTTGCGCCCTGTGTGTCTCTTTTTACCATCACATGTACTTCTGCCCAGAGCCGTTCCAGACAACTACAAGGTGATTTTTGTGCAAGGAGGTGGGTCTGGCCAGTTCAGTGCTGTCCCCTTAAACCTGATTGGCCTGAAAGCAGGAAGGTGTGCCGACTATGTGGTGACAGGATCTTGGTCAGCTAAGGCCGCCGAAGAAGCCAAGAAGTTTGGGACCGTGAATATCGTCCACCCCAAACTTGGGAGTTACACGAGTAAGTGCTGGGATCTGAGTTCAACAGTGATAATGAAATGCTGACAAATGCTGATGGGTGGGTAGTCCCTCCTTAGATATCAGGTTACCCCCGCCAAGGGCAACCAGCAGTTTTTAATTCCTTCTTCTGGTCAATAGTTGGTTTGGTACCATTCAGACTGGATGGTTGTACTTGTTAAGACTGTTCACTGGCTGCTACAGAAAGTATTCATAGGTTCTCTCACCTGAAAACCTAGAGGCCGATTGGCTTCAGGAATGGCTTGATCAAGGGCCCCAACAGTGCCTGCAGGTCCTGGTGTCTCCCCTCGTCTCCTCTGTGGTGGCTCCACAGTCGGAAAAGCTGTACTCCCTTTTAGAAGATGCTCCTGACCTTCTGTTCTCCCAAGTTTCAGTGCCTTTGCGCAAACATTTCCAGTTAGAGTCTGACGTCTCCTGTGTTCCATTCCCAATCAGTCATGTGACTGCAAGTGGAATTGGCCACACTGGAGCTATGTGGGCTGAGCTGGGGAGGCTGGAGCCCCAAGAAGAAACTCAGTGGACATAGGATAGATGGATGCTGGGTAATGAGAAAAAACTCGACAAATACCCACCACACCATTCTTGAAGATGAGTTACCCCCAATAACTGTCAAAGGGGTGGGATTGATAATCTTTTTAGGTCGTTGATGGGGATTATAATGCAAGATGGATAGAGTGGTTTCACTTGGGAGGGCTTTGGGATGAGCCTTTTACTGCTAGGGGAAGTGTGTCAGTCCCACCTACACAAGGAAGGCAGAATGAAAGTCCAGAGTCTCCACTTTTTCTTCTGTGGTAGAAATTCCAGATCCAAGCACCTGGAAGCTGAGCCCCGATGCCTCCTATGTATATTACTGCGCCAATGAGACTGTGCACGGAGTGGAGTTTGACTTTATCCCAGACGTCGAGGGAGCAGTGCTGGTTTGTGACATGTCCTCAAACTTCCTATCCAAGCCAGTGGATGTTTCCCAGGTAGAGTGTAAAAGGGCCTGGCGGGGGCACCCCAGTGTCTCGGATTCCATGAGAGCATTTTAACATATGTACCAGGACACGGA